>NC_066585.1:182298507-183538614 GCF_024323335.1 Lathyrus oleraceus
GCAAGAGGTCAACTTCTATTGTCCCCAGCAGAGTCGCCAGCTGTCGCATTTGTGAAAAACAACCGGCGGGAAAAAGCAAAACAAACAGAGCCGCCACCGTGCTTTATTTATCCCAAAAGAGGGAAAGGAAACGCTCGAAGTAAACCTGGAAAAGACATGGTCTCGCGACCAGAGAGAGATGGGATCGGGAGTCGGTTATGCGAAGGGAAGGTATTAGCACCCCTACGCATCCGTCGTACTCGACGGGATCCACGCTCAAAAAGATAGAAGAAAGGTTGCTAAACACTGCTCAAAGAAAGCACACTCACACTAGAAAGAAACACAGGTGGAATAAGAGGGTAACGGGCTCGCTAGGATATCGCATCCTATGCCTACGTATCTCATCTGGAATGAGAATAAGAGCTATCGTAGTTCGGCTTACGCACGCCGAAACAAAAACAACACAGGAAACTGACTGCCAATCGCTGGACTTACGTCAGACTCCACACAAACAGGCAAACATGGAAACCGAATGCCAATCGCTGGACTTACATCAGACTCCGAACCAACAAACACACTCAGGAAACCAACTGCCAATCGCTGGACTTATGTCGGACTCCAAACACACACAAAAGGGTTAACCGGACGCTGAGTCATCAAAAAGCAACAAAAAGGTTGAACAAACAAGCTAACAAGGAGTCTGGAACTCGAGCCTGCTAGTTGTCAAGCAAACACACACAAAAAAGGAAAAGGGTGCCCGGAGAGACCTCGTACGATCTCCTGCCTACGTACCTCATCTGGTATGAGGATCAGGGCGACGTAGTTCCCCTTAACAGGGAAAGAACTTCTAACCTAACCAGAGACTAGGAAATGACAAACTAGAAGGGAGCCTGACTCGAGCCTAATAGTTATCATGCAATCCACAATGGTCCTAGGTTGAGGTTTCTATCTAACTTGCACAGGGAGCAAGCTATCCTAAACAGCACAAGCAAATACATACAAGCACACAAAGCAAGCACACACACTATATGCATACAATTGGGCTCATACAAGGTTAGGCTGTGAAACACAAGCCAACTGGAATCGGGTGTAATTAGCTCTTAACCCTAACATTGAGAGTTAGGGTGAAGCAGATGAAATGGGAAGTAAGGGTAAGACCTCACAACTCTTATCCCTAGCCTGGGAGAGCTTCAAACAAATGAAAGTGTGGGAGTTCAGAAAGTTGGAACTCTTCTCCACATATGATTGACTCAACAAAGATCTTGGGTTAATATCCACAATGCATCAACACAAGGTGTGTGAGCAAGGTGGATGACACACTGAGTAGCAGGAGATGGACTACACATCTCTTCTATCTGCCAATTGCCTTATGAAAGGACTTTTCCTGCTTGGCACAAAGATAAACAAACACAAGCATTGCCTCTTAAGGAGGGCTTCAGACAGGTGCCTGCCCAAGTAACAGGACAGGTCTTCCAGACTACATGAAGTCAGAGAGTTATACCTCAAATGGTTAAGCAACCAAGCAAAGCAAAAGCAAGTTTAAAAGAACTCAAAGCAACTTAGGTACCTGAAAAAAATCTAACCCAATCAGTATACAAGTCAAACAATTAAACAGACAGTCAATCACACAATCAGACAGATAAGCAAGCAAGGTGCAAGGCACAAGCCAATGGGCACAACATAAGCATCAACCTACAAAACAACTCAAGGTTAGTCAACATCAATCCAATTAATCAACTCAAATGAGTGAGCAACTCCAATCATAGCAATGTGCTTCTTAACCTGAAATCAAAACTCAACTGTGAGTCACAAACCACTAGGTCAAGGCCTAGGGTCAAAGATGGAGAAATAATCCAAAACATAACATGAAATTCAACATGAATCAACCTCAATCAATTAAGAACACAATCCAAAAGGTCTCATGTCAATATCATCCACCAAATTCATTTCATGAACCAAATATGGCAACGTATGCAAGTTGGAACCACATTGTGACATCAGAATGAACAAATGCACATTAATTCAAAAATGATTCAAATAATCTCAACAAAATTCATGAGTAAACAGAACATACAACAAGATCATCACACCAAAAATTAGGGCATTTGGACAAGATTAGGCATGGTAATCAAATTGCATAAGCCAAGGCAAGCACAATCAAGCACATATGTGACATAACTTGGTACACCAACTTAGCACAAGCCTAAAACAGAAATGGTAATTGGTAAAAACCTCAAACTAAAGCCAAAACAACCTTTAACATGTCTAGAAATAGTGTGCAGAGTTTCACATTCATTGGATAAGGAACAAGCATTTCACAAACAAATGAAGATCAAGGCAATGTAAAAGCTCACATGTGACCATCCAGAATGAAAAATCTCAATTAAATCAGAAATGACTCCACAAATTCCAAGAAAATTCATACACATTCGCAACATCCATATCTAGCATCACACAGAAAATCAGAACAATTGAAGTTCATTTGGCATGGCAAATTCATCAATCAAGTTGAACATCACAAGGTGTGACACACATTGTCACACCTAACTTAGAAAAATCATAAATCAACAATGGCAATTGATAAAAATGCAAACTCAACACCAAAATGTCCAGCAAGATGACTAGTTATAGCATGCAAAATTTCATGAGCATTGGATTAAAATTGAGCATTTCACAAAGGATATGGCAAGGCAATGTCAAGAATGGACATGTATACACAAACCCTAGCACAAATTATTTTCCAGCCAAGCACAATTTATGGAAAAATGATGATAAAAAACTAGAGAGAAAATGCAACATGATGCAAAAACTTTCACAATTTTTGGATCATTATTCAATTTATTGTGAATTTTTGGAAGTTGAGAAAAAAATGAAAAATCATATGAAGCCATGCATGAACATATATGGAGGGAAATGAAATAAATGTGAAGCCATTTAAAAATCTGCATTGGCCAAGGATTAAAGGGAAGGACAATTTGAAAGAGTTGGCGCGCTAGTAGTGAAACTCAGCGTTTCACTTAATGCGCTGGCCTGGTCAAAGGTGACTGTACTCGGTCAAAAGCGCTAGGGCCAATCAAAATGCAAGGTAGATGCAACGTGGACCAGTAGGACGCGAACCCTAAGAAACAACATGCAGCATGCAGAAAACTGTTCTTCATGAATTAAAACCGTGGCCAAATGCAACAGTATCGTCTTCCTCACGCGATTGCCATGAACAGTGTATCACTCAAGAACAATTTTCTCAGATTTCAAAATTAAGCATAGCAATAGGTAGATCTTTCATCACATAACAAGAATCCACAATCAATTTAACAAGAAACAACAAAACATGCATGAATCGAATCAATCAAGTTTCATCATCCAAACTTTATACAAGCATATCTCACTCAATTTCGCATGAAAATCAATGGTTCAAAGCTCAGTTTAATCAGCTCACTAAGATCTACAACTATAACACAAGAATTTTAAGAAATAAGGAGATCGAATCCGTGACCTCTTGAAGAGCAACTTTGGAATTTGCTTGATTCAGGCTTTGCAAAGCTCCAATGATCCTCTATAATGCTCGTGCAAGTAATTGGAAGAGAGATTAACGCTTAATTGTGCACGACTTCAACAAATTTTGGATCCACCATTAATGAACTCAAACTTTGAATATGCTTCAAACATGCACGAATTCTCCTGGTTCTTCCTTCAATCTTACTCCATGATGCTTCCAGATGATGAATTGATCCAAAGAAATGCAAGTTGTTTGAAGAAAATTGAAGAAATGGTGAGAGATAATTTTTGGAGTTTTTGGTGATTCTAGATCTAAGATTGGGAATTGTGATGAATTTTGTTATGATTAAGCATTTATAGTCCAGGTTAATCATGATTAGGAAAAGGTTTAAGCAAATGCTAATGGAATTAGTGAATTATGAGGTGTAAATGCAAAAATGAGTTTTCACCCTATACATGAAAATGCATGGTGAATAGTGCACGAATTTCCCTTCAAATTCACTTCAAATGATGTTTTGGAGCCAATGGTGATGGTCACATGTGCAAATGATGTACAAAATTTAAATTCCATTTTTCCCTCCAAAAATCAAGTGAATTTCCAAATATTTATGTGAATGTAATGCATGCCATGTAATGCAAAATTTGGAAACTAGAGGTTAAAACAAGAACAATGCAAAAAGAGCCACTTGAATTGGAGTTTTGGTTGAGAAGTTATGCCCATTTGAAGTTCCATGTTCACTTGGCCAAGTTTTGATCATATCTCCTTAACCACACATGAGAAATTGATGATCTTGGACTTTTTGGAAATGGGAGAGAAATATATACAACTTTCATGTTTAACAAAATTTCATTTGAAGCTTTCTTGATGATGTAATCTTGAGTTGAAAACCTTTCCATTTTTGGCAAATTCAAATTACAAGTCACTTTCTATTTTTGGAAAGTTTTGTCCTGACTTTATTCTTCAAAGTTGATGTTTGAAATGTCAAATGAGACTTGTTTGAACATGAATGAAGTATTTCCAATCACTTCCCACCTCCAAATCCAACAGTTGACTTGTGGTTGACTTTTGCAGTTGATAGATGACTTGGCCATGCACAGATGATTTTGAGCCTCAACCACTTGATGAAATGGCTCCAACATGAAACCCTAGCTTATACAAGCTCAACAAATCATATGATGATCTCCATCTCATTAAAGACCTCATCTCCTTGAAAATCCCTGATTGGCATAATGCAACTGATTAGGGTTGACCAGAGGTCAAAACCCTAATCCCAAGGCACTTGATCAGGCACAATGAACCTCTTGGTGATGATAAGACCATGATGATGGTGATGTACCATTTCAACCAAAATAATGCTCAACCTCCTTGAGGAACCAAGAAACCCTATTTGAAGCACAAACCTCAGATGATTAGTGATCAATTCTATAAGACCCTCAGGCTTATATCTCTTAACCTCTTTATCTTCTGAGAAAGACCTAGGAGTATGACTTGCTCATTGTTTCCATATGATATGCAAAGATGCAATGATTAATGTCCTACAAAATGAAATGCAATATGCTAAGCTAGTCCCAAGAGAGGAGGGCAAATTTTGAGGTGTTACACCAATCAACAAACCAAACAAGGCCAGGGTGCATTGAAATTAAGTTAAAACTGAATGTCAGAATATCTCAAGTTTAGCATCATAACAAAATTTCAAATTCAACCAGTCCCAAAGCTATCATTAACATAACCTAGCTAACCTAGCCACTCTAACTGATAATCCACAAAAAAAACTAACATAACTACCTTGCCAGTTGGATTACATTGGGATCACAAACAGAAAACTGAATAAAAAACTAACAACCTCGATTCTACCATTCCTAACTTCCATAACTTAAATCCCTCAAAACAATGTTAAACTACCTATAAGTGACTCTGATTCATTGATAACAAGATCGATCCATCATTCCCCAATTATTACACACTAAATCACTTTTCACCATCTCTAATTTTTCACCAATCATCATCATAATCATCCTATCCTCTTGGCTCTCTCATTTGTCATCACCTTCAATCAATCATCTTCAACCTTGAAGCTACACAATCACAATCACCATCATCCAAAAAATCAAAAGCACTATCTTTCATTCCGACTCAATCATCCATTTGAACAAAACCTTTAACACACTCAACCCTCGCACCTCTCAATACAATTTGCAAGAAAGAAGAAGAGAGCAAGAAGACAGAGTATTCGAGGACAATGAGGTAGAGAGAGAAATCAGAGAACTTACCTGAGATTTTACAGATCGTCTTCTCCGGCAAGGTGAAATTTTTAATCTCTTGTTTTCATCTGTTCTTGATACTAAGATGTGAATTAGGGCATAAGGACTCAGAGCTCCAAATCCTCGGGCTCTGATTCTCTAGAAGCAGCATTTAGTTTAAATTCTTGCACTTAGGGTTCTTGGACAATCTATTTTGGTTATTGGCTTAGGGTTTGAATTCCATGAAATTGATAGGATATTCGGTTAGACCTTGATGAGATGATTTCATTGATGGCCTCAATTTAGGTTTTTGATGGCCACCGCCGCCGGAGGCGATTTCCGACACGGTGGCCCACGGTGGTCCATGGCTAAGTGTATGAGGGGGTAGACGTGAGCTTTGAACGGATTTGAGTGGTAGATGCACACGTTTTTAATTTCCAATTAAATTCAAATTTAATTTCATTCCCCACGTGAGTAATTGTCACTGGATTCACATGCTGAACTTTTTCCTTGTTTCTGTTTTGGGCTCCATTCATTGGGCCCAAGCTTATTCACTCATCATCATCCCAGTATGGTCACCATACCCCCATGCCAATGACTGAGTTCCAAAGGGCTTTTTGGCCCTGGGCCCATGCGCCTGAGTGATGTTCACACCCTATTTCCATAATTGCACCCCTGGCCTATTGCTAGCATATTTCTTTTTATTATTTTTGTTGATATGTTTGCCTCATTTTTTTTACCATGTATTAATTCTTTTTTTTAATCTTGACTCTAATTGATTAACATGATTAGAAAATATTAGGAATTTATTTGTTTATCTTGTTAGAATTTAATTGAGTTCAATTAGGATTTTAACATGTTTAGGATTAATTCACTTGTTAATCATTATAAAAACCCTTGAAAAAGATTAAAGAATTCCGTTTAATTCAATTAATGTTCCATGTTTAGGATTTAATTTGATTTGTTTACCATGTTAAATTCCATATACCATGATATATCCATTTGAATTGTTCACTTTAATTGTGGTTATTAGATCCAAATTGAAAATGGCATTTCAATTTGATACGACGTGTTAACATATCCATTATTTTCACCATGATCATTATATCATATCATTACACCATTTTACCATTTCATTCATTGGTGTTAGCATTTTAATTTCCATTTAGTTCATATTGTTTAACTAACTACATTTGTTGTTTTGTGTTGACATGTGAATCTGAGATTCAAACCATCCAAGTTACCCATTACACTTTTATTCATTCCATTAGCTTGTATTGTTTGACGTGTCATGCCGCTTGTATGTTTTAGGCATGGCACATAGTTTGTAACTTGTATGATTCATTTCCATTTCTTTTCCTTGTGTTGTATTGTGTGAATCCATCCCCCCATTATGGGTCATATGTCCCCCCACCCCATGATCATGTAATAGCTTAGGTTCATTTCCTTTAGTAATTCATCATGTATGCTAATTAAAAAGATAAAAACAAAACGATAAATAAAGCATTTCAAAAGAAACAAAATATACTTGATTCAATGTCAAGTTGTTTTTCCAAATAAAACTCACACCATTGTAACGCGGATACTTGATCCAACGTCAAGTATCTCCCATCCATTCCATGATCCATGATCCATGATCCACATCTCTTATCCGGTCTCTTCTCAACCTTATTCTATCTATCTTCTCCATTCTTCACACACATTTTTCATAATAAACTCACACACTTGATCCAACGTCAAGTTCCTTTTTCAAACCATTTTCACAACAAACTAGAATGCAAAAATGGGGTGTACATGCTTGTAGACAACATTCAAATACATGGGTTGTCGACCGTACCTAGCTTGAGGACCCGACACTTGACTTCCCCCTTAAAACATATAATGATTTAAACAAGTTAGATCTAGGTGCTGTGAGGGAGAAAAAAGGTAGTTAGGACTTCATTATCCTCTCGACTCCCGAGTATTCTAATTGTTGGTCGTACTTAGTCAAGGGTCAGATACTTGTCTCCCTCTAAGTTCCAATGATTATACTTTCCAAACTCTTTTCACAATTCAAATCTCTTTTTTGGATGAAAAAGAGAGGTTTGGATAACATTATCCTCTTAACTCCTGAGTTCTTGGACTGTTGACTGTATCTAGCCAAGGGTTTGATGCTTGTCTCTGCACATAAAATCAACCCCAACAAATTAAAGCATCTTTTGCCTCAATGTACACTCTTTAAACCTTTTAGAAAGGACGTGTTACTTTCGTTCTACCATGAACGACGCTTAAGCCTCCATGTCTGAGCAAGTAATGTCTAACTCTAGAGTGTGATCCAAGCGTATCCACTTTACTGCAAACAAGAAAATACTTCCCGCTCCCATGACAGAGTATACGAGCAAGTGAACAGTAGCACGCGAATGTCAATATTGTTCAGTAAAAACAACCAAACAAATGTTCTGTTTGTGAGCCCAACTACGGAGCCCTGACTTCCTTATTTCACGTATGAGGACACGTAGGCACAAGGGCCCAAATCCTTGGCGAGCACACTAAATTAAAACTTATTTTATCTCCCACCTTATTCTTTCATCTCATTCCCGATAGCAAGCAACATACAGATAAAAAACATCCATACACATTTGATACGAGCAAGTGGTTCCCATGGAGTACCATGGATGTGAGGGGTGCTAACACCTTCCCCTTGCATAACCGACTTCCGAATATGCTCTTGGTTGCGAGACCATTCTTTCATTTGGGGTTTTATTTCTATTTTCTCTTTCCTTTGGAATAAATAAAATCTGATGGTGACTCTGTATTTTTCACGGTGCGACAACACTATATGAAGAAATCTCCAATCTCAATTAAAGATGATTTAAAGTGTGGTTCAGTTTCTACAAGAAATTTTATTTTGAATCCTTTACTTGAGAAGTTGGAATTATGTTTTATATCAACTACATATTTTATTTGATATTGCTAAGATTCATAATTATGTTTCATGGACAAATGTCAAGCCAAATGTTCCACGATCCGTGAGATATATGTCTCATACCGGTTACAACAATCTCAATCTTCCTAATAAATATTTGACTAATAATGTTTTTGGGGGATGTCGATCAAGATTAGAAATCATAATCATTATAGATTGTTCTCATATGCTTTTTAGAAGTTCAACCAAGTTCATGATCTAAATCCTTATGGGCTTTTGGAACTGGATGTTTGTGGCTATAGAAGGAGTTCATATCCTTTGTGAAGACTCGTACCTTAAGAGAAAAGATCTACTATGTGAGGAAGCTGTAGAATCCTGAAGAGAAGAAAAAGAATCAAGCTCTAAAGATTGAAGTCATCAACTTCGGTAATTATGGTTTTGCAAATGTCAATGGTTAATGCCTTGTGTTATTTCTCTGGTTTTCATATTTTCACACCTTTGCCAAATTATGGTAAAAAAAGGGAGTAATAGTATGTGTAATGGAGAGATGTAACTATTGACTTGACTACTAACTTTATGGTATATGAGGTTCAAATAATATATCATGGTGTACTTAGTACTTACTGTTATTCTGATTAGTACTAACTAATGTTTTATGTGCACACAAGCTAAAGCATCTGGCTTGGCATCTTCCCCTCAACCTTGTGTGATTGTGTGTGCTGATATCTATGTGTGTTAGTAGTAGCTTATGACATTTGGTTACGGACTAGTAAATGTGTGTGCATGCATGACTAACCTGTCATGAATGAATACATGTTAATTGTTTATGGAAGCATCTTTGTGTCAACTGAATGATGTGTGGCAATTGATATGTGTCGCTGCTATGAATTTTGTTATTGTTGATGTTTTTCCTAAGTATGGGACTCCTTTGATACTTAATTGCGTTTTTGCTTGAAGAGTTGTTTTGTCAAAATTTTCCAAAGGGGGATATTGTTGGTCCTTTTGGGATTGAATGCATTATGCAAAACAACATGGAGCTTATTCAAGTTGTTTCTGGTGTATAAGAGACACATGTGGATTATGGAATATGATGTTCTAACATGTGTGCTGAAACATCTTTTCTCTGGCAACAGACAGATGGTATTGCAGTTTTGGTTTAGAATTATTATATCCAAGATTATCACTATAAAGAAGATCTATAATCCATGGATAAGAGTTAATTTGGATGTATTGGTGCAACATGTGGAACACGATGTTCCAACATGTGTACAGTGAAGCATCTGGCCCTGGTCAGCAGGCCATGATGGATGTTGCTTGGTGAAAAATTTATGATTGCATCTCAATTAGATTTGTTGTATATTATTTGACAATGTTTGTGTGATTTGTTTGACAGCTGTTGAAGATCAAATTAGATTCAAATGGGGATTTTAATTTGAATTTGAGTCATAACATATCATATCTTTTGGATATTTGTGTGCAAGAACAAATCACAACCAAATCTTCTATAATTTTGGACGATATAATAACTGCCAAAGCGCATTGGAAAAATCCCAGAATTGAATTTCTATTTAAGAAGACTCAACCCTCATATTTGAAGGGTGCATGTTTTGAAGATTCCTTGTGTTAGGGTTTATCTTTTGAGTCTTTATTTGTGTTATTTTTGTGCACCACTCTAGCGTCTCCATTCACAACTTAAGGCATGGGGTTTGGTTTGTTAGTTGAGTTTTAAAGGTTTGTTCCAAGACACTAATACTATAAGTTTCAGAACAAAGTGGTTGTGTTGATTATACATCACACTATTTCTTCAGCCACATGGAATAGTTGTCATACCCCAATTTCATCCTAGGCTTTTAAAGTTTTTTAGTAATTCTTATATTTTTCTAGGTTTTTTAAATATTTTTTGTGGTTGCTTTTACTTTTATTTTAAAAGTTTTAATAGTAAAATGATTATTTCAATAGCTTTTATTTTAATATCATTTATCTAATATATAAAATATTTTTAAAAAAGGGTATTTATTAGTTATTTTGATTGCTAGTCTTTTTTTTTTTAATTTTAATCACAAGAGAAAAATATATTTATTTTAGTTATTTAATAAAAAAATTAAAAAATTAAAAAAAATTAAAACATTGGATTTAGTAAGGAATCAAAATATATTTAGTATGACGCATATTTGGTCGATTCTCGTTTCTTATTGGTCGTGTTTTGTCACAATTTTATTTTTTCCTTTTATAATTGACCTAAAAATCATTATAAATAGGAACTTTTCTTTCATAGTAGACAACCATTCCACAAGAAAAAAGCCAATAAAAAAGAGAGAGTGAAGCCGCTACCTACTTCTTTCGATCCTCTCTTATCCACACATATAAAAAAATAAAGAAAATAAAAGAAGAGAGGGAAAAAAGGCTCTTCTTCTTCGTTGAAACGCATAACTCCCTCGCCTTGACCCTTCTCCCGCTCTACAATTTTAAATTCCACCGCACCACCTATCAAGACAACCACCTCATCTCTCTCTCTCTCTCTCTCTCTCTCTCTCTCTCTCTCTCTCTCTCTCTTTCTTCTCTGTTTCTCTCCTCTTCCTCTATCACCGACCGAAACATCCTCCGCTCTTCCTTCATCATCGACACATCTCCCTTTTTGCGACCACAACACAAATAACACCATTATCACCAAACAATTCGACCACTCTTCTATTGTTCGCATCTCCTTTCTCTTCACCATCTTCCACGCGAGGAAACCCTTTTGCCTCACATCCTTCAGCGGAAAACCATCCTTCTCCTCCACCCTTTGCCACCATAAAAATTATGATCCATCTCTCCTTCAACCTCGCATCCTACACCCTTTCCCTTCATCTCTCACCGCCCATTCTCACAACTGGTTTCATCTCTCACCACCCACAGTATAAACTGACCACCGGCCACCACATCAAATTCGTATCGTCGTGCCGAAAATAACCTCGTCATTGGAGGTCTTCTTTTTCTTACTCTCTTTTTCCCTCTCTATTTGTGTGTTACAATGAAGTGTGGATTTTGTTTTGATGTTTTGTTGTTTTTGAACACTCATTAGACCCTAAAAACAATAAAAATAACACACAACCAAAGCATAAAATACGATAAATGGAAACAAATCGGACAAAAAATGGTAAAATGCTAAGTAAAAATGACTAGAAATAACGGTATGAAAACCACTTATCAAACTCCCCCAAACTGACATTGTTGCTTTTTCTCAAGCAACGAAGCTTACTTATGCAAATTTTTGGATCAAGCTGTTACATGAAAAACCATACAAAAATGAAGTTACCGATACTCATGTATGAGATTTCGTTCTTATCGACTAAGCCTAGTTCTCTCGGTAATCACTTGAAAGCAAAGGTATTCATAAGAACACTAACTGCGGTAAAGCCACAGACCTAAGTATCCCTTTCGGATACCTCTCCAGTTATGATTTATACTTAAGTCTCTTTTACAATTTTCCTCCCTTTTCATTCGGACAATCAAATTAAGGCAATTAGAATTATTTTTGTCATCACATGCACAAGATCGGTCGGGAATTTTTGTTCAGACACCATTTTTAATTTATTATTTTTTTCCAATGAAGTTACACACTTTTGTGTGTTTATTTATCCACTTTGGGACGATATTTAGGGTTCAACCACCGTTAGTCTAAATAACCGGGTGTGGGTTACCCAACATAGAAGGTGTTGTTGCATTTTACCGTCTTTTCATCATTTTGGTGCTAAAATTATTTGCTTACCAACCAATCAATCATCCCTGAGTTGTTGCAACATCACTTGGACATCATCCAAGACTACTCCTTGCCTAGTTTGCTCAACCCTCATGCCATGATTTTCGGGTGAACCCACTCCCACCTATCTTTATTTGCATTTGAAGACCCAACTTCGTTTTTGGTAGGAAGTGTGGGGGTAGGAACAATGTCTTATTCCATTGCAGTACCTGCAAAATGATTAGTAAAATCAGGCTCACCCTCTTCCTCGGATGAATTACCCGAATAGGGGATGCCCACTTGGTAGAGTCAATTATTCGCAATATCAACCCTTAACTTTCTAGGATTAGGAAAGTCAAGAATGCCATTCTTATGGATCATCACCGTGTAAGGCGCACATATCTACTTTATTCCTCCCCTAAATAATATGATCCTTGGCCAAGTTAAACTCAAACCCAAAGTTCTCGACATTTTGGGTAATCATACCCCCCACCGAAATTCCTCTGATGGTCGTACGAGCAACCTTTCTCAAATAGTTGGTCGCAAAGGCGACGACATTAAGAATACCATTATTAGTTATACAAAATAAAAAGAAAAACACCCTTTGGAATGCCACAGTGGTGTTATCACCTCATTCGAACAAGGTGAAAGCAAGCACCTTTTGCGCGTATCGGAAGCACGAGTTTTGGATGGTGGAGGCTTTCGCCCCTACAGAAATATAAAAGCGGTGGCTCTTAAATTTAAAATCTTTTGAGACATGTCTTGGCCCATAGATGGGAAATTGGAGAATGTGCCCCCAGTTCTTCCACACTCAATTCTTAGTTTTGGTTAAAGAGACGGAACTTGAGAATACCATAGTAGTACCTCGTGCTGTCAATCCACTTCTTTTGCAATTTAAAGTCCAATGTGCTTAAAAATTCAAGGGTGATGCGCTCATATGTTGGCGCTTCCTATTGCATAAAATCAAGAAACCCTATAAAGTGGAACGTTGTATCTACTTTGGCTCTAAGACCAAAGGTAGAAAGAGTTCTTTCACACATGTACCTTGGCGGAGTGATCTTTCGCTTGATGAGAGTGGGGTACCGCTTAGCTTGAGAGTCATCCTCAATGTAAGTTCGGAGTGCCCCTGAGAAGGGGGTGAATTAGGATCAATTAAAAATTCTTATTTTAGAGACAAGTTTGTTCTTATTTTTCTGGTTTGGTGATGAGTTTAGAAAGCGATAAAGTGTAGAAAAATAAAGAACACAAGGATGTATACTAGTTCCCTTCACAGTCCGAAGGTATGTATAGTCCCTTTTCAACATGAAAGATATTTCACTATTTGTTAGGACTTGTACAAGACCAGTATAATCACTAAGAACAATCCTCTTGTGATTCACCAAGTTGATATGAGAACAATCATCTCAAACTCAACTCTCTTGCTTCCAACATATATCACCTTAACACTTCTACAAATGAGTGTGATTCAATGAAGAGAAGCAATGGTTAAGGGATGACATTTGAAAAACGTTCAGATCAAAAAACAGACTTGAAGCGGCCACTGCTTTAGTGGAAATCGATTTCTGAAAAATGGGTAATCGGTTTCACTGAAGCGTTGCTTTTGAAAATTGATTTTTTTTGTGAGGGAAATCGATAACTAAAAAGGGGGTAATTGATTTCCTTGCCTAAAAATAGGATTCTGGAAAACACATAAAAGGCAGGACACGAAATGGAAATTGATTTCTGATATAGGGGTAATCGATATCCTGAACTGAAACTTGAAAAAATATTTGAAATATAGTATAGAAGCAGTGTGATATTTAAGATATAATGGACCATGCATGCAAGAAATATTTGGAATAATTTTGAGCACTAAGTTATCAATATATATTGCATGCTTGTATCTCAATAAATCAAGATTAATGCTTGTCTTCAAAATATAAGTCTTGAATCCTTTGATGCTAGCTTTCACACATGTTGAATTTTGAGTACTTGATTTGATTAAGTGCACTTGAAGCTTTTTCCATACTTTTGACATGATCATTTGACTGGCACTTTGTCTTCAGAAAAACACATTAGATGGAGAGTCTTGACTTCACACTTAAAGAAAATGTTATGAGGGTTGAAGGATATAGTTCCTCCTCTCTTTTGAGGACTTTATGATTTCGCAACTTGCTTGCCCATATTGCATCTCCTGGGTGCCATTTTTGGTTGAAGTCGGAAAATTCAAAGTGAGTGTTTTGGAATTTTTCTGCACGGAAGTATGATCAGGGTGGTGGTTGATGAAGTTTTTTTTAAGTGAGTGTTTTCGTTGTTGTCGTACCTCGAAAAATGAGAACGACCTCGTGAAGTGTAATTGCACGCTCGTGGGACGGACTTAACGGAGTCTCCATCGATCTTTATTTATTCCCATAGAGGGAAAGGGAAAATGTCAAATAAAACCCCTAAAGAAGGACAAGGATAAGGTCATCGCAACCAAAATCAGGGTTCGGGAGTCAGTTACGCAAGGGGAACGTATTAGCACCCCTCACGTCTGTTGTACTCAACGGGAACCTTTTGGTTAGTTGTACGTGTTAGTGTTTGTTTATAATTTAAGCTTCTCGAGTTATTAAGATGTTAAAGAAGAGGACAAAAGGTTTATTTTTTATTAGTGGGCCTGACAGGATTTCGCAATCCTGCTCCTACGTATCTCAAAAGATAAGTCAAGGCACACATAGTTCAGGGTAAAAAAAGTTTGTTTGTTGGTCAATCTTAGCGAAAGCTATCTTGTATTAATCGACGGAAAACATTGTTTTACCCAAAACAAGTAAGAAGCGGATATTTGCACCATATTGAATGGATTTACAAATCACATTCACGCCACTTATCTCAACTCAACAGTTGTGGATGAAACATTGTTTTTCATCTACTTAAGACAAAATATATTTCGTTTCTGAAAAGGTTTTTTAGGTTGGGCCAAAAGGCAAAAAAAGTTTGAATGAATTTGATGTATTTTTGGCGATGGCGAGAGCTTGGATTAGCGAGATATCCATCTCGAATCCTAGTCTCAGGAGCTCGTGGTATTCACCCCGTTTCGTTTCCATCTTTATTAAAAAAAGTGTTTTGAATATTCTTATGTATTTTGAAGTTTTGTTGAGAAAATGCACTTGATGTTGATCGAGGTTTGTTTATGGTTATAAAAAAAAGTTGAAGTGGTTTTATGGTTTGAAAAATGATTTGAATGTGGATGGTTGATAAATCTACATAGTGGGAATGATTTGAAAAGAAAAGTTTCAAATGGGTTGGTTTTTTTTAGATAATTTTGAAAATAACTTGACGTTGGATCAAGCTTTTGACTTGCCTTGCGAAATAATTTTGAAAATGATTTTGGGTAAGTGATTAGAAATGAATTGAAATCGATGATTAAATAGGATGAATACAAATGGTAACGCGAAAGGTGAGAATTGGACCGCAAAGGGATGCGAATTCAAATGTAACGACATAAACTCAAGCACAAGGCGTAAATCAAACACCGCAAGATCTAAATATATATACAAGTATTCGACAATGATAAAAGTACAAAAACACAAGAGCACACACAATATTTACATCCCACATCCACAACAAATGATTCAGAGAAAATAAAGTGAAAAGAGTTAATGCACGGATTAAAATCATGACGCAAAGACGCGAATCAAAATCACGTACACGAAGACGTGCGAAGGCTAGCACAAGAAATTAAATCTGATCTAAACATAACGATGTTGGATGGTTATTCTTAACACAAATAATAATATAAAAAAACAATTGCTAACGCGTAAGTGGTCATTGCAAGTCGAATCAAGAAATACTAATATAATAAAAATCAAATTAAAACACAAAGTTGCAAATCGAAATGTGAATTGGTAAGCGCACAAAAAGATGTTCGCCGCTATGCTAAACCATCGGATGCGTCTAAAATCTAAATACAACAATAAACAAATATAGAACCTCACATAAACCAATAAAAATCGACCATTAGCTTGCTACACTTAACGTGATCATCACAATATGAATCAAAGTCGTGCATATCTAAATTTATCAAAAAGAAACGCAAAGAAATATAAATTTTAAATGTGCTAAAAAAAATCAACAATGTTGGTAACACGAAAAAATGTGATCATCGCAATTGGATCAAACTAACACAAATGTCACACATTATGCACATCTATATACAAACAACGTATCGACACGATTCGATCCGAACAATATAATCAAAGCCAGAATAAAACAATAATACCATATATATATATATATATATATATATATATATATATATATATATATATATATATATATATATATATATATATATATATATATATATATATATATATATATATATATATATATATATATATATATATATATATATATATATATATATATATATATATATATATATATATATATATATATATATATATATATATATATATATATATATATATATATATATATATATATATATATATATATATATATATATTGAAGCTTCCTCACGCCGTCGTACGACGGGTGATATGAAGCAGGTAGTATAAAAACAAATCCCATATCTTTCTTAAAAAAAGCTACACACACCTTTATTTTATTTGTTTATGTAAGAGCTTTTGGAAACAAATACGATTCTTTCTTTTGGTGCCGCTCTGGATGTGTTTATTTGATTTGTCTCCTCTCACTCTCAGTATCACCACAATATATATAACTCACTTTAGGGTTTTTAATAATTTTGAAAATCCACAAATGCCCTTGGTGCTAATTTTAGAAACAAAATTAAATAGTATTAACTAAAACTAAATAAAATTAAGTATTAAAAATAACTAAAATAAAAATATAATAAAAACACCAATAATTTTATTTAATTTTTTTAGACACTCTAAAAAAATGCAAAAATAAAAGTCTCTAAATAAAAAAAAGTCGGGTGCAAAAATGCCCGAAAAAATAAATTGACCGCACCAAAATGATCAGCGTGAAATAAACTTCTCGAAAATATTAAGCATTTGATTTAATTTTGAAATAAATTTTTATCGGTTAACAGGCCCAGACTGATCAAAATGCGGCCAAAACAAGTCAAAAAAATAAAACGAGCGTGACAGGTTAAACTACGTGAAACGCAGATTAATATAATTGACGTCTGCAAACTCGATTTTGAAATTTTCCATCCACTGGTTTTACGCACAGTTGAGATTCAGTTTGGCCGATATGTCTGTAAATCCGAGAAATTATTCTGACTGACAATTTGGACATTATGCATGTTATGATATGCATATGATGTTAATGATTCGATGAATGCATTGATTCGAAGATTTAGGGTCAAAATTGGGGTATGACAGTTGCCCCTATTTAAATAGTTTTACCAAATGTATGAGCGATGACAATTCTCATAGTATCTTGGTGAAAGATATTTAAATATAGAAGACTCAAATTTTGTCCCTAAATGCCAATGACAAGATATGGTATGCTATGCATGGAAGAATGATTTTTTTGTTCGTTGGGGTTATGATGTGAGATGAAACTTAACATGATCTTTTATGATGGATGATGGACAGATCTGTGGGGAATGATGGAGATACAATGGTGGTGATTCACAAGAAATGTCAAAGACAATGGGTGAGGACTCACTGGGGATGACAAATTGCTGGGAAAAGGATACTAGGGAATATTCAAAGTATGTTTTATCAATAGGTTCAGACATGACCTGACACTTTAGAATATATTTGACAGTTCTGGAGATTTCTCATGAGAAATTCATCCAATCGGAGATTTTGGAGATTTTTAACCGTGAATTTATCCAAGACGACAATAAATTGGAGTCTTCTCACTAGAAGATCACCCAAACAACCAGACGTTGGAATTTCCTTATCAGAAAAGCATCCATACAAAACAAGATTAGGAGTCTTCTTGCGAGAAGATCATCCATGTAAAAGGCTAAGAAGGTCTTTTATGAATAAATCAATTAAGACAAACATCATTGGAGTTTTTTTTTTAACTAGAATCACATCCAAGCTTATGGGAATTCCTTAAAATGGATAGTCAAACATGACTTTCTAGGAACCATCAGGAAAACATGGTAATCAAACTCTCTGTATAGGCCAACAAAATTTGGAATTTGACTGTAAGTATTGGTTACAACCAGCTTCTAACAGATTAGTACCAGTTACAACTGGAATTTTAAATGATGTTAGAGACAACCAAACTCCAAACACCAATTATGATTGGATTTGCAAACGGAATGCCGATTATGACTGGACTTTTGGAGGATGCCAATAACAATTTGATTTTGAGGATAGATTGCCAGCAACAACTAGTCTTTTGGGTCAAAGGACAACAATCGACGATAAGACCTGGGTCAGTGAAAAATGAGCACGAAGTACACTTCAGACCATGCATGATTGGATTTTTCTTTTATGCATGATATATGAGTGATCATGATGTGAAAATGATGACTCTACATAGACTGTGAGTTGGTGGAGACTCTTTATGGAGATTTTAATTCCTCAACACCAATGACTCAACCAAAATGCCCCGTGATGGATGCTGCTAAGGAAAACTTTATCAAGCTTGATAGTAGTTTTTGTCCAATAGATCATTCCAGAAGGTTGACAAGTTATGCCCCATAGAGATCTTTGTTACGATGATCTAGGGGTGCTTCTTCAACCTTGAGTCTTTCGAGACAACAAATGATTTCCTTTTAATATTCCCATATTCCAAAGAAAAAATTGTGTTCTTTCAATATGTGTTAAAGAATCTTTTCAAGTTCAAAATATCAATATTAACAAATAAATGGCATTTTGCATAACAGAGAAAAAACACGAGTGATAATATTGATAGACAAATTTTGTATTTATTAAAGAATGGTAACGTACAAATGGCGGAACTCCATCGAATATTACAATTTTAAAAATGGCAATCGGGAAAGGGTTTACATTGAATCCAAAAACCATTATTATCCCTAATAACCATGACTCCACAAAACCTTTGTTCTGAAAAGAGAAGTTGGATTGATCTTTCGCTTTGGCTCTTCTTGTGTTGATTAACACTATCTGATGCAGTCTTTGCCTTTAGTCCCTAATTTTTGCCTGGACCACCCTTTCGGGTTTTCAATCCACAGGGATGCTCTTTTTTGCCTAAGTATCCCTTTCGGTTTTTCAACTTAGCGAGCTATCATTTTTCTATTTTATCCCTAACTTTTGCCTGGATCTCCCTTTCGGGTTTTCAATCCACCGGGATGCCCATTTTTGCCTAAGTCTCCTTTTCAGGTTTTCGACTTAGCGGGTTTTTATTAGGCATAGTATTTTTCGACTGCACTAGAGTTCACGGGGTGTGAGATCTCTTCTTCATCCATAGTTGTAAGAATCAGGGCACCTCCGAAAAAGGATTTCTTTACAACATATGAGCCTTCATAGTTAGGAGTCCACTTCCCACGTAAATCTTTGTGCACAGGCAAAATCTTCTTGAGCACGAGATCTCCTTCTTTGAATTCCCGAAGATGGACTTTCTTATCAAACGCCCTTTTAAGCCGTTTCTGGTACAACTATCCATGGCACATAGCGGTCATACACTTCTCATCAACGAGGTTCAACTGGTCATATTTGTTCTGAACCCATTCAGCTTCTTCCAGCTTGGTTTCCATCAAGATTCTCATGGATGGTATCTCTACTTCGATTGGGAGAACTGCTTCCATCCCATATACTAAAGAGAAAGGGGTTGCCTTTGTTGAAGTACGGACCGAGGTCCGATATCCATGTAGTGTACAAGGTAGTATTTTGTGCCAATCCCTATAAGTTTTCGCCATCTTTTGTAGGATCTTCTTGATGTTTTTATTAGCGGCTTCAACAACTCTATTCATCTTTGGACGATATGGGGAAGAATCATGATGCTCAATCTTGAAGTTCTCGCATAGCTCTTTCATTGTTTTGTTGTTCAAATTCGTGCCATTATTTGTGATGATCCGGCTTGGAATTCCATAGCGGAAAATAATCTCTTTTTTGAGGAAACAGAAAACCGCTTGTTTTGTTACGTTGGTGTAAGAAGCGGCTTCTACCCATTTGGTAAAATAATCAATTGCTACTAGAATAAAGCGGGGACCGTTTAAGGCTTTAGGCTCTATGGCGCCAATCATGTCAATTGCCCACATTGAGAAAGGCCAGGGTGATGTTAAGACATTCAGTAACGTTGGCGGCACATGCACTCTGTCAGCATAAATTTGACACTTGTGACATTTTATGGCATAGTTGAAACAATCAGACTCCATGGTCAACCAGTAATAACCAGCTCTTAAAATCTTTTTAGCCATGGCATGCCCATTGGCATGAGTCCCAGAAGATCCTTCATGATTCTCTTTGATTAACAGGTCTGCTTCGTGTCTATCCACGCATCTGAGCAAAACCATATTGTGGTTTCTCTTGTATAACACATCATTGCTTAGGAAGAATTTGGATGCTAACTTCCTCAGGGTCTTTTTATCTAGGGTTGTAGCATTTGCTGGATACTCTTGATTTTGCAGGTAGTGTCTGATGTCATGAAACCAAGGTTTTCCATCGGCTTCCTCTTCAACCAATTAACAATAGGCTGGCTCAATTTTTCGCTCTATTTGGATGAGCGGTGCTTCATTGTGAAATCTAACTTGGTACATTGAGGCTAACATAGCCAGAGCGTAATCTACTTGATTTTCTGTCCTTGGGATATGACAGAAAGTGACTTCATCAAAGTATTTTATCAATTCCATGATGTATGCACGATATGGGATCAACTTGGTATCGCGGGTTCCCCATTCACCTTTGACTTGGTAAATTACCAGGGCTGAGTCTCCACACACCTCAAGGATCTTGATTCGAAGGTCAATTACAGCTCAATGCCCAGGATGCATGCCTCGTATTCTAATATGTTATTTGTGCACTCAAAACACAACCTTGATGTGAAAGGAGTATAACCACCATTTGTATTCATCAAAACATCTCCCACACTATGCCCCATGTAATTGAAGGAACCATCAAACATTAGCTTCCATCGAGATCCTGGTTCAGGTTCTTCGTCAGGGCCTGGAATCTCATAATCTTTTATAGCCATAATATCTTCATCAGGGAAGTCAAACTTCAATGACTCATAGTCTTCAACAGGTTGGTGTGCAAGGTAGTCAGGCAACACACTTCCTTTAATGGCCTTTTGGGTTACGTACTGGATGTCATACTCAGACAATAGCATTTGCCAATGGGCAAGTCTTCCAGTTAAAGCAGGCTTTTCAAAAATGTACTTTATTGGATCCATCTTGGAAATCAACAAAGTCGTATGACAAATCATATATTGCTTAAGACGTTTGGCGGCCCATGTGTCGCAACCTGAAAAATGGAATGCGAAAAAAAACAACCGGTGAAGAAAGACAGGAGAGTCGCCACCGTGCGTTATTTATCCCAAAGGAGGGAAAGGAAACGCTCGAAGTAAACCTGGAAAAGGAAAGGACAAGACAGGGTCTCGCAACCAAATCTTGGGTTCGGGAGTCGATTATGCGAAGGGAAGGTATTAGCACCCCTACGCATCCGTAGTACTCTACGGGATCCACTTTTGTAGTTCTTGTCTAAAGGGTGTGGGTTTATCTAATATGTTATTTACTAAAAAAAGGGGTCAAAAGAAAATGACTCGCACGGATGTCGCATCCACTGCATACGTATCTCATCTGAATATGAGAATCAGAGTCTTCGTAGCTCGGCTACCTAGGGGTTAAGGGTAATTGTGCTCGCTAAGACATCGTGTCTTATGCCTACGTATCTCATCTGGAATAAGAATCAGAGCAAGCCGTAGTTCGGCTAACTACGGGGTTATGGATTGGGTTTTGGACGAACGACGTTACTACGCAATCTACCGGATGCTCGACCTTTGGAGACTTACTCGCCTGTAGTAGAAGGAGTTAACGTGTTCTTAGGAGAAGAAAAATCAATGAGTTGGTAGGGTTAGGGATGCTCATGCAAAAAGGGAAATCCTAGACGAAGGAACCTGCATAAAGTAAACACACAAAACATTGCCTCCTATCGAGGTCTTCCAGCTAAGAAAGCGGTAAAAATACGGGAAAATGTAAAAGTACCACACGGATAAAGATCCGAAGTAATAGTAATTAACGGAACAAGGAAACCCTGAGATCCTTCCAAGATAACACCATCAAAGAAAGTGAGTCAGTATAGGTAATCGGAATGAAACCTCCAGGTGGTATCCCACAAATAAAGTGGAACACCAGGCAAACCATCTCTGCAAGAGTCATATGAGCCCTCACAAAACAAAACTCAACAAACAGGTTAGAGAAACAAAATAGGGTAACCAAGAGTTGCCCCCAAATCAAAATGTAACCACATGAATCATGCCATTAAAATTCACAAAAAGCTAAAAAAGCAACCAAGGGTAGGAGGCCTAAACCTCTTGTCAAACACATGCATCAAAAGGGTATCAAATTCACCCATAATACCTCATACATTTAGAGCATTCAAATTAAAGGCATAAAGATGATGGATATAGGGCAAAGCTGATTGGAGAGATCAGTTGAAATCAAATGGCACGACTGGATTTGCAAACCAATGTTAGGGTTTGCTTGAGCTGAAAGTGTGTGAGTCAGAATGAACCTTTTAGAGTTGCCTGGAGGTTGCTGCAGATTAATTCTCACTCTCTCTGTCTAGGTTTCTCTTCAGGTTTTGTCCAGGGTTTTGTTCCAAAGAAACCTCAGAGTGTTTTGCTTCTCTTCCTTTTTCTGTCTGTTCTCTCTCTTTTATAACCTGATTTTCATGGGTTTGTGGGCTCAAATGAGAGAGGTCCAAGTCTGAGATTTTTTCTTTTATTTATTTATTTAAATTTTTTTTTTTTCGTTTTCCGTTTTTTTTCAAAACACGTGGGCTTCGCCTAACGAGCATGACAGCTCATGAACAAATCTTTGCTCCTTCAAGATTAACGTTTTGACTGACGAATAGACCCCTGTTGGAAGTAACTCAAGTCTTTCCCTTGTGTTGACTGATCATCTAAATAGAACCCACAAAGTGTCCTGGATGATGTTCAAGTTTCTTGGAGCTAATCCCGATTGACATGATGAAATGCAATGTATCTAATGTTAAATGACCTAAAAATGAATGCGTGAATAAGGAGGGAAAATTTTGGGGTGTTACAGCTACCCCTATTCAGTCATCAGCTAACCCGAGTAGGATAAAAGCGAACAGCTTATCAGACAAACAGGGTGAGCTGTGATTGAATACCAAAGACAGACCGAAAATTTGCGCTTCGAGAACACCACAAAAATGCTGAAATACACCGCGCTGTTTATTTCTCTTCCGATCCTCTGGCTGAATCTGAATCAGTCTTCTGACTTAATCTGGAGTTTCGATCCTCTGGCTAAATCTATACTCAATTTAGTCCTCTGGTTGGATGTTAATTTTGATCCTTGGGCTGGATACGGTTTCAATCTTCTGGCTAGATCTTCTTCGATCTTCTGGCTAGATCTCCTTTGTTTCGATTCTCTGGCTGAATCTATTTTCTTTGATTCTCTGGCTGAATCTACTTCGATCTTCTGGCTAGATCTGAATTGTTTCGATTCTCTGGCTGAATCTATTTCCGGTCTTCGGGCTAGACCTGACTTCAATCTTCTGGCTATATCTTCTTCGATCTTCTGGCTAGATCTCCTTTGTTTCGATTCTCTGGCTGAATCTATTTCGATCTTCTGGCTAGATCTGAATTGTTTCGATTCTCTGGCTGAATCTATTTCCGGTCTTCGGGCTAGACCTGACTTCGATCTTCTGGCTAGATCTGGATTGATTTGATGATAAATTCCCATCATCAGGATCTCGCGTCTGAGGCATGCGCTGGTTGACTCTCTTTCGAAATCTGCGCCCAATCTTCATGTTAGATATGCAGCTTCGAGAATATCCCACTCTTGGGCTTCATACATATTCTTCAGGCTAGAACATGTTATAACGACTCTTCGATTAGACTTTGTTTTTTAAATGCGATCCGCGAGCTGGATCCTCTTGTAGGTTGATTTTCTGTTGAGCTGTCAATCTATTCCTCCAGCTGGCTTGCTGGGGAAATAACGCTCGTAGTCGACTCTCTGGCTGAATCTTCAAAATAAACCTTAGGCTAACTCTTGGGAAAATGATTCTCAGGCTGAATCTTCAAAAATGACCCTCAGGCTGGATCACTGGAACAACGATTCTCAGGCTGAATCTTCAAAAATGACCCTCAGGCTGGATCACTGGAAAAACGATTCTCAGGCTGAATCTTCAAAAATGACCCTCAGGCTGGATCACTGGAAAACGATTCTCAGGCTGAATCTTCAAAAATGACCCTCAGGTTGGATCACTCACACTTGATCCTCTGGCTGGATCTCATGACTCTGGTTGTAAAGCAATTCTTCAGTCTGCTTTGGAAGACCTGTTTATCAGCTTATGTGTATGCTTGATATGATATGCATGCAAATGTAAATGTTATGCATGGTGTAAAAAGAAAAAAAGAAATCTGTTTGGGGAAGCAACTCTGGTAGGGAGCGGATCGCTGTATCAATCCTTGAATGCTCTGTGGGGAACGATCCGTCTGCCGGGACCGGGGAGCCACCGAAAATAAATCGGCCTTTTTTGAAAAGTTGACCATGTTGGGGAAGTATCAACTATGGAAACTTTGCTTGGCGAGGCTCTGCGAGGAGAGTCTGTGAGGAAAGCACTTCCTGGGGAAATGTCGTAGGAATCGACCTTTGCTGGGGATATGAACTTGCTAATCATCCTCAGGCTGGGGATTAAAACAAATCTGTTAGAAATAATCTGCTGGGGACGAGATGAACACTGGGAACACCACCCTCTTGTCTGTTGGGTATGCAACTACTCCGCTGTTGCTGGGAAGATACAGTCTGGTACTGACAATTCCGTTGGGGATATACCGTCTGGATACTGTCAACTCTATCGGGGAACCTGCTCTGCAGAGGAGAGGCTTTGTCAACCGCTTGGGGGTGAGGATTCATGACTTGGCATCCGGTTCCTGTGACCTGTAACCAAAAAATACACGTATGCCCCGGGGGATTACTCGGTTTGAATTCACCGCCCGAGATTAGGCACATTCAAAGCAATTTTAAATGTTTTCCTGTGCAAATCATCTGCAAAAGCCACCATTACATTCAGATGCAATATGTTTCCTCAAGAATTCAGACATCTTTGCAAACAAACTGATAAATAAAAAATAAAGAGACTTTTTAACTGAATTATTCGACTTTTGTTGGTTGAAAAATTTGTGCCAGGAATAGGCGAGTACATAAGGAAGCTGATCCCTGGAAAGAGGCGATCTCTATAAATTGAACAAGAGAAACTATCCTAATGGCAATGTGGAAACAGGGTCCCA
Organism: Lathyrus oleraceus; assembly: GCF_024323335.1. Classification (NCBI taxonomy): domain Eukaryota; kingdom Viridiplantae; phylum Streptophyta; class Magnoliopsida; order Fabales; family Fabaceae; genus Lathyrus; species Lathyrus oleraceus. The sequence continues at coordinate 182,324,199 of NC_066585.1, forward strand.
CTGAGTTTCGACTCTGCTATGGCTCGTATGTCCTCAAGACGCTCTGCTCATCTTGCTTTCTGAAGTGGATGGTTAGACGATCTTTAGCTTTCGAAGATTGCCGGATTGAATGAAACGGTGATGTAACACGGATGAACTCAGATCACAGTCATTCGCTTATTCCCTAACTTTTGCGTGGACCGCCCTTTTGGGTTTTCAATCCACTGGGATACCCTTTTTTGCCTGAGCCGCCCTTTCGGGTTTTCGACTCACGGGGTGTACACTTTTTTTATTTTTTATATCCCTAATTTTTGCCAGAACCTCTTTGTTCTTTTTTTTTTTGGTTCGTCGGGATGCCCTTTTTTTCCTGGACTCTTCTTTTTAATGTCCAACGGGTCTATTTTATGCAAAGTATTTTTTAACTGCGTCTGAGTTGACAGGGGACGGGAAGTCTTCGCCATCCATGGTTGTTAGCATTAGAGCTCTGGCAGAGAAAACTCTTTTAACCACGTATGGACCCTCGTTGTTCGGTGTCCATTTGCCCCTGTGATCTGTGTTGGGAGGAAGAATTCTTTTGAGTACCAATTCACCGACTCGATACTCCCGAGGGCGCACTTTCTGATCAAACGCTCTCTTCGTCCGTCTCTGATATAGCTGGCCATGGCATATAGCTGCTAGTCTCTTTTCCTCAACTAGGCTTAGCTGATTGTATCGAGAACAGACCCATTCTGCTTCGTCCGGCTTCATTGTTGATGCAGGGAAAAGTTATTCTGGCACAAAATGGCATATGAACCCCCTCCGATGTGATCAACACTGCACCAACTCCGCGACCATTGACGTTGACCGCCCCATCAAACATCATAATCCATTTGGATTCAGGGTCAGGCCCCTCCTCCGGGAGTGGTTCCTCGCAATCTTTCGATTTGAGAAACATGATGTCCTCATCAGGAAAGTCGAACCTCATAGGTTGGTAATCATCAATCGGTTGCGCGGCAAGATAGTCTGACAAGACACTTCCTTTGATGGCTTTTTGTGAAGTGTATTGGATGTCATACTCTGTCAGCATCATTTGCCACCTAGCAACCCTTCCGGTAAACGCTGGCTTTTCAAAAATGTACTTGACTTGATCCATCTTTGATATCAATAGAGTCGTGTGAGTCAACATATACTGTCTTAGTCGGCGAGCAGCCCATGCCAAAGCGCAGCAAGTTTTCTCGAGCAGTGAGTATCTTTGTTCACAGTCGGTAAACCTTTTGCTAAGGTAGTATATTGCATGCTCTTTTCGACCTGACTCGTCATGCTGACCGAGCACACAACCCATTGACCTTTCTAACACAGTCAAGTACATGATCAACGGTCTTTTCCTCTTGGCCTGTAGATTGGCCCCGATATTGATCTCTTTCTTGTCGTCTTTGGTACCAATGTTGATGGTCTCAACCACCTCCTGATAAGGTGTGATAGCTCGGTCCTCCTGTTTCAACAACCTGGCTAACTCCTCAGGCAATTCACAATCTTCCTCAGCCCCTTCTTCGGCTTGATAGATAGGATTGTCGAAGTCATACTTGGCCATAGCAGTGTCGTTAGCAGTGAGATCCGGGTGATCAGTTTTACAAGGTGTTTTTTTGGAAAGAAAAACGAAAAAGAAACATGAAAAAGAAACATTGCCGTTTTTGTAAAAGTAGAAATAATTGAAAGAAAGAGAACACAAAATTGTTTGCAAAAGTTGTCCTTTATTGATGATGAAAATAATTGCGAAATGTAACTAAATGGATGGCCCTACAGATGAGTCATTACACCTTGGTCAAAGTATAAGACTTTATTATGCATGTGATAAAAGGAAAACAATAAAAATTACTCCTTCAGTAGAGTAAACCGGACGACTTTTTCAGACGACCAATTGTCGAGCTTTTCTCCTAGGACACACGGGCGAATCCAGCTATCTAAGTCACAGTCACTGTCAGCCTTGTCTTCATCTACGGCATTGACGGTGTGGGGAGAAACCAAACCCCCGCTGGAGAAAGTGTCAACTTCATTCTTCTGAGACCCCGGAGTATACCCTAATCCAAACTTGTCTTCTTTTATGATTGGCTCCACAAATTTGCCCCAGCCTTGGGCATTACCAGCCTTAACCACTTCAACAGCTTGCTTGTATGAAGAGATAGAAGTCCCGACCTTCTCAGACTCAAGTGAAAAGACAGCTTCGGGCACGACCTCACTGATGTTTATAGTTCCGAAGCCCTGACACGGCATCTCATGCATCTCGCCATCCATCTCCACATACTTAAACGTAGACAGGTGGCTAAAAAAAATATCCTCTTCACCACAGACAATGACGATCTGACCTTCTAGTCCATATTTGAGCTTCTGGTGGAGAGTAGAAGTAACAGCACCGGCAGCGTGAATTCAGGGCCGACCTAGCAAACAGCTATAGGCAGGCTGGATATCCATCACATAAAAGGTACTCTTGAATACCTGCGGTCCAATCTTAACTGGTAACTCAACTTCGCCACAAACAAATTACTCAGCCTCACAACCAAATTACTCGGCCTAAGGGTGGCGTCGTCGCAATCCAACTTCGTTAAGGCTTTCTTTGGGAGAACATTCAGAGAAGAACCTGTATCAAGCAAAACATAGGAAAGCACCGTCCCTCTGCATTCCATTGTGATATGTAAGGCTTTGTTGTGATTCCTTCCCTCAGATGTTAGGTCATAATCGGTGAAACCTAGCGCATGGCTAGCGTTTACATTTGAAACTACCGACTCCAGCTGGTTAACAGTTATCTCTGGTGGAACATAGGCCATATTCAGTACTTTCAACAGGGTTGCTCTGTGTGCCTCAGAGCACATCAATAGTGAGAGAATGGAGATCTTTGAGGGTGTCTGATTTAGCTGGTCGACTACCTTGTAGTCACTTTTCTTGATAATCCTCATAAACTCATCCACTTCCTTCTCGAATGCGGTCTTAGGAGGAGCTTCCTCGGTAGTAACCTTTTCGGTGGATACTTGTTTTCCTTTAGCCTTGGCAGCTGCCTCAGCTTCAGCATTCGTGCGCAATGTTGATGGTGCAAATAGGCGTCCACTGCGAGTGAAGTCACCAATTCCTCCAACATTGTCTACAGCGGAGCTACCAATGTCAATGTCTTCTTCGTTAACTTTCTGCCCCTGGAAGTAGATATCAGCCCCATAGTGCCACGGGATAGCACTGTCTTTCTCATACGAAACAGGTTCTGGTACCGTGATGGTGACCGGACTAACCAAAGTCGGTTGCGGGTTGTCAGAGTAAATTGGTGCTGGACTTTCTGGGAAATATATTATTGTCGGAGCGGGTCTCTCGGGAACATATATTTCTTCAGGAGTGAAATAAAACGTTACTGTCGACACATCATTCTTCACTGGACGGGTCTGGTCGAACTGAAGACAACCTTCATCTATCAGTTGCTGAATACCCCTTCTCAAACTATCACATCCGTTCTCTGCGTCTTGACAATTTCTGCACTCTTCCCCACAGCCCGGGAAAATCTGTCCTTTCAAAAGTCGGTCTTTAACTACCGATAGCGAAGTCTTCACTTGAGCCACATCAGAAACCAAATTCAAAGTTTCCCCACTATCAACAACATTAATCCTCTGCCCGCCGTGAGCTGGCATCGGGTTTTGGATAACATTAGGCACTGGAGAAAAATTGATGGCCTGGGCATCTCTCAAATCTTGTACCTTTAGCTGGAGAACCTTGCAATTATCTGTAGTATGGCCAGGTGCGCTGGAGTGAAAAGCACATCTGGCGTTGACATCATAACCTCTAGGCAGATTGTTGGGATCGACCGGTGGGGCCAGAGTTCTCAACGTAACCAGATTCATGTCAATCAGCTTGGGAAGTAATACAGAATAAGGCATTGGGATTGGCTCAATGACCCGGTCCGCCTGCCTTGGACGTTGTTGATAGTGTCTCTGCTGACCCGGATTACCTCCTTGTTGTTGATTGTTGTACCTGGGTTGCTGTTGCGGATGATATTGCGGTTGAGGAACATGTGTTGGAATAGTGACTGCGGCCACTTGATCTTGATAATAATTAGGGCGTCCTCTGCCGGCATATACAACGCTCGTCTTAGCTTCTCTTCTTCGCTGATCGTTACCAGCAAACGGTTTCTTAGGAACTGATGAGTTGGAAGCACTGTTGTCTTGAATTCGGCCCATCTTCAACAGGCTCTCGATCCTTTCTCCAGCAATCACTATCTCTGCAAAGCTGATTGACGGGCAAGCAACCAATCTCTCGATATAATTGCCTTGAAGAGTGTTCATAAACATGTTCGCCATCTCCCTTTCAGACATAGGGGGTTGGACGGATGCAGCAATCTGTCTCCAACGCTGAGCATATTCTCTAAAGGTTTCCTTGGCAGTCTGAGACATTCCTTGCAACAAGGTCCGATTTGGAGACATGTCCAAGTTGTATTGATATTGCTTGACAAAAGCCTCTGCCAAGTCTTTCCAGCTCTTGATGGTAGTACGATACAAATGAGAATACCATTCACGAGAAGCTCCAGTTAAACTGTCTTCAAAATAGTACATCCACAACTTTTCATCTTCAGTGTGAGCTCCCAACCTTCCCAGATAAGATTGGAGATGAGTGTGTGGGCAAGAAGCCCCGTTGTATTTCTCAGAAGTAGGGGGTTTGAACTTGTGAGGGATCCTTACTCCCTGAACCAGGCCAAGATTGGTGACATCAAAACCTAAGGAATTTTGAGACTCCAAAGATTTGAGCTTCTCAGCAAGCTCATCCATACGGCGAGTGGTCTCGAGGGCTTTGTCGTGCAAAGAGAACTGATCATACTGATAATCTTCAGTAACGGGGCGCCCGTTAATCCGAATTCCTTGATTCACGTTGTACCTTCCGCCAATACCATTTCCGACATTCCCCGTGTTGCCAACATTACCCGGGTTTCCATCAACATTTGCGTTACCCGCGTTTCCAGTATTCACAGGGTTATCAGCGTTCCCAGGGTTACCAGGGTTCCCCTCAGCACTTGGTATTTCCACCTCTGGATCGGGCCTCGGTTGCTCAACAAATTCCTTCAGCTTCGCCTGGCCTTCTGCCATACCAGTCATCAATGTCATGAACTGATCCATCCTTTCACGCATATCAGCCAGTTCTTTCTGTATCTGGTCCATTGCTAGTCGTGGACGGTTTTCCTTTGTCGGGTACCTGTGAACTCGCTTAGGACCAATAACTGCCTGAAACAGGGAACAAACATTAGACACTGCGATGACACCTACAAAACAAACAAGGGTTAGTATGTATGGTATGCGATGCACTGCTTATTCGATTTTAAGCCCCCCCCTTAAAAAGGGAATACCCTGCAAATGAATAAGCATGAGATGTTGGATACAAATATGCAGATGATGTTATGCAATGCAATGGCATGTCAATCAGAATTGCTGGATCCGCTTGAACATCTGTCAGGTTGCACTGCCTGGAGAGAAATTAAGAGGATCAAGCAAAGCACACCAAACAAAGGTCATGGGATGGATCATGTTATCCTTAATATCAACCATCCATTTTGGTGGATTATGGTTTACACCTTTTCAACACCCAAGTTTCATTGATATTAAGGATACCTGAACGGATCGACCATGAATCAAGGGTTTGTTGTAAGTCACGAGCATGGAGTTTAGGTTAAGAACCACCCAAAGGGAGTGTACTAAGGTTTAAACCTGCCAAACATGTTCTACAGAAAGGTTCCCATAGTCATAATCCCATCTTTCGGATATTATCGGAGGAACGACTACTCGTATTCCAAAAATATTCTCAAGAGAAACTCTTATGAGTGTAGTATCGCGTAACAATCGTATCAAATCTTACACTTGAACGACTTTCACACTACATCCTACAAATAGGCCAAGATGGGTTTGGTAAACTAAGGTCCTTGGCTTCTAAGGTCTATATTGGAAAAAGTAATGTCTAACCACAACTTACTTTTGTGACATTATTGATCTCAACATGACCTCCACCAAGTGAATGGGCTTGCAAGTCAACTTGCTAAGGAATAACTCCACACAAGTCAACAAGACTATGCCATTCTCCTATCCTAAGTGCACTCGATTCCGGGTATAGAACTCATCTCACAAACAGAACCAGCAGATACGGCAGTCATATGTACACAATGCAATAAAGCAGGTAAATGCTGAAAGATAAATAACTGTACAAAAGAATAAACACCCAATAAACAAACAACCTACAAAATCTAGGAGGGACTCGCTTAGGGAAACTGGTTCCCCAGCAGAGTCGCCAGCTGTCACAACCTGAAAAATGGAATGCGAAAAAGAACAACCGGCGAAGAAAGACAGAAGAGTCGCCACCGTGCGTTATTTATCCCAAAGGAGGGAAAGGAAACGCTCGAAGAAAACCTGGAAAAAGGAAAGGACAAGACAGGGTCTCGCAACCAAATCTTGGGTTCGGGAGTCGATTATGCGAAGGGAAGGTATTAGCACCCCTACGCATCCATAGTACTCTACGGGATCCACTTTTGTAGTTCTTGTCTAAAGGGTGTGGGTTTATCTAATGTGTTATTACTAAAAAAAAGGGTTAAAAGAAAATGACTCGCACGGATGTCGCATCCACTGCATACGTATCTCATATGAATATGAGAATCAGAGTCTTTGTAGCTCGGCTACCTAGGGGTTAAGGGTAATTGTGCTCGGTAAGACATCGCGTCTTATGCCTATGTATCTCATCTGGAATGAGAATCAGAGCAAGCCGTAGTTCGGCTAACTACGGGGTTATGGATTGGGTTTTGGACGAATGACGTTACTACGCAATCTACCGGATGCTCGACCTTTGGAGACTTACTCGCCTGTAGTAGAAGGAGTTAACGTGTTCTTAGGAGAAGAAAAATCAATGAGTTGGTAGGGTTAGGGATGCTCATGCAAAAAGGGAAATCCTAGACGAAGGAACCTGCATAAAGTAAACACACAAAACATTGCCTCCTATCGAGGTCTTCCAGCTAAGAAAGCGGTAAAAATACGGGAAAATGTAAAAGTACCACACGGATAAAGATCCGAAGTAACAGTAATTAACGGAACAAGGAAACCCTGAGATCCTTCCAAGCTAACACCATCAAAGAAAGTGAGTCAGTACAGGTAATCGGAATGAAACCTCCAGGTGGTATCCCACAAATAAAGTGGAACACCAGGCAAACCATCTCTGCAAGAGTCATATGAGCCCTCACAAAACAAAACTCAACAAACAGGTTAGAGAAACAAAATAGGGTAACCAAGAGTTGCCCCCAAATCAAAATGTAACCACATGAATCATGCCATTAAAATTCACAAAAAGCTCACAAAAAGCAACCAAGGGTAGGAGGCCTAAACCTCTTGTCAAATACATGCATCAAAAGGGTATCAAATTCACCCATAATACCTCATACATTTAGAGCATTCAAATTAAAGGCATAAAGATGATGGATATAGGGCAAACCTGATTGGAGAGATCGGTTGAAATCAAATGGCACGGCTGGATTTGCAAACCAATGTTAGGGTTTGCTTGAGCTGAAAGTGTGTGAGTCAGAATGAACCTTTCAGAGTTTCCTGGAGGTTGCTGCAGATTAATTCTCACTCTCTCTGTCTAGGTTTCTCTTCAGGTTTTGTCCAGGGTTTTGTTCCAAGGAAACCTCAGAGTGTTTTGCTTCTCTTCATGGCTTTGTGGGCTCAAATGAGAGAGGTCCAAGTCTGAGATTTTTTCTTTTATTTATTTATTTTATTTATTTATTTATTTAATATTTTTTTTCGTTTTCCGTTTTTTTTTCAAAACACGCGGGCTTCGCCTAACGAGCATGACAGCTCATGAACAAACCTTTGCTCCTTCAAGATTAACGTTTTGACTGACGAATAGACCCCTGTTGGAAGTAACTCAAGTCTTTCCCTTGTGTTGACTGCTCATCTAAATAGAACCCACAAAGTGTCCTGGATGATGTTCAAGCTTCTTGGAGCTAATCCCGATTGACATGATGAAATGCAATGTATCTAATGTTAAATGACCTAAAAATGAATGCGTGAATAAGGAGGGCAAATTTTGGGGTGTTACACCATGCTAGAGCACAACAAGTCTTCTCCAAGAGTGAATATTTGGTTTCACAATTGGTAAACTTTTTCCTCAAGTAATAGATAGCATGCCCCTTTTGGTCGGTTTTGTCGTGTTTTCCTAGAACACATCCCATAGACTCTTCAAGCACAGTCAAATACATAAATAGTGGCTTCCCTTGAATAGGTGGAATCAGGATATGAGGCTCTTGCAAGTAATTTTTGGTCTTCTCAAAAGCTCCTTGACAATTAGGATTCTATTCAACTACTTGATCTTTGTGAAGCAACTTGAAGATGGGCTCACACGTAGCAGTCATATGGGAGATAAACCTGGAGATGTAATTCAAACGTCCAAGGAAACCTCTGACTTTTTTTCGGTACATGGAGTAGGCATTTCTTGTATTGCTCTAACTTTTTCTAGATCTACCTCAGTTCCTCATTGGCTAACAATGAATACAAGTAATTTTCCGGATCGAACACCAAATGTGCATTTAGTAGGGTTTAAACGTAGTCGGAATTTTCCTAGGCGCTCAAACAACTTTTGCAAGTGGTTCATATGGTCCTCTTCACATTGAGATTTAGCGATCATGTCATCAACATAAACCTCAATCTCTTTGTGCATCATATCATGGAAGAGGGTGACCATCACTCTTTTGTAGGTTTCCCCTGCGTTCTTGAGACGGAAGGGCATGACCTTATAGCAATACGTTCCCCAAGGGGTGATGAACATGGTCTTTTCCATATCATCAGGATCCATCTTGATCTGATTGTAGCCTGAGAATCCATCCATAAACGAGAAGACAACAAATTTAGCAGTGTTGTCTACCAGAGTGTCAATGTGTTGTAGAGGGAAGTCGTCCTTTGGACTAGCTTTGTTAAAATCCCTATAATCGGCACACATCCTAACCTTGTCGTCCTTTTTGGGTACAGGTACAATATTGGCTACCCATTGAGGATACTTTGAAATTGCTAGGAAACCAACATCAAATTGTCTTTTGACCTCTTCACGAATCTTCAGAGCCATGTTCTTGTTCTTCGGAGTTTCTGCTTCACTAGTGGGCGTTCTGGTTAAAGTGATAGCTTGTGCACAACAATATCAGTGTCTAGACCTGGCATATCCTGGTATGACCATGCGAACACATCTGCGAACTCTTGCAACAGCTTGACCAATCTTTCTTTGATGCTTTCCCCGAGCATGGTTCTAATCTTGACCTCTTTCTTCTCTTCCTCTGAGCCAAGGTTGATTATCTCCACCGACTCTTGATGTGGCTGGAGGGTTTTGGACTCGTGCTTGAGCAGCCTTGCCAATTCATTGGGGATATCAAAATCTTCCTTGCCCTCTTCTTCCAGTTGGTATATAGGGAACTCAAAGTTATGGGAGAGAGCAGAGTCATTGGATTCAATGGGTTTATTGATTATTCTGCATGTTTTTGAATGATTGCTTTTTTATTAAAAATGGAAAAAATGCAAAAGGAAAACATTTTTTGTAGCTTTTGAAAAGATTGCCATTTTCTGAAAAGAAAACAATAAAATGAACAACAAGAATTTAACAAAATGCCTTTTATTCATCATGATGATTTTGAAAATGAAAAGAGGCCATACAACATGATATGTTAGTCTTGGGAAGAGCTAAGGATTTAGAAACCAAAGGAAAACAACAATCACTTTGATATAGGAATGACTTCAGGAATCTCAATTGCTTCCCAATTGGTCAAAGTTGCTTCACACTGATGCACCAGATTTGTTATGTCTTCATCTTCAGTGTCTTCTTCAACTGCGTTGACTTGATTTCCATATACATAGCCTGCACTGAGGAATACTTCTTGAATTCTTCGCATACAATCCTTTGTAGGGACTAGGGCTCCTTCTTTAGCGGATGGCTTGTACCCCAAACCGAAACGGTATTTCTTCATGCTGATGTCAATAACTTGTCCCCAACCTTCAGGACTCCCATTCCCAATAGTTGTCTTTGTACTTTTCACAGATGCAAATGACAGGATGACTTTCTCCACAGATTCCTTCACTTCCACAAAAGTGACATTGGCTATCTCTAGAGCTTGGAAAGAAGTTTCCAAGGCATCTTCATCAACCTCGATGTAGTGAAAGGAGGAAAGGTGGCTAACCATGAGATCTTCTTCACCATAGATGATTACAAGCTTATTATTGATGACAAACTTCATTTTCTGATGTAAAGTGGAGGTTACTGCCCCAGCGGCATGTACCCAAGGTCGCCCCAATAGGCAACTGTAGGCAGGGTTGATATCCATGCCCTGGAAAGTTATGTTAAATACATGTGGACCAATCAGAATTGGTAACTGAACTTCACCAATCACAGTCCTCCGGGACCCATCAAATGCTTTGACAATTAGTGCACTAGGCCTCATTTCTGATCCTTGAAAAGCTAATTTGAAAAGTGTCCTCTTTGGTAGAACATTGAAGGAGGACCCTGTATCCACTAAAACTCTTGCTAGAGTATCCTCTTGGCACTTCACTAACACATGCAAGGCGCGATTGTGATTTTGTCCTTCCTTTGGCAACTCTCCACCATTGAAACTCAGGGTATTGCAAGCTGCGATATTGGTAACCACTCCATCAAACTGGCCAACCTTTATATCTTGAGTGACGTGGGCTTGCGCTAGCACTTTCAATAATGCATTCCTATGAGCTAGGGAGCACATAAGTAAGGACAAAATGGAATTTTCGATGGCGTCTGGTGCAACTGATCAACTACTTTGTAATCACTCGTTTTAGTGATCTTTAAAAATTCAGCATCTTCATTGGATTGAACCATATTTTTCTCCCTAACAAGGACTGCAATTGTAGTTTCTTTGGTTGGTGCTTGAGAGGCCACATTAAACTGGGGAGTGTAAATCCGCCCACTGCGAGTCATTTGGCTCGTCCCTGCGATGTTTGTGACATTGGCACCATCGACCTTCGAACTTTCCTCTCATCTAACCTCTTCAGACTCTTTGTCAATGACAATTATATCATATTTCCATGGTACTACCTTAGTACTTTCGTAGGGGAAAGGACTAGGCATGCAGATAACCACGGGTGATGGGTGATTAACCGTCTGAACAATATCTTTTCTTCTATAGGTTATCTCAATTGGCTCTGGTAAATTGAAAAATGGCTCAATTACAGCTACTTCATCTCTTCTCACGAGGCTACTAACTTGTAACACTCCTTGGTTCATAAAGTCTTGGACATCTTTTCATACCATCTCACATCCTCCTGGATGAATGGCACATTCTTCACAATCTTTATGACAAGCACTAACTAAACCATCTTCTACTAGTCTCGCATGGAACGCTAGCAAAGAAGTCTTGATATTTGCAACATCTTTGATCACATCACCATCAGATGCTTCTTCAATTGCATTAACAGTTTCATGTGCTGGCAAAGGATTACTCTTGACATTAGGCCCTAAGTCTCTGAATGAAAGAATCTTCTTTTCCACCAATTCTCGCACTATATGCTTCAAAGCATAACATCCTTCTAAATCATGCCCAGGTGCACCCTCATGGAAAGGGAAATGAGCATTTGGGTTATACCATGGAGGCAAAGGATTAAGAGGTGGACCCAAAGATCTAGGAACCACTAACCCCGTTTGCAATAGAGAAGGATATAACTCAATATACGTCATCAGAATCAAACTGAAGGGAGGTTTAACACCTTGTCTTCTATTCTAAGAAGGTGCATTCTGACGTGGAGCTTGAGCTTTCGGTTGCTGATATGTTGGGGTTGCAGGCGCTTGTTGATATGCAGGAGCAACCTGAGCGGGTTGATAATTTGGTGTTTGCTGAACTGGTTGATAAATAGGTACTTGTTGTTGGTTGAAATTTGGCCCAATTGCTGCCACATATGGTTGTTGAACATACTTCATAAGGTATGTTGGTTGTTGTTGAGTGAATTTTCGTTGTTGCTTTCTCCATGATTGACTCCTTCCTCGGCTGGACGACACATCATTCGTCTCTCCTTCCTTTTTTTATGAAAATTTCCAGGAAACTTCTTAGCATTGTTGTTATTAGAAGTTCCAGCAGCACTGATCATCTTTCCATTCTTCAAATGGAGTTCAACTTTAATGCCTACAGCTACCAAGTCAGAAAAACTTACAGATACACTGCCCACCATCCTCTCAAAGAAAATTGGTTGTACAATATCCATAAACCAATCGGCTAATTCTTTTTCTGCCAAAGGTGGTTCAACTTGAGAGGCCATCTCTCTCCAGCGTTGTGCATACTCTTTAAATGACTCATTGTCTTTTTGAGACATATTCAACAATTCTCTTCCGTCTTGAGCCATATCCATGTTGTATTTGTAATGCTTTATGAAAGCATCAAATAAGTCTTGGAAACACTGGATACGACTCTGATCGAGTCTTAGGTACCACTTAGAGGGGGCGCCCTTCAAACTATCTTGAAAGAAGTGGATCATGAGCTTATCGTCTTCAACATTGGCAACCATTTTTCGGTAGTACATAATAAGATGGCTCTTAGGACATGTATGGCCCTCGTATCTATCAAATTCAGGAGTCTTGAATTTCGTAGGAATTACAAGACTAGATACTAGGCACATCTCCCTAGCGACATCACTAAAGACTTGGTCGCCTTCCATTGCCCTTAGTCTCTTCTCAAGAATCTGAGAATTATCTTTAATACCCTTTATATCTTCATGCCTTTCTTCTTCTTCATCAGACATTTCTGGAGCATATTGTTGATCTTCGAAGTAAGATTGCACACGTGTATGAACAATCGGTGATGCAAATGTATAGACCATAGGGTGAGCCTCAGTGGTTAATGGTAGAGGAACCGTCTGTTGAGTAGATTGCATTACACCATGGACTACTTCAGGTTGAGGTGTGAATCCATAAGGTAGTCCAAAAGGAGGCAATGTAGAAGGTACCGTCCTTGCAGGTTGGGATTCAAGCGTTGGACCAGCGACCTCTGAAACGACTATTGTTTGTGTGTCCATCTTGGCTCTGATGACTTGCAGCATCTCCATGATCTGACCCATGCTCCCTCGTAGGTCCTAAAGTTCTGAGCTGACTATTTCCAACTCTTGTTCCTGTTCTGCCATTCTTTGTCGAGCACCGTCTCTGGTGTTGTATTGGTGTTGAGGACTCAGTGTGAAACTGGAAGAATACAACGGAATGAGCTTTTATTTGAAGAATGACATGGATGCATGTATGTATGCATTTTTTTACAAAGCTCTTAGTTATCTTTGTTATTTATTTCAGCAATGTTAGGACATTTTATTTGCAATATTTTCGAATAAAAATAACAATAAATGAAATCCAGAATGACAATTTTTCATTAATTCAAATTCAACATTAAATACAAGTGATTTAAATTCAAATTCAAGTACAAGTGATTCAAATTCAAGTACTGGTGAACTTAATTTCCATCTCAGCCCTTTTGATCGTAGCAAGATCGGTGGTGAGCTCTTTCACCATTCGCTTGCAAAACTTGACAAAGTTGAAAACTTGAGGAGGTGTGTTCTCTAGGCACATGCTCCAATCAGTTTCTTGGAGTTTCTCTGGAAGTTCCAGCATGTTGAGGTTAGCAAATCCAACCAAGTTGACAAATTTTCCATTCCATTCAACATAGAGGTCTTGGAGCTTCTTAATGACACGTTGATATTCGTCTAGGGCCACTCTAGCCTCCCTATACAGTCCCCTCCAATATACACAGTCATTCTTCAAAATCATGTAAGCTGCATCACCTTCTTGGTTTTCCAAACCTGCAATCCTTCTATTAGCTTCTCCCAACTGGTACTTGAGGCGGAGACAGTTCCTCTCAGCTCCCTCTTTCCGAAGGACCTCACGAGATAGCTTATCTTTGCAATTCTTGAGAGTGTCCCTGAGTTCACGGATTTGAGCTTCATAATCGAGTCTAGCTTCTCTCTTCTCCACAAGATATCTCTCCAACATTTTGTCCAACTCTTGAATTTTGAGGTGGGCTTTTTTGAGCTTTTCATTCTTGGTTTTGAACACAGATTTCATACCTATGAGAATATCATCAAGATCATCCTTCTTATCTTCAAATTTTCTTTCTCTCTTGTTGCTAGCTTCAAGGTGTCGGTCCTTCTCTTGACGTTCATCCTTCAGATTTTCATTTTCCAAAGTGGTTCGATTAAGCTTAAGCCGTAACTCATAGTTTTCTAATTCAAGCTCCTTAATTTTGGCACTGAGATTCTCAACGTCTTCAGGTAGTATAGGTTCTGGCTCGGGAACTGGAAGACAAAATAGAGGGATCAAATGGAAATGGGAGCTTAACCACTTGAATTCTCTCTCTTACCCAACGAGTGTAAGTCTCTTTCACAAGGACATTCCTCTTTCCAAACTCCTTACCCCTTCTAACAATTATTTTCTAGGATTTCTTAATCTTCTTCACAATTGGGTTGTCTGCATCAATGCCATGCAAAATGAAAGGCTTTAAAGCTTCAGCTTTTGTAGGCCCGTTCATGGAGTAGCCATGTTGCATCAGGGATAACATAGGGTTATAGTTGATGTAACCCCCAGTCCCTATCAAAAGTACATTAGGAAAGTCTTCAATGCTAAAAATAATATTCGGGGTCTCCCAATCTCCGATATACCATTTGACATGGTTGGCAGTAATGGAAGTTAACTTCTGAGAGGGTTTAAGTGTTTTAGAGGTGTATGGTCCTTTTTCAGGCATGTGAGATATAAACCAAGCATGCAACAACTGTTCACAACATAAAAGGGTTCCCCCTTTCTTCTCATGATGCTCATGGAGGGCATAGTAGATATCAGCTAGGAGAAAAGGTACCGGATTACCAGAGAGGAATATTCTTACGGCCACATGATCTACAAAACGGTCGAGATTTGGAAACAATACTATCCCATAAACCAATAGGGCTAGAACGACATGTAATGCTTTCCGTTTTCCATCTTTCTCCAATTTCACAGCTTGTTCTTCCAAAACCCATCTAGAAAAAACATTGAAGACTCCCTTCTTATCCCAATTACTTATAACCAATTGGACCTCTAGACCCAAAACTGAAGCTATTCTCTTGGCATTGATATATTCATCAAACTTGGGAAATGGATCATGGTCCCTCAAATTTCGGCCCACAATTATCTCTAACTCTTCCAAAGTAGGATCTAATTGGAAGTTAGAAAAGGTGAAACAACACAGAGGTGGGTCGTAGAATTGAGTTATAGTCACAATTGTCATTGGTTCCATCTTTTCATTCAAAATACTCAGGATCACTTTGACACTTAACTTCTTCAAACTGTCAAGGTCCACTTTCTTGTACTTTAATTGAAATGTGCTTATTCTTTCAGGATTCATTTTCTCTTGCAAATGACTTAGATCCCTGAAACAAATGGAAGATGACTAAGAGCTTTGCTTTTTATGCATATGCAATGAATGTAGATGAAATGTAATGTTTTTTATACAAGTTCAAATGTTCGAGGTAACGAATGAATCTGATTGCTTTCCAAACAGGTTCTCACCGGGTATGATCTAAGGTTTTCACAAAGGACCCTAGAGTCATGGATCCACAAGAATGTTTGACGCTTAGGGAAAATTCTTGTTGCACATCAACTCTTTCAAGGGAATCTATTCTAGGAGAGGTTTTCGTATCGATCCTAAAAAGACATTCACCTCGCGAATCAACACTACATAACCATCAACTTCGGTCTAGACATGGTTATTAGAGTCATGGATTCACAAGTATGTTTGACGCTTATGAAAAATTCTTATCGTGCACCAACTCCTTCGTGAGAATCTATTCTGAGTGAGGTTTTTGTATCGATCCTAACGGGGTATTCACCTCGCGAATCCACACTAGAAACCATCATTCTTAGTTGGCCAAAAAGGTTCAATGTTCTAAAAGGTCCTTAGAGTCACGAACCCCTTTAAAAACATTGAAGCTAACGAGGTATTCACCCCACGCAACAACATTTTCAAAAGGATCTACTCTAAGTGAGGTTCTCATGCCGATCCTTACGAGGTATTCACCTCGTGAGTCCGCACTACTCAACCATCGTCCTATCTTATGTTTTCACTCAAGACGCGGGTAGAAAGTCTCTACCTCAAGGTTTTGCAATCAGATATCCAAGTACCAATGATCCAATAGAGCCATATAACAAAATAAGAATAATGAAAGCATAAGGTAAAGAAAAGCCATATAAGTAAATAAACATAAGCACACACAACAACCTAACTGGGCCTGACTCACTTAGGGATGGGAGTGTCCCCAGCAGAGTCGCCATCTGTCGTACCTCGAAAAATGAGAATAGCCTCGTGAAGCGTAATCGCACGCTCGTGGGATGGACTTAATAGAGTCTCCATCGATATTTATTTATTCCCATAGAGGGAAAGTGAAAATATCGAATAAAACCCCTAAAGAAGGAAAAGGATAAGGTCATCGCAACCGATATCAGGGTTCGAGAGTCGGTTACGCAAGGGGAAGGTATTTGCACCCCTCACGTTCGTTGTACTCAACGGGAACCGTTTGGTTAGTTGTACGTGTTAGTGTTTGTTTATAATTTAGGCTTCTCGAGTTATTAAGAGGGTAAAGAAGAGGACAAAAGGTTTATTTTTTATTAGTGGGTTTGACAAGATTTCGCAATCCTGCTCCTACATATCTCAAAAGAGAAGTCAAGGCACACGTAGTTCTGGGTAAAAAAAGTTTGTTTGTTGGTCAATTTTAGCGAAAGCTATCTTGTATTAATCGAAAAAAAACGTTGTTTTACCTAAAACAAGTAAGAAGAGGATATTTGCACCACATTGAATGGATTTACAAATCACATTCATGCCATTTATCTCAACTCAACAGTTGTGGGTGAAACATTGTTTTTCATCTACTTAAGACAAAATATCTTTCGTTTCTGAAAAGGTTTTTTAGGTTGTGCCAAAAGGCAAAAAAAGTTTGAACGAATTTGATGTATTTTTGGCGATGGCGAGAGCTTGGATTAGCGAGATATCCATCTCGAATCCTAGTCTCAGGAGCTCGTGGTATTGACCCCGTTTCGTTTGCATCTTTATAAGTGTTTTAAATATTCTTATGTATTTTGAAGTTTTGCTGGGAAAATGAACTCGATGTTGGTCGAGGTTTGTTTATGGTTATAAAAAAAAGTTGAAGTGGTTTTATGGTTTGAAAAATGATTTGAATGTGGATGGTTGATAAATCTAGATAGTGGGAATGATTTGAAAAGAAAAGTTTCAAATGGGTTGGCTTTTTTTAGATAATTTTGAAAATAACTTGACATTGGATCAAGCTTTTGACTTGCCTTGCGAAATAATTTTGAAAATGATTTTGGGTAAGTGATTAGAAATGAATTGAAATCGATGATTAAATAGGATGGATACAAATGGTAACATGAAAGGTGCGAATTGGATCGCGAAGGGATGCAAATTCAAATGTAACGACATAAACTCAAACACAAGGCGTAAATCAAACACCGCAAAATCCGAATATATATACAAGCATTCGAAAATGATAAAAGTACAAAAACACAAGAGCACACACAATATTTACATCACACATCCACAAAAAATGATTCAGAAAAAATAAAGTGAAAAGAATTAATGCACGGATTAAAATCATGACGCAAAGACGTGAATCAAAATCACGTACGCGAAGACGTGCGAGGGCTATCACAAGAAATTAAATCTGATCTAAACATAACGATCTTGGATGCTTATTCTTAACACAAATAATAATAAAAAACAATTGCAAACGCGTAAGCGGTCATTGCAAGTCGAATCAAGAAATAATAATATAATAAAAATCAAATTAAAACACGAAGTTGCAAATCGAAACGCGAATTGGTAAGCGCACAAAAAGATGTTCACCGCTATGCTAAACCATCAGACGCGTCTAAAATCTAAATACAACAATAAACAAATATAGAACCGCACATAAACCAATAAAAATCGACCATTAACTTGCTACACTTAACGTGATCATCGCAATATGAATCAAAGTCGTGCATATCTAAATTTATCAAAAAGAAATGCAAAGAAAAATAAATTTTAAATGTGCTAAAAAATCAACAACGTTGGTAACGCGAAAAAATGTAATCATCGCAATTGGATTAAACCAACACAAATGTCACGCATTATGCACGTCTATATACAAACAGCGTATCGACACGATTCGATCCGAACAATATAATCAAAGCCAAAATAAAACAATAATACCATATATATATATATATATATATATATATATATATATATATATATATATATATATATATATATATATATATTATATATATATATATATATATATATATATATATATATATATATATATATATATATATATAAATGAAAGTGGAAAACGTTGAAGCTTCCTCACGCCGTCGTACGACGGGTGATATGAAGCTAGTAGTATAAAATCAAATCCCATATCTTTCTTTAGAAAAAACTGCACACACCTTTTTTTTATTTGTTTATGTAAGAACTTTTGAAAACAATTACGATTCTTTCTTTTGGTGCCGCTCCGGATGTGTTTATTTGATTTGTCTCCTCTCACTCTTAGCATCACCACAATATATATAACTCACTTTAGGGTTTTTAATAATTTTTAAAATCCACAAATGCCCTTGGTACTCATTTTAGAAACAAAATTAAATATTATTAACTAAAACTAAATAAAATTAAGTATTAAAAAATAACTAAAATAAAAATATAATAAAAATACCAAGAATTCTATTTAATTTTTCTAGACACTTTAAAAAAATGCAAAAATATAAGCCTCTAAATAAAAAAAAGTCGGGCGCAAAAATGCCCGAAAAAATAAATTGACCGCACCAAAATGATCAGCGTGAAATAAACTTCTCGAAAATATACAGCGTTTGATTTAATTTTGAAATAAATTTTTATCGGTTAACAGGCTCAGACTGATCAAAATGCGGCCAAAACAAGTAAAAAAGTAAAACGAGTGCGCCAGGTTAAACTAAGTGAAACGTAGATTAATATAATTGACGTCTGCAAGCTCGATTTTGAAATTTTTCGCCCACTGATTTTATGCACAGTTGAGATTCAGTTTGACCAATATGTCTGTAAATCCGAGAAATTATTCTGATTGACAATTTGGACATTATACATGTTATGATATGCATATGATGTTAATGATTCAATGAATGCATTGATTCGGGGATTTAGGGTCAAAATTGGGGTATGACAGCTGTATTTGACATATTTTTTTAAAGTTTTGCGCTTCAGTACCAACACATATCCTTTTGGACTACAGTTAGTACCTGAGAACACTTTACTTTCGTACAAGAGTTGGAATGCATGAACTAAGGTATTAAAATAAATTTAGACAAAATAATCTCGTAATCGACTTGTGACAAATTATACAAACGGTCATAAGATGATCCTCGTAACCCCTAGTCCCTAATGGATTACTCACTCATGGTGATGGCAAACAGAATCAAATTGGTGTTCATAAATGAATTCATAATACACAATTGAATTAAACAAGAAATTGTAATTGAAACAAATAATAAAACCTGAATTGATAAGCTTGAATCTAATGCTCCAATGGAGACTTGAGTACATAGACAATTGAAATACGTAGAAACTCTTGTAGAATAAAAACTTGGATCCCTAAACTCATAACCAACTATGATTTTTATAGAAAATTATAAATTTGGCTAAATATCTCTTTTGTTCAATGGTCACTACAGGAGAATATATTAATCTGAACATACCAAAAGTAAAAAACATGATAATCAGTCAAAAAAAGGAAAGAAATAAAATTTGCCACGCCCTCTTGCTTCAACTCGTAGCAGCTGCTACAGGAGGTCGTAGCAGGCCTCTACTTTATGTACTAGAAGCTTCAAAAGAGGGGAACCCTAGGCCCTTGCTACTACGATCCGTAGTAGCTGTTAAAGGTTGTCTTAGCAGACCCCTGACTTTTGTATGAGGATTTTCCGATTTTTGACGTTTTCCATGCTTTGCTCGTTTTCGATCCTTTTTCACCTTGAAAACTCATTAGACCCTGAAAATAATAAAAAAAACGTACAACCAAAGCATAAAATATGATAAATAAAAATAAATTGGACGCAAAATGGTAAAATGCTAAGTAAGGAAGACTAAAAATAACAATATGAAAACCACTTACAACTTTTGTTTATAACTTTTGTATAAGAAAGCATGTTAGATTCCCGATGAATTTTTGGATCACACAGATATTTTTCATAACAGTGTTTGCATGCAACTATTGGTTCGGTTTCATTCAGAAATATATCATGTTTGTAAGAAAACAACCATAAACTATTTCAGACTAAAAATATCCACAAAGAATACCTCACATTATAGAATAGGAAAATAGAGTATGTTTAAAATGGGTAGGTTTAGGAAAGAGAGAAATGGAGAGCATTCACTACTAATAAAACTTTTGAGGCTCACAATTACATGCAAAAGATACAACTTAAAATAGTTATAATAAAACAATTCCAAAGCTTTATTTTCAGAATTTTTTTGAGAGATAAAAACTGAAGACAGAAACAAAAATACATATCAAGTCTTGAAAACAAAAACTGAATTTTTGAGAGGCCATGAATATGTGTAGTGAGGAATTTCAACATATAAATATCTTTGTAGTTTATAAACTTCCAAATAATCTCAACTCAAATAGCAGTAGTGCCTAACTCTTAATTAGTAATCTTGAAAATAAACCAAAAAAATATTAATAACAACAAAGAATAAAAATGAACTAAGAATATACATAAGTTAACATGGAAAGTAACTTAAAACATACAATTACCTCATTAAATGAGAAAGATTTAAGTCATCAAATATTTCACACAACTGTAAAACAAATTAAAATACAAATGAGTAGTAAGGAATTATAACGGTCATGATAAAAATATGTCTTAAAACTTCAATCAAAATTTGAACCAAGTAAGCTAAGAGAGAGAATGAGAGCTAACCCAAAATTGAAACACTAATCATTTTGTTTTATTTTCAATATTTTTGTTCATCAGATTAGAACATAGAAGATGAAAGAAACAAAAATGCAAATACAAATGTTAGTCAAAATAGTAATACAAGGGAAAAAAATTACAAATGAGTAAAATGAAACACTAACCATTTTATCATCAGATCAGAGGCATTAGAACATGAAAAGAAATTAAAAAACAAAGATTAGTAAATGCCCTAATGCATAAAAAGAAAATCCTAAATCACACGAAAATGCAAAAAAATAAGAAAAATTTACCTTTTACCAAAACGAAATCCTTAATAGTTGATTTTTTGTACAAATAAACATTATATTGAAATAAAATTAGAAAAATAGAACAAATAATAGATTTAGATTAAAAAAATGAACTACGAACGAATGAACCAATAAAAATACTTAAAAAAAAATTGAGGATTTAAGCATCTTCTAGAAGTGAAGAAAAGAGTTGGTCGAAAGAAAAGGTGAGAGTGAGATGACGCACGAACTAGGGTTCATTCATTCGTTCTCTCAACTTTCAAATGTCTTATGATTATTTTGACATAACGAGTTAGTTTTTCTAAGATTTATTCAGTGGATTATATTGAGACAGAGCCAATATATATATATATATATATATATATATATATATATATATATATATATATATATATATATATATATATATATATATATATATATATATATATATATATATATATATATATATATATATATATATATAATTGGACTCGGTCAATAATGTGTTTCGATGAGCCAGAGTTACAAAACTGATTTCACCCATTTGAGCCCGTATAAAGCCATATGTTTAACTTGGTTCAACTGGTACTACCTATCTGTTTGGTCCAATTTTTAAAACTGTGTTTATGTTTATGTGCATTTATTAATCACATAGTGAAACGGAGGTGAATCAAAAATCCTAATAATTCTCTTTCATAATCTGTTAATGGTTTGTTTTGTTTATTTCAATCAAACAATTCCAAATGTATCACCTAAGTAAACTTGTGAATGTTTTTGGTTCTAATTTAATCTCAGAATTTTTTTTTTAAATATCCAGATTTTTCAAAAAAAATTCAAAAATACACCATGTTTCCAAAAAATTACAAAAATGGCCAATTTTGGCCCTAAAATACACCTAGGCGCCACCCTAGTTGGCGCCTACCCTTAAAGGGTAGGGCAAGTCGCCACTAGGAGTGGCGCCTACCCTTAAATTTTTTTTTTTTTTTTAATATGTTTTTTTTTTTTAATTTTTTTTAATTTATTAATTTAGATTTATTAAAAATTATATTAATTTATATTAATATATATATATAAATAAAATTATTTACAAGATATATATATATATATTAATTTATATATATATATGAATTTAATTTATAAGTAATTAATATTATTTATAAATTTTTGGAAAAAAAATTAATTTATATACGTGTAAATAAATATTTATACACATGTAAATTAATATATATATATATATATATATATATATATATATATATATATATATATATATATATATATATATATATATATATATATATATATATATATATATATATATATATATATATATATATATATAAAGATATGATAGACAATATCTTTAAAGATAAAGATAAAGATATATAGATATAAAGATAATAAACACAAAATATTTTTATTTAAATAATACACATGACAAATATTATAAAGATAGAATTAAAATGCATTATTAATTTGGGATTTATCACATATGATGCGGTCCCTGGTACGATCCGCACGGGGGAGGTCTAATTACTCGCCTAGACGGTTCACGTGGTGGTGGTGCTTCCCTATTACCACCCCTAGTCCTAACGCGTCCCCTTGCCGTTTGCCGTTGTGGTTGGGTCGAAGTCCCTTCAGTGCTGTAGGAAAGACGGGTCCCCTCTGCGCCCTCAAAGCTTTGTCTCGGTGGGACAAACTGACTACTGTTGGGTGCGCCCTCGAAATGTGGTATTTGGTAGTTTAGGGTTGAATCGGGTTGGCCAAAGAACAATGTTTGTTGTGGTGTGTAGTAGTCTTGTTGGTAATCCTCTTGTATACCCGTGTCGGGGCTAGGTGGAGGACTGGAAGAGCTCGGGACATTTTCGTGATGGAAGTGTTGGGATTGGTGGATGTGGGGGGATTGATATTGTGGTAGGTGTTGGGACTGTTGATGGTGGTGGGAATATTGAGGTTGGTGTTGGTAATCTTCATGGTATTGGGGTTGAGTTTGTGGTATGTATTATTGATTTGGTTGGGGGGTGGACATGTGTTGAGGTGGTTGTTGTTGGTAATACGGTGGTGGTGGTTGTTGTTGGTAATAAGGTGGTGGTGGTTGTTGTTGGTAATACTGTGGTGGTTGTTGTTGTTGGGAATATTGTGGTGGTTGTTGTTGTTGGAAGTATGGTTGTTGCATCCGGGGATCGTCCAAATAGAACGGGTCAGACACAATCATTTCTGGATTTATATTTGCTCTATACCAATCCACATATTCCCTTGTCGGCTTCATTTCGTTGGGCGCCACCGGAAATTGTAGAACATAGTGGGCACGGTCTTTCCACATTTTACGAAACTCCTTAGCAAATTCCTTCCAATGTTGGGCATACCACTGGTGGCTGACTTTTTTTAGATGCCAAGGTTCCAAAGACATAGGGGGGCCTGGGATTTCTTGATGCATTCCGAATTGCAGCTTGACACGGTCACTTTGGTGCATCTCCACAGTGGTGAACCGCATTATGGCCGTTTTTGCTGTCCAAACAGTTGCATCTTCGGGGTTGGGTTGATGTTCCAATCCCAAATATGGCCTCCAAATAAACTGCAAAGAAAAAAGCAAATATGTTATTTATTGAGAATGCATGATATTAATAAATCAGTTAGAAGATGAGTGATTTAGTGGTAATACATCTTGTGCTCGGAGACGATCCAAGAGTTGGCGATAAAATATAATTTTATTTTTGGGGGTAAGACTGTAATCCAGTCCGGTTGTAATGAACCTAAACAAAAAAAGATAAATAATATTATTTACAAATAGTTATAGAATAAATATACAAAATGAAATAACATCATAAATTTACCTAGTTGCGTAGGGGAAGGAGTAGACGTTAGGATTTTCTGGGGCTAGCCTCGGCAATCTCCACCACCCCCATGTTTGGAGCAAAAAAGCACATCCAGAAAATGTACAGTGCTCATTTTGTGCATTTTTACACAAAGAGCTATATAGGAATGCCAGTACAGCAGAACCCCAACTATACGTGCTTATTCTATCAATGTCCTCGAGCAAACTCAAGTACATAAAGTTTATGCTATTTCCCGTCCCTTCGGGAAATAGCAAGTTCCCAAACAATAACATAATGTAAACCCGGGTTTTTATGACTTTTTCTTGTTCGGACGAATCCTCAGTCAAAGTTATGGAGTCGTGGTACAATTAGAGGCTGGATAGTTTAATACCCTGACCCTTAGCTTTTGCAGACCCCTCACCCTCGACCAGATATACCCCCAACATTTGAACACATATTTGGTTGGGCTGTTGAACATTTCCAGTCACAGGCTTACCATCTATTCTAAGACCCAAAAGCATGTACACGTCCTCTAGTGTGACGGTACATTCACCAGTTGGTAGGTGAAAAGTGTGTGTTTCTGGTCTCCAACGTTCACACAGAGCAAGAATAAATTTGACATCAATTGTGGCATTTACGACATGCATAACATGACCGAAACCCGCACGCTCTATGTAAGGTACGCACCATGGGTCTGGATAAGGCATAGGGTGTGAACGTTGACGAAATTTCTTGGGATCCTTTAAAAACAAACAATATAAACAATCATTAGATTGGACTTTTAAAAAACAAATTACAAACATACAAAAGAGGCAATGTTCAAGAAAAACTTACGAGTGAGGCAATGTTTGCCCTAGTGCCTCTGTGTTCTTGGCCCATGGTAAGAAGAGACATGACTGCAATGTAGAACGAAGCTTGGTAGATGAGAAGTTTCGCCGGAGTTCTTTGAATAAAAGTGTTAGTGGTTGATGAAAACTTGCAAGAATGATCTTCTATTTATACTCGTTTTCAAGTAGATTGAATATGCAAAAATGTGACAAGTGTAAGGCATGCGTGGGAATGTTGTAGCTAGGTGGGAATCTGATGATGCAAAGGTGTGACACGTGTGAGGCATGCGTGGGAATCTTGCAGAATAGGTGCAGGCTAGGTGGTAGTGTTGGCATGCATTGGTGCAGATTAGGTTGCACTTGTCTTGTCTTGGGGAAGACTAGTGGGAATCTGATGATGCAAAGGTGTGACACGTGTGAGGCATGCGTGGGAATCTTGCAGAATAGGTGCAGGCTAGGTGGTAGTGTTGGCATGCATTGGTGCAGATTAGGTTGCACTTGTCTTGTCTTGGGGAAGACTAGTGGGAATCTGATGATGAAAAGGTGTGACACGTGTGAGGCATGCGTGGGAATCTTGCAGAATAGGTGCAGGCTAGGTGGTAGTGTTGGCATGCATTGGTGCAGATTTGCTTGCACTTGTCTTGTCTTGGGGAAGACTAGTGGGAATCTGATGATGCAAAGGTGTGACACGTGTGAGGCATGCGTGGGAATCTTGCAGAGAATATTATTTTAGTACAACAGTTTTAGAAAGTTTAAATTGGTTTTTAATTCAATTTAGTTAATCAGGTTGTATAAAATAAATAATTAAGCTTAAATAAGATTGAATATTATTTTAAACACATAGCGGAAAAAAGAGGTAGTTTTGCATGCAAAGCTATAGCCGAGAGAATAGGTGCAGGCTAGGTTCAGGCTAGGTGGTAGTGTTGCATGCAAAAATGGTGAATCTTGCAGACTTGGTTCAGGCTAGGTGGTAGTGTTGCATGCAAAGGTGTGACACGTGTGAGGCATGCGTGGGAATCTTGCAGACTTGGTGGTGAATACTTTTGATGGATAGGCATGCGTGGGAATCTCTGAGACTAAGTTCAGGCTAGATGGAGAATACATTTGATGGATGCAGCTCCACCTAGCCTGCAAGATTCTCAGCAAACTTTGCATGCGTTGCTCCTACCCAAATTTTTGAATGCTTTACACGTGTCCAAGTTTTGCATGCGTTGCTCTTGGGGAAGGCTTGGTTGAAGACATGCATGCAAAGATGTGTCGGAATCTTGTAGTATAAATATTCACACACATTTTCACAAAGGTATTCACAATATCTTCACAGCAATCTTCAAAAAATCTTCACATATATCTTCACAATATCTTCACAAAACCTTCACATAACATGGCATCTTCATCACAATACAAAATCAAAGCTCACGTCAATGGTGAGACTTATGAATGTGATATGTCTGACTTCCTATTTAGAAACACCGAATGCACTCGTTTTTGTCTAAATAGAGGAGCTGACTTCTCTTATCTGAAAAGGAAGATTGAGTCCAAACTAAGACAACCCGTGTCCCAAATTTTTTATCAACAACCTTTTTTTTCAGAAAATAACTCTGACAAGTTTTATAAGTCATTGATTCAAAATGACATGGAGACACAATACATGTTTCTTAACCATGAGTATTCTGGTTACGAATACATAGTGTTGTACATTGTGTTGGAACAATTTCAACAAGCTCAGAATATTCAGTCACAGGTTATTGATCCTGTGATTGATGACAAACAAGATGTTGAGCACCACGTTGAAGACGATGTGGTTGATGACGCAGAAGACGTGGTTGATGACTTGGTGAACCGTGACTCTGAAGACGAAGACCAAGTTCAAATACCTATAGCGCAACGCTACTCACCGCCTGCTCACTTCACAACCCTTAACTTGGGCGAGGATGAGCCCTCATCAGATATGTTCTACAACCCATATATGAGGTCTGATGAGGAGTTAAAGAAGGGTGACCAATTTCGGACCAAGGAAGAGTGTCTGTTAGCAATAAAGAACTGGCACTTGAAAAATTGTGTTGACTACGATGTTATCAAATCAAATCCGGAAAGATACGTTATTGTATGCAAAAATCCGAAGTGTGGGTATAGGTTGATGGCATCGTACAAGAAGAAACATAATGCGTGGGTGATAGGGTCCATTTCTCAAGCTCACACTTGCGTCAACACCAACATGGCACAGGATCATCACAAACTTAGCCATGATATGATCTGCCATTCCATATTACCTCTAGTTGAGGCTGACCCGTCACTGAAGGTCAAAACTATTATCTCCCATTGTGTGGCTGTTTTCAAATATACACCGTCATACAGAAAGGCTTGGTTAGCGAAAACCAAGGCAATTGAACTGGTATACGGTAATTGGGAGGAATCATACAAACAACTTCCGCGCTACCTGGCTGCACTACGATTGTATTCACCTGGGACGGTTTCTATAATGGAGACCTTGCCGGCACAATCCCCTGACGGAAATCGTCTAGAAGGTAATGGAATATTCCATAGACTTTTCTGGGCATTCCGTCCCTGCATCATCGGTTTCACATTCTGCAAACCACTTGTTCAAGTCGATGGAACTTGGCTGTATGGGAAATACAAAGGATCGTTACTGATGGCGGTCACACAAGATGGAAATTCTAATATTTTCCCAATAGCCTTTGCATTGGTTGAAGGAGAAACGACTGTTGCTTGGAGTTTCTTCCTTAAGAATCTCCGAACGCACGTGACTCCACAAGCTGGCATATGTGTGATTTCTGACAGGCACGCTTCTATAGACAGTGCATACAATAATCCAGCAAATGGTTGGCATGACCCCCCGTCTACGCATGTCTACTGCATCAGGCATATTGCTCAAAATTTTGTGCGGGAGTTCAAAGATAATTTCTTGAAGCAACATTTGATAAACGCGGGGTATGCATTAAACCAACCTGGATTCCAATACTATCGCCGGGAAATAGTGTTAGCAAATTCTGATGCAGGGAGGTGGATCGATAATATCGACAGAGCGAAGTGGACTAGATCATATGACGATGGGGTGAGGTGGGGCCACATGACAACAAATCTTGTGGAATCAATGAATGGCGTCTTTAAGGGCATACGTAACCTCCCGGTAACCGCTTTGGTGAGTGCGACCTATTTTCGGATGGCAACATTGTTCGTAACAAGAGGGAAGCGCTGGCATGAAGTGTTACAGACGAGTCAAGTATATAGTGATGCCTGCATAAAGTTTATGAGGCAGGAATCTGCCAAAGCCAGCAGCCATCGGGTTACGGAATTCGACCGCCATGGCCACACTTTTAGTGTCAAGGAAACAATTGACCACAACCAGGGGCTGCCCAGACAAGAGTATAGGGTCCTAATACCAGACCGTTGGTGCGACTGTGGTCAATTTCAGGCCTATCGAATGCCTTGTTCCCATGTCATTGCAGCATGTTCACACAGCCACTTCGATGCATTGTCGCTAGTGTCTCCCATCTACAAAGTTGCAACATTGCTAAATGTATACGACAATCCCTTTCCGGTGGTAGCATTGGAGGCATATTGGCCAGAGTATGACGGGGAAATTGTTTGGCACAACGAATCGATGCGGCGGAATAAAAGTGGTCGCCCAAATAGCAGGCGCATTAGAACTGAAATGGACGTCGCAGAAAAAATGCAGAGGAAGTGTAGCATATGTAGACAACTAGGGCATAATAAGAACAAATGTCCATATCGTGGATCTAGTTCCACAACTTAGTTTTCATATTCATAAATCTGTGTACCAATGCTATTTATCATTAAAGTTTACTTTTTATTCCAAATAGAAGATGACACTTGAACAACAAACACAAACATCTAACATTACAACACCAATTACTAAAACAAAAACAAATACTGGAACAAAAACAAGTACTAAAACAAGAACAAGTACTAGAACAATAACAAATACAACAACAACATGACAAACAACCATTAAAATCTAAGAAATTACAACAGTTAACACTATGTCGTCTGATCCATGCATCATTTGGATGCAATCAATGTCACTTTCAACTTCAACCCACCAACTTATCGTTTCTCCAGTTTCAAATGAGAACCTTGTTCTAAGCCTCTGAATCCTTCTGATGACTTCACCAGGTTGGTAATCTCCCTCTAACCAAGACATCACGGACCTTTTTAGTTGGTCCAACGAACGGATGTTCCAAAATTTCATCTCCATTGGGGGTTTCAAAGGCGAGAAAATAACATGCCCATCCCTTTTTAAGATTACTGGTTCAGGATCCGGGCGCCTTGATGATGTTCGCTGCCATGACGACGGTCTTGGGGATGCCATGAACTCAACTTGATAGAGAAAGTGATAGGAAATAGTGGTGAAGAAAATGCAAGGAAATAACACTTTATTTATAGGAAAAGATCTCGGTTGTACACCAATCTACTTAACCCTAATTAGTGTCGCACTTGATTAATTAGTCTTATGGGGAATTAGGGTTTGAATTAGGTCATAACTACCAAACTCTAATTATAACCGATCAATAAACCCTAATTATAATTGATAAATTAACCTTAACATGATTAACCCTAATTCTCCCAAAAATTTATAAATAATATTAATTACTTATAAATTAAATTAATATATATATAAATTTATATATATATATATATATATATATATATATATATATATATATATATATATATATATATATATATATATATATATATATATTATATATATATATATATATATATCTTGTAAATAATTTTATTTATATATATGTATTAATATAAATTAATATAATTTATAATAAATCTAAATTAATAAATTAAAAAAAATATAAAAAAAAAAAAAAAAAAAAAAAATTTAAGGGTAGGCGCCACTCCTAGTGGCGACTTGCCCTACCCTTTAAGGGTAGGCGCCAACTAGGGTGGCGCCCAAGTACAAAAATAGGGCAAAAAATGCCCATTTTTGTAATTTTTTTGAAAAAATATGTATTTTTGAAAAAAAATTTAAAAATCTGGATATTAAAAAAAAAAACTCTTAATCTCAATCTCTATAAGATATAAATTTATTTTACTACTTAACTTTAGTACATTTGCTAGAGTAGAGTAAAGAAATGGAAGCAACAAAAGAAAAGCCAGAGAAGAGTGTAGTAAAAAATAGATAAATGTCCTGCTGCAAAAGAGATGAAGTTATATAGGAAGAGGTTCAAGTGGAAAAAAACTGATGGAAATAAGCTGCGAATTAAGATGATCATTGAGAAAAAGAGAGGGAGTTTCCACAAATTAATGGAAATCAGGAATGATTTATGCATTGAAATGACAGACATCAGAGTAACAACCATGAAAGAAGCATACATGATTACAACTTGCATAACAGTAAGAATCTAAATCAAAAGTTAACTACAATTATTTGAAATGACACTACATTATAACCTTATTGCATCAGAACCGATTTTGTGAAAGTGAGTGAATCCAACACGTGTTAGATAATTTCATCTCAGAAACAAACACATGACAGAAATTCCACGCGTATAAGATAACAGATATTATTGAACAATTAAGTCAAAAACATTAAGGAACACAGTTTCTTAATGAATGTATGTGGCTTCTTAGATTCAGCTTCTTTAAAGACATGATAAAACAATTAAGAGTAAAATCTTATTTTAGCCTTAAAAGACATTTGTGATCGATTTGAACAAAATTAATGGACTAAATATGTAACAAGCACATTCAAGCATTAACATAAACCTTATACAAAATTGAAATTCTTCTTGCTTATAGTCATAATTTCTTCTATAGAATTGATTATACGGTGATTAATTTTAAGCAATTATTGGATGACATTATGATTATACAGAAGTTGCACATTTTGTACATACATACTAGTATAGTTTTTCATACAGATAAACCCCAAAATTGAATAGGGTAAAGCCATCCCCTTTCATACAAATTGAATAATCTCATCATCTTTGATCTCCAAATCCAAAACCCTTCCTTCCACCCATACGAAAAGAAAGACCTGCAATCAATCATAGAACAAAACCCATTTTAAAAAACCATTTTTTTTTTCAATTGTACCTAAATGAGAGAAAAGGAAGATGCTAATACAATACCTTGATGAGATCTACAAACTGGGGGTTCATCAAAACGAGAGAAAGAGAGTCGTTTATAGGCAAAACCAATATCAATGAGAATGAGGCCAGAAGATTGATCAGTGACAATGATATCTTTAACAGGTAGCCATAGGAAAAGCTCTTCACGAGACATGCCTTGCAAAACCTTAAGCTGTCCGAAACTAAGGTTGGCTTTAACAACAGTGTCGAAGAACACTGTGGTTTCGTACTGAGCCAAACAAGGACGATCTAAGTGTACTTCTAAACGACCCATTTGGTCTAATTTGAATGATTTGACACTTTGAGGGAAGAGTCCTGCTGGGAGGCCATGGTTGCGGAGAATCTCAAGAAGGGAAGATTCTTGAGCTGTTGTTGCTGTGAGAGGAAGAATGATAACAAGGAGAAGAAGGGAAATGGAAAGATGATGAGATCTAGGTGTGAGGAGAGACAGAGACGACATGGTTTAAGGATGGTAGTACGAGGAGGAAACAAACAATGCATCTGTTGAGGTTTCTGTTTTATTTAAGGTTTTGAGATTGAAATGTCTGACGTGGCAATGTGATGCCACGGAAAGGTAAAGTGGGGTGGCTGTGCCAGATAGGACAATGGAGTTTTGTGAAACATCCTAAAGGTTAACTCCAACTACTAGATTACTTGAAAAAACAATATTTATTTATATATTTTTTAAATTTTATTAATTTTTATTTGAAATTTAAGTTGGCTTTTTCAAAAAAAAAAAAAAAAATCTTATTTTAAAAGTTCAACAAATTCATTGAATTGCAAAAAAACATTAATTATGTATGAAAAATTTGTTATAATATTAAATAGATAAAGATAGTCAAACATTGTTTAAATATATTTGTCATTTACAAAACTTTACTTAAGCCTTTTCATTTTTTTAATTGTTATATTTGTAAAAATATTTGGTTCAGAAATATTTGTCACTTTTAAATTGTAATTCATATATTTTATAAATATTATTCCATAAATATTTATTAGGAGAGGAAAAAATAGAAAAACATAATAAATCTTTAGTGAAATTTTGGATTGGAAAAATCTTGATTGGAGCTTAAAGGAGAGTGATTCATAACTCAATAAATTCAAAGGTGTTATGAAAGGACAATAAGGCAAAATTAGAGGGCAAAATAAGGAAGACAACAAGAGGTCTAACTAGAGGTTGGATCGCACGACCCAAGCCTATGTCCATCACAAGCCAACTGTCTCAGTACGTGGTCGGTGATATGTCCTTGAAATGGCCCATTTTGGTCAAATCTATCGAGAAAACCACTCGTTTTAATGTGGGGAAGAACAACTCCTCATATTCCTTCACCATCTCCAAGCAGTTAGGGTTAAACTGCCTCTTCACCTAGAATCTAGCCTACGGATCGCATATATAAATATCTCAATCCCTATAGTTGGAAAGAGATTTGACCAACCCTACGAAGAAGGAGCCATGTTTGCTACCACCAACCCACGTTTTTTATCCACATTCTTTAGGCATAAATATGCGTGTTAAGAAAATGATGCATTTTATGTTCCTACTTATACCTATATTTTTATAAACATGTTAATAAAGAGAGAATACATAGCTTAGTGCTGGAAATTTATTATTATTTAATTAATTTATTCTGATTGTATGTATATTTCCCCACAAGAGGAATGCAAAATATGAGTGCTTTGTCACATGCAGATAAACACATGTTGATTGTAATAATTCATGTCACCCATTTTAAATGGTTAGTTGTTGGACCCTTACAAGGGGATCCTTGCTACCTTGCCAGGCTATATTGTTGGACCCTTACAAATGGATCCTTTCAACATTATCAAGCTATATTATTTTACCCTTACAAAGGGGTCATTACCACCTTATCAAGATATATATTGTTGGACCCTTACAAAGGGATCATTATTGCTTTATCAGATTATACATTGTTGGACCCTTATGTGGAACCTTGTTTTGCATGTGATATGTTTTTAACAGGGACAACTATTGTACCTATGATGATGACAACCTTTGTCTAATGACGACAACTGATGATGCCAAGTCAAGCATAAGTAGTTAATCGGTTAAAGATACAAATTAAGAATTAGGGTTTGTTGGACTTGACTATCCGATGATGGCAACCAAATGGAATTTAGCTCAAGCCTTATCTTAAGTAAACTCAAGAAAGTGTCTACAAAAAGGAAATTATCTAATAAAGTCTTGAAGTACAAGAAATCTATGCCTTAATTAGTCTGAGTGAAAATTGTGTAATGCATAAGGGTGTTCTCGTAAAACTGCATTGTTAATCACGCGTACGAAAACATTTTTTAAATTGGCTTTTCTTAAAGAAACATTTCCAAAAATGTCTTGAAGTCGTTCTAGATGAGTTGGAAGCTGTCTGAAAAGATTTAAGCAAAGTTTTATCTTTGCTAATCGATTCGCACCTTATTTGAATCGATTGAAAGATTTAAAAAATGTGCCATAATCGATTATGACATCATTTTAATGATGGATAATGGCTAGATATATTTTATTTCTATTTTTAACTTGGTAACTAACTATAATGGAGGCAACCAATCGATTGTGACATGTTGCCAATCGATTTGAAAGTCATAAAATGTCTTTAAAGCGATTTCCTTTTTGAGTCAACCTCTAGCCTATAAATAGAGGTCCCTTTCCTCATTTCAAATCATCCAGAAACGAGTCTCATTTCATACTTCTCACTCTCTCTCTCTCTAAACTTCTCTTTTTGTTTATTTTCTCTCACTAAGATTTTAGCCGAAGTGTTTTTCGAGAAAGTCATTTTTGCAAGTGAGAAGATGTAATTTTGGAAGGGTAGATTTGTAAGTTCACCAAGGAACTTTTGTTTATAGCTTGATTGAAAATTTTATCTTATTAGGGATTGATTGTTTGGGTTAGAAGCTAAACCCGTAAAAAGCTTTTGTTTGGGGATTGCGTGATCAAACCCTTGTTTAAGTACGAAGGCTCAGCTATGATAAAAGCTTTCATAGGTTCTTGGTTAGCCTGTGGCAAAACAAAGGCTTAAGGTTAAAGTTTAGACCGATATTAAAAGCTTTATAAGGTTTGAGATCAACCCGATATTAAAATCTCTTAGGTTATTGGTTAACCTGTGGTAAAACCAAGGTTTAAGGTTCGTGATAAAGTTTCATAGGTTCTTCGTTAGCATGTGGTAAAACAAAGGCTTAAGGTTAAAGTTTAGATCAGTATTAAAAGCTTGATAAGGTTTGAGATCAACCCGGTATTAAAATCTCTTAGGTTATTGGTTAGCTCATGGTAAAACCAAGGTTTAAGATTCGTGAGCTTAGCTTGGTGTTAAAAGATCCCAAAGTTTTTTTAGAAGCTTGAAGACTAACTGCTCCAAGATTGTCGTGGAAATGAGACTAACCTCTTCGATCTCCATTTAGAAGGAAGACTTATCGCTTCACTCTATAGTTTATTGTTTGGTTGCAACTTAGGCTTAAACTTCATTTTTCCTTGTATAAGGGGATTCGTAAGTATTACCTACTAAAAAATCTCAAGTTTATTGGATACTCTCAAGATCAATTCTTGGGGACAGGACTAAGTCGTTTCTTGATTGAACCTGTATAACTCTTGGTGTTCCTCTCTTT
Organism: Lathyrus oleraceus; assembly: GCF_024323335.1. NCBI lineage: Eukaryota > Viridiplantae > Streptophyta > Magnoliopsida > Fabales > Fabaceae > Lathyrus > Lathyrus oleraceus. The sequence continues at coordinate 182,358,821 of NC_066585.1, forward strand.
CCTTAACTCTTTACATTTTTGCAATTTATATTCAACTAATTTACTTTCAAAATGTTTATGCTGCTTATTAAAACACAATCCCTCAAGCAATAGGGCTTGGAAAGGAAGAATTGATTTAGTCTTGTTTCTCTCATATGGATGAGTCCCTAAGGCTCAAGAAGGATTTATTCCACATGGGATAAGTCCCTTATTTATGAGGCGAGTTTTTAGATGCATGGTGTCGCCTCAGTATGGGGATTCTAGAGTGCGCTCACAGGTGTTAGTGACGTAATCACACGTCAGTTGTAGGAATTCAAATATCAATCAAGTGAAATAAATGAATCATTAGTTATATGAGGGTGATTGGATCATCAATTAGGCAAAGCATGCATTTCCTTAAATGACATTAATGATGGTATTCCTTGGGAAGCCAAAATTGGCCTTACTTCCTACACGTGTATCAGATGTAGGAGATCTTTCCCATTTCTTGTCACTATTAAGGTGTTCAGACGATGGTAGGTTTCCCCTAAACTAGATTTTATTATAAAAAGGCCTAAGTGTTTTTATTTAATCTTTTTACCGCTTAAACTCTTACTTATATCGTTAGGAGTTCGTACCGATGAAAGTTCATTTACCCCAAGTTTCTTTCTTTACAGGTATGGCCATGCCATATGCCTACACATTTCATTCTTAATAATTATTTTTTCTTTGAGATGCTTTTAAGGAGAAATTGTGATTTTAACACCAAAAGCTGGGATTCTCATAAGGTGAAGGCCCAAATGTTCTTGATAGTGTCTTTCTTGTTTTTCTCGTTCTTATCGAGAACTAATGGGGACGGGTGACAAACTCTTTAGTGTGCAGGACTTTACTTACCTATATTTTAATGAAGAAATGATAATTGATTTTAGGTAGAAGATTATGCTTTGCGACACTATGTACGAAGATGACATGATCTTAGTGTTGGTGTAAGCCCTAGAGGCCAATACTTTTGGTACTTATATCGAATTATTTATTAATAATAAAAAAAATTCTTTATTATGTTTGTTTAATAAAGTCCCTAGAATAGCTAGTCTGTTTAATGTATCAAGTGTGACTTAATCATGAGATCCCATTAAACATAAGGACGATATTCTTAAAGTATTCGTAGTCGAGCTTTGTTGTGAAGTGGGATAACATTAAAGCATTAAGACTATTATATATATAGACTAATGATCACATCTAATGGATCATGGATAAGGAGTTATCAAATCTTAAACATAGATATGAATATTAGGAGTAATATTTATACTGGATTGACCCGCTATAAGAATACTATATAGAGTGTTATGCAAAGTGTCATAAGTTATTCTCATGGTGATAGTGGTGTATACCACCCTTCGACCTGAAACCACTATGGACCCTAGATGTAAAGTCAAGTGCTTTATTGTTGATCAAACATTGTCCGTAATTGGATAACCATTAAGACAGTTGATGGGTACTCCATGAAGCATGATGAGGGACATGAGTGACCTAGGTGGAATTTGCCCATCCCGCGTAATAGGATAAATGTCTAAGGGCCCAATATTGAATTGGATAAGAATGACACGGTCTATGCCTTGTGTTAAATATAGACATAAGGGCAAAAGGGTAATTATACACACAAGTATTATCACGAAAAGGGATTTGTCAGATCACATGACATTTTCGTGCCTTGGATAGCAGTGATATGTTCCTAGATATCGCTCAATGTTTATTATGTTAAATTCGTGATTTAATATAATTGCCAATGTCGCAAAAACCTACAGGGTCACACACAAAAGGACGAATTGATGAGAGATAGAGTAAATAAGGAACATCGTAAGTTACAGTGCACTTAAGTGAATTGTGGAACATCGTAAGGTACGGTGCACTTAAGTAGAATACGAAATATGGCAAGGTACCACGCACTTAAGTAATTTTTGGTATACCATAAGTTATGGGCCACATACACTTGAGTGGGCTTTTTAGCTTGCAAAAGTGGTTCTATAAATAGAACCCTTGTGCATAAGCATTTCATTAGATGAAATTTCATTTCTCTCTCTCTCTCTCTCTCTCTCTCTCTCTCTCACACACACACACACACACACACACACACATACACACACACACACACACACTCAAAGCCTTCATTCATAGAAGCTAGCACTAACACTGAAGGAATCTGTTCGCATGGACTGAGTAGAGGCGTTGTCACCATTCAACTTTCGTGATCACTCCTTAGATCTGCATCAAAGGTTTCAATCGCCACAAGAGGTAACGATTTCTATCACTGATCATGACCATTCGTAAGGATTACTAAAGGAGAAAATTTTAATTTCCGCTGTGTTTTGGATTGCCATTCTCCTTCAGTGGTGTCAGGGCCACTTACGAAACCATGCATCTAATAACTGTTTATTTTCTATTTTTTCTGTATTAATAGGATTAAAAAACAAAATGAATTAAATGATAAACGAGTAACTAAATTTGGCATCATGTGTGTATGATTTGGATGATTGATGTTGACTATGCTTCAGAATCCAACGTTAGTATGGTGAAGCAGCGATACATCGATCGTCCATAGGTTACATAATTGAGATCGACCAAGTTATATACATATGATATAAGTAATTCTGATGCAAAATACGATATATATGATATACTGTTTCTATTTCGTTCATTCAAACACTTAATGATTTATATTCCTTTGAGTGATCAATGGTCATTTGCTTCAGAATCCGACATTAGTATGATGAAGCAATGACGTGTTGATCAATCATACTGAATTATCAATCAAGGTGTGTTTGACGGTATGAAATTGTTGCATTAGGGTTCATGATGGCACAAGGGTTGTGATGTCAAAGAATTATGTGATTAGGATTGTGATTGCACAAGAGTTGTGCTTTAAAGCATCAAGTGTTGATGCGAAAAACGATGTTGATTTCAAATGAATTGTTCATTAAAATTTTATGTCGGGGAGCTTCCCCTGGAACCACCGTCCGCTAACCGGGCAGTGGAACCCCTGGCTAACTCTGCGTAGTGTAATCAATCGCCGAAGTTTAATTAACAGAATTTAAATTAATAATAATAATGTCTTTATTATTATTGTCTTGTGGTGATCGATTATGGCCTTCATTTTCCTTTATTTTATTTTTGGGATTTTAAAATACGGCCTGCGTGTCGTGTCTCTCTTTTAATCTCTTAATGAAACTTCTTTTCTCATCTCACTCCCTCGTATGTAAAACAAGTTTATTTTATGTAATGTAATGTTATGAAGAAAGAGAAGAATACAATATCAAAGGAGGACAACCTTGAAGATCTTGCTTGGAGAAGCTTAGATCGTCATTAGGTTAGCTTAGGTTCTCTCATTGGCTTGGGAGAACAATTGCGCTAGGGGTCATAACAGTTTCATTTTGTATGTATGTTGATGCATGTGAATGTATGTTGATGCATGTGAGAGACGATTTCTATGATAAATAATCCGGTGAGATCAAAATAATTGCAAATTCCCTCAAATTAAATATTAAGTTTATGATTTCCATATTTTAGCACTCACCAAGACTAGTATCGAACAATGTAGGTTTCGCCTACACGAGATGCATGTTCTATATTAGTAAGGTGTGATGGGATAATTGTAATATCCAATTGCTAAAACAATGGGTCAAACTTAATTAAACAAATTATAATAAGATTATATACGTTTAAAAGCAAGAGTTGGAAATTATTCATATGATAGATTGGAATAAGGAGTTATTCACCCAACTAAAATATTCAAGAGTTGTATTATATACAATTGGAAGGAGTTCCTACCTAAATAACCTAGTTTTGTGTAAGCCGCCTACGCGGACTTAAAACAAAGTGAAATGTGGATCTCGATCCACAAGAAAATCTTCCAACTGGATTTTCTGAATCAAATGGTGAGGGCCATTTGTTTTGAGTAAAATAGTGAGAGCATATTTAATTAAAGGCCTAATTAAATATGTTATTTTAGTGATACTTATATTTTCATATTTTCATATTTTCATGTATATTACCATGACAACAAACACCTCTAACAACATTTTACGATCAATCCTTGATAATGAAAAATTGTATGGGACAAATTTTCTGGATTGGCATCGAAATTTGAGGATTGTCCTCAAGCATGATAGAAAGTTGTATGTCTTAGAGAAACATGTTCCTGAAGAGGAACCTCCTAGTTTTGCACCTAAGGCAGAAAGAGATGCTTATAAGAAGCATGTCGATGATGTCAATGAAACTACCTGCCTCATGCTAGCTACCATGAACTCAGAGTTGCAAAAGCAACATGAGAACATGGTAGTGTTCGATATGATCGAACACCTGAAGATAATATATTAAGAGCAGGCAAGGCATGAAAGGTTTGAAGTTTCAAAAGCCCTTTTTCAAGGCAAGTTAGCCGGGGGAGCCCCTGTAGGTCCCCATGTTCTCAAGATGATTGGGTATGTGGAGAACCTTGAGAGGTTGGGTTTTCCCCTCGGAAAGGAACTTGCGAATGATTTGATCTTGCAATCGTTTCCAGATAGCTTCAGTCAATTTGTCCTTAATTTCAACATGAATGATATGGAAAAAACTCTTCTTGAACTGCTAGGCATGTTAAGAACTGCTGAGTAGAATTTGAATTCAAAAGGGAAGTCCATTCTGATGATCGGAAATGGAAAGAGACAGACCAAAAGACCTACCAAGCAGGGTGGTAAAGGGAAAGGAAAGAAAGTTGCCAAACCCAAACCCACTGCTCATGCTTTGAAGCCTAGTCGAGGTATAACAAAGGAAGTCACCTGCTTCCATTGCGGTAAGATCGGACACTGGAAGAGAAACTGCCCAAAGTACCTGGAAGATAAGAAGAATGGAGTAGAGACGTCAACTTCAGGTATTTTTGTTATTGAAATTAATTTATCTACTTCTACATCATGGTTATTAGATCATGGACGCTGTAACACCCCTTTTTCTACCCCAAATTATTTAGCATATAATCAGAGTAAATAAGCACACATATAAAGAAAAGGGCGTCACATCGACGTTTTCGAAACTTAAAACTTTCAAAAACCAACAATACACCTGGTCATCCAAAATAACACATTTCACTCATCATGAATATTCAAGCAATATGCGTTCGCAGCGGAAAATAAAGAATACTCATGTATTTCATAATATGATCCATGTCCCATACCATGATCATCTCTCAATAATCACTTCAAATAAAATAAAACAATTAATGACATAAAGCATATCAACATAAGATATGAGTTCAATACCACTAATCTACCCAGTGTTACATGACCAGAGCATTGACTCATCACCTAATTTCAAACTAAATACGGAAACTCTCCAGCTATTCTTGAGCGAGCTACCGTCCACCTACTCCAGCAATACTACTCTGTAGTATTTGCACGATACCCATGTAAAGGTAACATTCAAACAGAAAGGGTGAGAATTCCAAATCATTATGAAATAGCATAATAAGGCACAATGAATTAAAACAACAATTCAAGAATTCATCACGCTTTGTGTTATTATATCACTGATATTAACAAACAATCATCTCACATGCTTCAAACATGCATCACACCCACATCAATACATGCATTCAATGATCACATAACTATAAACGACTCGATGCAAGACAATGTGACTCCATGCATGTGGTACCTCAATGTGAACTCAAAGTTTCACCGCTTTCCGATTCAATATCTAGAATCCAAGCCACACTTCCGATCCGGACAAGACCAAAGCCCTACGTCTGTTTCCAATAAAGGATCACCGCTTAATACTACACCTAATCCCAATTAAGGATTAATGTCTGCTACGTCTGTTTCCAATGAAGGATCACCGCTTAATACTACGCCTGATTCCAATTAAGAATCAACGTCTGCTCATGTGAACCCACAGTTTCACCACTTCCACAATGAAGTCAACCATGCTATGAATGAATGCACACATACCAACACATCTGCAATTAAGACCATCTATATACCGTCTTAACATCCCATATATCACCATGACTCACAATTGGTACATATACACATTCATCACAACACATCATCCATGATTACATATACACATCCATATCCATAAATCATTCACAATTCAATAAGGGTATACATAAACATTCATACAATATATTATTCACCAATATAGGCCAATCATCCAATATGTACACATAAATTTCATTCCAAAACGCACACAACATTTAAATATCAATTTTTCACTTTTCAAACAGTGTTAACCGGTTAACGCCCTGGGTTAATCGGTTAACGCAAAACAGAATGCGCTTCTTGGTAATTTTTAACAGTGTTAACCGGTTAACGCCCTGGGTTAACCGGTTAACACAAGACAGAATGTAATTTTTTCAATATCGTAACAATGTTAACCGGTTAACGCCCTGGGTTAACCGGTTAACGCAAAACAGAAAGCTGTTCCTGTGCTAACACGAAAACAGAATGCAGATTTCCCCGCATTTTTCATCGTTGGAGGACTTCCGGACCTCCGATTTCGATTCTGTAAAAAGCTACACGTTCAGAAAATCATGACTCATCCAATTATATATTCATTCACAGTTTTAGCATAATTTAATCATCACAATTCAAGAGTATTTAGCAATACCTAATAATTCCAAAACCATGCCAATTAAGGATTTCAACCTAAATCATGTTCCTACCCATTGACCCAATTATACTAACCCATAATAATAAGGATTTCCCCCCTTACCTTGTAAATCTGATGAAAACCCTGACTCCTCGTCACTTTTCCTCTCCTCTTTCTCTATTGCCTTTAGTGCTCAAGTGAATTCTAATTCTCACTTCCTTCACTCTTACTATTTATAATAGTATTCTAGTTGGGCTTTAATCACTAGGCCCAAAAATACCTAATATTTAAATACCTCTATTTAAATTTAAATAATTAACCACTCACTATGCAACCAAGTTAATTAATTAACACTCCACATAATTAAATTAAAATTATAATAATAATAGTATAATAATTCGATACTAAAAAAAATGGGTTGTTACAGACGCGGTTCTCACATTTGTACCAATGTGCAGGGGATAAAAAGGAGTAGAGATTTGGCAAAAGGTAAAGTTGACCTAAGGTTGGCAATGGAGCAAAGGTTGTTGCTTTAGCCGTAGGAACTTATGTATTGACTTTACCTAGTGGTTTGATAATTCAGTTAGAGAACTGTTATTATGTACCTGCAATTAGGAGGAATATTATTTCCGTTTCTTATTTGGACAAGTTTGGTTTTTCATTCATAATAAAGAAAAATTGTTGCTCCATTTATTTGAATGATATATTCTATGCTACTGCACAAATGAACAATGGGATATATGTCCTTGATCTTGAAATTCCTATTTATAACATTAATACTAAAAGTATGAAACCTAATGAGTTAAATCCAACTTACCTTTGGCATTGTCGATTAGGCTACATAAATGAGAAACACATTTCCAAACTCCATAAAGATGGACTCTTGGACTCTTTTGATTATGAATCATATGAGACATGCATATCTTATTTAATTGGAAAGATGACAAAGCCTCCATTCACAGGAAAAGGTGAAAGAGCTAATGATCTTTTGGCCCTCATACATACTGATGTATGTGGACCACTGAACATACCTGCCATAGGGGGTTTTCAGTACTTCATCACATTTATTAATGATTTCAGTAGATATGTTTATGTGTATTTAATGAAAGAGTCCTTTGAAAAGTTCAATGAATTCAAGAAGGAAGTACAAAATCAACTAGGTAAGAATATTAAAACTCTTCGATCAGATCGAGGTGGTGAATATTTAAGCCTGGAGTTTGATGACCATCTGAAAGAGTGTGGGATTTTATCCCAACTTACTCCTCCTGGAACACCTCAATGGAACAGTGTATCTGGGAGAAGAAATTGAACCTTGTTAGACATGGTCCGATCCATGATGAGTCACGCCGATCTTCCAAACTCCTTTTGGGGACATGCACTATTGATAACAACTTACACACTTAATCGTGTTCCATCCAAAAAGGTTGAGAAGACACCATATGAGATATGAAGTGGTAAGAAACCACATATATCTTATATAAAGATTTGGGGTTACGAAGTTTATGTGAAACGATAAATTTCAACTAAGATTGAGCCCAAATCTGAAAAGTGCTTATTTGTGGGGTATCCTAAAGAAACAATAGGGTATTACTTCTACAATCCTTCTGAGGGCAAAGTGTTTGTCGCTCGAACTGGAGTCTTCCTAGAAACGGATTTTATTTCCAAAGGAACCAGTGAGAGGAATGTAGAGCTTGAAGAAATTCAAGAATCACAAAGCATTGATACACCTATGGAGGAATTAGAGCAGGAAACATAAGTAGTTGTGGAAGAGCAACCTGCTCAAGTAGAACAAGACCAATGTAGGTCAAGAAGGATACGTCACCTACCTGAGATATATGGATATCTCATAACTGATCAAGGTGATGTATTACTCATGGATCAAGATGAGCTTGTGACCTACCAAGAGGCTATAACTGGTCCTGAGTCTGAGAAGTGTCTAGAAGCCATGAAATCTGAAATGGATTCCAAGTACCCAAACCAGGTTTAGACCTTGGCAGAGCCTCTTGTAGGAGTTAACCGTATAGGGTGTAAGTGGGTCTTCAAAAGAAGACTGACATGGATGGTAAGGTACATACCTATAAGTCAAGATTGGTTGCAAAAGGATATAAACAAATTCATGGGGTTGACTATGATGAAATCTTTTCACCAGTTGCAATGCTTAAATCTATTCGGATTTTACTTGCTATTGCTGTATATCATGATTATAAAATATGGCAGGTGGATGTAAAAACTTCCTTCCTTAATGGGAATCTTCTTGAGGATGTGTACACGACACAACCTGGAGGGTTTTACATACCAGAAGAAGCCCAAAAGATATGCAAGTTAGAGAGATCAATCTATGGATTGAAGCAAGCTTCCAGAAGCTGGAATCTTTGTTTTGATGAAACAGTAAAAAAATATGGATTCATCAAGAATGAAGATGATCCTTGTGTCTACAAGATGGTTAGTGGGAGCATGATCATCTTCTTGGTATTATATGTAGATGACATATTACTCATTGGAAATGATGTCCATACCCTGCAACAATTAAAGACTTGGTTGGGGAAATGCTTTTCTATGAAGGACCTAGGTGAAGCAGCCTATATATTATGAATCAGGATCTATAGAGATAGATCATAAAAACTGCTTGGCCTAAGTCAGAGTACATAAATAGACAAAGTGCTAAGATGATTTAATATGCATGATTCTAAGAAAGGATTCATACCTATGCAACATGGCATGTGTCTACCAAAAACATAATCCCATTCAACTTAGGAAGAAAGGGATCGCATTAATAAGATTCCATATGCATCTGCAATAAGATCTATCATGTATGTCATGTTATGTACTTGACCAAATATCTTGTATCCTTTAAGTGCAACGAGTAGGTACCAATCTAATCCCAGTGATGCTCATTGGGTAGCTGTCAAGAATATCCTTAAGTATTTGAGAAGGACTAAGGACTCATTCTTAATATATGGAGGTCAGGAAGAGCTTGCTGTAATTGGATTTACCGGTGCTAGCTTCCAGACAGATAAGGATGACTTTAGATCGAAATATTGTTATGTGTTCTACTTAAACGGTGGCGATGTGAGTTGGAAAAGTTTAAAGCAATATACAATTGTTGATTCTACAATCGAGGTCGAGTATATTGTTGCCTCAAGTGCAGCAAAGGAAGTTGTTTGGATCAAAAAGTTCATTAGTGAACTTGGCATAGTTCCTAGCATTGTGGATCCCATTGATCTCTATTGTGATAACAATGGTGCTATCGTACAAGCTAAGATGCCTAGATCTCACCAACGATCCAAACATATACTTAGGCATTATCACCTCATTCGAGAGATAATAGATAGATGAGATGTTAAAATATGCAGAGTACCTACACTTGACAATATTGCTGACCCACTGGCAAAGCCTCTTGCGCTGCAGAAGCATGATGGTCATACTAGATCTATGGGTATTAGGGGTATACCTGATTGGCTCTAGTGCTAGTGGGAGATTGTTGGTGTAAGCCATAGAGGCCAATAGTTTTGGTACTTGTATCGAATTATTTATTAATAATAAAAAGATTTTTTTCTTTATTATGTTTGTTTAATAAAGTCCCTAGAATAGCTAGTCCGTTTAATGTATCAAGTGTCACTTAATCATGAGATCCCATTAAACATAAGGACACTATTCTTAAAGTATTCGTAGTCGAGCTTTGTTGTGAAGTGGGATAACATTAAAGCATTAAGACTATTATGTATATAGACTGATGATCACATCTCATGGATCATGGATAAGGAGTTATCAAGTCTTAAACATAGGTATAAATATTAAGAGTAATATTTATACTGGATTGACCCGCTTTGAGAATACTATATAGAATGTTATGCAAAGTGTCATAAGTTATTCTCATGGTGATAGTGGTGTATACCACCCTTCGACCTAAAACCACTATGGAACTTAGATGTAGAGTCAAGGGCTTTATTGCTGATCAAACGTTATCCGTAATTGGATGACCATAAAGACAGTTGATGGATACCCCACGAAGCATGCTAAGGGACATGAGTGACCTAGATGGAATTTTCTCATCCTGCGTAACAGGATAAATGTCTAAGGATCCAATATTGAACTAGACAAGGATGACACGGTCTATGCATTGTGTTCAATATAGACATAAGGGCAAAAGGGTAATTGTACACACAAGTATTATCACAAAAATGGATTTTTCAGATCACATGACATTTTTGTGCCTTGGGTAGCAATGATGTGTTGCTAGATACCTCTCAATGTTTATTATATTAAATACGTGATTTAATATAATTGCCTATGTCGCGAAAACCTACAGGGTCACACACAAAAGGACGGATTGATGAGAGATAGATTAAATAAGGAACACCATAAGGTACATTGCATTTAAGTGAATTGTGGAACATCGTAAGGTACAATGCATTTAAGTAGAATACGAAATATGGCAAGGTACCACACACTTAAGTGATTTTTGGTATACCATAAGATATGGGCCACATACACTTGAGTGGGCTTTTTAGCTTGCAGCCCACAAAAGTGGTTCTATAGATATAACCTTTGTGTAGAATAATTTCATTAGATGAATTATCTCTCTCTCTCTCTCTCTCACTCAAAGCCTTCATTCGTAGCAGCTAGCACTAAGATTGAAGGAATCTGTTCATATGGACTGAGTAGAGGCGTTGTCACCATTCAACGTTCGTGATCACAACTTAGATCTGCATCAAAGGTTTCAATCGCCACAAGAGGTAATGATTTCTATCACTGATCATGCCCATTCGTAAGGATCACTAAAGGAGAAAATTTTAATTTCCGTTGCATTTTGGATCGCCATTCTCCTTCACTTAGAATCTTTTTCTAAAAGGGAGATAACTGATATGGTTGTCGCAGGTGATTGTCCCACTCCCCATTTATACTTTCACATCCCTGTTATTTGTGATTTAGTGGTCTTAATCCCATTCATGTCGTCCGAGGCCGAATTCTTGACGAACGCTAATGTCCCCTCTCTTGAAATTACCCTAATGTTTGGAAGTCACTCATACTATTGCGGTGTTCTTTTCTTTATATAATGTCAAACCAATCCCCTCAAGTTGTTGGGTGACCTTATTCAGCCTTCTAGGGAAAAAGCTACTAGATACCTACTCCAACCCTTACACTGACTGTAAGGGCAAGTTTTTGAAGGTTAAGAGGTGATATGGCACTTCGATGGTCACGACTAGGACGAACAACGCCCCCAATTTTCGTTGTCCTGGACGAGTGATCTGAGGATCACTACTAGTTTTTATCTTGGCGATCTAATTCCCTTATAGTGAAATGTGATTCAAGAATTGGTCGGCTTCAAGTTTATGTGTTCTCGTACCTTGATCTCTCTGAATCTAGAGGATGGTAATAATCTAGACTAATATCTAAGCGAGTCTATAATTGGGTAACATCTTTATTTGAAGTTATTTCTTAAATATTTTCCTAACTCATTTTTCTTTGTATCCTTTACACGTAAGCAGTGTCAGTAGATCCATTAATCGAGAGAAAGAGACGCTTGGTGAGGAGGGAAGATGAACGGTAATCGACATACGTCCCCCCAACTCACTCAATCGGTCAAGTTTCAAAGAAGAGTACAAAACGCATCAAGGATTGTCCAATTATTAATAAACCTCCCTTTAAGATTCCAAAGCATAGGTAATGCTCTTCTCATGTTTTTTAGGGAGAACACTTAATGGTTATTGAGGATGGTTGAGGCGAAGGAAATCCCCGGTTGATCGAGGATGGTTCCCACCCTTTCTTGTCCATTTGGAGGGTTGCCATGTTTGATGTTATTGAATTCAATGAGATTCGCCTCTTTTTCACCGAGGATTTCCCCTCTAGTTACTGAAACATTCATAATAAATCATCCTTGGAACTATCCAATATGGTTGAAGCACATATGCTAAAGATTCTATGGATCGAACTGGTTCAATGGAAAAAACATACTAAAACTGTTGATGACCTGAAGTTTAAGCTTGCAAATGCTCGGGAAGCTTTGACTCCACGCCAATAAATAGTAAGGACCTTCGTGAGTGAGAGAGATGATTTAAAGACTTTGATTATAACAACTACATTATAGGTGCAAACTCATGCTACCATCGCTGCCAAACTAAAGGGCTCTTTGAGTGAAGCCTTTAATTCTCTCAAGAGACTTGATGAGGAAATATATACCCTTAAGAATGACCTGGTTGAGAATTCTGACATATACTTTGAGCGGGCTAAGGATTAGATATCCTTTCTTTATATTGGGCTGGATTTAAGCTAGATGGATTTGTTTAGGTGGTCCTGGGAGGCCAGCTAGTGGATGACGAGTATGTCTCGCCTAATGGGGAAATCAAAATGAATGGATCTTAGGAAGACAATGCACTTTGTTCAAGGGATACCTTAGAGGACCACTGATCTCAGGGCTTAATCCCACATGCCTTTATAGTGGTGCTATATAGGGTTTTGTCCTTATCTCCTCTTGACATTTTTGTAATCCTTTTCCCCTTTTGAATTTTAAATCAACAATATGTTCTTAATTCGTCTTTGTAGACTATCGTGTACTTTCCTAGAAATTCCCTTATTGTTCTAAGGGTGTTTAAAGGCTCCTTTCAAGGGAATCCAATGGTTATGATCACCTCAAGATGATGTGAAGGCTCTTTTTGAGTATTCAATGTATGTTATCGTCTCGAGGAGAAACAAGGATTCCTTCATGAGGATCTCACATGTAATCTCCTCGGGGGAGGTAAGTATTCCTTCATGAAGTTCCATCATGTAATCGCCACAAGGGGAAATAAGGATTCCTTCATGAGGATCCAACGTGTAATCACCTTAAAAGGCGACAAGGATTCCATCATAAGGATCCGACATGTAATCGCCTCAGGGGAGAAAAGGATTCCTTCATGAGAATCCAACATGTAATCACCTTGAGTGGCAACAAGGATTCCTTCATGAGGATACAACACGTAATTTCCTCAGGGGGTCACAAGGATTCCTTCAGGATGATCCAACATGTAATCTCCTCAAGGTACAACAAGGATTCCTTCATGTTGATCCAACATGTAATTACCTCAAAGGTCGAGAAGGATTGCTTCATAAGGATCAAACATGTAATTGACTCGAGGGGAAGCATGTATTCCTTCATGATGACCCATCATATAATTTACTCAAGGGGAGAAAAGGATTCCTTCTGTAGGATCCATCATGTAATCACCTCAAGGAGTGGCAAGGATTCTTTCATAAGGATCCAACATGTAGTCGCTTTAAAGGGAGGCAAGGATTCACATTTCTCTAAGGGGAAGATAATGATTCCTTCATGAGGATCTAGTATGTAATCGCCTCGGTAGGCGAAAAGGATTCCTTCATGAGGATCCAATATGTAATTTCCTCGAGGGGTGACAAGGATTCCTTTATGAGGGTCCAACATCTAATCTCCTCTAGGTTAGACAAGGATTCCTTCATGAAGATCCAACATGTTATTGCCTCGGTTGCTGTGTAACATCCTAAACCCCGAAACTTATATGAAAATATTTAATCGACAATTTAAGGCGTCACTACGACAAACCTCCAAAAACTCATCAACACATTTGATAATAAGCAGTGGAAAATCATATTAAAATAACTTCAAAGTCAACTTCACACATAAAATATTATGATTAAGCCACACAATTCAACATTAACTCAAAACATAGTAAGAATGCCTCATTCCCGATGTTACAAAATCATAGCACTAAAACCACTAAATTGTGATAAATGATAAGTAAAACGAGTAATAGCTCCAACAAGCCACTTTCCACACACAACAACAACTTTCCTCTTGATTATCTACAAGATGTCTATGGTAGACAACATTAAGAAAAATGGGTGAGAACTAAACTTTGATATAAAACGGTGTAACTAATGCAAAGGTAGATAGACACAAACATATTGTACATTCAATACACAATTAACAACATCAAAATGTCACACCCATTCCAAAATAATATACACATATATGCAATGAGACTCACAATACAACTTGACACTATGCATGTGGTACCAACTCAACATTTGGTTCTCTCGGAAATTTGGTCCCCCCTTCTGAACCCATAACCCCCCCTCCCCCCCCCCCCCCCCCCCCCCCCCCCCCCCCCCCCCCCCTCTTATGGGCTTGGGAAAAACCACTAGTCCCCCCTTTTGAACTAGCGAACATGCCTCTTTCAATGACACAACATAGTGATATATGCTAATACAAATAAATGCAACAACAATAATAATGCTTACGGTCACCCTTCTAACCATAACCAAAATGCATTAACACACAATAGTAATTCCCCCATATGAACTACTATTCAATAATCATAATAATGCATACAAGCATACAGATAGTCCCACCTTCTGAACTATTTATCATCACGTCAATAATACATAATTAATCACCATATAATCATGTATCTCACAATAATACTAGTTATTTTTACATCATTTAACATCATAAAAACAACACCATATACTTTCTACACAATTGCTACATGTCGCTACCGGGATTTCACGATAACGAAACCGGGACTAAAGAGATGCCAAAGAGAGGCAAAGTCAGAAGAGTCGCCACCGAATTTTATTTAGTTTACCTCTATCGCAGAGAAGAGGGGAAATAGTCGATAAAACCCTCGGAAAAGAGACGCGCACAGGAAGCGCTAAAAGAGAATAAGGAATTGGTCTTGCAACTGAGATTTGGGTTCGGAAGTCGGTTACGTAAGGGGAAGATATTAGCACCCCTTACGTCCATGGTACTCCATGGGAACCATTTGGGTTGTTTTACATACATGGGATTTATCTATTATTGTTTTATTTTCAGAAGAATGTGTGAAAAGAATGGGGTGTTTTTGTTATTATAGTGCTCGCCAAGGATTGGGGCCCTTGTGCCTACGTATCACTCATTCGGGAATGAGGAATCAGAGCTCCGTAGTTTGGAGTAGAAAATGTTTGTGTGTTGATTGATTTTACCTTTAAGAAAAGGGTTTTCAGGATGATGCCCTAACGCACAAAAATGAGTTTGATGAGTTGTATTATTTTTACCTTGAATAAGGGTTTTATGAAATGAGTGTTTGTGATTATATTGTACTAAAGTCTATGAGCGGAGGTGATTATTCTAGACAACAAGCCAAGCGTCTTGCGTCCAAAATAATCAGAGTAAGGGTAGGAATGCTCCATTCTCACTCATTCTCCACCACTTAAGGCTCGTGGCGCACAATAATAACCGTAATTATTAAGTGTTTTGAATTTGATTATAAAAATGCCACTTGACGTTGAATCAAGGGTTTGTTTTATTTAATTATGAAATTTGGCTTATGCAACATGAATGCAACGTAACCAACAAGAAATTAAAGAGTCTCATTATAAGGTAACCCAAGAGAAAGCCTTTTGTATGCAAAAGTGACCTAAGCTAAACAAAGGATAATGGTCTTACAAACATGCCCCCCCTAAGGTGGTGCCATGATGCCATTCTTACAACATGCATGCAAGTTACGGATGAAAATCCAAGTGCTTACAAAGTATCACAAAGAGTAATGAAAAGGCCTCCAAGCAAAGGTCCTAAGATGAAATCCTCTAAGTCCAAGTTGATTAAGAGTGAAGTGAATATTTTTGGTCTTTATAATTTTATCATGTTTTTGTTATTTTTGATGTATGATGACAATAAAATAAATAACAAGTAAATAAACATGCATGATGAGTTTGTACAATGATGATGATAATGAGTACTTGAATGTAAATGAACAATAAAATAAATTGCAAGGAAGTAAAGTGCAATAATATAAATGTTAGAAGTTAGTAGTTAATGGTTAGTGGTTAGTAGAATAACAATAAGAAAATAGAATAGCAAGTTAATGTAAAGAGAATGGTTTCATCTATGTATCAAATGACCCAAATATGGTTGAAATAGAGGCAATCTATCAATGCCTCAAAGTATCATGAATGATCTATTGATCAACCATTAATAGGTTTGAAGTATTGAAGATTTAATCAACTCTAAACAACCATGGTCATGATCTAATAGAACTCATCAACCAAATAAATGTAACAACAAGTCAACAATAAATATTAAATGATAACAAGAAACAATGTAAAGGAAATGGTTTCATCTATGTATCAAATGACCCAAACATGGTTGAAATAGAGGCAACCTATCAATGCCTCAAAGTATCATGAAGGATCTATTGATCAATCATTAATAGGTTTGAAAAATTGAAGGTTTTATCAACTCTAAACAACCATAGCCATGATCTAATAGATCTCATCAACCAATAAATAGAAATGATAACAAGAAACAAAGTTTGATTGAAAATGGTGGATAAAAAGTAGTAAGAGCAAAAAAATCCCCAAAAGGGTGTAAACCCAACAAAAACCACTTGTCTCAAAGTTGATTCAAATATCTCTCAAAACACAACCCAAGAGTGAAAATCCATTTTCAAACACAAAACAAAACCAAAAATGTCAGGAGTTTGAGTCCAAAATATTACCAAGATTGTGGTGTCAAAACTAGGTTGTTGTTGTGTTTGAGTTTGAGAATGAAGCAAAAGGCTTGGAAGAGGGTGGTTATGGTTGTTGTGGTAGAAAAATGGAAGGAAAGAAAGTTGTATGTTTATGTGGTGGTGGTGAATGATTATGTAAGTGAAACAAGTTTGCTATTGTTTTTGTTGTGTGGAAATGGTGGATTTTTTACATGGTGGTTGGGTGGTTCAAAGGAGAAAAGAGGGTTTAGGTGAGTTAGGGTTTAGGTTGAAAAGAGGGAGCTTGAATGTGATTTGGACAGAGGTTTTGTGGCTTTCAAGCTTGAAAAATGAGTGGGGATAGTGCTCTATTTATAGGGGAAGCAAAGGGGTTGAAGTGGATGAAAGAAAAGGTCCCCTGGGTAAAAAAAAGAGCCATTTCTGCTGTCTACGCAGGTGTAATCGGTTACCCTAATTAGGGTAATCGGTTACACAGTCCCAAAATGGCCAAAAAGTCAGTTTTTGGTTTGTGTAACCGGTTACCCTGATTAGGGTAACCGGTTACCCAGTTTTTTTTTTAATTTTTTTTAAATAATGAATGTATGCATGTGCAGTAGGGTCATGGATCAAATGAAAATTGTATCGGGGTATGGTGAATTTTGGGGTATGACACTACACTAGGTAAACATCAACATGTAATCAAATCAATTATCATTCAACAACGATAATTCCACTACAATTAATTAAACACATAGTAATTAATTAACAACACCAATATAGCCTGAAAGTAGCCAATCATCGACTAAACCACAAAACAACATCAAAATTTTGAACCAACCGCTCAAACTACACAAAATGGGATAATAAAACGCCCCTTCTGACAGCATGATGGGTAGCCCGAAACCAGGGTGATGCTCGTTATCCTATTAAAACTCCCAACTCATCATTCTAATGATGATCGGCTTGAAAAACCAAGCCTGAAGACCATGACGGTCTCCCGGACATAGCGCTGATGCCCGTCAACGTCTTAAGGTGTGTGACGGTTAACCCATCATTTGGGTGACGCTCGTCACCCTGCCTATCTTAAGGTGTGTGGCCATGGGAGTTCCCTTGAAACTCCAATTTTGGCTCCCAGCCATCCCAAGACGTTCAGAAAATATACTACATACAATATTATAATTATAACATTAAATCACATAGTTACACGCTTTTGTTCCTCAATTTCATGAAATTCATGTTTATGTTCGAACCTCCAAAACCTCAACAATGACACATATCATATAAGCATATAAACAAAATTTCACACATGTGAATTTAGTCATGAAAATCAGGTAACAACACCTTCAATCATCAACTTTTAAATTATCATACAACGATAACAACTCATAATTGTTATCATTCAATCCCTAAAGAAATTAAGGGTCCCTCTTCTACCCTTTCATGTAAAACACTAATATAGAAACACTTTCTCCCCTTTACCTTAGATTCCTAGAAGAAAATTCTGAATTAATTAATATTGGTGGTTTGAGTTCTTCCCTCTTCAATCCCTAAACTCCTTTTTCTCCAAAAGCTCTCACTTTACGTACTCCTCTCAAAAGCTCCACTAACCATTTTTTTATATCTAAATATCTAATTTAATCTCTTGTTAATTACACTTTGGCCCAACTTTTCTTACAATTCTCACCAATTATCTTATTTCTCCTTAGTTTCTATTTCCACTCAAAACCTCTATTTCTATTTGTTTTAATTAACTAATTAAAAACAATTATCAATTCTAATTATTTTAAATTATTTTAATCATTCTATCAATCCACCAATACTCTCACTATTCTCCACCGCACACCACATACACATACAACTCATAATATATTTAATTAAAAGTGCACCACATACTAAATAATTAAATAAAAATATGAATAATTCGACTAAATGGATTAATCAAATTTTCAGTGTTACAACTCTCGCCCACTTAGAGAATTTTTTTCCTCGAAAATTACCTAAAAGAAACAGAGTCAGATATGACTCCCCCATCTGAGTCTCTAGCTCCCACGTCATGCTTCCACTGACAGATCCTCCCCACACCACCTTCACCAACACAATCTATTTGCCTCTCAAGTGATTCACTTGGCGATCCTTAACTATCAAGGGAGATGTTTCAATGGTCAAGTTTTCTCTAACTTGCACATTTTCCACTTGAATCACATGAGACAGATCAGGAATATACTTTCTCAACTGAGACACATGAAAGACATCATGAAAATTCGAAAGAAACGATGACAGTGCAACTCTGAAGGCCACTTCTTCTACCCACTTCATAATCTGGAATTCAAAGCTTTTGAGACTTCAAAGCTCGACAAACACCAGTTACCAGAGTAACACTTAAAAAACACGTGATCTCCCTCTTGGAATCAATACTATAATAGAAATTGTTGTTGTAAGTGAACTCAACCAACAACAAGTAATTGTCCCAATTACCTACTTGCTCCAAAACACCAGCTCTCAACAAATCCTCCAAAGACTGGATAGTCCTCCCTGTTTAACCGCCCATATGCGGATGGTAAGCAGAACTCAACTTTATTTTAATACTTATCGCTTTCTGCAAAATCGACCATCAAGGGGTATGAAGAGATGTGCATCTCTTGATCCTTTGTCTTTCAATTTTTATTATGAAAAAGGTTTTGCATCAATGACTTGATGTTAGATCAAGTGTTTCAAGTTGATTATGAAAATAATTTGGATTAGTCGAGAGAGATGCTTGACTTTGCATTCAATTTGGGTTTGATTTGGTAAAAAACTCGACATTGGATCGGGTATTTGCTTTTTTTGTTATTTTCTGAAAGTTGTTGATTTTAATCTTCGAACTAACAATCAACTGACATAATAACAGTAAAAAGAAAAGCGATAAACTTATTACACATTATAGGAACAAGGGTACAATTTATCAAATGGGGATACAATACAACAATTAATAATGCAAAGCTTAATAAACAACTGTAAAATAACAAAAATCTCATTGTAAGAAGGCCCAAGAGAAAGCCAAGGGACCCAAATTAAATCAGAAATTTAAACTATAAAATTTAGCGCTATGTTAAGCAATCATAAAACAATTCATGTAGGAATCGCCATATCTGAGGTTGGTAAACAAAAATCTATGCGTTTAAGCAATTTATGAAGTTAAATTGAATTTTTAACTTCGAAATTGCAATGCATCTGCTAAACATCGATGATTTAAGTGACATTTTGAAATGAAAACAAACCACAGTTAAACTAAAGAATTTAGCATTATGTTAAGCAATCGTAAATCGATTCTAGTAGGAATTACCCTATCTGAGACCGATCAACAAAACTTTATGCGTTTAAGCAGTTTTTGAAGTTAAATTGAACTTTTAACTCCAAAACTACAATGCATCTGTGAAAAACTGATGGTTTAAGCGGCATTTTGAAATGAAAACAATGATAGTTAAAGTAAATAATTTAGCACTATGTTAAGAAATCGTAAAGCGATTCATGTAGGAATCACCTCATCTGAGGCCGGTCAACAAAACTTTATGCGTTTAAGTTCTAAAGTTAAACTGGATTTTTAACTCCGAAACTGCAATGCATCTATGAAAAACCGATGGGACAATCAAATAAAATTTTGTATTTATCCATTAAAACAATTTAGGGGCCCAAAAAGCCCAAAATTATAAAAAAAACTAGAAATAAAAAACAAACAAAAAATAAAAATAAACAAATAAATAGAACAAGGGGAAGGGGAAACTGACTTGGACAAGATGGTGGGAGGTTGTGAAAATTTTCTTTTTAAAATAAAAAACAAAACCAAACAACCAAAGAATGACACGTTGCAGAGGTAGTAAAAGCCAAAAAAAGCCAAACTTCCTCTTCTTCTCTCTCACAATGACTCTCTCTTTCTCTATTCTCCTTTCTCTTCTTCCACCAACACAACAATAAACAAACATAAACTTTAAACAAAAATAAATTCAGACACGCCAAATTTTAAGCTAGTGTCTCTACATTCAAACACAAATGTAGGGTGTGCAATGTCATGCCATGAATTAGGGCTGTTTGATTGCTTGAAATTGTCTTGTGTGGAATGTTATGGAATTGAAATTGGTTTATGTTAGCATGGTTGGAAATGCTTGAAAGGCACACTTGAAATGCATATGTTTGAAATTGGCTCATTGCTTTGATCTTCTTTTATAGGATGAGGATGAATGGACTAATGTGATAACACTGAAATTTACCGTATTTTCGACTCCGATTTCACATGCATTCAAGTTGTTCTATTGTTATTTTGTTGTGTTATTGCTATGTTTTCCTTTGTTTTCAGGTTTTTACTTTAATCGGAGCCCCGATCGAGAAAAGGAGCGAAAAAGAGCCAAAAACCCTAAAATTCAGCATTTTGTACTTGTGGCCTACCCCATGGCTGGCGCCATAGACCCTGCCATGACGTGTCCAAGCTCAACTTCCCTCAACTCCCACGTTCCCCACTACCTCCACTAAGGCGCCTCATTTTGTGCTTGAGGCGGGCGCCACAAGAGGAAAGTTTTTCCCTCCCATTTTCAAGTTGAAGGGCATCCTTGTCATTTCCATCTTTTTACTTACTTATAAATAGAAACTCGAAATCACTTTTACAATCATCCAAACTTAGAGCAGAGGCAAACTCAGAGCAACTTTGTTTCACTTAGGCATATATTCAGTATTATAAAGTGGTAATCGCTTCGCATTGGAGTGTTACCACAATTGTGTAATCGAGTCTGTGATAGAGTCTGTAATCGAGTTTGGAGCACTTTGGAAGGAAGTTAATCCTACCGCCATTTTCATTTCCGCTTTGCAATTTACTCAACCCTCCGATTGGAGCAGGTTTTTATTACTTGTCTTTATCTTATTTATTTTCTCGCACTCGCTTTACTTTATTTATTTCTCGCACTCGATTTACTTTTATTTATTTTCCGCACTCGCTTTACTTTATTTATTTTCCGCACTCGCTTTACTTTATTTATTTTCCGCACTCGCTTTACTTTATTTATTTCCTCGCACTCGCTTTAATTTATTTATTTCTCGCACTCGCTTTAAATTATTTATTTCCTCGCACTATTTTTATTTATTTTAATGCACTTTTACTTTATCATGTCTAGCTAAATTTATAAGGTTAGAATGTAAGGATCATAATTGAACCGATAATCCGTACAATTGTTCGTAGAAACACTTAAGGGCTATTTTAACTTTCAAATTAAGTTTTCCCGCACTTCAATTCCGTTGGGTAAGATCGAAAGTCGTCCAACGTCTTTTTAAACTTAATTGTTTTTAACTATTTCAAAAACAGCGAAAGCGCTTTGTTTAGTTCATTAGGAGATTTTAACATTAAGAAGAAAATGGATTTTAAAACTATTTTCGGACGCGTTTATAAGTTTAGAGTCTGGTTCGTGAGGACCTCTTTTGGTTAAGAAATCCAGGTTATAATACTTTTCAACTTAGTCAAGATACTATATTTCTTAAAAATAGGTTTACTACTCTAACACAATGCGCGCCTTTTTATAAGTGACAATAAGAGGATTTGATTAGGGAGTACAACTCGGTTCTGAATACGCGAAAGCGACAGTTCCCGTTAAATTAGTTCTTTTCAAAGTAGGAAACACTGCCCATAAGTAGATCTACTAGCAAGTACTTGGATTATTAATTGATTACGTGAATTACATTCGACCCTGTCTTTATTAATTAATCTTTATTTCAATACTTTACTTTTCATTGCACACCCCAAAAAACACCTATTTCGATTGCCTTTGATAAACACCATAACAATAGATAACGATAGATTGACACTTGGTCTCTGTGGATTCGACAATCTTTTATATTACTCTGACGCGTTCGTATACTTGCGAAACACTGCATTAAGTTTTTGGCGCCGTTGCCGGGGACCAATTTTGTCAAATTTCATTTTCCTGTTGTTATATCGTTTAGACTTAGGCTATTTCCCGCCGGTCAATGCGAAGAACTTGCAACACCGGAAGTTTAAGCTTAGTATACCCTCTGGCGGAACCTGAATGTTACGCTCGCGCACGTTTATTCTTTCATAGAATTAAGAGAGCTATGGCCGAAGATCAAAACCAAAGACCTCTTAAGGATTTCGCTCAACCATCTAATGAAGAACCTAGTTCTAGTATAGTAAACCCAACCATCCCAGCTAATAATTTTGAACTTAAACCATCCCTGTTGCAACTAGTGCAACAGAGGCAATTCGCAGGTCTCGCTACTGAGAACCCAAACCAACATTTAAAAATATTTCTTCAATTAGCAGATACTTTTAAAACCAATGGAGCTTCTCCTGAGGTAATACGTTTAAGATTATTTCCTTTTTCCCTCAGAGATAAAGCCCTATCATGGTTAGATTCCCTTCCACCCAATTCCATTACGACTTGGGATAACCTTAGAAGAGTTTTTCTTGCTAGATATTTTCCCCCGAGTAAGACCGCCGTTCTTCGAAACCATATAACTAGATTTACCCAAAACCAAGGAGAATCGCTGTTCGAAGCTTGAGAGAGATATAAAGAGTTGTTACGAGCATGCCCACATCATGGTTTAGAAAATTGGTTAATCATTCAAACCTTCTATAATGGACTTCATTACAACACAAAGATGACCATCGACGCTACCGCAGGCGGTGCTCTGATGAACAAACCTTATCCTGAAGCTAGTGCCCTCATCGAAGATATGGCTCAAAACCATCAATCATGGGGAGTCGAACGAGCGACAGTTGAGAAGAAGGAAGCCCAAGGAGGAGTGCATGAACCATGCTCTATAGACATGATGCAAGCTAAAATGGACGCATTAGCTCTTAAGGTCAAGCATTTGTGCATAAACCCGAATACTGTAGCCACAGTTTCGTCGGATTGTGAGATATGTGGAACCAAAGGACACCAATCCGTAAAATGCAGTCTATTAAACGAAACCCACTCTGAGCAAGTGAACTACACCCAAGGGAACCCATACTCGAATACCTATAACCCTGGATGGAGGAATCATCCGAACTTCTCCTATAAAAACAATAACCCAATCCAAAATAATGCACCTCCGAGACCTAGTTTTCAAGCCCCTAGATCAAATCAACCTATGCAACATGTACCACCAAAGCCGAGCCTTGAGAAAATTATGGAAAATTTTATCACCGCTCAAACCCAACAAAACAAGGAGTTCATGAACCAAAACATTCATGTTAACGAATTGATTACTCAGTTAGGAACCAAGGTTGACCAAATAGTTACTCATACCAAGATGCTTGAAACCCAGATCTCTCAGGTAGCTTTAAACCAAGCCCCTCAGACTACACCTGGAGGACAGTTCCCTGGACAACCTCAACAAAATCCGAGAGGACAAGCCAATGCCATTACCCTACAAAGTGGGAACGCTTATGATGAGCCACCAAACCCTAGATTGAGTGAACCCGAAACTTCTAAGGAATGTACCAAGCCCACGGACGAAGTAAAGGAACCAGAGGAATCTGAAAACCAGGGAGGTCGAGATAAAGGAGAAGAACCTAAAGATAAAACTTACGTACCACCCCGCCATATAAACCACCTATACCATATCCCCAAAGACTCAAACAAACCCAGATCAATAAACAGTATCAAAAATTTATTAAAGTTATAGAAAAACTTCATGTAGAAATCCCTTTCACAGAAGCCATCACCCAAATACCTTCTTATGCAAAGTTTCTCAAAGACATCCTTACCAACAAACGTAGACTTGACGATCCGAAGCCTTTGGAATGTAATGCTATTTCCGAGGATAAATTAGCAAAGAAAGATAAAGATCCTGGAAATTTCTCCATTCCTCGCCTTTTGGGTAATCATGTCATCGAAAAGGACTTTCTAGACTTAGGAGCTAGTGTGAGCCTAATGCCTTTAGCAGTTTGTGAGAGGTTAAACTTAGGAGAATTACAGCCCACTAAGATGTCACTTCAGTTAGCCGATAGATTTGTTAAGTATCCGATAGGCATTTTAGAAGATGTCCCTGTTAGGATAGGTCAGTTATTTATCCCTACTGATTTTGTTGTCATGGACATCAAAGAGGACAATGATATACCAATCCTTCTAGGTAGACCATTCTTATCGACTGCAGGAGCCATAATAGATGTCAAGAAAGGAAAGTTGACATTTGAGGTAGGTGACGAGAAAATAGAATTTATCCTTTCGAAATTTCTTATGGCACCTGTGATGGGAGACTCGTGTTATGCCTTAGACATCATTGATGAATGTGTTAGAGAATTAGAACAAAAAGAAATTATAAAAATAATTAAGTTACCATCAACTCTCATAAGGGAAGATGATGACTTTAAGAAACCCTACATCGATGATAACCTTTACGAATGTTTATCCCTTACCCCAGATCCTATGCCATGCCCTAAGAAACCAACCTTAGAACTTAAGGAACTGCCTAAGAACCTGAGATATGAGTTCCTCGATGAAAAGATGAACCGTCCAGTTATAGTCAGTGCTACCTTGAGCCAAGAGGAAACGAACCAACTTTTAGATGTTTTACGAAGATATCCCTTAGCCTTAGGATATAATATCTCTGACCTGAAAGGTATAAGCCCATCCGTATGCATGCATCGGATTTCGCTCGAAGAAGATTCAAAACCCTCTAGGGAACATCAGAGAAGAATAAACCCTATAATGAGTGATGTAGTTAAAAAGGAAGTTCTTAAGTTACTTGAGGAAGGTATCATCTACCAGATCTCGGATAGTAAGTGGGTGAGCCCTGTGCATGTAGTACCTAAAAAGGGAGGCATCACAGTCGTACAAAATGATAAAGGCGAACATGTAGCAAAACGTTTAGAAGGAGGATGGCAGATGTGTATAGATTATAGAAAATTAAATAAAGCAACTAGGAAGGATCATTTCCCTTTACCATTTATAGAACAGATGTTGGAGCGTCTAGCCAGACACTCTTACTTCTGCTATCTAGATGGATACTCTGGATTCTTCCAAATACCTATCCACCCCGAAGATCAAGAAAAAACTACCTTTACATGCCCTTATGGAACTTTTGCCTACAGACGAATGTCGTTCGGCCTCTGTAATGCCCCAGCTACTTTCCAACGCTGCATGATGTCAATCTTTGCAGATTACCTAGATGGTATCATGGAAGTGTTTATGGATGATTTCTCGGTTTGTGGATTTGATTTCCACAATTGTCTTGCTAACCTTGAGAAAATCCTAGAGAGATGCGTGGAGGTGAACCTCGTGCTAAATTGGGAAAAATGACATTTCATGGTAACCGAAGGAATAGTTTTAGGACATATAGTTTCCGAAAAAGGTATAGAGGTAGATAAAGCCAAAATAGAAGTTATAGAAAACCTAAAACCACCAAAAACCATCAGAGAAGTCTGAAGCTTTCTTGGACACGCTGGATTCTACCGGAGTTTCATTAAGGACTTCTCCAAAATAACCAAACCTTTAACTAGACTTTTAATGAAAGATGCTGAATTCATTTTCGATGAAAAATGTAATGACGCATTTAATCTTTTAAAGCAAGCATTAGTATCGGCACCCATTATGAAACCACCTGATTGGTCAAAACCTTTTGAGATAATGTGCGATGCTAGTGATTATGCAGTTGGAGCCATTCTAGGACAAAGGAAAGATAAAAAATTACATGCCATTTATTATGCCAGTAGAACCCTAGATGCTGCCCAACTTAACTACGCAACAACTGAAAAAGAATTACTCACTGTAGTTTTCGCTATAGACAAATTTAGATCTTATCTAGTAGGAGAAAAATTATAGTTTACACCGATCATGCTGCCATTCGTTACCTATTAAGTAAAAAAGATGCCAAGCCCAGGTTACTCCGATGGATTCTATTACTACAAGAGTTTGATTTAGACATAAGAGATAAAAAAGGCACTGAAAATGTAGTAGCCGATCACCTTTCTAGGTTAGAACATCTAAAACCAGAACTAGTACCCATAAATGATGATTTTGCCTATGGTAGACTGATCGCTAGAGTAGAAACCATTGAAGATAATAACATAGATCCTTATAAGCACCCTCAAAATTCCTTAGCAATAAGTAACGTACCCTGGTATGCAGATTTCGTTAATTACCTAGCTGCTGATATAGTACCCCCTGATTTTGACTACCACCGCAAGAAGAAATTCTTCCACGATGTGAGAAACTTCTATTGGGACGAACCACTCCTTTTCAAAAGGGGTAAAGATGGCATTTTTCGCCGTTGCGTTCCAGAAGAAGAGGTAAATAGTATTATCAAGCATTGTCATTCTGCACCCTATGATGGACATGCGAGCACCTCTAAGACATACGCCAAGATTCTTCAAGCTGGCCTATTCTGGCCTACCATGTGGCGCGATGTCTATGCTTGCATTGTCAAGTGTGATAAATGCCAACGCACTGGAAACATTTCAAGACGTGATGAAATGCCTCTAAGAAACATTCAGGAAGTAGAACTCTTTGACGTATGGGGTATAGATTTCATGGGACCTTTTCCACCATCCTTAGGAAATAGGTATATCTTAGTAGCTGTAGACTATGTGTCTAAGTGGATTGAAGCTATAGCTGCACCCACAAACGACACTAGGGTAGTAATCAAACTATTTAAAAACTATACATTCCCTAGATTTGGAACACCGTGTTTAATCATAAGCGATGGAGGATCACACTTTATATCGAGAATATTTGACAAACTTTTAAGAAAATATGGAGTTAGGCATAGAGTAGCAACACCATACCATCCACAAACTAATGGCCAAGTAGAAGTATCTAATAGGGAGATAAAACAAATCCTAGAGAAAACTGTTTCTATTTCTAGGAGAGATTGGTCTCAGAAGCTTCAAGAAGCATTATGGGCCTATAGAACCGCTTTCAAAACCCCTATAGGAACTACTCCTTATCAACTAGTTTATGGAAAATCATATCACTTACCATTCGAATTAGAGCATAAGGCCTATTGGGCCATTAAAACTTTGAATTTAGACTACCTAGTTGTAGCGGTGTATTCGTCGCTATATGATTTATTGATTAAACCATAAGCAAAGCATACAATGAATCGAGTCGCCACCGCACTTTTATTTATCCAAAGGATTGGCTAAAAAGCGAACAAAAGCCTAAGAAGTTTTACACATAGAAAACTAATGAAAAGATCAGAGAAACTGGGTAAGGGGTAAATTACGCAATGGGAAGGTGTTAGGCACCCATCACGTCCTAGGTACTCCTAGGGAGCCCTTTTCACTCTTGTTGTATGAAAATGTTTGTTTGTTTATGACATATTGTGCAAACATGAATGGGAAGATGAGAAAAGAATGTACATTTTTATTATTTTTGTGTTTGAACGGATGAACCCGTTGCCTACGTACCTTCCATCAAAGGTAAGGATCAAAACGCCGTAGTTCGGCTAAAAGATTTCCAAAAATTAGTGAGTTCATTTTAAACACAAGCATTAAGGCTTTTCATTACCAATGGGAGAAAACTCAACCTGAATTCAACAATCCACCATGCGAGGACGGCTTCGACGTACTAGAGGGGTTAACCCTGTTTTTAGTACGGAAGTCTTACAATCGACTCACTAAGGATAAGGTAAGATTTACATCAACCACTATGGTAATTGAAACCTATGGCTAATGTATGAGAACATATTAACAATGGACAAAGCCAAAACAATTGAGTGGGTGAAGTTAACTGATTATGAGTATTCACAAAATATGGTCAAAGTATGATTAGAGTTCAATTCAAAGAAGTGTTATGAAAAGTGAAGTTTGAAAAATCAAGGACTTAAAGTCCAGGTTTCTAATTTGAAATGAGATGAGAATGTTTGCACAACATGTATTTTCAAGTTTTTTTTAAAGTCAACAAGTGAAAAGGGATTTTGAAACAAAAAGGGTGTGGATGGAGGAGTGTAAAACTTCCTAGAAGTTCACCTCTTGAAATCATATAGAAGATGACTCAAGTGTGTCCTTTGGAATAAGGCAACAAAGCAAACAAGCAAACAAAAAGCAAGGTGATACCGGATGCCATCAATGGACTTATACCAATCTCACAAACAAAAGCGGATATCGGATACCAATAAATGGATTTATACCAATCCCCTAAAACCAACAATGATACCGGAAGCCAATGAATGGTCTTAATCCAATCTCACAAAAGCAAAACAAAACAAAAGAGTGGATGTCAGATGCCAATAACTGGTCTTACTCTAATCTCCCAAAAGAAAACAAAACATGGATGTCAGGTGCCAATCTATCTGGACTTATACCAACCTCCAAAAGATGATCATAGGAAGTACAAGTGCCAACAACATGGACTTATAATTGTATCCTCACATAGCAAACACAAATGAAAAGATGGATATCGGATGCCAATCTATCTGGGCTTACTCTGATTTCCAACAGATGATCATGGGAGTACAAATGCCAACAACATGGTCTTACAATTGCATCCTCACATACAACAAACAAACAAGCACTAGGCAATGGACATGAGTATCCAAATGAAATGGTCTTACACTCTATCCCTTCCAAATCATAGGAACAATGGCCAATGAATGGACTTACAGTTGTCCTCAATGGGCAAACTCAAACAAGTCACAAAGATATGCAATGATGATCATGCAATAATGAACAATCAATGATGATAAATGCACAAAGGTATGCAAGCGAACATGTACATATGAAGCAATCAATCAAACAAACATTTAGCACCCACTATAACCAAACAATTAGGCTCAATCAAAGGGTTAGACTTAAAAGTCAACTGGAATAGGGTAAATGGTGCTCTTAACCTTGACATTGAGAGCCAAGGTGAAGCAGATGAAAGGATATGAGGGGTGTGCCTCATCACTCTTATCCATGGTCAGGGAGAGCATAGAATATCAGAAGGTGTGGGAGTTCAGAAAGCTGGAACTCTCTCCACAAGTTAATGACTCGATAGATCTTGGGCTTTTACTCACTATGCATCAACACATGTGGTGTGAGCAAGGTGAGTGACTCACAGAATAGTAGGAGATAGGCTACATATCTCTTTTGTCTACCAATTGCCTTATTAAAAGGACTTCACCTGCTTGGGGACAAAAATAAACAATCACAAACATTGCCTCTTAAGGAGGACTTCAGACAGGTGCCTGGCTAAATAACAAGCCAGGTCTTCCAGACTACATGGAGACAAGAGATTCTACCTCAATGCTAATGCTATCAAGCAAAGCAATAGCAAGTTCACAAAGGAACTAAAGCAACTATGGTACCTGAAATCAATCAAATATAATCAGTATACCAATCACAAAGTCAAAACAGACAACATAAGAACCAACAGTCAACACAATCAATCACATGTGCAAAGCACAAACTCAAAGCAAATGAGTTAGCATCCTACAAAACAAACCAAGTTAGTTCATAACGATCAAGTAAACCAAACTCAATCAACTTGAATTAATCTCCTTAAAGCAATTGCTTCTTCAACCTGAAAACAAACTCAAATGTGAGAAGTAAACCCTTAGGCCAAAGCCTAGGGTCAAAGGAGGAGAAAAAATTTAAAACAGAACATGAAACTTGATCAAAATCAAGATTAATCAAATAAGAACAAATTCCAGTTGGTCCCACATCAAAAACATTCATCAATTGTATTTCATAAGCAAATCATGTCAAACTAGGCAAGTTCAGAACTCAATGATGTAAACAGAATGAACACAAGCATATCAATACCAAAATGGCTCAATAAATTCCAGGAAAAATCATGCTTAAACAGAACACATTGAATGAGCAACACACCAAATTTCATGGCATTTGGATAAAGAGAAGCCAGTCAATTAAAATCAACAAGTCAAAGTATATTCAAGCAAGCTCATACAAAGCACCAAATCATGCATCAACTTCAAGCAACCATAAAACTGGAACCAAACATGATAAATGAATGAGATCAAAGCCATGGCAACCTTTAAGATGTCTATAATACACATGCCAAATTTCAAAGTCATCCAACAAACCACAAGGATTTCACAAATCATATAAATTGAACACTCAAGAAACGTTCACAAATGACCAAACAGAGGGAAAATTATCAAACAAATTGAAAATGCATTCCAAAATTCTAGGCAAAATCACAAGTAAACTAGACATTCAGAAGTATCAACATGCAAAAATCCAGAGCAATTGGCATAGCATAAGCATGGAAAATAAAATCAAGAACATGCACAAGACATGGTGTGACATACATTGTCACACCTCCAAAGATTACATCTTATCTCCCAATCCAGAAATGCAAAATTAGCAAACCATATACCAAAATGACCAAGAGTGAGGCTAGATCACACATGTAAAATTTCAAGCATTTCTAATTAAGCATCAAGATTTCATGAAAGAAATAGTAGGCAAGGTACAAGAAAGGACATGTGAAAACAAACCCTAGGCATTTATTTAATCCAACCGTGCACAAAATTATTAAAAATCACCAAAAAATAAAGCACATGATGATGAACATTCCACAAAAAATTGCACATGATTTGGATTATTTTTGAGTGAGTTATCATTTTTTTGGTGTGAAAGAAAATAAGAAAAAGCATGAATAACCATGGATAAACATGTGAGCAATTGGAAGAAAAAAATGCAAGGCAAATGGACTTTTGCTGGAACGGGGAATCGATCCCCAGCGTAATTCAAATTGAGCGCCATTTAGTGAAACACTGCATTTCACTAAATGAGGTGGCGTGCTACAATATGTCACATGGGAAACAAACACGGAATCACATGCAAGGCAAGGCGAAATGGATCTGAGCGCGATCTGGAAACGAAAATATGAAGAACTCATCGTGTTCTTCAGCATTCATCCTCATCAAGAACAAATTCACACAGAAATTTATGAAACTTATATGGATCGAACCAGCGTGCAACCTAGATCACTAATCTAACATTTATTTCGATTAATTTTACTCATAGCATAAGAACCAATCCAAAGAAGTTTCACAATCCAAAATATAAATCCAGATATCTTGATCAATACTTAATGGAATGGCACGATTCAAGTTGCAGTGTGTTCTATGTTACAAGATCTACCAAAACCACATATTAATTTCAAGAATCAAAGCGGTCGAGTTTTACCTTGATGATGAAGCAGCTCTTGATTTCGCGTGATTTTGGCTTGGATAGGTTGAAACAGATGTCCAATGGTGATGCAGGAGATGAATGAAGTTAAGTATGCAGCTCAACAATGCTCGATGATGAAGAAATCTCAAAATGCCATGGATGAGCAAGGTTCCAACAGTTCCAATTCTTCAAGCTTCTTCCACAATTTGCCTTCAACAGTTCTTCAATTACACCTACAGATGAAGATTAGCACAAGAGAAAGCAGAAAGAATGATGAAATTCGATGGAAAAGTCAAAAAAGTTTGAAGAGAATTTGAGAAAATTTAGGTGATTTGTGATTTGGATCTGAGATTGTGATTGTGGATCCTGATTTTCTGTTATGATTAAGACTATATAGTACCTGTTAATCCAACTGTTAAACATGATTAGCAACAATGCAAATGAATTAGTGAATTAAGCATGTTATGCAATTTGGCAAAAATGACCTTTTTCAAATAGAACCAATGGAACAGTGCAAAACCAGTTGAAGCAAGTCCAGATTTCTGTTTTGAAGCTATTAGAAGTGGTTTGGAGTGAAAATCATGTGTATTTTTCAAATTCACTATTTTTCCCACCAAAATTTAAATGGTTCACTTGAAAAATGACCTTTTGATGTGATGATTTTTGATGAAATGTAATGATGCATTATGATAGCTCATGTCAAATGGAGTTTGCTCAAAAACGAATCACCCAATTTGGCCAAATGGTTTGAAAGTTATGCCTCCTTGAAGTTCAACTTTTCTTGAAAATGATTTGATCACAACTTGCCAACCATAAATGAGAAATGAGTTTTCTTGGACTTTTTGGAAAGGTAAGAGCAAGATCTTCAACTTTCATGTTGGACAAATTTTGATTTGATGCTTGATTGAACATGTAATCTTGAGGAGAAGACCTTTCCATTTTTGGCAGCTTGAAATTATAGGTCACTTGCTATTTTGGGAAACTTTTTGTCTGACCTCAAATCCTTCACTGTGGATGTTTGACATGTTATATGAGGCTTATATGGACATGAATAAGACTTCTCAAAACATTTCCCACCATCAAATCACTGATTAAATGCACAGTTGACCACAGTTGACTTTGCTAGGGTTTTGGTTGACTGAGCCATGCTTTGATGAATTTCAAACCTCTACCACTGGAGATCTTGGTTCAAAATGATGTCACAACTCCTATGGACTCTTGATGAATGATCATGGTGCCCAAATTCTTCAAGAATGGCCACCATCCATTGCTCAATGAATGATTTGACAGTTTGACCTAGTTTGCTTCATCTGCAAGTAACAAGGTTAGATGACAATATTTTTGTACTTTTGGTTAGTAAACAAATGAAAAGCAATGATATACAAATGCTAAACATGCTTGGTGATCAAGAACCACACTCACAAGATACCCACCCACTAGGAGGCAAGGTGCACAATGATCCTTGAGGTAATGAATGATATGATATGATATGATGCCATGAGGGATCTTAGGGCAAAAATTGGGGTCTTACAGATGCCCCTATTTAAGGTCATTCTAGCCGGAGAAGTGAAGTTTAGAAATCTTCATCTTGACGCGATAGAATGGGCTTAAATAACAGTAATGAGACAAATTTTGGTCCCTGAGAGATCTTATGATGCAAAAGGTATGCATGTAAAAGACACAAACTCTGTGGGGGTAAGGTTCGCACAGAAGAAAAGACGATCCATCGGAGTAGTACACTCACCAGGAACAGAGACTCTAACAGGACTCTTACGGACTCTTATAGGGGATAATAAAGAAAAAAAGGCACGAGCAGGACACGACTCCGAGTTGGGGTAAACAAAACTGACATAACGTGCGCAAGACACGACTCTGATTAGGGGAAAACAAAACTGACAGACTGGAGACTTTACTGAGAAAGTAAAGGACTCAAACTGGGGAGAAGAAACAATTCCAAAGGAAAACATTCCCATTGGAAAGACTCAAGCTGACTCGCGAAATGCATGCACTGGGGAGAACACCAATACAGCAACACAGATAGAATCACAACTCCGTTGGGGAAATCTAGAAAAGACTTTCCAGGGGAAACCAAAGGATGAGATGTTACCGGTTAGTGAGTAACAAACTCAGGAAGAATGAATATCTAAGACCGGTATACGGGTGAGATATCAATCAACCAAACATCTGAGAAAGACTTGAAAAAGGTACATAAACTCAGGAACATCTGACTCCACAGGGGACCAAGGTCATAATAGGGAGTAGACAGGAAGGAAACACCAAGGATACCGGGTTGTAGGTATGTAATAGGTGACCGACCGAAACGTGAATTGGTATATATGCCAAAACACTCATCATCCTGAAGAAAGCGAAAGCAAACTTGTTTATAGGATGGACATTTGATTCTGTAAAGAATGCAAATCTTACTCAATTGGGGAAACAACAAAGGATTCGACAAAAGAGTGCATGAGATATATTATCTATAGCCGTCAAAACGTAGATAATAACCTCGCATGGCAGATTATCCTGAACCGGGTTGTAGGTTGTTTATAGGATAAAATCCGGAAACGTGAATTGGTTTGTGTTCCAAAACACTCAACATCCTGAAGAAAGCTAGAACAGCAATCCTGTTTATAGGATGGATATTCGATTCCACAAGGAATACGAATCTTACTCTGCGGAGAAAACAATCAAAAGATTGACCCAAGAGCGAAAGAGACATAATATCCATTACCGTCAGAACGTGGATAGTATACTCAAAAGGAAGATTATCCTGAACCGGGTTGTAGGTTGTTTATAGGATAAAATCCGGAAACGTGAATCGGTTTGTGTTCCAAAACACTCAACATCCTGAAGAGAGCGAAAGCAAACTTGTTTATAGGATGGACATTTGATTCTGTAAAGAATACGAATCTTACTCTACTGGGGAAATACAAAAGGCTTCGACTGAAGAGCGCATGAGATATATTATTCATTGCCGTCAAAACGTGAATAATAACCTCTAGAGGAAGATTATCCTGAACCGGGTTGTGGGTTGTTTATAGGATAAAATCCGAAAAGAAAGGCATCGGGATACCAAACTAGGTATATAAAGATGACCAATCAAAGGGAGCAACAGACATTACCAACAAAAGGGTAAATGAAAGAAGACTCGCCGGAGATACATTGATGAAAATCAATGATCCGGGGAACACAATCACTGACAAACGGTGAAGGGACTCGCTGGGGATAAAATTGCTAGCATACGGCAATTATCCTCAAAAGACTTGCTGGGGATATAAGCGCTTATTCAAGCGACTCATCCAAGCGAAGGAAAATCAACATCGAATACTAGATGAAGATAACCACGAAGAGGGGATTACATCTACCAAAAAAATTGGATAGAAAACCACAGAAAGGGAATTGTCATCGGTTGGGATGCAAAATAAAAGTTAACTCCGTTAGGGGAGAAAACGGGTTTTATAACTACCGGGTAGTTGGTAGAAAACCGCAAAGATAGGACTTACAACTGCTGGTTTGTAGGCAGAAGGCCAAAAAGTTCCACTGAGGATAAGATGAATGAGCGCCGGTTTGTAAGCAACTATTCATTTATGCCACAGGGAAGCACGAGAGACAGTTGAAAAATGCTAATTTAGGATCGAACCAAAAAGGCGGACTGAATCAAGACTCGTCCTGATGAGGATATAACTCAAAAGGGGAAACCCGTCCCAATGTGTGTTAGGAGGGAACGGAAGTAACCTTCATCCACGAGGATAATCTCAGTGGGGAAATGGCAGGAAAGGATAGACACTTTCTGCTTAAGGGATGACTCTATTTTGAGAGATTAAACACCCGACATCTGCTACGGGAAGATCTATTAAGATCTATGAAACCCATTAGCAAGAGACAACAAACAAAAGGATATATGGCAAAAAATGCAACATGAATATCTGAATGTTTATGGGTATGCATGAATATGCGTGATTTATGTTTGATGAATGCTGACAAAACAGACATATCTAACACAAACAGGTCCCAGGAATCAAACACCCGGTACTATACTTCCAGGGAGAAAACCAACTGGAAATCCAATCTGCTGGAGATCTTCGTGCTGTAAAGCAAAGATCTGCGGGGAGGCAAAAGACCAGAGATAACACCAAATCTCTGAGTGATGGATCAACGATCATCCCAACTGGAGTACAGAAAGTCACAACAGGCATAAACAGCCACAAAGACAAGTCTGTTGGGGAATGGGATAAATCCCAAAGTATCTGCAGGGGAACAAGAGCTCACGGCTATGAAAGCAACTCTACATAACTCCACTAGGGAACAACCCACTGAGGAAAAAACAGATCACACAAGTAGATTCTGCAACAAGCTACTCTACTGGGGATCAAAAGCAATCAGGGAATCAACCCAAATCTCTGGATGATAGATCACCACCCAACCCTACTAGGGAAAACAGAGGTTTCAACTCCGGCGGAGATTCTGAGGGGAATACTCAGATGCAATCCTGACCCTGTTGAGGAAAACCCATTCTATAGGGGATTTTACATATACACGATCCACCAAACCACAAATATACTGACGGATCTACTGGGGAAATCCACTGAGGAATATATGGAAGAGAGTTGGGGAATCAACCACTAAATGCTAAACCTTCTGAGGAAAACACCCACAACTGCTGATGAGGAACACAATCACTGCCCTGCTGCAGGGATAAGCACACTGATGGGGAGATAGCAACTCCGCTGGCGACTTGGCCGGGAAAAAAGGGTACTGCCGGGACAAACGAAGTCTTCCACAAGCCCTCTGCTCTGGGGATATATCACAGGTCCCGCTATCGACTGTGCTGAGGAAAGATAGCAACAACCCTGCTTGCAACAATGTTGGGGAAAGCGGTAAAGTACCGTGATGTCAATCCACCAACCATTGAATCTTCAATAGGAAAGCACCCATGCTGAGGAGAGAATCAACAACTCTGCTAGCGACTGCATTGGGGAGAAATGGAGTACCTGGGTTTCAAACCACCAACTACCGAATCCACCACAAGGAGAACACCCATGCTGGGAGAGAATACTGCTGGAGAAGAAAACGAAGTCTTCAACAACACTATGCTTAGGGAACAACCCTAACAAAAGCTATGCTTGGGGAACAACCCCAACAATAAAAGCAGGAGAAAGAGGGTACAACCAATGCCAGGAATATGAACACATGTCTTACCTGTTGGGAATCATACCACCCTCGGGAGAGCACTGAGACATCCCTGAGTATCCTTTTTATCATTATGAATATTCACTTTGTTTAAAACAATAATTTTGAAAAATTCTTTGTTTAAAACAATGATATTTTATCAATTAAAACATGCAAAACATTTGTTGAACGGAAACAAATAGGAGTGCAAATAATTGGATAAAAAGCTCAAATTTATTTGATGGAATGGTAGCCTGCAAATGGCAAGACTCCATAGATCTGTACAAATTTGAAATCAGTGATATATATTGGAAGAGGGCTACATTGAACATAATGATCATTTCTCTACCAATTTGAATCTCGATGTATTCGAAGCTTCGGTTGATGACGAATCGAGAATCTTCTGACGAAAAGACGGTTGCGGAACAGAAAGTCTTGTCAAGATGCAGCTACTTGCCAAATCCCTAATTTTTGCCTAGATTGCCCCAGAGTGAGGTACTCAATCTAGCGGGATGCAAATATACTTTTTTTTTCAAAGTCTCTAATTGTTGCCTGGGTTACCCTTGCGGGTTCTCCACCGAGACGCTCATTTTTGCCTAAGCCGCCCTTTCGGGTTTTCAACTTAGCGAGCTATTCTGTTTTTCATTTGCATATACTTTTTTTTAGGCAAAGTATTTCTTGACTGCATCTGGATTCATAGGACGAGTGAACTTCTTCCCCATCCATTGTTGTAAGTGTCAAAGCACCGCCTGAAAAGGCTCTCTTAACAACATATGGACCTTCATAGTTTGGAGTCCACTTGCCCCTGGAATCGGGCACGAAAGACAAGACTTTCTTGAGCACGAGGTCACCTTCTCGGAACACACGAGGCTTGACCTTCTTATCGAATGCTTTCTTCATTCTCTGCTGATATAACTGACCATGGCACATGGCAGTCAATCGCTTCTCTTCAATCAGATTCAACTGGTCATAACGACTTTGAATCCATTCAGCATCAGTCAACTTGGCTTCCATCAAGACTCGCATTGATGGGATCTCCACCTCTACTGGGAGAACAGCTTCCATGCCGTAAACAAGAGAGAAAGGGGTTGCCCCTGTTGAAGTGCGGACAGATGTACGATAACCATGCAAAGCAAATGGCAGCATCTCATGCCAATCTTTGTATGTGACTGTCATCTTCTGGATAATCTTCTTGATATTCTTATTAGCAGCTTCAACAGCCCCATTCATCTTA
Source organism: Lathyrus oleraceus (assembly GCF_024323335.1). Classification (NCBI taxonomy): domain Eukaryota; kingdom Viridiplantae; phylum Streptophyta; class Magnoliopsida; order Fabales; family Fabaceae; genus Lathyrus; species Lathyrus oleraceus. The sequence goes on from NC_066585.1 coordinate 182,397,345, forward strand.
GGTCTGTAAGGAGAGGAATTATGGTGTGCAATCTTGAATTCAGCGCACAACTCATCCATCATCTTATTATTCAGATTAGATCCATTATCATTAATGATCTTATCTGGCACACCATAACGGCAAATCAGCTGGTTCTTGATAAACTTCACAACCACCTGTCTGGTCACATTCACATACGAAGCGGCCTAAACCCATTTGGTGAAATAGTCAATCGCTACGAGAATAAATCAGTGTCCATTGGACGCTTTCGGCTCAATCATGCCGATCATGTCGATTCCCCACATAGAGAAAGGCCATGGTGATGAAATCACATTCAGAAGTGTCGGAGGGATATGAATCTTATCCGCATAAATCTGACACTTGTGGCATTTCTTCACATATTTGCAGTAGTCAGACTCCATTGTCAGCCAATAGTAGCCTGCTCTCAACATCTTTCTAGCCATGGCATGTCCATTGGAATGAATACCAAATGAACCCTCATGGACCTCAGTCATCAACAGGTTTGCTTCGTGTCTATCCACGCATCTGAGCAAAACCATGTCAAAATTTCTCTTATACAGCACTTCACCACTGAGGTAGAAACTGCCTGACAACCTTCTCAAAGTTTTCCTATCTTTCACAGACGCCCCAGGCGGGTATACCTGGTTCTGGAGGAAATTCTTGATATCAAAATACCAAGGCTTGTCATCATCGACTTCTTCGATTGCAAATACGTGAGCTGGTCTATCCAAGCGCATCACAGCAATATTGGGTACTTCATTCCAATACTTGACAACAATCATTGAAGCAAGCGTAGCAAGAGCATCTGCCATCCGATTATCCTCTCGAGGAATATGATGAAAGTCAACTTCTGTAAAGAACGTTGAAATCCTTCTTGCATAATCTCTGTACGGAATGAGACTTGGCTGATTCGTCTCCCATTCACCCTTGATCTGATTGACAACCAGGGCCGAATCACCATACACATCAAGATGTTTGATTCTCAAATCAATACATTCTTCAAGTCCCATAATACAGGCCTCATACTCAGCCATATTATTCGTGCATTTGAAAGTTAGCCTTGCTGTAAGCGGAATATGCGTGCCATGAGGAGTAACAATCACTGCCCCAATTCCGTTTCCATACTGATTTACAGTGCCGTCAAACACCATCGTCCATCTGGAACCAGGTTCCGGACCTTCATCAAGTGTAGGCTCATCACAATCTTTCATTTTCAAATACAGAATTTCCTCATCTGGGAAGTCATACTGCACTGACTGATGATCTTCAATCGGCTGGTGCGCTAAATGGTCAGCCAAGATACTACCTTTAATAGCTTTCTGAGCTCGATACTCGATATCATACTCAGACAACAACATCTGCCAACGGGCAATCCTCCCAGTTAAAGCAGGTTTCTCGAAGATATACTTGATTGGATCCATCCTGGATATCAACCAAGTGGTATGATTTATCATGTACTGGCGTAAACGCTTAGCAGCCCAAGCCAAAGCACATCATGTCTTCTCAAGCATAGAGTACCGAGACTCAAAATCAGTAAACTTCTTACTGAGGTAGTAGATAGCAGATTCTTTCTTCCCTGATTCATCTTGTTGACCGAGTACACAACCCATCGAGTCTTCAAGAACAGTCAAATACATAATCAGAGGTCTTCCTTCTACAGGCGGAGACAAGATCGGAGGTTCAGACAGATATTCTTTGATACTGTCGAAAGCTTTCTGGAAATCCTCGGTCCAATCATGGGACTGATCTTTCCGGAGGAGCTTGAATATCGGCGCACATGTGGCAGTCATGTGGGATATAAATCTGGAAATATAGTTCAAGCGGCCAACAAAACCTTGGACTTGCTTCTCAGTTTTGGGTGCAGGCATCTCTTGTATCGCTTTGACCTTTGCAGGATCAACTTCAATACCTCTTTCGCTGACTACGAAACCCAACAACTTGCCGGAACGGACTCCAAATGTACATTTGTTCGGATTCAGGCGAAGTCTAAACTTCCTCAGACGCTGAAAAAGCTTCAACAAATGCTCAACATGTTCAACTTCCGTTCGGGACTTAGCAATCATATCATCAACATAGACCTCTATCTCCTTGTGCATCATATCATGAAACAAGGTAGTCATAGCTCGTTGATACGTGGCTCCGGCGTTCTTCAAACCGAAAGGCATCACTCGATAACAGAATGTTCCCCAAGGTGTGATGAATGTTGTCTTCTCCATATCTTCGGGTGCCATTTTGATTTGGTTATAACCGGAAAATCCGTCCATAAAAGAAAAGACTTTGAATTTAGCTGTATTGTCTACCAACATATCAATGTGTGGTAGAGGAAAATCATCTTTGGGACTAGCTTTATTCAAATCTCTGTAATCAACGCACATACGGACTTTTCCGTCCTTCTTAGGAACAGGCACAATATTGGCCACCCATTGAGGATATGTAGAAGTCACCAGAAACCCCGCATCAATTTGCTTCTGAACTTCCTCTTTGATCTTCACTGCCATATCTCGATGAGTTCTTCTGAGCTTCTGCTTCACAGGCACGCACTCAGGCTTCAAAGGCAGGAAATGTTGCACAATATCTGTATCTAGACCTGGCATGTCTTCATATGACCAAGCAAAGATATCTGAATATTCTCGTAGCAAGTTAATCAAATCCTTCTTGACAGACTCTTCAAGAAGTGCCCCAATCTTCACCATACGAACACAATCCTCAGACCCCAAGTTGACTGTTTCCAAATCTTCAAGGTGCGGCTGAATGATCTTCTTCTCGTGCTCAAGGAGACGGGAAATCTCATCAGGAATTCCTTCAACATCATCTTCCTCTGCCTCGAATACAGGGAATTCAAAATTGGGAGATGGCGTTGGATCATTATGTTCAATGGGTTTTATAATCAACCTGCATAATGATTTTGGTTAATGAAAAACTTTAGAATTTAAACAAGCAAACCATTATGCAGATGAAAAAGGATTGCTTTTATTCTTGTTTTTATGGGTTTTTTGTGATCACTGATTTCATGCAAAAAAGCAAAAAGTGAAAACAAATGGAAAAACAAATGTTTAACAATGCATTAATTGAATGAAAACATCATTGTATATATGCTGCCAACAATGTCATCACTTCTCCTTTTGGCATGGGAGAAGGGTTTTTAACAAAGTGAATAATTACTCTGATCTATGGATGACTGTAGGAACATCTACAGCGACCCAATTGTGGCAGACACCACCAGGAATGACGAAATTGTTCAGATCCTCTGCATCCTCTTCCAGAATAGCAGCAGCTTCTTCCTCAGGTCGATCGTCGTGGATGAATCCCCCACTCTTGAACAGCCCATGCTCATTAAATGCCCCAGACGAATAGCCAATGCCAGCCCGGGATTTATTGTCTTCAAGCTCAATCATCTTCCCCAAACCAGCAACTGCACCACATTCAATGGCCTGTTTTGCATCACGGTAGGAAGTGAATGAAGGAGACTTCTTCTCAATTGGTTCATCAATAGATAAAGCTTGGAACGGAGTTCCAACTTCATCCTCAGCGTCAATATATGAGAAAGAAGACAAGTGGTTAACCAGGAGAGCCTTTTCTCCCCCTACCACAACCAGTTTCTTGTTCTTGACAAATTTTAGCTTCTGGTGTAGGGTGGATGTCACGGCACCAACCTCGTGAATCCATGGTCTGCCTAAGAGACAGCTATAAGATGGGTGGATATCCATTACCTGGAAGGTAACCTGGAAGTCACTTGGTCCAATCTTGATTGGGAGATCAACTTCCCCAATCACGGTCTTACGCGACCCATCAAATGCTTTCATAACAACACCACTCTGCCTCATAGGAGGACCTTGATACGACAACTTAGAAAGAGTGGTCTTTGGCAATACATTCAGAGATGATCCAGTGTCCACCAGCACATTGGACATGGCATCAGATTTGCAATTCATGGAGATGTGTAAAGCCATGTTGTGGTCTCTTCCCTCCTCGGGGAGATCAGCGTCACTAAAACTCAAAGTGTTGCAAGCGGTAATGTTTGCAACTATACCATCAAACTTTTCAATCGTGACGTCGTGATCGACATACGCCAGATCCAAAACCTTCTGCAGAGCCTCCCTATGGGGTTCTGAATTCAGCAGCAGAGATAAAATGGAAATTTTGGATGGCGTTTGTAGAAGCTGGTCTACAACATTGTACTCACTCTTCTTGATGAGCTTCAGCATCTCATCAGATTCTTCATTCAAAGTGCCACTCGGGCCGACAGAGGAATCAAGAGTCTTTTGTACAGAGGAGGAGGGTTTGGCAACAAGTGCCGGATTCTGAATATTAACCGCCGTCCCAACCGGACGCTCAGTAGTATTAGAAGCAACAGGAGCCTTGGGAGGTGCAGAAAACACGCGACCACTACGGGTCAACCCGCTCACATCAGCGATGTTGGTTACAGACGTCGAAGGCAAAGGCACTTCTACCCCATCTTGCACAGCAACGGGATTGTATCTGAATGGCACAACTTTGTCTGAAGAATAAGGCACCGGGCCTGCAGGCTTGATGATCAATGAAGGAGAGACCTTCGGCTTGCTGCTATCATAACGAATAACAACAGGCTCGGGTAATTTGAACACCGGTGAAATAACGTTCACCTCTGGCTCATCCTCATCAACATTGCGATTTTGCAGAATCTCAATGGTACCTTCATCCAACAATTCTTGAAGTTCTCTACGTACCTGATTGCAACCCAAACGGTTGACCGAGCAAATGCGGCATTTGTCGTGGTCATGCTCCATGTGGCTGTACTGACACAGCAACCGATGTAATTCGACCAGCGACTGTCTAATATGGCTTACATACTTGACCTTGTATTTCCCAGGGCACCCCTGGACCATATTAACAGATTTCCCATGCGCGGGCAATGGGTTCTTGGTAACATTCGGGCCTGAATCTTCAAAACTCAGAATACCGCATCGCATCAGATCTTGCACTTTGGTCTTCAGCTGAAAACAGTTCTCTACATCATGGCCCGGAGCGCCAGAATGATAGACACAGTGCAGGTCAGGCTTATACCACCATTGAGGGTTGACCGGTATAGCCGGAGGATCTCTGGGAGTAATCAGCTTCCGCTCTATTAGAGAGGGATACAACTCTGCATACGACATGGGAATCGGATCGAAACTGATCTTTTTCCTATCATAGTTCATGTTGGCTTGATTACTGGTGCTACCACGAGGCTGGTAAGCCTGTTGCTGTGGACGAGATTGTTGTTGACGATACTGTTGAGAAGATTGTTGTTGATTGTGTTGCTGCTGCTGATATTGCTGAGGTTGCTGATATTGAGCACTGTCTCTGAATATAGGTGCTATATGAGCCACCTGGTGCTGATTGTTGTTATGCCGTGCTGGCTTCCTCTGAACAGAGGGTCTCTTGGATTTGGCCTGAGACTGCACAACATGTGCCTCCCCATCCTTCTTCTTAAACGCCCCATACCGTTTAGAAGAAGAGCTCTCATCTTTTGCTAAACGTCCTTCACGGACTCCTTCTTCAAGACGCATCCCCATGTTCACCATCTCGGTGAAATCAGAGGGAGCGCTTGCTACCATCCGCTCATTATAAAAAGAACTAAGAGTCTTCAGAAAGATCTTAGTCATCTCTTTCTCCTCCAGCGGTGGAGTAATCTGAGCAGCCAGCTCTCGCCACCTCTGGGCATACTCCTTGAATGTTTCCTTGTCCTTCTGGGACATGGCCCTGAGCTAATCACGGTCAGGAGCCATATCAACGTTGTATTTGTACTGCTTGACGAAGGCTTCGCCAAGATCATTGAAAGATCGGATATTAGCACTGTCCAAACTCATGTACCATCTGAGCGCAGCACCGGACAGACTATCTTGAAAATAATGGATCAGAAGCTGATCATTATCAGTTTGGGTTGTCATCTTCCTGGCATACATGACCAGGTGAGCAAGTGGACAGGTGTTCCCCTTATATTTTTCAAAGTCAGGCACTTTGAATTTGATCGGAATCTTGACACCGGGAACCAGGCAAAGCTCAGCAGCAGACTTGCCAAACAAATCTTTACCTCTGAGGGTCTTCAACTCCTTTCTCAGCTCAAGGAATTGGTCGTTCATAGCCTCCATCTTCTCATTAACATCCGGGCCCTCAGACGGCTCGGAATGATAGATGGTGTCGTCTACCCTCGACATGGTATGCACGACAGGAGGAGCAGCAACAGGGACCGGGCTAGATGCCGGCATGTGAGCAAAGGTTGGAGCAGGGATATCAGGCATGAAACCTGGAGGCATACCCCAAGGGAACCCGGCTCGCATAGCGTGAGACGCGAAATGAGCACTGGCAGCTGGCACGGTCGGAGTCACAATCTCAGAAATGACAGTCCTCTGGACAGGAGTTGCAGGAGGTTGAGCAGGTTGATTCTGGGCAGCAAGGAGTTGCTCCATCAAAGCGCCAAGTCTGGCGACCTCTTCCTTCAGTTCTCGGTTCTCTTGCTCTAGCTGATCCATAACTCTTGCAGAATTGGCCCTTGTATAGTACCGATGAGTCAGCTTGTCTTCAAAATAAATGAAGAGCACAGAGTTAGGCCACAGACAAGAAGACCAGAAACAAGGTACCTGCTTATGCAAAATGATGCATGAAGTGCTTGTGCAGATGCTTTATTTATTTTCAAGGAACCCTTAGGGTATTATTTGCAATTTTTGAATTTTTAAGCATTTTAATTTCATATGGAAAATATCTCATTCAATATAATCGAGACAAAGAAGTACAACATTTTTTGATCATTACAAAGAGAAAAGGAAAATAACATCCTATGGATCCCTAATAGCTCGGGATGCTGGAAAACGAGAAGTACAAAGCTTCTTGATCTCTCTCTCATAGGCTGCTTCCATGTCCGCTTTCTCTTTCGCGAGTCGATCATACTTCCTCTTCCAGAATTTGGAAGACTGAGGAAGCAGATAAGTCCAAGTATCATTGGGATCATCGATCACCTGATGCTCGAGAAACTCAATCAGAGCATCCTTCTCCTTAAGCTGCTGAAGCAATTCTTCTCTTTCACGGATCCAAGCACGTGAAAGGTCTTCTTCTCTCAACTCCTCTACACGTTGGATAGGGAGGGTTGAAGGCCCAGCCACATCCAAAGGTGTAGGTCTCGGATGATCGTACGACATAAGGTATACGGCAGCTCTCTGTCTAACCCAGGAAGTATAAGGCTCCAAAGCAATGTAATTCTTCAGACCTAGCTCATTCCTACTCTTCTTGCAGATCTTGCACCAAGCGCGGACAAATCTGGCTTTCAGACCTTGGGGATCTTTACCCTCCTGAAAGAATACACCTTCTAACAGAACGTTATGAGGCTTATCCTTTAGGGGGAACCCAAGCTGACGTCGTGCTAGAATAGGGTTGTAGCTGATCCCACCACATGTACCAAGAAGAGGCACATTAGGGAATTCACCACAATAATCAATAATCTGCACAGTATCATACACGCGATCATACCAAGAGATATCATCATTAGTGAGAGACATGAGTCTCTGAGACCACCGTAGACATCTCTTGTTTTCCTTGAAGGCAAGAGTCTGCGGCAAGTGCGAAATAAACCACTTGTACAACAAAGGCAGACAACACACAATAACCCCTCCACCCTTTGCATTCCTCAGATGCAAAGAGAAGTAGGCATCACCCAACAGAGTCGGAACAGGATTAAGAACTGAGAAGATCCTAATGGCGTTCACATCCACAAATTTGTCGATGTTGGGGAATAAGACCAACCCATAGATGAGCAGCACAAATAAAGCCTCAAAGGCATCCTCACTCATGGACTTCCCATAACTGGTAGCTTGAGCGACGAGGAACTCGGAAGGAAGACCCTGAATTCCACCTTTGGTAGTCAGACTAGCTTTAATCAACGCTTCATCTACGTGCAACAAATCTGCAATCTCTCGAGCAGTCGGAATACTCTCTAAGCCACTGAACGGCACCTGATCCAGAATCGGGATCCCAATAAGATGAGAATACTCCTCCAAAGTAGGCAGCAACTGGAAGTCTGGAAATGAGAAGCAGTGATACAGAGGATCATAAAACTAAGCCAGAGTACTCATCAACCCTTCGTCAACCTGAGTAGTCAACAGAGGCAGAAGCTTCCCATAACGAGCTTTGAAACCCAAGGGATCTAATACATAAGATGTCAGATTCCTTAACTCTTTCACATCGGGCTGTCTAAAGTTGTACTTCTTTGTATGCCTTTTTGGTCTTTCCATGTCTGAAAATTTGCAAATAAACCCTTTAAGTTCCTTGAAAATTTTCTGATTTTTCTGATGACGTGAAATGCAGATGAATGTATGAATGCATGAATGCAACAATCACACTCAAGGATCAAGCAAAGCACACCAAACAAAGGTCGTGGGAAAGCTCATTGTATCCCTAATATCAATCATCCATTTTGGTGGATTTAGGTTTTCACCTTATCGACACCCAAGTTCCATTGATATTAACGGTACATGAACCGGCTCTAACATCCTTAATATCAATCATCCATTTTGGCGGATTATGGTTTACACCTTATCAACGCCCAAGTTCCACTGATATTAAGGATATTTGAACGACTCAACCACGAATCACGGGTTTGCTGAGAGTCACGAGCATGGAGTCCTGGTTAAGAACCACCCAAAGGGAGTGTACTAGGGTTTAAACCTGCCAGACATGTTCTACCAGAGGTTCCCATAATCATCGTCCCATCTTTCGGATATTATCGGAGGAACGAATACTCGTATTCCAAAAATATTCTCAAGAGAGACTCTTATGAGTGTAGTATCGCGTAACAATCGCATCAGATCTGACATCTGAACGACCTCCGCACTACGTCCTAAAAAATAGGCCAAGATGGGTTTGGTAAACTACGGTCCTTGGCTTCTAAGGCACATGATTGAAAGAATAATTCCTAACCACAAATAACTTGTGTGACATTATTAATCCAACATGACCTCCACCAAGTGAATGGGCTCGCAAGTCAACTGGCTAAGGAATACTCCACACCGGTCAACAAGACTATGCCATTCTCCTATCCTAGAGTGCACTCGAGTTCGGGTATAGAACTCATCTCACAGAGATCACCAAAGCAAACAACAATTGTATATCAAGCAATTCAAACATTACAATCAATACAGTTATCCCAAATTGTACAAAAATATGTCAAATAACAGACAAACAAATATCATACAACAAGGGTGAAAAGTAGGCAATACCACCAGGGAAGGTCTAATGTTATCCCCAGCAGAGTCGCCACTTTTCTGTAGCGGTGTATTCGCCGCTATATGATTTATTGATTAAACCATAAGCAAAGCATACAATGAATCGAGTCGCCACCGCACTTTTATTTATCCAAAGGATTGGCTAAAAAGAGAACAAAAGCCTAAGAAGTTTTACACATAGAAAACTAATGAAAAGATCAGAGAATCTGGGTAAGGGGTAAATTACGCAATGGGAAGGTGTTAGGCACCCATCACGTCCTAGGTACTCCTAGGGAGCCCTTTTCACTCTTGTTGTATGAAAATGTTTGTTTGTTTATGACATATTGTGCAAACATGAATGGGAAGATGAGAAAAGAATGTACATTTTTATTATTTTTGTGTTTGAACGGATGAACCCGTTGCCTACGTACCTTCCATCAAAGGTAAGGATCAAAACGCCGTAGTTCGGCTAAAAGATTTCCAAAAATTAGTGAGTTCATTTTAAACACAAGCATTAAGGCTTTTCATTACCAATGGGAGAAAACTCAACCTGAATTCAACAATCCACCATGCGAGGACGGCTTCGACGTACTAGAGGGGTTAACCCTGTTTTCAGTACGAAAGTCTTACAATCGACTCACTAAGGATAAGGTAATATTTACATCAACCACTATGGTAATTGAAACCTATGGATAATGTATGAGAACATATTAACAATGGACAAAGCCAAAACAATTGAATGGGTGAAGTTAACTGATTATGAGTATTCACAAAATATGGTCAAAGTATGATTAGAGTTCAATTCAAAGAAGTGTTATGAAAACTGAAGTTTGAAAAATCAAGGACTTAAAGTCCAGGTTTCTAATTTGAAATGAGATGAGAATATTTGCACAACATGTATTTTCAAGTTTTTTTTAAAGTCAACAAGTGAAAAGGGATTTTGAAACAAAAAGGGTGTGGATGGAGGAGTGTAAAACTTCCTAGAAGTTCACCTCTTGAAATCATATAGAAGATGACTCAAGTGTGTCCTTTGGAATAAGGCAACAAAGCAAACAAGCAAACAAAAAGCAAGGTGATACCGGATGCCATCAATGGACTTATACCAATCTCACAAATAAAAGCGGATATCGGATACCAATAAATGGATTTATACCAATCCCCTAAAACCGACAATGATACCGGAAGCCAATGAATGGTCTTAATCCAATCTCACAAAAGCAAAACAAAACAAAAGAGTGGATGTCAAATGCCAATAACTGGTCTTACTCTAATCTCCCAAAAGAAAACAAAACATGGATGTCAGGTGCCAATCTATCTGGACTTATACCAACCTCCAAAAGATGATCATAGGAAGTACAAGTGCCAACAACATGGACTTATAATTGTATCCTCACATAGCAAACACAAATGAAAAGATGGATATCGGATGCCAATCTATTTGGGCTTACTCTGATTTCCAACAGATGATCATGGGAGTACAAATGCCAACAACATGGTCTTACAATTGCATCCTCACATACAACAAACAAACAAGCACTAGGCAATGGACATGAGTAGCCAAATGAAATGGTCTTACACTCTATCCCTTCCAAATCATAGGAACAATGGCCAATGAATGGATTTACAGTTGTCCTCAATGGGCAAACTCAAACAAGTCACAAAGATATGAAATGATGATCATGCAATAATGAACAATCAATGATGATAAATGCACAAAGGTATGCAAGCAAACATGTACATATGAAGCAATCAATCAAACAAACATTTAGCACCCACTATAACCAAACAATTAGGCTCAATCAAAGGGTTAGACTTAAAAGTCAACTGGAATAGGGTAAATGGTGCTCTTAACCTTGACATTGAGAGCCAAGGTGAAGCAGATGAAAGGATATGAGGGGTGTGCCTCATCACTCTTATCCCTGGTCAGGGAGAGCATAGAATATCAGAAGGTGTGGGAGTTCAGAAAGCTGGAACTCTCTCCACAAGTTAATGACTCGATAGATCTTGGGCTTTTACTCACTATGCATCAACACATGTGGTGTGAGCAAGGTGAGTGACTCACAGAATAGTAGGAGATAGGCTACATATCTCTTTTGTCTACCAATTGCCTTATTAAAAGGACTTCACCTGCTTGGGGACAAAAATAAACAATCACAAACATTGCCTCTTAAGGAGGACTTCAGACAGGTGCCTGGCTAAATAACAAGCCAGGTCTTCCAGACTACATGGAGACAAGAGATTCTACCTCAATGCTAATGCTATCAAGCAAAGCAATAGCAAGTTCACAAAGGAACTAAAGCAACTATGGTACCTGAAATCAATCAAATATAATCAGTATACCAATCACAAAGTCAAAACAGACAACATAAGAACCAACAGTCAACACAATCAATCACATGTGCAAAGCACAAACTCAAAGCAAATGAGTTAGCATCCTACAAAACAAACCAAGTTAGTTCATAACGATCAAGTAAACCAAACTCAATCAACTTGAATTAATCTCCTTAAAGCAATTGCTTCTTCAACCTGAAAACAAACTCAAATGTGAGAAGTAAACCCTTAGGCCAAAGCCTAGGGTCAAAGGAGGAGAAAAAATTTAAAACAGAACATGAAACTTGATCAAAATCAAGATTAATCAAATAAGAACAAATTCCAGTTGGTCCCACATCAAAAACATTCATCAATTGTATTTCATAAGCATATCATGTCAAACTAGGCAAGTTGAGAACTCAATGATGTAAACAGAATGAACACAAGCATATCAATACCAAAATGGCTCAATAAATTCCAGGAAAAATCATGCTTAAACAAAACATATTGAACGAGCAACACACCAAATTTCATGGCATTTGGATAAAGAGAAGCCAGTCAATTAAAATCAACAAGTCAAAGCATATTCAAGCAAGCTCATACAAAGCACCAAATCATGCATCAACTTCAAGCAACCATAAAACAGGAACCAAACATGATAAATGAATGAGATCAAAGCCATGGCAACCTTTAAGATGTCTATAATACACATGCCAAATTTCAAAGTCATCCAACAAACCACAAGGATTTCACAAATCATATAAATTGAACACTCAAGAAAAGTTCACAAATGACCAAACAGAGGGAAAATTATCAAACAAATTGAAAATGCATTCCAAATATCCAGGAAAAATCACAAGCAAACTAGACATTCAGAAGTATCAACATGCAAAAATCCAGAGCAATTGGCATAGCATAAGCATGGAAAATGAAATCAAGAACATGCACAAGACATGGTGTGACATACATTGTCACACCTCCAAAGATTACATCATATCTCCCAATCCAGAAATGCAAAATTAGCAAACCATATACCAAAATGACCAGGAGTGAGGCTAGATCACACATGTAAAATTTCAAGCATTTCTAATTAAGCATCAAGATTTCATGAAAGAAATAGTAGGCAAGGTACAAGAAAGTACATGTGAAAACAAACCCTAGGCATTTATTTAATCCAACCGTGCACAAAATTATTAAAAATCACCAAAAAATAAAGCACATGATGATGAACATTCCACAAAAAATTGCACATGATTTGGATTATTTTTGAGTGAGTTATCATTTTTTTGGTGTGAAAGAAAATAAGAAAAAGCATGAATAACCATGGATAAACATGTGAGCAATTGGAAGAAAAAAATGCAAGGCAAATGGACTTTTGCTGGAACGGGGAATCGATCCCCAGCGTAATTCAAATTGAGCGCCATTTAGTGAAACACTGCGTTTCACTAAATGAGGTGGCGTGCTACAATAGGTCACATGGGAAACAAACACGGAATCACATGCAAGGCAAGGCGAAATGGATCTGAGCGCGATCTGGAAACGAAAATATGAAGAACTCATCGTGTTCTTCAGCATTCATCCTCATCAAGAACAAATTCACACAGAAATTTATGAAACTTATATGGATCGAACCAGCGTGCAACCTAGATCACTAATCTAACATTTATTTCGATTAATTTTACTCATAGCATAAGAACCAATCCAAAGAAGTTTCACAATCCAAAATATAAATCCAGATATCTTGATCAATACTTAATGGAATGGCACGATTCAAGTTGCAGTGTGTTCTATGTTACAAGATCTACCAAAACCACATATTAATTTCAAGAATCGAAGCGGTCGAGTTTTACCTTGATGATGAAGCAGCTCTTGATTTCGCGTGATTTTGGCTTGGATAGGTTGAAACAGATGTCCAATGGTGATGCAGGAGATGAATGAAGTCAAGTATGCAGCTCAACAATGCTCGATGATGAAGAAATCTCAAAATGCCATGGATGAGCAAGGTTCCAACAGTTCCAATTCTTCAAGCTTCTTCCACAATTTGCCTTCAACAGTTCTTCAATTACACCTACAGATGAAGATTAGCACAAGAGAAAGCAGAAAGAATGATGAAATTCGATGGAAAAGTCAAAAAAGTTTGAAGAGAATTTGAGAAAATTTAGGTGATTTGTGATTTGGATCTGAGATTGTGATTGTGGATCCTGATTTTCTGTTATGATTAAGACTATATAGTACCTGTTAATCCAACTGTTAAACATGATTAGCAACAATGCAAATGAATTAGTGAATTAAGCATGTTATGCAATTTGGCAAAAATGCCCTTTTTCAAATAGAACCAATGGAACAGTGCAAAACCAGTTGAAGCAAGTCCAGATTTCTGTTTTGAAGCTATTAGAAGTGGTTTGGAGTGAAAATCATGTGTATTTTTCAAATTCACTATTTTTCCCACCAAAATTTAAATGGTTCACTTGAAAAATGACCTTTTGATGTGATGATTTTTGATGAAATGTAATGATGCATTATGATAGCTCATGTCAAATGGAGTTTGCTCAAAAAAGAATCACCCAATTTGGCCAAATGGTTTGAAAGTTATGCCTCCTTGAAGTTCAACTTTTCTTGAAAATGATTTGATCACAACTTGCCAACCATAAATGAGAAATGAGTGTTCTTGGACTCTTTGGAAAGGTAAGAGCAAGATCTTCAACTTTCATGTTGGACAAATTTTGATTTGAAGCTTGCTTGAACATGTAATCTTGAGGAGAAGACCTTTCCATTTTTGGCAGCTTGAAATTATAGGTCACTTGCTATTTTGGGAAACTTTTTGTCTGACCTCAAATCCTTCACTGTGGATGTTTGACATGTTATATGAGGCTTATATGGACATGAATGAGACTTTTCAAAACATTTCCCACCATCAAATCACTGATTAAATGCACAGTTGACCATAGTTGACTTTGCTAGGGTTTTGGTTGACTGAGCCATGCTTTGATGAATTTCAAACCTCTACCACTGGAGATCTTGGTTCAAAATGATGTCACAACTCCTATGGACTCTTGATGAATGATCATGGTGCCCAAATTCTTCAAGAATGGCCACCATCCATTGCTCAATGAATGATTTGACAGTTTGACCTAGTTTGCTTCATCTGCAAGTAACAAGTTAGATGACAATATTTTTATACTTTTGGTTAGTAAACAAATGAAAAGCGATGATATACAAATGCTAAACATGCTTGGTGATCAAGAACCACACTCACAAGATACCCACCCACTAGGAGGCAAGGTGCACAATGATCCTTGAGGTAATGAATGATATGATATGATATGATGCCATGAGGGATCTTAGGGCAAAAATTGGGGTCTTACACTAGCCGCTGGAGAAAAGCGTACCCTAGACATTCATTAACTAGAAGAACTTAGGCAATCTGCCTACGAGAATGCAAAAATATATAAAGAGAGGACAAAAGCCTATCACGACAAAAGAATAGTAAAGAAAAATTTCAATATAGGCGATCCTGTTCTCCTTTTCAACTCTAGGTTACGACTCTTCCCTGGAAAGCTACGTTCAAGATGGACTGGTCCTTTCGAAGTATCCAAGATTCTGAGATCCGGAGCCGTAGAAATCAAGAACGAAACCTGTAGTCCATTCATTGTAAATGGACAAAGACTGAAGCTCTACTAAGGAGGAGACATTCCAGCATACTACTCAAGCCACACCATGATTGATCCACCAATTCCTACTACTACAGGTGTATAAATTCTAATCGTCAAGCTATTGACGTTAAACAAGCGCTGCGTGGGAGGCAACCCATGGTTTTTCTTTCATTTTACTTTTTCGCATTTATTTAATTTTATTTTTATTTTATCTTATCATATTTTGCATTGAGACTAAGATTTGAATGGTTTGCATTTTCAGGATCACTTTCTTAACTTTTACAGGATGCAAGATTTCGATGACATGCATGTGGCCTATAGAGATAATGCTCAGAGGGAGCGCTACATCGCTCTGTATCAGCGCCCTATGGCACCCACACGTTATCCTGATCAGCACTGTATGGAGGCACTGCGTATCAAGCCGAGTATCCGATTCCTTAGCCACCAGCTTCACTAGGACGAGTTTGCTGATGACTTGAGTAACACCTACAGGAACCTGACACTGGAGTTCCTGAGTTCATTCGACTATGACCCATACTCTGGACCAGATGGGTATGCTGCTTTCAGGCTTTTCGGAGTTGAGTACTCCTTCAGCCAAAAAGAGTTCGGCGACTTATTGGGTTTCCAGATCACTCCTGATGCTATCCCGGAGACACCTATGGGATATTTTCTAGGTAAGGAGGTTGAGAAGTTTTGGAGTGATATCTCAGGTGGCGGAAGCCAGGATCCATCTATGCACCTGTCTCATGTCATATATAACCCCGCCTTCAGATACTTTCAGATGACATTAGCACATTCCTTCCTGGGAAAACCGGATGCAGAGACACTACTGAGTGAAGAGGAGATCTTCCTATTATTTTGTGCATCCCAGTCTCGCCCAGTAGCATGTGGGAACTTTTTATTATACAGTCTCAGCGGTATCTCCAGATCTACCGAAGGAGTCATCCATGTTGGCGGAATCATCACGCAGATTGCTGTCGCTTTAGGTCTGTCTCGCAAGCTGTTACATCTTCGGACCTACTGTGG
This sequence comes from Lathyrus oleraceus, assembly GCF_024323335.1. Lineage (NCBI taxonomy): Eukaryota > Viridiplantae > Streptophyta > Magnoliopsida > Fabales > Fabaceae > Lathyrus > Lathyrus oleraceus. The sequence goes on from NC_066585.1 coordinate 182,413,546, forward strand.
GTACACTACCACGGACATCGACTTCTGTTTGACCAGAGGGTTGATGAGGAGAGCCTCTTTCCACCCATGTCAGTTCCGACTGCTAGTCGACAACGAGGCTATCCATTATTTCACATTGCCAGATCCTATGATGACCAGTGTGCATGATCCAGCGAATTGGAGTTATGCTCTGGAGGGCCAGGGAGAGACCGTTGAGGAACCAAGATCACCACCCATTGCTGAATACACGCCTACACCTCCATCTCCCAGAATCACTATTTTCTCTAATAATCTTTCATTGCAGACACCCGACATCCGCACTCAGATTGCTGAGTGTCGAAGAGAGATCGCAGCGCTTAGACAGGAGGTGGCTGACCTCACTTTACAGATGGGAGTGTCCGATCTCACCCATGCTACTGAAGCCGGCTGTCTATATCAGGAGATCGCAGAGCTCAAGCAGGAGGTAGCCAGGCTCCGTGGATCCTCTCAGGAAGATGACATCCCCACTATATGATCTCACCATTTCATCTTATTTTATCTTTTTTTTTATATTTCTCGTATTTACATAACTCATCTTATATTATCGCATTTGGAATATTATATAAACTACATCTATACATTGATATTTCTACTTTTATCTATATATGTCTTATTTTTCGTTTTATTTGCATTTTTTATTTTTCAGTTATTTATTTATTTATTAGTCTAATATTTAATTTTTGTTTCATTTTTATTTTTGTTTTTACTTTTATAAAATTATGCAAGTCAAAGATGCTAGGAAAGTCACAAAACAAATGCTATCCGGAACCCTCAGACACATGGCACTCATTGAAGCCACTCAAGGTTCCATTATAGGTAACCTTCGAGAGGTAAGGGCCGCTCAGAATGCCCTGGAGGCGAGGATGGTTCAAAGAGATCGTCGTCGTACCCGATCCCGTCGTCCACCTCAGGATGGCGAGGGCACTAGTGGTCAGCAATAGGTTGCCAGGTAACTCTTCCCTTATCTTATTTCGAAACATTGGGGACAATGTTCGATTTAAGTGTGGGAGGAGACTCTATCGTCTTTTCTTTATTGCTTTTCTCGTTTTTTCGGAGACTCTATCGTCTTTTCTTTATTGCTTTTCTCGTTTTTTTTCCTTTATCGTTTTTTCTTTGCTGTTTTTAGATAGTTTATTTATTGTTATTTCCTTTTAGTTGTTTATTTTACTTTTTAGTATAATGCATGAGTTTGACGAGTCACCAAATATAGTATATTTTTAGTACAATCCTACCTCCCCACACCTTTAGCCCCACCAAAAAAATTTTTTTTGCAAAAGAAAATAGTGTTATTCCGAAAGTTTTCAGGTTTTAAAGACATGTTTCGAGTAAGGATGCGGTGACTTGGGAGAACTTTGCGAAACATCAGTATTATTTCAGCACCATAGACTTCATAAATATAGGAACGACTCCCGAAACCCCATATGCCATGGCCTTAATCATCATTTCCGTATAAGTCCTCAGTAGTTTATCTCAGCAGTCAACTCCGGCCTACGCATCCTCTACGTAGGGGACCGATGCAAATAAGTGAATGATCCAGAAAAATAAAAAAATAAAAGAAAGCAAAAAGGCAACTCCGGTATAAGTGACCCTCACAAAGTCATTTAAACCAAAGAATTGTAAAAAATTGCTACAAAAAGAAAAAGAAAAAGAAAAAAAGAAAAACTTACCCACTGTTGGTTGGTTCAGAGGTATCTGGCACTGAACTCGGTAGGGCGGATTACGATCCGATCCCTCACAACTACAGTTGGGTCCAATAAAAGGGTTTACACATATTTATGTGCCAGAAACCCCATGCTCAGATCATCATCACTAACAGGCCACTCTACTATGAAGCATGTACGGATAACGGGTTTAATGTGATTGCGCCTGAATGAAAAGGACACAAAAAGAGATGAAGAGGCAGGCCTAGGTATTGTGGGATAATATGGGTTGGTTAATATAGGAATGAAGTTTATGTCCGTATTTGCGGATTAGTGTCATCATGATACCCTTAGTTCACTCAGTTAGTACCTATCACTGCATCCCGACTTGAACTTAGAATTTTTATCTGAAGCACTCGTTTACACAAATTTTCTTTTATGAGCTTTTTAATGTTTTGCTTGAGGAAAAGCAAAGGTTTAAGTGTGGGAGAGTTTGATAACACTGAAATTTACCGTATTTTCGACTCCGATTTCACATGCATTCTAGTTGTTTTATTTTTATTTTGTTGTGTTATTGCTATGTTTTCCTTTGTTTTCAGGTTTTTACTTTAATCGGAGCCCCGATCGAGAAAAGGAGCGAAAAAGAGCCAAAAACCCTAAAATTCAGCATTTTGTACTTGTGGCCTACCCCATGGCTGGCGCCATAGACCCTGCCATGACGTGTCCAAGCTCAACTCCCACGTTCCCTACTACCTCCACTAAGGCGCCTCATTTTGTGCTTGTGGCGGGTGCCACAAGAGGAAAGTTTTTCCCTCCCATTTTCAAGTTGAAGGGCATCCTTATCATTTCCATCTTTTTACTTGCTTATAAATAGAAACTCGAAATCACTTTTACAATCATCCAAACTTAGAGCAGAGGCAAACTCAGAGCAACTTTGTTTCACTTAGGCATATATTCAGTATTATAAAGTGGTAATCGCTTCGCATTGGAGTGTTACCACAATTGTGTAATCGAGTTTGTGATAGAGTCTGTAATCGAGTTTGGAGCACTTTGGAAGGAAGTTAATCCTGCCGCCATTTTCATTTCCGCTTTGCAATTTACTCAACCCTCCGATTGGAGCAGGTTTTTATTACTTGTCTTTATCTTATTTATTTTCTCGCACTCGCTTTACTTTATTTATTTCTCACACTCACTTTACTTTTATTTATTTTCCGCACTCGCTTTACTTTATTTATTTTCCGCACTCGCTTTACTTTATTTATCTTCCGCACTCGCTTTACTTTATTTATTTCCTCGCACTCTCTTTAATTTATTTATTTCTCGCACTCGCTTTAAATTATTTATTTCCTCGCACTCGCACTACTTTTATTTATTTTAATGCACTTTTACTTTACCATGTCTAGCTAAATTTATAAGGTTAGAATGTAAGGAACATAATTGAATCGATAATCCGTACAATTGTTCGTAGAAACACTTAAGGGCTATTTTAACTTTCAAATTAAGTTTTCCCGCACTTCAATTCCATTGGGTAAGATCGAAAGCCGTCCAACGTCTTTTTAAACTTAATTATTTTTAACTATTTCAAAAACAGCGAAAGCGCTTTGTTTAGTTCATTAGGAGATTTTAACATTAAGAAGAGAAGGGATTTTAAAACTATTTTTGGACGCGTTTATAAGTTTAGAGTCTGGTTCGTGAGGACCTCTTTTGGTTAAGAAATCCAGGTTATAATACTTTTCAACTTAGTCAAGATACTATATTTCTTAAAAATAGGTTTACTACTCTAACGCAATATGCGCCTTTTTATAAGTGACAATAAGAGCATTTGATTAGGGAGTACAACTCGGTTCTGAATACGCGAAAGCGACAGTTCCCGTTAAATTAGTTCTTTTCAAAGTAGGAAACACTGCCCATAAGTAGATCTACTAGCAAGTACTTGGATTATTAATTGATTACGTGAATTACATTCGACCCTGTCTTTATTAATTAATCTTTATTTCAATACTTTACTTTTCATTGCACACCCCAAAAAACACCTATTTCGATTGCCTTTGATAAACACCATAACAATAGATAACGATAGATTGACACTTGGTCTTTGTGGATTCGACAATCTTTTATATTACTCTGACGCGTTCGTATACTTGCGAAACACCGCATCATAATGCAAAGATGCCTTGTTCTTGAAGAAGCAAAAGGGATTAGGGTTTAGGATGGGAAAAAATGGTGAGTTGACTTTGGTCTACTAGTTGACCAAAAAGTCAACAGTTGACCAAAAGTCAATGCACTAATGTAACCATGAAAACAGTGAATGAAATGTGAATTAAACGAAACTTGGATCAAATGGACCATGATATCATGCAATCATTGAAACATGAACGCAAGCATACCTTGGATCAAGCATATAGCACCATGAATTAGGGTTTTAGCCAGGTCAAGATTGTCGCAGCCTAAAAAAATACAGTGGTGCGAAAAACAACCGGCGAAAGAAAAAGATGACAGAAGAGTCGCCATCGTGCGTTATTTATCCTAAAGGAAGGAAAGGAAACGCTCGAAGTAAACCTGGAAAAAGGAAAGGAAAAGACAAGGTCTCGCAACCAAATCTTGGGTTCGGGAGTCGATTATAGGAAGGGAAGGTATTAGCACCCCTACACATCCGTAGTACTCTACGGGATCCACTCTTGTTGTTCTTGTTTAAAGGGTGTGGGTTTATCTAATGTACTATTTACTAAAAGAGGGGTCAAAAGAAAATGACTCGCACGGATGTCGCATCCATTGCATACGTATCTCATATGAATATGAGAATCAGAGTCTTCGTAGCTCGGGTACCTATGGGTTAAAGAGATGCGTGCTCGCTAAGACATCGCGTCTTATGCCTACATATCTCATCTGGAATGAGAATCAGAGCATAATGTAGTTCAGCTAACTACAGGAATAAGGGTCTCGATTGCAACTAGGGCAAGAGAAAGGGAATGTCTCGATCGCAACAAGGGCGAAAGCAAACAAGGATTAGTTGTTAGTCGTTAGTCAAACTCGGCAAGACATCGCATCTTGTGCCTACGTATCTCATCTGAACATGAGAATCAGAGTTGCCGTAGTTCGGCTACATAGGGATTGCCATCTGAATATGGACTTACAAAAGGAGGACACCAGTTGTGTCAAAGGAGAGTGGGCGATGTGTTCACGTCCTAGCAGTAGGTGTCGCAGCTCGCTGAATCGAGTCTTAGGCAGTTACCTCTTTGCAATAGAACGGACTACATGCCACAAGATCGGAGACGCTCGGAAAGGTCTAGAAGATGGGGAAGCTCTGCCCTAGAGTTGTCATGCAATATGTATTTAAGTGTTAGGATTTACAAATGGGAATATCTACCTAATGTTAGCATACAAAAGAATAAGGGAATCCTACCTATGTTATCATACAAAAGGATATGGGAATTCTACCTATGTTATCATACAAAAGGATATGGGAATCCTACCTATGTTATCATACAAAAGGATATGGGAATCCTACCTATGTTATCATACAAAGGGTTCTATCTAATGGGTGCTACCTAATCGGAACAAGAATTGACGAGTGGAGCAAGGAGAAGTGTTAGGGATAAGGGTAGATGGCGATGCATGAAGCAATCGACTTACAAGGTTGATGGCGATGCATAAAGCAATCGACTTACGAAAGGGTGGATGAATACGTGCTGGTTCTGTTAGGTTTTGAAAAATGATTACTCGACGTTGGATCGAGGTTTTGATCTTGCTTTGAAATGGTTATCGAATGATCATTTTAATTCTTGTATTAACAGATGAATAAAGAATGAAAGAATAAATATTATACATTTCATGGGAGAGGGATACATTTGTTATGAATGGGGGTTGTCAAAAATCATGAAATAATTAAATCGGGCCCAAACAACAAAATGATGAGAAATATGAGTGTAAGTGCAAGAGAACCGGCTCATTGTAAGAAAGCCCAAGAGTAAGCTATGTGAGGTTGATGGCGATGCTTAAAAAGCAATCGACTTACAAGGGTGTGGAAATGGGCTCGACATTGAATCGAGAAAAATATGATTTTTATAGTTTTAAAATGGTTTTGAATGAATGATGAAGTTAAAAGAAAGCAGATCAATCATGAGTATAATAAAAACATAAACATAAAATAAAATGCTAAAAGAAAATAAAATGCTAAAAGAAAATAAAATGCTAAAAGAAAATAAAATGCTAAAAGAAAATAAAATGCTAACAGAAAATAAAATGCTCATTACGGGTATCGAACCCACTACTACACTAAAGACCATAGCAACCACCCCCTCTCCACCAGACCACTCATGACTAGTTATTATTTTGATGCTAGTTTGGATAAATAAACTAAGATAGAATAAAAATCAGAATTAAAATAAAAAAACTAATAAAAAAGGAAAACTATTGAACTACCATAATCAAACCCAGCCGCTTGGCTGTTGGGTTTTAGAGATTAGGAATTGGGAATACTAAATAACATTTAACTAAAACTAGTACCAATAAACCATAGTTAATGACCATTGAGAACTATAAACGTTCAACCATTGGGATTTAAAAGTCTGCTAAAAAAAAAAAAGACAATAATGAATAAATAAAACAAGAAAAGGAACGGTGAGGACACGAAGGAAAGTCCAGAATCCCAATCGTCCTCCTCTCTCTATCTCGCCATCGCTCTCAGCAGAAAATTCTCAATCGCGTCCCTCTCAATCTCAATCGCTCTCAACCTCACTCAATCGCTCTCAACCTCACTCAATCGTCCTCAGCCTCACTCGATCGCTCTCAACCTCACTCAATCGTCCTCAACCTCACCCAATCGTCTCTCTCGCGTCCAACCCTCTCTCTCTCAAAATCGCTCATCAACCTCAACGAATCTCTCACACACGAAAAAATCACGGCTGAAACAGAAACAAAGAGCTCACCTTCGGACCTTCGACGGCGACGACAGCTCAGGTAACGAATCTCCCTCCTTCACTCCTTCCAATCGATTCCTTATTTGGGGATTAGGGTTCTCTTGTGTTTTCTGCCTCCCAGTTTTTTTCAATACTGGTTTTTGATTTGGGATTTAGGTTTCTTTTGTGGGTTTGGTCCGCCTCCAGTGTTTTTTTTTCTTGTTTACTGATTCGCCTCTCTATTTATCCTCTGCTGATTAGGGTTTCAAAGGGCGTCTTTTGTGTTCCAGAAGAGTAATTCTGCAAACCACTTTGGATGTTCTCAGAATCAAATTGCCCTGTTTGATGCTAGACTAGAAACGGTAATATGGACTCATACTTTCTCTTTGAATTTTATCTCTATTCCATTTTGGGATTTTTCTGGAATTTAACTGCCTTGCTGTTTTTCTTTTACCGCAGTGAAGATTGGTTACAAGTGGAGTGGATGGTCCCAATCAAATTTGTTCATTGACAGATCCCTCTGGATTTGGTCTTCGGTGACTTGTGGGTCGAATATGCTGAGGTTGGCTTATGGTTCACAGTTTGGTAGGTAAGTCCTTGCATTGCAGAATGATTGAGTTGCAGAAGAGGGATGATAAGCTACTGCTAATATACTGTCAAGATTGGAACTGAAGGTTAATTTAATTGGAATGTTAATGAACTTCCATGCTATTGGTTTCAAATTGAAGTCAGCTTGTGAACATTGTGCCTGCTGCTAACTTTGTTGTTTGTTGCAGGTTTGGTTCCACTTCATTGACTGAAATATGATTGGCTTGATTGTTGGACGTAGGGTATGTTCAAGGCTTAATGCAGGTTAACCTTGCTGCAATGTTAGGTATCCTGGATGGTTGAAGGTAGTAGACATTGTGCATATGGTTGTAGGTCTTGTGTACTGGCCCCTTTTTTGGTTCTAACTTGCTTGAATACAGGGTTTCACCTGGTTTTCCTGTGTGTCATTGTAGGTAAGCATGGATTGTGATGAAGCACGATTGGCACGGTTCTACAAGGTTCATGGTAGGCTCAAAATTGGTCCTACAATGCTGTAGAGTGCTCTTTGACTTGGTTTCCTGTTGGCTGCAAGATGTGGATGGTTTGGTAACATTGTAGGATGTTGTTTGCAAAAATTGTTTTCTATATTGTTATACTATCTTGCTGCAGACAATGCATGAACCATTTTCCTTCTGATTATATTGCCCATGATTTTTGTCTGTTGTAGGTTCAGGTCGTATGGTTCATGGTAATCTTCTCATCTTGCAAGTGGGTTAGATGCAGGACCTGATGGTTGCATTTGGCCTTGGCAAGGTTGTGTTGCAGCTGGTAACAGGTTGGTCTTTGGAAACCTCATTGCTTGGAAATGGCTTCATCTAGTAGCAGGCACCTTTGTAGCATGTTTCTTGTTGGTTTTTTCTTTGGAGAAAAGTGTGATGAGTTCTTCATCTTGAGAGAAGAGGTTTTGTTCCGAGAGAAAAAGAGGGAACAAGGAAGTGGAGTTTGCACAACTCGTAGGAATTTTATTGGCTGGTAAGGATGGTGGTATGGTTGCAAGTTAACATGATTGTTATGACAGTCCAGGACACCTCAAATGGTTTGGCCTCATGGAAACATGGAACTTTGCTATGGCATAAGAACAAATGTGGGCTACTTGGAGAACTCCTAATTTTATTTCAATTTGACTCAAAATGTGAGTAACACATTGTAATTCTAGGTAGTGATTTAGGATTAGCTCATGATGTAAGATGCTTATGTACTTATGTTTATGTTTGTAGTGTAAAAAAATATTTCAATTCAAAGATCAAAATTCAAGTCAATATTTTCTGGTTTTGTTACGAAATGTCATATTTGTATGAAATGTGTATGAAATGCGTACAGGGAAAAACACGGAGTTTATTTTAACCATGAATGAATGTATAATGAATATGAATGATTGAATGTATCTAATGTTAGTATTTGGCATAAAAATTCATAAAAATGAGTGAGGACTAGGAACATGACAACAGAATGTGAATGATAACATAAGTGACAAACTCGAACAAAGGGGTGAATGGTGCTTTACGAGGGAGACAAAAAAATGAATTGAATTTAGTCATGAGATTCTACCTGATTTTATCAAATGATAATGAGTTCCATGTTCTACTTGACCAAGGGAAAATATTCACCCTACCAAGACAAATGGCAAGGCCCAAACGTTTATGGGATAGCGGGTGGTAGTTGGTCAAAAAAAGGTGGATAATTTCGTGACTAGATGAAGTGATCAAGGAGAAATGTAAATGAATGATTGATGGGAAAAAATTTCAGGGCCAAAATCGGGGTATGACAAAGATCAAAGTGTAAAGCAACAACCAAGAACCTCAAACCAAGTAGTGAGGATTCAACATAAGTAGTCCACCAATGACATGAACCAAAACTAGGGTTTCCAACACCTCAATGCAAGTCACAAGATTCATAAACCTCATAGATCAAGAATTAGGGTCTAGTATGGATGAAACACCAAGATGAAACTTCCAAGGCCTCAAGCACCTAATAACTAGGGTTTTACATCTTGAACCATAGAATGAACTACCCACTTTGACTGTAATATCACAATTTCTAGGGCTTGATCCTCAAGCAACCCCTAGCTTTTTGTTAGGTATAAACGCTCTCAAAATTTTGAATCTATGATGATGTTAGTGCACTAGATGGTATGAATGCATATGAACGCAAATAAATCTCAAATAAAAAGGTTAGATGAAAATGAAAAGGGGAGGGAAAATTTTGGGATATGACAATGATGAATTACAGTCATAGTGGGTATGTAGTCCTTACGATGTTGTTCTTCTATGGATGTTTACAATCAGAGTGAGGTTGTATTCATTGTGATATTGTATTATTGCATGATTAATTAACATGCATCATATGTCATTGTGGTTGTGAAAAAGGCATGTTTGCTAGTTCAGAGTGGGGATTAGTGTCTTATCCCAAGCTCATAGTTAAGACTTGGAGCTCGCAGTTGATTGGAGCTCAAGGTTCACAAATGATTAGAACCCAGTTCATATGAAGAACTAAATGTTGAGTCGTTACCGCATGCATATCGAGTTGAGTTGTGAGTCCGGTTCAAAGTGGGGGTTATGGAGAGCATGAGTCGATTCATTGTTGCATTATATTACATTATGATGAGATGTTTGTGTAATGATGAATACTCTTGCCTAATTGTGTGTGCATGGTTATGATGTAGGTGATATGTGAATACATGATGTTGATGTGAATTCTGATATGTGGATGATTGTGTAGATGTGTGAATCTATCCTGACTGTCTATACACCATTTATTATTTGAATGTATTCTCACCCACCCTTTTATATTGTGTCGTTTATTCTCCTTTAGAGTATAAATAATCAGGTACCTGAATAGCAGCTTGAGCTTAAGGACGGTGTTTTGCCTCTTTAATTGCTTATCATTCGAGTCTATAATTAGAGTCACTCTAATATGTAACACGAGAAGACGAGTTGTTTTATCATTTATATTATGATGCATATATTCATTTGATTTTAGAATTGAACCACTTTTCAAACCTTTGGTTGTTAAGGCTTTTATGCCAACTATTTTCTATTTTTCTCCTGTTTACGAGATGAGTTGTTTTTAATTATATGGTTCAAAATGTTTTGATGGTTGTGAGTAGTATCATGCTTGGTGAATATTTGTGACTTAATCATGTTTTTTTTGTAGAGTCGAGAAGTAGGGTGTTACATAGTGGTATCAGAGCAGGTTGTTCTGTCCGGACAAGTTTTGTAATGATGTTCGTTCCCCAGTACACGACATGTGTGTGAAACACTGTTGATCCTCATTTGTTTTTCTAATCGTTTTCCTGTAGGAGTGGGATTGAAACAGTGAGGGAGAAGCTTATGCTTCTCTGAGATGTTTCAGGTGTGGAGGACTGGTTCGTCATGTCGTTGATTGCAAGTATAGGTTGTTGGATGAATCATTATTGTTTCCTGAGTTTATTGAAGAGGGAGATTCGAAGTTCATATATGTTGAGTGTGTGCCAAGGTTGATTTAGAAGTGTCTGATATGAGTGGTAGCACATTCATTGATACCTCAGCTAATGGTTAAGTGACTACTTTGTTGGTGTGTTTGAATTGTCCTTTGATAATTTATGGTAGAGATTTTTGGATTGACTTAGTGTGTTTGCCTCTAAGTCAACTCGGTGTTATTATGGGAATGAATTGGTTGGAGTTCAACCATGTGTTTATCAATTGTTTTGATAAATCGGTAAAGTTTCTTGAATCCGAAGAGAGTACGGAGTCGAGTTTCATGACCATGAGGCAGGTAGAGATGTACTTGAGGAAGGTGCTCAAGTGTTCATGGTGTTCGTGCCCTTGAGTTGGGGAATCGATAGAGTGATTACGGATCTACCTGGGGTGAATGAGTTTCCTAAGGTGTTCCTAGATGACATTATTAATTTCCTCCCTAAAGCATGAGGTGGAGTTTGCAATAGACTTAGTACCTGATACTAGTCTTGTGTCGGTGGCTCCTTATATGATGTCTACTTCAGAGTTGGGTGGGGTGAAGAAACAATTAGAGGATCTGCTTGGGAAGAAGTTTGTTTGATCGAGTGTTTCACTATGGGGAGCGTCGATACTGTTAGTTAAGAAGAAGGTTGGTAGCATCAAGTGATATGTTGACTATCAACAACTAAACAAGGTTACTATTAAGAATAAGTATCCATTTTCGAGGATTGATGATCTAATGGATCAGTTGGTTGGTTCTTGTGTGTTTATCAAGATCTATTTGCATTTGGGTTATCATCATATCCGTGTGAACTCAGATGATATTCTGAAGACTTCATTCAGGATGACGTATGGTAATTACGAATATTCAATGATGTCATTTGGTTTGTACAATTCACCTGGAGTGTTCATGGAGTACATGTATAGAATATTCTATTCGTACCTAAATCAGTTTGTGGTTGTCTTCATGGATGATATTCTTATATACTCAAAGACTGATGAAGAACATGAGGAGCATCTGAGAGTTGTATTCTAGACCATAGAGGAGAAGAAGATATATGCAAATTTGTCTACGTGTGAGGTTTGGCAGAAAGAAGTGAATTTCCTTGGTCATGTGATTTATAATGGTGGTATTATTGTGGATCCATCAAAGATCGATATTGTGTTTCAATGGGAGACTCTGAACTCTGCTACTGAGATAAGAAGTTTTCTTGGTTTGGCTGGTTACTACATCAGGTTCATCAGAGGCTTTTCAAAGTTGGCATTGCCTTTGACTCAGTTGAATCAAAAGGGTCAGGCCTATATATGGAGTGTTCAGTGTGAAGAGAGTTTTCAAGAAATCAAGAAGAAATTAACGTTTTCTCTAGTTTTGATTTTACCGAGTCTAAGTGAATCATTTGTTGTGTATTGTGATGCTTCGCGGATGGGTTTGGGTGGTGTCTTGAGAATGGTCAGGTTGTGGCTTATGCGTTCAAACAATTGAAAGTTCATGACAGGAATTATCCTATGCATGATCTAGAGTTAACAACCATGGTGTTCGTGTTGAAAGTTTGGAGGCATTATCAGTTTGGTTCCAAATTTTAGGTGTTTATTAATCACACGAGTTTGAAGTATCTATTCGATCAGAAAGAGTTGAATATGAGACATATGAGATGACTCGGATTTCTGAAAGAGTATGATTTTGGTTTGAGTTACCATCCTAGAAAAGCCAATGTTGTAGCTGATGCATTGAGCAGGAAGTCATTGCATATGTTGATTCTTATGATTCGAGAGTTATAGTTGACCAAATAGTTCAGAGATGAGTTTAGTGTGCGAGAAGACTCCTAACAATGTGAAGCTGGGTATGTTGAAGCTGACTAGTGGTATCCTTGAAGAGATCAGAGAAGGTCAGAAAAGTTGATTTGGGATTGGTTAACATGAGGGGACAAGTTGTTTTATCATTTATATTATCTCTCATATCTTCATTTTATTTTAGCACTGAACCAATTTTCAAACCTTTGGTTGTTGAGGCTTTTATGCCAACTATTTTCTAATTTTCCATGGCTTATGAAATGAGTTGTTTTTAATTATGTGGTTCAGAATATTTGGATGGTTGTGAATGGCATCCTGCTTGGTGAGTATTTGTGAGTTAATTATGTTTTATTTATTTGTCGAGTTGGGAAGTATGGTGTTACAAACAACATCGGCGCCCCCATGTTGAAACACTTGGTCGAACAAATTTCTTCTCAAGAAACTTTTCCAATTGTTTCTTCAGCTCATTCAACTCTGAAGAAGAAATGCTATAAGGATCCATCGATATAGGACTAGTACCAAGTACTAAGTCTATAGAAAACTTAACCTCGTGTTCCGATGACAAATCACTAATGTCATATGGAAACACTTCTGGAAAATCACACACCACTGGTAATTCACCAATCGCAACTTTGCTTTCAGCCTTCACATAAGCTAACACCATAAACACCTTTACATCATTTTCCATGAATTCATCCACTTGCTTAGTAGACACAAATAACTCGTAACTTGCATCAAATTCTCGAAATGACACTGACTTGTCGAAACAATTGATATGAACATGGTTGAACTCTAACCAGTTCATTTCAAGGATAACATCAAGTTTATTCAATTATAGACATATTAGATCCATCCCAAAATTCTTACCATAGATAGTTAGTGGACAATTCAAACAAAGCCACGAAGTAGTTATCGGACCCATAGCTGGAGTATCAACAATCATACTCCCAACCATAAAAGACAATTCTAGGTTCAACCTTTCATCACACTAAAGAAAAATAAAAGAATGGGTTGCACCCGTATCAATAATAGCAATACACTACTACGGAAAACACATATAATGACGGTTGCAAAACATATATAATAACGACTTCACGTTCGTTGTTAGGTAGTCTGTGATTGTATGTATGTTGGTTTCCATAACGTGCGAGTGACTGTGGTTATAAGTTAGGTAGCGCGCTACTTATAACAACGACTAAAAAAGACAATCGTTGTGAAATAATTTATAGGTCCTGGATTCGAATCCCAACAACGCGATACTTGCGTTATACTATTCTGCATAGCGCTATATTTATAACAACAATTGAATTAAAAACCATTGTGATATTATTTGTTTTTTAGTATATATTTTTCAATTTTACAGTATTTCTAAATTTTTAACCTGAATATTTTTGAATCGTATCAGACCAGAAACAACAATACACCCATTTGTGAATTGAATTAAACCAAAAATTATATTACATCAATGATACAATTCCATTAGGAATAAAAAATTGTATATTACATCTAAACCAAAATGGCACAAAACAACATAAAATGTATACATCATTACATCAAATAATACTATTTTGTTGTCTTGGTGTCTTGACTTTAAACACCTATAATTTTAAATAATAATAGTTGTTAGAAAATAACATCATTAGAAATTATAACATACAATAAATTATGAATGAAGAATATAAAATACTTAGTTTTTAACTTTCCCATATGCCTTCTTGATGATCGTTACAAATATCATATATATCATCTCTACCAACTTCTTCATATGAAGTAGGCACTTCTATTGCATAAGAAGGAGTGGAGTAAATATCAAAACTTTCATCATCACGATGAGGAATTTGTTTTTCTTTGAGAACAATTGACCATCTCTTCGATAACTCTGAGGGGTATGTGTCATAAAAAACTTGTTTTTCTTGAGTAACCATGATGAATGGTTCAGTGTTATAAGTTTTCTTGCCAATGTCAACCCGTGTGAATCCTAACTCATCAGTTTGTAAATCATTGTTGTTGGGAACCCACTTGCATTTAAATAAAGTCACTTTGAAAATAACATAATCAATCTCCAAAATCTCCTCAATGACACCATAAAGTGTGATGGTTGCCAAAATAAGATTCTTATATTTTGAATTAGAGTATGGATTCAGCCTCAACCATAACCCCACTATTTTGCATTGTACTTTGATCGTCTTTTGCTTTTGTATAAAATGAATCATTAGAAATGTTGTATGTCGTCCAATTTAACATAGTAAATTTTGGCATGTATGACAACCATTTAATTGTCTCGAAAGCACCATCATCATTAGAAATCCTCTTATTAACCCAACTTATGAATTTATTTTTATGCCGTGTCAACAACCACTTGTCATTTATTTGAGAATATTTTTTCTTTATAACTTTTTGTGAGTAGCTATGTAAGGTCAACTACACTAAGATTATTCAATATATAGAAATGTTCTTCAAGTACTACATCCCGATACATTGACTTAACATATAAACCTTAAGTACCTATACCTTTAAATCTGTCAGTATGACGAGACTTTGGAATTCCAATAGACTCTATTACCGATAAATAGTTTGAACAAAAATCAAGAGCTTATATTGCGATCTACCTTTCAGCGATTGAAGCTTCAGGTCGATTATGATTCTTCATATATCCTTTAAATATCTTCATGTATTGCTCTATAGGATACATCCCCCTTAAATAAACTGGACCAGAAAATCTGATTTCTCTGACTAGATGAACAAGTAAGTGAATCATAATATCAAAAAATGATGGAGAAAAATACATCTCCAATTGACACAATATTAATGCAGCCTCTTCTTCTAATTCATATAATTTTTTGAAATAAAAAACTTTATTACATGTAACATTGAAGAATAAGCACAATCTGTTTATAGTTAATCTTACGTTTTTTAGAAGGATGCCACATATAGCCACTGGTAGAAGTTGTTGCATCAAGACGTCAACAATCATGAGAATTTAAGCCAATTAACTTGAGATCTTTCATGGATACAAGTTTCTTGATGTCTGAAGAGTAACCTTGGGGAAATTTGATAGCACCCAAACACTCACAAAAACTTTTCTTCTCCTTTTTAGATAGAGTGTGACATGCTGGAGACAGATAAGATCTTTTCCCTTTATCTTCTAGAGCCAATTGTTGTTGTATACCCATCTCCACCATATTTAAATGAGAATTCTTATTATCTTTAGGATTTCCTGGAATGTTTAGAAGTGTTTCTGTCAAACTATTACATACATTTTCTCCATGTGCATCACATCAAGCCAATGTCTAACATGGAGTCTAGACCAATATGGAAGATCAAAGAACACCAATCTCTTTTTCCAAATATTTCTCTCAACGGAATTGCCTTTATTCTTTATAAATACAATAGTAAGTTGTTATTGTTGTTGATAAACTTCATCTCCAATTAAATGTTTATGAGCGCTTTCAAACTCCTACTCTCTGCTAAAATCCTTCTACAAATCTATGATAAGGATGATTGGGTTTTAGAAATTTCTGATGCCCAAGGTAAGCGGTCTTTTTTACAAACTCAAGCTGGTGAAAACATGTATCAGATTCACATATAGGACACACTTTATGTCCTTTGACACTATATCCATCCAAATTACCATAAGCAGGAAGTCGTTGATTGTGCAAAATAACATTGCATGCATCTTAAACTTCTCACCAGAATATGCATCATCGTTGTCAACACCTTTATCTCACAAAATTTGTATATCCTCAATTAATGGACTAAGATAAACATCTATGTCATTTCCAGGTTGTCTTGGTCCGGAAATCATCATACTTAACATCATATACTCGTACTTCATGCACAACCAATGAGATAGGTTATAAATCATGATAAGAACAAGCCACGAAGAATGGTTAGTACTCAAATTACCAAAGTATTCCATCTTTGGCAAGCCCAAGCCTAAGGTTTCTTAGCTCAAGGACAATTCGGAAACAATGAATTAATTTTTTTCCATTACAAAGAATCGTCTACATGGCGAATGTTTCCATCATATTTTCTTTCATCCGTGTGACATCTAATATTCTTTGCGTCATTCTCATTATCAAAATGTCTCTTTAACCTTGAAATTATTGGCAAGTACCATAGCACTTTAGCAGAAGGACACTTCTTACTAACATTGTCACTATCATCACCATTGTTATTCTTCAACTTGTAGCTGTAAGACCCCAATTTTAACCCTAATATCCCTCATGCAATTTCAATCATATGCATTAGCATTGGGATCAAACCTTGGCATCCTCCTTACCCCTCTTTCATTGGGTTTGTTTTGGGAGAGATCACCAAGCACTATGTGATTGTACCATACTTGTATATCATCATTTTACTAACCAAAATACCAAAAATATATCTTTGCGTTTTCCTAACTCTTTTGTAGGTGGGACATGATCTCCATTGATCTATCAAGTCATATCTAGGGTTTGAGACCCTCATGACAAAGAGAACAATCATGAATTGATCCAAGAATGGTTATGAGCATCATATATAAGTTCCATTAATTCCTACATGTTATATTGATCAAGTTTTCTTCAAGAGTTTGAAGGTGATTTGCCTTGGAAACCCTAGTTTGACTGGGTATCTTAAGTAGCTTCTCCAACAAGCTATCTCACCAATTGATCAAATTTCTCAAGGGACACTTCAAAATTCATCATCTTATGCATATATGATCTACCATGAGCCAATAAATTCCAAAGAACTGAAGGTTGGCAAGTTGGTTGATGGTGGTTGGCCAGATGAATTCATCTGATCAAAACTGGGTCTCCCTAGACCCTATCTCCTACAATTTTCACCATATGAAAATTCTTCCAAGTTAAACGTTACTCTAAATACAATTACAAACAACTTTCATGTTGAGACCTAGAGCTAGTTTTGCTTGGAAAATCATTTTCTATGTTGAAACATTATAGGTCATTTTGTCTAAACCCAAATTTTAAAGTCAACTTCCCAAGGCCATAACTTTCTCATTTGTTATGAGATTAAATATTTCCAAGTTGAACAATCAAATTCAATATGTCTACTTCAACTTTGATGTTTGGAGTGAGAGCAAATTCAACTTTTATGAGCATGTGATATGAGGTTACATTATAGGTCATTTTTGACAGATACCATTGAACAAGTGATTTTTCCAAACTTCAAAAATGCATAACTCTATCATTCTAAATCCAAATTACATGAAATTGGTTACCATTTTGAAGGCCTTTTAAAGGGATACAACTTTTATGAATACACTTTTCTCATTTGAAGCTCACATAAAAAGTTAAGTAAGGTGGAATATTGAGGTATATGGCTTGACACTTAGAAAAAATTTCAACATGTTGAAATTTCCAAACTTCCACCTCAAAATTCTCCATGTTCCAAGCTCCAAATGAAAAAGTGTTGATCATCAAACTTGTTCCCCTGATCCAAGCTTTCCAAAGAACCCAAGTTCATGCATTTTGGATGAGGTTTGCTAGGTCTGCGCATGGCTTTAACAGGGCTGCATCATTGGAAAGAATCAAATGCACAAATTTCAGTTCACAATGCCTTGCCATTCAAGCTTCATTCAGACCTCAATTGGAATCACTTTGGACCTTATTGCATTACATCATGGGCCTGTACATGCTCATGCACTCGTGCCATCAACATTTCTAATTTTGGACAAATTTTTGAAGTGTGCAAATATCATTCCATTTGGCTATAAATACATGACCTCTATGCTCATTTGAAGAACACTTTGCGCACCAGCTTTGCCCCCCATTAAAACCCTCTCATTCTAAAGGAAAACCTGAGAAATTTCAATTTGAAATTTGAGTTTGAATCTCAACTGTTGAAGATTCAAGAACTCCAGGATCCAAAGCCTTTCAACCTCTTTAATCACTTCCTGCTAGCTTCTCAAGTGTGATCAGATCGTGTTTGGAGCAAGCAACATCAAGAAATGCATAGCATTGAAGGTAATTTTTAGAAAACTTCATCTCTTTGATTCTCACTCAATTCTACTCAATTCTCTTGGATCTTTGGTTGTCTGAAGTCCTACCAATGTAGGCAAGAAGGTTGAGTTGCTTCGAGGTCAAACCGAAGCAACTCAGTTGACACACCTCAAAATTCAACTCCTCATATCTTTTTATATATTTGGAGTTAGTTGAAATTGAGGTCAGATTCGTGCTCTACGCCATTTTTTCTTTCAGATCATGTCCTCCTTTTTCATTTATGTGATGGTGATGACTGAACCAGTCTGGTGTGCTGGACAGGTTCTGAGCCACATGATCAATTCAAAATGTTTTAATCTCACGCGTTGGTTTTGATTACCATCCCTGTGGCGCATTGACTTAAGTCCACGGTGGAAAGCGCACTAAGGACCACTTGATCTGCCACCTCAATTAATGAGGGAGATCAAGTGGTCCACGTTTTTTGCTATTTTATGATTTTCATTTTAATCTTTTTATTTTCATTAATTCATATTAAATTTAGTATTGATCCAAAAAATATGAGAGTTTCACCAAAAATTTCAAAATAATTTCCTCTTTGACATTTTGAATTAAAATTATTTTTTGGATCATTATTAATGTTTTTCATGATTTAATTGATTTTGTGATTATTTTTAATTGTTTAAAAATACTTTTAAGTCTTTAAAAATTCTGAAATTTTTTCCCCAAGGTCCTTTGACCTTGTTTGACCTATGGTAAATCTCATGGCCATTTCTTTGGTGTTTTGATGAGGTTTTAGGAACTTGACAAACCATATTTAATTTAAATGTATTATTTTAGTCTTTTTAATTTGAATAAATGTCAATTAATTGTGTTCACCAATTGTGATGACTTGTTTGAGTTTGACTCTTGTTGTTGGGCCTTGGTCAAGGTTGATTTGACTTTGTCAAGTTAATATAATTGGATTTAGGGGATTGATGGAATGTACATTCCATCTCCCAAAATGAATGGATGATATTAATTTGGTAAAAGTCCTCCTTTGATCAATTTGAGTTTTGATCCATTCCCCTCCCTATTCATCTCATTCCCCTTCTTTATGCATTCATCTCATTTGGCCTATGATATCTCAAAGTCCCAAGGCTAGTTGATTGAAAAATCAACATAAGTATGGATGAGATTAGGCCACCTCTTTTGCATATTCTTTTTTATGTGTAGTATGTTTCATGAGCATAGTCCATTATATTATGTCTCTAACATGCATTAACACCAAAATTCAATTGCCTGACCTCAAATAGTTGTGACTTCTACATAAGTCCAATTACGATTGCTTAACATAGCGCTAAATTTGTGACACAAAAGGCATAGAATTCTAGTTAGTGAGATTGTAAGTATCCCCTCTTTCATGGTATTATGTGGAAACTTGGTCTTTTTTCCTTCCTTTGGAAGATGTCTTGGCTCAAGGATCCATGCTTGTGATAAGTGGGTTGAGTATTCTTCAAAGAATAACTTAAAATGAAAGCAAAAGAAAAACAATACTAACTTCTAATTCATTAACAACTAACTTTTAATTTCAAGCCATTTACTTTAATGTCATTTAATTTTAACCTTTATTCATTTGCCATTATTCATAGCATTCTATTTGTTTATGTTAATGCAATTTTCACTTTGTCCATTTGGACCATATTGAGTGATATATCTTGTTTATGTATACTTTGCTTCTTTGTGTGGTCTTTGACCATTAATGTACATAATAACAATAAAAACCCTAAAAAACTTTTTGTGTAGACTGTTGGCTTGATCTTGGACAAATGGACTTAGAACTTAGGCAACATTCCTATGCTAAAGGACTTGGCTAATGCCAACTTTTTGTGAAACCAAGTGCTTGCAATTTGGAACTTCATCTGATACATCATTCAAGATCCCTTTGAGTTCATCTGCAACATGATCATTGTGAAGCTGTTATTTTGAACCTGTGACTTGTGGAATTCATCTGTTATATGGGTTAATTTGAAGAAGATCATGGAGTGGCTAAGCTTGGATGTGGCTATCTTTATTTAATTCCCTTGCTCTTCAAGATTGATATAATTGTGCATTTGTGTGTTGCTTGATTCTAAATGTCCAAGGGAATCTGGGTTTCTATTGACAATCTTGTCTATTGGATTGCTACCCATTGGTCAGATCTTTTCAACTCTTAACTTTTAATTTTGTGCATAGGATTAGTATCTTCATCTTCTCCCCATTTCTTAAATTTCAAACTCTCTCCCTCCCCTTTTAAAATCGTCTTTGATTGAACTTATTTTGTTCTGAACTTTGACCACTTTGTAAAAAGATAGAAACTTTGGCCTTATGCCATTGCATTTTCAAACTTCTTTTATTAAATCAAATTTGTAAATAAACTTAACTATAATTGACTTAAACTTTCAAAAAGCCAAAAAAGGAACTAACTCATTCAAACCATTTTAGGCCTTTGTGCCTTTCAAACTTAATTTCGTTAAAAGCAATGCATCCACTTTGAAATTTGTATCACGAACTACAAGGTTTTGATCCTTCATTTTTATGTTGGTACGTAGGCACAAGTCCGAAGGTCTTGTCAAACACAAAAATATAATTAATTGAATTATTTTCTCATCCCCCCATTCTATTTGCTTGTAAACATCATTTTGTACCAACTACATATGCATACAAACAGGGCTCCCTAGGAGTACCTAGGACACTTTGGGTGCTAACACCTTCCCTTTGTGTAACCAACCCCCTTACCTGTAATCTCTGACATTTTATTAGTTTTGATTTGAAAACTTATTACTTTTGGCTTTTGTTCGTACTTTTTCCATTTTCCCTTGGAAACAATAAAAGCGCGGTGGCGGCTCTTGTTATTTGATGTCTAGCTTATCCATAGCTTGATGATCATGAATTTATTGCTACAGAAATTAAGAGGCGACTCTGCTGGGGAGTAGTCCCCAGTGGGTTTAGCCTACTTTTTATGTGTATATATTTGTATATATGTGATGTTTATATATATGTATGTGTGATATAATCTGCTTGTTGTGCTTGGTGATCTCTGAGTGGTGAGATAAGTTCTAACCTGAACTTGAGTGCATTTAAGATAGGAGGATGGTATAGTCATGTTCGACTTGTGCGGAGTAGTCCTTAACAAGTTGGCTTGAGATCCATCTGCTCAGTGGAGACTCTTTTGGATTTGGAAATGTCACACAAGTATTTGTGGTTAGGCATTACTATCTCTAATTTGGGTCCGAGAAGCTGAGGACCGTAGAACATTTACCCTTTCTTGGCCTATTTAGGACGTAGTGCGAAGACTGTTCAAGTGTAGACTTGATAATAGTTGTTGCGCGATACTACACTCAGACGAGTTTCTCTTGAGAATATTATGGGTCGATGAGTCAGTCATCTTAATCTGTAATATTCGATAGATGGAATTAAGACTCTGGGAACTTTTTAGAACATGATCTACAGGTTGTTATCCTTAGTTCACTCCTTTGGGGTGGTTCTTACCCAGACTCCATGCTCGTGATTTACAACAAACCCTTGATTCTTGGTTGATCCAATCAAGTCTCGTCAATATCAATGGAACTTGGGTGTTGATAAGGTGTAAACCATAATCCACCAAAATGGATGATTGATCTTGACAATGACTTGATTTATCCCTTGACCTTTGTTTGTTTGCCTTGTGTGTGATCCCTTATTTGTGATTGTTGCATTCATACATTCATGCGCATCATAACATTCATCACATGAAAAATTTCAAGGAACTGAGGTATTATTTACAAACATTTTCAGACCATGGACTATGGACGAAGGAACACTAAGAAGTACAGTTTCAGATGTCCCGACTTGAAAGAGTTAAGGAATCTAGCATATTTTGTATTAAATCCCTTGGACTTCAAACAACTTCATGGGAAGCTTTTGTCCATCTTGTCTGGTGATGTGGTTGAAGGACTTTTGAGTGTGCTAGTGCAGTTCTATGATCCGATTTACCGTTGTTTCACTTTCCCAGATTTTCAGCTTGTGCCTACCTTGGAGGAGTATTCTCATCTTTTGGGGATACCTGTTTCTAGTAGAGTTCATTTTAGTGGATTGGAGGAGATTCCCCGGTCTAGTATTATTGTTGAAGCTCTTCACTTGAAGAAGTCTGAGATAGAGGCTCATTGGGTGAAGAAAGGAGGATTATTTGGGTTGCCATCTGATTTCCTCATCAAGGAAGCTACTGCTTTTGCTCAAGCCGGTAGTGTGGATGATTTTGAAGCTATCTTTGTATTTCTCATTTATGGATTAGCTTTGTTCCCTAACATTGATGGTTTTGTTGATGTTAACGCCATTAGACTTTTCTTAGTTGGGAATCCTGTGCCTACTTTGTTGGGTGATATGTATTTCTCTTTGCATCTAAGGAATTCTAAGGGTGGTGGAACGATCGTCTGTTGTATTCC
Organism: Lathyrus oleraceus; assembly: GCF_024323335.1. Lineage (NCBI taxonomy): Eukaryota > Viridiplantae > Streptophyta > Magnoliopsida > Fabales > Fabaceae > Lathyrus > Lathyrus oleraceus. The sequence goes on from NC_066585.1 coordinate 182,436,293, forward strand.
TCTTTTGTACAAGTGGTTTATTTTGCACTTGCCTTAGACACCTGCTTTTGTGGAGAACAAACAATGTCTACGATGGTGTCAGAGACTTACGTCTCTCACTAATGATGATATAGTTTGGTATGATCTGTCTTTGAGCAGTTTGGAAATTATTGATAGTTGTGGTGAATTCTCTAATGTGCCTCTCATTGGTACACAAGGAGGAATTAACTACAACCCTGCTTTGGCTCGTCGTCAACTTGGGTTCCCCTTGAGAGACAAACCTAATAACACTTTGTTAGAAGGTCTTTTCTATCAAGAGGGTAAAGATCCCCAACATTTGAAGAAGAATATTATGCATGCTTGGCATAATGTGCATAGGAAAGAAAGATCTGAGCTTGGTCCGTGCAATTGTGTAGCTTTGGAAGATTACACTCTTTGGGTGAAGAAGAGAGCTTTGGAGTTGAAGATGCCTTATCCTTGTGAAAGACCTATGTCTATGGTTGTGGTTGAGCCATTAACTCTCCCTAACCAAGATGTAGAGGAGTTGGAAGACGTGCTCGCCAAGATGAAGCAAGAGAAGGATATGTGGGAAGAACATTTTCATACTTTGAGCAAGAAGCATGAAGAGTTGCAGTTGGAGTCTAAGGAAAAAGATGCGCTTATTGAGCTACTTGAAGACCGAGTGACGAAGAGACAGAGAGAGCCAGAGGTTTCATCTTCTAGCATGCCTCAACCTTCCGTTGCTTAGAAGAAGATTGTTGATCAGCTTGTCCTTAAGAAGACTCAGATGAAAGCTTCTTTTGAGACCGAGATCCGTCGCATTCGAATGAAGTACACGCCTTCAGTTAGGTCTTCTGACATTGTTGTTAGGGATCCTTAGGATGACTAGTCTCCTTTTCTCTTGTATTTTTCATTTGGTTTCTGAAATTGTACTCAGTGTAATCCTTCCAATTATAAATGAAAAGAGATTTTTTTTTTGGTCATATAAAAATTATTGAAATTGTTGATATATATATTTGCAAATGATGTAATAAGTTCCTTGAAAACAAAAATAAATAAACAAGCATTGCATTTCATGCATCATTTGCATAAGCAGGTTTCTCTTTCTCTAGATGTCTCATTGGTGTTTCTTCTGCGCTTTAGCCAAGCTAACTCATCGGTACAACACCCACGCCAATCACTTCAAAATTATGGAGCATCTAGAGAAAGAGAACAGAGAATTGAAGGACGAGATCGCCCGCCTGACTGCCATGATGGAGTCAGTTCTTGCTGCTCAGAGCCAAGCTTCTCAGACGCCTACAACTCCTCCTCAGAGGACAGTTATTCCAGAGGTGGTTACCTCTACCATGCCTGCTGCTACCGCTCATTTTGCACCCACTATGCCTTCCAGATTCCCGTGGGGAATACCATCCATTTTTATGCCTGAAGGCTTTGCGCCTACTTTTTCTTTCATGTCGGCGTCTAGCCCGGTCATGTTTGTGCCACCTCCCGTTGTGCACAGCTTACCTCGTGTAAAGGACACCATTTATCACTCCGAGCCGTCTGAGGGTTCGGATGTTTTCGAGAAAATGGATGAAATGAAAGATCAGTTTCTTGAGTTGCGCAAGGAATTGAAGACGCTAAGAGGTAAGGACTTGTTTGGAAAGAGTGTTGTTGAGTTGTGTTTAGTGCCCAACGTCAAAATTCCGGTGAAGCTCAAAGTGCCTGACTTTCAAAAGCATAAAGGGAACACTTGTCCAGACAGTCACCTAGTGATGTATGCTCGCAAGATGTCTACTCAGATTGAGAATGATCAACTGTTGATTCATTACTTCCAAGATAGTTTGAACGGTGCTGCGCTCCGTTGGTATATGGGATTAGATAGTGCAAGCGTTCGTACTTTCAATGACTTGGGAGAGGCTTTTGTCAAGCAATATAAGTACAACATGGATATGGCGCCTGATAGAGACCAGCTGAGGTCTATGTCTCAGAAGGATAAGGAGACATTTAAGAGTATGCGCAGAGATGGAGGGAATTAACTGCTCAGATCACTCCTCCTTTGGAGGAAAAAGAGATGACAAAGATATTTCTGAAAACTCTGAGTTCATTTTATTATGAACGAATGACTGCTAGTGCCCCCAGTGACTTTACCGGAATGGTAAACATGGGGATGAGACTTGAGGAAGGAGTTCGAGAGGGACGTTTATCGAAAGATGAAGCATCGTCGAGTAAGAGTTATGGTAGAAATTTTTGGAAGAAAAAGGACAATGAAGAGAATGAAATTTCAAGTGGGAGGCAGAGGAGGCCTCAGATCAGAAGGAATCCACCATCCTGTTAACATCATCATCAAGTATCTTTAGTTATCCTTGTGTTTTCTAATCAAAAATCAACACCAGTTCAACAACCACAACATCAACAACAACAACCGCAACAACAACAATACCAACAACAATCATCATCAACAAAACTTTGAGACGGAGAAGGTCTCTTTCGACCCGATTCCTATGTCCTATGCAGAATTATATCCCTCTTTAGTTCTCAAGAACTTAATCCAACTGAGGAACCCGCCGCAAATTCCAGAACCACTTCCATGGTGGTATAAGCCTGATCTCCGTTGTGCTTTTCATCAAGGGCACCCGGACATGAAATCGAGAATTGTTATCCGCTCAAGTATGAGGTTCAGAAGCTGATGAAGAGTGGAATGGTGTCCTTCGAGGACCGTGCACCGAATGTGAAAGCAAATCCATTGCCCTCTCATGGGAACTCTTTTGTGAATATGGTGGATGGTTGTACTGGCGAGTTTAAGGTTTTTGATGTGCGTTTTATCCGGAGGTCCTTGGTACAGATGCATAAGGACATTTGTTTGGTGAGTGATTGTGAACATGACCATGATGGTTGTGATGTTTGCAGTATTAATTCAAGGGGTTGCGAAATTGTGAAAAGGGACATCCAGCGACTGATGGATGAAGGCATGATTCAAATTGTTCAATCCCGTCATGTAGATGACGATGTAAATGTCATAGTGCCCATTTTTAAGCATCCCGAGAGATTGGTAATTCAGTACGACAACATCAACAGTAACAATGTCAGCAATAGATCAGTATCGCCGTTGGTTATATGGTTAGCGGGCCCAGACCCATATTCATCTGATAAAGTTGTGCCGTATCAGTATAATGCTACAATGATAGAAGGTGGTCAAAAGGTCCCGATGCCTATGACTAGCTCTGTGGTGAGCATTGCTGATGTTACCAAGGTGACCCACAGTGGTCGAGTGTTTGGGCCGGTGTTCCCAAAGGATAAGGAAGAATCAGTTGTTGGAAAGAAGGTGGAAGTGCCTGTTGTAAATCCAATTGGAGCTTCAAAGGGTAACTCTGGTGAGTCCAGCAATTTGAAGGCTAATGATGATGATGAGGTACTTTGGTTAATCAAAAGGAGTGAGTTTAATGTGGTGGAGCAGCTGCTCCAAACCCTTTCAAAAATCTCAGTGTTGTCTCTGCTCATGAATTTTGAAGCGCACAGAGAAGCACTGCAGAGAGTTCTAGGGCAAGACTTTGTAGAACATGATGTTATAGTGGATCAATTCGATCATATCATGGCTAACATCACTTCTTGCAATAATCTTAGCTTTTGTGATGAAGAACTCCCTGAGGAGGGCAGAAATCATAGTCTGGCTTTGCACATTGTTGACACCGGGTCATCACTGAATGTGTTGCCGAAGTCAACTCTGTCAAAGCTATCATACCAAGGAGCGCTGTAAGACCCTAATTTTGGCCTTAAGATCCCTCATGGCATCATAACATGGCATTTGCATAGCCTCAAGGATCATAAGCATCTTGGCTCCTTCCCTTTGGGTGGGATCTCTCTTGTGAGTGGTTTGAGATCACCAAGCATGCTTGAATTGTATATTATTTCTTTCCTCATTTTTATTTACTAACCAAAAGCACAAAAATATGTCACTAACGTCCCTTGTTTGTAGCTTGAGCAGTCACAAGGTCTAAAGGCTTCTAGGATATCTATTGTGCAATGATGTGGTCAAGAGAAGATGAAAGCAAGCATGGCAATGGTTCCCAAAGCTCCCATCCATCAAATATGCCTCCCAAGTATATCAATTCATCATTTTGATCAAGGCAAGTCAAGGGGTTTGAAGTTTGTTTCCCAAGGAAACCCTAATTCATCTGATCATCAAATGTGCCTTGTTCATGAAGCAACCTCAGCCCATGGTCAAATAGAATCAAGGGAATTTCTTTAATTCATCATTTCATGCATATTTGAACTTATTTGATTTCCCTCAATCATCAATTCATCAAGACACGAGTTATGGACTTGAGAAGTTGATCAGTCAATTCATCTGACTATTTTGAAATACACTGAAACCTAACTTTTTATGTTTTGGTCAAATGGAGATGACCCCAAGATAAAAAATGTTCTTAAGGACAATATGAACAACTTTCATGTTCATCAAAATTTGATTTAAAGCTTGGAAAGTCATCATCCATTCCAATACATTATAGGTCATTTTGACTGAAACCTTAATTTTGGATCAACTTCCCAAGAACATAACTCATTCATTTTTCATGATTTTGGGATGAGACTTAATGAATTAGAAATATTATTATGTCTAATTCAAATGTTATGTTGAGCAAAATTGCAAAAGAAATACATGTGATAATGCAAAACATTATAGGTCACTTTGGACCAAATGCATTGAAATGTGAAAAAGTCCAACTTCAAGTGTCCATAACTTCTTCATCAAAAATCCAAATGATGCAAAATTTAAGTCCAAATTGATTGTCTTGAAAATATCTACAACTTTAATGTTTAAGATTTTATCATTTGGAGCTTGCACCATTGAGACAGAGGGGTTTGAACATTGGCCAAATTTGGAAACTTCACATATGCATGTTTTGCACCCTACACTTCAAGCTCAAATTTCATTATTTTCCAAGGCCCAATTGGAGTTTTGATCAACATAGCATTTTTTCCTTATGCAACAAGCTTTCTAACCATTACTCATAAGGTTGCATTTGGAGTTTAGAAGCATCATTTTCGAAGAGATGAAGGATTAGGTGCATTTTTGAAAACTTGATTCAATTTCCATGCATGAGCTGATTACATCTATTTTGCATGTCCATTTCATTCAATTATGATCTCAACTTGCCAAGCCATGTGGAATTGGGCCCTCCATACGCCTGTACAGGCCCATGCATGGAGGCCCTTTCCATTCATGCAAATTTGAAGTCACACATTCAGCATTGCTTATAGCTCTCTCCATCTATAAATACAATGCTTATCCCTCTCAATTCTTCAACCTAATGGCGCCTAAATCCCTGCTGAATTGAATCCCCACCCATACCAAAGGAACAAATATCATTTTTCTCTAAAAATTTTGAGATCTAGAATTCAGTTTCCTTGATTGTTTTCTTAAGATCTAAAGTTCCTAAACCTCTTCACCTTGATCCACTGAAGCTTTTGTTTGCAAAAGGAATCAAAGATCGTGACTCAATTCTTCACAATCCAAAGGTTTTGCTCAACTGCATTTTGCTTCGAATCTCTTCATACATTGCTCCATTTGCCTTGATTTTGTGTTGTCTGAAGTCCTCTACATAGAGGCATCATCATTGTGTTCTTAATTGTTGAAATCAAGCAATTTCAGTTGAACACCACCAAAGTTCCATCTCTGATTTCTCTCTTAATAGGGATCTAGAGTGGAATTGAGTGGCATAGGAGTGATGTACATCACTTCACCTTTCGAACGGTACCTAGATCGTGCGTTTTGATGCACATTTGAATCCCTGCAATTTTTGGCCTTCGCCGGAGCTAGCCGGAGAAGACGGTGGCGCTGGCCACCGTCTGGTCTCCAGATTGGATCTGAGCCGTCCATCTCAATTTCCAGATCTAATTTCCTCCACACATTGTTATGACTTTTCTTTAATGTCCATGTGGTTGCATTGACTTTGGAACACGTTGGGCGCGCGCTTGTGGATGCTTGGATCTGCCAGCTCAATTAGTGAGCTCAGATCCAAGGGCTCACGCTTTTCCATTTTTTTAATTCTGATTTTAATTTCTATTTTATTTTTTAATTCCATTTCATTTTCTAAAATCCATATCTCTTTCATTATTGGTCCAAAAATTATGGAACCAATTGCATTATTTCTCTTTTAATTTCTAGTTTCTAAAAATGATTTTTAATATTTTTTATTTTATCATTTGTTATTTTTTAATAATTTTCTCTTTTCTGGTTATTTTTAATTTCATTTTAAATAGTTTTTGATATTCAAAAAATACAAAAATATTTTCTCAACCTCTTTGAATGATGATAGATCTATGAAAAATATTCTCATCAATTTACTAATTGATTTGAGATTTATTTGAGATTTTAGTTCAATTAGGTTATTTTTATGCATTTTTAATTGATTTAAAATAGTTTCTGACTTTTAAAAATGCTGAAATTTTTTGTCAAACTTTGTTTGACCTTGTAGAACTTGGGATAATTCACTTGAACTTTTCAAAGTTGATTTGAAGTGAGTTTGAAGTTTGACCTTTCTTTAATATTTTAATTCAAGTTTTATTTTAAATATTAAAAATGCCAAAAATATTTTGTTTATTTCTTGACTTCCAATCTTCATTTTGCTTCTTTGACCTTGATCTTCCCTATCTTTGGTCAACATTTGTTGATTGGTACATTCCATTTCATTTAATGCACTTTAATTCTTCATTTCTAATTCTTCTTCTTCTTCTTCTTCTTTTCTTTTTTGATCAATGAGTTAAAGGTTGATGGTTAGCATTGATTAGGGAGGTTTAATCTTCCTTGATTCAAATCTAATTCATCTTGATCAAATGATCAAGTGAATGGCTTTGCATTAAGGATAGATTGTTTTCTAAATCATGCAAAGGACTTAAACCAATACAAGATCATTTCTCATTTTCTTTTTGGCATGGCAAGTTGTTGGAGTTTGATTCACTAATCAAGACCTCTAACTTGTGTTGTTGCCTACATTATTATTAACCGGCCTCAGATAGTTGTGACTTCTACATAAGTCCAATTACGATTGCTTAACATAGCGCTAAATTTGCCTTATGGCACACTAACTACTAACACTAACCATTAACTATTAACATTTACTTTTTTCTCTTTACATTTATGCAATTTACTATTCTTGTACATATTATTCATTTGCTTTTCCCCTTTGCTCACTTGAGCACATGTTTATGCTAATGCAATTTGCCTTTTGCTCACTTGAGCACATAATTGTGTATATATTATTGTGCTTGTGTTTTGTTTTGATTGTTGTGGACCAAATGCAAAGAAATGGACAAATGGACTTAGTTTCTAGGACTTTCCCTATGCAAATTGGAGTAAAAGGACCTTAATGTTGAAGATGTATTAGAAGAACCAAATCTCTAAACTCACTCTTGTCCATTCTTGATTTACTTCATGGAACTTTTTGATGTGTGTGCTTTTGGGCTAGGGAATTCTATGAGAGCTCAAATTGAAGAACCATTGCCATGTTCATCCAAAGTGAAAGACACAAGATACATTGAGGATCTTCTAAGAAGTTTGTTTGATTGTGTTGATTGTTTGAGCTTACTATCATTTTGCTTGCATATTCCAAAGGATGAGAGCTACTTGGATCATCAATATGATCTCAAGAGAGGAACTCCATTTGTGGTCTTGTTTCTTATCCCTTATCTCTTGTATGATTAGGACTTTAGCCATTCTTCTTCTTCCCTCCACTCTAACCCAAGCCAAAACTTTTGTGCAAACATTTAACACTTCTTTTCAAACACTAGAAACCTAAGCCTTATGTTTTTGATTTTCAAACTTTCTTTTCATAACACTTATTTTGAATTGAACTTTTAAATCAACTTTGACCATATTTTGTACATACCTTTCATTAGTAAATATAACCCATTCAAATGTCTTTTTGTGGTTTCAATGGCCACTTCATTAATCAAAATTTTTCATAACCCTTAGCTATTAGGTTTGAGTTATCCTTGAGGTAGATGTAATACTCACCTATATCCTTAGTGATGGACAATGAGTCTTCCATGCTTATTATAGGGTTAACCCCTCACTAGCATGTTGAAGCTATCCTCACATGGTGGATTTGTGGTTTTAGGTTGAGTTTTCTCCCTTGGATAACAAAAGACCTTAAGGCTTTTGGACCAAATCAATTCACCAACTCATTTTGAGATTTTTACCCCGAACTACGAGGTTTTGATCCTAATCTTTTTTTTAAGATGGTACGTAGGCAATGGGTTTATCCATTTAAACATAAAAATGTAAATAACTTGTACATTCTCTTCTCATCTCTTCAATCATGTTTGCACAAACAAATCTTTCACAAAATACCAACCTTACAACAAATGTGAAAAGGGCTCCCTATGAGTACCTAGGATGTTTTGGGTGCTTAAAACCTTCCCATTGCATAACCAACCCCTTACCCCGATCTCTGACATTTTTACTAGTTTTTGATTCGATAAAACTTTTAGGTTTTTGTTCGCTTTCTAACCATTCCTTTGGATAAATAGAAGTGCGGTGGCGACTCGACTTGTATGGTTTACCTTAGATTTAGTCAATATCTCTAATGGTAACGAATACCCCGCTACAAGCGCCTATGAGGTATAGCGGTGTAATATTCAAAGCTTTTGATGGTTCGCGCAAAATGGTTATTGGTGAAGTGGACCTTCCAGTTAAGATAGGTCCGAGTGATTTTCATACTACTTTTCAAGTAATGGATATCCACCGGCCTATAGTTGCTTGTCGGGAAGACCATAGATCCATGAGGCAGGAGCTGTTACCTCCACTTTGCACTAGAAACTCAAATTTGTGAAGAATGGAAAGCTTGTGATTGTTGGTGGGGAGAAAGCATTGTTGGTTAGCCACCTATCATCTTTCTCTTATGTTGAAGCTGAGGATAAGGTTGGAACTCCGTTCCAAGCCTTGTCTATTGCTGCTGAAAAGAGAATTGGGGCACCTATGTCCTCTTTGAAAGATCTAAGAAGATTGTAGAAGAAGGTAATGTTGATCAATGGGGGCGCATGGTAGAGGTCTCCGATAACAAAGGCAGAACAAGTTTGGGGTTCCAGAAAGGTTCATCAACTGCAAGGACTGAAGATATGCAACTTAGTTTCCGTAGCGGAGGGTTCATTCATGGCAATGAACAAGACTTAACTGTTGTGCTAGAGGATGACGAAGAGGAAGACTGCACCAATTTTGTGACGCATGGAAAGGCTTGCAACAATTGGACTGTTGTTGATATTCCTGTTATTTTGCATTGATCTAAGTAATTTCTTTTATATGTTTTTAAAAATCCTTCTCCTATGCCTAAGGGAGAAGTGAACATTGTTTGGGCATTTTCAAATTGATCATTAATAAAATTAATTCTATTCATCCACATCTATGATGTTTTGTTTTACTTTTTGCTTTATTCTGAAAATGGTAATCACAAAAATCATAAATAAACAATATAATTGTCCATCTGCATAATATTTGGTCACAAATCCACTTCTCTAAAATCAAAATATCAAATCATTATGCAGGTTGGTTCCTAACCATATTGAATACAATGATCCTTCTCCTTATCCAAATTTTGAATTCCCTGTGTTTGAAGCCGAGGAGGAAAGTGATGAAGAAATGAGTGATGAATTATCTCGTTTTCTTGAGCAAGATGAAAAGACCATTCAGTCGTTCGAAGAGCAGATTGAGCTAGTCAACTTGGGTTCCGAGGATGATGTGAAGGAAGTCAAGATTGGGTCTCACCTATGTCCAGATGTCAAGAAGGGGTTGATTGATCTTCTTCTAGAGTATTCAGATGTGTTTGCTTGGTCCTATTAAGACATGCCTGGTTTGGATTCTGAGATTGTGGAGCATAGATTGCCATTGAAGCCAGAATGCCCGCCAGTCAAGAAGAAGTTGAGAAGAACACATCCTGATATGGCTGTGAAGATCAAAGAAGAAGTGCAGAAGCAGATTGACGTCGGTTTCCTTGTGACCGCTGAGCATCTGCAATGGGTGGCCAATATTCTGCCTGTGCCGAAGAAAGATGGAAAAGTCCACATGTGTGTTGACTACAGAGATTTGAATAAAGCCAGTCCGAAAGATGATTTCCCTCTGCTACACATTGATATGTTGGTAGACAATACTGCTAAATTCAAAGTCTTTTCGTTTATGGGTGGATTTTCCGGAAATAATCAGATCAAGATGGAACCCAAAGATATGGATAAGACCACATTCATTACACCTTGGGGAACATTCTGTTATAGAGTGATGCCTTTCGGTTTGAAGAATGCTGGTGCAACTTACCAAAGAGCAATGACTACTCCTTTTCATGATATGATGCATAAAGAGATTGAAGTTTATGTCGATGACATGATTGCTAAATCAATTGATGAAGAGGAACATGTTGAGCATTTGTTGAAGCTTTTCCAGCGTTTGAGGAAATATAAACTCCACTTGAATCCCAATAAGTGTAATTTTGGTGTTTGTTCTGGTAAGTTGTTGGGCTTTATTGTCAGTGAGAAGGGTATTGAAGTTGATCCTGCCAAGGTCAAAGCAATACAAGAGATGCATGTGCCCAAAACTGAGAAGCAAGTCAGAGGTTTTCTCGGCCGCTTGAATTATATTTCCATATTCATTTCCCAAATGACTGCCATGTGTGCGCCTATATTCAAGCTTCTTCGGAAAGATCAGTCTTGTGATTGGACCGAAGACTGCCATAAAGCTTTTGACAGTATCAAAGAATATCTGCTTGAGCCTCCGATTTTGTCTCTACCCGTTGAAGGAAGACCGTTGATTATGTATCTGACTATGCTTGAAGATAGTATGGGTTGTGTTCTTGGTCAGCAAGATGAGACTGGAAAGAAAGAGTTTGCAATTTACTACCTTAGTAAGAAGTTCACCGACTGTGAGACTCGGTATTCTATGCTTGAGAAGACTTGTTGCGCATTGGCTTGGGCTGTTAAGCGTCTACGTCTATATATGTTAAATCATACCACTTGGTTGATATCCAAAATGGATCCGATCAAGTATATATTTGAGAAGCCTGCTTTAACTGGGAGGATTGCCCGTTGGCAGATGTTGTTATCAGAGTATGATATTGAATACCGATCTTAGAAAGCAATCAAAGGTAGTATCTTGGCTGACCATTTGGCTCACCAACCAATTGAAGATTACCAGCCAGTGCAATATGACTTTCCTGATGAAGAAATTTTGTACTTGAAAATAAAAGATTGTGATGAACCATTGCTTGAAGAAGGGCCAGAACCTGGTTCCCGTTGGGGCATGGTATTTGATGGAGCTGTTAATCAATATGGAAATGGAATTGGGGCAGTGATCATTACTCCTCAAGGCACGCATCTACCATTTACAGTTAGATTGACTTTCAAGTGTACGAACAACATGGCAGAATATGAAGCTTGCATTATGGGGCTTGAAGAGGCCATGAATCTCAGAATTAAGTATTTTGATGTCTTTGGAGATTCAACTTTCATTGTGAATCAGATCAAAGGTGAATGGGAGACAAATCAACCCAGTTTAATACCATATAGAGATTATGCGAGGAGGATTTTGACTTTCTTTACAAAGGTTGAGTTTCATCATATCCCTCGAGATGAAAACCGGATGGCAGATGCTCTTGCAACATTGGCATCAATGATTATGGTAAAATATTGGAATAAAGTTCCCAATTTGTCTGTGATGCGTCTTGATAGGCCAACTCATGTATTTGCTGTTGAAGAAATCAAAGACGAGAAGCCATGGTATTACGACATCAAATGTTTCCTCTAAAGTCAGATTTACCTGTCTGGGGCATCTTTAAAAGATAAGAAGACTTTGAGAAGATTAGCCAGTAATTTCTACTTGAATGGTGATATACTGTACAAGAGAAACTTCGACATGGTTTTGCTTAAATGTGTGGATAGACACGAAGCAGACTTGTTGATGACTGAAGTACATGAAGGTTCCTTTAGTACTCATTCCAATGGACATGCAATGGCAAAGAAGATGTTGCGAGCAGGTTACTATTGACTAACGATGGAATCTGACTGTTGCAAGTTTATGAAGAAATGCCATAAGTGTCAAATATATGCTGATAAGATTCATGTTCCTTCGACACTATTGAATGTTATCTCTTCCCCATGACCCTTCTCCATGTGGGGAATCAATATGATTGGGATGATTGAGCCCAAAGATTCAAATGGACATCGTTTCATTTTAGTGGCAATTGACTACTTCACAAAATGGGGTGAAGCGGCATCGTATGCGAATGTAACCAAGCAAGTTGTTGTAAGGTTTATCAAGAATCAGATCATATGCCGTTATGGTGTGCCAAGCAAGATCATTACTGACAATTGATCGAACTTGAATAACAATATGGTGGAAGCTCTTTGTAAAGACTTCAAGATTTCACATCATAATTCTTCTCCTTACATACCCAAGATGAATGGGGTTGTTGAAGCTGCGAACAAGAACATTAAGAAGATTATTCAGAAGATGGTTGTCACGTATAAGGATTGGCATGAGATGCTCCCATTTGCTTTGCATGGGTATCGCACATCCGTCCGCACTTCAATAAGGGCAACCCCTTTTTCTCTTGTATATGGTACGGAAGCAGTGATCCCCGTAGAGGTTGAGATTCCTTCATTGCGTGTGCTCATGGAAGCCAAGTTGACTGAGGCTGAATGGTGTCAGACCAGGTATGATCAGCTGAATTTGATTGAAGAAAAGAGATTGACTGCCATGTGCCATGGTCAATTATATCAGCAAAGAATGAAGAAAACTTTTCATAAGAAGATCAGACCTCGTGTGTTCAGAGAAGGTGACCTTGTGCTCAAGAAGATTTTATCTTTCAAACCAGATTCTAGGGGAAAATGGACTCCTAATTATGAAGGCACATATGTTGTTAAGAGAGCCTTTTCAGGCGATGCTTTGACTCTTACAACTATGGATAGTGAAGAGTTCACTCGTCCTGTGAACGCAGATGCAGTCAAGAAATACTTCGCCTAAAAAAGAGAACAACTTGCTAAGTTGAAAACCCGAAAGGGCGGCTTAGGCAAAAATGAGCGTCTCGGTGGATTGAAAACCCGAAAGGGGGATCCAGGCAAAAATTAGAGACATAAAAACAGAAAAAATTTCCCGATAAGTTGAGTACCCCAGTTTGGGGAAACTTATGCAAAAATTAGGGATTATAGCAAGTAACTGCAGTCTGCTGATCGATCAGTGTCAGAAAGACTTTGTTGAGCACGAGGGTTGATGTCGAATCATCATCCCAGTAGCGGTCAAGAGCACAGTGGATATCAAGAGTTGGTAGAAGGATTAAGGATCATTTGTATTCAATGTAACCCTTTTCCATGTAAATTACCATTTTCAACTTTGTAAAAATCTATGGAGTCTTGTCATTTGTAGACTACCATCCCATTAAATAAAGTTGAGCTTTAGTCCAATTATTTCTACTCTTATTTACTTCAGCCAATAGTTTAAATTTTATTATGATCACTTTGGAAATTTAAATTTTTTAATCAAAATCATTTTTTCTTAAAACATATAAAAACAAGAATTTTTCAAAGTAATTAAAAGGAAGTATCAACAGCACTTCAAAGAGCACCAAGTCCTTAAGTGCTAAGCATCAAAGGTTCCCCAAGCAGTTAACCCTTCGGGTATCCCTAGTTGTTTGTGTTGATCCGGTTTCCCTGTAAAGTGTTTGTTCCCTAGAAGAGTTCCGATTCTTTTCCCCAGCTAAGTTGGTCGATTCAGCACCTTGCAGCGTGTTATTTCACGACAGTGTTTCTGTATTCCCCAAAGGAGATCGCGTTTCTTCAACAGGTTTGATCTTTAGTAGAGTAAGATGTTTTCCCCAGTAGATCGCATTGGTTCCCTCCACCAATTATCATCTGACTCGCTCCCCGTCAGAGTTTCCTCCTGATTTCTGAGCAACTGTTTTGTGTTTATCTTTTGCATGGTTGTCTCCCATTTGATATGGTGTTGACCTAAAATTCCCTGTAGACATGATTCCTCTCCTCAGCATATCTCCTCCCCCGGCTAGATTTGAGCCTCTGGGTTGTTGATTTCTCTATTCTCCAGCAGTTGTCTCCCTCTTTTTGTGGATTGACCGAGGATTGTACCGATTATTCAAATTCTTTGCGACACCTTTGTATCCTTCGTGATCATTTTGTCAGCATAATCATCATATACATATATATACATATACATTCATATAATTTCATAATTTTCATATTGGCACCATCATATTTGATTGATTTGTCGATCTGAGATTCTCATTCTCTGTATGGCGGTACTTTATCCCCATACGAACTATGGTGTCTGTCCTCCCTCAATTGTAGAGTTTCAGCCCCTTAGGCATAAAGACTTTAACCTTTCTCCTCTTCCCCACTGAGTTGTTTCCTCGTGGATGATTATTACTTCAGTTTCCTCCCCAGTTGTTTATCTGGATAGAACCACTCCCCTTGAGTTATGTCCTCATTGGGTTGAGTCTTAATTGACTATTTCTTTCTAGATCTTACCTAGATAGATGCTTTGAGTCTCCTAAGAGCTTATTACCCAGTAACTAGTAATATTTTTCTTAGTTTGCAGTTTGTTACTTTTTGCCCAATACCCGACAAAAGTACCCCTGTTTTCCCAGCAGTAGAGTTCCCAATGGATTCATTTGTTTCTGAGTCTCCAGGAAGTATATCCTTGATATGTTCACCCTAACCGGTGACGAATATTTTTCTCTCCCCTTCCTGAGTCTATCCTTGATATGTTCATCCTAACCGATGATGGATTTTCTCATTGATGGTATTCTACCCAGTAAAAAGGTAGTTCTAATCCCTATTGTGTTCCCCAGAGAATTAATCCTTGATATGTTCAGCCTAACCGATGACGGGTTTCCTTCTCTTTATGGTATTCTACCCAGTAACCGGTAGTTGTAAACCCTACTTTTTCCCGCAGAGTCTATCCTTGATATGTTCATCCTAACCGGTGACAGATTTTCTCTTCGATGGTATTCTATCCAGTAATTGATAGATGTAATTCCTATTTTCTCCCCTCTCAGAGTCTATCCTTGATATGTTCATCCTAACCGGTGACAGATTTTCTATTTGATGGTCTTCTATCCAGCATTTGATAGATGTAATTCCTAATTTTTGTTCATTTGGTTTATCCTTGATATGTTCATCTTAACCGATGACGGGTATCCTCCTTGACAATCCCAAGCAAGACTATCCTTGATATGTTCATCTTAACCGATGACAGATCTTCTTCCCTTGTTGAGTCTATCCTTGATATGTTCACCCTAACCGATGGTGGATATTCTCACCTTTGGTCTTCTGCCCAGTAATTGGTAGTTGTAAATCCTATTTTTCTGCAGTTTTCCCCAGCAAGGCTATTCTTACCCAGTAACCAGTAATGAATACTACCTCCTGGATTTTCTCAGCGAGTCATCCTTGATATGTTCATCCTAACCGATGACGGATGTCCTCTCTGTCATATCTTTATTATCTCCTCACCCAGTAACATGTAGTAGATAATAGTTTTCTGCTCCTCCTGTGTTGAAGTTTATTTCTTCCCCAGTCGAGTTGAGTGTGCATTTCCTTAGTGAAATCATTTTTCCTGCATGATTCGAGTACTTTAGTGTTATCCTGACTTACTCGTATCCCCTGCAGATGTTTTGTTTCTCCGACTGAGTCTTTCCATTTTGTATGGAATTCCTCTAGTCCCCCGATAATTTTAAGTCGTAACCTGGCCTACGCATAACTCTTTTATCCCCCCCAGAGTCTCTGTCTCCCCAGTGAGTTTTCCTTATGGAATGCATTATACTCCTGTGGACTTTCGGTCTCTGATTTCTTTTCCTTTGTGACAATATTTTCCCCCAAAGAATTTACTTTTACATTCATATCAATTGCATCATGAGGTCTCTTAGGGACCAAAATTTGTTTATATGTTGTTATTTAAGCCCATTATATTGAGTCGACATGAAGATTTTAACCTTCGCCTCCTCAGTTAGAATGTCCTTAAATAGGGGCAGCTGTAAGACCCCAATTTTGACCCTAAGATCCCTCATGCAATTTCATCATATGCATTAGCATTGGGATCACACCTTCGCATCCTCCTTTCCCCTCTTTCATTAGGTTTATTTTGGGAGAGATCACCAAGCACTATGTGATTGTATCATACTTGTATATCATCATTTTACTAACCAAAATACCAAAAATAAGTCTGTGTATTTGCCTAACTCTTTTGTAGGTGGGGCATGATCTCCATTGATCTATCAAGTCATATCTAGGGTTTGAGACCCTCATGACAAAGAGCACAACCATGAATTAATCCAAGAATGGTTATGAGCATCATATATGAGTTCCATTGATTCCTACATGTTATATTGATCAAGTTTTCTTCAAGAGTTTGAAGGTGATTTGCCTTGGAAACCCTAGTTTGACTGGGTATCTTGAGTAACTTCTCCAACAAGCTATCTCACCAATTGATCAAATTTATCAAGGGACACTTCAAAATTCATCATCTTATGCATATATGATCTACCATGAGCCAAGAAAGTCCAAAGAATTGAAGGTTGGCAAGTTGGTTGATGGTGGTTGGCCAGATGAATTCATCTGATCAAATCTGGGTCTCCCTAGACCCTACATCCTACAATTTTCACCATATGAAAATGCTTCCAAGAGAAACGCTACTCTAAATAACATTCCAAACAACTTTCATGTTAAGACCTAGAGCTATTTTTTCTTGGAAAATCATTTTCTATGTTGAAACATTATAGGTCATTTTGTCTAAACCCTAATTTGAAAGTCAACTTCCCAAGGCCATAACTTGCTCATTTTTTATGTCATGAAATATTTCCAAGTTTCATAATCAAATTCAAGATGTCTACTTCACCTTTGATGTTTGGAGTGAGAGCAAATTCAACTTTTATGAGCATGTGATATGAGGTTACATTATAGGTCATTTTTTACCTATACCATTGAACAAGTGATTTTTTCAAACTTCAAAAATGCATAACTCTATCATTCTAAATCCAAATTACATGAAATTGGTGACCATTTTGAAGGTCTTTGAAAGGGATACAACTTTGATAAAGACACTTTTCTCATTTGAAGCACACATAAAAAGTTAAGTAAGGTGGAATATTGAGGTATATGGCTTGACACTTAGAAAAATTTTCAACATGTTGAAATTTCCAAACTTCCACCTAAAAATTCTCCATGTTCCAGGCTCTAAATGAAAAAGTGTTGAACATCAAACTTGTTACCCTGACCCAAGCTTTCCAAAGAACCCAAGTTCATGCATTTTGGATGAGGTTTGCTAGGTCTGCGCATGACTTTAACAGGGCTGCATCATTGGAAAGAATCAATTGCACAAATTTCAGTTTATAATGCCTTGTCATTCAAGCTTCATTCAGACCTCAATTGGAATCATTTTGGACCTTATTGCATTGCATCATGGGCCTGTACATGCCCATCCACTCGTGCCATCAACATTTCCAATTTTGGACAGATTTTTGAAGTGTGCAAATATCATTCCATTTGGCTATAAATACATGACCTCTGTGCTCATTTGAAGAACACCTTACGCGCCAGCTTTTCCCCCCATTAAAACCCTCTCATTCTAAAGGAAAACCTGAGAAATTTCAATTTGAAATTTGAGTTTGAATCTCAACTGTTGGAGATTCAAGAACTCCAGGATCCAAAGCCTTGCAACCTCTTTAATCATTTCCTGCTAGCTTCTCAAGTGTGATCAGATCGTGTTTGGAGCAAGCAACATCAAGAACTGCATAGCATTGAAGGTAATTTTCAGAAAACTTCATCTCTTCGATTCTCACTCAATTCTACTCAATTCTCTTGGATCTTTGGTTGTCTGAAGTCCTACCAATGTAGGCAAGAAGATTGAGTTGCTTAGAGGTCAAATCGAAGCAACTCAGTTGACACACCTCAAAATTCAACTCATCATATCTTTTTATATATTTGGAGTTAGTTGAAATTGAGGTCAGATTCGTGCTCTACGCCATTTTTTCTTTTAGATCATGTCCTCCTTTTCATTTATGTGATGGTGATGACTGAACCAGTCCGGTGAGCCTCGCCTGAGAAGGTGACCAGAGTTTCAGCGCCGGTGGTGTGTTGGACAGGTTCTGAGCCACATGATCAATTCAAAATGTTTTAATCTCACGCGTTGGTTTTGATTACCATCCCTATGGCGCATTGACTTAAGTCCACGGTGGAAAGCGCACTGAGGACCACTTGATCTGCCACCTCAATTAATGAGGGAGATAAAGTGGCCCACATTTTTTGCTATTTTCTGATTTTCATTTTACTCCTTTTATTTTCATTAATTCATATTAAATTTAATATTGATCCAAAAAATATGAGAATTTCACCAAAAATTTTCAAATAATTTCCTCTTTCACATTTTGAATTAAAATTATTTTTTGGATCATTATTAATATTTTTCATGATTTAATTGATTTTATGATTATTTTTAATTGTTTAAAAATACTTTTAAGTCTTTAAAAATTCTTAAATTTTTTCTCCAAGGTCCTTTGACCTTGTTTGACCTATGGTAAATCTCATGGCCATTTCTTTGGTGTTTTGATGAGGTTTTAGGAATTTCACAAACCATATTTAATTTAAATGTATTATGTTAGTCTTTTTAATTTGAATAAATACCAATTAATTGTGTTCACCAATTGTGATGACTTGTTTGAGTTTGACTCTTGTTGTTGGGCCTTGGTCAAGGTTGATTTGACTTTGTCAAGTTAATATAATTGGATTTAGGGGATTGATGGAATGTACATTCCATCTCCCAAAATGAATGGATGATATTAATTTGGTAAAAGTCCTCCTTTGATCAATTTGAGTTTTGATCCATTCCCCTCCCTATTCATCTCATTCCCCTTCTTTATGCATTCATCTCATTTGGTCTATGATATCTCAAAGTCCCAAGGCTAGTTGATTGAAAAATCAACATAAGTATGGATGAGATTAGGCCACCTCTTTTGCATATTCTTTTTTATGTGTAGTATGTTTCATGAGCATAGTCCATTATATTATGTCTCTAACATGCATTAACACCAAAATTCAATTGCCTGACCTCAAATAGTTGTGACTTCTACATAAGTCCAATTACGACTGCTTAACATAGCGCTAAATTTGTGACACAAAAGGCATAGAATTCTAGTTAGTGAGATTGTAAGTATCCCCTCTTTCATGGTATTATGTGGAAACTTGGTCTTTTTTCCTTCCTTTGGAAGATGTCTTGGCTCAAGGATCCATGCTTGTGATAAGTGGGTTGAGTATTCTTCAAAGAATAACTTAAAATGAAAGCAAAAGCAAAACAATACTAACTTCTAATTCATTAACAACTAACTTTTAATTTCAAGCCATTTACTTTAATGTCATTTAATTTTAACCTTTATTCATTTGCCATTATTCATAACATTCTATTTGTTTATGTTAATGCAATTTTCACTTTGTCCATTTGGACCATATTGAGTGATATATCTTGTTTGTGTATACGTTGCTTGTTTGTGTGGTCTTTGACCATTAATGTACATAATAACAACAAAAACCCTAAAAAAAACCTTTTGTGTGGACTGTTGGCTTGATCTTGGACAAATTGACTTAGAACTTAGGCAACATTCCTATGCTAAAGGACTTGGCCAATGCCAACTTTTTGTGAAACCAAGTGCTTGCAATTTGGAACTTCATCTGATACATCATTCAAGATCCCTTTGAGTTCATCTGCAACATGATCATTGTGAAGTTGTTATTTTGAACCTGTGACTTGTGAAATTCATTTGTTACATGGGTTAATTTGAAGAAGATCATGAAGTGGCTAAGCTTGGATGTGGCTATCTATTTTTGATTCCCTTGCTCTTCAAGATTGATATAATTGTGCATTTATGTGTTGCTTGATTCTAAATGTCCAAGGGAATCTGGGTTTCTATTGACATTCTTGTCTATTGGATTGCTACCCATTGGTCAGATCTTTTCAACTCTTAACTTTTAATTTTATGCATAGGATTAGTCTCTTCATCTTCTCCCTATTTCTTAAATTTCAAAATCTCTCCCTCCCCTTTTAAAATCGTCTTTGATTGAACTTATTTTGTTCTAAACTTTGACCACTTTGTAAAAAGATAGAAACTTTGGCCTTATGCCATTGCATTTTCAAACTTCTTTTCTTAAATCAAATTTGTAAATAAACTTAACTATACTTGACGTAAACTTTCAAAAAGCCAAAAAAGGAACAAACTCATTCAAACCATTTTAGGCCTTTGTGCCTTTCAAACTTAATTTCGTTAAAAATAATGCATCCACTTTGAAATTTGTATCACGAACTATGATGTTTTGATCCCTCATTTTTATGTTGGTACGTAGGCACAAGTCCGAAGGTCTTGTCAAACACAAAAATATAATTAATTGAATTATTTTATCATCCCCCCATTCTATTTGCTTGTAAACATCAATTTTGTACCAAATACATACGCACACAAAAAGGGCTCCCTAGGAGTACCTAGGACACTTTGGGTGCTAACACCTTCCCTCTGTGTAACCAACCCCCTTACCTGTAATCTCTGACATTTTATTAGTTTTGATTTGAAAACTTTTTACTTTTGGGTTTTGTTCGTACTTTTTCCCTTTTCCCTTGGAAACAATAAAAGCGCGGTGGCGACTCTTGTTATTTGATGTCTAGCTTATCCATAGCTTGATGATCATGAATTTACCGCTACAGTAGCGTGACTCACCATATTCTGGACATTGATCCAATATTTCATACTCTTTCTTGCATAATATGCAATCATTAGGGTATGTATGTATTTTGACATACTCCAAACCCATTGGACACAATATCTTCTTGGCCTCATAACAACGGTCGGACAAATTGTTATCTTCTGGTAGCATTTGTTTCAACAAATCAAGTAATTATATGAAACTCTTATCCAACCACCCACCTTTTTCCTTAAATTAAATAATTTTAACAACACAGACAATCGTGTAAAATGGGTGCACCCCTTATAGAAAGGCACATCTTTGTCGCTACATAAATTATCATAAATATGGGCTTTCATATAAGAAGATTATCCAATATCACATGTCATATCTTCTATTTAATCATACATATCTTCATCATCTTCATCCATTTATGACATCACATTTCAATCATTACCCACTTCTCCATGCTACGTCCATGTTATATAATTTTGACATATTCCATCACAACATAGGTGATGTAATATTTCTTTCTTTGACAATTTTTTTATATTCCTGCAAACAACACAAGGACAATAAAAAATACCATTATTGTCAGGAACATTTTTTTCGGCGGATTCAAGGAATTCAAAAACTCCTTTCTCATACACCAAACCTAATCTATTAGCTTTCATCCAACTACAAATCATAACAAATTCTGAAATTTATATCAAAAGATAAATGTGAATGGCACACTAATTCTACACACGTAACATCCTAATATGATTATATACATATGCATATCCAACACCAAAATCTAAAGCATATTCACAAAGTCTGAATAAAACATGAACATGGCAACATGAACAATACACATGACAACCTTTGGATCAAATGGATCCATTGTTATTATACCAAACATCATGATGTCATGTTTTTTCCCATCAAGGCCAATTTCTCTTGGATTTTAAAAGCAATTCTCAACTAAAGGTAGGTAGTGATGCATCTTAAGGAGTGGAAAGACATGTTGCAGCAAAACAAGTATTGCACCAGGAAGATATATTTGGCAATCAAGAACCATCATCAAAGTGTTTTTTGGAGGAACCTTTTCTATGTAAGTCCAGTGAGACCGAGGGAAATGTGCATGCTTTGGTTAACTTGCCATAATAGGCTAGCAACCAAGGCTAGATTGTGTAAGATTGGTATCTTAAACGAGGATCGCTATTGTTTTTGCAGGGAGAAAGAAACAATTTAGCATATTTCGTTTGCATGCGAGGGAACTAAGATGATTTAGGAGTATATTTTAGCTTGGATGCAGGTGAACCACAAAGCTTAGAGTTGGGATGAGGAGCTAAAATGGATAGTTCAGCAAAGCAATGGTAAAGGTTGGTGTGCAACAATCCTGAAGTGTGCCACAGTGGAAACGATTTATGTTTTTTTTTTTGGAACTAGAGGAATATTATTTGTTTTGGGAATCATGTAGGTATTAGTGCTATAGAATCTAATATTGCGGAAAAAATTATGTATAAAACTTAGATGAAACCCCATCTTAGGCAACATGTTAGTGTTCTTATGATGCCTTAGGGTGGTTGTGGTCCCGTTGTTGCTTTGTGCCTGGATCGTTTTGATCGCCTTGGTTGTTTCGTGTCTTGGTTTAGTAATAAAATTGCCTTTTTACAAAAAAACAATACATGTGACAATGTCAGTACACGCAACATCCTAATATTATTCATTTGTTAAAAAAATAAACCAATAACCCTAACAAAGAACATATACATTCAGAAGCATCAGAGAGAGAAAGAGTGGTAAATAACCCTAGCAAAGAACCTAAACATTCAGAAGCGTCAGAGAAAGAGAGAATCGTAATGTACCGTGAATCAAAGAGGATAACGATTTCGTTTCCATAAATGATATCCGTTTCCAGAAATGAATGTAGATGGTGAAGATTTCACTATCATTGTCGTCTTGTTCGCTAGGGCACCCTTGTGCGTTATGAACGAAATGAAGTACATGTTATGTTTTAATTTTGTGGGAAATAATTTCATAACAGTTGCAAGCTTAAACCATAGTGAAATATGAAACATATAACCAAAGTTGAATGAAACAACCGTAGTTTTTATATGTTTAATTTTTAAATAACAATAAATGTGAAGAGACATGCGCTTATTTTTATTGAAAAAATAGAAAAATGTTGATGTTGGGATTCAAAGCTTGTCATCCAAATTCTATGTCCACGATTATTTTTAGAAACCGTGATGAAATATTTCTTAATAAAATACAAAAATAATATGAGCATAAAAAATGTGATATGATTATGGTGGAAAAGTGGTTGTTGTAATATTGTGTTACCAAAGGTATATTTTCTAGTAAAGATACCATTTATAAAACATGTACCTCGAATCAATATGTCTGTGGTAGTAGTCTCTCATCTAGTCAAAGAAGAAACTTCTCCTCCAGACTAAAACTTTTTGGGTTTCTGGAAATGAGTACTAATGTGACCTGGCTCTCCATAGTTGAAGCAAGTCAGTGAGCTACTCTTACAATCAGGGATAAAATTTCCAATCTTCCCACACTTGAAGCATCTCTTCTCAAAACTCCTACAGTCATTGGCATGATGACCTGTGACCCCACACTTAAAGCACCTGATAGAAGTGGGAGTCTCTCTCCCATTTGTCATGTTCTCACCCAAAGCCTTTTGCTTTCCTTTGTCAGCTGAAGCACAATATGGTTTTCCATAATTCCGATTCTTCCTTTTCTTCTCCTAAGACTCTTATAATGAGAAGACTGGACTTTGCTATCCTCATCATAAATCATGCACTTATTCACCAGCATAGGAAATCGACGAATCTCCTGAATCCCAATGCCCTACTTGGTCTCGGAACTCAATCCTCTTCCAAACTTGATAAACCTCGGCTCTTCAGCTACCACATTATTATAGTGTGGACAAAACTTAACTAGCTCTTTGAAGTTAGCAGCATACTCTGCAACAGTCATATTTCCCTGCTTTAGTTGTAGAACTCAATTTATTTCTTACTATGGATTTCATATAGAAAATACTTCTCTAAAAACTCAGCCCTGAACATGGCCTAAGTAATCTCAGCACCAACAACCTCTAGTATATGACGTGCATTATCCCATCAGTCTTCGGCCTCCTCTGACTGCCTATGAGTCTCGAACTTCACCTTCTGAACTTCAGTGCAAGACATCACTCAAAAAATATTCTCAGTCTCTCTGAGCTATGTTTGTGCACCCTCTTGATCATATCTTCCATTGAAGGTTGGTAGATTGTTTCTCTGAAACTTTCCCAATCTACATAACTCATCGCCAGCCTGATTCTGCTGACCCTGCAGCGCTTGAACCATCGCTTCCAAAGCATCAATAATTTCCCAGTCATTTCTTCATCTTACCATATTTTTGCACACTAGTAAACAACCATTAGAATAAACATTGCACCGATAATATTCATACACTCTTCGCATACTAGGGAACATATAACATGACATAAACCTTGGCTGACAGACTGGCTTTCTCTGATATTACTAGCATAAATCCCTAAATCCTGAAACTTATATGAAGAGATTTAATTGAAAATTTAAGGTGTCTACGATAAACCTCCAAAAACTCATCAACACATAAAACATTAGGCTTTGAGCCACATAGTTCAACATTAACTCAAAACATAATAAGAACACCCCGCTCTCGATGTTACAAGATCAGAGCATTAAAACCACTAAATCCCAATAAACACGAAGAATAGCTCCAACAAGCTACCTTCCACACACAACAAAAACTTTACTCCTGATTATCTGCAAGATGTCCATGGTGGACAACATTAAGTAAAAGGGGTGAGAAATAAACTTCGATATAAAACAATGTAAAGAATGCAAAGGTAGATAGACACACAACATATTGTACACTCAATAAACACTGAACAACATCACAATCTCACACCTATTCTACAATAATACACATATATGCAATGAGACTCATGACACGACATGACACTATGCATGTGGTACCAACTTAACATTTGGTTCTCTCAAGAACCAGGTCTCCCCTTTTGAACCCATGAGCCCCCCCTTCAGATCTCCAACCCCTATTTTGAGCTTGGTACAAGCCACTAGTCCTCCCTTCAAAACTAGTGAACATGCCTCTTTCAATGGCACGACACAATGATGCATGTCAATAAAAATAAATGCAACAAAAATACTAATGCTTACGGTCCCCCTTCTGACCATAACTAAAATGCATTGACACATAATAGTAATTCCCCCTTCTGAACTATTATTCAACAATCAGAACAATAATACATTTAAGCATACAAATAGTCCCCCCTTCTGAACTATTCATTATCACATCAACAATACATAATTCATCATCATATAATCATGCATCTCACAATAATACTAGTCATTTTTACATCATGTAACATCATAAAACATCATCATATGCATCCCATATAATTGCTACATCAGGTAAACGTCAACATGTAAGCAACTCAATTATCATTCAACAATGATGATTCCACTACAGTTAATTAAATGCATAATAATTAATTAACAACACCAATATAGCCAAACAATTGCCAATCATTGACTAAACCATAAAACAACATCAAAATTCTGAATCGACAGCTCAAACTACACAAACTGGGACAAATCGACCCTTCTGACAGCATGGCAGGTAGCCTGTCACCAAGGTGGCACCCGTCATCCTGTTAAAACATCCAGCTCGTCATTCTAATGACGATCGACTTGAAAAACCAAGCCTAAAGACCATGACGGTCTCCCTATCATAACATTGACGTCTATCAACGTCTTAAGGTGCGTTGCAGTCAACCAGTCATCTGGGTGACACTCGTCACCCTGCAGTAGACTGCACAAACACAAATTGGTTGTGAGAGTTCCCTTGAAACTCCAATTTTGGCTCATAACCATCCCAACACGTCCAGAAAATATACTACATACAATATCATCATTATAACATGCTAATTCACAAATTTACACATTTTATTCCTCAATTTCATGAAATTCATGTTTATGTTCCAAGCTCCAAAACCTCAACAATGGCACATATCATATAGGCATAGAAACATAATTTCACACATATGAGTTTAGTCATGAAAATCAGGTAACAACACTTTAAAACATCAATTTTAGATGATCATACCACAACAACAACTCATAATAGTTATCACTCAATCCCTAAAGAGAGTAAATGTCCCTCTTGTACCCTTTCAGTAAAACACCAATATAGAAGCACTTTTCCCCTTATCTTAGATTCCTAGCAGTAAATTCTGAATTGATTAGGATTGATGGTTTGAGTTCTTCCCTCTTCAAGCCCTAGCCTCCCTTTTCTCCAAAAGTTATCACTTTATGTACTCCTCTAAAAAGCTCAATTAACCCTTTTTTATCTCTAAAAACCTAATTTAATCTCTTGTTAATTACACCTTGGCC
Organism: Lathyrus oleraceus; assembly: GCF_024323335.1. NCBI lineage: Eukaryota > Viridiplantae > Streptophyta > Magnoliopsida > Fabales > Fabaceae > Lathyrus > Lathyrus oleraceus. The sequence goes on from NC_066585.1 coordinate 182,462,398, forward strand.
CAACTTTTCTTACAATTCTCACCAATTCCCTTATTTCTCCTTAGTTCATATTTTCTACCCAAAACCTCCATTTCTATTTATTTTAATTAAATAATTAAAAATAATTATTAATTCTAATTATTTATAATTATTTTAATCATTCTATCAACTCACCAATACTCTCACAACTCCCCACCATACACCACATACATATACAACTCATAATATATTTAATTAAAAGCGCACCGGATACTAAATAATTAAATAAAAACATGAATAATTTATTTAAATGGATTAATCAAATTTCGGGGTGTTACAAGCAGCAGTGATTCCTTCATAAGGATTCATCATGTAATTTCCGCGAGGGGCGACAATAATTTCTTTATTAGGGTCCAACATGTAATCGCCTCGAGGAACAACAAAGATTCCTTCATAAGGATCCATCATATTCAACAACCTTAAATGAGATCTCAATAACATTCCTTCACATCTTTGATATCCTACATGTAAATTTGCAATAATGTAAAATTTATATAAATAAAGTGAAGGCCTAAATAATTTTTTTTACCACTTTAATAGCACTGGAAAAGAGTTCCCCCCACAAAAAGTCATTATCCTTACAAAGAGGTTGAGAATATAACCCGCATGTACAAAATAAACATCGAACAATCAGAACTAAATGAGGCTCATCGCCCTAGCAATCATCTCTTGGTAGGAGATCTTATTCCACAACCTTAGTGTCCCCCCTTTCTGGAATGGTTAAGTAGTCATCTACAATTGCTTCTCCTGGCGGTGTTCGCCCATTCTCATTTATGCCCACAATGTTCATGCCTATTATTTTGACCTTCAACTGCAAGATTTCTACATAGCACTTTCTGCCAATCTTTTGGTTCCTCTAGATAACATCGACTCACAAATTGATTAAAGGAAAACCGCTCTATGTTCATTTTATATTAGGAGGTGCATCAATTACTAGATATCTTACATTGATCTATCTGGCATTTTTCTTCCCCAAAGGTGATATTCAAAGTTATATACCCCTTCATCTGCATCCTTCTCGGAGAAGGTAATCTTGACCTTTGAAGCTCCTTATTCGCCTACCTTGGGGTCAACTGGTGAAACATAAATGGCTAGGATTTGGCGGGATTATTTGTTTTAGGCATAATCGGTATCTACTAGGGGTGTGCAAAAAAATCGGTTATTCATAACCAAATTGGTATCCAAATTGTTCCACTTTTAAAAAACCAAACCAAATGTTAAAATAAAAATTTGGGTATCCATTTTGTTATCCAAATATAAACCGTTACCCATTATAAAAATTTGGTTTTGTTATTGGGTATCCAAAATTTACTTAAATTTTTATATTTGTCTCTTTTCATGTTTTATCACATTATAATTAATTTTATATTTTAAATGTTTTTAAATTTCATAAAAAAATTATTTTAAAAATAAAATTCAGAATTTTTTTCTTTTCACGGAAAATATTATATTCGGATTTTTTTTTTCGAAAAAATTATATTTGATATTTTTTTTTCGAAAAAATTATATTTGATATTTTTTTTTCAAATAAAATTATTATTTTCTTCTAAATAAAAAAAAATATTTTTTATCAAAAATATTTTGTATTTTTTTCAGTAAAAAAATTTAGATTTTTTTTGATAATTTTTTTAATTTTTAAAAAGGTTATTTTTTTCAAATTTTCAGAATAAAAAAAATAATTTAATTTTTTTTTTATAATTTCAGAATAGAAATTATTAGTTTTTATTTTCAGAATTTTTTTATTTCTGATTTCCGTTTTTTTTAATAAATTTTTTTCCGTTATTTTTATTTTTTGGAATAACTTTTTTTTAAAGATTATTTTTATTCTAAATTTTTTTATCTAAAAAAAATTTGTTTTTTGTATGTTTTTTAAATTTTAAAAGAAAAAATATTTTAAAATCTCATAAAATTTGTTTATGTTTTTAAATTTAAAAATTAATATTAATTTTAAGAAAATAAAAGTTAAATTAAATTAAATAATTTTGATCAAAATCAAAATCCATTTAAAACCGGTTATTAGCCAAACCGATCCAAACATAAACCAATTTTAAAAAAATAAACTGGTCTCATTAAAGTGGTTTTAAAAACCAAATTAATCCATATATTTGGTTCAATTTGGTTTGGATTTTGAACCATGCACACCCCTAGTATCTACGCCTCCAACGAATGCTCTTGTGATGGTGTTGAGAGTGTGGTAGATAATCATGTTACTGTCCTCCTTACTCTGCTTATTTCATTGATTGGATATGGGGATCCTAGGGAAGACCTATGCCTAGGAACTAGATCCCCCTGATCATCCACCGAGGTTATGCTTAACATACTTCTTTAAGTGTCCCTCCTGTATCAGGCGCTCTATCTTCTTCTTAAGTTGTAGACAGTCCTCAGTGTGGTATCCCTTGATCTTATGGAACTTACACCAATTATATGTCTCGGGCCTCATGATGTCCACCTTTGGGGATGGTTGTTGAGGGATTTTATGCATGTGAATAAATTCTCGCCATATTGGCTCTCAGCGAGTATTCAAAGGCATGCAACTTTTCACTGGATCCCACTCTGCATGAATGTTGTCTTCTCCCTCATAGGAGACGTGTATTGGTTCCTTTGTGAGATGTATATATTGGAGTGTGTTCTTTAACATCTCGGGCCTTATTTTTAGCATTGATCTATTACTAAGACAAGGATGTCGCTGGCCTCTAGGCGAGGGACTCGTTGAAATGTCTCATCCTGAGGCCTTTCTGGAATGCTCCTACAAAAAATTTCTGGTTCAGATGGATTACTTTAATTGTTGCTTTGGTGAAGCGGATGAGATACTCTCTCATCAATTCTGAGGGGTCTTGGCAGATGTTGAATAGACTGGTGGCGATCAAATTTATACACTTGCTTGCGGGGGAATTGATGGACCACCTTTCTCATTAGGTCTTAGTAGCTTGTGACAAAGACTCGGGGGAGACCCATAACCTAACTAAGAGTTTTGTCTATAAAGGGGCCATACATTATTTTACACTTCAAGGAGTTAGGTGCCCCAATGATATCCATCTGAGTGTTGATGGAGGTTGTATGTTCATACGGGTTGCTGCGTCCGTCGAACTTAGCCAATGATGGCAGTTTGATATTCTCTAGGACAAACGCCTCCCATATCTCATATGATAGAAGTTGGAGATCTGACACCTCCAATTTATTCACCATGTATGTCTCTTATTGAAGCTGATGGATATAAAGGACATTATCCTCTAGGGTTTGGTTATGATGATGAATGTCGTCCATAGTGGCGCACATCTCCCCTATGACACTTTCCTCCCCGTCAGATTACTCACTGGCCAGAGATGTTGTATTTTTGTCCACCATGATGGACTGAGATAATGAAGGTGAAGATAATAATCCGACTGAATACTACAACGGTGACTCATGTCATTTTTACCAGGGCCCCACATTGGACGTCAATTATAGTTTCTAAAAGTACAAATGGATGTCAATCCCTAGTGATTAAGGGCTGTCAGAGGCTTTAAGGTTATTGTAAGGTTGAGAGCTAGCTCATGTGTGGTGTGAAGCCCTTGTATGTATGTATTTATATGTTAAAGTTAGGTTGTCCCTGCAATCATGATGATAAGATATTTATACCCGTACCGGGCCCGAATCCTAAACTTCCTTGGAAATAGCGACCACTTAGTTTACCTCCTGATATTCGGGAGGCCATGGTACACCTCTGTCACAACTCCTTCCATGTCGTTACAGGAGGAGGACACATCACTCAATTTTATTATATGCGACTTATCCCAGAGAAGGGTGAGACATCTAACAAAAGGGTGGTGCATTCAATAAAGGGGCGACTGATATGGTAAACGGTGAATTAGAGATCTCCATGTCACCTTTTAAGGACCTTTTACGAATATACCGATTTAGTGTTTAACTAAATGACAAAATTTGTTGGGATTAGATTTCATCGACGTATTCTCATGTTTAAATACGATCTAGACACGTGTTCACTATAACACAACTTTAATCAAACTCTTTTCTCACCCATGTGCGATTGAAAAAAACCTTTTCACAAATAGACATTGTTTAGTTCTTTCTAACGTGTATACAAACTAGCACTTAAGCCTCCACCGAGAGTAAACAAGCCAATGTTTAATCGTTAGAATGCAACCTAAACACTCATCCTCTAAAAATAATCAACAAAAACTCTTGGCTACCCCGAACTGCGAATGCTCTGACTTCCTTATTGCACTGTAAGGATATGTAGGCACGAGATTGCGAGATCTTGACGAGCACACTAATAAAAACCCTCCATTTTTCCCCTTTTGAGGTTCCCTTTCTCTTTTCAATCTTTTATTCACTCGAAGAAAACAAATAACATTAGCTAACATTAAAATCTCAAGTTTAACTAAAAGGTTCTCGTTGAGTACAACGGACGTGAGGGGTGCTAATACCCCCCCCCCCCCTTGCGTAATCGACTCCTGAACCCGAATGTGGTTGCAACGACCATTTTTCATTTTTAAAGGTTTTATCGATATTTCCCTATTCCTTCATCGGAATAAATAAAGTTCGATGACGATTCTGTTCGAATCATTTTTTCCACGACCATCGCGAGGGATCATATTTTTTGAGATGCGACACACATACAACAAAAACTTTACTCCTGATTATCTGTAAGATATCCATGGTGGACAACATTAAGAAAAAGAGTGAGAAATAAACTTCGATATAAAACGATGTAAAGAATTCAAAGGTAGATAGACACACAAATATTGTACATTCAATACACATTTAACAACATCATAATTTCACACCTATTCCACAACAATATACACATATATGCAATGAGACTCATGACACAACATGACACTATGTATGTGGTATCAAGTCAACATTTGGTTCTCTCACGATCCGGGTCCCCCTTTTGAACCCATGATCCCCCCCTTCTGAGCTTCAAGCCCCCCTTTTGAGCTCGGGGCAAGCCATTACTCCCCCTTCTGAACTAGCAAACATGTCTCTTTCAACGACACAACACAATGATGCATGTCAATAAAAATCAATGCAACAACAATAACAATGCTTATGGTCCCCCTTCTAACCATAATAAAAAATGCATTGAAATATAATAGTAATTCCCCCATCTGAACTACTATTCAACAATCATAACAATAATACATTCAAGCATACAAATAGTCCCTCCTTCTAAACTATTTATCATCACGTCAACAATACATAATTAATTATCATATAAGCATGCATCTCACAACAATACTAGTCATTTTTACATCATGTAACATCACAAAACAACATCATATTCATTCCATACAATTGCTACATCAGGTAAATATCAACATGTAAGCAAATCAATCATCATTCAACAACGATAATTCCACTATAATTAATTAAATTCATAATAATTAATTAACAATACCAATACATCCAGACTGTGGCCAATCATTGACTAAACCACAAAACAACATCAAAGTTCTGAATCGACAGCTTAAACTACACAAATTGGGATAAAACGCTCCTTCTGACAGCATGACAGATAGCCCGTCACCAGGGTGACACTCGTCATCCTGTTAAAACTCCCAGCTCGTCATTCTAATGACGACCGACTTGAAAAACCAAGGTTAGAGACCATGACAGTCTCCCTGTCATAGCGCTGAAGCCAGTCAGCATCTTAAGGTGCATGGCAATCAACCCGTCATCTGGGTGATGCCCGTCATCCTGCACTAGACTGCCAAACACAAATTGGCCATGGGAGTTCCCTTGAAACTCTAATTTTGGATCCCAAAACATCTAGAAAATATACTATATACAATATCATCATTATAACATGCTAAATCACATATTTACACACTTTTATTCCTCAATTTCATGAAATTCATGTAAATGTTCCAAGCCCCAAAATCTCAATAATGACACATATCATATAGGTATAGAACATAATTTCACACATATGAATTTAATCACGAAAATCAGGTAACAACACCTTCAATCATCAATTTTCATGGTATCATACCACAAAACAACTCATAATAGTTATCATTCAGTCCCTAAAGAGAGTAAGGGCCCCTCTTATACCCTTTCATGCAAAACACCAATATAGAAGCACTTTTCCCCTTACCTCAGATTCCTAGCAGCAAATTCTGAATTGATTAAGGTTGGTGGTTTGAGTTCTTCCCTCTTCAATCCATAGTCTCCTTTTCCTCCAAAAGCTATCACTTTATGTAATCCTCTAAAAAGCTCAACTAACCCCTTTTTTATCTCTAAAATCCTAATTTAATTTCTTGTTAATTACACTTTGGCCCAACTTGTCTTCCAATTCTCACAAATTCCCTTATTTCTCCTTAGTTCATATTTTCTACCCAAAATCTCTATTTCTATTTGTTTCAATTAATTAATTAAAAATAATTATTAATTCTAATTATTTATAATTATTTTAATCATTTTATCGACTCACCAATACTCTCACAACTCCCCACCATACACCACATATATATACAACTCATAATATATTTAATTAAAATAGTACCACATACTAAATAATTAAGTAAAAACATGAATAATTTAATTAAATGGATTAATCAAATTTTGGGGTGTTACAGGTGGCAAGGATTCCTTCATAAAGATCCAACATGTAATTGCCTTGAGGTGCGATAATGATTCCTTTATTAGGGTCCAACATGTAATCGCCTCGAGGGACAACAAGGATTCCGTCATAAAGATCCATCATATTCAACAACCTTAAATGAGATCTTGATAATATTCCTTCGCATCTTTGGTATCCTGCATGTAAATTAGAAATAATCTAAAACTTATATAAATAAAGTGAGGGCCTTATTAAAAATTATGTGCCACTTTAATAGCACAGGAAAAGAGTTCCCCCCCACAAAAAGTCATTATCCTTACAAAACGGTTGGGAATATAACTCACATATACGAAATAAACATAAAAAAATCAGAACTCAATGAGGCTCATCGCCCTAGCAATCATCCCTTGGTAGGAGATCTTCTTCCACAACCTTAGTGTTCCCCCTTTTTGGAATGGTTAAGTAGTCCTCTACAAATGCTTCTCCTGGCGGCGTTCGCCCATTCTCCTTTATGCCCACAATGTTCATGTCTATTATTTTGACCTTCAACTTCAAGATTTAGACATAGAGCTTTCTTCCAATCTCTAGGTTCCCCTAGATAACACCGACTTGCCAATTGATTAACGACATATCGCCCTATGATCATTTTTTATATTATGAGGTGCATTAATTACTAGATATCTTACCTTTGATCTATATGGCATTTTTTTTCTTCCCCAAAGGTGATATTCAAAGTTATGTACCCCTTCACCTGCATCCTTCTTGGTGAATGTAATCTTGATCTTTGAAGTTCCTGATCCGTCTTCCTTGGGGTCAACAGGTGAACCATCAATGGCTAGGTTTTGACGGGAATATTTGTTTGGGCACAATTGGTATCTCCGCCTCCAACGAATGCTCTTGTGATAGTGTTGAGCGTGTGACAGATAGTCATGTCACCCTCCTTCTTACTTGACTCATTTCATTTATTGGATATAGGGATCCTAGGGACATCCCATGCCTAGGAACTAGATCCCCTTGATTCTCCACCAAGGTTACACTTAACATACTTCTTTAAGTGTCCCTCCTAGATCAGACACTCTATCTTCTTCTTAAGTTGTAGACAGTCATCGATGTGGTGTCCCTTGATCTTATGGAACTTACACCAATTAAATGGCTCGGGCCTCATGATGTCCACCTTTAGGGATAGTTGTTGAGTGATGTTATATATGTGAATGAATTCTCGCCATATCGGCTCTCGACGAGTATTCAAAGGCCTGGAACTTTTCACTGGATTTCCACTCTTCTTAAATGTTGTCTTCTCCATCATAGGCGACATGTATTAGTTCCTTTGTGAGATGTACATATTGGAGCGTGTTATTTTTCATCATGCCCGTTTCTTGTTAGCGCTGATGGATATAAAAGACAATATCCTCTAGGATTTGGTTATGGCGATGGATGTCATCCATAATAGTGCGCATCTCCCCTATGACACTTTCCTCATCGTCAGATTACTCACTAGCCAAAGTTGTTGTATTTTTGTTCATCGTGATGGACTGAGATAATGAACGTGAAGATAGTAATCTGATTGAATACTGCAACGGTGGCCCATGCCATTTTTACCAGGGCCCCTAGTGATTAAGGGTTGTCAATCCCTAGTGATTAAGGGATGTCAGAGGCTTTAAGGTTATTGTGAGGTTGAGAACTAACTCACATGTGGTGCTAAACCCCTGTATGTATGTATTTATATGTTAAAGTTAGGTTGTCCCTGCAATCATGATGATAAGATATTTATACCCGTACTGGACTCGAATCCTAGACTTCATTAGAAATAGCGACCATTTAGGGAGTGTGCAGTTTACCTCCAGATATTCGGGAGAATGTGGTCCACCTCTGTCACAACTTCTTCCATGCCGTTACAGGAGGATAACACATCACTCCTTTTGGTTATATGCGACTTATCCCAGAGAAGGGCAAGACATCTAACAAATGGGTGATGCATTCAATAAAAGGGTGATTGATATCGTAAACGGTCGAGTGGAGATCTCCATGTCGCCTCTTAAGACTCTTTTACAAATATACCGATACAATGTTTAACAAATAAGAAAATTTGTTGGGATTACATTTCATCGACATATTCTCGTGTAATATCATTGATCAAGAATATACAATTCCAATCAGCTATTAATATTATCACCCATTACTCTCATTCCAACTCATATCTAAATCAACTGCATGAGATCAATCATATTATCTAATAGACAGAGGAAGGTTGAGGATCATATAGTTCAACTTCATTCTCATATGTTTTTTTTATCGATCTTCCTCTATCGAGTTTATTTGCAGCTGCATGGTTTCATCGTGGCATTGCAGTTACTATAGACAACTTGAATTTTGGCTATGGCCTTATTCTAGCTACCTACAACTTATTGTGGTGGTTATTGACCGTGAGAGCCATGTGAACAGATCAAGTAATTTTCTAAAGTTTGGCCAAATGTTCGTTAAGCATTGGTTCTTATTTTAGTAAAAGTTACAACATGAGCAATTTCTCAAAGAAAAAATTACAAAATAAATCTTAACAGACACAATCACATAAAACTAAAATAGAAAAGATCTAAACCACTTTTGCCGGTAGCACCAAAATGTTGTGTCCTTAGGGCTGGTACACCACATGACAACTTAGGCTTAAATCATATCTTTCTGCCAAATATTTGGGAACAAAATCAGAACCAGACGCCATCAAATATCTCCTCTAACGACTTCTAACAAACAATCATTAACACAAAACTAGAATCAACTTTATTTGCTTTCTTATGCATAAATTAAACAATCTCCCCCCCCCCCACAGTTCTAAATACTATTAATTCTTCAAATTTGCGTGTCACTGCAGCTATGAAATATTATCCGCTTTAAATATTTAAACTCGATTCTCAAATAATGTAAGATTATTTTAACCGATCCGAATTAGTTATTTTTAAAGAGAGTTGAATAATGTATGTTTTAATTTTTGTTGAAAAGGAAATAATTTGACCTCACCTAGCATTTTATAACAGAACACAGATTTTGTAAATCACAACAGTCAAATTAGTTATCAAGATGAGGAATATATTCTTCTCTCTCTCTCTCTCTCATAAGAAACACATGGATTAACTTGGAAGTTGGAACCATAGAAAACACCTCTCATAACACATGATGCTTTGGTTACAAGCATTTATTTATATCTCTTACAACATCCAAAACTTTGTTTATACTTTCTCTCTCACATCTAAAGATATATCTTGTTTCTGAATTTCCAACATCTAAAATGGAACAAGGAAATGACCATAGATTATATGTGTCTATAGAGGATTTAGGTTTCAATGGTGAAAATTGTAACAATAGAGGAAAATTGAGAAAGATTAACCACTATGATGATGATACACATGTGTACACATCAAAGAACCTTGAGACAGAAAGAAAAAGGAGGGAGAAACTCAGTAGCAGACTTTTGATGCTTCGTTCTTTAGTACCAAACATCACAAATGTAATTAACCACTTAAACTTAACTCTTTATCTTAATTTTAATACTTTATCATTTAAAATCTATTTAATATTGAGTTAACAATTTAATTTGAATTTTAGATGAACAAAGCAAGCATTATTGAAGATGCTATCACTTACATGCAAAAATTGCAAAATGAAGTTAAGAGTCTCACGGAAGAGCTTCATGATATGGGAGGAACAAAAGAGAAAAAATCTGAGCCAAAAAGAAGTGGTTCTGCTGCTGAAGCAGAGATGAAAAATTGGGGCATACAGGTTTTATAAAATTCATTTATTTCCTAACAATGAGTTTTTTTAATCTAAATGCATATTTGTATTCGCACGGTGATAAAATAGATCTGGTCCGTCAGAATCTCGATGGGTTAAGATTTTAAACCCTAATTTTGTATTGTGTCCATCCGTTTATATTTCTATTCGCACGAACTTCATATATAATTTTTTAAATTTTAGACATAAAAAGTTCGATGCTAAATATGTCTATCCAGTCCCATTTTTTTTTCGAGCATTCACTTTACCCTGCTCTCACTTTTATACTTAGGTAGAATAAGATTTTATGTACGCATCCTCGAATATATCTATCATGTCCCATTTTTTTTTGAACTTTTGCTGAACGGATATTACTCGTTTGTCACCTTTACATATACATACTCATACTGAGACATTAAACACTACACTGATACGTTACGAAATATTAATATGACAATATTTGATACGTTGACATGTATTAGAATCCGGATACGTGAGAATACTATATAGTTTATAATATTTTGGTTTTAGTAATATTATGTGTTAAATTGTACAGGAAGAGATTGAGGTGGCAAAGGTTGATAAGAATAAGATATGGGTTAAGATGATACTTGTGAACAAGAGGGGAAGGTTATTGAAATTAATTGAAGATTTGAATGATTCACGCATTGAAATGATTGACATTAGTGTTACAACTATAGAAGGAGCATATCTTGTTACAGCAACATTACAGGTGAGAAACTTATTAATACATGCTAATAATACATGTTATTATTTGCTTTAGTTTTAAAAAACTATAGGATTGTTATGTTAATTATATTTATTTTTATTTTTATTTTTTCAGGGCTTAGATGGTGAACCACTTGAAGAATATCACATTCCAACTCTTATCAAGTTAGATTAGAGCAATTGAAAAAGTTATTTTGCATTAATCTATTAAATTGAAATGAACATTAGATTATTGTATTGCTCAATTAACTTGTACTGACTCTATTAAGTTGTTTCTAATCATGCTTTTTTTACAAGTTATATTTTATTTGGACCAGTGAACACAATGTTATTCTGGGTTTGGTTAGAATGTAATTTCAAAACTTTAAAGACAATATTCAAAGTAAATCTATTAGAATAAGAAATTAACTAAACTTTTATAATATTGATTGTTTAATGGATTTTTAAATTACAAATCTTTTATTAGTATTATTTATGCAATGTCGTGGAGATATAGGATCGATTTGTTTCAATTTTATTAAATAGATTTTTTTTAATATTTTTAAAAATAAATTTTGTAAAAATGTCTTTTTTAAGTATCACAATTTTTTTTAAATTCGTTTTTAATAAATTAAAACATTAATTTTAACATCCTATAATATAAATGTATATTATTGAAGATCAAAACATATATTCGAAATCACAATATTTAAAAAATTATATCTCAAAATAATTTTTATAAAAAAGATTTGTTTTTTAAAATAATTATTTTTTTATTTAAATATCAAAATAACCAAATTTTCAAATTAGTTATCAAAATAACCATTTTTTCCTACTGATGCATCCAATTATCTTTCAAAGGAGACTTCATTGGAGCTGACGCATGCTTGCAATGTCAATGCATGTAGGCGCTCATGCATCTGGCGCATGCATGCGTTGATGCCACATGCATTGGTGCATGCATACACTACATAGTGTATGCGCCAATGCATGTGGCACATGCACCTTCCTTTTTTCTAATTTTAAATTTTATAATTATAATTAATTAAATTAAATATTTAAATTAAATATTATTTATATTATAAAGTAAAAATATATAAAATTGACAAGAATTTCAATGACTCGCCCGATTGAAACGCCCACATATTCCACATCCAGGTGCGTTAGTCTGTCTTCGAAGTCTCCCACGATTTCCCTGAGGTGTTAACGTTTGGGGTCTTTGAGTGCTGACATGATTTAATGGTGGCTGGTGTGAAGGTCCGGTGGAAGGTCCAACGGTATTTGATAGACTTGTCATTATTTGTCCCCAATAGTTGGGGGTTGTCGCCAACGACACTTCTGTAATTGAGTTTGGTGCCCATGTTGTCGTAGTTGGGTCGTTGTGGTTGGGTGAATTGTGGGCGGTATGGTTGTCTGAATTGGGACATTGAATCATTTTGGAAACAAAGCAATGGTTCATGTGGTGTACTAAAGTCAAACAATGGTTGGGTGTTGTGGCGATGAGATGTTTGGGTCTTTATTGGTGGGGGCTACGATGGCATGACGTTGAATCGTATGAATCATCTCGACTATAGACTATTGTGGTGGTTGCGTATGGTTGTTGGTGGTTAGGGTTTGATTCTTGGTTTTGAGTTTGGGTGTGTGACATGAATTGGTTGCGAGGTTGAGTGTTTGGTGGTTGGGTGTATATGGTAGGGTGATGGTGTGAGGTTGGTCGTTGGGTTTGGGTGGGTTGACATTGTTCTTGGACGGGGATTTGTCGTTGGACGTATGATGACGAAGCTCGTTGGCTTGGATCAATCAAATACCTTGGCTCAAACACAAATTATGGCGTTGTAACCGACCTGAACCATGTCATATAATGTTGAGTTGGTCTAGCACCATGTATGACTGGTTCGTTTAAGATGTGTTATCGGCGATTCCTCCAATGACGACACATCTCTTTTGGAAAGTCTCTCCATTCGGAATAATCCCATTGGCCATCGACTCTTTATTGAGGCCAATCTCTCAAAAACGTCGGAGGTTCTGCAATTTGTTGTTGCATGCCGAACTGCAGTTTTACATGGTCACTCTAGTGCATCTCCACAGTAGTGAACCGGATAATTGGTGTTTTTGCTGTCCAAACGGCAGCATCATCATGGTTAACCTAATGATCAAGACCCAAATATGGCCTCTAGATAAACTGTACAAGAATATGACTTGATTAGATGATATGTAATTGGACAATTTTTTTAAATCAAATGTAGAGTTGTGTAGTAGTATTACATCGTCTGGTCCAATGCGAATGCAGAAAGTTTCAAGCCTTTCGTATGCCCTGCTCCCATGTCATAGCGACATGTTCAAAGGTTCGACGGGATCCATCCTACTTACTATCCGACGTTTACAAAGTCATAAGCATCTCCAATGTTTACAAAATTAGCTTTTCAGTGGTAGAAAAAGAGGATTAGTGGTATGCATATCAAGGGGACATTCTCTGGCATAATGAAGTAATGCAAAGAAAGAAAAAGGGTCGTCCAAACAACACCCGTATTCGAACTGGAATGGATACAACAAACAAAATGATTAGATTATGTAGTTCATGTCGTCAGCCCGATCATAATCGTACTAACTGTCCCAATGTTAGAACAAGCACAACAAGATAATTTTAATTATAACTCTTTTGCTTTATATTAAAAACAACATCTATTTCATATGATAACTTTGTGAGAAAATATATTCACAAACAAATACAACACATACAACACACAAGTAACACATACAAAACAACACAACAAACTACAACAAATAAAATAACATTAATAACAAATACAACACATAAACAACATAATTATGCAATTACAACAACATAAATATGCGATTACAACCATCAAAACAATTTTGAACATAGTATACATCATCTTGTGAACGTCTCTGTCAGTCTTAATATTCACCCATACACGAACTTTTCCATTTTGGTTAAACGTGGACTCAAGCCATTGAATTCTTCTAATTGTTTCACCCTCTACAATTTCTCCATCTAACCAATGGTTCAACGTACGATTAAGACGTTCGAACGATTATATATTTCAAAATCGAATCTTTATCAGATGTTGCACTGTTGAAAAGATTAAATCGATATTTCTCTTGTGAATGTATTCAGACATGGTTAAAGAAAACAAAATTGAAGGAGATTGAAGGAAAATGGAAGGAGGGTAAGAAGTTATGTGAAAAAATATGGGAGATGTGCAGTGTATTTATAGATGAACACATGCATGTGCGCTAGTGTCATAGGCGTCACACACACATAACACATGCATGCGCCTCGCAAGCACACATGCATGCGCCTCGCAAGCAAACATGCATGCGTCAGATGCATGGGCGCTTAAGGGCAATGGCATTGCAAGCATGCGTCAGCTCCAATGGCACCTCCTTTGAATGATTATTGGATGCGTCCGTTCAACTGGCGCATCAATAGTGAAAGGTTGTTATTTTGGTAATTAATTTGAAAATTTGATTATTTTGGTATTTAAATTGAAAGAAGTGGTTATTTTCAAAAAAAATCAATAAAAAACTATTTAAAATAGTTTTAAAATTAAGATATTTTTATAAACTTTAATGTTTAAATTTATTTCAATAAAATTTATAAACTTTTTTAAATAAAAATATGTTACATTATAAAAAAATCATTTAAAAAAATTAAAACAAACGGATTGATAAAAAAATTGAAACAAAGAAACTCATAAAAAAAAGGAAATTATTTTTCTTTTAATTTTCTTAAATAGATATTTCTCTTCTTTTAAGGCATCTCTATAGATCCTTTATTTAGATCAAAACATACCGTTACTGATCAATCCTAGAAATTTGGAGAAAGAATTGATAGAAGAGGTGGATTTTTTTAAATAACTATTATTTTTAAAAATAATATTAAAATAATATATATTCTTTTAAAATATATTAATATAATATATTTTTTAAAATCATCCCTCTAAAGCATGTGTCATTTGGCATGCATGTGGTACTTACACTAAGGCACCAAAAGGATGATGTTAGCATCAGGGCCAGTCTTGAGTCCGAACAAGAAGACCCACATCCCAGGGTCTCCAAAAAATAGGGATCTCAAAATTATTTTTTATAAATTATTAATAAAAAATAAATATATAAATATTAGTTGTTGAATTTTATTTGTAATGTATGCTAATTAGTATAGTGGTAAAAAAAATTATTTTTTACTCAAAGGTCAATGATTCGACCCGTTGTACCTACACTTTTACTATTTAAATGTACTATTTTAAACCAAAAAAATTTACCTTCCTTTTTATTGGGGTCCATTTTTTAAATTTGACTAGGGCCTCCAAACTTTCGGGGACGGTCCTGGTTAGCATGAATATCAAGCCAATGTAATTGGCGCATGCATTATGACATTAAGAACATGTGCCATTGTATGTGCCACATGCTTTGATTATATATTTTTTTAATTTTTAAGTTATAATTATATAAAATTGAAATAAAAAAGAAAATAAAAAATAATTAATAATATTATGTTATAAAGCTAGAATACACAACAATTGACAAGAAAATTAATGACCTGCCCGATCGAAACGTTCCCTTGTTCCACATCCTGGTGTGTTCCTGCCTTCGAGGTCTCCCACAATTTCTCTGAGGTGTTTGAGGTCTTTGAGTATTGACATTATACAATGGTGGCTGATGTGAAGATCATACGGAAGGTTCATCGTTATTTGGCAAATTTGCCATCATTTCTCTCCAATAGCTAAGGGGGTTACCGCCAACGGCGGTGTCGTAATTGAATTCGGTGCCCATGTTGTCTTAGTTAGGTCGTTGTGGCTGGGATGTTTGTGGACGGCATGGTTGCCCGAATTGGGACATTGGATCATTTTGGAAACTAAGCAATGGTTCTTGTGGTGTAAGAAAGTCAAACAATGGTTGGGTGTTGTGGCGGTGGGATGTTTGGGTGTTCATTGGTGGGGGCCTATGATGGGATGAGTTGGAATCGTATTAATTATTGGGGATATGACATATGTGGTGGTTGCATATGCTTGTTGGTGGTATGGGTTGGTTATTGGTTTTGTGTTTGGGTGTGTGGCATGAATTGGTTGTGAGGTTGGGTGTTTGGTGGTTGGGTGTATATGGTATGGTGACGGTGTGTGGTTGGTCGTTGGGTTTGGGTGGGTTGACATTGTTCTTTAGTTAGGTAATAGTGTGGGGTTGGTTGTTAGATGGGGATTTATTATTGGGCGTATGATGATGAAGCTCGTTGGTGTGGATCAATCAAATACCCTGGCTCAAACACAAACTGTGGTGTTGTAACCGATCTAAACCAAGCCATATAATGTTGAGTTGGTCTAGCACCATGTATAATTGGTTCGTTTAAGATGTGTTGACGTCAATTCCTCTAATGACGACACATCTCTTTAGCGAAGTCTCTCCAATCAGAATAATCTCAATGGCCATCGACTCTTTGTTAATGCCAATCTCTCAAACACATCAGAGGTTCTGGAATTTGTTGTTACATACCGAACTGTAGTTTCACACGGTCACTCCAGTGCATCTCCACAGTAGTGAGCCAGATGATTGGTGTTTTTGCTGTCCAAACTGCAGCATCATTGTGGTTAACCTGATGGTCAAGATCCAGATACGGCCTCCAGATAAACTGTATAAGAAATTGATATGATTAAAGGATATGTAATTTGATAATTTTTTAAAATAAAAAGTAGATTTGTTTAGTAGTAATACATCGTCTGGTCCAATGTGGTCTAAAAGATTGTGATAGACTACTACAGCGTATTTGGGACACCTGTTGTAGTTCATCCCCAGAACTCACTATATACATCGAAAAGATTGAAAATATATTAGTTACATTCAGTTTTAGTATAAAGTCTAACAAATTAGAAGATTTAAGATAAACTTACTTTGTTGCATATGGGAATATGAATGGCTTCTCGTTGATCGGGGCAAGTGACAACATTCTCGGTCAATCCCATGCTTGTATTAAGTAGGCGCAAGAATAAAACGTACAAGTATTTTTTATTCGCATTTTTACATAACGAACCATATAGATGGACAAAACAGTTTAACCCTAACTATATGTGCCTACTTTATTTATGTTTCGTAACAACGACAAATACATAATATTTACCATATTACCAGTATTTTCAGGAAATAAAAAATTACGAAATATAATCATAATATAATAACGAGCTTTAATTATCTTTTCATACTCAGTCGATTCTTTGTTTAATGTTTAATCAATGCATTTTGATGCACTTCTTCTACTATTCTACTTAGGCAACTCTATAATTTATTCTATTACTTTTACTACTTTAGTGTGTTTTTATATTTAAGTTTATTTTTGGCTTTACTTTATTTTCGTACTTTATTTTCAGCATAAATAGTTATTTGATACCTTGTTACTATGCAAATCATAACTTGAGCTACCAGGATCAGATTGATGTGTTCTAATATGCGTTGGAAAGTTGAGAGGATAAGCTAAAAGTTTCATGTTAAACTCAGAAGCTGATTCGGAGTGAAGAAGGGTCGAATAATTCATTTTATTTCCAGACTTAAGAAAATACTTAGTTTTTGGGACGATTTTGTATTTTTTTCGGGTCGGTTGCTATTAGGCCCAAATTCCCTTGCTCTATTTAAACAACTTAGTAGTTTTAGGATTTGGGGGATTCAAAATTCATGAAATAGAGAATAGGGCCTATGAATACCATGGAGAGCTAATTCCAAAAGAGTTTATCTGCTGTATTCGAATTCCACTTTGAGGTTTTTATTAATTTCAGTTTAATTTCGATTTCTTTTCAGTTCTTCCTATAAACTCGTTTGCTTAATTCAATTACTTTCGTTTGCTTAATTCGATTGTTCCTTATAGGATAGAGTTGATTAAATTTGATTGTTTGTATGATCCTTAACTATAATCACGTTAGCGTAGCTTTTTCGTTATCGTATTTGATTAAGTCTTGTTTGCTTAATTCGCGTCAGCTTCAATCCGTTTTCTTAATTCGGAAATTAGGAACATACATCATATAATACCAATTACGCTTGTCAGTGGGTATTGTAATCGAATGGAGTTGAGTCCGTTAGGGAATTGAAATTATAAGAATCAATGATAAGTCGGAGATCGATACAGTAGATTAACTTATTTATCAATTTTGCTTTTACCTTTAATCATCTTCAATTTAAGTTTTGAACCTTAAAAATCCCCTTCTTTTCATTCGTTTGGTTATAACATTCAAGAGTCCTTGTGATACGACATTCGAGTGTCGCTTCCGTTTTACTACACTTTTAAACTCGTTTTTGACCCGTGTGCGACAACGGATCAAATTGGCGCCGTTGCCGGGGACTCTTGTAGATTTTAACCATTATTATAGTCATAGGTGTTGTGTTTTAGCATTTTTTTTTTGCCCTAACTTTCTTGAGTTATGGTGTTTTTGCGTTTTAGGATTAAAAAAAATCTATTTTTTTAAGAAAATTGTCTCAAATTATTCCGATTCTTTGTCGATTAACTAGGAAAAAAATCAAAGATCAAAAGCCTTTATTTAGAAACTAAATAGTGGAAGTCGTCCTAAAAACCCGAAATTCCTTATTTTTCTATTTTTACTGATTTTTTTTTCTGTTTTGATAGTTTTAGAAAATTCTGAAAAATTCTCAAAAATTTTAATTGACGTTATTAGATTAATTTTTCGTGTTTTTGTATTTTTTTCCCTTTTATTTTAATATTTTTTTCCCTATTTCAATTGTTTTTTCTTAATAGGGACATTGTAGGTATTTTCTTATTTGTTGCTGCATTGCTGAATTAGTTATGTATTTTCTCATTGTTTGTTGCTTTTTTTTTCTATTGAGTTTAACATAGTTGACAAAAGAACTCTGAGAGAATTTGTTGCCCTTGATGTTGATTATAATGCTTTATGTATTGAATATTCTGTTGCTGTTGTACCTTTCGAATTGAAATCTGGTTTAATACGCTTGTTACCAAGGTTTAATGGTCTTGCAGGTGAGGATCCGCATAGGCATCTAAAAGAATTTCAGATTGTATGTTCTACACCATTGAGGCCTCAAGGAATTACTAAAGATCATGTCAATCTTAAAGCATTTTCATTCTCACTACAAGGTGCTGCAAAACATTGATTATATTATTTTAAGGCAAATTCTATTACAAGTTGGAATAATATGAAGAAAATCTTCTTAGAAATTTTTCCCCTGCTTCAAGAGATTCTTCAATCAGAAAATAAATATGTCGTATTAGACAAGTTGACATGGAATCATTGGCCGAATACTAGGAGAGATTTAAGCAGTTAGTGTCGAGTTGTCCTCACCACCAGATTTCTGAATAATTACTAATATAATACTTTTATGAGGGATTACTACCAATGGAAAGAAATATTTTAGATGATGCTAGTGATGGAGTACATGTTGATAAGACTCCAGCTACTGCCAAATCCTTGATTGAGAACATGTCATTTAACTCCCAACAGTTCACAACAAGGGATAATTTTATGGTCCAAGCAAAAGGTGTGAATGAGATTCAGGTTTCTTCTTCCAACAAAGCTCTAGAAACCATAATTGATGAACATACCTCTTTAGTGAAACAATTGATGCTACCCCTTCCACCACCACCACCACCATATAACCATCCACAAGTAACCACCTATTCACCTTCTGAACCTTCACTAGAGGTACTTATCAAGCAAATGATTATAAATAGTCTCCAATTTCAGCCGCGAATAGATTATAGTATTCAAACTTTGCAAACACAAATTGGACAACTTGCTACTTCAATGAATGCCATGCAACAAGCTCAAGATCAAACCAACTACATGTTGGTGTAAGCGCTAGAGGCCAATACTTTTGGCACTTGTATCGAATTATTTATTAATCAAAGGATTTTTCTTTATTATGTTTAATTAATAAAATCCCTAGAATAGTTAGTCCGTTTAATGTATCAAGTGTGACTTAATCATGAGATCCCATTAAACATAAGGACGCTATTTTTAAAGTATCCGTAGTCGAGCTTTGTGGTAAAGTGGGATTACATTAAAGTATTAAGACTATTATGTATATAGACTGATGATCACATCTCATGGATCATGGATAAGGAGTTATCAAGTCTTAAACATAGGTATGAATATTAAGAGTAATATTTATACTAGATTGACCCGCTATGAGAATACTATATAGAATGTTATGCAAAGTGTCATAAGTTATTTTCATGGTGATAGTGATGTATACCACCCTTCGACCTAAAACCATTATGGACCCTAGATATGGAGTCAAGTGCCTTATTGCTGATCAAACATTGTCTGTAACTGGATGACCATAAAGACAGTTGATGGGTACTCCACGAAGCATGTTGAGGGACATGAGTGACCTAGATGGAATTTGCCCATCCTGTGTAACAGGATAAATGTCTACGGGCCCAATATTGAACTAGACAACGATAACACGGTATATGCCTTGAGTTCAATATAGACATAGGGGCAAAAGGGTGATTGTACACATAAGTATTATCACAAAAGGATTTGTCAGATCACATGACATTTTCGTGTCTTGGGTAGCAGTGATGTATTGCTAGATACCGCTCACTGTTTATTATGTTAAATACGTGATTTAATATAATTGTCAATGCCGCAAAAACCTACAGGGTCACACACAAAAGGACGGATTAATGAGAGATAGAGTAACTAAGGAACAGCGTAAGATGCGGTGCACTTAAGTGAATTGTAGAACATCGTAAGGTACGGTGTACTTAAGTAGAATACGAAATATGGTAAGGTATCATAAGCTTAAGTGATTTTGGCATAATATAAGATATGGGCCACATACACTTAAGTGGGCTTTTTAGCTTGCAGTCCACACAAGTGGTTCTATAAATAGAACCCTTGTGCAGAAGCATTTATGCAGTTACAATTTTGTTTCTCTCTCTCTCTCTCTCTCTCTCTCTCTCTCTCTCTCTCTCTCTCTCTCTCTCTCTCTCACTTAAAGCCTTCATTCGTAGCAGCTAGCACTGAGATTGAAGGAATCCGTTCGTGTGGACTGAGTAGAGGCATTGTCACCATTCAACGTTCATGATCGCTCCGTAGATCTGCATCAAAGGTTTCAATCGCCACAAGAGGTAATGATTCTATCATTGATCATGCCCATTCGTAAGGATCACTAAAGGAGAATTTTTTTTAATTCCGCTGCGTTTTGGATCACTCTTCTCCTTCAGTGGTATCAGAGCCACTTACGAAACCATGCATCTGATAGGTGTTTTTTTTCTGTATTTTCTGTATTAATACGATTAAAAGACAGAATGAATCAAAGAATAAACGAGTAATTAAATGTTGCATCATGTGTGTACGATTTAGATGATTGATGTTGACTATGCTTCGGAATCCGATGTTAGTATGGTGAAGCAGCGATACATCGATCGTCCATAGGTTACACAATTGAGATCGATCAGGTTATATATATGATATAAGTAATCCTGATGCAAAATACGGTATATATGATATACTGTTTCTGTTTCGTTCATTCAAACACTTAATGGTTATTTTCTTTTGAGCGATCAATGGTCATAAGCTTCTTGATCCGACATTAGTATGGTGAAGTAATGACGTGTTGATCAATCATACTGACTTAACAATCAAGGTGTGTTTTACGGTCTGAAATTGGTGCATTAGGGTTCATGACGGCACAAATGTTGTGCTGTCAAAGAGTTATGTGATTAGGGTTGTGACTGCGCAAGAGTTGTGCTTTAAAGTATCAAGTGTTGATGCGAAAAACAACGTCAATTTCAAATGAATTGTTCATTAAAATTTTGCGTTGGGGTGTTGCCCCTACAACCCCGCAAGGGGTGCTGCCCCATTGACCCCCGTTCACTGAACGGTCAACGAAACCACTATCCGCTGACTGGGCAGCGGAACCCCCGACTAACTTTGCGTAGTGTGATCGGTCGCCGAAATTTAATTTGGTTTTAATTAATTAACAGAATTTAAATTAATAATAATAATGTGTTTATTATTATTGTCTTGTGGTGATCGGTTATGGCCTTAGTTTTCCTTTATTTTGTTTTGGGATTTTAAAATACGACTTGCGTGTCGTGCCTCTATTTTAATCTCTTAATGTAACTTCTTTTCTCATCTCACTCCCTCGTATGCAAAACGAGTTTCTTTTATGTAATGTAATGTTATGAAGAAAGAGAAGAATACAATATCAAAGGAGGACAACCTTGAAGATCTTGCTTGGAGAAGCTTACATCGTTATTAGGTTAGCTTAGGTTCTCTCATTGGCTTTGGAGAACAATTACGCTAGGGGCCATAACTATTTCATTATGTATGTTGATGCATGTGAATGTATGTTGATGCATGTGAGAAACGATTTATATGATAAATAAGTCGGTGAGATCAGAATAATTGCAAATTCCCTTAAATTAAATATTAAGTTTATGCTTTCCAAGTTTTAGCACTCACCAAGACTAGTATCGAATAATGTAGGTTTCGCCTACGAGAGGTGCATACTCTATATTAGTAAGGTGCAATGGGATAATTGTAATATCCAATTGCTAAAAAAATGGGTCAAACTTAACTAAAAAAATTATAATAAGATTATATATGTTTAGAAGCAAGAGTTGGAAATGATCCATGTGATGGATTGGAATAAGGAGTTATTCACCCAACTAAAATATTCGAGAGTTGTATTAGATACAATTGGAAGGAGTTCCTAACTAAATAACCTAGTTTTGTGTAATCCTCCTACGCGGACTTAAAATAAAGTGAAATGTGGATCTCGATCCACTAGAAAATCTTCCAACGGGATTTTCCGAATCAAATGGTGAGGGTCATTTGTTTTGAGTAAAATAGTGGGAGCATATTTATTTAAAGGCCTAATTAAATATGTTATTGATACTTATATTTTCATTATTTTCATGTAGATTACCATGACAACAAATGCCTCTAACAACATTTTGCGATCAATCCTTGACAAGGAAAAATTGTTTGGGACAAATTTTCTGGATTGGCACCGAAATCTGAGGATTATCCTCAAACATGATAGAAAGTTGTATGTCTTGGAGAAACCTGTTCTTGAAGAGGAACCTCCTAGTTCTGCACCTAAGGCAAAAAGAGATGCTTATAAGAAGCATGTCGATGATGCCAATGAAACTTCTTGCCTCATGCTATCTACCATGAACTCAGAGTTACAAAAGCAACATGAGAACATGGCAGCGTTTGATATGATCGAACACCTAAAGATGCTCTATCAAGAGCAAGCAAGGCATGAAAGGCTTGAAGTTTCAAAAGCCATTTTTCAAGGCAAGTTAGCTGAGGGAGCCCCTGTAGGTCCCCATATGCTCAAGATGATTGGGTATGTGGGGAACCTTGAGAGGTTGGGTTTTCCCCTCGGAAAGGAACTTGTGACTGATTCGATCTTGCAATCGTTGCCAGATAGATTTAGTAAATTTGTCCTTAATTTCAATATGAATGATATGGACAAATCTCTTCCTGAACTGCTAGCCATGTTAATAACAGCTGAGCAGAATCTGAAGTCAAAAGGGAAGTCCATTCTGATGATCGGAAATGGAAAGAGACAAAACAAAAGACCCACCAAGCAGGCTGATAAAGGGAAAGACAAGGAAGTTGCCAAACCCAAACCTACTGCTCCTGCTTTGAAGCCTAGTGGAGGCATAGCAAAGGAAGACACTTGCTTCCATTGTGGTAAGACCGGACACTGGAAGAGAAACTACCCAAAGTACCTGGAAGATAAGAAGAATGGAGTAGAGACTTCAACTTCATGTATTTTTGTTATTGAAATTAATTTATCTAATTCTGCATCATGGGTATTAGATACTGGATGCGGTTCTCACATTTGTACCAATGTGTAGGGGCTAAAAAGGAGTAGAGATTTGGCAAAAGGTGAAGTTGACCTACGAGTTGGCAGTGGAGCAAAGGTTGTTGCTTTAGCCATAGGAACTTATGTATTGACTTTACCTAGTGGTTTAATAATTCAGTTAGAGAACTGTTATTATGTACCTGCAATTAGCAGGAATATTATTTTCGTGTCTTGTTTAGACAAGTTTGGTTTTTCATTTATAATAAAGAACAATTGTTGCTCCATTTATTTGAATGATATATTCTATGCTACTGCACAAATGAACAATGGGCTATATGTCCTTGATCTTGAAATGCCTATTTATAACATTAATACTAAAAGGATGAAACCTAATGAGTTAAATCCAACTTACCTTTGGCATTGTCGATTAGGCCACATAAATGAGAAACGCATTTCCAAACTCCATAAAGATGGACTCTTGGACTCTTTTGATTATGAATCATATGAGACATGCAAATCTTGTTTAATTGGAAAGATGACAAAGTCTCCATTCACAGGAAAAGGTGAAAGAGCTAATGATCTTTTAGCCCTCATACATATTGATGTATGTGGACCACTGAACATACCAGCCAAAGAGGTTTTCAGTACTTCATCACATTTACTGATGATTTCAGTAGATATGGTTATGTGTATTTAATGAAACACAAATCAGAGTCCTTTGAAAAGTTCAAGGAATTCAAGAATGAAGTACAAAACCAACTAGGTGAGAATATTAAAACTCTTCGATCAGATCGAGGTGGTGAGTATTTAAGCCTAGAGTTTGATGACCATCTGAAAGAGTGTGGGATCCTATCCCAACTTACTCCTCCTAGAACACCCCAATGGAACGGTGTATCTGAGATAAGAAATCGAACCTTGTTAGACATGGTCCGATCCATGATGAGTCGTGCCGATCTTCCAAACTCCTTTTGGGGACATGCACTATTGACAGCAGCTTACACACTTAACCGTGTTTCATCCAAAAAGGTTGAGAAGATACCATATGAGATATGGAGTGGTAAGAAACCACATATGTCTTACATGAATATTTGGGGTTGTGAAGTTTATGTGAAACGACAAATTTAAACTAAGCTTGAGCCCAAATCTGACAAATGCTTATTTGTGGGGTATCCTAAAGAAACAAGAGGGTATTACTTCTACAATCCTTTTGAGGGCAAAGTGTTTTTCGCTCGAACTAGAGTTTTCCTAGAAAAGGATTTTATTTCTAAAGGAATCAGTGGGAGGAAAGTAGAGCTTGAAGAAATTCAAGAATCACAAAGCATTGATACACCTACGGAGGAATTAGAGCAGGAAACACAAGTAATTGTGGAAGAGCAACATACTCAAGTAGAACAAGACCAACGTAGGTCAAGCAGGATACGTCACCTACCTGAGAGATATGGATATCTCATAACTGATCAAGGTGATGTATTACTCATGGATCAAGATGAGTTTGTGACCTACCAAGAGGCCATAACTGGTCCCGAGTCTGAGAAGTGGCTAGAAGCCATGAAATCTGAAATGGATTCCATGTACACAAACCATGTTTGGACCTTGGTAGAGCCTCATATAAGAGTTAACCCTATAGGATGCAAGTGGGTCTTCAAAAAGAAGACTAGCATGGATGGTAAGGTACATACCTATAAGGCAAGACTGGTTGCAAAAGGATATAAACAAATCCATGGGGTTGGCTATGATGAAACCTTTTCACCAGTTGCAATGCTTAAATCTGTTCGGATTTTACTTGCTATCGCTGCATATCATGATTATGAAATATGGCAGATGGATGTCAAAACTGCTTTCCTTAATGGGAATCTTCTTGAGGATGTGTACATGACACAGCCTGAAGGATTTGACATACCAGAAGAAGCCCAAAAGATATGTAAGTTATAAAGATCAATCTATGGATTGAAGCAAGCTTCCAGAAGCTGGAATCTTCGTTTTGATGAAATAGTAAAACAATATAGATTCATCAAGAACGAAGATGAGCTTTGTGTCTACAAGAAGGTTAGTGGGAGCATGATCGTTTTCCTAGTATTATGTGTAGATGAAATATTACTCATTGGAAACGATGTCCCTACCCTGCAACAAGTAAAGTCTTGGTTGGGGAAATGCTTTTCTATGAAGGACCTAGGTGAAGCAGCCTATATATTAGGAATCAGGATCTATAGAAATAGATCATAAAAACTGCTTGGCCTAAGTCATAGTACATACATAGACAAAGTGCTAAGACGCTTTAATATGCATGATTCCAAGAAAGGATTCATACCTATCCAACATGGCTTGTGTCTATCAAAATCACAATCCCCTTCAACTAAGGAAGAAAGGGATCGCATGAATAAGATTCCATATGCATCTGCAATAGGATCTATCATGTATGCCATGTTATGTACTCGACCATATGTCTCGTATGCTTTAAGTGCAACGAGTAGGTACCAATCTGATCCCAGTGATGCTCATTGGGTAGTTGTCAAGAATATCCTTAAGTATTTGAGAAGGACTAAGGACTCATTCTTGATATATGGAGGTCAGGAAGAGCTTGCTGTAATTGGATACACCGATGCTAGCTTCCAGACAGATAAGGATGACTTTAGATCGTAATTTGGTTATGTGTTTTGCTTAAACGATGGCGCTGTGAGCTGGAAAAGTTCAAAGCAAGATATAATTGTTGATTCTACAATTGAGGCCGAGTATATTGTTGCCTCAAGTGGAACAAAGGAAGTTGTTTGGATAAAAAAGTTTATTACTGAACTTGGCATAATTCCTAGCATTATGGATCCCATTGGTCTCTATTGTGATAACAATGGGGCTATCGCACAAGCTAAGGAGCCTAGATCTCACCAATGATCCAATCACATACTTAGGTGTTATCACCTCATTCGAGAGATAATAGATAGAGGAGATGTGAAAATATGTAGAGTACCTACACTTGATAATATTGCAGACCCACTGACAAAGCCTCTTGCGCATCAGAAGCATGATGGTCATACTATATCTATGGGCATTAGGGGTATGCCTGATTGGCTCTAGTGCTAGTGGGAGATTGTTGGTGTAATCCCTAGAGGACAATAATTTTGGTACTTATATCGAATTATTTATTAATAAAAGGATTTTTCTTTATTATGTTTGTTTAATAAAGTCCCTAGAATAGCTAGTCCGTTTAATGTATCAAGTGTGACTTAATCATGAGATCCCATTAAACATAAGGACACTATTCTTAAAGTATCCGTAGTCGAGCTTTGTTGTAAAGTGGGATAACATTAAAGCATTAAGACTATTATGTATATAAACTGATGATCACATATCATAGATCATGGATAAGGAGTTACCAAGTCTTAAACATAGGTATGAATATTAAGAGTAATATTTATACTGGATTGACCCGCTATGAGAATACTATATAGAATGTTATGCAAAGTGTCATAAGTTATTCTCTTGGTGATAGTGGTGTATACCACCCTTCGACCTGAAACCACTATGGACCCTAGATGAAGAGGCGAGGGCCTTATTGTTGATCAAACATTGTCCGTAACTAGATGACCCTAAAGACATTTGATGGGTACTCCACGGAGCATGCTAAGGGACATGAGTGACCTAGATGGAATTTGACCATCCTGTGTAACAGGATAAATGTCTACAGGCCCAATATTGAACTGGACAATGATGACACGGTATATGTCTTGTGTTCAATATAGACATAGGGTCAAAAGGGTAATTGTACACATAAGTATTATCACAAAAGGATTTGTCAGATCACATGAAGTTTTCGTATCATGGGTAGCAGTGATGTGTTGCTAGATACTGCTAACTGTTTATTATGTTAAATACGTGATTTAATATAATTGTCAATGCCGTGAAAACCTACAGGGTCACACACAAAAGGACGAATTGATGAGAGATAGAGTAACTAAGGAACACCGTAAGGTACGGTGCACTTAAGTGGATTGTAGAACATCGTAAGGTATGGTGTACTTAAGTAGAATACGAAATATGGTAAGGTACCACATGCTTAAGTGAATTTGGCATAATATAAGATATGGACCACATACATTTAAATGGGCTTTTTAGCTTGCAGCCCACACAAGTGGTTCTATAAATAGAACCCTTGTGCAGAAGCATTTGTGCAGTTGCAATTTCGTTTCTCTCTCTCACTCAAAGCCTTCTTCGTAGCAGCTAGCACTGAGATTGAAGGAATCCATTCGTGTGGACTGAGTAGAGGCATTTTCACCATTCAACGTTCATGATCGTTCCATAGATCTGCATCAAAGGTTTCAATCGCCACAAGTGGTAACGATTCTATCACCGATCATGCCCATTCGTAAGGATCACTGAAGGAGATTTTTTTTAATTCCTCTACATTTTGGATCGCTCTTCTCCTTCACTACCTGCCCAAACAGTAGTTAATCCAAAAGGCCCTAATGTGAGTGCAATTTTCTTGAGATCCAAAAAAGTTACAGAACCAGCCCCCCCAAAAAATAAAAAAGTTATTAGTGTAACACCTGAAAATAAACCTGAACCTTCTATTGTTGTTGAGGCTAAAAAAATGTATGTATCACCAATCCCTTTTCCACAAAGAGTACTGAAAAATAAGAAGATTGTCGAGGAATAGCATTCTGTTTTTCAAATAGAGTTGCTTTCTGAAGTTGTTGATGAAGCTTATTCTGATTTGTTTTCAAGTGATTTTCTAACTTTTTCTAGTTTTGATGATATTTACTCATGTGATGAATGTACTAACACTAACCTTTATTTTGTTTATGTTGAGATTGATGTTGCCTTGCAGGGTGTCAGTGTAAACGAAGTTGTTTATGTAGCTAAAGCTCTTGACATCCTGGTTGCCCTAAACATACCATCTATTGAACAACCACCTTCTTTAGAGCCTAAACCACTTTCAGAGGATTCATATTATTCATCAAAGCTTCAACTTAAGTAGAAACATAAGAAGGGAATTGGATGGACCTTGGCTGACACTCGTGATATTAGCCTATCCATATGTATGCATAGGATCTCACTTAAAGATGAAACAAAAATAGTGAGGCAGCCCCGTAATCCTTTGATTTCTGATGTTGTGAAAAAGAAGACCACTTTCACGTTCCCATTCAACACTTTTACGTATCAAAGATTCTTCTTTGATTCGGGAATACAAAGCGAATACACTAATTAAAATTTCAAGGTTAATGGACACTATCCAAAGCTACTCCATGAGAACCCGACTTTGGAAGAAGAGACTGTAGAAGAGTTGTCTTTGGGAAATGCTACTTATGCAGTCATTTATTCGCCTTGACTCCTCAGGTGTGTTCTTTCCTTTATCTCACTCTTATTTCATATTTATGTTCTTTCATTGAGGATAATGTATGTTTTAAGTGTGGGGGAGAGAACCATTTATTTGTTTTGCTTTCTTTGTTTTGTTTTCAGTTTTTCTCAGTTTTGGTTTTTATTTGCTTTCTTAAAGAAAAAAATTGCATGATTTTTCTTTTGGTTTTTGAGTTACAATTATGAGTATTTTTCTTAGTTCTCTTAACTAAAGTCTTGTGGTGTAATGTGAAAATTTTGATGTTCATTTTTTGTATGATAAGTATGACTAAACTCTAAATTGTACATCTTTAGTAGTAGATCATTAACCCCAGTGAGTTTTGAGCCTTATATGGATAACATACAAAAATCCATCCCTCTCTTTATTGTGTGATTCACTCATGTCTGTTAGTCTCTAGAACTTGAATTGACTCTTGTTGATGTTGTTGTTTACTTGTGCATGCTGATATGATAAAGGCAATTTTTTTTTTTTTTTAGCCAGTTAACCAAAAAGTCAACTCTGGAATAATTTCATCCCTTATTTGAAAACCCCTTGAGCCTATTATCCTATTTTTGTTTAAAACTCATTACAAGTCAAGAAGTGAAAAACAATGTTATCACCTTATTCAAAGGGTTGAAAGAGTCTTGCTTGGAGTTGTGTGGGATTGAATAATCATGTTTGTAATATTTCTGAAGTTGGCAGAAAAAGAAAAGAAAAATAGAGAAAGAAAAGAAGAAAAAAAAATGAATGAAAAAAAAATAGAAGGATGTCAATACATACTCCTTCTGGAAAAAAAAGGAATAAAAAGAGAAAAGAGAAGAGAAAACAATTGCTATAGCGTTGTTCAAGTGAATGAAATATTTTGTAAATTTAACTCCCGCAGTTTCTTTCAAGTCTCTTTTATCTCTTTGAATTTTAGCCCAGTATCCCTTTAGGATTTATCTCACCCTTACCTTGGCCACGCTACAACCAAATAAAATTATTTTTTATCATTGTGTGCATGTATTTCAATTATGGATGTTAGAATCTTTTCAAGCTTATGGTAGTACTAACTTTCATGTTGTGCTTTGAGTGTACACAATTAACCTAAACACTTGAGAGTTGAGTGAATTTTATCCTGTGAGGATCTTACTGCTTTTGGATATACTCTTTGATAATCTGTTTTCCTATCTTACTTGAATGTCACAAGAAGTTGATCACTAACACCATATTCTTTAAGCTTAGACTTAGAATTCTGCTTGTACCTTATATCTTGATAACCTTTGGAATTGCATGTTTTGTTTGTGCTTCTTTGAACTTATAATATTGTTTAAGATATTTTAAATTAATAGCTTGGTCCCTAGATTGACATGAAGTTTATCCCTTAGTTGTGTCTTCACACAAACGGGAACCCAATAATTCCTCGCATATAGATTTATCTTTGTTAACTCTACCATTTACGGCCTTACCATCGATATATAGACCCAGCAACATGTAAACATCCTCAAGTGTGACGCTACATTCACCGAATGGAAGGTGAAATGTGTGGATCTCGGGTATTCATCATTCTACCAAAGCAAGAATAAATTTATAATCAACTGAGTATGAGACTATGTTGAGTAGATTACCAAAACCGCATGCTCTTAAATACGGTTCTATCAAAGGGTTGTGTGGTACATATTCATGTATACGACATCGAAATCTCTTTGGGTCATAACAAAAGATAATTAAGAAATAAGTAAGAATAAGTAATAAACAATAGTGTTAGGGAAGTTAAATAATAACACAAATGTCGTAATATCAGCAATTGTTCCTCAATGTTCATCACCCAAGGTTAGTAGATACATTTTGTTGAATGCTTTTGAGCATCTGTTACTGACAAAGTAGGTAGGTTGAGTGTATGTTGCAGGCAAGGTAGATAGGTTGAGTGTGTTTGATGGAAATGTTGATAAACATCAGGACCATCGCAAACTTAGCTCTCAATTACTATGCGATGATATTTTGTCTGTCATTAACAAAATTCCGTCGTTAAAGGTGAGTATAATAATCTCGCATATCGTTACACAATACAATTATACTACATCATACAGGAAGGTATGGATAGCTAGGACTAAGGCAGTTGAAAAAGTCTTCGATAACTGGGAGGAGTCATACAAAGAAATTCCAAAATACTTGGTGGCACTTAAGCATTATGCTCCAGGGACTATTGTTAATTTTGAAATATTATCGGCATATACCACAGACGGGACTTGTGTTAGTGGTAATGACATATTTCACCGACTCTTCTGGGTGTATGAATCATGCATCAAAGTTTTTGCTTTCCGTAAACCTATTATACAAATTGATAGAACATGGTTGTACGGGAAATATAAAGGAACGCTACTCATTGTAGTGACACAAGATGGCAACAACAACATTTTCCCAATCGCCTTTGTACTGGTTGAAGGGGAGACTATTGGAGGATGGAGTTTTTTCCTAAAAAATCTCTGATTATACATTGCTCCTCAAACTAACTTATGTTTGATCTCAGACAGACACCCATCAATTTTGAATGCCTGTAAAAAAATATTGATAATGGCTGGAAGAATCCTCCTTCGACGCATGTCTACTACATTATACATATCGCTCAAAATTTCATGCGGGAGATCAAAGACAAAACATTGCAGAAGAAGGTTGTCAATGCAGGGTATACATTAAAAGAACCTTCCTTCAAACACTACCGTGAAGACATCATATTGTCAAATGCAGATGTAGTAAGGTGGATTAACAATATTCTATTGGATAAGTGGACTAGGGCATATGACAACGGTCAATGATAGGGCCACATGACAATAAATCTCGTGGAATAAATGAACTATGTCTTCAAAGGCATCTAAAACCTACAAATAACCATTTTAGTGTGATCTACCTATTTTAGGCTAGGGGTGATGTTTGAGATCAGACATTCTAAATGGAATTCAGTGTTACAATCTGTGCAGTTGTTCAGTGATGCTTTACTGTAAGGCATTAAAGAGGAAGCTGCCAAAGCTAACACACATGTGGTCACAGTGTTTGACCGTACTAAAGGTCTGTTCAGCGTTGTTGAGTTAATGGATCATAATGAAGGCAGACCGAGGGGACACTATTGAGTGGAACTAGATAGAGGCTAATGCGACTGCAAAAAGTTCTAAGCCTTTTGTATGCCCTGCTCCCATGTCATAACGACGTGTTCAAAGGTTCGACAAGATCGTTCCAACTTACTATTCGCTGTTTACAAAGTCATAAACCTATGCAAAATTTACATAATTAGCTTTTCGATGGTAGAGAAAGAGGATTACTATCTTCCGTTTACAAAGTTATAAACCTATCAAGCCTTTGAATTCTTCTGATCTTTTCACCATTTATAATGTCTCCATCTAACCAATGGATCAAGGTCCTATTAAAATGTTCCATAATCGAATCTTCATCGGAGGCTTTACTACCGAATAAATTAAATCAGCATTTCTCTTGTGAATATAAGGACACATATATGAAGATATTTTGAAAACAAATTGAAGGAGATTGAAGAAAAATGGAAGGAGATAGTAAGAAGATGTATGAAAAACAATGATAGGTGATGTTATTTATAGAGCTGAAACAAAGCAGTAGCCACATGGAGTAGCGCATGCACTATAAATACATGCATGTGCATGCATGCGCCACACGCATTGACGCCCAAGTTCAACTTTCAATGCATGTGCCAATTGCATTGGCTTAAGTTGCATGCATGCACCACTAAGTATGGCGCCTTAGTTCAATTGCCTAAAGCATGCGCCATTTGGTATGGTGCTTTCTATACTCGGACAATTTTTTTTGTTTGAAAAGTGGTTATATTGGTATTGTTTTTAAAAAAAGTATGTTATTTTGGTATTATTTTTTAAAATAATGGTTATTTTAAAAAAAAAACGCATAGATGAATTTCAAGAAAGAGAATATATTTCACACTTATTATAGTGTGTTTGAACAAAACATTTTAACGAGAAAAAATAATTTTTTTAAGAAATTTAAAATGATTTGATCAAAATTGTTATTTGGATACAAAATGGAGAATTACTAGAATTATAGAAAAATATGAAGTATCTTATTCAATGTAAATTTATGGAATTTCAAATGACAACAAAAAAATATGAAGTATCTTATTCAATGTATTTGAAATTGTTCACTTATTCTATATAATGTGAATGTTAATTTTTTTATTATTAACCTTTCAAATTTTGCAAGATAATCCTCATTTTTTTGAATTTTTATTGATAAACAATGATCTCATATTATTCATATTTTTTGAAAAAAAATTGAAAATTTGAAAATTCACTACAAGCTTTAAAAAAAGTTACAATTAAGTCCTTAATAATTTTCAAATTTTATAAATTAGTCATTTTAAATTTTAAAAAATTAAAAAGTGGTTCCTTTAATTTTTCAAAAATTACAAATTGATCCTTATATTTTAAAGATTTATAGTAGACCTAAAACTTTTAAAATATTTAAAAATGACTCAAAAAATTAACAATGAATCATTAAATACTCTATCCAAATAAAAGAATATATATAATATATTAAATATGAAGCGGCAGATTATATCTCAACACATCATTCGTCTGTTTACTGGTAAATTTGATAAGCAAAACAAGTTTCTATTAATACTTAAGGGATCAAATTCTAAAATATCCCGTAAAATATTTGTTTGAATTGTGACCTTTAAACATGTTGCTATTGAAATCGAAATGCAATGTTTGGGATGATAATTGGAACTTGACTAAAATCGAAATATAAAAGCTTTGAAAGTAAAGTGACTGAAGTTGAAACGTAAAAACTTTAAAAGCAAAATAATTGAAAGTAACTTAAATGCAAGAATGACTTGAATATAAAATACTTGAAGTTTATAAATATGAAACACATATGTACATTTCCTTACTCATTTCTCAACAATACAAGTACTTTGAGTTTGTAAGATTTTTAGTATAATTGAGGACCCTTACAACATAAGCAAGCGTCTACTGATATACTGGTCTAAATAAACTCCCTACAACGGTCGACTAAACACATTGTGCCACATTTTTGCTTCCATGCAACTGTTGTCTTCAGCATACTTCCACTTATCTTTGAATAACCACCTGATCACATCCAATTCTGTCCCATTCGACGAATCAGAATAATCACCCTTAATATTGGAAATTTCACTAAGTCCAGACTCCACAAATATCCCATTGGTCCTTGACTACAGAATTCAACTGGAAATTTCCAAATCACCTTTCGACATGCCAAAGTTATTAAATCAACACATGGTCTCGATCGACCATTTTTGGCTTCACACCTCATCATGGAATGCCCTCGTGTCTTACTTACCATTAATATCCATGTTGAAAATCCAAGGTAACAAATCCCCCCCCCCCCCAATAAATTCCATATTTTGATTTAGATCACAAAAGAGAAAGGTAGTATTTTTTAGTGTATTTTCGACATTGTTTCAACTTCTCAGCTGACGTCACTGTCACAACTTTATTGCGCATTGTCATTTTCCATAAGATCTTTTAAGAATATCATCATCACTCCTAGTTTATAGGGGAACATGAATGTGCGCGTCTTCACCAACTGCTCCATTCACATCAATGTTACCACTTCGTATTACACGAAAGTGGTCCATTATCTCCATGTGTATGCCATATGTTCGATTCTGAGTAGAAATTAAGACTATATAAGTACCCAACTCCGTTATCCTTATCATCTTCTTTGTTTAAACATCTTTTTGACTCTCTCTTGCGCAGAAAAACCCTTCACTTTCTCTTGCAAAAACTTTTATTTTCAACAATGGCAACCAAAACCTCAACTTTGAAGTTTGATACTAGGAAAAATCCTTTGGCCTTCACGATCTTGCTAGAATAAAATGAACAAGGTAGGGATTTTGTACACGAACCACCACTTTCAAAGGAAAAAATCTCCAACTGGGAAAACCAGGTACTTATTCTGTTTTCTTTATCTAGTAAACTTCTTTCCTTCTTAGGGCCTTACCCGATTGCAAAGTTGAATGTTGGGAAAGTTAAGAACTTATTTCCAGGCTACCTGGTTATAATTCCCCCAGCATTCAAAGAAAACACCCTTGATCTATCTTTTATGGATAAACCTACACGTGTTTTTTAATTTGCTCCTCTGACCCAAAGCAAAGAGTACCCCGCTTGGCTCGATAAAGTTCAGCCCCAAAGAAAGAAACAATGGCAAAGACTTGGGTATCTATGACATGATCAAAATCTATAGAACCGACCCTAGATACAATCTGATTGTGTTGTTAGAATCGATCTTTTTTTGGGAAGGTTCGACCAATACTTTTCAATTTCCTTATGGCATTTTAACACCAACCTTATTCGATGTGGCAGCCATCACAAGGCTAAACCCTATAGGCGAGAATTTTACTCCGACCCAAGAAAAAACCAATGAATTCACTATAGAACGATTTAGTTTTGAGAACTTTATCATTGATAATCATGATAAGACAACTACAGAAGTCTCCAACTAGGAGTACATTGCCTTTTTAACCCTTTGGCTTTCATACTATGGTTTTTGTTCTGGTTCCTTACAAGTAGCTAAGAAATTTATACCTTTACCCATCAAAATTCATGAGGGAAGAAATATCTCATTCAGAAAACTCCTCCTGGAAAACCTCTATAAGTCACTTGGAGAAGCTTCCTACAAGCTAAAACACCTTTATGAGACAAACAAATCATACCTGCTTTCTGGTCCCTTATGGATTCTACAACTCTGGCTAAATGTCATATTTGAGCCTAAACTTCACATAAACGAATCTTCAGCTTTGATAGAACAGACAAGTTATAGAGCCATCGAAGGTACAAAACTTGTTATAACCACTGCTTATGATACCCCCTCACAAATCACATTTATGAAATATATAGAATTGTCCATCGAGTCGACCACCTTTGGTTCGACCATGGCTCCTTTCATGGACCGATGCATTGGTCCATCTTGGTTTAAAACCAGATTTCCTGGTGTATCGTCCTTAGCCGATGCCATGACGAACTCTGTTTGGGTAACCTTTTTTAGTCCAACACTCCTATATACCAGAATCGATGTTGGGACTCATGGCTATGGCTTTGTTGGTTATTATCCCAACTTAGTAGCTAGGTAATTCGGATTCAACCAACTACTACCATGCTCCCTTTACACCTAGGAAGCCGATATTTCATGGTCCAAAAGGAGATTCAGTATCGAAGACTACAAAGCTTGCACAACCTTTGCTCGTAACCAAGTCCTCGAACTTCCCACTTTTCAATACCAATCGTCCTTCTACATGACGGTCGAATATCATAGTTGGTGGACATGATATTTTGAAGGCAACTTTTCAGAAGAAAATTTCAAAAAAATATTATTGACTGCCTTCTCCACCGTCCCAGAAAATCCAGAACAAAAGGTAGATATTTGACCATTAATTTCCAATTCTTATATACCTTTCTCTTTCTCATATTCAGATTGCAGGTGAACTTGAAACACAAACTGACACCAATGTCGAAGGACCTTCCGACGCTAGTGAATTTAAGAAAAACAAAGAACCCAAGAAAAACGTAAGTCTTTTCTTCAAATTATTCTAATTATCGAAAGAACTCTGGTACAATTTATCTTTCAGAATTGAAAGTGTGATTCTAATTCTCCAACGACTACCAAACCCCAAAATAAGAAAAAAATCCAAAACTACTTCGATGTAGGTATACCACTAATTTTGAATCCTTTTATGATCTTTGATAATCTGTCTATCTAAATCAACTTAACCATTCCAGAACACTCCAAAACCAAAGGAAACTTTGGCTGAAAATGAAAGCTCAGAAGATACTCAGGAACCTCTAATCTTCTCGAGGTCCAAACGTAAGGCTTCTCCTAAGCCAAGTATGAGCCATCGGAAGAAAGGAACTCACCAGAAAACATAATCCAAAAAGGAAACAGCTACCTCGACCGTTGGTCCTTCCCACAAAGGAAAAGGAAAAGAAACTGAGTCAGAAAAAGAAAAACAAGAAGAAATAAAAGAAGGGAGACAAGAAATAAATCAATACCTCCCCCTTCTAGAAATCAAGCACCAGAAAAAGCTCAGAACAAAGTGGTTGAAGAACCAAATAAAACTAACCCTTCGGTAAATGTCGACTCAACTTGCAACCCCTTCTGTAATTCTTTGAGGTTTCAACTCGTTATTTCTTCTTTTTCCGGAAACAATAGAAGCAAACAAGAATGAGGCAAAAATATCATAAGGTATCCATTATTCGATTCCTTATGGAACATTTTCTCACATTCATTGGAAAGATTTTCTTGATTACAACATTTCATCTGTCCATCCAGCCACTAAACCAATTAGTGATACAATAGATGCATCTCCATAACCACAACCTAAAACACAAGTTAACATCGGACAACTTTCTCCATAAAGCAGCGAGGAATTTGATGACAATACTGTCTCTGTCTATGACAACATCATTCCAGATGACCCAAAGCCCAGCAGTCCAGAAAAAAATGATGAAAAGGAAACCATGCCTGAGTTTGAAATTGTCCCAACCACCGAGAAGAATCAAACTATAACCAACGAAAAAGAGAAAACCCAAGCCACCATCCATGATTCAGCGTCAAACATCTCTTTAAGCCAATAAGAAATTCTTGCTCTTACAAAAAACCTAATGGGGGCTCTGAAAATGCTGCAGAAACTTTGTAAGCTTTTGACAAGCTCAAAGTCTAGTCACACCTCAGATGCTTCATTGGCTGATATAGACAATGACTCAGTGAACCTCCTAATCCAACAATGAAAATCCAAAATCTTTGAGGTCGATCTCCTTAACACCATCAAAGGAGATTCTCAACTTGGCATTGATATTCGATAATTGTTGGTTAAGCTCAACAAACAACAGGTGTCTGACTCTATGGTTCAATACCTATTTAAGTTTGAAGCTTACTTCGATTAAGTATGCAAGGATATTGATCTCAAAGTGCTCGACTTTAATAAGTGAAAGATGTCATGACTGTAGCCTGGGACCTAAGCAGTGCGTTTGAGTAGGAAGTTGACAAACTCGAAATCAAGCTCCAAGAATACATCGACAAGAAGGCTTTACTTGATGACCAAATTGTACAAGGTCGAGCAAAGATTCTTGAATTGAACAGAGAGATCGAAAATATGGAAAAGGAAAAATATGAGCTTGCATGGAAGAAGTCACTTCCTACCAGAGAGATGACCGAAGAAGAAGCCACCAGAGGCGTCGAACTTGCTGAGGCTGCCCTTAACCTGGGGCTCGAAATCAACAATATAGAAGAAATATGTGATCGACTGACTGCCAGACTCGATTTCTCTAAGACCAAGCTCGAAGAATTTAAGTCAAAATTTCCCATTTAAATTGTATTTTTTATTTCCCTTGCTTTTGATGTTTTATAATGACAGTGCCATTTTGGCACTTTATCTAATATCATTTTTGGCGTTTACTTTCCAATACATATTATTCCTTAGTAAGTTGAATTTCTTGTATCATGGGCTTATACCTTTTCAGGTATTTACCATTTACTCTTGGAATTTGTCTGTCAGCTGTTAACTCTTCAATTTCATAAGCATTATTAAAAAATGCTTGAATAATCTGAAATGGTGCTTTCTAATTTGGGGACCATTTCCCTAAAGTTTTATCTCTTTGATCTATGGGCAATATGACTTCCCAAACGTAATCTCCAATCAAAAATGTTTTCACTTTAACCTTCTTCTTATAGGCTCTGGTGACTCATTCTTTTTATCTTATCAAGACATCCAACGCCGCCGGCCTATCTTCATCTAAATCGACCATTTCATCCAACATCATATTCCACTAACGATCGGATGGAATCTCACCCTGCCTTTAAATTTGAACTGATTGTAAGTAAATTTTGACATGTAAGACAACCTCGTGTCCATAAGCCATTCGAAATGGAGTAATATTTGTTGCTTCTTTAGGAGATGTTTGACATGCCCATAAGACTTGGTCTAAAGTTTTATGCCAATTCTTGGCTTTCTTCCCAAAATGCTTCTTGATCAAATTAATAATGACCTTATTGGCTGTTTCGACCTGGCCGTTTTCTTAGGCATAATATGGCATATAAGTTAACAACTTAACTCCCATTTCAGAGGCAAATTCCTGCATCTTTTAACCAGTGAAAACCGACCCTTGATCTGTCATAATGGTCTCAGGGATCCCAAACCTATACACAATGTGCTTCTGAATAAAATCTATTATTGCATCTTGGTCGACATTAACTAAAGGAACCGCTTCGATCCACTTCATAAAATAATTGATGCCGACTAGGATGTATTTTTGAATTTTACAAGATGTTGGTCGAATTTCCCTAATGAAATCCATAGCACGTCCTCTAAATGGCCATGGCTTCACAATTGCATGCAATTCACTTGTAAGAACATATTGATTGTCTGAGTGTACTTGGCACTCCTAAAAACCCTTGGAAAAATCAATAAAATCTTTCAACATTGTAGGCTAATAGACACCATAGCGACAAAGCAACCACCTCATCTTATGCTCACCTGATTGTCACAACATGCCCCACTATGAGCATTCGACACAACCAAGTATGCCTCACTTTCACCAAGGCATTTAAGTAAAACTCCTTCAAGCGTTTTCTTGAATAATTCATTCCCTATAATCACATAACTTAGAGATCTGTATTTTACATTTTGATCAGTTGATCCAGTTGGATTCTCCAAGTATTCAACTATTAGTCTTCTCCAATCAGTATCAACCAAATTTTTAATAGTAAAGACCTCAATGTTTTCTGGATATGTTGATCCTAACTTAGTCATTACTAGATCTGATGGGGAAAACCTTGACAACTTCACCCTTTCTCGAAATTCAATCAAATCTTCTAGTTTCCATTTTGACACTTTATACCCTGAGGCAATTTACGCCAACTTGTTTGCTTCTTGATTCTCAAGCCGAGGGACATGTTGATTATCCACAAAGTTGAAATACTTGATTAGTCGATAAACTATAAAGAAGTACATGAGTAGGTTCTCCTTAATACATCTATACTCCTTTGTTACTTGCTTCACCACTAATTTGGAGTCTCATCTTACTTTGACTCATTTTTCCCCAAAATCTAACAAGATCTCAAGATCAGATATCAAATATTCATACTCGGCCTCGTTATTTGAGAAAGTGCATTCAATTCTATATTTGAACTTGGTCAGAATCTTGTTTGGAGAAATGATAAAGATTCTAATTCCAGTCTCATTCTTATGACTAGAACCATCGAAGTATAACTTCCACGGTTCTGGCTCTAAGTATTTTAAAGGTATCTCGATTATTGAACGATCCACGATAAAGTCGGCGACCACATGCCCATTCATGGCCTTTAAAGGCACAATATGTTAGGGAGTATTTTGTTAAGGCAAAATCCCATTTTCCAATTCTACTATGTAAGATTGGTGTAGACAACATATGCTTAATAACATCGAAATGAGAAGACACATACACATTGAGCGGTTGTATATAGTGCTTCAATTTCATACATGAAAAATAAAAACAAAGGCACATCTTTTTTATAAGACTATACATAGTTTATGCATCGTTCAAGACTCGATTGAGGTAATATATGGACCTTTCGACGCCATCATCATCCTCTTGTGCTAACACACTTCCTATGGTCAAGTCTGAGGCAGAAATATACAACCTCGTGCACCTATTTCTAATTAGAGGGGGGGGGGAATCAGAGGTCTCATCAAGTACTCCTTTATTTTATTGAAAACCCTTTGATGCTCTGGATTCCAAATGAACTCTTCCTTCTTCAGGTGGAGTAACAATGAGAATGCTCAAATTTTGCCACTAAGGTTTAAAATGAACCTCCTTAGAAAAATAATTTCCCCCAAAAGAGATTCGAGCTCTTTCTTGGACGAAGGAGGTTTAATTTCCCTAATAGCTTTTGTTTTATTCTATTTAATCCCAGTGCCCTTCTTATGGACAACGAAACCAAGAAAGTCCCTAGCCTGCACACAAAAAGCACACTTAAGAGGGTTCACTTTTAAGATGTACTTCCTCATCCTTTAGAATGAGTGTCGAAGGTGATCAAGATGACCATTTCCCGACGCATAGTTAATGAATATATCATTAATATATACTTGCGTAAATGTTTTGATGTAATCATGAAAGATATAATTCATCCCCCTCTTATAAGTTTTCCTAGTGTTCTTCAAGCCAAATGGTAGAACTATCTACTTGTAGGTGCCTAAAGCTCTTAGCAATCACAATTTCGTCTTCGGCACATCTTCATATGCAATGAAAACTTGGTTATAACTTGAATAACCATCAAGCATAATAAGATATTCGAAACTCGCTGCTGAATTGACCAGCATCTCGGCGAAATGCATTGGGTATTCATCCTTTTGGGTTGCATCATTCATATCTCTGAAATCGATGCATACCCTCAATGTTCCATTTTTCTTTATTACTGGAACGACATTAGTAATCCATTCTACATACCTTTCCATTCTTATGAACTTCCTTTTCAGAAGTCTTTAAATCTCCTCCTTCATCTTGAACATGACCTCTGGCACAAACCGCCTAGGCATCTGCTTGACCGGGTTTTGCCCCGACTTTATTGGCAGTTTTAATTCCATCAACTCTTTACTCAAACCTGGAATTTTGTTATAATCCAAAGAGAAGCAATCTTTAAATTCATGAAGTATATTAATTACCTCTAACCTTAGATTCAGATCGATGTTGGCACTGATGTAAGTCGACCTTTTGGTGGTTCCATCGCCCAAGTCAATCTCTTCAAGTGGATCTTGAGGTTGCATCTATGTATTAGACGCGACATGATCCTTTTCTAAGCTCAAAGGCTCATCATCATAGATGTAGTCGAGCCTCTGGTCTTTTCAACCATCATTTTCTAAGCAAGTTGATCGTAGCTCTTTGATTGGTGACGATCCAACGTTTATCCTTTGACTCACGTTGAACACTTCTAACTCATTGGCTTCGACAACCATGTGTGGTATTTCAGCCTCCAAGGCCATTTTTAAATTTTTCTCGGCTACGTAAGCCGAAATTCGCTTCAAAGCTTCGAATTCAGACATCGTCGTCAAATTCGTCGCCCTAGCCAATTTGTCGGATTTTATCATAACTCCTATCACCCATGATTTCTCTGTCCCACATAAGTCTATGGGTTGGGTGGAGTTTAAGAGAATAGAATTCCTCTTATAAAGGCATGTAAGCAAACCCCGCTGGTGTGCAAGGCATTATGTTTGCTAGATTCTCATCAAAATTTCTTTTATCTACATGGTTCACCTATGCCATGTAGTATCCTTGATCTGCTTCAACATTCTCAAATATCCCATAATTTCTCCAAATTTCTATCATTTGATGAAGTGATAAAGGCACTGATACCACTCCATGTATCCATTCTCGACCCATGCGAAAATTGTAGTTAGTCTTTGATGTTATAACCATGAAAACTGTGGGTCGAGTTATAGATCCCATTGTTACATCAACCTGGATAACACACATAGTTTGTCTTGTCTTACCCTCATAGTTTGAGAGCACCATGTTATGGGGCCTCAAGTCTGTGTCGGACTTCCCTATTTTCCCCAACAAGAAATGAGGCATTAAATTAATAGTCTCCCCTCCGTCTACCAGAATTTTGTTCACCGTAGTATTCTCCATATTTGCCCTTATAAACAAGGGCTTTAAATGACTTTTCATTCCCTCATGAGGCCTTTCAAAAAATGCATTTTGTTCTCCAATACAATCGTTGTTCACCATGAAATAGCACACTAGCTTGTGCTTCGCCATCTCTTCTTCCTCACAATCTTCAGGTACATCAACTTATGTGATACAATCTTACTCCCTAAGAAGTATGGACACCATATTGCACAGCACGTCAGAATCATCTTCTGACCCAAAATTGAAATTATCAGTCACTAACTCGTCCCCCTTGAACGGTACCTCTTCCTTCACTTTTCCCTTTGACTGGCTTGTCTTAGGAGAAAACAATTGTCTCTCCACTAGTTTCTTCATATGGTCTTTCACTTGGCTTTGGTGTGGCTTATTATTACTTAATTTTGCAACTTCTGTCTCAAATTTCTTCTTTCTTTGAAATCTCCTCCATTGAGTTCTTGACATCGGGTTCTTCCCTTTATAGTTACTGGGACCATAAGATCACCTTTCTGACATTTGAAAATTCTCTTGATAGGTCATCGATGAACCTCGAACCATTTAAAAATTCCTCCACTTTTTATTCCCTTATTATTGTCCTTTTCTAGCAGGTTTCGTCCATCTTCCATGGGGAGCATTGGATGTTGGCACATAAGTACCAGGCTTACGCCTTTGTTGGGTAGGGGACTTCTCCTTCTTCTGAAGGACCCCCATCTGTTGAAATAGAACTGTGGCCTATTCTCCCTCCATTTTTCCTTCTTCTTTTCATGTTGGACGCTTTCGACCTTCTTTTTAGCCTTTTTGTCAAACACAACACCGCATCTGGGACACAGCATCACTTCTGAATCTCCGACTTTGCATTTATGGAGAAATTCCATCAATCCATCTACAGGCTTAGGGTAAACAACCTCAATCTGGTTCTCACTATTTTTGAACTCTGCCATGTCAAAACCCTCAGTGATTTTGACCATGTTGATTGCCACAACATCCACATAATTGGCATCTCTAACTTGCAGTTGGTCGTAGTCAATCTTCATTTGAGTTTTTCCTTTGATAAATTTCAGCCTTCTTTCGTTCAACACATTTTGAACAAGATCCTTGAAAATAAAGAATTATGAGGTCTTATGCCCAAGAAAATTATGATATTTACAGAACCCTCATTTCTTTCTTTGTTCTAATGGTGGTACTTTTACCCCTGGTGGTACTTTCGCCTCTGGTGGCACTAGTACTTGACCTCTGCGACCAACAGGTCAAAAATCTTGTCACATTTGGTCACGTCGAAGGTATAAGTTTTTTTAGGGAATTTATCATTTTTTTTTCAGGTTTAGAAGGGTTCTTCCCATTTGCAGGCGTAAGCAACTTACATACATATATGGGGGACCCGACTTTAATTCGGCCACATCGACCTCAATTTCTTCAACATCATTGTATTCGACATTTGACGCCAAGTCATTGTATTCCATATCGACAAAGGCCATACAT
Source organism: Lathyrus oleraceus (assembly GCF_024323335.1). Classification (NCBI taxonomy): domain Eukaryota; kingdom Viridiplantae; phylum Streptophyta; class Magnoliopsida; order Fabales; family Fabaceae; genus Lathyrus; species Lathyrus oleraceus. The sequence continues at coordinate 182,506,724 of NC_066585.1, forward strand.
TCCTTCATACTCTTGTTCACTCTGGCTTTCTTAGCCTCTAGTCTTTCCACCTATCGAACTCTATCAGCTAACTGAGCCATATCTCCTAGATGATATGTATATAATTTCTTCCTAATGGAGTAATCTAATCCACCAGTGGCCATTTCAACTAGCTCATACTCAGGTACCTAAGTAAAACATTGTGTCTTAAATAATCATAATCGATTTAATTAATCATTGATTGATTATGTGAACTTTCGCTTCACACTTAACAATTCTTTCAGACTAATCTTGGATTGTCCCATGTAAAACTGCTCACGGAACAACCTTTCTAATCGAGTCCAATCATTGATGGAATGGGTAGGGAGGATTTTAAACCATGTAAAGGAATTTTTTGTAAGATAACTAGGAAAGTATCTCATCCTTAAGTTCTCATTATTCTCTATGTCTCTCGCCTCAGTCAAATATCGGGTAATATGCTCGATGGTAGAATCATTTATATCGCCAACAAATTTGGTGAACTTAGGAACTTTCCATCCCCTTGGCAGTTCAGTTTGCAACACATATTCTAATAAAAGAGACGTATAATTTGGCCTTCTTAGGTCCATGTGCACACTATTTTGAGCAATTATTCGTTCGACAATGGTTGCAAGGTTATTTTCTCCTAACAAATTTCCTGGTCGAACTTGATGAACAACTTGATCAGCGTCGTGGTTTTGATTAACCATTATAACAGGTTACCCCTTGTCGAACTTGGGACACAAATTTTTTCCCCATGATTAAACATGTTTTCCTCCAAGGCTACCCCTTCATTTCGAACTTGCCTAATAACTTGGGGTTACACAACGGGTCGAACTTGCGTTGGTGGAGCGCCAAAGAAATCAAAGATTCGATTCATTTGAGTTCCCAACTGTTGGTAACTCTGATTCGTATTTTGAATCAATGGGTTAAATATAGTACCCATTTGTTGGGTAAGAATATTGATCATATCATGGTTACTCTCATCCATTTGATATATCATTGACATTACAAAATCCACCGTAAACATTGGCATTTCCTGGAAACCAAATCCCATTCCCATCTAGGATGGTATGGTTCGACCGTGGTTGCCTATGGCCGACCCAGACGCCAATAATGGAAAATATGTATTTCCATAATTATTAGTAAATTTTGAATGGTTAGTATGTAGGCTTGCCATAACTAATGTTGGCATCCCATAAGGTTGTTCATGCCCCGACATGGGCATTGCAAAACCTGTGGTGAAAGGCCTAAACTCTGTCTCCATAATTGGTATAGGAGTCACTCGGTGACTCTAGGTTATTGAAGGGGAGAAAATTGTCCATTTTTTCATAGTTGATGGCAACCCATCGCTGATGATATGGCTGTTGTGCTAGCAATAGAAGGGATTGGTTCAGTCGACATCGTAGTGACCGTTTCTACCTAGTGTTATTAGAGGGTTGTTTTCCATTATTGTTTCTGGGAATAATTGTTCTTCTATGGTATTTACCCATAGGTTTCTTAACATCTCTCTTAGTTATCTTACCACTCGTCAATCTCATGCACACTCACAAAATGAAAAGTCAATGAAATGAAGAACTTATAAATGATGTTTTTCAAAATGAAAAGTAGAAATTCACACAAAAAAGGTCCCACTGTGTGTGCCAATTTGTTTACTGGTAAATTTTGTAAACAAAATAAGTTTCTATTAATACTTAAGGGATCAAACTCGAAAATATCTCGGAACATATTTGTGTGAACTATGACCTTTGAACATGTTACTGTTGAAATCGAGATGCAATGTTTGGGATGATAAATGGAACTTGACTAAAATTGAAATGTAAAAACTTTGAAAGTAAAGTGACTAAAGTTGAAACGTAAAAACTTTAAAACTAAAATGAATAAAAGTAACTTAAATGCAAGAATGACTTTAATGTAACATACTTGAAATTTATAAATGTGGAACACATACGTACATTTCCTCACTCGTTTCTTAATAACACATGTACTTTAAGTTTGTAGGATTTTTAGTACAATTGCGGACCCTTACAACATAAGTAAGCATCTACTTATATACTAGTCTAAAATAACAGCCTACAACGATCGACTAAACACATTGTGCCACATTTTTACTTCCATGCAACTGTTGTCTTAGAAAGACTTCCAAGTGTCTTTGAATAACCATCTGATCCTATCCAATTCTGACTCATTCGACTAATCAGAATAACCACCCTTAATACTGGAAAATTCACTAAGTCCAGACTTCACAAATACCCCTTGGTCATTCAATTGGAAATTTCCAAATCACCTTTCGACATGGCAAAGTTATTAAATCAAACCATGGTCTTGATTGACCATTTTCAACTTCACACCTCACTGTGACATGCCCTCGTGTCTTACTTGTCATTGATATCCATGTCGAAAATCCAAGATAACAACGCCACCTACTTTATATTTGCCACATCACCATTATTCTTATATGACGCTTGTCATACCCCCTTTTTGCCCAAGTCATTCATTCATCGAAAGCATTTGCGTCACAGTTCAATCAGTCATTCATTAGTTCAATAAAAGTCAAAATTCAATCAACTTTCGTTTTGTTTTAAAATAAAAAATTGAGTTAATTGCATTTCATGCATTTTCATCGTCTCATGCATCTTTTTAAGTCAACCTAATGTCAACCTGAATAAAATTTTGGATCTACAGACAAGCTGGTTGAACTAATTCTCAAATATACGTAAAATTAATGGGCGAAAAAATTCAAATTCGAGCTTGCATACATCAGTTTTATTGATCTTTGATTTGTGTAGTTCAACCTGGCGTGCTCGTTTTTATTTTTTCGACTCATTTTGCGATCACATTTTGATCAGCCTGAACCTTTTCAACCAAGCATTTTTTACTTCAAAATTTGATCAAAATATGTTTGTCTTCCGAAAGTATATTTTGCACTAATCATGTTGGTGCATTCTTTTTATTTTTCGAACATTTTTGCGCCCCATTTTTATTTATTTTTAATCATTTTATTTTTATTTTGTAGTCAAAATGATTGGTGGAATTAATTAAAATTAATTGTATTGTTAGTTTTATTATAAGTTGTGTTGTTTGTTTTTAATTTAATTACCAAAAACTTATTTTCATAACTCAAAAATAAATACAGAAAGAAAAGTAATTGAAGGGAATAAGAATTAGTCTCTCCATGAATCTTTCCATTCACACCACATAATATACATATTACTCTTCCTCATTTAAAATAAGCATATTGTGTTGTTTTTTGCTACACAATAAATATCAAGGCATAATTACTTGGACCTTTTTTGTATTTCTTATTATTATTATTATTATTATTATTATTATTATTATTATTATTATTATTATTTATTTCATTAATTTTCATTTATTAAGGTTAGATATATCAAAAAGACCATTGACATTTTTAATACATTTATTTAGGAAAATAATTTTATTTTTTTAATGATATTTTAATTTGTTGTTTTTATTTTCAATTATTACTACTTTTATTGTTATTAATATTACTTGTTTGATTATTGAATGATATTTTATTATTGTTTTTTTCCTCTAACTTTAGACATTTAAAAATTAATAATTTGGTCGTCTTAAAACTTTTCGTTATACAAATTAAAATCTGGATTAAAAAGGGAATGAGGAATGCACATCCTTCCGCTCCTCGAATAAACGAGTGAGTACATGCGTGCACCCCCTTTTGTTATTAGTATTTCATTTTTCTTTTTTGATTATTTTTAATATTTGTTTAATTTGATTGTAATTTAATTATTTATTTTCTTGATTGCTAAGTGGATTTGATTTTATTATTTTTTTAATTGATTTCAATGTATTTAGATTAATTAGGTAATCCCTGTCATATTGTACATGTAAATATTTTCACTAACCTTGCAACAATTTCCAAGCACTTCCAAAATCAATTTATCCATTCAATTTCAAAATTAACTTCAAACCATTTCAGTAACATTTCAATAAATTTCAATATCAAATCATTTTTACCAACATGAGTGCTTGATCCAATGTCAAGTATCTCTTTCGCTCACTTCAAACTCTTTTCATGACCTACTTCAAGCAATTGATCCAACGTCAAGTGGTCTGTTTTCAAACTCTTTTTCGCGATAAATAATTCGATTAAAAAAGATTTGGACGGAAGTAATTTTCTTCTTCTTTCCCGAACATTCATGTGATGGCCGCATTTAGCCTACCGTTTGGACATTTGTCAATCACATAAAAAAACTTTTAAATAACTGAATCAAGTTAACTCTTTCATGAACTAAAAAGGATTAGGGCATGCGTAATTTTCTCCTCTACTCCCCGAGTATTCATGTGATGGCTGCACTTAGCCTACCGTTTGAATACCCGTCGCTCGTTAGAGAAACACGACTTGATTCTTCACACAATTTTCATAAATAATCCTATTGAAAAAGGATTCGGAGGAAGTAATTTTCTCCTACTTTTCCCGAGTGTTCATGTGATTGCCACACTTAATCTACCATTTGAACATTCGTCAGTCACTCAAAAACATCCAAACACATCAAACTTATCTTTTTGCCATTGCGCAACTTTGAAAACCTTTTCGTAAATGAGTAAGCTTTATCCATATCGACGTGAAACAAACAAAGATTTCATCCTCTAAGAGAGAGCAGTAGGTAAAGGTTTAACCACTCAATATGTCTAAAACATCACTTTTTAACAGAAACCAACAAATCATTCTTTTCTACAAAGAACTACGTAGCCTTGAGTTCTCCGTCGCACCTGAAGATACGTAAGAGTAGAATTTTGAAATCTTGTCAAGCACCTTGATAAAAAAAAACCTAAAAATCTTTTCTCTTTTTCTCCTTCAATAAGTTGAAGATCTCAAACTAACAATAGCTAATGTTCAATCACAAGTTTAACTAAAAGGTTCTCATTTAGTACAACGGACGTGAGGGGTGCTAATACCTTCCCCTTGCGTAATCGACTCCCGAATTCGAATTTGGTTGCGACGACCATTTTCTTTCTATCTTAAAGGTTTTATCGATATTTTCCCTTTACCTCTTTAGAATAAATAAAGTTTGGTGATGACTTTGTTCGAATCATTTTTCCACGAGCATGCGAACACCCCGCGAAGAATTTCATTTTTTCGAGATGTGACAGTTGACGACTTCACTGGGGATTAACTGGATCCAAGCTAAAGAGAGTCAAACCTAAATTATTAAATTTGTGATTAAATATTGTTCTTCTTTATTTGTTTTCTTCTGTTGTCTTCTCTGTATCTCCTTTGTGCTTTTATTTGTCATTGGTCCCTGGTATTGTTGATGATGTTCTAATTACTTTGGTATACTTTGTGAGACAAAATCTCCACCCGAATATCGAGAAAAACATTAAGATAGGACATGGTTGTGTAATGTTGGTCTGCCGGACTCACTTGTCTTGTTGGGGTAACACAAAAACCACACATAGAGTAGATCCTTTTGCAAATATTGTCAACTAGCAAGTAATTTTGCTAAGGGGCAATATTTTCTTGTTTGATTCGTGAATCTAAGGACATTTTAGAACATGAGACATTGTGGTTGCATAGTGTTAGCCTGCTGGACGCACTTGTCTTGTTGGGGTAACACGAGAATCACACGCAAATGAAGTCCTCTTAAGAATATGGTTAAATAGGAAGTAATTTTGATAAGGAGGCAATATTCTCAAGAGCGACCTATGAATTTGGGAACCCAAAAACCTAAAGTTACGCTGATTGTTATGTATAAAGCAATAAGAATTGCTCTAAATATTTGTACCTAGACTCGATTTGGAACCTGGATCCATCTATCTGGCATTCATTACATTTTTCTTGCAAAAAATAGCATACTCATGCATAAAACAAAAATTTCAAGCATTTGCATTCATCAACATGCATACATATTTCTCCATAAAATAAAACTCATGTCACCTCATGTCTATAACCAGTTAGTTGATCCCCTAGTACCCATAGCGAACTTGTGGTAGCTATTGAAGGATAATGGAGTGTTTGGAAGTGAATCAAGTTATGCTGAGAGAAGACATGAATAATATGAACCATAAGGTGGGCCAGATGTTCGAAGCTCTGCTAACTTTGTCAAAGTAAAATTTCAAGCATGTCGTTACAGAGAATGTTGATCCTATATCAGGATTTACTGTGGTGAATAACCCATTATACAATTATCCTCCGCAAGTGGATGAGCATATTCAACCTCAGCGAGCGCACAACATTGTATCCAATAAAACCCCTAAGGTGAGAGGATAATCCATTGTTCAAGTTAGGCATATCCCACATCCCACGCCATTGGAAGCCCTTAAGAGGTAGATCCAATGATCAATGTCTAAACTCATCAGGATACTGAAGCTATTCAAATATGTAATGTTCTGGGTGAACAAATAAGATCCCTAGAAGGAAAATATGCCTATGGTTTGGATGTTGTTGACATGTGCTTAGTGTCAGACATCGTCATCCCACCAAAGTTCAAGATGCCCGATTTTGAGATGTACAAAGGGGTTAGATGTCCAAAAACTCATTTGACAATGTTTATTCAGAAGATGGTCACGTATGCTCATGATGACAAGTTTCTCATCCACTGTTTTCAAGATACCCTTAGTGGGGTGTCATTGGAATAGTATATGTAACTGGAAAGAAACAATATTCGCACTTGGAAAGACTTGGCTATGGCGTTCCTGAAGCAGTACCGATACAACACTGATATGGCTCCTAGTCGTACTCAATTGCAAAATCTTTCTCATAAGAGTAACGAGTTGTTCAAGGATTACAGCCAAAGATGAAGAGAGTTGGTTGTTCATATTCAGCCATAAATGCTGGATAGAGAGATGGTTGATATGTTTCTAGGTACCTTTGCAGAGCCTATACTTTGAAAGAATGACATGCATTGTTTCTTCATGTTTCTCTGACCTGGTGATCCTTAGGCCATATTAGTCATTTTAATTTGCAATTTCTTTGATTGTTAAAGTATTGTTTGCTTTTAAGTTTGTTGTTTTTAAATGGTAATATTAATAAAATGTACATGCATTTTCTAAATCAATCCATTCATATTCACTCTGCACATACTCATTCTTCATAAAAAGAAAGAAAAAAAACAATACCAATATTTATTCACTTCAATTTTCTTTATCAAAATTTTGTTTAAGCAAAGATTGGAGGGGAAATGATGAAAATGAATACCCAAAATTGCTAACAAGTATGCTTTTGAATAAAACTTTGCTGACGATGTAAGGCAGTGTTTCATTTCCTAAACACCAAAGGTATAGGGAAGATAATGCCTCGTCAACCCCTTTTGAGCCTAGAAGTTGGTGTTTCTTTCTAAACGAAAAAACCCTTAATCGGAACCCGGGGTAGGGTTTCAAAGTAAATCATTCTTCAATTAGGTCTTTTGAAGGTTGTAGCGGGGCCTGATTCAAAATAAACCTTAATCAGCAAGGTTGCATTAACCTGACTCCTAAGATATTTGATAATCATTTGTATTGGTATAAATTATATGTATCACTGTTCACACCTTGAATAAACTCTTTGACCCATTTAATGTTTCTTGTCCACATCATTTCAATAATGACGTTGATATTAAAAACTTACATGAGCATCACATTAAAATTACTGTTTTTGAATGAACAATTTTATCAGCAATTCAGCTCTTAGAATCAAGGAAGTTCCAACAAGGAATGATCAGCGAGGAATTTGATCATTCATAGAGGACTCTATTGACTAGGGCAAGCACTCAAAAGACATTGTGGTAAGGGGAAAATCCCTAAAAAAGTCAATTAGCATGGGGAAAATTATGTCAAGATTCAGTCAATTTGGGGAAATCACTTCAAGTCTCGATAAATCCCTTTAAAATATCACTTAATCAGGGGCACAACTTTGAGATTTAGATATTGGGACAAGCCATCTCAAGGTCGGGTTTGGCAAACTGCTTCTAAATGTCCTCTAAAGGAAAATCTCTCTAGAGACCCAATAGATTGAGGAAATGTACTCTACATGTAGATAAGTCCTATTCATGCCTTCAAGCTGCTCAAGCGGGACATTGTGGTTCATCAGCAACCATTGAGTTCAAGAATGAGTATCGGGGAATTATGCTAGCACAACATCTTCTTGACGAGAAACTTGTTGCAAGAACCTTTCTTGGTCTTAACCATTTAAACAAGCCGATCATCCTCATGCATTAGCATCAATCATGTTTGCATTCATTAGCATTACTCTTGCACCAGATCATGCTTTTAATCTTGTGCATTATGGCGTCACCCATATATCAAAAAATCTAACCTTGTTTGCTACCTCAAAGTCCAGTTCTCGTCTAGCACTCACTTTTCAAATCCAGTTCTCGTCTAGAAGTTAATATTGGAATCGAGTTCCCGTCTGGTAGCCAATTATCATATGGTAGTCAGCCCAATTCCCATCTGGAGGCTTAATTCTCAAGTCAGCTCTCGTCTGACGGTTAAATCAAATCCAGTTCTTGTATGGAAGTTGAATTTCCAAGTCCATATCATATCTGGTAGCCTATCTTTCTAGCCAGTTCCCATCTTGTAACCGTATTTAAAATATGTTCTCCTCTGAGTTATCATTTTCACCAGTTCCCGTCTGGTAGCCCTTATCACAGTCAGTTCTTGTCTAGAAGTTCAATTTCAAAGTCCAAATTTCATTTGGCGCCCATCAAATAGTTGTTACATGCATTGATCAATCATCACATAAATCACCGTCATGCATTAATCATGTCGCTTCACTCAAGTGTATCATGTAATTCATAAGCACATTTCACATCATACACAAAGTATACAATCATAAGCCTCAACCAGGATTCATCGACTTCTCAAGAAAAATTAATTTAACCTTCGGCAAAACTAAGATTCGAGAGCTATTCTCAAGAGTAGACTTAGCTCTTTTCTTCAGTGCAAGTTGCATAGAACTGTTCAGAGGCCAGTCAGTAAGTGGTGTTGATCTTCAAGACGAGTTTCTTCTGCAGCAAAATGATTGATATTCCCCAAAGCAAGCTCTAGTGTCAACAAATTTTTTCCATGTTTTCCCCAGTAGATATCTCCCCACAGAGTTTCCATTGGAAATTTCTCTAGCAGACTTCACGAGCTCCTCGAACGAGTTCCATTTCAGCAGGATTCCTTAGAAAAGTATCCCCAACAACATTATCCTCAGCAAGTATCTTCGAAGTATTTGTGTAAGAAGAACATCTATTCACTAGACTGTCTTAGGTACCAATCTCCCCATCAATTCTGATTGGAAAGAGTCCCTAACATACCATATTCCTTTATTGTTCTCAATTAATCTCCAATGAGTCTCCTGTGTGCTTATTCCTTCTAGAGTCTTTTTGTTTTCCCCAACAAAAATGTATCTCCACTAAGAAAGTGTTTAGATGATTTCAGGAAAGTTATCTTCAGCAAAGAACGACTGAACTTAACTTTGATGAGTACATCTATCTTCAATGAAGGGCATTTAAATATGATGTTACTAATAATCTATCTCCACTAAGAAAGTGTTTTGATATGATTACATCCCCAATAATCACATTTGTATATGGATTTATCCGTCCCCTGTATAGCTGCTTAACATGTTTACATGTTTGTTGCAATCCACCGTGAGCAAGAAGAAAAAGAGTATGATCTGTCAACATTAAGAGTCTACTATCAATCAAGAGCACTGAACAAGATTTTTTAATCCCCCAACAGAGTGTACTGTCAGTCAAGAGCAATTGAACATTATCTTTTAATCCCTTGAGGAATTCACTTTCAGTCAAGAGAAATTGATTTTGTTTCCCCATTTCATCCTGACATTTGATGATAAAGGATTCAAGAGTACTTCCTAATCTCTTTGCACTCATTCATATCATCTGATGACTAAGTAAGCAAGAGTATTGCTTTATCTCAATGTGTTCATTTAATTTCATGGTTAAGGATCAAGAGTATTTTTTAATTCTTTTCATCTAATGTTTAAGTATCAGGAGTATTGCTTAATCTCTTCTCATCTTATCTCATACTACCTAATTGATGTTTAAGAAAACAAGAGTTTTTCTTAACAACATTTCATCTGATGATTAAGAAGTCAAGATCATTTCTTGATCATAGTACATCATTTCACTGTATCATATCCCTTGCATCAGAGGGGAAAATTTGGGTATGTTTAATATTTAAACTATCTTTCACCATGACGATTTGAAGACAAGAGTTCTTCATATCCTCCATTTAAAGATGTTTAAATAGGGGCAGCTTTCATACCCCAATTTTCCCCAAGCCATTCATTCATCAAAATAATTTGCATCACAATTCAGTCATTCATTCATTAGTTTAATAAAAGTCAAAATTTAGTCAACACTCATTTTGTTTTAAAATAAAAAATTGACTTAAATGCATTTCATGCATTTTCATCGTCTCATGCATCTTTTTAAGTCGATCTAATGTCAACAAGAATAAATTTTCGGATCTACGGACAAATAGGTTGAATTGATTCTCAAATGTACATAAAATTAGTGGACAAAATAATTCAAAGTCGAGCTTAAAGATGTCAGTTTTATTGATCTACGGTTCACGTAGTTCAACCTTACGTGTTCGTTTTGTTTTTCAACTCCTTTTGCAGTCGTATTTTGATCAACTTGAGCCTTTTCAATAGGGCATTTTTTACTTCGAAATTTGATCAAAACATGTCTGTTTTATGAAAGTATATTTTGCTGATCATTTTGGTGCATTCATTTTATTTTTCGAGCACTCTTGTGCCCGGTTTTTATTCATTTTTAATCATTTTATTTTTAATTTTTGGTCAAAATAATTGGTGGAATTAGTTAGAATTAATTGTATTGTTAGTTTGATTATAAGTTGTGTTGTTTGTTTTTAATTTAATGACCAGAAGCTTATTTTCATAACTAAAAATAAAAGTAATTGAAGGGAATAAGAATTGGTCTCTCCATGACGTTGTCCATTCACACCACAAGACTCTCTTCACCCTCATTTTTGGTCAACACTCATAATATCTCCACCCTTATTTTCGATCAACGCTCATAATATACATAATACTCTTCCTCATTCAAAAACGGAAAGAAAAAAAGAACCAACCTTATATACTCCTTCAGACTTTCTCTAACTTTGGATTTTTTTCACCACATACTAACCTCCCTCATCTCTAAACATAACACACTCCCTTCTTCATTCAAACCACACAATAACACTAGCTACCAACGTACAAAAAACTTCATCCTTACTTCTCTCTCAGCTCTTGGAAATGGAATAAAGAGAATAGAAAAAAAAGTATGTTTTAATAAACCAATATTACATCATAAACAACTTTCATAACTTTCATCAACCTCACACAACACTTATAACAACTTCACAACTACACAATCCTCTCCGCTCCATCTCTTTAAATCATTCACAACGATATCAACAAATATTAAAACAAAATAGAAATGGAATTAAGAGGAAGAATCTAACCGAACAATCATTGCGCCATCATCAGAATTATTATCATCGAAAATCGCCCCCACCATTCACCATTGTGCAGATCTTCCGAAAATGCGTTGATCTCGCCTCCACCATGCTCAACACAACCTCTTCACCATTATTACTGAAGTATTCCTCCCTCAAAACATTCTTCATCAACCGTTGCTTCCCTTACACCCTCCACTGGTTTGTTTTTCTATTATGATCGACATTTTTTTCGTGTTCATGAGACTTAGTTTTCTGAAGAAATAAAAACCTTACTTTATTTGTTGAAAATGGTTTTGTTTTTGTTTTTTGTTCATGTCATACCCCAAAATCTTCCCTCCTATTTTCATCTTTCATTTAACTTCTTGAGATTCATCTACAATCATTCATATCAAACATACGTATATCATCCATTGCATACACAAATCATCATAGATTCAAGGTTTATGATTATTTATACCTAACAAGAGCATAGGATTTCCCAAGGTTCAAGCCCTAGGGACTTTTGTGGTGTAGACAATATGGAAATCCTATCCTATGAATCAAGGCATGAAACCCTAGTTTTGATTCACGAAAATTGTGGGCCAATTGGTTTGGATTTGATTGTAGAGTCATGTTGCTTGGTTTGAGATCTTTGTTTATGTGGCTTACATCTTGATCTTGGATTAATTGTGTAACCCTAGTTCATGAAATATGGTATTTTATCACTTTGGTTTGCATCATGCCTTTGTTATTTGGAATCAATCATCAAGTTTGTTATTGGTGAGGCAGAAGTCAACTTTAGGGTTGATCATCTGTTGACTATGGATTATTACATGATTATTTATTTGATGATTCATTTGGTCTAAGTCTTCATTATTCAAGTTTTCATTCAAGTTTCATAGTACATTCAAAGATCATGACTCAAGGAAAGTTCAAATAAATTTTGGAAGGAAGAGATTCTATTTGAAAATAAGGCACATTGCATTAAATCAAAGGTTATTTTTCTTGACAAAAGTGCCCATTTCATTCACAATACCAAGAATTACAAAGATCCATATAAAAATTACAACAACAAAAAAGTAGCTTTGACCTACAATTGACTTTGGTCAAGTGTTAACTTTTTAGTTAACCACTTGACCAAAGTCAACTGACCTAATTCCTAAACCTAATGTCAATTTCCCTTTATTTCTTCACTCTTCCATCTCCTCCTTTGGCTTAAATTCTAAGATTTCTTCATTTGCACGAAACCTTTCTTTTCTTCAAGCCATTATTATCCATGTACCTTCATGGTAGCTTCAGTACCAAGTGTCTTGAGTCATAACCAAATTCTAGCAAAGTCAGCCTTGCACGTCACCAGTAACTTGCATTCAATGTACAAAAGCATCAATAAATGAAGTACATTTCATGAAGTGTTCAAGAAGGTTTCAATATGATTGTTTGTGCATCAATTTTCAATGCAAACAATCCACCAATGCAAACATACTAACATCACATATCATATCTAATCATTCATTTTCTTTTAACAATCCAAGCATTTTTTGATATCACCTCAAACTATTTTCTAGCTCACTACAATAGTTTGTATAGTGCTTCAAATCCATTTCTAATTAATCTCATACTAATACTAACATGGTCCATTTACAATGGAAGCATACAAGCTCTGACTTTTCTTCTAATAACCCTAATGACAAGCTACAGTTCCCAGTTTAATGGAAGTCCAAATCAATCTAATGAAAATTTCATTCACCACTAACCACCAATCCTGAGTCTTAGTTCTAACAATCATCATTTCAATCCAATTCAACTCAAGCATACATACTAACAACCCTATTAATACCAGTTGTAGTCATAACAAGTTTCATTTTAATTGATGTAAATTCAAACATTCCAAGTATCCATGACATAAATAAAATCAGTGACATTCAATGCAAAAAAAACTTCATGAGCAATTCAAGGCGTAACATAGTTTCATGACATGTTGTTATAGCCATCCTAAAATAAAACATTATAACCTGCTATATTAAAAACATTTAATGAATTGGGTTCATCATGAGCATTAGCAGAAAATCTCATTATTCTGAACTAACTGCATTAAGCCACTAAGAGAAAACTTCATTAAACTAACTGCATTGAACAACTAACTACAAGCCAATTCCAACCTAACTAACTTCACTATAATCATAACTAACCTAATTAACTACTTAACCATCTTAACTAACTATCTAACTATCTTAACTAACATCTAACAGTTGGCACAACTAGAGTTAACATAAAAGGAACAAATGCAACTAACGTCATAACAGTTTAAAACAGAATTTTCACTTGCAAAAATAGAAACTAACATAAATTGTAACTTGACTAACTAACTATCACGATTTTCCACAGCTCACAGAGTTAACTCCTCAAATGAATTTCAACATAAGAACTTAACAAAGTTAATCTCTGTTAAGGGATGAATTGCTATAAATACACCTTCAATGACTAATTTTATGGGTAACCTAATCATTCTCTGAAATTCCCCAGAAATCACTCCCATTACTCTCTCATCCTTTCGCGGCATTCCCCTTTACATCTCTCATCAATCTCACGACATCAATTGAATCTCTATGAACCTCACATCCTCACACGCGAAGAAGGAGAAAAAGAAGAATAAGGTATCAAGAATAGAAAAGAAGAGGGAGCATACTTGAGTTCACTTTCATCTTCACCTCACCGGAGCTCCGTGCCACCTTGTAGGTAAGCCTCTTTGCTCCAATTACGCTTTACCATCATGTAGGGTTTTTACTGAGTAATCAAAGCCCTAACAATAGAGGCTTTGATTCCTCCTTTTAGGAATTTAATTTCGGATTTTGTAATTAGGGTTCATGAGTCTTTTGGTTTTGATTTGTTAGTTTGTTTAGGAATTAGTAGAAATTGATGGTGGATTCATGTAGAGGAGGGTGACATGAATTTAGTGGTGTGAGGATTGAGGGAGTTGGCCATCCACCGCCGCCGGAGGCGATTTCTGGTGCAGCGGAGATTCTTGTCTATGGCCAAGGACTCAAGAGTGAAGAGTTGATCTTAACGTGTTTGAGTTGAGTGAAATGCGAGTTTCCTTTCTCTTGTGGATTTGATGGGACTAAAAGCCCTTGGCCCACATAAAATACATCCTGCACCCATGTTTTCTCACTCAAACCGCCCTAGTCACTTGTGAATCATAGCTAATGGGCCTCAGCACCCTTGGCCCATATTAATTACCTTCGTGCTCCATGATCCATTTCTTGTATGGTTTATGATTCATCCCCTCATTATGGGTAAAATGTTCCCCATTCCCATGAAGATATAATAATGTAGGACTTACTTTTCTTTATTGTTTCCTTTACATGTTAATTAACAAGATAAAATCAAAATGATACAAAAAACTTTTTCTTTCAAAAGAATAAAATACACTTGATCTAATGTCAAGTGCTTTTCCAAATCAAAAACAACGCGAGTGCTTGATCCAACGTCAAGTATCTCATCCATTCCATTCTTACACTTCTATTTCCATCTCATTCATTCAAGTCTCACATTCTTTCACATTTCAAAATCATCAAGTTACTTTTCACAATAAATTGGATGAAAAAAGATAGGGTATACGTACTTGTGCACAACATTCTCAAGTAATTGGGTTGTCGGTTGTACCTAACTTGTGGCCTGATACTTGACATCCATTTAAAAACACTTAATAATAAAATGAGTTTAATTCGGTCCTCTTAGGGTAAAAAAAGAGTGGTTAGGATGTAACTGTCCTCTTAACTCCTAAGTACTCTGATTGTCAGTCATATTTAGCCGGTGGTTAGACGTTCGTCTCCCTCTAAGTACCAACGATCAAACTCGCCAAATGAATTTTATAATTAAATAAAATAATCAAATATATTCTTCTGCCTTAGGGAAACATCCAAACCTTACACAATTCAACATTTTCAATACCTTCGACAATTCTCATCAGTGATATACTTATTTCTTTGGACCAAATACATTTTCTTTGGATCCCATATATATCTTTGGGTTAATTACCATATGGTTAACTACCCACTTCTGAACGAAGAACCCTTTTCTTGTTTGTCTTGCTAGTCCTAGTGCTTAGACAAACCTTTGTTTTTTATTTGCCTAGTTAGTCTTAATGCTTAGGCAAACTCCTTTATTTTGCTTTATTTGCCTTGTTAGTCCTCGTGCTTAGAAAACCCCTTTTTTCTCTTTAGCCATACCATTTATTGGTTTATGCGACATTTTCTTGCGTTCAGATATACTTACCCTATGGGTTCAAACAATACAATCCTTTGGTTCAAACCATACTTTAATCACATTTCAAAACCCTTTTTTTCTTGTTTGCCTTGCCAGTCCTCGTGCTTAAAAAAACACCTCATTTTATCTACCACCATTAGTTCCATGAACTACGGAGATCTGATTTCATTATTGCATTATGAGGATACGTAGGCATGAGGTCTCCAATCCTCAGAGAGCACACTAATTATTAACCTTTTTTTCCTTTTTTGCAAATAATCTTTAGATAATAATGTTAGAACAAGATTTTGGTTCTGCAAATTTTCTCTAAGTTTTGATGATAACAAAGGATGGAACATTTTGGTACCCTAATAAAATTCTCTAAGTGTCCAGGGCTCTAGTGAAAAATGAATCTGATGAAACAACATCCAACGTCACATAAGTCCAGAACAGCTGACTTGAAGTTAAAAATACTCGCTCTGACATCTGAAGACTTTGATATTCTGCATCTTAAGAATCCCACACCTGTATTGCCTATGATCATTACATCTGAAGAATGTCAAAGTAGAGATCAATAAAGAACCTCTAAAGAAAACCTCAGGCAACTATCTGAAGAATACAAGATCAAAGAGAAGTATCTGACTTCTGCGCACTCTGATTCACGTCCAACAAATCAAATCAAGACTTAACTACAAAGTATTCCAAAAATGGTATAAAGTTATATATGGAGAAAATTGAATACTCTCCTAAAACTGATATGGAAAGGACAACAAAATTAATGTTATTAAATCTCATTCTGGACAAGATATTAGCATCAATGGTACATTCAACGGTATCATCTCCAAGCTCTATAAAAAGGCCCAACCATCATCATACCAACACACGAAGCTATCCTACAAGAATTCAGTACATCAAAATTCCATCTTTCACTAATTCTTGTTTTTACATTATCACACGAGTTGTTGCTCTTAGTGTGAAACTCAATTGCTTTAACCGTGTTAATATTGCTTGCCTAGAAGCACTAAACACCTTGTATTTCTAAAATAATTGTCGTGAGGTTCCTCAAGTGACTTGTGAAGTCTGTAGACTTGAGAGGGATAAGAGATCATTGTAATCTTAGATGTTGTTGCAATGTTTCTAGATTATTGGATTAAGTCGTTTTTGAAGGTGAAATCACCTTGGTAGGGTAGACTGGAGTAGCTTTGAATTTCAAGCGAACCAGGATAATTTATGTGTTGTTTGTCTTTAATTTGTGTGTGTGTCAAAACTCCAAAAGTTTTTATTGTTTATGAAAATAATTCAAATCCCCCTTTCTTGTTTTTCTCTACCTTCAATTGATATCAGAGCTTCGGCTATGTTATTGATTTTCAAATCAAACACTTAACAGTGTAGAGAGATCCAGCGTGAGAAAAACATAATGACTACCACTTGTAACACCTCAAAATTTGCCCTCCTCTCTTGGGACTAGCTTAACATATTGCATTGCATTTTAGATCATTAGGCATTACATAATTGCATATCATGTGGTTACATTGTGCAAATCATCCTCCTAAGTCTTGGTCAGAAGATGAGAGGTTATGATGCAAGCTAGGGTTTCATTGATTGAGTGGACTGATCAGTAACTATCTGAGGATTGGGTTACAAATTAGGGTTTCATGTTCTTCAAGAAGATTGATCTTTATCTTGGTTGAAATGATACATCATAATTATCATGGTCTTGATATCATCCAGGGATTCAAGAGATTGATCAGATACCTTGAGATTAGGGTTTTGACCACTGGTCAACCCTAATCAGTCTAATCAGTTGCATTGGGCCAGTCAGGGCATGGCATGGAGATGGGGTCTACAATGGATATGGGGATCATCATGTGATTATATTGAGCTTATGGAGGCTAGGGTTTCATCCTTGAGCCATTTCATCAGGAGTTTGAGGCTCAACTTGATCAATGCACAGCCAAATTCATCTATCAATTGAAAAAGTCAACTGTGGTCAACTGTGCTTGATTTTATGGATTTGGAGGTGGGAGAGAGTTGGATATACTTCATTCATGTTGAAACAAGTTTCATTTGACATTTCAAACATCAAGAATGAAGAAAATAAAGTCAGACAAAAAGTTGCCAAAAATAGAAAGTGACTTGTAATGGAAGTTTCCGAAAATGGAAAGTTTTTCACCACAAAATTACATGTCTAAAAATGCTTCAAATGAAATTTTGTTCAACATGAAAGTTGTAGATCTTGCTCTCACCTTTCCAAAAAGTCCAAGAACTTGAATTTCTCATGTATGGTTGACAAGTTATGGTCCAATCATTTTTCAAAAATGCCTAAAATCAAAGTGGCATAACTTTCACATGGAATGTCCAATTTGGGTGATCTTTCTTTGAGCAAACCCCATTTCACATGTACTTTCATGATGCATGGTCAAAATTCATCAAAAGTACTCAAGGCAAAAAGTCATTTTTCAAGTGGATTCTTTTGAATTTTTGGTGTGAGATAGTGAAATTGAGAAATATAAGGCCTATGCACATGAAACCACTTCCAACACTTCACAAATGCCAAATAGAAGTTGTGTGAACTGTCATTTTGCTGTCACATTGGTTAATTGGAGAAGGTCATTTTGGACATTGCATTAAGAAACTCATTTTCACTAATCAAGCCAATTTTGATAATTGTGATTAACAAAGTGGATTAAGGAGTGAGTATAAGTTGCTAATCATAACAGAATCATAATCACATTTCCATTCTCCAAGATTTGTAACTGAATTTCCCTCCAAAACCACAAAATTCTCTCAAAACCTCATCACTTTTTTTTCACATTTCTTCATCAATTCTTCATCATTTTGGTTGATTCTTCGTGGATCCATGCTCCATAAACCTTGAGGAAGAACTGTTTCATTGAATTCGTGGCCAAAGCTTCAAGAATTGGACTGTTGGAAAGCTTGCTCATCAATGGAGTTTTGAAGATTCTTGCAATTGGAGCTGTTTCGAGCTAGCCTAATCACTCCATTCAATTTCCTCATACTTAAGCATCATCTGTTTCACCTTTTCGAGCTTGGAAACACGAGCATCAAGGTCTGCCATCTCCATAAGGTGATTTTTCGAATTCCACCATTGCATGAATTATTATATGGCTTTTGAAGATCTTTCGATGTAGAATGATGTGATGCTTGTAGTTTTTGATTTGGTTAAGTGTAGAGAGAGAAATCTGGATTTGATGTTTGTTGCTTGTTTCTATTTTCGATCGATCCGTTTAATATGTTTAGAATTAGGAGAAACAAGTTACATATTCGTGATGTGCTAGTTGAGACGGTTCTTTTGATATAGAGTTTGTAGATTTTGGTTGAGATTTGATGTTCTTCGATTTCTGGAAATTTGGAATTGGTCTTGATGAAGAACATGAGCAAACACGCGTTTGATCTTCCAATTCCATTACCTTGTTTGAATTTCTGTTTACCGCTTCCCAGAACCAATCAAAACGCGCCACTGCTTTAAATTGAGGCGACGTCGTTTTGCCTGTGCGCTTAAATATTACAAAAATGCCACTGGATCATATTATTTCCATTATTTCATTTTCTTTTTCTTTTTCTTTATTCCATTTTTACACATGAACTTAGAAAATTCATAGATGATTCATTTCTTGTCCAATTTCAGTGAGATTTTTTGCATAATGCTCCTTGTAATGTGTAGAATTTAATGGTGATTTTTGTGATTTTTGTGCACGTGTGAAAATTAAAAATGCCTAGGGTTTGATTGGATGTATGCAATTTGTACATGTCTTGCCTTTTCACTCATGAAATGATGATGTTTCCAAATAAATTCATGCAATTTTTTGTGCTTATTCTAGACTCTTGGATGGTGATTTTGATGTGTGGTTTGCAATTTTTTGATCCTTGGTTGTTGAGATATGAATTTTTGAATGGAGGTGTGACAATTTGTGTCACACCAAGCTTGATGAATTTCATGATCTTATTTGCCTGGCTTAGGGATGTTGAATTGAGCCAATTTTTTGCATGAATGAATATATGTATGTTGAAAATACATGTGAATTTTTCTGGATTTATTGATGGCATTTCCTAATTGATTAAGATTTTTCCCTCTGTTGGGTCATTTTGTTGATTGTTTGTGACACATGTTATTATCGGATTTGTGAAATTCTGATCATTGATTGTATGAGTGTGAGATTTGGTATGAGCATTGTAGACACATTATAGGTCATTGTGGTTTTGATCCCATTCATTTATCATGTATTGTCACTGATTTATGATTTTTGGAAGTTGATGTTTGTTTGGATACCATGTGTTGGCTTGCTTGAACTTGTCTGAACTTCTTGATTTTCATTGACCTACTTCCACTTGTCCAAATTGCATGAAAATTGATATGCTACTCATTGAATGTGTTCTATTTAGGCTTGAATTTTTGTGGAATTTATTGAGCTGTTTTGATATTGATTCGATTGTGATCATTCTGTTTGGTCTTTTGAGGTTGCAAATGGCATGCTTTGTGATATTTTGTGCATGAAATGATGATAATGAATGATATGAGCATGGGACCAATGGAATTTGTTTCTAATTTGTTTGATTGTGGTTTTGGTTAATTTTCACTTGCTGTTTTGGATTTTTCATCTCCTTTGGACCCTAGGCTTGGCCTAGTGGTCTTGTTTCTCACTTTTGAATTGTGTTTCAGGTTGAGATGCAAATGCCTTAAGGAGAAAAATGCAAGTTGATTGAATTGAGTTTGGTTGCTTGTTGTAAACTAACTTGTGTATTTTGTAGGATGCTTGGCTCAATTGAGTTGATTGTGCTTTGCACATTGCATTGGTTGACTGTATATATTAACTGTTTGACTTTTGCTGTTTAATGTTGGTTTGTCTGGTATACTGACTGTGCTTGATTGATTCCAGGTACCATAGTCGCTTTAGTTCTTTAAGAACTTGCTGTGCTGCTGCTTGGTTGTAAAAACCAGTTGAGGTAGACTCTCTTGTCTCCATGTAGTCTGGAAGACCTGGCTTGTTATTTAGCCAGGCAACTGTCTGAAGTCCTCCTTAAGAGGCGATGTTTGTGATTGTTTACTTTTGTCCCCAAGCAGGTAAAGACCTCTATGAGGAAATTGGCGGAACCCAAGGGATATGCAATCTATCCCCCGCTATTCTGTTGAGTCGTCCCTCTGCTCACACCACTGTGTTGATGCATTGGGACATTAACCCAAGATCTTGTGCTGTTGCACAGTCGAGTCAGAGTCTTGAGCATAGAAGGGTTCCTCCATTCTGGACCCACGTTCCTTTGTCTGAAGCTCTCCCTGGCCAGGGATAAGAGCTGTGAAGTCTTATCTTCACTCACCTTTCATCTGCTGCACCCTGACTCTCAATGTCAGGGTTAAGAGCGAATACTACCCTGTACAGTTGACTTGCCTCGGCAGTCCACCCTTGTTTGAGCCTCACTTGACTGGATATAGTGTGTGCTATGTGAATGTTTGCTTTATTTTGATTGATGCTTGCATGCTTGTTTTTCCTGGTTAGGATTAGCTTGCTGTTGTGCAAGTAGGATAGAAACCATAACATAGGGCAATGATGCATGATAACACTAGGCTCGAGTACAGCTCCCTAGTAGTGTGTCTCCCTTTGTATCTGGTTAGGTGAGAATTTCTTTCCCTTTCAGGGGAACTACGTCGCCCTGATCCTCATACCAGATGAGGTACGTAGGCAGGAGACCGTGCAAGGTCTCTCCGGGCACTTTTTTTCTTTTTTGTGTGTGTTTGCTTGACAGTTGCTAGGCTCGAGTTCCCAACTCCTTAGTAGCTTGTTTGCTTGTTAACCCTCTTGTGTGTCAGGATATGGATGTAAGCCCAACGATTGGCTGTCCGTATCCTGAGTGTGCTTGTTTGGTTCGGAAGCCGACGTAAGTCCAGCGATTGGCATTCGGGTTCCAGGTTTGCCTGTGTTTGTGTGTGTCTTGTTTGGCGTGCGTGAGCCGAACTACGGCAGCTCTGATTCTCGTTCCAGACGAGATACATAGGCATAGGATGCGATGTCCTAGCGAGCCCTCTTCCTCTTAACCCCACCTGCGTTGTCTTCAGTGTGTGTGTGTGTGTGTGATGTTTGTTTAGCAACCTTTTCTTTCTTTTAGAGCGTGGATCCCGTCGAGTACGACGGACGTGAGGGGTGCTAATACCTTCCCCTTGCGTAACCGACTCCCGTACCCTTTCTTTTTGGTCGCGAGACCATGCTTTTCCCAGGTTTACTTCGAGCGTTTCCTTTCCCTCTTTGGGATAAATAACGCACAGTGGCGGCTCTGTGTTGTTTTTGTTTCAGCCCGCCGGTTGTTTTTCGCGGATGCGACAGCTGGCGACTCTGCTGGGGAATACACAAGATGTTGACCTGTGTTGGTCCATCTTCCCTAAGCGAGTCTCTCCTAGCGTTCTAGGGTAGTTTAGGTTGCTATTTGCTGTTATTTATTGCATTTATTATTCTGACTGTGTATATATTTGCATAAATATTTGCATGCATCATACTATCATGTTGCTATCCTCTGTGCAGGTGGTTCCTCTGTTGGGGTGGGTGTTCTGAGTGGGGCTAAAACCCAGGCCCGAGTATACACCTAGGATTAGTGTGGTCTCACGTTCTTCACATGTTGGGTTGACATGATTGTTGTGACGTGACATACCACAAGCCGGACGAGGTTCTTCTGAGAGGGCTCTTCCTTGTGGAGTTTCCACTATGGTTGAGTTTTATCTCTTTTGAGCTGTTGACTTCGGTGACCGATCATTTCCCGGATCTTTGGTTTAGACGATCTTAAGGGAGCTACAACGGCACACCCGAAAGGGCAAACCCGTTGAGTATCTTTGCCCGATTGTCGAGACCATTATCCGCCTTAGGATGACCTGATTAGAATTTACCTGTGAGGGGAGGGTGATTCTTACAGATGCATGTTCAGATGGTGTTCAGATGGTGACTCAGATGGTGACTTTTGGTTCCGTTGATCAGAGTCATATTTATAAGTCGGATTTATGGTCATTTCTTGCTGAGACACCGGAGTGCTGTCCGAGGTATTTATCAGTGGGGATCCGTTTATTTCAGGATTCCCCGGGCCGATTCAGAGGTTTTCAGGTTATCTGCTCAGAGATTGTCTGATGATGATGATGATGATGTATCTGTCAGTTCCGTTTATTTCGGAACCCTTGAGTGGGATTTGTGGTTACATATTCCTTCAGAAGGTTGTGATCAGTCCAGAGATCAGGCTTCAGTGCACCAGATGATCAGATGACTTGGAGGATGGCAATGCATTGCATTCATTCATCAGCATCATCTCATCTTGCATTTATCTGCATCTAACACATGTTTATCCATATGCAGGGACCTTTTTGATCGAGATCCTGGTTGAGAGGCTTCTTAGACATGAGGAGACCCGGTTTGAAGGACGATGTGGCTTACAGTTTCTTTGATCCAGAGATCAGTGTGCTGAAGGATATGATAGCATTGATTGCGCCTGACCATGTGGGGATGTTCAGAGAGGCATACGGTGGTATTCTGAAGATGGTTTTCAGACTCACTGACAGTAATAGGGACGCCATCCACACTTTTCTCCAGTTTTATGATCCTGGTTTGAGGTGTTTCGTTTTTCCGGACTACTTGTTGGGGCCTTTGATGGAGGACTATGCTGGCATCCTGGGTATTCAGATCAAAAACCAGGTACCTTTCCTTGCCACTAAGGAGGAGCCTGATGTTGGGGAGATCTCTCGTGCTCTTTATTTGAGCCAGGAAGTGATTAGAGGAGGTTTGAAGGAGAAGGGGAAGTTGCCCGGTTTTCATCTAAGCCTCTTGGAAGCTAAGGCCAAGGAGTATGCTGCTTTGGGCAATTGGAGGGTTGTCTGTGCTTTGATTGCTGTGAGCGTCTATGGAATCATCTTGTTCCCTAATCAGAAGAATTTCGTGGATATTAATGCCATCCGCTTGTTTGTTCAGAGGAATCCTATCCCCACCTTGATCGGAGATGTCTATTACTCGGTCCATAATCGGAACGAGAAGAGGCGTGGGGGATTGATTCGATGTTGCGCTCAGTTGCTATACAAATGGTTCATGGGATATTTGCCTACCAAGGGTGCTTTTGTTCTTCTTGACCATACTGTCAGTTAGGCGACCAAGTTGATGGGTTTGCGCGCCAAGGACATAACTTGGACTCATATCGATGAGGCGGGACGAGATTTCATTTGTAGCTGCGGGAGTTTTCCTAATGTGCCTCTTATAGGAGTTCAAGGGTGTATCAGTTATAACCCGACACTTCTTAAGAGACAAAGGGGATTTGCTATGGAGGTTCCTCCTCTCGAGTATGAGATTCAGGACTCTTGTTACTTCCCTGTCGAGAGTAACCGGTCAGCATTGGAGAAAGTGTCTGAGGCATGGCGTAATATTCAAAGGAAAGGCAAGATTCCTTTTGGTAGAGCTAATAGTAGGTCTTTCCCTTTGTTTGATGAATGGCTCAGAAGGAGAGTGGAGTTCACTCGTCTACCTTTTCCTGTGGGTGATCTTTGGTATCCGGTGATTGAGGAATCTCATTCTTCTATCAGTATAGAAGAGTTCTTGGAGATGAAGAGGGAGAGGGATCAGTTGCAGGTAGAGAAGACCGAGTTGGAGATGAGGGTTGCTAGAATCCAAATGACTAATCAGGAAATCAAAGGGAAAATGGAAGACCAGGATAAGAGACATGCTCTTGTGGTGAAGCGCTTTGAGATAGACACCGCGTATTATGGCAAGGTCAGCCAAGCACTGGAGTCATCCATAAAGGAGCATGACCTTACCAAGGAGAAACTAGCTAGGGCCTTGAGGGTTATTGAAGAAGAGAAGAGGAGGCAAATCCTTGTGAGGGATCAGAGAGATGCCGGAGCCAAAGTCCTTGCTACAAAATGGGAAGCTGAGAAAGCAAAGATTATTGCTGAGAGAGATCACTATCTTGCTGAGAGGGATCATTACTTCAGACAGATGAAGATGCACCAGAAGGAGATAGGGAGATTGCAGCAGGAGAACACTGAGCTTAGGTTCGCGGTGAAGTTTACCCAGATGGTTGATGATGCAGAGCCGTCTGCGGGACCTCCTTCAGTGTATACCTTTCTTATTTGGGTTGGATTACCGTCAGGCTTGTTGACGGAATTCATTTGCTTGTATTTCTTTCCCGATTCTGGAGACTTGTATCTAATTTGATGTATGACTATGGCACTTATTGTGCATTTTGTTATGCATTGGTTATTTTCATTCAGTGATTAATCCTCAAGCTTTATTTGCTTTGCTTCGCCCACACGAGCACACACATGGTTGGGTGATATCTTTGCTAAATCATCTATCCCTGATCTGTATGTTGAAATTGAATGTTGAATATCAGAATATTGTTGCCGGATTATTATTTGTCTCTATGAAGCCAGGATCGAGAGACAAAGTGTTCCTCATGTGGATAAACACTGCATTCATGCATGATCATAATAACTTGTGTTTTATTTTGCAGGTATCAGTTCTAACGTGCTTGATTGTTTCAGGAATCATTGCTCGTGCTCGCAGAGTTGTACCTTTGCACTCAACACGCCCGCACAGATACTTCACTCGCCGCAATACTCCCAGACTAATGGATCTCCCGAACACAGATATCCTCGAGTTGAAAGACAAGATGACCGAGCTGATCAACATCATGCAAGGGTTTGCAGTTGGTCAGAAAGCTCTAGCTGATAAGGTTGAGAAGCTCGAGCGGGCTTCAGCGGCAAACAGTGGTGTGAACCTGGATGGTGTCTCCAACCAGGGGCTGGGTGGTTCTCGAGAGGGTGGTAAGAGAACGACAGTGGGTGTAGTGAATAATGCTGCTGGTTTTGGCGCTGCGGGTGGTCAACCGGGTCAGAATCTGAAGGACAGTCTTTTCCCGCCTTTCTTCGGTATTGATGACGATAGAGAAGAGGATAGAGAGGCTGATCAGTTCTCAATGCACAATGAGCCATTCGGTCAATACAGTGCTCCGCCACAGAACAAAGAGATCCAGCTGCTGGCTGAAAAGATCAGGGCTTTGGAGAGCTATGCCACTCCTGGGGTGGTTAATATGTCAAACATGGGGCTAGTGGAGGGGATTGTGATCCCGCAGAAATTCAAGGCACCCGCTTTTGATAGATATAACGGGAGTTCCTGCCCCGAGACTCATCTGCAGGCGTTTGTCCGAAAGATCTCTGCATACACCATGGACCAAAAGTTGTGGATGTACTTCTTCCAGGACAGTCTGTCCGGAGGCTCACTAGAGTGGTACACTAAGCTCAAGTCCTCTGATATTAAGAACTGGCAAGATCTTGGGGACGCATTCTTTAAACAGTATCAGTTCAATGCTGATATGGCCCCGAGTCGTACCCAGCTGCAGGGTATGTCTCAGAAAAATAACGAGGGGTTTAAAGAATACGCCCAGAGGTGGAGGGAATTGGCTGCCAGAGTGCAACCTCCACTAGTGGACAGAGAGATGTCTGATCTCGTCATGGGGACCTTGCAGGGTGCATATGCTGAAAGGATGGTTGGTTGTCCGGTGACCAACTTTTCAGATATTGTTGTGGCGGGGGAAAGGATAGAGAGCTGGCTGAAGCTCGGAAAAATTCAGGGTAACGCTTCGTCGTCTGGGTCGAAGAAGCCCTTCAGTAATGGTGGCCAGAGAAAGAAAGAGGGTGACACCAATGCAGTATACACGCAGAGAGGACCCAGTAGGGATCGTTACTTCCAGCACACTGCAGCGGTAACTATTCCTGCTGAGCATCAACCTGCACAGCAACAACAGCAGCAACAACCTCAACAACAAAGACAACCGTTTCAGCAGAGGCCTCAGAGGGCTGGTTACCAGGTGCTGGGAAGAGCAGTTGACAGGCAGTTCGACAGGCCACCGGTGACTTATTCCTTCTTGTTTAAAAAGCTGATGGACTTGGGGCTGGTACAGAGAAGAACTTTGGCACCTTTGAGACCTGATCAGAGGCCAGCCAATTATGATGAAAATGCAAAGTGCGAATTCCATTCGGGTGCTCCCGGACACAATATAGAGAACTGTAAAGCTTTTAAGCACACAGTTCAAGACCTGGTGGATTCGAAAGCTATCAACTTCGCACCATCTCCCAACGTTAATGCTAATCCCATGCCCGCGCATGGTCAGAGGGGGGTGAATGCAATCTCTGAGGAGAGTAGGATCGGGCTGTCTATTGTTGATCAACTGAGGACTCCGTTGGCTGAGGTTAAACGACAGTTATTGTTGAATGGGGTACATCCGGGTTGTAATGATGATTGTGCTAAGTGCACTATTTCGGTCAATGGGTGTGAAGTATTGAGGAGGACTGTCCAGGGTCTGATGGACGAGGGAAGTATTTTGGTTGAGAAGATTGATAAGGGAAAAGATGAGGTCTCCACCATAACAATTCATTTTGACCCGGTGGATTTGTCTACTCTTGCTGAGGCGGCTCCAGTTACCATCACGGTACCTGGACCAATTCCATATGACAAAGATGATGTCGTGCCTTGGCATTATGGTGGAGAGGTCTATTGCAACGGAGAGAAAGTAGAAGACCAGACTGCAAGTGAAACCACCGTTTCAAAGGTGGGTAATACCGGTACCAGCGGTTTCACTCGCAGTGGAAGACTGTTTGCTCCAGATGCCCTGAGGGGAGGAGAAGGAGAGAAAGAGAAAAAAGAAAAGGCCGAGGCTTTAGCCAGGGCAAAAGGAAAAGCAGTGGTTGGTGATAGTACTCCAGTGGGGACACCGGCGCCTGTGGGGTCGGAAAATAAACTTGATGATGCTGCAGAGGAATTCTTAAGGATCATCAAGAAGTCTGAGTACAAACTGGTTGACTATCTGCAGCAAACTCCCTCCAAGATCTCCATTTTATCGTTGCTGTTAAGCTCTGAGGGGCATAGGGAGGCTTTGTTGAAAATCTTAAAGAAAGCCTATGTTCCTCAAGAGATAACAATTAACCAGTTGGAGACGGTCGTGTCTAATGTGCATGCCAGCCATGGGTTGGGTTTTACAGACATGGACCTGACTGTAGATGGGAGGAATCACAACCAGGCGCTACACATCGCAATGGAATGCAAAGGGGCCGTGCTTTCGCATGTGCTGGTTGATACCGGCTCCTCATTAAATGTGTTGCCGAAGAAGGCTCTGGCGAAGCTGAATTGTGATGGGTTGATTCTGACTCCGACCGATCTAATAGTGCGGGCATTTGATGGGTCAAAGCGGGCCGTATTTGGAGAGGTTGAGCTTCCTGTGAAGATAGGCCCGGAGGTGTTTAAGTCGACTTTCTATGTCATGGATATCCAGCCGGCATACAGTTGCTTATTGGGTAGGCCGTGGATTCATGCTGCTGGGGCAGTAACGTCGACTTTGCACCAAAAGCTGAAGTATATCTGGGAAGGCCAGG
This sequence comes from Lathyrus oleraceus, assembly GCF_024323335.1. Lineage (NCBI taxonomy): Eukaryota > Viridiplantae > Streptophyta > Magnoliopsida > Fabales > Fabaceae > Lathyrus > Lathyrus oleraceus. The sequence goes on from NC_066585.1 coordinate 182,534,784, forward strand.
TTGTCACTGTGTGCGGGGAAGAGGACATCTTTGTCAGCCACCTGTCCTCATTTAAATATGTGGAGATGGACGGCGAAATATGGGAGACGCCCAGTCAAGCGTTCGAAACCGTTAAGGTGGAGAATGCTCTGTTTGCCAAGGAAGAAGAGAAACCGTCCATTGCTTCATACAAACAGGCCGCCGAGGTGGTGAAGAATGGAGAGGCTCCTGGTTGGGGCAGGATGATGGATATCTCTGCAAAGAAGGACCGCTTCGGAGTGGGGTATCAGCCGAACAGAGGCTCAGGACAAGGAAGAGGACGTCGTACGTCAGTGACCTTCACTAGTGCCGGAATGCTGGATCCGGATCACATCTGCATGATGAGTGATGAAGCTGATAGCGACTGCGACATCGACCGGTGGATAAAGCTGTGCGCACCAGGGATGGGAGTCCAGAACTGGAAGGCTGAAAAGATCATCCGGGTCACTCTGCTGGAAGAGTAATATTTTTCTTGTTTTGATTTTATATGCATGAAAGCCTTACGTGTTGCCCGACATGTAATGGTTCATTGTAAGGGCCACCTCATGTTTAAATTTGCAAATTCGCATCATTAATAAAAGGATGTTTTTCAGTTAAAAGCGGTGTTCCCTGTTTTTCATTTATTTTTGCAGTTTAAAAATAAATAAAAAATAAAAATGGCAATGTTTTCATTTTTCGTTTTAATTTGTCTCACACCGGTTCTAAAGCAATGCATGAATCAACATTCATGCAGATGCGATTCTTCTCCGGATCTCATTGATAACAATCCTGTTACACCCTTGTATGACTTCGACAATCCAATCTATCATGCCGAAGAAAAAGACGAAGAAGATTGTGAACTACCCGGGGAATTAGCCAGGTTGTTGAAACAAGAGGAGAAGGTGATTCAGCCGCATGAAGAGCCGATTGAGGTTGTGAATCTGGGTACCGACGAGGTCAAGAAAGAAGTGAAAATCGGGGCTGCTCTGGAGGAAAGTGTCAAGAGCAGATTGGTAGTATTGTTGAAAGAATATGTCGACATCTTTGCCTGGTCTTATCAAGATATGCCAGGGTTGGATATCGATATCGTCGTGCACAAGCTACCGTTGAGAGCAGATTGTCCTCCAGTGAAGCAGAAGTTGCGCAGAACTCGGCCTGATATGGCGATGAAAATCAAAGAGGAAGTGCAGAAGCAGTGGGATGCTGGTTTCCTTGCTGTCACTAATTATCCGCCATGGGTTGCGAACATTGTGCCAGTCCCGAAGAAGGATGGGAAAGTAAGAATGTGTGTGGACTACCGAGATCTGAACAGAGCTAGTCCGAAGGATGATTTTCCACTACCTCACATTGACGTGTTGGTAGACAATACAGCTCAATTCTCGGTGTTTTCCTTCATGGATGGCTTTTCTGGCTATAATCAAATCAAAATGTCGCCAGATGATATGGAGAAAACAACGTTCATTACACCGTGGGGTACCTTTTGTTACAAGGTGATGCCATTTGGTCTCAAGAACGCCGGTGCTACTTATCAGAGAGCCATGGTGACTTTGTTTCATGATATGATTCATCATGAGATTGAATGCTATGTTGATGACATGATAGCAAAGTCCCAGACAGAAGAGGGGCATTTGGTAGATCTGGCCAAGTTGTTTGACCGGCTGAGACAGTTCAGACAGCACAGAAGATAGGAATGTTACTCTTAAAGATTTGCAGATCTTCTAACTGATGCTTCATCCAGAGCATCTGAGTTGTGCACAGTGATGCTGAGATATATTCTGCTTCTGCAGTTGATAGAGCGATAGTTGACTGTCTTTTGCTAGCCCAGGATATCAGATTGTTTCCCAGAAGCTGGCAATTTCCAGATGTGCTTTTTCGTTCTAGTCTATCTCCTGCATAATCTGCATCACAGTAACCAGAAAGTCTATACTCTGATGTTTTCTTATACATCAGGCCCAGGTTAGGAGTTCCTTTCAGATACTTAAGAATTCTCTTAACTGCTGTTAAATGAGATTCTCTAGGATCTGATTGGAATCTGGCACAGAGACAGACACTAAAGAGAATATCAGGACGAGTAGCAGTCAGATAGAGAAGAGAGCCTATCATACCTCGATAGAGCTTCTGACAAACCTTTGCGCTTACTTCTTCTTTTTCAAGAATGCATGTTGGATGCATTGGAGTTTTTGCAGAGTTGCAGTCACCCATGTCAAATTTCTTCAGAACATCTTTAATATATTTGCTTTGATGAACATATGTAACTTCTGAAGTTTGGTTAATTTGAATTCCCAGAAAGAACTTTAGTTCTTGCATTAAGCTCATTTCAAATTCTGCCTGCATTAACTTAGAGAATTCTTGACAAACAGAGGCGTTAACTGAACCAAAAATAATGTCATCAACGTATATCTGGCATATCATGAGATCATTGTTAAGGTTCTTACAGAAAAGTGTGGAGTCAACTTTCCCTCTGATAAAATTGTGTTCCAGAAGAAAATTGCTTAAACGTTCATACCAAGCTCTGGGAGCTTGTTTAAGTCCATATAAAGATTTTTTAAGTTTAAAAACATGTTCTGGAAAGTTTGGATTTTCAAAACCTGGAGGTTGGTTGACATACACTTCTTCTGATATATAACCATTAAGGAATGCACTCTTGACATCCATTTGATATAATTTAATAGAATGGTTAATAGCAAAAGATACAAGAAGGCGAATAGATTCTAACCTTGCGACTGGAGCAAAAGTTTCATTATAATCAATACCTTCTTGTTGACTATAACCTTGAGCTACCAGTCGAGCTTTGTTTCTGACGACTTCTCCTTTCTCATTCAGCTTGTTTCTGAATACCCATCTGGTTCCAATAACGTGAGTGCCTCTGGGCTTTGGAACAAGATCCCAGACATCATTCTTTGTGAATTGATCTAATTCTTCTTGCATGGCTGAAACCCAGTCGTTATCTTGAAGTGTTTCATCATAGGACGTAGGCTCAATCAGAGACACTAGTCCCAGAGGAGTATCTTCAGAGGTCCTGAAGGTAGATCTGGTTCTGACAGGTTCGTCCTTGTTTCCCAGAATCAAATCTTCAGATACATTGATACGACTTTTAACTTTCTTTGGGATTTCTGGGGATTTAATTTCTTTAGAGTTCTGAGTGACCGTTGCTTCTGGAGTTTTATCAGATCCTGCAAGAGTGATTTCTAAATCTGCAAAATTTTCAACTAGCTTTGACTTTTCAGGGTCAAGCTTATCATCAAATCTGACATGAATTGATTCTTCCACAATTTTGGTTTCTGTGTTGTATACTCTGTAGCCTTTAGAGCGTTCTGAGTATCCTAACATAATACCTTTCTGTGCTTTAGAATCAAACTTGTTCAGATGTTCTTTAGTGTTTAAGATAAAGCAAGAACATCCAAAAGGATGAAAATATGAAATGTTTGGTTTTCTTCCTTTACACAGTTCATAGGGAGTCTTTTCCAGAATAGGTCTTATAGAGATTCTATTCTGAATGTAACACGCTGTATTTACAGCTTCTGCCCAAAAATGCTTTGCCACATTAGTTTCATTGATCATGGTTCTGGCCATCTCTTGGAGTGTCCTATTCTTCCTTTCTACAACTCCATTTTGTTGTGGAGTTCTAGGGCAGGAGAAATCATGGGATATTCCATTAGAGTCAAATAATTCTTCAAAATCTTTGTTTTCAAATTCCCCACCATGATCACCTTCTAACTCTAATAATTTTAGAGTCAAATTCTTTTTGCACTTTGGAGCAGAAACTGGTGAATACAAAGTGAGACTCACTCTTGTGCTTTAGGAATTTCACCCATGTCCAGCGACTGTAATCATCAACAATGACTAGTCCATACTTCTTTCCATTGACTGATGCTGTTTTCACAGGACCAAATAAGTCAATGTGGAGAAGTTCCAGAGGCTTAGAGGTAGAAACAACATTATTCTTTTTAAAGGAAGTTTTTGAAAATTTTCCTTTCTGACATGCTTCACACAGAGCATCTGAAGAAAACTTCAGTTTAGGTAGGCCTCTGACTAACTCGAGTTTATTTAGCTGAGAAAGTTTCCTCATGCTAATGTGACCCAAGCGTCTATGCCATATCCATTGCTCTTTGTGAACAGACATCAGACATTTAACATTTTGTTCTTTTAAATCAGAAAGATTAATTTTATAAATGTTGTTTTTCCTCTTGCCTGTGAAGAGGACAGAGCCATCGTTCTGATTAATGGCTTTACATGTTTTTTGATTAAAGATTACATCATAACCGTTATCACTTAATTGACTTATGGATAACAAGTTATGCATTAATCCTTCTACGTAAAGAACATCAGATATAGAGGGAAGAGTACCATTACCAATAGTTCCGGAGCCTCTGATCCTTCCTTTCTGATCTCCTCCGAAGCCTACAAATCCAGCGTCTTTAAGTTCCAGACTTTGGAACATAGACTTTCTTCCCGTCATGTGTCGCGAGCATCCAGAGTCCAGGTACCATGACTGGTGTCTGAACTTTGCTGCATAGGATATCTGCAACATACACAATCTTATCTTTCGGTACCCAGAATCTCTTGGGTCCTTTCTGATTAGTTTTCCCAGAGTTTCTTATGACTTTGGATTTTCTAGCATTTTCAAATTTTTGTTCTTGTGTGTGTGTATAGTGATATGAAAATGGAGATTTAAGTTGGCCACTAGAAGAAGTTTTAACTTCCTTAGGATCATACCCAATTCCCTTTTTATTGTTCTGACTGACTCCATAAATCATGGATGTCATAATACTCCTACCTATTCCATTTTTCAGAAATTCTTGAAAGGCTTCTTCGTATTCAAAAATAATTTTATTTGAAGTTTGTGGTGCTTGAGACAACGCTTCTTCTAATTCTAAGCTTTTTCTTTTTGCTCCATCTCTTTCTAGTGTTAAATATCTGATTGTATCTTCTCGCGCTAGAATTATCATCTCAAGCTTGCCACATTCTTCAAATTTTGCTTTAAGACAGCCTTTTATGTTTTTAAGCTTTTGTTTTAATTTCTGATATGAGCTAAGAGTTTCTGACAAGCATGATTCTAGATCAGATCGAGAGAGTTCAGAGAATACCTCTTCAGATTCTTCATCTGAGCTGCTCCTGGATGTGGTAGCCATAAGTGCCACGTTGGCCTTTTCATCAGAGTCAGATTCTGATGACCCAGAATCACTATCATCCCAGGTAGCCATTAATCCTTTCTTTGTCCTGAAGGTATTTTTCTTGAAACTTTCTTTTCTAGGATTGTCTTTCTTTAGCTTGGGGCATTCATTCCTGTAGTGGCCTGTTTCTTTACATTCATAACAAGTAATATCTTTGTTAGTTTTACCTTTTGAGGTTGATTCTGATCGATCCCCTCTGGGTCTTGGTCTTCTGAAGTTGTTGTTCCTCTTTTTCCAGAGTTGTTTAACTCTTCTGGTTAGGAGGGACAATTCTTCTTCATCATCAGAATCTTCTAGTTCAGAGTCATCAGTATCTTCAGTTTCTGCCTGGAGAGCTTTGGTTCTGTCAGGTTTGCGTCTTTCATATCTGGATTTTAATGCTATGGACTTGTTCCTTTTCTGAGGCTCATCTTCCTCTAGTTCTATCTCATGACTTCTGAGGGAGCTAACAAGTTCTTCAAGACTGATATTGTTCAGATCCTTTGACAGCTTCAGAGCAGTAACCATGGGTCTCCATTTCTTTGGCAGACTTCTGACTATCTTTTTGACGTGGTCTGCAGTTGTGTATCCTTTGTCTAGAACTTCGAGACCTGCAATCAGAGTTTGGAATCTAGAGAACATTGCCTCTATAGCTTCATCATCTTCCATTTTGAAAGCTTCATATTTCTGGATAAGCGCCAGAACCTTTGTCTCTTTGACCTGAGAGTTTCCTTCATGAGTCATCCTCAGAGAGTCAAGTATGTCTTTGGCTGTTTCTCTGTTGGTGATCTTTTCATACTCGTTGTAAGATATATCATTGAGGAGTATGGTTCTGGCCTTGTGATGATTCTTGAAAACTCGCTTCTGATCATCTGACATCTTACTTCTGGGAACTTCAGCTCCATCCTCTGTGACAGGAGGTTTGTATCCATCTGTGACAATGTCCCAGAGATCAGCATCATAGCCTAGAAAGAAACTTTCGATTCTATCTTTCCAGTAATCGAATTTCTCTCCATCAAAGACAGGAGGCTTAGCATTGTAACTATCCTTTTCATTTGTGTGGGCCATAGTTTTTCTCGTTCTGGATCTCTCTACACTGTTAAGTGTTTGATTAGAAAATCAATAACAGAGCCGGAGCTCTGATACCAATTGAAGGTGAGAAAAACAAGAAAGGGGGGTTTGAATTGTTTTGGAAAATAAGCGCTTTTTCGAAATGAAAAACACACAAGGAATTTTATACTGGTTCGCTTATAACACAAAGCTACTCCAGTCCACCCGGCCAAGGTGATTTCGCCTTCAACAAGGACTTAATCCACTAATCTTGAAAGATTGATTACAAACAACGTCTAAGAGAAAGATCTCTTAGTCCTCTCAAGTATACAGACTACACAGAGTCACTTGAGGAAATACAACAAAGATAAAACTTATGTAATCTAGAGTGCTTCTAAGATAAGCAAATATTACAACAGTAAGAACAAAGATGTTTCACGTTTCAAGCAACAGCTTCGTGAAGATTGAGAGAATAAACAGTATTTTTGTGTGTTGATGTTTCAGTAAAAATCTTGTTGTATATCTTGTGCACTGAATGTTGATTTGCAGTCCTTTATATAGAAGAGAAGGATCCGTTGAAAAATCATGGCAGATAATAACTCTTGAATAATAAATAGTGCCATATCTTATGTTGCTTGTTGTCAAAGCAACTTTCTCTTCTTGAATGACTACTTACCACAAATAGTTCCTTATCATTTGTATTTTTGGAGTTAACGTCTCTTCCTGTATTAGGAAATCCATTTCCATAACTTTATTTGAAGTTAACGTTACTCTTCCTTATTTAGCAATTCCATAATCAGAGTCTTCATGTTTCTGGAGATCTTGGAATCTGCTATCTAACTTCTGATGTTGATCTCTTTTGAGTTCTGATGGTTTCTTCAGATAGCGCCAAGAGCTTCTGAAGTTTGACATACCGTTGTTCAGAATCAGAACTTCTAGAGCGTACTTCTTGTTCAGATGCTTCTGATATTTTGCTGTTTTGCTCAAAGTTAGATTTTCTTGAACGTGTTTCTACTTCAGATGCTTCTGGTCTTCTGATAATGTGTATCTGATATGATTCTGTATCTGATGATTTCTTCCTTCTTTCCTTAGAACCCTGCACACTTAGAAACTTTTTGTTAGGGTGCCATTTTTGGTTTCATCCTTTGTTATCATCAAAATCATGGAATCTGTTGTAGAACAATTTTTGTTCTTACATATACTACCTTAGCAAAAAGTTTACCAACTGTGAAACAAGATATTCACTGCTCGAGAAAACTTGTTGTGCTTTGGTCTGGGCTGCTCGCCGATTAAGGCAGTATATGCTAGTTCATACCACTTTATTGATTTCCAAGATGGATCCAATCAAGTACATTTTTGAGAAGCCAGCATTGACCGGACGGGTTGCGAGGTGGCAAATGATTTTGACAGAATATGATATACAGTATACCTCTCAAAAGGCGATCAAGGGGAGTGTATTGTCTGATTACCTCGCCCAGCAACCCATTGATGATTATCAACCGATGAAGTTTGAATTCCCTGATGAGGACATCATGTTTCTCAAATCGAAAGATTGCGAGGTACCAATCCCGGAGGAGGGGCCTGACCCTGAATCCGAATGGATTTTGATGTTTGATGGGGCCGTTAACGTGAATGGTAGCGGTGTTGGTGCTGTTTTGGTTACGCCGAAAGGATCCCATATTCCTTTTGCTGCTCGGCTAACATTTGAGTGCACCAACAACGTGGCTGAATACGAAGCCTGTATATTGGGGATTGAAGAGGCGATTGATTTGAGGATCAAGAACCTTGTCATATATGGAGATTCAGCTCTGGTGATTAATCAGGTTAACGGAAAATGGTATACGCATCAATCTCATTTAGTGCCGTATCGGGATTATACGAGGAGATTGTTGACGTTTTTCACCAAGGTGAAGATGCATCATGTTCCTAGAGAAGAGAATCCTTTGGCAGATGCTTTGGCTACTCTAGCTGCCTTGATTAAGGTGCAGTGGTGGAATCAGTTCCCCAGTGTTGAAGTAGGTCGTCTGGATAGACCGGCTTATGTGTTCGCTGTTGATACAGTGCCTGATGATGACAAGCCGTGGTATTTCGATATCAAGCGCTATCTTGAGACTCAAGAGTATCCTGAGGGAGCATCTAAGAAGGACCGAAAGACTCTGCGGAGGTTGGCCATGGTGTTTTACTTGAATAAAGATGGGGTTTTGTATAAAAGGAATTTTGATTGGGTCTTGCTCCGATGTGTTGATGATAGAGAAGCAAGCCAATTGATGAAAGAGGTTCATGAAGGATCGTTCGGTACCCATGCCAGTGGGAATGCTATGGTAAAGAAGCTGCTGAGGGCAGGTTATTATTGGATGACAATGGAGGCCCAATGTTTCAATTTTGTGCGGAAGTGTCATAAATGCCAGATTTATGCTGATAAGGTGCACGTGCCTCCAAATCCGTTGAGCTTAGTGTCGTCTCCATGGCCGTTTGCTATGTGGGGCATTGATATGATCGGAAAGATAGAGCCTATAGCTTCGAATGGACATCGGTTCATATTAGTGGCTATTGATTACTTCACCAAGTGGGTTGAAGCAGCCTCTTATACGAGCGTGACGAAGCAGGTCGTTGCCAGATTTCTCAAGAGAGATATCATTTGCCGATATGGGGTTCCCGAGAGAATCATTACTGATAATGGTTCTAATTTGAACAATAAGATGATGGCAGAGCTGTGCCGGGAATTCAAGATCGAGCATCACAATTCTTCTCCCTATCGTCCGAAGATGAATGGGGCGGTTGAGGCAGCCAACAAGAATATTAAGAAGATTGTGCAAAAGATGGTGGTGACCTATAAAGACTGGTATGAGATGTTGCCATTTGCATTGCATGGGTATCGAACGTCGGTGCGTACATCTACTGGGGCAACTCCTTTCTCTTTAGTATATGGAATGGAAGCGGTGTTACCTGTTGAGGTTCAGATTCCCTCTTTGAGACTCCTGATGGACGTGAAATTGCAAGAGGCAGAATGGGTAAGGACTCGGTATGAAGAGCTGAGCCTGATTGAAGAGAAGAGGCTGGCAGCCATATGTCATGGGCAGTTATACCAGCAAAGGATGAAGCGTGCTTTTGACAGAAAGGTGCGACCTCGGGTATATCACGTAGGTGATATGGTGCTGAAAAGGATCCTTCCTCCTCAAAACGATCGAAGGGGCAAATGGACACCGAATTATGAAGGTCCATTCGTGGTCAAGAAGGTTTTCTATGGTGGAGCCTTGTTGTTAACGACCATGGATGGTGAGGATTTTCCATCCCCTGTGAATGCGGACGCAGTTAAAAAATACTTCGTATAAGAGATCCGCTGGATGAAAAGAATAAAATAGTCCAGGCAAAAATGGGCATCCCGGCGAACCAAAAACAGAAAAAAGGTTCGGGCAAAAATTAGGGATAAAGAGGAAAAATGTACACCCGGCAAGTCGAAAACCTGAAAAGGCGACTTGGGCAAAAATGGGTATCCCGGTGGACTGAAAACCCGAAAGGGCGGTCCAGGCAAAAGAGGGATTGAAACGAACAACTGCGTCTGGCATGATCGTTTGCGCTTTGGTTAAAGCATCATGGATAATACCCGGTGGGGATCAATCAGAAGCGTCTTGTTCAGAAGGCAGAAAGCAAGGAGAGTCTGAGGACATATGGGGTGTAACCGAGTTGGAACTCGATGAGATCGCGGGTTTCACATTGCCATTAGGATAGATTTTTCCTTTTGTGCGCAATTACCTCTTTTCAGGAATTGCTTCCTTTGTATTGCTCAATTCGAGCCACACTTTCCAATCAATAAAATGCATATTCAGTCCAATAATTTTGTTTTTGTTTTTCATTACCACTTTGATTGCAAAAACATCCGATTATTTTTGATAAAGAATCTTGCATTTTAAGACGTACAGGTCCCTTCCAATGCGTGTTTATAAGATTGAAAGCTTGAAATCTTATTCGGAAAGTTGAGTGACCCAAGTGTTGAAATCTTGACACACCGGGGGCACGGTTTTATCTAACGGTCTATTTTGTAGGTGCTGTTAGATATTTTTGCACTCACTTGCAGGTTGTGATGTGGAAGTTTTTGACGAAACAAATTCCCATGGAGTCCGATCAGGGACGAATGAATGAACGAAAATGACGAAAGGACGACGGAAGGACGTACGACGACCCTTGGAATTAATCAAGAAGACTCTTCAAAGTCGGAAAATCGAAAAATCTGTATAGTCCCCAGGAGTTCGCTCTCCGTCGAGCGCGGAGCGGTTTGGGAGTACAAGATGATGGAGCAGAAAAGGTCCAGACGAGTCGGGATGTATATCCCCAAGCAGAGTCAGGAGGACCAAATCCCCAGCAGATCCAAGGTCTGTGGTTACCCTAGCAGGGTCGGGATCGTTACCCCCAGCAGGTGTCAGATCGATGCTTCCCCAGTCGCCAGGCCTGGAGGTTGCTGTTTCCCCAGCAGAGCTATCTGTGAGCATTTCCCTAGTGAAGTCGCCAGGTATTTGTGAGGGTTCTCCAAGCAGAGTCGGGATTGATATCCCCAGCAAATCGAAGACTGTTGTATCCCCACAGAGTGTTGGTGGTTCTTATCCCCAGCAGTTTCCCAAGAGGATCGGGTGCAAAGGAGGTTATCCCCAGCAGGGGATGCCTTTTCCCAGCAGCAGCGCTATTCCCCAGCAGGGTGAAATTGGAGTGTTGACGAGTTCCTCAGCAAAGTGTCTCGAGCTCCTCAGGAGAGTCCCTTGAGGGGGATGCTTTTTATACATTCATCATGAAAAAATAGCATAGCATATTGCATAAAGAATCGCGTAGCATTTCCATGATTATGGAGCATTACGCAGAAAAAATCAATCATGCATCATATTGCAAGCATAAACTAGTCTCAGACCGTGGTTACTGTTTGAGAGGTGTTTGCCAGCAAGTGAAGGTATTGCTCCGAGGAGTTTGGCACCGTTTTTTATCAACAGTACTTCCCCAGTAGTGCGATACTGGAGGAAACTCTTCCGTCGGACAGAGATGGGAATCTTCCGCGATCAGCGCGACTCAAGCCGTGGTTACCGTTTGAGATTTAGTTTCGCCGGATGGTGAAGGCGTTACTCTGAGGAGTTTAGCGTCATGATGTCAGATCAGCGATGTTCCCCAGTAGTGCGATACTGGAGGAGATTTTTTTTTGTCGAACGGAGATGGAAATGAATATGAAGGGTGTTACGCGATCAGCGCGACTATCGGGGTTCAAATGGAGAAAAAGAAATGTTGCGACATTTTCTTGAGATCGGGGTTTAATTGGAGAAAGGGAAATGTTGAGACATTTTCTGGAGATCGAGGTCCAAACGGAAATTGGAGTTGAAGATTATATCCAGGATGAGGTCCGCGGGATTATCTTCTGTTCATGTGCCACCTTAGACTTTGGCTGAGGCCAGCAGAGGTCGTTAGGGGTGTCTTCTGAAGAAGAGATGCACATGTTACCTTCCTTTTGTGAAGGTGTACCCTCTGATATGTCGCCCTCAGAGTGGCTTGGTGTTATTTCCGACGTTGCCAGCGGAATTATCACGGGAAGTGGGAGAGTGGGGTTCAAATGGAGAAAAGGAAGTGTTGAGGCATTTTCTGGAGATTGGGGTTCAAACGGAGAAAGGGATGTGTTGATTCAAATAAATTTTGGAAGGAAGAGATTCTATTTGAAAATAAGGCACATTGCATTAAATCAAAGGTTATTTTTCTTGACAAAAGTGCCCATTTCATTCACAATACCAAGAATTACAAAGATCCATATAAAAATTACAACAACAAAAAAGTAGCTTTGACCTACAATTGACTTTGGTCAAGTGTTAACTTTTTAGTTAACCACTTGACCAAAGTCAACTGACCTAATTCCTAAACCTAATGTCAATTTCCCTTTATTTCTTCACTCTTCCATCTCCTCCTTTGGCTTAAACTCTAAGATTTCTTCATTTGCACGAAACCTTTCTTTTCTTCAAGCCATTATTATCCATGTACCTTCATGGTAGCTTCAGTACCAAGTGTCTTGAGTCATAACCAAATTCTAGCAAAGTCAGCCTTGCACGTCACCAGTAACTTGCATTCAATGTACAAAAGCATCAATAAATGAAGTACATTTCATGAAGTGTTCAAGAAGGTTTCAATATGATTGTTTGTGCATCAATTTTCAATGCAAACAATCCACCAATGCAAACATACTAACATCACATATCATATCTAATCATTCATTTTCTTTTAACAATCCAAGCATTTTTTGATATCACCTCAAACTATTTTCTAGCTCACTACAATAGTTTGTATAGTGCTTCAAATCCATTTCTAATTAATCTCATACTAATACTAACATGGTCCATTTACAATGGAAGCATACAAGCTCTGACTTTTCTTCTAATAACCCTAATGACAAGCTACAGTTCCCAGTTTAATGGAAGTCCAAATCAATCTAATGAAAATTTCATTCACCACTAACCACCAATCCTGAGTCTTAGTTCTAACAATCATCATTTCAATCCAATTCAACTCAAGCATACATACTAACAACCCTATTAATACCAGTTGTAGTCATAACAAGTTTCATTTTAATTGATGTAAATTCAAACATTCCAAGTATCCATGACATAAATAAAATCAGTGACATTCAATGCAAAAAAAACTTCATGAGCAATTCAAGGCGTAACATAGTTTCATGACATGTTGTTATAGCCATCCTAAAATAAAACATTATAACCTGCTATATAAAAACATTTAATAAATTGGGTTCATCATGAGCATTAGCAGAAAATCTCATTATTCTGAACTAACTGCATTAAGCCACTAAGAGAAAACTTCATTAAACTAACTGCATTGAACAACTAACTACAAGCCAATTCCAACCTAACTAACTTCACTATAATCATAACTAACCTAATTAACTACTTAACCATCTTAACTAACTATCTAACTATCTTAACTAACATCTAACAGTTGGCACAACTAGAGTTAACATAAAAGGAACAAATGCAACTAACGTCATAACAGTTTAAAACAGAATTTTCACTTGCAAAAATAGAAACTAACATAAATTGTAACTTCACTAACTAACTATCACGATTTTCCACAACTCACAGAGTTAACTCCTCAAATGAATTTCAACATAAGAACTTAACAAAGTTAATCTCTGTTAAGGGATGAATTGCTATAAATACACCTTCAATGACTAATTTTATGGGTCACCTAATCATTCTCTGAAATTCCCCAGAAATCACTCTCATTACTCTCTCATCCTTTCGCGGCATTCCCCTTTACATCTCTCATCAATCTCACGACATCAATTGAATCTCTATGAACCTCACATCCTCACACGCGAAGAAGGAGAAAAAGAAGAATAAGGTATCAAGAATAGAAAAGAAGAGGGAGCATACTTGAGTTCACTTTCATCTTCACCTCACCGGAGCTCCGTGCCACCTTGTAGGTAAGCCTCTTTGCTCCAATTACGCTTTACCATCATGTAGGGTTTTTACTGAGTAATCAAAGCCCTAACAATAGAGGCTTTGATTCCTCCTTTTGGGAATTTAATTTCGGATTTTGTAATTAGGGTTCATGAGTCTTTTGGTTTTGATTTGTTAGTTTGTTTAGGAATTAGTAGAAATTGATGGTGGATTCATGTAGAGGAGGGTGACATGAATTTAGTGGTGTGAGGATTGAGGGAGTTGGCCATCCACCGCCGCCGGAGGCGATTTCTGGTGCAGCGGAGATTCTTGTCTATGGCCAAGGACTCAAGAGTGAAGAGTTGATCTTAACGTGTTTGAGTTGAGTGAAATGCGAGTTTCCTTTCTCTTATGGATTTGATGGGACTAAAAGCCCTTGGCCCACATAAAATACATCCTGCACCCATGTTTTCTCACTCAAACCGCCCTAGTCACTTGTGAATCATAGCTAATGGGCCTCAGCACCCTTGGCCCATATTAATTACCTTCGTGCTCCATGATCCATTTCTTGTATGGTTTATGATTCATCCCCTCATTATGGGTAAAATGTTCCCCATTCCCATGAAGATATAATAATGTAGGACTTACTTTTCTTTATTGTTCCCTTTACATGTTAATTAACAAGATAAAATCAAAATGATACAAAAAACTTTTTCTTTCAAAAGAATAAAATACACTTGATCTAATGTCAAGTGCTTTTCCAAATCAAAAACAACGCGAGTGCTTGATCCAACGTCAAGTATCTCATCCATTCCATTCTTACACTTCTATTTCCATCTCATTCATTCAAGTCTCACATTCTTTCACATTTCAAAATCATCAAGTTACTTTTCACAATAAATTGGATGAAAAAAGATAGGGTATACGTACTTGTGCACAACATTCTCAAGTAATTGGGTTGTCGGTTGTACCTAACTTGTGGCCTGATACTTGACATCCATTTAAAAACACTTAATAATAAAATGAGTTTAATTCGGTCCTCTTAGGGTAAAAAAAAGAGTGGTTAGGATGTAACTGTCCTCTTAACTCCTAAGTACTCTGATTGTCAGTCATATTTAGCCGGTGGTTAGACGTTCGTCTCCCTCTAAGTACCAACGATTAAACTCGCCAAATGAATTTTATAATTAAATAAAATAATCAAATATATTCTTCTGCCTTAGGGAAACATCCAAACCTTACACAATTCAACATTTTCAATACCTTCGATAATTCTCATCAGTGATATACTTATTTCTTTGGACCAAATACATTTTCTTTGGATCCCATATATTCCTTTGGGTTAATTACCATATGGTTAACTACCCACTTCTGAACGAAGAACCCTTTTCTTGTTTGTCTTGCTAGTCCTAGTGCTTAGACAAACCTTTGTTTTTTATTTGCCTAGTTAGTCTTAATGCTTAGGCAAACTCCTTTATTTTGCTTTATTTGCCTTGTTAGTCCTCATGCTTAGAAAACCCCTTTTTTCTCTTTACCCATACCATTTATTGGTTTATGCGACATTTTCTTGCGTTCAGATATACTTACCCTATGGGTTTAAACAATACAATCCTTTGGTTCAAACCATACTTTAATCACATTTCAAAACCCTTTTTTTCTTGTTTGCCTTGCCAGTCCTCGTGCTTAAAAAAATACCTCATTTTATCTACCACCATTAGTTCCATGAACTACGGAGATCTGATTTCATTATTGCATTATGAGGATACGTAGGCATGAGGTCTCCAATCCTCAGAGAGCACACTAATTATTAACCTTTTTTTTCCTTTTTTGCAAATAATCTTTAGATAATAATGTTAGAACAAGATTTTGGTTCTGCAAATTTTCTCTAAGTTTTGATGATAACAAAGGATGGAACATTTTGGTACCCTAATAAAATTCTCTAAGTGTCCAGGGCTCTAGTGAAAAATGAATCTGATGAAACAACATCCAACGTCACATAAGTCCAGAACAGCTGACTTGAAGTTAAAAATACTCGCTCTGACATCTGAAGACTTTGATATTCTGCATCTTAAGAATCCCACACCTGTATTGTCTATGATCATTACATCTGAAGAATGTTAAAGTAGAGATCAATAAAGAACCTCTAAAGAAAACCTCAGGCAACTATCTGAAGAGTACAAGATCAAAGAGAAGTATCTGACTTCTGCGCACTCTGATTCACGTCCAACAAATCAAATCAAGACTTAACTACAAAGTATTCCAAAAATGGTATAAAGTTATATATGGAGAAAATTGAATACTCTCCTAAAACTGATATGGAAAGGACAACAAAATTAATGTTATTAAATCTCATTCTGGACAAGATATTAGCATCAATGGTACATTCAACGGTATCATCTCCAAGCTCTATAAAAAGGCCCAACCATCATCATACCAACACACGAAGCTATCCTACAAGAATTCAGCACATCAAAATTCCATCTTTCACTAATTCTTGTTTTTACATTATCACACGAGTTGTTGCTCTTAGTGTGAAACTCAATTGCTTTAACCGTGTTAATATTGCTTGCCTAGAAGCACTAAACACCTTGTATTTCTAAAATAGTTGTCGTGAGGTTCCTCAAGTGACTTGTGAAGTCTGTAGACTTGAGAGGGATAAGAGATCATTGTAATCTTAGATGTTGTTGCAATGTTTCTAGATTATTGGATTAAGTCGTTTTTAAAGGTGAAATCACCTTGGTAGGGTAGACTGGAGTAGCTTTGAATTTCAAGCGAACCAGGATAACTTATGTGTTGTTTGTCTTTAATTTGTGTGTGTGTCAAAACTCCAAAAGTTTTTATTGTTTATGAAAATAATTCAAATCCCCCTTTCTTGTTTTTCTCTACCTTCAATTGGTATCAGAGCTTCGGCTATGTTATTGATTTTCAAATCAAACACTTAACAGTGTAGAGAGATCCAGCGTGAGAAAAACATAATGACTACCACTTGTAACACCTCAAAGTTTGCCCTCCTCTCTTGGGACTAGCTTAACATATTGCATTGCATTTTAGATCATTAGGCATTACATAATTGCATATCATGTGGTTACATTGTGCAAATCATCCTCCTAAGTCTTGGTCAGAAGATGAGAGGTTATGATGCAAGCTAGGGTTTCATTGATTGAGTGGACTGATCAGTAACTATCTGAGGATTGGGTTACAAATTAGGGTTTCATGTTCTTCCAGAAGATTGATCTTTATCTTGGTTGAAATGATACATCATCATTATCATGGTCTTGATATCATCCAGGGATTCAAGAGATTGATCAGATACCTTGAGATTAGGGTTTTGACCACTGGTCAACCCTAATCAGTCTAATCAGTTGCATTGGGCCAGTCAGGGCATGGCATGGAGATGGGGTCTACAATGGATATGGGGATCATCATGTGATTATATTGAGCTTATGGAGGCTAGGGTTTCATCCTTGAGCCATTTCATCAGGAGTTTGAGGCTCAACTTGATCAATGCACAGCCAAATTCATCTATCAATTGAAAAAGTCAACTGTGGTCAACTGTGCTTGATTTTATGGATTTGGAGGTGGGAGAGAGTTGGATATACTTCATTCATGTTGAAACAAGTTTCATTTGACATTTCAAACATCAAGAATGAAAAAAATAAAGTCAAACAAAAAGTTGCCAAAAATAGAAAGTGACTTGTAATGGAAGTTTCCGAAAATGGAAAGTTTTTCACCACAAAATTACATGTCTAAAAATGCTTCAAATGAAATTTTGTTCAACATAAAAGTTGTAGATCTTGCTCTCACCTTTCCAAAAAGTCCAAGAACTTGAATTTCTCATGTATGGTTGACAAGTTATGGTCCAATCATTTTTCAAAAATGCCTAAAATCAAAGTGGCATAACTTTCACATGGAATGTCCAATTTGGGTGATCTTTCTTTGAGCAAACCCCATTTCACATGTACTTTCATGATGCATGGTCAAAATTCATCAAAAGTACTCAAGGCAAAAAGTCATTTTTCAAGTGGATTCTTTTGAATTTTTGGTGTGAGATAGTGAAATTGAGAAATATAAGGCCTATGCACATGAAACCACTTCCAACACTTCACAAATGCCAAATAGAAGTTGTGTGAACTGTCATTTTGCTGTCACATTGGTTAATTGGAGAAGGTCATTTTGGACATTGCATTAAGAAACTCATTTTCACTAATCAAGCCAATTTTGATAATTGTGATTAACAAAGTGGATTAAGGAGTGAGTATAAGTTGCTAATCATAACAGAATCATAATCACATTTCCATTCTCCAAGATTTGTAACTGAATTTCCCTCCAAAACCACAAAATTCTCTCAAAACCTCATCACTTTTTTTTCACATTTCTTCATCAATTCTTCATCATTTTGGTTGATTCTTCGTGGATCCATGCTCCATAAACCTTGAGGAAGAACTGTTTCATTGAATTCGTGGCCAAAGCTTCAAGAATTGGACTGTTGGAAAGCTTGCTCATCAATGGAGTTTTGAAGATTCTTGCAATTGGAGCTGTTTCGAGCTAGCCTAATCACTCCATTCAATTTCCTCATACTTAAGCATCATCTGTTTCACCTTTTCGAGCTTGGAAACACGAGCATCAAGGTCTGCCATCTCCATAAGGTGATTTTTCGAATTCCACCATTGCATGAATTATTATATGGCTTTTGAAGATCTTTCGATGTAGAATGATGTGATGCTTGTAGTTTTTGATTTGGTTAAGTGTAGAGAGAGAAATCTGGATTTGATGTTTGTTGCTTGTTTCTATTTTCGATCGATCCGTTTAATATGTTTAGAATTAGGAGAAACAAGTTACATATTCGTGATGTGCTAGTTGAGACGGTTCTTTTGATATAGAGTTTGTAGATTTTGGTTGAGATTTGATGTTCTTCGATTTCTGGAAATTTGGAATTGGTCTTGATGAAGAACATGAGCAAACACGCGTTTGATCTTCCAATTCCATTACCTTGTTTGAATTTCTGTTTACCGCTTCCCAGAACCAATCAAAATGCGCCACTGCTTTAAATTGAGGCGACGTCGTTTTGCCTGTGCGCTTAAATATTACAAAAATGCCACTGGATCATATTATTTCCATTATTTCATTTTCTTTTTCTTTTTCTTTATTCCATTTTTACACATGAACTTAGAAAATTCATAGATGATTCATTTCTTGTCCAATTTCAGTGAGATTTTTTGCATAATGCTCCTTGTAATGTGTAGAATTTAATGGTGATTTTTGTAATTTTTGTGCACGTGTGAAAATTAAAAATGCCTAGGGTTTGATTGGATGTATGCAATTTGTACATGTCTTGCCTTTTCACTCATGAAATGATGATGTTTCCAAATAAATTCATGCAATTTTTTGTGCTTATTCTAGACTCTTGGATGGTGATTTTGATGTGTGGTTTGCAATTTTTGGATCCCTGGTTGTTGAGATATGAATTTTTGAATGGAGGTGTGACAGTTTGTGTCACACCAAGCTTGATGAATTTCATGATCTTATTTGCCTAGCTTAGGGATGTTGAATTGAGCCAATTTTTTCAATGAATGAATATATGTATGTTGAAAATACATGTGAATTTTTCTGGATTTATTGATGGCATTTCCTAATTGATTAAGATTTTTACCTCTGTTGGGTCATTTTGTTGATTGTTTGTGACACATGTTATTATCGGATTTGTGAAATTCTGATCATTGATTGTATGAGTGTGAGATTTGGTATGAGCATTGTAGACACATTATAGGTCATTATGGTTTTGATCCCATTCATTTATCATGTATTGTCACTGATTTATGATTTTTGGAAGTTGATGTTTGTTTGGATACCATGTGTTGGCTTGCTTGAACTTGTCTGAACTTCTTGATTTTCATTGACCTACTTCCACTTGTCCAAATTGCATGAAAATTGATATGCTACTCATTGAATGTGTTTTGTTTAGGCTTGAATTTTTGTGGAATTTATTGAGCTATTTTGATATTGATTTGATTGTGATCATTCTGTTTGGTCTTTTGAGGTTGCAAATGGCATGCTTTGTGATATTTTGTGCATGAAATGATGATAATGAATGATATGAGCATGGGACCAATGGGATTTGTTTCTAATTTGTTTGATTGTGGTTTTGGTTAATTTTCACTTGCTGTTTTGGATTTTTCATCTCCTTTGGACCCTAGGCTTGGCCTAGTGGTCTTGTTTCTCACTTTTGAATTGTGTTTCAGGTTGAGATGCAAATGCCTTAAGGAGAAAAATGCAAGTTGATTGAATTGAGTTTGGTTGCTTGTTGTAAACTAACTTGTGTGTTTTGTAGGATGCTTGGCTCAATTGAGTTTATTGTGCTTTGCACATTGCATTGGTTAACTGTATATATTAACTGTTTGACTTTTGCTGTTTAATGTTGGTTTGTCTGGTATACTGACTGTGCTTGATTGATTCCAGGTACCATAGTCGCTTTAGTTCTTTAAGAACTTGCTGTGCTGTTGCTTGGTTGTAAAAACCAGTTGAGGTAGACTCTCTTGTCTCCATGTAGTCTGGAAGACCTGGCTTGTTATTTAGCCAGGCAACTGTCTGAAGTCCTCCTTAAGAGGCGATGTTTGTGATTGTTTACTTTTGTCCCCAAGCAGGTAAAGACCTCTATGAGGCAATTGGCGGAACCCAAGGGATATGCAATCTATCCCCCGCTATTCTGTTGAGTCGTCCCTCTGCTCACACCACTGTGTTGATGCATTGGGACATTAACCCAAGATCTTGTGTTGTTGCACAGTCGAGTCAGAGTCTTGAGCGTAGAAGGGTTCCTCCATTCTGGACCCACGCTCCTTTGTCTGAAGCTCTCCCTGGCCAAGGATAAGAGCTGTGAAGTCTTATCTTCACTCACCTTTCATCTGTTGCACCCTGACTCTTAATGTCAGGGTTAAGAGCGAATACTACCCTGTACAGTTGACTTGCCTCGGCAGTCCACCCTTGTTTGAGCCTCACTTGACTGGATATAGTGTGTGCTATGTGAATGTTTGCTTTATTTTGATTGATGCTTGCATGCTTGTTTTTCCTGGTTAGGATTAGCTTGCTGTTGTGCAAGTAGGATAGAAACCATAACATAGGGCAATGATGCATGATAACACTAGGCTCGAGTACAGCTCCCTAGTAGTGTGTCTCCCTTTGTATCTGGTTAGGTGAGAATTTCTTTCCCTTTCAGGGGAACTACGTCGCCCTGATCCTCATACCAGATGAGGTACGTAGGCAGGAGACCGCGCGAAGTCTCTCCGGGCACTTTTTTTCTTTTTTGTGTGTGTTTGCTTGACAGTTGCTAGGCTCGAGTTCCCGACTCCTTAGTAGCTTGTTTGCTTGTTAACCCTCTTGTGTGTCAGGATATGGATGTAAGCCCAGCGATTGGCTGTCCGTATCCTGAGTGTGCTTGTTTGGTTCGGAAACCGACGTAAGTCCAGCAATTGGCATTCGGGTTCCAGGTTTGCCTGTGTTTGTGTGTGTCTTGTTTGGCGTGCGTGAGCCGAACTACGGCAGCTCTGATTCTCGTTCCAGACGAGATACGTAGGCATAGGATGCGATGTCCTAGCGAGCCCTCTTCCTCTTAACCCCACCTGTGTTGTCTTCAGTGTGTGTGTGTGTGATGTTTGTTTAGCAACCTTTTCTTTCTTTTAGAGCGTGGATCCCGTCGAGTACGACGGACGTGAGGGGTGCTAATACCTTCCCCTTGCGTAACCGACTCCCGTACCCTTTCTTTTTGGTCGCGAGACCATGCTTTTCCCAGGTTTACTTCGAGCGTTTCCTTTCCCTCTTTGGGATAAATAACGCACGGTGGCGGCTCTGTGTTGTTATTGCTAGAAACAAAATGAGTGATGATCAGAAGCGTGACTTCAAAAATCATCATAAAGCCATAACAATTCTGTTGAATGTCATATCCTACAATGAATATGAAAAGATCACCAACAGGGAAATAGCTAAAGAAATATTCAATTCCCTAAAGATGACTCACGAAGGCAATAATCAAGTCAAAGAGACTAAGGCTCTGGCCCTAATCCAAAAATATGAAGCCTTCATAATGGAGGATGATGAAGTTGTAGAGGTAATGTTTTCTAGATTTCAAACTTTAGTTACAGGACTCAAGGTTCTGGACAAAGGCTACACAACTGCCGATCATGTCAAAAATATTATCAGAAGTTTGCCAAAGAAGTGGAGATCTATGGTCATTGCCTTGAAGCTATCAAAGGTATGAACAACATAAGCCTGGAAGAACTCATTAGCTCCCTTAGGAGTCATGAGATATAGCTAGAGGAAGATGAACCTCAAAAGAAAAGCATATCAGTGGCTCTGAAGTCCAGAACAAAAAGACGAAAGCCGGAAAGGAACAAAGCCTTTCAAGCTGAAGAAGAAGACGGTGATGATTCTGATGATGAATAAGAGTTATCTCTTTTATCCAGAAGAGTTAAACAAATCTGGAGAAAAAGGAATAACAACTTCAGAAGACCTAGACATAAGGGAGATCGCTCATAATCTACCTCCAGAAGCAGACCAAGCAAAGAGGTAACATGCTATGAATGTAAAGAACTAGGACACTACAGAAACGAATGTCCAAAGCTCAAGAAAGATAGTTCAAGAAAAGAAGGATTCAAGAAAAACTTCTTCAAAACCAATAAGGGACTCATGGCTACCTAGGATGACTCTGAATCTGACGCCTCAGAATCAGACTCCGAAATAAAGCAGGCAAATGTTGCATTCATGGCTACCACATCAGGAAGTTCATCTGAAAGCGAATCCGATTCTGAAAAGGTATTTTCTGATCTCTCTCGCTTTGATCTAGAAGCCTGTTTATCTTAATCTCTAAGCTCCTATTAGAAGCTTCGACAAAAATTCAAGATCCTAAAAAGGGTCCATGAAGAAACTGTGGAAGAATGTGATAAGCTTGAAATAGAAGTTTCTGAACTTAAAGGAAACATTTTTGTCCTGGAAAAAGAAAATGAATTTTCGGCCAAAAAATGATTAAAACTTGAAGAAACTCTTTCTAAAGCTCCACAAACTTCTGACACCATCATATATAAATATGAAAAGGCGTTTCAGAAATTCCTGAAAAATGGGTTTGAAAGAAGCAAAATGGATTCTATGATTTATGGTGTTAGTCACAATAAGAAAAGAGGAATTGGATATAAATCTAATGAAGATGAGAAAACACCTTCTGCAGAGGATAAGCCTAAATCTCCTTTTTCATATCATTACACACATGCATAGATACAAAGTTTTAATAATGTAAGAAAACCCAAAGTTTTCAGAAACTATGGGAGAACTAATCATAAAGGACCCAAAAGATTATGGGTACCAAAAGATAAAATAGTATATGTTGCAGATATCTTGTGTAGCAGAGTTAAAACACCAATCATGGTATATGGACTCTGGATGCTCGCGACACATGACAGGAAGAAAGCATATATTCCAAAGCCTGGAACTTAAAGACGCTGACTTCGTAGGCTTTGAAGGCAATCAAAAAGGAAGAATCGGAGGATCTGGTGTTGGTGTAAGCCCTAGAGGGCAATACTTTTTTGTACTTATATCGAATTATTTATTAAGAATAAAAGGCATTTTCTTTATTAAGGTTGATTAATAAAGTTCCTAGAACAGATAGTCCGTTTAATGTATTAAGTGTGACTTAATCATGAGAACACATTAAACATAAAGACACTATTCTTAAAGTATCCGTAGTCGAGCTTTAGTGTGAAGTGGGATAACATTAAAGCATTAAGACTATTATGTTTGTAGACTGATGATCACATCTCATGGATCATGGATAAAGAGTTATCAAGTCTTAAACATAGGTATGAATATTAAGAGTAATATTTATACCGGATTGACCCACTATGAGAATACTATATAGAAAGTTATGCAAAGTGTCATAAGTTATTCTCATGGTGATAATGGTGTATACCACTCTTCGACCTGAAACCACTATGGACCCTAGATGTAGAGCCGAGTGCTTTATTGCTGATCCAACGTTGTCCGTAACTGGATAACCATAAAGACAGTTGATGGGTACTCCACGAAGCATGCTGAGGGACATGAGTGACCTAGATGGAATTTGCCCATCCTGCATAACAGGATAAATGTCTATGGGCCCAATATTGAACTGGACAAGGATGACACGGTTTATGCCTTGTGTTCAATATAGACATAAGGGAAAAAGGGTAATTATACACATAAGTATTATCACAGAAGGTTTTGTCAGATCACATGACATTTTCGTGTCTTGGGTAGCAGTGATGTGTTGCTAGATACCGCTCACTGTTTATTATGTTAAATGCGTGATTTAATATAATTGTCAACGTCACGAAAACCTACAGGGTCACACACAAAGGACAGATTGATGAGAGATAGAGTAACTAAGGAATACCGTAAGGTACGGTGCCTTTAAGTGAATTATAGAACATTGTAAGGTACGGTGTACTTGAGTAGAATACGAAATATGGTAAGGTACCATGGGCTTAAGTGATTTTGGGCATATTATAAGATATGGGCCAAAATACACTTAAGTGGGCTTTTAGCTTGAAGCCCACACAAGTGGTTCTATAAATAGAACCCTTGTGCAGAAGCATTTTTTTTGGCGGTTGCATTATTTTCGTTTTCTCACTCTCTCTCTCTCTCTCACTCAAAGCCTTCATTCGTACCAGCTAGCACTGAGACTGAAGGAATCCGTTCATGTGGACTGAGTAGAGACGTTGTCATCGTTCAACGTTCGTGATCGCTCCGTGGATCTGCATCAAAGGTTTTGATCGTCACAAGAGATTTGCACCAAAGGTTTCGATCGTCACAAGAGGTAAATATTCTATCACTGATCATGACCATTCGTAAGGATCTCTAAAGGAGAAAATTTTAATTTCCGCTGCGTTTTGGACCGCAATTCTCCTTCAGTGGTATCAGAGCCACTTACGAAACCATGAATTGGATAGCTGTTTAATTTCTGTATTAATATGATTAAAAGACAGAATGAATCAATTAATTAAACGGGTAATTAAATTTGGCATCATGAGTGTACGAGTTGGATGATTGATGTTGACTATGCTTCGGTACCGACATTAGTATGGTGATGCAGCGATACATCGATCGTCCATAGGTTACGCAATTGAGACCGATCAACTTATATATGATATAAGTAATCCTAATGCAAAGTACGGTATATGTGATATACTGTTTCTGTTTCGTTCATTCAAACACTAAGTGGTTGTTTTCCTTTGAGCGATCAATGGTCATTTGCTTCGGAATCCGACATTAGTATGGTGAAGCAATGACCTGTTGATCAATCATACTGAATCAACAATCGAAGTGTGTTTGACGGTCTGAAATTGGCGCATTAGGGTTGGTGACGGCGCAAGGGTTGTGTCGTCAAGGAGTTGTGAATTTAGGGTTTTGGAACAGGTCTGTAGACTGTTTCAAAGTTCTGTTATTTTGGATGTGTAACGGTCGTAACAAGACGCGTGATGTTCGTAACAGGCCCATGACGGTCGTAACAAGCCTGTGACGGTCGTCACGTGCTTTGTGACGGTCGTCACACCCACAGATCCAAAATTCTAGGCGTTTCTGTTTTGGCCCCGTGACGGTCGTAACATATGCCTGTGACGGTCGTAACATGCTTGTGACCTGTGACGGTCGTAACATGCTTGTGACGGTCGTCACACTCACAGGGTCAGAATTCTTGGGGTTTCTGTTTTGTGACTGCGCAAGGGTTGTGTTGACGCAAGGGTTCTGTTTTGGAACCCCCGGCTAACTCTGCGTAGTGTGATCGGTCGCCGAAATTTAATTTGGTTTTAATTAATTAAAGGAATTAAAATTAATAATAATAATAATGTGTTTGTTATTATTGCCTTGTGGTGATCAGTTATGGCCTTAGTTGTCCTTTATTTTGTTTTGGGTTTTTAAATACGACCTGCGTGTCGTGCCTCTCCTTTTGATCTCTTAATGTAACTTCTTTTCTCATCTCAAACCCTCATATGTAAAACGAGTTTCTTCTGGAATGTAATGTTATGAAGAAAGAGAAGAAGACAATGTTATGAAGAAAGAGAAGAAGACAATGTTATGAAGAAAGAGAAGATTTCAATATCAAAGGAGGACAACCTTGAAGATCAAAGGAGGACAACCTTGAAGATCTTGCTTGGAGAAGCTTAGAGAAGAATTCAATATTAAAGGAGGACAACCTTGAAGATCTTGCTTGGAGAAGCTTAGATCGTTATTAGGTTAGCTTAGGTTCTCTCATTGGCTTGGGAGAACAATTGCGCTAGGGGCCATAACTGTTTCATTGTGTATGTATGTTGATGCATGTGTATGTATGTTGATGCATGTGAATATATGTTGACGCATGTGAGAGACGATTTATATGATAAATAAGCCGGTGAGATCAGAACAATTGCAATTCCCTCAAATTAAATATTAAGTTTATGCTTTCCAAGTTTTAACACTCATCAAGACTAGTATCGGATAATGTAGGTTTCGCCTACGCGAGGTGCATGATCTATATATTAGTAAGGTGCGATGGGATAATTGTAATATCCAACTGTTAAAACAATGGGTCAAACTTAACTAAACAAATTATGAGAATATTATAAATGTTTGCTTTCCAAGTTTTAGCACTCATCAAGACTGGTATCGAATAATGTAGGTTTCGCCTACGCGAGGTGCAAGTTTTGTATTAGTTAAGATGCGATGGGATAATTGTAATATCCAACTGCTAAAACGATGAGTCAAACTTAATTATAACTTTCTTATATATGTTTAGAAGCAAGAGTTGGGAATAATCCATATGATGGATTGGAATAAGGAGTTATTCACCCAACTGAAATTTTCGAGAGTTGTATGAGATACAATTGGAAGGAGTTCCTACCTAAATAACCTAGTTTTGTGTAATCCGCCTACGCGGACTTAGAACGAAGTGAAATATGGATCTCGACCCACTAGAAAATCTTCCAACGGGATTTTCCGAATCAAATGATGGGGGTCATTTGTTTTGAGTAAAATAGTGGGAGCATATTTGATTAAAGGCCTAATTAAATATGTCAATGATACTTTTATTTTCTTAATCCTTATGTAGATAACCATGACAGCAAACACCTCTAACAACATCTTGCGATCAATCCTTGACAAGGAAAAATTGTCTGGGACAAATTTTCTGGATTGGCACCGAAACCTGAGGATTGTCCTCAAACATAATAGAAAGCTGTATGTCTTGGAGACACCTGTTCCTGAAGAGGAACCTCCTAGTTCTGCACCTAAGGCAGAAAGAGATGCTTATAAGAAGCATGTCGATGATGCCAATGAAACTGCTTGTCTCATGCTGGATGTCATGAACTCAGAGTTGCAAAAGCAACATGAGAACATGACAGCGTTCGATATGATCGAACACATGAAGATGCTCTATCAAGAGCAAGCAAGGCATGAAAGGCTTGAAGTTTCAAAAGCCCTTTTTTCAAAGCAAGTTAGCTGAGGGAGCCCCTATAGGTCCCCATGTACTCAAGATGATTGGGTATGTGGAAAACATTGAGAGATTGGGTTTTCCCCTCGAAAAGGAACTTGCGACTGATTTGATCTTGCAATCGTTGCCAGATAGTTTCAGTCAATTCGTCCTAAATTTCAATATGATTGATATGGACAAATCTCTTCCTGAACTGCTCGCCATGTTAAGAACTACCGAGCAGAATCTGAAGTCAAAAGGGAAGTCCATTCTGATGATCGGAAATGGAAAGAGACAGAACAAAAGGCCCACCAAGCAGGGTGATAAAGGGAAAGACAAGGAAGTTGCCAAACCCAGACCCACTATTGCTGCTTTGAAGCCTAGTGGAGGCATAGCAAAGGCAGGCACCTGCTTCCATTGCGGTAAGACCGGACACTGGAAGAGAAACTGCCCAAAGTACTTGGAAGATGACAAAATCTCCATTCACAGGAGAAGGTGAAAGAGCTGATGATCTTTTGGCCCTCATACATACTGATGTATGTGGACCACTGAACATACCAGCCAGAGGAGGTTTTCAGTACTTCATTTACCGATGATTTCAGTAAATATGGTTATGTGTATCTAATGAAACTCAAATCGGAGTCCTTTGAAAAGTTCAAGGAATTCAAGAATGAAGTACAAAATCAACTAGGTAAGAATATTAAAACTCTTCGATCAGATCGAGGTGGTGAATATTTAAGCCTAGAGTTTGATGACCATCTGAAAGAGTATGGGATCCTATCCCAGCTTACTCCTCCTGGGACACCCCAATGGAATGGTGTATCTAAGAGAAGAAATCGAACCCTGTTAGACATGGTCCGATCCATGATGAGTCACGCCGATCTTCCAAACTCCTTTTGGGGACATGCACTATTGACAACAGCTTACACACTTTACCGTGTTCCATCCAAAAAGGTTGAGAAGACACCATATGAGATATGGAGTGGTAAGAAACCACATATGTCTTACATGAAGATTTGGGGTTGCGAAGTTTATGTGAAACGACAAATTTCAACTAAGCTTGAGCCCAAATCTGACAAATGCTTATTTGTGGGGTATCCTAAAGAAACAAGAGGGTATTACTTCTACAATCCTTCTGAGGGCAAAGTGTTTGTCGCTCGAACTGGAGTTTTCCTAGAAAAGGATTTTATTTCCAAAGGAACCAGTGGGAGGAAAGTAGAGCTTGAAGAATTCAAGAATCACAAAGCATAGATACACCTATGGAGGAATTAGAGCAGGAAACACAAGAAGTTGTGGAAGAGCAACCTGCTCAAGTAGAACAAGACCAGCGTAGGTCAAGCAGGATACGTCAACTACCTGAGAGATATGGATATCTCATAACTGATCAAGGTGATGTATTACTCATGGATCAAGATGAGCCTGTGACCTACCAAGAGGCCATAACTGGTCCCGAGTCTGAGAAGTGGCTAGAAGCCATGAAATCTGAAATGGATTCCATGTACACAAACCAAGTTTGGACCTTGGTAGAACCTCCTGTAGGAGTTAACCCTATAGGATGCAAGTGGGTCTTCAAAAAGAAGACTGACATGGATGGTAAGGTACATACCTATAAGGCAAGACTGGTTGCAAAAGGATATAAACAAATTCATGGGATTGACTATGATGAAACCTTTTCACCAGTTGCAATGCTTAAATCTGTTCGGATTTTACTTGCTATCGCTGCATATCATGATTATGAAATATGGCAGATGGATGTCAAAACTGCTTTCCTTAATGGAAATCTTCTCGAGGATGTGTACATGACACAACCTGAAGGATTTGACATACCAGAGGAAGCCCAAAAGATATGTAAGTTACAAAGATCAATCTATGGATTGAAGCAAGCTTCCAGAAGCTGGAATCTTCGTTTTGATGAAACAGTAAAACAGTATGGATTCATCAAGAACGAAGATGAGCCTTGTGTCTACAAGAAGATTAGTGGGAGCATGATCGTTTTCCTAGTATTATATGTAGATGACATATTACTCATTGGAAACGATATCCCTACCCTACAACAAGTAAAGTCTTGGTTGGGGAAATGCTTCTCTATGAAGGACCTAGGTGAAGCAGCCTATATATTAGGAATCAGAATCTATAGAGATAGATCACAAAAACTGCTTGGCCTAAGTCAGAGTACATACATAGACAAAGTGTTGAGACGCTTTAATATGCATGATTCCAAGAAAGGATTCATACCTATGCAACATGGCCTGTGTCTATCAAAAACACAATCCCCTTTAACTAAGGAAGAAAGGGATCGCATGAATAAGATTACATATGCATCTGCAATAGGATCTATCATGTATGCCATGTTATGTACTCGACCAGATGTCTTGTATGCTTTAAGTGCAACGAGTAGGTACCAATCTGATCCTGGTGATGCTCACTGGGTAGCTGTCAAGAATATCCTTAAGTATTTAAGAAGGACTAAGGACTCATTCTTGATATATGGAGGTCAGGAAGAGTTGGCTAAAATTGGATACACCGATGCTAGCTTCCAAACAGATAAGGATGACTTTAGATCACAATCTGGTTATGTGTTTTGCTTAAACGGTGGCGCTGTGAGCTGGAAAAGTTCAAAGCAAGATACAGTTGCTGATTCTACAACCGAGGCCGAGTATATTGCTGCCTCAAGTGCAGCAAAGGAAGCTGTTTGGATCAAAAAGTTCATTAGTGAACTTGGCATAGTTCATAGCATTGTGGATCCCATTGGTCTCTACTGTGATAACAATGGTGCTATCGCACAAGCCAAGGAGCCTAGATCTCACCAACGATCCAAACACATACTTAGGCGTTATCATCTCATTCGAGAGATAATAGATAGAGGAGATGTGAAAATATGTAAAGTACCTACACTTGACAATATAGCTGACCCACTGACAAAGCCTCTTGCGCAGCAGAAGCATGATGGCTATACTAGATCAATGGGTATACGGGGTATGCCTGATTGGCTCTAGTGCTAGTGGGAGATTGTTGGTGTAAGCCCTAGAGGCCAATACTTTTTGGTACTTGTATCGAATTATTTATTAATAATAAAAGGCATTTTCTTTATTATGGTTGATTAATAAAGTCCCTAGAACAGATAGTCCGTTTAATGTATTAAGTGTGACTTAATCATGAGAACACATTAAACATAAAGACACTATTCTTAAAGTATCCGTAGTCGAGCTTTAGTGTGAAGTGGGATAACATTAAAGCATTAAGACTATTATGTTTGTAGACTGATGATCACATCTCATGGATCATGGATAAAGAGTTATCAAGTCTTAAACATAGGTATGAATATTAAGAGTAATATTTATACCGGATTGACCCACTATGAGAATACTATATAGAAAGTTATGCAAAGTGTCATAAGTTATTCTCATGGTGATAATGGTGTATACCACTCTTCGACCTGAAACCACTATGGACCCTAGATGTAGAGCCGAGTGCTTTATTGCTGATCCAACGTTGTCCGTAACTGGATAACCATAAAGACAGTTGATGGGTACTCCACGAAGCATGCTGAGGGACATGAGTGACCTAGATGGAATTTGCCCATCCTGCATAACAGGATAAATGTCTATGGGCCCAATATTGAACTGGACAAGGATGACACGGTCTATGCCTTGTGTTCAATATAGACATAAGGGCAAAAGGGTAATTATACACATAAGTATTATCACAGAAGGTTTTGTCAGATCACATGATATTTTCGTGTCTTGGTTAGCAGTGATGTGTTGCTAGATACCGCTCACTGTTTATTATGTTAAATGCGTGATTTAATATAATTGCCAACGTCACGAAAACCTACAGGGTCACACACAAAGGACGGATTGATGAGAGATAGAGTAACTAAGGAATACCGTAAGGTACGGTGCCTTTAAGTGAATTATAGAACATTGTAAGGTACGGTGTACTTGAGTAGAATAAACTTGAGTTAGTCAGAGGCCTACCTAAGCTAAAGTTCTCTTCAGATGCTCTTTGTGAGGCATGTCAGAAAGGAAAATTCTCTAAAACAAATTTCAAAAATAAAAATATTGTCTCCACCTCTAAACCTCTGGAACTTCTTCACATTGACTTGTTTGGACCTGTCAAAATAGCCTTTGTCAATGATAAAAAGTATGGGTTTGTCATTGTTGATGATTATAGTCGTTGGACATGGGTAAAATTCCTTAAACACAAGAATGAGTCAAACTCTGTGTTTACAAGTTTCTGCTCAAAAGTGCAAAATGAATTTGACTCTAAAACCATCAGAGTCAGAAGTGATCATGGTGGAGAATTTGAAACAATTTTTTTGAAGAACTTTTTGATTCTAATGGAATATCCCATGATTTCTCCTGTCCTAGAACTCCACAACAAAATGGAGTTGTAGAAAGGAAGAATATGACTCTTCAAGAAATGGCCAGAAATGGCTAGAAGCACTTATGGGCTGAAGCAGTGAACACATCATGTTATATTAAGAATAGAACCTCTATTAGACCTATTCTGGAGAAGACTCCTTATGAACTATGTAAGGGAAGGAAACCCAACATTTCCTACTTTCATCCTTTTGGTTGTTCTTGTTTTATCCTAAATACTAAAGATAATTTGAATAAGTTTGATTCTAAAGCACAAAAATGTATTATGTTGGGATACTCAGAATGATCTAAAAGCTATAGAGTATATAATACAGAAACATTAATTGTGGAAGAATCAATACATGTCAGATCTGATGATAAGCTTGACTCTGAAAAGTCAAAGCTAGTTGAAAAATTTGCAGATTTGGAGATAACACTTGTAGGGTCTGACGGAAGAACTAAAGAACCTAAAGAAGCAGAAAAAGAAATGCTAGATGCACCTGAAAAGTCAATCAATCAAAAGAAATCAATAAATAAATAAATAAATTGTCTCTGAAGAATTGATTATGGGAAACATAGACGAACCTGCCAGAACAAGATCAACCTTCAAAGATTCTAAAGAAACTCTTCTGGGACTAGTATCTCTAATAGATCCAACATCCTGTGAAGAAGCACTTCAAGACAAAGAATGGGTTCTGAAAATGGAAGAAGAACTCGATCAATTTACAAAGAGCGATGTCTGGGATCTTGTACCGAAACCTAAGGGAACCCACGTGATCCGAACCAAATGGGTGTACATAAACAAACTGAATGAAAAGGGTGAAGTAGTCAGAAACAAAGCATGACTGGTGGCACAAGGTTATAGTTAACAAGAAGGTATTGACTACAATGAAACCTTTGCTCCAGTCGTCAGGTTAGAATCTATTCGTTTACTTGTATCTTTTGTTATAAATTACTCCATCAAACTATATCAGATGGATGCCAAAAGTGCGTTTCTAAATGAATATATTTCTGAAAAGGTATATGTTCATCAGCCTCCTGGTTTTGAAAACTCAAAATGTCTAGAACACGTTTTTAAACTGAAAAAATGTCTTTATGGTCTAAAACAAGCTCCCAGAGCTTAGTATGAAAGACTAAGTTCTTTCCTTCTGGAAAATGACTTTATCAGAGGCAAAGTTGATTCTACACTCTTCTGTAAAAACATCAGAAATGACCTCATGATCTGTCAAATATATATTGATGACATAATTTTTGGTTCTGCTAACCCCTCTGTCTGTCAAGAATTTTTCTGAGCTAATGCAGGCTGAATTCAAATGAGTCTGATGCAAGAACTAAAATTATTTTTAGGAATACAAATAAATCAAACATAAAATGCTACTTATGTTTATCAAAGAAAATACATAAAAGACATTTTGAAGAAGTTTGAAATGTCAGAAAGCAAACCAACAAAGACTCCTATGCACCCCACCTGCATTCTGGAGAAAGAAGAGGTAAGTCAAAAGGTTTATCAGAAACTCTATCGTGGTATGATAGGTTCTCTTCTCTATCTGATTGCTACACGTCTAGATATATTATTCAACATTTGTCCATGTGCCAATTTCTAGTCAGATCTAAGGGAATCTCACCTAACTGTTGCTAAGAGAATCCTAAGGTATCTGAAAGGAACACCTAACCTGGGCCTGATGTATAAGAGAACATCAAAGTATATGCTTTCTGGGTATTATGATACAGATTACGCTGGGGACAGATTGGAACGCAAAAGCACATCTGGAAACTGTCAGTTTCTGGGAGGAAACCCTATCTTATGGGCTAGAAAAAGATAATCAACCATTGCACTCTCAACTGCATAAGCAAAATACATTTCAGCTTTATTATGCACCACTCAGATGCTCTTGATGAAGAATCAGCTAGAGGGCCTTCAGATATATGAGAGTAACTTTCCTATCTTTTGTGAC
Source organism: Lathyrus oleraceus (assembly GCF_024323335.1). NCBI lineage: Eukaryota > Viridiplantae > Streptophyta > Magnoliopsida > Fabales > Fabaceae > Lathyrus > Lathyrus oleraceus. The sequence goes on from NC_066585.1 coordinate 182,568,168, forward strand.
AATATTGCTGCCATATGTTTGAGTAAGAACCCTATTCTGCACTCCAGAGCGAAGAACGTAGAAATTAAACATTATTTTATTAGAGACTATGTTCAGAAAGGGGTTATAACTTTAAAATTCATTGATACAGACCACCAATGGGCTGACATATTCACAAAACCCCTAGCTGAAGATAGATTCTCCTTCATTTTGAAACATTTAAACATGGCAGAATGCCCAGAGTGATTCTAAACTTGTGCATTCCTCTGACGTGTCAAAATAGGCTCTAACTTAAATCGATTGTTGGCATCTGGTTCTTTTCTGATACTTCTACCGGTTAGATGTAATTTGAATTAGAAACCCTTTGAATCAAAAATCTCTTAATATTCTTGATGTCAGAAACATCAACACGTGGCCTCTCTAGCGTCTGACCTTAAATCTTTTAGACAACTGTCTAGCACAGAACTCAAGAACCAGACTGTTGAGATCTCCTCGAGCAGTGTGCATATTTTTGGGATAAGGCATCCATCATTAGATGCAATTAATTCTCCTCAAGCATGTCAACTCATAATTATGCGCTAATTAATTATGTTGTTTACTATTCTTTACTAACATTGTCGTTTTGCATGCCACTAATGAGTATATATACTTGTCACAACTCACACTTTCACACTTTTCACTCACAAACCTAAACAAGCCCTTGTGCTCAAACTCTCTCCAAGCATTTCAACATTATCAAGTTCATCAACTTCCTTCGTCAACCTTCAACATATCTTCATCTTCTTCAAATAGATTCCTAACAACAACAGGTCTACAACTACTCCCAACAAATGGAAGCAAATGAACATCATGCTGAAGCTCCACAATAAACCTCTACTGAAACTGCTACAACATCAACCGTTGTCTACAAGGAACCTCACGTCCTTGATCCTCCAGCTCACTCAACCTTGCAACACCCTTTGAGAAACTGGAAGTTCCTTGTGAGTCTCTCGTGGATTTCGAAAACATAAAGCGCAATGGTACTTATCTCACTGAGGAACTAAAGAAACAAGGCTGGGAAAAATATTTTCAGAGACTCTATGATCCCATATACACTTTCCTCGTCAAAGAGTTCTGGAGGTTCGCAGACAGCGATGACCACTACATAGTTTCATATGTTCTGGGTGTGAATATGGTCATCACCGAGAAATCTATTTCCAAGCTTCTGAACATGAAGAAAACTAGGGGCAGAAGGATTTACAACATAGACCCTAGGGCAAGATACATGTCCCAGGAGATTATTCCTACTATCTTCAAACAAAGCTTTGAAGGAATATCCTCTAAGAACAAGGAACTTCACCAAAATCTGAGAGTCTGGTTGAAAATCATTCTGGGTACCATTCACCACCGTCCAGCCTCAAACTCTTTTGACTACATCAACGCATATCAGAAGTGTATCTTGTACTGCCTCCACAAAGGACTCAAGTTGAATCTACCAGCACTACTATTCAAGTATCTGAAGGATTCAATCCGGGATACCAGAAATCACATGAAGCCCAAAAACTACATTCCTCTGGGAAAACTCATCTCTGATGTTCTAATCGAAAGTGGGCTGGTGGATCATCTGATATCCTACAATCTGATGGAAGATGTCACGGTAGAGATTGGAAAGCCTCTGAATGCAAGAAATCTGAAGAGCATGGGAATCATTGATAGAGTCCTGGTCAAGCCAACTCTAGACACCTCCTGGGAAGCTCTGAAAGATCAGAGAAAGATACCCAATGGTCTCTATTTGTTATCCAAAATAGATCCTCCGGAGGTCATCGCCCAATACCTTCAGGACATGGCATCTCAAGGGATGGATATTTCTGAGTTCTCAATGGACCGGCTTCCAGAACAGCCACAAAACTTCATGAAGAGGAAAAGAGAGCCTTCTGAGAAGTTCAAGAAATCTAAGACTCTGAAGCTAGGAGAACCATCTGCAGACAGATTGTCTGTACCTATGGATTCCTTCATCTCAAGTAAGTTTCTACCATCCGAAACTCCCTCTCATTCAAATTTAAAGCAATTATCTTCCTTCCTACCTTAACCTTCTTCCACCTTTACCCCCTCTGAACGTATCATATCATACCCACCTACCTCTGAATATCACAACTCTAACCATTCCTCACCCCCTCCACGACAAATCAACCTCACCACCACAATACTCCCCACATCTGACCTTTTACCTTTGAGTGAATCATTCTCATATCTCTCATCAACCCCCTCTTCACCACCATACTATGATATATCCTCCGACTTCGAATAGCCAGCTAACCTCGATCCCTCATCCCTAACTTTGGCTCAACTACAAGCCATTGCACTATCTAACCCACCTCCATTTATCCCAGATACCTCTATGCCTTCTCCTTCCGTACCTCAAACAAAATCACTCCCTGAACCCCATAGAGAACTACCCTCTGAACCTTCATCTGAACCCCAAACTAAACAACCATCTGAACCCCCAACTGGACAACCCTCTGAACCTCCCACTGAAATCACTCACACCTCACCAGAACCCATCAATCCATCTTCTGAACCTGAACCAACTTTCCCCACCTTGGAAGAGACAATTGCTTTATTTTCTGAATCCTCAACTGTGAAGCTCAGATCATTGTCTGAACAATCCAAGCTAAGTGATAACCCCTCGGAAGTGAGGAATCATTGGAATGGATTTCTCAGATGGATGACATCTGAAGTCTTCAAGTTGAAAGGCCTCTCTGTACAAGTCAGAAATGACTACGTCAGAGACGCTGATGTGAGGCTAGAGGATCGTTTGGCCAGAGAAGCTGAAGAGAAAACACGCTAGGAAGCTAAAGAAAAATAAAGACTGGAAGTTGAAGAGCAAGCTAGAAAAGAAGCCAAAGAAAAGGCCGCCGCTGAGGCTGCTGCTGCTGAAGCCAAAGCCAAGGTTGATGCTAAAGAAGCAGTACACATTACTGCGGAAGAAGCTGCCAAGGCAAAGGAAGTGGCTCTGACTCAAGGTGAGACCTCTAACTCGAATCTAGCTCCATTGGTGCTCAAGACTCTGGCAGAACTCTAGAAGAAACAACAGATTGTAAAGGCCAGATTGGATCAACATGACTCTGTCAACTCCAGTATTCAAAATCTCCTGACTCAGCTGCTTCAGAGGATGTCGTCTCCTCCTAACCCTTAGGCACCTTAGGATTTCTGCTGTGTTTTTTTGTTCTTTTAAGTGTTTTTAGCTTCTAAGTTTGTTTTCCTTATATGTACCTGTTTTCTTTATCCAATGAAGTTTTATCTTGCTATTTTTGTTTCTTGTTTGATTCTTTCCGAGTTTGACAAAAAGGGGGAGAAATAATTAAACATCCTTATGATGAAATTAATATCTAAACCTCATAATGCACTGCTTACATTCCAAACATCTAAAAAATTTGTGCAGTCTAAGTTCTTGCAGGAAGTATCTGAGTAAAACATCTGAGAAACAAGCTAAGTAACATAAGAGACTCTGGTAAGAAACTCTAAACCTTATAAAGTATCAGATTTAGGGGGAGCTTGATTATCTCAGGGGGAGTCACAATATATTTGACTCTGAAATTACCTTCCTTTAATTGTTATGAAGTATCATTGTTTCATCAATAGTCTGAAGTTTTGTCATCATCAAAAAGGGGGAGATTGTTAGAACAAGATTTTGGTTCTGCAACTTTTCTCTAAGTTTTGATGATAATAAAGGATGAAACATTTTGGTACCCTAATAAAATTCACCAAGTGTGCAGGACTCTAACAAAAAATGAATCTGATGAAACAACATCCAACGTCACATAAGTCCAAAACAACTTACTTGAAGCTAAAAGTACTCGCTCTGACATCTGAAGACTTTGATATTCTGCATCTGAAGAATCCGACACATGTATTCTTTATGATCATTACATCTGAAGAATGTCAAAGTAGAGATCAATAAAGAACATCTAAAGAAAACCTCAGGCAACTATCTTAAGAATACAAGATCAAAGAGAAGTATTTGAATTTTGCGCACTCTAATTCATGCCCAACAAATCAAATCAAGACTTAACAACGAAGTATTCCGAAAATGGTATAAACTTATATATGGAGAAAATTGAATACTTCCCTAAAACTGTTATGGAAAGGACAACAAAATTAATGTTATTAAATCTCATTATGGACAAGATATCAGCATTAATGCTACATTCAACGGTATCATCTCCAAGCTCTATAAAAAGGCCCAACCATCATCATACCAACACACGAAGCTATCCTACAAGAATTTAGTACATCAAAATTCAATCTTTCACTAGTTCTTGTTTTTACATTATCACACGAGTTGTTGCTCTTAGTGTGAAACTCAATTGCTTTAACTGTGTTAATATTGCTTACCTAGAAGTACTAAACACCTTCTTGTATTTCTAAAATAGTTATTGTGATGTTCCTCAAGTGACTTGTGAAGTCTGTAGACTTGAGAGGGCTAAGAGATCACTGTACTCTTAGACGTTGTTGTAATCTTTCTAGATTATTGGATTAAGTCCTTTTTGAAGGCGAAATTACCTTGGTATGGTGGACTGGAGTAACTTTGAATTTCAAGTGAACCAGGATAATTTATGTGTTGTTTGTCTTTAATTTATGTGTGTGTAGAAACTCCAAAAGTTTTTATTAACTATGAAAATAATTCAAACTCCCCTTTCTTGTTTTTCTCTACCTTCAAATAATACTCATGCGAGAAAAGAACAATCAAAACGATTCTCGTTGAGTACAATGGATGTGAGGGGTGCTAATACATTCCCCTTGCATAACCGACTTCCTTACCCATTTTCTCTTCCCCTGAATTTTATCGACGTTTTCCCTTTCCTTCGGGAATAAATAAAGTTCGATGGCGACTATGTTGAATCTTTGAGCGTGTGATGCGCTCATGTATTTTTCGCGTAGCTTCAGTTCAAATAAAGATGAGTATTATATGGATGTGTGTTGGATGATTTAAGAGCAGGATTTGTATTCTTTTTTTATTTTAATTTTTTTATTAGCATTTTATTTAGTATTATTGAACTTTAGTCAAAATAAGTGTATTATGTTGTTTTACGTTTTACCACTTAGACCTTTTTTGTATTTATTATTATTATTATTATTATTATTATTATTATTATTATTATTATTATTCTTATTATTATTATTTATTTCATTATTTATCCTTTATTAAGGTTAGATATATCAAAAGATTAGTAACATTTTTAATACATTTTTTTAGGAAAATATTTTTATTTATTTTATGATATTTTAATTTGTTGTTTTTATTTTCAATTATTACTATTTTTTTATTGTTATTATTATTACTTATTTTATTATTGAATGATATTTTATTATTTTTTCCCCTCTAATTTTAGACATTTAAAAATTAATAATTCGGTCGTCTTAAAACTTTTTGTTATGCATATTAAAACCTGGATTAAAATGAGAATAGGGGAATGCACATCTTTCTGCTCGTCGAATAAATGAGTGAGTACATGCATACACCCCCTTTTGCGATTAGTATTTCATTTTTCTTTTTTGATTAGTTTCATTATTTAATTAGTAATTAATTAATTTTTATTATTTGTTTATTTTGATTGTTATTTAATTAATTATTTGATTGATTGCTATGTGGATTTGATTTGATTATTTGTTTAATCAATTTCTACACTTTTAGATTAATTAGGCAATCCCTGTCATATTGCACATGTAAGTAATTTCACTAACCTTGCCACAATTTCTAACCACTTTCAAAATCAATTTATCCATTCAATTTCAAAATTAACTTCAAACCATTTCACTAAAATTTCAATCAATTTCAATTTCAAACCATTTTTACCAACATGAGTGTTTGATCCAATATCAAGTATCTCTTTCACTCACTTCAAACTCTTTTTATGATCTACTTCAAACATTTGATCCAACGTCAAGTGGTTCGTCTTCAAAATCTTTTTCACGATAAATAATTCGATTGAAAAAGGATTGGGGTGTAAGTAGTTTTCTTCTCCTTTCCTGAATGTCCATGTGATGGCCGCATTTAGGCAACCATTTGAACATTCGTCAATCGCATCAAAACACTTTTAAATAACTGAATCAAATTAATTCTTTCGTGAACAAAAAAGGATTAGGGCGGAAGTAATTTTCTCCTCTATTGCCTTAGTATTCGTGTGATGGCCACATTTAGTCCACCATTCGAATACTCGTCGCCCGTCAAAGAAACACGACTTGATTCTTCATACAAATTTCATAAATAATCCGATTGAAAAAGGATTGGGGAGGAAGTAATTTTCTCCTCCTTTTCCGAAGTGTTCATGTGATGACCACACTTAGTCTACCGATTTAACATTTGTAAGTCACTCAAAAACATTCAAACACATCAAACTTGCTTTTTTCACCCTTGCGCGACTTTGAATTTTTTTTTTAGAAACGAGTAAGCTTAATCTATATCGACGTGAAACAAACAAAGACTTCAGCCTCCAAGAGCGAGTAGAAAGTAAAGGTTTAATCATTCGATATGTCTAAAGCATCACTCTTTAAAAGCAACCAACAAATAGTTCTTTTCTACAAAGAACTTTGTAGCCTTGTGTTCTCCATCGCACCTGGAGATACGTAGGAGCAGGATTTTGAAATCTTGTCAGACACCTTAATGAAAAATCCTAAAAATATTTTCTCTTTTTCTCGTTCAATAAGTAGAAGATCACAAACTAACGATAGCTAACATTCAATCGCAAGTTTAACTAAAAGATTCTCGTTGAGTACAACGGACGTGAGAGCTTTATCGACTTTTTTGCTTTCCCTCTTTAGGAATAAATAAAATTAGGTTGCGACTTTGTTCGAATCATTTTTCCACAAGCGTGCAAACGCCCTGCGAAGGATAGCATTTTTCAAGATGTGACAACACCTCTAAAAACTCATCTTCAGTTTTTCAGTTTTTAAAACGTAAAAGCACATACTATTCTTCTTGTTAAGGTCATGAGTTCGAACCTTGGGAAAAGCAAAAATATATTAACTTAAAAATTATTTTGTAATTTTGAAATATATTATTTATTTAAATCTTATATAGTATTATTTATTTTTCTTGAAATAATTTTTGAAATATTAAAAAGAGATAAAAACTTTGATATAATTTTTGATATAATGTCTCTAAAATAATTTTAGTTCATTTTTATTTTAAAAACTTAAATAGTATAATATTTTTTTATCATATTACTTACAACAAAGAACACTACCATTTTTTTATAATCAAAAAATGGAAATAATTAGAGCACTATGGGTGCTCTAACCCTTACAACTAAGACAACAATCCCAAAGAACAAAAGAAGAATCACAAAAGACATTCAATAGGAGCAACATAAAAATCTTGGAAATTGCAATTACGATTATGATTTCTTCCAATAACACTCCACCTCCAAGCTGTCATTTTGATAGTTAAAACTATTTCATTCACATTGCACACTTACCCTCGAAATATCATTTTATTCCTCTTTGTCCATATGTTCCTAACAGTAGCCCACCAAATGATCCATTCATTCCCTTCTTTCACCCTCTTTGACAGCTCTTTCTTGAATAGTTTGAAGCAATTCCAACTAGATTGATCCACCACAATAGAAATCACAATCCATTTTTCCACCCCTTTCCAAATATTCCTATACATTTGACAATGGAACAAAATATGATGGATATTCTCATCCTCCAAGAAATAGATAACATAAGGTAAACTATGGTTGTTAACCAAAATTCCTCTTATATTGAGTTGGTCTCTACTTGGTAATCTATTGAGGAACAACCTCCAACCAAAAAGCTTGATTTTTGGTAGTATTTTGTTCCTCCAAACATCAGACAAATCCTCTAATAAGGGCGTCTCCAAGTCTGCAGAATTATCAGTCAGTTGATGCAACTGCTCATAACAACTCTGAACTGAAAAGTTTTTTGATGGATTGCTTTTCCAAATAAATATTTTCAGTTTTCTCCAAAGTAGGATAAGTATTTGACACCACAAAATACCAAGAACAAGGAGAGAAAGGCACAAGGATTTTTATCCTGGTTCGCTTGAAATCAAAGCTACTTCAGTCCACCCGCCAAAGTAATTTTGCATTATATACAATGACTTTTAATCCATTATAACCAAACATATTACAGAAAAATCACAAAGAATAAATTTCTTTATTTTCTCAACGATTCGACTATAACCTAGTCTCCTTAAGAAAATACAAACAAACAAGTTTGAATACAACTTTTTGTGTTACAAGTTGCTTCTACACAAGAAGATTTTACACAAATGAAATACAAACACTTAAACAAAGGAATTCACAATTTTAGTGCGTTTTCACATAGAAATCAGTCTTGTAAAAATTGTTGTAGTAACTTTATTCAAGTCTCTAAGTCCAACTTATATAGCATAAGAAAGGGACTGTTGGAGGGTAATTTCGAGATACCAAAAAGAAACTGTCCACTAACGGATTAGTGATAGATATGAAGAATAGTATTGTCCTTCGCCCATGTTTTCAGGTAGTGGAAGAAATATTTTCGATTTGTACCATGTACTATTTTATCATGTATCCACTATGATCTTATCTTCAAGTTCATTATCTTTTGATGAAAATTTAATGAAGCATGAAAAGAAGAAACACAAAGCTGAAATCAGAATCTTTAGAATCTTCAGTCAGAACCTTGACCATGTCAGTATCTGGCTTGATATCTTCAAAGTCTTCAGCTAAGTAACACAACTTCAGAAGCTTCCCATTCTTCAAAAGTTTGATAACCAGAGTCACATCCAGAAGCAGAAGCGGAGAGAACATAGCAGTAGCAACATAGCGTCTTTCCATAACTACTCAGGAGTGAATCAACACATAAGCATAAAGAACATTGCAGCAACAACATGACGTCTTTCAGAATTTCTTAAGCGTGAATCAGTGCAGAAGTAGAAAAAACATTGTTGCAGCAACATAGTATCTTTCAGAACTTCTCATGAGTGATACAATGCAGAAGCAGAATTCAAAACAAATGTTCAGAAACTGATGACGTTGCACGTCATAAATCAGAATCAGAACTAACTGTTAAAACTACACAATAACAAACCATTAGAGTACCAAAATTATTCTCACATAATACTATATTGCTATCATCAAAATTCAAAGGTATAGATGCATAACCAAATCTTATTCTAATATATATATATATATATATATATATATATATATATACATATATATATATATATATATATATATATACACACACACACACACACACACACATAACAATTGTCTCTCTCAAAACAAAACCCTAACATCTATCTCACTCGTCTCTCTCATATATCCTAATCTCCATTAACATTTTGATAACCTTGCCTTGTGTTTGGAGAAATTCCAGCTACCTTCTCCGTCGAATTTTCTCTTTTGAAATTTTTTGGCTAACAGATGGTTCAATAGTTTATGTTTTCAAATCTGTTTAAAAGTTAACTTAATATGAGTGAATGTATAACCTAAGAAGTGAACTATGTTGGTTATGTATCATTGTTTATTTTTCAATAGTTTCTTTCATCCTGTTTGTAGGATAATATGACATGTATAACTTAATATGAGTGAAATTTTTGTTGGTTTATGGATTATAGATGTGAACTTTATGCATATGTTATAATTACAATGTCATGCTAATACATTTTGACTTGTCAAGAAATCCGATATTAAGGGTGTGGTTCACAAATGGTTCGTGTTGCAATGAAGAAAAAATATAACGAGGATGATGCTAGAGTTAGTGCTGCAGACTTGTGTGAAAGACTCAGAATGACATCCATTCGAATTTAACACAAGTTTGCAGCTCTCACTTCAGCTTCATTCTCCTTTCGTTGTAGATGTCATTCTGGGACAGGTATGTTCGTGAAACATTTTATGAGTTGATATATTTTTGTTGCTGATAAAAGTTATTTGTTGTTAGATAAAAGTTATAAGTTGTATGTGGTTGATGATGTTGTTGTTGTTAATAAAAGTTGTTTGTTGTATCTTGTATGTTGTTTGAGGTTTGTTGTTGATGAATGTTATTGTTAAGGTTTGTTATGAGTTTATTATATCTTATGTGGTTTGAGTGTTTTTCCAACCTCTTATCAAATATATTACTATTCGGATTGAATTAGAAAATTATAATATGAGATATTAAGATATATTAGAAAATAAATTACACTTATTAGTGTTATACAAGATTTATTCAGTTCATTATCCGCATTTCGCTCTTTAACGGTTAGAGTTTGGTTTAATGTTTCTAGTTCTTCAACCGTCCATTTATCCTCTTCTAATTTTGTTTGTAAAGTGAATAATATTTTGTAAAATGAACTGGAGGTGAAGTAAGGGGAGGTTGAAGAACTAGGAGTACCGAAACAAAATATAATCGTTAAAGAACGAAATACGGATAATGGATTGAAGAAATCTTGTATAACATTGATTAGTGTAATTTGTTCTTCTAGTATAATTTAATTTGTCATCCAACGGTTGTTTAGCACAACCGTTGTTAAATGTTAAACGTTAGAATTTCATTATAATTGTTTAATATAACTGTTGTTATAAGTAACACTAATTTAAAATTATAATCATAATCACATGACTGTTGTAAAAAACATCATACTTATAATCATTCTTATTTCATCACGGTTGATCAACAATTATAATATCTATTTTTCAACCGTAATAAAATAACTTTTAGTCTTCCTTAGGTTCCGGGAATTGGCCTTCTTGAATTCACATGTTAAACTATGAATAATTTGACTATTTTCTTAATCGTGCGTGGTAGGTGACATGTTATAGAAGCTTGAGAGAATATATCTCTCTCTAATACGATATTTATTAGTATTAGTTAAATGTTTTTGAGGAGAAAAAACAAAGAGTAGTAACATGTTTTCTGAAACACGGCATCAATTTGATAATGATTGATAAGTTAACAAATCAAACCTCGACTAAAGAGTTTTATGGTTCAATTCTTCAAGTGGAATTTGATTATTATTAGTATTATCTTTTGTTTCATAGTGGACTTTCACTATCATAACTCATAAGCCAGCTATGACCGAAGGAAATTATAGCATGGTCTGAGGTGGAATACAGCAAAATTATATCCATTTCAAATACTCTAATTCGTTGAAAATTATAAGTTGGAATATGACGACACAAAGACCATGATACCAAAAAAAAAGTTACATAATAAACTACACACATTTACTATATAACATGACCGCATACAAAACATGAATCAAAGCAGCATCAATTGCTTAATGTGATCTCAAAGAAAAAGGTAACAACTACCAAATTCACGATATTAACAACACCGTATTCGAGGATAATTATATTGAATATAAGTGATAATTGGTTTTCAGTGTTATTTTTTATTATTGGTATGATTTTTACATATAAATCATACTTACAAATAAATACAAAATAAATAAAAATTAATATAAAATAAATAAAGATTCTATCACACCTCCGTAGTCGAAGTGGGAGGTCGATGGATGCTTAGACTTGATTGAAAATCATCAAAGAGAACTTTAGAGAAACCTTTGACGAAGATATCAGCAATCAAATGTCGGGAAGGAACATGAAGAATGTGAGACTGGCCACAAGTCACTTTCTCCCGAACAAAGTAAACGTACATCTCAATGTGTTTAGTAAGCTGATGTTGAACAAGATTAATGGATAAGTATATAGCACTAATATTGTCATAGTACACCAGAGTAACATAGGAAAGAGGAAAATGTTGCTCCAAGAGAAGGTTGCAGAGTCAACATGATTATGAAACCACATTAGCAACGCCTCAGTACTCAGCCTCTGCACTGGAACAAGAAAGTATGAGTTGTCTTTTGGAAGACCATGAAATTAGGTTGTTCATAGAAAAACACAATAACCATAAGTAGATCGACAGGTGTCCGAACATCTACCTCAGTCAACATTTGTGTAGGAAACAGGCTTCTCAACCGGAGAAGGATAGAGATGCAAACCGTATTATAAGGGGCCCTGAACATAACGTATGATATGTTTCAATGCAAACATGGGCTCGGTGCAGAGAGCATGCATGTGAAGACACACATGCTGGATAACATTAGAGATGTCAGGACGAGTAAATGTGAGATACTGCAAAGCACCGACATGACTCTGATATAATGTATGATCATCATATGGGGTGTCGACAAAGGTATTGAGCTTGTATTTGGTGTCAACTTGAGTTGTAGAAGGTTTGCATTAGGCCATGTCAGCTCGAGCAATAATATTGTTGGCATATATACTTTAACTAAGAAAAAGACCATCTGCATGTATGGTCACTGCAATACCCAGAAAATAGCTCAGTGGTCACATATCTTTCATAGCAAACTCGAAGGCAAGAATCACCATGATAGATTTGCATAAGCATGAGATGAATTGATGAGGATGATTTCATCAACATACAGTAATATGTAAGCCATGTCAGAGCCACGTCGGTAGATGAAGAGAGAGGGAGAGAAAGAGAGAGAGAGAGAGAGAGAGAGAGAGAGAGAGAGAGAGAGAGAGAGAGATCTGAGGTGTTATGCTGAAATTCAATGGTGGAGACATAATCAGTGAAACATTGGTACTAGGCACGAGGCGCTTGCTTCAAATCATAGAGAGATTTACGCTAGACGCACACATAATCTGGATGATGAGGATCATGGAAACCAAGTGGCTAATACATATAGACAATTTCATGAAGATCACCATGTAGAAAGACATTCTGAACATCTAATTGATGAATGAGCTAGGACTTGGAGAGAGCAATGGTGAGAATAGTGTGAATGGCCGTGAGTTTCACCACAGGGATGAAAGTCTCATCACAATCCACTCATGCATTTTGAAACCTGCCATCACCTATAAGACGAGCTTTGTAATACTCAAAATAACCATTAGATTTCTTTTTATGCCTGAAAACCCACATACAACGAATAATGTTAACACCACAAGGTCGAGGAACTAAATGCCACATATTATTTCTAATAAGAGTATTAAATTTAGAATGCATTACGTATTTTCAATTAGGGTCGGAAAGGGAAAGTTTATGGTTTTTGGGAAGATGGGAGATGGTTGAATCATTAATGGTAACAGGTTGATTAAAGAGTTTCCTATCTTTATAAATTTCCCTCATGATGAGAGTAGCCATGGTTCAAGTAGGAGGTACATATTGGGTTGGTGGTGTAGGTGAGGGAGATGTATCCAGGTGATTCGACGAGGATGGGAGGGGAGCGGCTGGGGAGGCTAGTGATATATGGTGAGGGTCGGGTCTAGGTGAGTGTCTGAGAGGACCGTCTGGTGGAGACTCTAAAGATGGGTGAGATGACCGATGTATAAGATAGGGGTTTAAAGCATCAATGAAAATGTCGTATGTAGAGGCATGTGTGGATGACACGTGCGTAGAAGGAAACTGGGTCTCATCAAAGATGACACACTGCGAGATGATGGATTTTCTTTGTGACAAATAAAAATATTTATAACCTCTATGATTAAGGGGATACCCTAAGAAAATACACGGAGTCGAGCGTGGCTGTAATTTGTTGATGGTAGTTGGGGGAAATGATGGATAACAAAGACAACCAAAGACATGAAGTTGTGTCTAAGAGGGATCACGATGATATAGAAGTTTGTTAGGAGAGAGTTTAGACATAGTTTTCTAGGAAATAATGTTAAGAAGATATGTAGCAATTTGAAGTGCATGATGTCAAAATGAGGGAGGGACGGATGCATGAGCGAGAAGAGTGTGAATCATGTTGCTAATGGTGTGTATTTTTCATTCCCCTTGCCATTTTGTGATGAAGTGTGAGGGCAAGAGAAGCGAAAAATGAGACCATTAACAACACAATAATTATGAAAAGATATATTCTCATATTCTCGCTCATTATCACATTGAAAACATTTGATAGTTTGAGAAAATTGTGTGCGATTTGATTTGAGAGATAAGTGAATATTTCAAAAACTTAAGATTTATTTGTTAGAGGAATCGTCCATAGAGAATCGGGAAAAACTAAAACATAATAGTGATGGCCAGCTTAACTCAAAACTGGTGATGTTCATAAATCACTAGGTAAAATATCAAAGCATGCCACAATAACATTATTGAATGAAATAAAAGGAAACCTAACATGTTTTCCAAGCACATAAGAAGCGTAAATTGTCATATAATTCAAAGGTTTATAACTAATGAACTTATTACTATGTGAAGCTAACAGAAATATACCTGAACGCATCACACGCTCGAACATACAACAGAGTTTCCCTCGAACTTTATTTATTCCAGAAGGAAAGCGAAAACATCGATAAAACTCAGGGGAAAGAGATAACTGGGTAAGGAAGTTGGTTATGCAAGGAGAAGGTATTAGCACCCCTAACATCCATGGTACTCCATGGGAACCGTTTTGATCGTTCTTGCTTGAATGGGTGTTACATTTAAGGTTACTCGAAAAATAATAAGGGAAAAGGGAAATAGATAGAGTGCTCAGTGAGGATTAGGATCCTCATGCCTACGTATTCTTATAGTGCAATAAGGAATTCAGAGCTCCGTAGTTCATAGAACTAGTGGTGGGAGGTGAAAGGAAGTGTGATAAAGGTATCGTATGAACCAAAGGATTATGATTTAAACTCCAAAAAGGGAAGAAATCTGAACCCAAGTGTAAAACTAATGTTGACCAATATGTGGGCTAGCCGGAAGCGTTCACCACTATATATGGTATAGCCGAAAACAAGGAGAATTAAGTGTTTGTGTACGAGACAAACAACTCTAGATTCACAAGCTTACACAAGATGAAGCTTAAAGAGATAGTGTATTTGACTCAAAGAATAGGGTATATCACATGAAGTCAATGCAGGTAGGATATGAATGCATTATGGAGATGAATGAAATGATAGGAAAAGTAACCAAAGTCATAGAAATGAAGGTTTTGGTAAAAGTGACTGAAATGGTGTAATTTGATACCAAAGGTAATGGTATACTGGAATCCATAGAAGAAGCGGAATTTGTACCATAGAGGGAAACAACGTCTTAGCCAAAAAATAAGGAATAAAATCTTTGTGTACGAGCCAAACAACTCTAAGTACAAATACGGATTGCCGCTATATCGTCCTAAAAGGGTATATATGGAATTCCAAAGAAAATTGTATTTGATTTCAAAGAAATAGTATGCCGCTGAGGTGAGTGGTTTATAATTGAAGGTAGATAATGAAACATGAGAGATATGAATGATGCCCTAAGGCAGAAGGAATAATTCGGATTATGCTCGCCAAGGATTCGCATCCTCGTGCCTACATATTCTCATTATGCAATGAGAAAGTTAGAGCATTCGTTGTTCGTGGAACTACGAGAACAAAGAGAGATTGAAAGTGATGAAAAGTATAACTTGTACCAACATAAGGGTAACAAAAGGTATTTGTCTAAGCAACGGGGACTCACAAGACAAACCAAATTTCAAAGGTAAACTGCAATGGAAACAAAGAGAGAGATATTTGTCTAAGCAATAGGGACTCATAAGTCAAACACCACTTCAAGGATTGATTACAGTACTGTATATTATAAGGACTATTGTATCACTTGCTGGGCAAAAATCAATTTGGAATAAAAGAAGAATAGTATCTTGGATCCATGAAGGAAATAGACTCTGAACCGAAGACTAAATAGGCTTCTTTGCCAAAAAATAAGGAATAAAATGTTTGGATACGAGCCAAACAACTCTTGGTTCACAAGGTGGACTGACATTATATCGTCATCAAAGGATATACATGGGGTCCAAGGAAGAGTGATATTGTTTGATTTCAAAAGATGGTATTGGTTGATGAATGAAGAATGTGAATAATATAGGATTAATAAATAGGGAAGCTCATGGAGAATCTGAATTCTTGTGCCTACATATTCTCACCGTGCAATGAGAAAGTCAGAGCTTTCGTAGTTCGGCCTACTAGGGCTGACAACAAGATGATTGAGGCAAGATATATGATTGATGATGAAATATGGAGAGTGCTTGACAGTCATTTGATGTGAATCACACTAAATTCTATGAATGAGGGCGAATGCTTTGAATAGCTAGGGCCTACGCCTCGTACGCAAAGTCACTCTAGACAAGTGCCATACCCCGATTTTGGTCCTGAATTTTTTATTTTTATTTGGCACTTGGCCTAAAATTCATTTGCATACATTCATTCCCAAATCCATTTTTTATTGATAGACATTGGTCATTATCTAGCTTCTTGATCATGGTGTTTTTTTATTATAAAATGGATTTTAATTATTTGACTTTTTTTTATTTTTATTTTATTTTCAATTTGATTTTAATTTCGAATTAAGTTTAATTCCAAATTTCAATTTAATCTTAATTATTTATTTTACTAATGATTCAAACTCTAATTGATTTTAATTTCCAAATGAATGTTAGAGTTGATATCAAAGTAATTTTAATGAATTATAGATTAATTTGATTTTAATTTGGTTTTTTGCTGATTTGTTATTATTACTTAAATTGATATTTAGATTAGTCTTGGATTATTCCTAAAAATCCATATCCATTTTTATAATCAAATATCCAATAACCCAACTCTATTTTTAAATCCATATCCAAAATCCATATCCATTTCCATAAGCTACAAAGTCATGCTCCAAATTACATTTCACAACATTTTCTCACAAGTACATCATATTACATAGATCCTACAAGTACAATCCTAATGAACATGAACAATTGAGAAATATATTGTTCATAATATGTGTTAGGAGAAGAGACTTCATCAATTTTGTTTACAAGTGAGTGTTCCAAAAACTTGACACATGCTGCAAAAACGTGAAACCAAGTTCAACGTTACCATTGTTTGCACATGCTGCTATGACGAAATTCCAAGAAATAACATCCTTGTCAATAACATCATAAAATGCCCCTCAACAGAATTCATTGAATAACCACAAGGTTCAAAATCAAAGTCACAAATTTCAGAATTTGGAAGAATTTTCCTAATGCCAAAGTTGACGGTCATCTCGGCAGCCGAACCTGTTTGTTCTTTAAAAAAAACGGAGGCTTTCTCTCGGTCTAAGCCGGTCATACACATCTCGAGTGTGTAGACAGAATCTTCTGAGCTCACGGAATCAGAAGAGGCACAGTAGACATGCCAATTCTGCGTTTCTTCTAACCGCCGTCACCCAAAATTCAGAATGAAGCACTTGCAGTTACGGTATCACCTGAAACCAATAAAGAAGCACATCCAGATTCAAGTACTGTGAGAGACACATGCATAGAGGTAAAAACCGTTCAAGAAAGCCTGTGGAAGTTTTGAAAACAACAAACATAGATTCTGTTTCTGCTGTTGCTGTTGCTACTTCATCAATCTTATCAATGACTAAAAATAGCACTAGTCTTGATACTGATATTAACACTACAGCACTCACCCCAACCTCTCATCGTGATAGTACTACTTACCATTATCCTCCACAAAACTCTTCTTATGATTCTTCTCATCTTCAACGCCCTTTCCTCTACCACAATAACCCCCCATCTTCAAGGCCTAGTCTCTCATTTCAAGACATCAACACTAGTGCTCCCATGTTTCTTGACGGTTCTGGTTCTTCCTCTCACAATAACAACAACACTGAAGCAGGAACACGATGAGCCATCAGTTCACAGAGATTAACACTAATCCATGTTATGTTAATCAACAAGGAAGGGTTAGAATTTCACCTTATCACAACATTCAACAATAAAGCTCACCTCCTGCAACAAGTCAGCTTCCTGTCCAAAACAGATCCAACATCAAATGGTCATACAAAAGCATAAATGACAAACCAAAACCAAAGCATAATAACCTTACAATCAACCTTCAATATTGATCCAACGTTCAACAATTGATAACCGGTTTTTCCGACTGAGTGTCTAACAGAATTCAATTTCAATTCAACCAATTCCTAACCAACAACCTATATATTTCATCATAACTGATTCATTCACTTGGAACTCACTCACATTTCATACCCTGAAAAACCTATCATCCATCATCTCCAACTCTGATTTCATTTTCACCTGCAACCTCGCACCAGAAAAACCAGATTGTCATATGGGTCAAGCCTCTCACAAATGATTGTTACTTAAAAAGAGAGCCTGATACACCGCCTCCACTCTACAGTTTTGTTGATGATACTGATGTTGTTTGGGGAGCTAAAATGAAAGCCTGCATCTCACATTACTCTGACCAGCTGCTTTGAAAGGGCAAAGATGTTTGGGTTATGAATGTAGCACCTGAAAATGGGCCAAACACACTCAAGATCATATATGACATAGGGCTTTTAGGAACAGTTCAAAACTGGTGAAGCATTTTCAACGTACCCTCGTACTTATGATCTACTCCATGCAAAAGAAGGCAGATTTCATACCAGGTTACCCTAATCTTCAATCCCAGTTGATTTGCACGCTTCACAAGGTAGCTCGCTCAAACGACCCTAAAACTCCAGCTGAGGTCCATGAACGGACTCATCATTTTCGTAGCAATGATAGGCAATTCATGTTGAGCAGTTTGTTCTAGCACGTGTGTTTCTCAACAAAGCAGAGGTCTCTCTTCGAACCCGCAGGCACGCGACAGAAAAGCCTTTAAGCAAGTCTTTAGCTCCCATAAATTCACAGAAACAGGCAGTGGACGTCAAAGAGTTCCCTTCACACCAGCCATAACCTGCAAAAATTAATCACATTGGTCACTATCCAAACCACACATTCAACAAGTCAGAGTTCAAACTCATCAAATCCATTTTCATGAACCTGCAAACATTAACACGCTGAACCAAGTCTGGACCAAAATGGACATCTGCACAATACACAAGCCTGCTGCAAACGAAGAAAAGATAATCAAAACTTGTAAAATGGCATTACCTTGGGTGGTGGGGCAGGAATTTCAATCCCTGGAACATCCCGAGGCTGCAACATCTTTGTTACCTTTCACGTCTACCTGGTCACTTAGGAGAGTACTTGGCTCTGATAGGGGAGAAGCTCAACGGAGTAGAGATGGCTTCCTATGGGCTTGCTACGCATTATTCACTAATTGCGAGGCTTTCACTAATTGAAGAACAGTTGGGGAAATTGGTTATTGATGACCCATCTGTCATAGAAAACACTTTAGAACAGTATGTTGGTTTTGCATATCCAGACAACAATAATGTACTATAAAGGCTTGAAATTGTAGATAAATTCATTTACCAATTGGGGGACTTTGTAAGAAAGATCATGCTGCTATTCGTGCGGACCCCTCAATCAAGAATGTCTGAGAATCAGCCACCAAAATAGTGTCCAAAGTCCTTTGGATATCCAATTTACAGGACCCTGCTAACACCTGCCAGGAATGACTGAATCTGCAAGCAAGAATAGAGGCTGTGTTGAAATCATGTCATGCAAGCAAAAAGGAACACATGGAGATGAAAAGCATACCAAATTGATTACAATAGATAGAAGACGTACCCAAAACTTTAGCAGTTTCTCTCTCTCAAATGATGATTCAACTGCGTCATGAGAAAGAATAAACGGGAATTGCTAAGCCGGTTTGCATTCACCATATTTGCTTGCATTGCTTGGATACTGTTCTGATCATAATCATAAGCTGTTGGTGTATGAATTTATGACGAATGGTGGCTTGCAAGAACATCTTTATCCTGTCAGCAATAACATTTCGAGTGTCACGTCTGTTAATTTAGATTGGGAAACTCGATTGAGAATAGCACTTGAAGCTGCCAAGGGTTTGGAATATCTTCATGAACATGTCAGTCCACCAGTGACTCATAGAGATTTTAAGAGCAGCAACATCCTCTTGGACAAAAAAATTTCATGCTAAAGTTTCTGATTTTGGATTGGCGAAGCTTGGACCTGATAGAGTCGGTTGACATGTTTCAACTCGCGTCTTAGGCACCCATCCAATGTAGAGACAACCCATCGTGTTGCACCAAATTAGAGTTTCCAAAATCTTGAACCTTCTGGTGAGGCTAAACCGAAGTTACTCATCCACTACCCCAAAGTTTCACTGCAGTAAAACACAGAGGAGTTAGCATTGGCAACAGTAGAATTTCAAATTTCAGAAGGATATCCCAATTTGGCATTAAGACAAAACGATTGGAGAAAGCGTGGTTCAGATTACCTTTTTCAAGTCCAATCATCAAAGAAGGCACTCCAATTCTGAGCATCAAAAAGCGCTTCTGGAAATTTCCCTTTTTTGAGCTCCATCGTACCAATTGAAAACCCTAATCTGTGAGCATAAAAAGGAGAGGCGAATTGTTTCAGAAAGAGGGGACGAAAACAATTGAGAGGCGGAATTGAAACCAAAAAAGCAAATCAAAACCCTAAATCCCAAATCAAAAAAACCAGTATTGGAAAGGAGGAAGAAGATTCAAGCTCACCTGATTCGTCGTCGCCAGAGGTGAGATTTCTTTTGTTGAGCATTTGAGTTTGAATGAGCGTCTGAGTTTGAGAGAGATTAGTTGAGGACGATTGAGCGATTTTGAGAGAGAGGGGGTTTGGACGCGAGAGAGACGATTGAGTGCGATTGAGAGCGATTGAGAGAAAAGCGAGGTAGAGCGATGGAGAGGTGATGAGAGTTGAGGGAGAGAGAGGTCGGAGATGATGAGAGGACGAGGTTGAAGTTTTTTTTTTCTTTCTGTCACTGTACATCTCACGATTCCCTTTTTTTATTTATTTCATTTTTTTAAAAAAACAACAAACATTAAAGCCATTAAAAACATGTTTAGTCTTCTTTTGTTTTTTTTTAATAAGTGGATATTAATGCATTGTTTTTTTGTGTTCCCTAGTAATGTACTAGTTATTAGTCCCAAAGATCCAACAGCCAGGCGGCTAGGGTCACCATTTGGGATTTCCTCCTTTATTTTAATGAGTAGTCTAACAGACCATTCCATTTTAATTTTATTTTTTTAATTAATTTTGATTTTAACCTATTCTGGTTTATATATCCAAATTAGTATTAAAATAATAACTAGTCATGAGTGGTCTAGTGGAGAGAGTGTAGATTCTAAGTCTTTAGTGGAGTGGGTTCAATACCCACATATTGCTTTTTCTTTATTTCTTTTAGCATTCATTTTTTTTCTATGTTTGTGTTTTATTATAATTTCACCCATACTCGTAGTTGTATTATTGTTTAATAGCACAAATTTGATTTCTTTTAATTTCATCATCCATTCAAAATCATTTTAAACTATTAAAATCACATTTTTCTCGATTCAATATCGAGCCCATTTCCATACCCTTGTAAGTCGATTGCTTTTAAGCATCGCCATCAACCTCACATGGCTTACTCTTGGGTCTTCTTACAATGAGCTCTTAAGCAACATCAACTTAACTTTCAATAATTTCAAACCTCGGTACTTTAATTGTTTTAATTTAATATTCAAATCATTTTCTAAATAAAAGTTGGAAGAAAAAGATTACCTGGATGGAATGTCCAGTCGTAATCCCGAATATTAGGCTCAAGCTGTAAGAGCTTGCAAGCCATAAATATTCGTCTTCTCTTTAACACTCCAATATTCAAAACCATCTTCTTAATAAAGTTGGAAGAAAAAGATTACCTGGAGGGAATATCCAGTTGTAATCCCGAATATTAGGCTCAAGCTGTAAGAGCTTGTAAGTCATAAATATTCGTCTTCTCGCCAAAATATCCGTAAATATCCCAAATCACCTTCTAAATAAAACGTGAAGAAAAAGGTTACCTGGATGGAATGTCCAGTCGTAATCTCGAATATTAGGCTCAAGCTGTAAGAGCTTGCAAGCCGTTAATATTCGTCTTCTCTTTAACACTTTAATATTCAAAAATCATTTTCTTAATAAAGTTGGAAGAAAAAGATTACCTGGAGGGAATATCCAGTTGTAATCCCGAATATTAGGCTCAAGCTGTAAGAGCTTGCAAGCCATAAATATTCGTCTTCCCTCCAAAACATTCATAATTATTCGAATCATTTTCTTAGCAATATTGGAAAGAAACAGACTGCCTGGGTGGAATGTCCAGACGTAGTCCCGAGTATTAGACCCAAGCTGTAAGAGCTTGTAGGTCACAAGTACTCGTCTTTCAAACTTCAAAATACCTAATTCCTACCTTAATACTTTTTCAATAAAGATGGAAATGGAACATGGTGTATACCATGCACTCCTGAGGCTAGGATTCGAAATGTATATCTCGCTCATCCAAGTTCTCGCCATCACTCAAAATACCTCCAACTGATCAAACTCTTTTCTCGCCGCCGTGCGATTAATCAAAAACCTTTTTCATAAATGAAAGATATATTGTCTTAAGTGATACAAAACAATGTTTCGGCCACGATTGTTGAGTAGAGATAAATGACGCTTTTCCGAATGTAGATCTATAAATCCGTTCGATGTGTGGTATGCGTCCACTCCTCATCTGTTTTGGGTAAAACGATGTTTTCGTCGATTAATACAATATAGCTTTCGCTAAAATCGACCAACAAACAAACATTTTTCTATCCAGAACTACGTAAGCCTTGATTTCTCTTTTGAGATACGTAGGAGCAGGATTCATAAATC
Organism: Lathyrus oleraceus; assembly: GCF_024323335.1. Classification (NCBI taxonomy): domain Eukaryota; kingdom Viridiplantae; phylum Streptophyta; class Magnoliopsida; order Fabales; family Fabaceae; genus Lathyrus; species Lathyrus oleraceus. The sequence goes on from NC_066585.1 coordinate 182,590,678, forward strand.
TTGTCAGGCCCACTAATAAAAAACTTAGGTTTAGTCCTTCGTTAAAAAAATCCAAAAACATTTTCCTCTCTTTTACTCTTTCTTTCCCACCTAATAATTTGAAAAGCCTAATATTTCAAACTAACATTAACGCACACAACTGACCTAATGGTTCCCGTTGAGTACAACGGACGTGAGGGGTGCTAATACCTTCCCCTTGCGTAATCGACTCCCGAACCCGGATATTGGTTGCGATGACCATATCTTATCCTTTCTTTTGTCTTGGGTTTTATCGATATTTCCCCTTTCCTTTTTAGGAATAAATAAAGTTCGGTGGCGACTCTGTTCAGTCCATCATTGCGAGTGTGCGATCGCGCTTCGCTTTGAAGTCGTATCCCCATTTTTTCGAGGTGCGACAACAAGGATAGGAGAAACTCTGTCTCATTATTCCTCATTACTTAAGACTTATGGCGTGTGTTTTTTTATCATGACTGACAAGTTATTGGAGAAGAATCATTGTTGCTGCTCCTTGATTTGACATTGCTTTATGTGAAGAAGACTTGGCACTTTGTTTGATTCGCATTACACTAAAGTTTATGAATGAAGGTGAATGCTTTGAATAGTTAGGGCCTACGCCCCGTATGCAAAGTCACTCTAGACAAGGGTAGGAGAACCTTTGTCTAATCATTCATTATTACTTAAGGCTCATGGCATACAATTTGAATCGTAGTTACCAAGTGTTGACCTTTGATGTATCTTGTATAATCCGCTGCTTGATTTTGACTGGGATGCCTTGCATGAAAGTATGAACTTGAAGCTTGAAGGTTCACAACATTAGAAATAGTCTTATCAAGTGATCAAGGGACTTTTGATCACTTGAATATATTATGGGATTATACTTGATCAAAATTGCTTTTGATCAACTTGAATCGGAGGGTTTGAATTAATTTGAGAACTATGGTTAACCTAATCTACGGGTTAAGATTATTCACAAACTATTCCTAAGGGAGCATGCCACAATTAAAGTCATGCTAATCAGATACTTCATGAAAAAAACTTGATTAAACTAGCTAATATTCTAAGTCAAATTTAATCCTAAAGAAACATGCATTTTTATGGCTAAAAATAACCCTAAGGGAAAAATGGTCAATTCACTTGATTATTCAATTAGGAACAAAAATTTAAATTCTAACTAAAGTCTAAAAATTAATCAAGTTCTAAAAACTATTCTAATCGATTAAAAAACCTAATTGTTTAGAAATCTAATCATAATTCTAAAAACTAATAAAATTCTAATTAATCCTAATTTTATAGAAATTCTATCAACTAATTAATTTATACTATCTAATAAACTAAAATTCTAAAAAACAACACATTATCCTAACTAAACTAAATAAAATTTAATCCTAATTAAATCTAATCAATACCTCTAATAAAACCTAATTAGACTAATCCTAATCTAATCAAATAATAAAAACCAACAAAAAAGCTACAAAAACCAGTAATGGGCCCTGAGAAGGGAATGGGGCCATGCTCGAAGTGGAGAGCTAGAATTGCCATTATTAGGATTTTAAGGAAATCTAGGTTTAGTTAAAGAATATTTGAAGAAAGGAGATCTAGAATGCTTGGAGATTCAGAAAGCGTAAGAAAAAATGTGAAATGCGTAAGTAAATGAGTTTTATAGGCATGCTTGGAAGGGAGAGCGTTTCAAATCAGTATTAATGGTGGACTAGTTAGTGGGACACGTGTCTCCCTTGGGCAGTGTGAGGGAAATGATAATTAATGTTGTAGCCCATGATTTACTAGAAGCTAGGAAACGTGATGAGTAAAAAAGATTCGGTTGTGGGCTGAAAAGACGTGGGTAGGAAAAAGACAATGATGATCCTAACGTCACCAGACAAGTTGAAGAAACTGAAAAGTTCTACTAACATTGAGACACTTGGCACAATGTCAGAGTTATTAAGGCGTCGAAGTAGGGTCTCAAAAATGTCTTTTTCTCACGCCGAAAATAACATTTTTGGCGGGCAATTTGTTGGCTCATGTTTTCGACGCCCATTAAGAATTACCACAATTAGAAATTATATGCACAGCTGTTTTCGACCAGGAAGTAGTATTCGACCAGCTAGAGGTGAGTCAACTTGGCCAGGTGAATAAAGATCAAGCATACAGCTGAGACTCCAAAGGGGTTCTTTAGAGAAACGGTTGAAAATGGTTTTCGATCAAAGATTCAAAATTCAAATAAGGGAGGGAACTTTGCCTTCGTCAGAAACCGTGAGAGCACATGTGGAGCATAGTGGATGAATGCACGCATGCAAGGCACCAGATGTCTCAACATGATTGAAGAACCCTCAAAGCGGTTATCTCGATCCATTATAAATATAGGGTATTATTGTTAGAAAAGTGTGTGTCAAATTGTCTACAAAAATCTGTAAATTTACTAAGTATTCGTGTGAAGAAGAACCATAAAGCACAGAATGTATGTTGTCTACACCATTGTTAGTTATTTCAAAGCAATATAAATTTGTCTTTACTTTACTTTTCTTTCCAGAAGTATACCTTGTTACTTCTTCATTTCAAACACCCTTTTTTTACTTTGTCATTTGCAGTTTTAAGATTTCTCTATTTTTCCCCGCTTTCAATACTTACTTCATAGTTTTAAGATTCCTGCACTTTCGACATTTACTTTGTCATTTATAAATACTTTAAGCTTTCTTTTATTCAACTCACCCTTTTCTATTAGTTTTCAAACTCTGATTTGACGATTATTATTGAGTATTCGTCACTACCACATTTCAAAAATAATTAGCACATGTCCTAGGATCAATCTGATTGATCCTGCAAGTGACCAAATTTAGAAATTTGGAAGACCAGCGGTTATTTACCGATTTTCAAGGTAAACAACAATATGACACAGGACCCGGTGAGTGCAGGCATAAACACGAAATAGATTCCCAATATGCCGTAGAGATCAGTTTCCATGTCAAGCACAATATGAATATTATTTCTAATGTTGGAAACAACGAGAGCGGGATGAAATTCCAGCTTGGTAGAGGATGATGAAGGTGGTTTCGAGGTTTCCACCTTGGGAGAAGGAGTCTTCGTGTAGCTGTTGTCGTTGGAGGAGGAAGACATGTTGCAGACGAAGAGGATGAAGATGGCAAGTGATCATAGGGAATACGATCGGGGTCGAATCAATCAGTGTTGATGGAGAAGAGGCATTGGTGGTGGGGTTGGGCATGAGACACGCGATCAGAGGGAGGGAAGAAGATTCAGCGGTCGAAGGAAGGGTGGATTACGGAAGGGAGAGATAGTGGCGACGACGGCAGTTCGAAGGGAGGAGAATGGAGGTTGCGGCGGATTTGTGAGGAGATTTAGGTTAAGTTCTTTAAGAAATGTGATACCATGTAATATAATTTATTTTCTGTGTCATTTTTCATTATTGATCAAGAGTATGTATCGTACATGAGACTTGACATGATTTTGCATAATTATAGGTAAATCATAATTATAGATAAGTACAATATAAATACATATTCTATCAGCAATAATAATAATAATTTTTTCGCTTTGAATTAACTTCTTATTAAGTTGTAAATTCTAGGAACTGGAAACTGAATGAGATGCATAAAATAACACTCTTTTAAGTATAAAAAATACTGAGATCCTTTGAGCTTCTTTGTAGTTCCAGCAAAGAATTTCCCCTGATAGAATGCTTGAGCCAATTCTAAATAAGTAGGTTGTCTCAAGTCGTCCCATGCTTAGGTACATGCATCATATATGAGCCACCTTTCACATTCTCCATCTCGAGAATCCAATCACCAAATGTGTAACCAATTGGCACAGAAATCGTTCCTTGGTGAACAAGCTAGGTAATGATGTCAACCCACAGAGTTTCCAAATTAGAATTTCTTTTTATTTAATTAAAATGAGTGTTGAAAACAAAACTGAACGAGATTAGGTAACTCATGGGGTAGTCTCTTGGCCACCTCATTGAGAATCAGTGTCGTAAAAGATTCCTGTAAATAAAGAAAAATAAACATTGGACAAGGCAACCAGTCTAACTACAACGCCTAAATTTTTTTCAAATTTACGCAAATAATCATCAATTTTCTTCTCTTGGGTGTCACATCGATCAAACTCAATCATTTCCCTAGAGCTCATGATATGAAACTCCTCTAGGATCTCGACGAAATCCCTCTTTGTGACTCTTAAGTAATCATGAGTGAATTCAATTATGGCCATAAGGTTCTTTGTGTAGATATAGGAATTTGATACTTGTTGTCCTCCCTGTACATTACCATGAAACCATTATCTTTCCCCCTCAGTTTCACAAACTTATCCATCTAATTTGTTACTTTTTTAGGTAGGGGTAAAAAGAACCCTCCTAGGCAGGCTGCATAAGGTCTCCCAGGCGCCCATGGTCGTCGTCTTAGTGCCATAAAATGAAAATAAGATGTATGGTGGCTACATATGATTTTGAATCCCCTTATAAATGTTCATTTGTTGGGTAATATCTAAGAGGGGTGGCATTGATGTTCTTAAGACTCTCATACTTGAAGACCATGAAATATATCATCACCCCTAAGTCATAAATGACGGTGAGATGCATATAAAAGAAACCATTTTTGGAATCACCAGGGGCGGCCATGTTAATCTACTCTTCTTTAGAAAAGTATTTCAATATGACATCTTCTTTTTTCACTTGAGCCAGATACATTTATGCTCTTACAAAAATCAACTACCTTTTTCTTAGTTATGTAAAGAGTTTCAAAGTCTTCGACTCTCAAAAGTTTCAAGGAACTGTTCGCTATCAGTGATTACACTTGCCTTGGAAAAAATAAGGTAAAATTGTATCACTATCACTACTAGAATCAAAACTGTTGTCGTAACTGCCAAACATTCCTAATTCTACAAGTTTATAATCAACTAATAACTACCTTACATTCTCTACACAATATCTCTGCGACTCTCCCATGAGTGGACGGTTCCATAACGTTGTTATTCTCATCTCCCTCCTTGATAATCTTCATTCCTAGAAAAAAGAGAAGATAAATAAGAAGGATAAGTTCAATACCTGATTATGGTTTGATGATGGTGGTGAGTTAAATAACTCAACTGGAAGAGAAAAAGTTGGAAAAGAAGAGTTTCTCAAAAAGATGAAGAATATGTATGCAAAAGTGAGGGGGGGAGTAGGTGCTTTGAGGATATACAATATAAAACTCCATCTCAGTTCATAGGATAACCAGTATAAAACTCCATTTCAGTTTAGAGGATAATTAGTATACTACTCTATCTCGGTTCAGAGATTAGCCCATACAAAATCTCTATTTGGTTAAGAGGATATTCAATCAAAACTCTGTTCGTTGTTTGGTTTGGAAGTTAGCCATTAAAAAACTTCAAATTCTTGTAAAAGGAGGTTCATGGGCATATCCTATTAAAAACTCTCAAGATAGTGGAAACTCTCAAGAATTTTTTTTGGGAGAGGATCAAGTCACCTTTATTTAGACCAAACCTTATAATTTGCTAGTGTGTTTATTTTTCCCTTATCTCTTTTACTTTTCTAGTTATTTTATTTCATATGGTTTTCCATCTATTTCTTTACTCCACTGATGATTTTTTTGTTTTGTTTATAAATGATTTTAAAGTCTGATTTTCTCAAAGATTTTGTTTTTAATCAATATTTTTCAAACATTCACGATTCACATTTTCCTCTTATGGTTGGAGTCACCTGTCCAATAATCAAGACGATGATAGAGATGTCATCAAAGATGTTAGTAACAATGAGGAAGAAATCCCTCAAATTAAGCAAAACATTTCTGAAGAAATCACAAATGAAGAGAACACTAAAAGCAACGAGGAAGATGAGGAAGAAGACAATCAAGAAACCAATTAAGGTGCTTGTGATGATGCTAGAAAAGATATAAGTGACATTTCCTAGGTCATTGAACATGATAATATGATAGTGAGTAACAATGTTACTACTGAGATAATAATAATAATGATGATGAAAACATTATGGAAGCTAAAAATAGTACTGTTTGAAGTAACCATGATGATGTTGAGAAGAATGTCAACGATCTTCCCGAAGGCACTGTTGATTCTGATGAATTTGGTAGTGAAGATGACCAGAACAATGCAGTCTAGATGTCAATGACATATACAATGTCATTTATGATATTGAAGAAGTTGTGGCTGCTGAAAGGACTCCTAAAAAGTATAAGAATTCATGTCTAAAGAATATTCCCCTCTTAAACCCAAAATAAAAAGTAAGAAATCCACTACAATAAAAAAGAAGGTTGTGATCAACAAAGAAGCGAAACTCCAAGAAAATGTCTGGAGTAGTGATTGATAAAAATAAGAAGTTGGCGTAGAAAAAGAATAAGGTTACAATCTAGAACAACACCACTGCTGAAAAGAGAAACATGATGGTTAAAAGAAAGAATGCTCATGTGCACTCTGAGAAGATGATTCTTGAAGACAATGTTGATGATATTCCAGATGAAATCTTACAGGAAATTATTATGAAAAGAATAAAGACGGTAGTTGGTGGAAAGAAACTACCTCAAAACATACATCCCTCATATTTCATTAGAAAACATCTTCTTTCACTTTGAGGAGAACTTTATCAAATAGAAATATATGTTCTACAGATGAATCTCCCCAAAAGAGAAATGTCTGAAGATGCCAAGAAGTGCACCGAGATCATGGAACTTCTCACTGATGCACAATTCTTAAAAACTGCAATGAACATTGTTCTTTCTATCCTAAGTTGGCTAAGGAGTTTATTGTAGACCTTTCTAAAGGATTCAATGATGTTGGTAGCAATGAATATTGGAAGGGGAATGTTTTTTCTATTTAAGGAGATGTTTTATTAAGTTTCTTTTTGGGTCTGTAATAATCAATTATGTAGTATCTTTCATAAATTAGAAGGAGAAAATTTTATCTTGTACCCCTACAGTTAGCCTCATACCCCTATAATTTTTTTAAAATTCCCATTCTACCCTTAATTGGTTTTAACCAATTTACCATTTCATTTTTACCATTCAGTTGAAAATTTCAGAAATTACACGTTTCACACCCCTCGCACCGGAACTCCTGCAAAAAGACTTCTGGTATGTATTTTTCCCAAACCGGAAGACTTCAAAAATGACTTCCGGAACACACAAAGCAATGAACCGGAAGACTTCACGAAAGAGTTCCGGTTCAATCAGAAAGAAGTTACAAACCGGAACACTTCTTGAAAGAGTTCCGGTAAATAAATTTACACATACCGGAACTCTTTGAAGAAGTGTTCCAGTTTGTGTAAATTTGTTTATCGGAACTCTTTCAAGAAGCGTTCCGGTTTGCTTTTTTTTTTAATCTGTTTTTTATTTTACAGGAACGGAAAATCCTCCCCAAATATGTGTAGATACTACTGATGCGTTTATAACGACTGAAAGATTTGGTACACGAGAAGAGGTTATCAGATGGATTAAAGAGGTTGGAATCGATAATAAAGTAACTGTTATTATCAGTCGTTCAGATACTGAAACAGGGAAGAGAGGGAGAAGTAACAAATTAATATTTGGTTGTGATAAAGGTGGGAAACACAAGAGGACTGATAGTGGTACCCAAAGTGCGTTCAAAAAATATGGATGCCCATTTAAAATCAGGTCGACTCCGGCGAAAGATGGATCTGGTTGGAAGATTGATGTAAAATGTGGGTTACATAATCATGGTTTACCTGATAGATTAGAAGGTCATTCGTTTATCGGTAGGTTGACCACAGATGAGAAGCAACATGTCGCTGATTTGACAAAGAGACATGTACCCCCTAGACACATATTGCTTTCCTTGCAAGACCGAGATCCTGAGAATGTCACTCGGATTACGCAAGTATACAAGCATAAGAGTGTGATACAAAAAGAGGTAAGAGGTCCTAGGAGTGAGATACAACATCTGTTTAAGCTTATTGAGGATGCAGGCTATGTCTATTGGAGTAGAAAAAAGGATGACTTGGAAGTGGTGAGAGAGATATTTTGGGCACGTCCTGATTCAGTTAAGTTGTTGAATATTTTTCCGATTGTGTTAGTTATGGATAGCACCTACAAGACAAACAAATATAGACAACCTTTGTTTGAAATTGTTGGCATGACATCGAACGAGTTGACTTTTGTTGTTGCATTTGCGTATATGGAGTCTGAGCAGACAGAGAATTTTTGTTGGGTATTGGAGAAACTAAAAGAGTTGTTTGTGAAGAAAGACATGTGTCCACAAGTGATTTTGACAGATGGATATCTTGCTTTGATGAAAGCAATTGAAATTGTGTTTCCCAGGTCGATTAATTTGCAATGTAGATTTCACATTAACAAAAACGTTGGTGCCAAATGCAAACAACATGTGGTGAATGACCTGCAAAAGACGATAGACACATTATGGATGGAAGTTGTTTGGGCTAGTGATGAGGTTGAGTATGGTCAACGGTTGCATCAACTTGAGCAAGCATGTATTGATTATAGTGGATTTATTAATTATGTGAAAGACACGTGGTTGACTCCACATAGGCATAGATTTGTTGGAGCATGGATTAATCGAGTGCTACATTTGGGTAACACAACGACTAATTGGTACGTCTTATAATTTTTTAAGTGTTATTTTTATATGTGATATTATTTCTATGTATTTTTTATGTGTTATTTTCAATATTTTTAGGGTTGAATCTGCTCATTGGAAGTTAAAGCAGATGTTAGGAAACAGTATAAGTGACATGGTCAAATGTTGGGAAGCCATGAATAACAACTTGAGGTTACAACTGGGAAACATTAGAGCTTCTTTTCAAAACAGTTTTTACGAAGTTGAGCACGCGCACATAAGTCCCTTTAATGGTTATTTGTGTGGTTCCGTATCTCGAGCTGCTTTGAGACGTATTGCTGAAGAGTTATTGAGAGTTGATTATGTTGGAACTAACAGGAAAATATGTGGTTGTACTCTTAGAACATCGTATGGGTTACCTTGTGCTTGTGAGTTAGGAAGATACACACTAGGTGGTATACCGATACCCATTGATGTTATTCATGTTCATTGGAGGAAACTAACTATGGAAGTTGAGTTAGAGGTAGGTGAAGATGATGGATCAAAGGTGGATATGACTTGTGCAATGGATGAATTGTGGAGACAATTTAGGTCATTAGATGTTATTGGGAAAAGGGCATTAAAGAGTAGGGTATGTGAACTAGCATACCCAACAATGACTCCATTGTGTCCACCACCTGAGAAACTAAAAACCAAAGGAGGAGTGAAGAAGAAAGGGAAAAAACCAACAGAATATGATGTTTATAGGGATCCTTCGTATCATGAGTATGTTGATAAGGCATCTCAATCTTCACAAAGGCAATCTCAACCATCACAGACTTCGAAGAAGTTAAAATTATCAAAGAAGCAACCACAATTCATTCTTCAATTTCCTAATCATATTAGGTCATACATTGAAGATGTAGTTAATGTTGAATCAGATGGTAATTGTGGATTTTGAGTCATTGCATCATTGCATGGATATGGTGAGGATGGTTGGCCAATGGTTCGCAGAGAGTTGGGGTTGGAAATAATAGACAAGGATAGGTCAACTTTGTATGACAAGTTATTTTCTAATCGGTTGTCAGAAGTGAGAGAATCTTTGATGATAGAATCCTTTGGTTCACAGCCACCTGAAAAATGGTTGAGTCTACCAGATATGGGTTACTTGATAGCGAATCGCTATAATGTTGTACTTGTCTGTTTAGGCAATCCATGCATGACTTTCTTTCCGATGACAAGTTCACATTCACCAAATGTCTCTATTTATTGCATTGGTTTTGTTAACCACAATCATTGGGTTCAGGTACGTATTTTGTATGACAAGTTATGTTATATGCCTTAATATTTTAATTATTTCACTTAATATTTTATATGACTTAATATTTTAACTATTTTACTTTATCAGGTTAACATGAAAGAGGGGGTTTCATTGCCACCGGTCACATTAGATTGGAGGAAATATCGTTCTCATACAGTAACTACTTGGATGTTAGGATTTGCAGGACGTATGCAACATTGGAAATTACTTACACCTGTATTAGCATGAATATGTACTCAAAACATAAATATGTAATCAAAACATGAATTTTATATTATGTCTATTATATTTAGTTCTAAAACTTAATACATAAATCAATGTGAACGAGAAATATGCAAAGCTTCAAATAAATCAGCAAAATGTGGATTTTCCTCTTCGGCATTAACCTGTCTCAGATAGCGATGAATCAATGAAGATACACGAGCCCAATCAGGATCAGATGGTCCGGCGTCATATACAAGAACTGGTACCTCTCTTGGATCGTCACGATGGGGAGGGACCAACCGTGGATGCGAAACACAATAATACCACTCCAGATAACCATCTTCTACATCAGATGGAGTGGTGGCCAGGGTAGATGGACCGATCACAGCGATAACACTCTGATGGTAACTAATCCAATCAACATCAATATCCGTCACCATCATACAATCAAGAGGTGGGGATGGAACATACTGCCTATACCCGAACTGACGTAAACATATGTCAGGCAAGTATGGAACAACTGTTTCACCCCATTTCAAACAGCCCCTGTAAAGACATATCTCATCAAATAGACGCCATGCTCTATGATCCTTAAATGGATGCCATATGACGTCGGCAGGTGTCAGCTCGTCCAAAATAGGTCGTAAATCATCAACCTTCAGGACTCCTTGCCTATACGACCATCTCATCGCTCGGGGAAGACCACAGTTATCAGCAAGTTTCCAATTCTCCCCTCTTTTTCCAACAGTTGGAAAGTATTCGTGAATCCAGCACTGTTACAAAATACAAACATAATAAATAAAATAAATTAAGTTAACATATTTTATAAAATGAATCCAACACTTAATAAACAAAAGTAAATTATATACCTGTAGGAGAGTAAGATATCCACCGAGTTGTTTGCAACTGTACATGGACGCATCTCCAAGATATCTGTATAGGGTAACTAGTGCAGCTGCTCCCCAACTATATCCTGAACATCTATCCAAGTCCGTAAACAGGAGGAGGTATCGTGCCTCTACAAGTGTAAAGGTCTTATCGGCAAATATGGTGGAACCCACCAACATCAATAGATATGCTCTGGTCGCATATGCCCAGCTGGGAGCAGCTCTATGATGTACGAATAAATCGTATAACCACTCCAACTTGTAATACGAACCCTTGCAGCTACGGACATGTGACTGTGCCTTACCCTGTGACACTCCTAGGTAGTCAACAGCAAGTTCAACAGCTACCTCTTCCGTCACATCCTGAGGGCTCCAGAAGATACCCCTGATGGGCAAGTGAAGCAGACATGAGACATCATCCAAAGTAATACTCATTTCACCAAACGGCATGTGAAATGAAGATGTCTCTAGATGTCATCTTTCCACAAATGCAGAGACAAGATTTGTGTCTATCTTGTTTAGATTGGTTCTCTAAAGTGAAGATAAACCATATCTAGATACCCAACTCTCCATCTATGATGGAAGAGCCAATGGAACCCTAGATGTCAACTTCAGTCCATGTCCAGCAACCTTCAACTCTTTCTTTGGACCTCTTTCCTAAAAACAATTAAAACACATATTAGAAAACACAATATAAAATATTCAACTATTATTCATTTTCAAATATATCCCGTTTATTTACCTCACCGAACCATAAAAGAGACGTATCGTACGGCCCTCCTGGATATCCAGCCAGCTCAGCTGCAGATGAAGATGCGCCCCGGTCTAACGTGCGGACTAAAATCCTACCATCTGCACCTCGTCTTCGAACCACTGCAAAAAAAAATTTAAAAAATTTATTAAAAATTATAAAATAAAAAAAAACGCACCGGAACACTTCAAAGAAGAGTTCCGGTGAATTAAAAAAAAAAGGATGACTACCGGAACACTTTTTAAAAGAGTTTCGGTTTAGATCATCGAAACCGGAAGTCTTTAAAAAAGACTTCCAGTATACAACAAACTAAACCGGAAGACTTTCTAAAAGACTTCTAATTCAGTGCCCCCAAAAGGCAACAAACCGGAACTCTTTAGACATGTGTTCCGGTATACATTACGTGAACCGGAAGACTTACTCTGAGTGTTCCGGTTTACAATGCCAAAAAATGAAAAATTTGCTTTCCGGAAGTCTTTAGACGAAAATGGTAAAAAAATTTAGAAAAGAAAAATATACCCTATTTATATGAGGGTATTTTGGTCAAATAAAATTAAATGTAGGGGTGTGGGTACAATTGTAGGGGTACAGGGTAAAATTTTCTTAGAAGGATGGTGCATTTGATTGTAACTGTGATTTGCCTTATATTATGTGATTGTACAAACATTCGAGAGAGTGTTTGAATGAAAGGGAAAGGAGTTTCAGATGTAAAGGGGGTTTGGATCAAAATTCATGGTTAGTATTAGAAAAAAGACATTGAATTGAGAGGACTCACATGAAACCGTCGTGTACCGTTGATTATTGATTAATGATTTTTCTTCCATTGAGCTAATACCCTCCAAATATATTTGACTTTACACCAAACTAGATTAACAATTTCTTAGATCATTTATTTTGCTTATTAATTTTTGTTGTTACTTCATTGCATCGTGACATACTATTACTTATCGAAATGAATTTCAATAAATTAAATTATCTTAATTGCATCGTGACATACTATTACTTATCGAAATGAATTTCAATACATTAAATTATCTTAAGACAAAGATTTGAATTCAAGATCATAGAAATATAATGTTTTTTTTTAACAATTTAACCTTAGAAGTAGTTATGATAATCAGCCAGCAAAGCCTCACAAGTCAAAACATGTCTATTAGTTCACGTAGGTGTTACGTGAAATGACATATGTTAAATTAGTCTTCCTTAGGTTAAGTGAACTAGCCTTCTTGAATTCACTATATATATATATATATTCTTGAATTCACTATATATATATATATATATATATATATATATATATATATATATATATATATATATATATATATATATATATATATATATATATATATATATATATATATATATATATATATATATATATATATATATATATATATTAAACTATGAATAATTTGACTATTTTCTTAGTCGTGCGTGGTAGGTAGCATGTTATAGAAGGTTGAGAGAATTCATCTCTATCTCTAATGCTATAGTTACATTATTAATTAAATGTCTATGGAGGAGAAAAAAAAAGAGTGCTAACATGTTTTCTGAAACACGGCATCAATTTGACTTAACTAAAGAGTTTTAGGTTCAAACCTTCGAAATTTTTACGAAAGTAATCCACTTTTTAAAGGAAATTTCCAAAATACCTCTGGTTTCAAAAAAAAATCTCAAACTACCCCACTTTTAGGAGGAATCGCCAATTGAATTGGAGACTCCTCTTAAAAATTGAATGGAGGTGTCAATCCAATTGGCGCCCCTGTGTAGGGTTTAAGAGGAGGCGTCAATTCAATTGAAGACTCTTCCTAAAATGCAATTTTTTTTTTGTAAATGGTATAAGTGATAGATAAATTTGATATAGGACCACTTGATATTAATAAAATTTGTCGTTTACACAAAGAAACATAATGGTGATGACCAGGATCACCTAACCGACCTCCGGTCCCACATCCTCTAACTACCCTAACCTGTGGCCCTAACCCACGTTGACGATTCGGTACCGGTGTTTGAGCATCTGAGGGGCCAGGAGCGTCACTACCAACTACAGGAGAAGGTCTGTTGAGGTAGTCAGACAAGTCGGCATAGTCTTCAGTATGCATCGATGATGTACCGCCGTAGCTGAGCTCTTGACCCATGCCAGAGAAGTTGGGATGTGGTTGACTCATTGATGGGCGACCGGGACGGTTGAAGGGAGACATGGGTGTGAACGATGCGTCGAGGAAAGATTGGAAAGGTTGTTAGGGTGTTTGGTAGAGATAAGGTTGTTGGATGTTTTGGTTTTGTGAGGTTTGTGCTTCTTGGCTACGGTAGGAGGAAGGGCGGTTGGTGTTGAATGATCGTTGGGTGTTCTGGCTTAGGCGACTTTGGTAGGGTGATGGGGTGGGTGTGAAGCGATGTTGAGTCTCAGGTTGATGGTCAATTTGTTGGTGGTGGTATGGGGTATGCTCTTGGTATTGGGGTTGGGTGTATGGAATGTTTTGGTTGTATGTTTGTGTGTTGGTTGAACGGAACGTTTGACGGACAGGGGATTGTGTGTATCCGGTCTGACACTGTTGTTGGGGGTTTGATGTTGAGGTGTCAGGTGTGTAAGTCATCTGGCGTGGGTCGTACAAGTACGTATCCTCGGCGATGAACTGAAAACCAACCGATCTGTACCAAGCCATATAAGTACGATTTGGTTTTTCTTCAGTTGGCATGACTGCGTCAGTTAACACATGGTCATGACGGTGCTTCCATTTGCGACACTCCGATCTTGCGAAGCTTTGCCATGGATTTAAGTTCCATTGGTCGTTAACTTTGCGCAGATGCCATTCTCCTAGGCTAGCCGGGGGATCTGGGATATTTTGGGGCATACCGAACTGCAGCTTCACACGATCACTGTTGTGCATCTCCACAGTTGTGAACCGTATTATCGGTGTGCATGCAGTCCATACGGCCGCATCTTCAGCGTTGACTTAATGGTCATGATCCAAATTAAGGTATGGACGCCAAATAAACTGAAATGTAAAAGAAGATTGGATTATAGTCAAGGTAGAAGAAGTTAACAAAATATAACGAAATAATTAAGTTATTTTCCTTACGTATGTCGGTCGAAGGTGATCCAACAGGTTGCGATACTGAGTAATACAGTGTCTTGGACATCTGTTGTAACTCATACCACGTGCAGACCATCTACACCAAAAGTCAAAAATATTAGTTAGAGGTAATAATCTTTAAAGAAGTAAGTAAAGATATAACAATTTAAACAACTTACTTTTGTGCATACGGAAATGTGAAAGGGTTGTTATTGACGGGTGCTAGAGACGGTAGTCTTGACCAACCCCATACTTGTAGCAAAACAGCACATCCAGAAAATGTAGATGTGTCTTTTTGTGAGTTTTTGCACAAGGAGCTATAGAGATAGGCTAGACAAGCAGATCCCCAACTGTAACTTCCTATTCTATCTACATGTCTAAGTAGAGGTAAATACATAATATGCATGCTAGAATCACTACCTTCGGGAAATAAAAACGAGCCAATTAACAACATAATGTAACACCTAGTTTTTATTATTCGAGCATCTTCGGTAGAATGCTCATCTAAGTATAAACTATTATAGTACGACTTAAGGCGTGAGAGTAGTATACCTTGACCTCTTGCGTTATCATCTAACAAATCAGTCTCCAAGAGATCCATGCAAATTGAATTTGCATAGTTGGTTTTACCATTAACACCCTTACCTTCAATGGGTAGTCCCAAAAGCATGTAGGCGTATTATAACGTCACGATACACTCACCGGTTGGGAACCAAAATGTGTGTGTCTCTGGTCTCCATCTTTCGCATAAAGCTAGAATGAATTTGTTATCTATGGACCAAGACAAAATCTTGCTTATATGACCAAAACCGGCGAGTTCAACATAAGGTTGAATCATCAGGTCCATATTGACATATTTGTGGACCTGAGTTCGGAACCTTGATACATCCTATAAAAGAAAGAACAAAAAAATTGACTAAGTTGGTTTGTTAAAATAAAAGGGGGTTGGTGAAGATGAAATATAAAAAGTTAACAAAAGAAAAAACGTACATATGTTGCGATGTTTGCAACCGTTCCTCTATGTGATTCGCCCATTGTGAGGATAGACATTTTGTCGGGGGTTGGTGTAGATGAAACTACAAGAAGTTGTTGCAGATGAAATTGTAGAAGAAGTAGTGAGAGTGATGGTGTGGAAGAAGTGTTGATGGAGTGGATGTATTTATAAGAAAATGGATGGGAGCGTGAAAAGTTGTGTTTGTATGGTGTCTCCACTTGAATTGGCCACCATGTACAACCTTTAAGAGGGGCCGCCATTCAAATTGGCGCCTCCATAGGGACATGCATGCAAGACCTAGGTCTGATTGCTTGGTTTCAAGGTCTGAATGCATGCTTTGACAAGGTGTCTCCACTTGAATTGGCGCCCATGTGCAAGGAATGAGTGGGTGCGCCAATTCATTTGGAGTGTGTGTCTGCATGTCTGACACGTGGTTGTCCTCTCTCTTGCATGTTGAACATGTCACTTCTTAGTAGCTTGCATGGTTGACACATCATTTCGGAGTAGCTTGCATGTGCGACATGTCACTTCGAACTAGCTAGCATGTGAGACACTTCACTCCTTTATTTAAGTGTCTTACTATCAACATCCAAGACACTTCACTCACATTCATCTGCAGTAAGAAAATAGTTTTCATCTGCACAATATCATCTTCATCATTATGCAGTGTCAACGTTCACTGCAACGGTGAAACATACAAGTCTGAGCTATATGGTTTTTGTTTTCGAAACACCGATACCATTAGACTCACGATCAAGAGAAATGCAACCTTCTTGCATTTGAAAAAAAGAATACAATCCTGTATATGATCGAGTATCGTGTCAAAGATCACATATCAAAATCCAATATTTTTTTAGAATAGTCAATGCAAGTATTTCCCCCTTAAGGTACGAGACGATGAAGATGTTGAATACATGTTTGTTAGTCATGAACATTCAGGCTGCAACTGTATTGAGTTGTACATTACTCTACAACCATGTATACCATCTCAACAGTCTCAACTAACCAGTCAGGATGAATATGGTGAAGATGATCCACAATGGTCAGATGACGCAACCCAGAAGCAGAAGCAGAAGTGGACGTCGTTGATGAAGAAGAAGAAGAGACCGAGATACAGGTTGATCACATGCTGAACAACGACGATGAAGATGATGATCAACCACCACCAATACCTCCTAGTCATGTCTACAATCCGCCTCAACATATGACAAATATGGATCTTCACGACGATGAAACATCCAACAGTGTTTTCTATAATCCGTATCCGAGATCATAAGGCGAAATGAAGGTGGGAGACATGTTTCGTACCAAAGAAGAATGTGTTTTGGCTATCAAAAAATTCCACATGAACAACTCTGCTGATTTTACAGTGAAACGCACTAATTCTAGAAGGTATGTTATCGAATGTCGTAACATGCTTTGTAAGTTTCATTTGGCTGCGTCTTACAAGAAGAAAAACGACTCTTGGGAGATCGCTTCAATAGACCCACCTCACAGTTGCATTGCAACTAACGTTGAACAAGATCACCGTAAACTAAGCGCATCGTTGATATGTCAAGACATTTTGCCGTTGGTTAATAAAGACCCATCAGTGAAGGTGAGTATAATTATATCCCATATCAGATCAACATATAATTATACTCCATCTTACAATGGACCACAACGAGGGGAGGCCAGATTTAGCTACGATGTTAGACTAAACAGAAGTTGGTGCGGTTGTGTAAAATTCCAGGCCTTCCGCATACCTTGCTCCCATGTCATTGCAGTATGCGCTTATACTCCTCAAGATGCTTACAACCATTTATCTGATGTGTACAAGGCCGACACCGTCATGAATGTATATAACCAAAGCTTCTCAGTACTATCAATGGAGGATTACTGACCTCCATATGAAGGTGATACTGTTTGGCACAATGACGAGATGCGTAGAAAGAAAAAAGGAAGGCCAAACAGCACACGTATCAGAACAGAGATGGATTCCACAAATAAAATGATAAGATTATGTAGTATCTGTCGTCAACCAGGACACAACAAGAACAACTGTCCCAATCGAGGAGCATCATCTAGGTCTTAAGCTTTTTGTAACATTGTATTTCTGTAACCTTCAATCATTATATATCATTAAGTTTTTGTTACAACGAGGTTCACAACAAACATCAGTACAAAATAAGCTATCTGAAAACAGAAATATTTCTAACTGATTACAACAATCAAATTGATGTCGTCTCGACTGAACATCATTTCCCTAGCATCCTTATCAGTCTTCATTCGCACACAACCAAAGATACTGTCAAGTCTCTCAATACTTCTAATTTTTTCCCCTTCTGGTATTTTCCCATCTAACCAACGAACCAACTCCCTCTTCAGTTGATCGAACGTAGTGATGTTCCAGAACAGCATCAGCATCTGAGGTTTGTCTATCGCATAAATCACCTTTCCGTATCGGCGAGGAACACCAAACATGATTGCCAAATGATTATATGAGATGTGGAACAATTACTCACACAACGCATCTATTTATAACACAAAAATTGCATTTTAGGAGGAGTCTCCAATTGAATTGGCGCCTCCTCTTAAGTCCTACACAGGGGCGTCAATCCAATTGGCTATGGCACCTGCCCTAGCCAATCCAATTGGCGCCTCCATTCAAGTTTTAAGAGGAGTCTCCAATTCAATTGACGACTCCTCCTAAAAGTGGGGTAGTTTGGAAAAAAAATTGAAACCAGAGGTATTTTGAGAATTTTCTTGAAAAAGTGAATTATTTATTTTTGTAAAAATTTCCAAATCTTCAAGTGGAATTTGATTATTATTATTTATTTTTTTTGTTTCAAAGTGGACTTTCATTATCATACTATAGGCCAGCCAGCCATGACAGAAGGAAGTTATAACATGGTCTGAGGTGGAATACAGCAAAATTATATCCATTTCAAATACTCTAATTCGTTGAAAATTGAGACAGTTTATCAATAAAAACTGAATATTATATAAGTTGGAATGATGATACAAAAACCATGATGCGAAAAAAAAATCCAACACACATAATAACTACACACATTTACCATAACATCACCAGATACAAAACATGAAACAAAGAAGCATCAATTGCTTCATGTGATCTCAAAGAAAAAGGTAACAGTTACCAAATTCATGTTATTAACAACAACACTGTATTTGAGGATAATTGTACTGAACATAAGCATCAATAATAATTCTATCTCTTTGAATTAACGTCTTATTCTGCTGGAGATTATAGAAACTGGAAACTGAATGAGATGCACAACACAACACTCTTTATGTATAAAAATCACTGAGATCCTTTGAGCTTCTTTGCAATGCCAGCAAAGTACTTCCCCTGATGGAATGCTTGAGCCAATTCTAAATCGGTAGGCTGTCTCGAGCCGTCCCCTGCGTAGGTACCTGCGCCGTATGGGGAGCCACCTTTCACATTCTCCATCTCGAACATCCCAGCACCGAACGTGTAACCAATTGGCACAAAAATCATTCCGTGGTGAACAAGCTGGGTAATGGATGTCAACCTACAGAGTTTCCAAATCAGAAAAGCAATTTTTATTTAACTAAAGGAGTGTTGGAAACAAAAGTGAGCGAGAATCGGTAACTCACGGGGTAGTCTCTTGGCCACCTCCTTGAGAGCCAGTGCTGTAAAAGATTCCTGCAGGTTTTCCTGCAAGTGCCTGTGTGCGCCATAGGCCTCCAGTTGCATCTAGGAATGCTTTAAATTGAGAAGCCATCATTCCAAATCTGGTCGGGAAACCAAGCAACAAACCATCCGCCTCAGTTAGCTCATTCGGTGTAATAATCGGCACATCACTCTTTGGAGGTGCTCCCATCTTCCCAAGGACATCCTCTGGTAGTGTTTCAGGTACCTGTATTACGTATGGACGATGAAAATTGAAAATTCCCTATGTAATCCAAATTACAAGATCTAATTTGTTGGACTGCAGAACATATAACTCGGGTTAAACCATCTTAAAATATACATAATGACTACACCAAGAACTAACCTGCCATAGTTTTGCTTCTACTCCTTCGACAGAAGCCGCCCCTTTTTTAATCTCTTCGGCTAGCTTCTCGACATGTCCGTATGTAGAGTAGAAACTAAACAAGCAAAATTCTTTTATCAGATTCATGTAACATCATTAGGATAGACATTAAAGATCATATAGCCAATAAAACACAGGTAATGTGTGATTCACTTTTTGACAAAAAAAAAACATTACTATACCAACCACTTATGCATCAATAGAGGAATAGGATGTTGCACTATGCTACAACCAAAAGTATTTTAGTAATACCAGACAAAGCATGATGACATTGACAGCACATCTTCTAAAGGAAGAAACCAATTAATTAAGCTTCCATATTTTACATTTTTCAGAAGAAATAATTGACATGGTTGGGGCCAAAGAAACATATTGAATTGCAAAAAAGTTTTAACTGAATTGTAAGCAAAGGAATAGTCAACAACAATGATGAATAGTAGGACCACACTCCATCAAAAGTGGGAGGACCTTGCACTCTTGTCTACATGGTTATTGCCTTTACAACCTTCTACTAAAAGGTGGATCAAGTCTAGCATAACCCAATTCCCTTCTTGAATTAAAAAGAAAAAGGAAAAGAAAGATTTAGAGTTGTTTTCAACTACGAAGTACGGACACAGACACACCGGACGGACACAGATACACCGGACACGACACTACACATGACACAAGTAATAATTTGATATTGACAAGTGCCTACAAGTGTCTGTGTCGTGTGGGTGTACCATACCGGTGTACGATAATGACACAAACACAAACACTCATTTTTTCAAAGGTGTTGGTACTGCTAATGAGGTTTTCAACTTTTTTCAACTTATTTATCGGATACCTTGTGAAAATAGATCATAGCTTATATGAAAACAATTTAACTTTATTTTATCTTTTCTGATAGAAATAACTAGTAATACCTAAGCACTTATTGTTAAGCTGTTTATCCAACCATTGACCAACCCAGAATCTGAAAACAGATCTGTCTCAAAAAACTTCTTTAAGGACAACTGTAAGAAGGAACTAGACAAGACATTACTTATTATCCTCATGCTCAAACATAAATTCTTAAAGTTATGCGATTCTCTAACATAGTTTCATTGAATTGTACATAGATCCAACAGAACAACAGAAACAAGTATAATCATCCGTACAAAAGTCAAGTCATGACAAAACAACACAATCCCCCAAATTTTTGTTTTGTATTTTTGCAACATTCAAAGGGGAAGAACATCATGCAACTCTGAAACCTGATTTTAATCAACATAAGCACTTCAAATAGATTCAATTCAAATACCCTAAAAGGGATTATTGATTAAGCGATTCTAACATGCACAGTTGACTTTTTCCAAATGATAAAAAATTGGAAATCATCTCAAAGACCCACTTCACAATTCATCTATATAACCAATAGATGAACTGGGAAATGAAGCATATCAGTAAACCCAAAATTCAGAAAGTGATAAATTTGTGAACTTTACAATAAAAAGGGTGAAAATTAAATGGGGAAATTAGAGTGATGTTCACATAGCATATGATTGAAGGGGGAAAAAGAAAGAAAGAAGAAAAATAGAGCTTACACAATGTAAACTTTAGTGGTAGCCATTGATGGATGATGGTTGTGTAATGCTCTGAATGAGGAAAAGGGAAAAACAAGTGATGGTGGATGAAAACGTTGACGGGGTACCTATACTTATAGTGCATGTCGTGAAATATAATGTCTTTATTTGTTTGTTTATTTTTTGGGGGGTAAGGTTTACTTACTCTCTTCTAGATGCATGGACTATCTTTTATTTTAAGGTTTAATAACTCTCTTTAGATGCATCAATTATTTAGGTATTTTAAGTAGGTTTTATACATAAAAGAAAAGTTTTGTTATAAAAAAAACGCTTTTGTTGGACAAAACTTTAGTCTTGTTAGACTATTTAGGTGAGTAGTGTGTTTTTTTTAATATTATTTGGAGGACATGACACAATACATTTGATTCGGTGTTGTTGTTTTTAGAAATTCTCTGCTCCTTCTACCCATGTGTGCATTTGTTCGTCTGAACTTGTCTCTGCGTCAATAGTTATTTCAGTTAGTGACAGTATTGTCGCATCTCGAAAAATATGATTTATGAGTGTCTACGCGCTCACGAAATAGTTGAATAGAGTCGCCACCTAATTTTATTTATTTCAAAGAAGAAAGGAAAATATCAATAAAATCCTTTAAAAGAAAAAAGAAGATGGTCATCGCAACCAAATTCGGGTTTGAGAGTCGATTACGCTAAGGAAAGATATTAGTATCTCTCACGTCCGTTGTACTCAATGGGAACCATTTAGTTAGATTTGCGTTTGGAATGTTAGCTTATGTTATTTATTTTCCTCTAGTGATAAAAGATTGAAAAGGGAAATAAAAGAAGGTCGCAAAAAGCTTTTTATTAGGTTGCTTGATAAGATTACAGGTCTTGCTCCTACGTATCCTCAGGTGCGATGAGGAATTCAAAGCGACGTCGTTTTGGATAAGACAAAAAATATTCTTGGGTTTTTTGCTATACAATTTGACAAGATTTTGGATCTCGCTCCTACCTATCCACAGGTGCGATGGGGAACTTAAAGTTATGTAGTTCTTGGTACCAAATGAGTGTTGGTTGATTGATTTTAGTGAACAGATGTTTAGGTCACATTTTGACGGTTAAACGTTGGCTTATATTCTCGTGCATGAGAGGCTTAAGCGTTTGTTCGTATCGCGGTAGAAAGGATCTTGCTTAATCGTGTTCTAGTAGTTAAAAGTTGGTTGTATGTTCGTGCATGAGAGGCTTAAGCGCTTGTTTGTATCGCGGTAGAATGGATAAACATTTTTCGTTTATGAAAAGTTTTCGATCGCGTGGGGCGAGGAAAAAGATAAGTTTGATTGGTTGAGTGTTTTTGAGTGAATGATGATTGCTCGAATGGTCGAGTCAGGCAACTCGTATTCAAACAATCAAGCAAAAGAATAGTAGGCACTAGACCATTTCTTTTTTCATCTTTTTAATTGTGAAAGGATTAGATATCGTTAAGGTATTTGGAATATACGACAAATACTCGAATGGTCGAGTTAGGCAACTCGTATTCAAGTACTTAGGGAAAAGAATAATAGGCACTAAACCATTTACTTTTTCATCTGATTTATTGTGAAAATAAGATCGTTTAAGTTTTGATTGTGAAATGGATTTGAAATGAATCGAATTAGAATTTTTAATGGATGACAATTGTTTGAATGGTTGAATTAGGAAACTCGTATCCAAACAATCGGGAAAAAGAATAGTAGGCACTAGATCATTTCCTTTTTCATCTTTTGTGAAAAGATTTAATCGGATCATTAAGTTTTAAATAGATGATGATTGCTCGAATGGTCGAGTTAGGAAAGTCGTATATAAACAATCGGGGGAAAGAATAGTAGGCACTAAACCATTTCCTTTTTCGTTTGATTTATTGTGAAAACTATTTAATTGAGTCATGAAAATAGGTTTGAAGAAAATTCATGCAAAATAATCAAAAAATAGTTAACACGCGAGGGTAAAAACATAAAGATGCAAATTGTAGCGCGAGGTTGCAAAATGGACATGGTCTGAACCCGATCTGGACCTGTCGCATATTTATAACGCGGGGTCGCGAATTCTTTTGTATGGCCCTGAATTCTTTCGTAAGGCTGCGAGTTCTTTCGTAAGGCAACGAATTCTTTCGTAATGACGTTGAAACATCGCGTGCCAACACGAACCGAAAAACAAATTGCTAACGTGAAATGCGATCATTGCAAATAAATTAAAATGCGAACGAAACATAACAAAAAGAAGCAGGAGCGTTACGAAATGAAACTTGACGTACGCGAACACATGTCATAACAAAATATAGTGTGCGAGACACAATGAAATGACATAAGCAATGTAACGACAACTAATACGAATGTCGCACGTAATGCAATAAAATTGCAACAAAATGCTAAAGCTTAACGTGTTCATCGCAATCAAATCGAAAAGCAAACATAACATGCAATAATAATGAAATGGAACCACGTGCAAATTGTATTCTAATGCAACTAATCATGTGAAATGTAACGTCGAGCGTAACCAAAACAACGTGTATATTCATCAATAAATTACGTCATCATGTCGAACGAAAATTCAGTAGAGTAACGACATATAAATGATGTTGAATCTGCGGATTACATCTGATTTACGCAACATAACAAAATAAAATAAAACAAAACAACAGCACAAACCATGCTTATATGTTATTACAACGATTACAACAACAAAGTCCAGAATCAAATTGAAATTAAATATAATAATTGTCGCAGCGCGAAAAGTACCTGAGTGTATCGCATGCTCGAAGATACAATAGAGTCGCCATTGAACTTTATTTATTCCATAGGAAAGGCAAAATATCGACAAAACTCAAGGGGAAGAGAAAAAGGGTAAGGAAGTTGGTTATGCAAGGGAAGTGTATTAGCACCCCTCACATCTGTTGTACTCAACGGGAACCATTTTGATTGCTCTTTGCGCGAATGAGTGTTATTATCTAAATGTTACTTTTGATTGGTCTCAATAAAGGGGAAAAATAAGTTTATTAATTAATGTGTTCGCCAAGGATCCAAACCCTCGTGCCTACGTATTCTCATAGTGCAATGAGAAAATCAGAGCTCCGTAGTTCATGGTAGAAAATACGGATTTGTTGGTTGATTTGAGGGAACACTTATAATCGTATCTAAGAAATGATTTGACATTAGTTGATTCTGATCCTAGTGTGGATGCTATAAGCTTTTAGTATGACTGTTAAGGAACTGATTATAACAGTTCTTTTATGAAAAGAAAGAGTTGTTTGTTTGAAAAGAGTTTGAAAGAAAAAAAGGTTGATTGAATTGAAAAGAGAAAGAGTGTGGCGTTTAACCAATAAATGGTGATTAGACCAAAGAAGTGACGTTTAAACCAAAGAAGTGGTGTTTAAACCAAAATATGTGGCATTTAACCAATAAATGGTGATTAGATAATGTAGAATTGTAGGGTTTTACCTTGATTCGGGGATCAAGACCTAGAAAGAGTGATGTTTACCTAAGCCCAGAGCTTACAGGGCATGAATGATTTTCCTAAGCACAAAGCTTATATGGCATTAATGATTTTCCTGAGCACGGAGCTCACAGGGTATGCATGAGTTTCCTAAGCACGTAACTTACAGGGCATGAATGAGTTGCCTGAGCACGGAGTTCATAGGGCATGTATGAGTTGCCAAAGCATGGAGCTTACAGGGCATAAATGAGTTATCTGAGCATGGATCTCACGGGGCATGCATGATTTGTCTAAGCACAGAGCTTACAGGACATGAATGAGTTTCCTGAGCACGGAGCTCACAAGGCATGCATGAAAAGGGTTTTAACCATGAGAAGGTGATAAACCCAAAAGGAGGGGTATGGTTCAGAGATGTGTTCTTGACCATGAGAATGTGATTAACCTATATAGGAGGTGATTAACCAAGAGAATGTGATTAACCTCAAGTATGTATGAATATCCAAAGAGAATTGTGTTTGGTCCAAAGAGAGAGGTATTGTGGATGTTGATTTTAAGCATGATCAAACCTGAATGAAATACAAATTATACTATGATTTAACTTCTACATGCTTAATGACGAAAATTAAAGAGAGATGAGAAGGAAGAAAGTACACAAAGATATACAGTGGTTTGGAAACCGGTCTCGTTATGCCTACTCCACTCTTCAATGGTTTGAAATTATTGGGAAAAATAATTAAGTGTTTCTCCATTTTCTCGAGTTAATATACAAGTATTCTGATACAACGAACTATCACCAATCTGAATGCTAATAGCCACACTGCATTAGCCTACACATCAATCCAACAAAAATTCTTTATGTTGATGGAGATACTCAACTGCTACAAAAAAGATCCTCAATGATCTTGACCCAATAATTTTGCTATCCACAATAACCTTCTCCAAGCTTCCTTTCTGCAGCATTTTCCCCTCGAATTCGATGAAGACTTGTCTGAGTGATTGTCATTAGTCTCGATTAATTAGATAACTCCCAACTTTACTCTGCGATAACCTTCACACGGTTTCATCAAAGTCTTCAATGGAGTATAAAGACACTCTTATCTCTTTGTGAACAACACACAACCAAAATCAATGTCTAAGAAACGATTCTTCCACCTGATACACGAAAATATAACTTCAAAGAAAAATATTAGATTCCCTAGTGCATCTTTTATCTACCTCTCATACTTAATCTTTAGAGTTAAATGTACACAACAATGGTTTTCGACAAAGGTTGAAGATGATGAATAGTGTATAAAGAATCTCACATACACAACTAAAATTCACAAGATCCATATTCTATATTGTTAATCACAAGGTATCAAAAAGGAATTTAGGTGTTGGTGAATGAAGAACAACTCTAAGTTCTCGTGAGGTTCTTGTCAAAAATGGGTTTCAAGATTCTTTGGTGATTTTATAAGATTGGTCAATTTTATCCCTTGATTGATTAAATCCTTTCACTTTCTATGGGTTTCTTGGTCTTCAACAAGAACACAAGAACAAAAATGATTCTAAAAATGTGATTCCTCACCCTTTTTCTAAGGTTTTCTCTCTAGGGTGACATACACTTTTCATTGATAAAAAGGAGAAAGATGAATAATGATGCAAGAGGGTAGACACACACACTTGAGAATGTTACTCTCAACTAACTAAGACAACATGTTTTTATCAAATCATAAAGTAATTTTGAATCAAAGAGATAATCAACTTGAATCAAAGGTTGGAAAGAGAGGAAATAGGCCATGATTTGAGTCATGTATACCTCATGATTCGACTCAAAGAAGTTGTAATTCGAATCACACTATGCTTTGATTCGACTCAAATGAGGCAAGGCCAAATCCCACATTTCATGATGCTCCATGATTCGAGTCACACATACGTATGATTCGAATCATACAACCTTAATTCCTTTATTCAAGTGTTATAACTTGTGATTCAACCAACCCTTATAATTTTGGCATAAAACCAATTGTTAAGCTTAAAAGGAGGCATAAACATGGACTACAACAATTAAGTCAATGAGTCATGAGGTTTCTTAAAAGTACAAGGATTTAATATAGCATAAGCGAATGAATACAAATACAACATATTAATCCAAGTGAATTACATTAACAATGTTACAACAACAATGCCAAGTAAATTCACATAATTAAGAAGAATACAAATATACGATAAATCAAACAATATATTCTAAACACACAAGTAATCAAAACTAAAAGTGATGTCAATGATGACTACAATTTCATTTAGTTCCCTAAAATTAAGAGAATTTTGATTTGTGAATAAAAATAAACCTCCAAAATCCTCCCCACCCCTCTGTTTTTTTGCATTCAATCCTTTCTTTCTTTTCAAACCTCTCCTCTCTTTTCCCTTCGAACTCACAAACAAAAACTTATGTGAATCTCTCAATTTAATATTTTAATTTGTTTTGTCGAAATTGAACAATTTATGTGAATACAAACTCTTATTTTATTATTTGATGATGATTTAATATATTTGTTAAATTATCCATCACCGATCTAAAAGTTAGTTAATATAAAAAACAATTTTAATTTCTAATAACCAAAAGTAAAAAAATCCGATCGTTACAAATAATTTTTCTAAATATATTAAACTCCTTTTCTTTTGACAAGGGTGGCTAAAACATGATAAATTTATCAACAATAATAGAACTTAAAGTAATGCTGACATGATAAATTTATTAACAAAAGTTTGATTGGTGAAGCCTGCCTGCCTGCAAGGACAAGAAGTGGCTCGCCATGCATTCTATTAGTTTCGTGGGTCAATTCCTAAAACACTAGTACAATTAATATAGTCAGTATGTGGATGTCACATCGATGGCTTTTTCTTTTTCATACAAATATTTAATCAAAAAAATAGTGTCCAAATACAAAAGATTGAGAAAAAAAATCTAAATGTAAAGAGCATTTATGTTCATTTCACTCCAAAATACTACTCCATTTTTTTTAATTCTACATCTGTTTTAAAAAATATTTTATATCATAATATAAGTTATTTTATAAAATCAATAAATTATTAATGTTATTTTTTTATTATATTCTTAAATATTTATTATTCTCTTTTCTTTTAATTATATTAGTTTATCTTTTTAATATATTAATGAAAAATAATTTTATAAAATCTTTTATAATTTTTTTTATATCATAATTATTAATTTTTTAATATGTGTGAAAAAATTAAAAATGATTAATAATAAATAAAAAAGGAGAGAGTAATAGATAAAATTCAGACCCACCACCTTATTTTATTCCCCTCAATGAATTCATATTTTATAACATACTCAACTCAACCGATCATTGATGATTCATCAAAAGATTTTTATCAATAACATAAGAACTTAAGTTATCAACAAAATAAAAGTTAAGGGCCAAATTTTGAGTGTAACACAATTTTATGTAAAAAAATTTAAATTCCTTTTTTAAAAGTTTTAAATAAAAATTTGATTTAAATAGTTATTCTTAAAATGTTATTTTTAATATTTTATTATTTTATTAAAAGAAATTAATATCAAAATTTCAAAAATTTATTTAATTTTAAAGTTATTTTAAATAGTTTTTCATAAAATTCATTTTTGAAATATAATATTTTTGAAAAAATTATGATTTCGACTATATTTTAATCTTCAATAATATATATTTGTATTATAGGAGGTTAAAATTAGTTTTTAAATTAAAAAAAAATTGAATATAAAAAAAATTGTAATATTTAAAAAAAGTACATTTTAAAAAATACAAACAAATATTTTAAAACTGAAACAAACAGGTCTTTTATTCACAACTATAATAAAGGAAAATAATATTATATTGATATTGGAAGTTAACTTTAATTTTTTTGATGATTCTTTATAAAAAATGGATTAAATTAATTTAAGTCATCTTTATTTTTAAAATTGAAAAATTATATGATATGTCATCTTATCTTCTTATTTTTATGTATGATTTGTTATTTAAAACATATATTAGGAATAAAATTAGTTAATTATTTGTGTTATATATATATATATATATATATATATATATATATATATATATATATATATATATATATATATATATATATATATATATATATATATATATATATATATATATATATATATATATATATGAGTTTCGTATCTCTTTACCTATGTTAGCGCCTAATTAGAGGATAAGGCTTTTGATTCGGTCCAATTAAAAAGAGCAAATTTAGATGGACTTGAAGATATATTGGGCTGAGTGGACCTAAGGGATCCCTTACCTTTTACTAAGTTGAAAACCCTTTTCTTCTAATGCCACCCCCTCAGGGAACATTATATTGGAATTTTCTTTTGAGCTTAGCAAATTGGATCTCTTAATTTACTTCTTTTTTTTTAAAATCACAACCTATAAAAAATCAATCTCTAATCTTTATCAAACTTAAACCAATACTCATCCTGTATGTATTTAGGATTTATAGATTAAAGTCCCCCATTAAATTTTTGCACATGTTAGTAGTAACATTTGACAGTTAGGGCGGTCTGGTAGTTAGAATTTTTTGATTTCTCTGGTCTAAAATAAAAAGACTATATATATATATATATATATATATATATATATATATATATATATATATATATATATATATATATATATATATATATATATATAATCATTATGTTTACTAATGTTAGTAAAAATGAGTATTACTAATATACTAAAATATCATTTTCTTAAATTTGCTTTGATTTATGTTTCATTAAGATTTTTAATTATGTTAGATTATTATTAATAAAAAAAAATCCTTTTATTTCTATCATGATATTTAATTAATTTGAACAATAATGAAAAAACATAAAAATACTAAAATATTTTTTCTCATCTAATCCAAATACAAAAATGCATCTTATATTCTTTATTTTAAAAATACAAAAAAAAATTAATTAGTTAATATTATTATTATACTATTGTAATTCCATGAATAAGATAAAAAGAATAAAAAGTATAATTAATTATAGAATATTAATTAAGAATTTAGGATGAATAATATTAAATTAGGATAATTAGGGTTAATTAATATTTTTACAATAATTATTTATTAGGGTTATAATATAAAAATTGATTAAAATAATTTAGGGATTTAATATGATTAGGGATTAAATTAAAAAAAAATTAAATAATTACTTAGATAATTATGGTTAACATGGAATTAAAATATAAAACTAAGGATTTAAATTAAGTGTTAGAGATTAATCTTAGAATAATTAGGCAGATTGAAATTAGGGGTTAATTCTTAAAAAATGGGTTAATATAAATAATATAAGGGGAAAATAAGGTTAATTACGGGATTAATTAATCTGGAAAATTGGGGTTAATCTATGAGATAACTATGAGATAATTGTAGGATAATTGTGGGATAAAATTCTTTAAAAAATTCCAATAATCAGAAATTAAATCGGGATAGGGATATATTAAATTACATCTTATTTAATTTATTTTCTTAATCAAATTAAATTTTTACAATTGAATAAGGGATAAAAACAAGGGAGACAAATATGGGATAAAAGTCTAGGAATTTCAAGGGATAAAATCAGAGATAAAATTGGGATAAGGGTTATATCTAATATTTTAAAATTTATTTACTTAAAATAAATTAAATAATATCTTTACAAACAATCAAGGGATAAAATTAAATTCAACACACTTCAAATTATAAGTTCTCTACCCTAGTGTATTGAGGCATTTTCTTAAAATCAATCACTTCTCCGCCTCCGATGCGTGAGAGTTTTCAAGGGATAAAAACAATCAACAAATAATTTTTTTTCTATCAGAACTACGAAACTGATCCTTCAATGAACTTGGAGGTACGTAGGTATAGAGTTGTAAACTTTAGCGAGTACAATAATAAAAAACCTTTTTATTCTTTTTCTTAAGAAATTTTATTTTTTTAATAAGATTTTTTCATAAATAAATAAATAATTAAACAATTAATAAATATTAAAGCAAATATTTTTTAGAAATACTCTAACCCTAGAATTAAAGGAAGAATTCATTGAGTACAATGGAGGTAAGGGGTGCCTAACACTTTTCCCTTACTTAACCGACTCCTGAACCCAATATTTCACCCTTAGTTAATAGGTTTTATCATTATTTCCATGTTCCTTAGGAAATAATAAAATATGATCGCGACTCTATCATTTTTCTAGCCACGACATCAAGAGCTCAAGACCTCAAGGTTTAACTGCAAGATCAAAACTTCAAAGTCAACATCAATCAAGCATAGCTGACAAAGTGAACTATTTCTCAAGCACGACAAAGGTCAACATTTGTCAATCATCATTTGGATTATGTGGCACGAGACTTAAGAAATATAGAATGAATGAGAATGGAGAATTCCATTAACTCATTTTGAATATCTTTGGGTATGGGACGAATGACCCAGTTGCTCATCGTATTCACCTATATTCATAGACTTTAGCACAATTCAAATTATGTGATTATCAAGTCTTCTTCTACAACAAGATCAACACTCAGGATATTCTATCAACAACTTATCAATCATGATTCAAGTTATATGACATGAGCCTTAAGAAACAAAGTATGATGAGAGTGGATAATTCATATCCTTATCTAGGGTGTCATTGGGTACGGGACGAATGACCTAGTTGCTCAAGGTATTCACCTTTGTTCATAGACTTTAATGTAATTTGAATCATACAATTGATAACTCTTCTCCAAGCAAGCATCAATCATTCAACACTTTAATAATGAAGCACTTTTGCTATTGGCGCCTTGTGGTTATATACCCTTTTTCAATCAATTCAATCTTTCTTGCCTTTGAGGTGGTGGACCTTGGCAACTTGTTCTTGCCTGTTAGGTTTTGGACCTTGGAAATGTTTCTTGCCTTCAAGGTGGTAGACCTTGGCAATCTATCTTTTCCCTATGAGGTGGTGTACCTTGGCAAACTCTTTCTTTGCCGGTAGAGTTATAGACTTTGGCACTTGGTTATAGACCTTGACAATCCCTTTGAGTAACCTTGTAGAGTTATGGACTCTCGGAAATCCCCTTGCCTATCAGGTTATGGACCTTGGCAGTGCTTTCCTTTGCCTTGAGAGTTATGGACTCTGGCATCCGTTCTCTTTGCCTTTTAGGTTTTGGACCTTGGAAATTTATTTCCTTACCATTAGAAGTTATAAACTCTTGTAGTGATTCCTTGCCTATCCCTTTGTATACCATAGCAATCAACATATCATTTCCCTTGCCTTAGTCTGTTGTTGTCAGTCGTAGTAGGCTGAACTACGAAAGCTTTGACTTTCTCATTGCACTGTGAGAATACGTAGGCACGAGGATTCAGATTCTCCGTGAGCTACCCTATTTATTAATCCTATCTTATTCACCTCTTCATTCATCAAGCAATACCATTTTTTTGAGACCAAATACATCTTTCCCTTGGATTCCATGCACATCTTTTTAGGACGATATAACGGTAGTCCATCTTGTGAACCAAGAGATGTTTGGTTGTTAAACCAAACACTTCGTTCCTTCTTTTTTGGCTATGACGTCTGTTTACTCTTAGGTTTAGAGTTTATTCCATCATGGATCCAATATACCATTCTTCTTTGATTTCGAATTGTTTGTTCCCTATAGTGATACACTATCCCCTATATTAAAACAACACGACATCCAACCCTTGAAGTTGTGTTTGTCTTATAAGTCTATGATGCTTAGACAAACACCTCTCTCTTTGTTTCCACTACAGTTAACCCTTGAAGTTGTGTTTGTCTTATTAGTCCCTATTTCTTAGGCAAACACGCTTTTGTTTCCACCATTATGTTCGTACAAGTTATATTTCTTTATCACTTTCAATCTCCATTGTTCTCGTGGTTCCACGAACTATGAGTGCTCTGACTTTCTCATTGCACGATGAGAATACATAGGCATAAGGCTTTGAACCCTTGGCGAGCACAATCCTAATTATTCTTCTGCCTTAGGGCCCCATTCATATCTTTCACGAGCCATCATCTACCTTCAATCATTGAACCATTCACTCCATGTGATATACCCTATCTTTGAGCCAAATACAATATCTCTTTGAGATCCATCTTGTGTCTTCTTGTAAACCAAGAGTTATTTGTGTTGTGAAACTAAACACTTAATTCTCTTTGTTTTAGGCCATACCATATATATGGCAAACATTTTCGGTTACCCACATATTGCTTAACGCCAGTTTTACTATTGATTTCAGTTTTCATCCCTTTTTGGAGTTCAAATCATACTATTCTTTGGTTTAGACCATACTTGTTATCACAACTTCTTTTCACCTCCCATCACTAGCATTTCATATATTCTCTTCTTTTTCCCTTTTTCTTCTGCGAGTAATCTTTAGATATAACATCCATTCGAGCAAGAACAATCAAAGCGGTTCTCGTTAAGTACAACGAATGTTAGGGGTGCTAATACCTTCCCCTTGTATAACCGATTTCTTTACCTAGATTATCTCTTTTCCCCGAGTTTTATCTATGTTTTCCCTTTCCTTCAGGAATAAATAAAGTTCGATGGCAGATATGTTGTATGTTCGAATGTGCGAAACGTTCAGGTATATTTCCGCTAGCTTCAGGGTCACACCGCTTACATCAGCAATATTCATAACAAAAGAAAAGGAAGGAATAAGGACTTCCTTTCCATCTTCCAACATTGTAGCATTGTATTTATAAGGAACAACTTTGTTAGATTCATAAAGTGTAGGACCCGTCAGACGAATAAGCAAAGGAGAAACGACAATTTTTTTGCTATTGTACGTAATCACAACTGGTTTAGGGATATTGAAATGAGGAACTATGACATTCACACCATGCCCATCTTCATCCTTATCTCTAGTAATCTGAATAAGACTTTCATCTAGCATCTCTTGTAAATATCTCTTTACCATAACACACCCTTAAGGGTTTCTTGAACAGATACGGCAATAAACATGATTGTGCTTATAATGTCTCAGCTCGCACAAAGTTACATGCATCTCGACCAAGGATGTTCTAATCATATTGAAATCAAAGACACGATACTTT
Source organism: Lathyrus oleraceus (assembly GCF_024323335.1). Lineage (NCBI taxonomy): Eukaryota > Viridiplantae > Streptophyta > Magnoliopsida > Fabales > Fabaceae > Lathyrus > Lathyrus oleraceus. Next base: position 182,624,592 of record NC_066585.1, read on the forward strand.
CCAGGACATCCCTCGACCATATTCATAGTTGCACCACCATGTTTAGGCAACTGATTGGTTTGCACATTAGGACCAGAGTCTTCAAAAGAAAAAATACCACTTTGCACTAGTCTTCTCACCTCAACTTTCAAAGCAAGACAGTTTTCAATGTCATGACCGGGTGCACCTTGATGGAATGCACAATGGTGATCAGATTTATACCACCATGGAAGTTCCATTGGAATAGCTGGTAGAGTTCTAGTTGGTACCAAATTCTTTTGTATCAAAGCAAGAAATAATTCCGCATAGGACATCGAAATTGGATCAAATTGCACTTGTCTTTGGACACAGTTGATAATTTGGTGATACTTGAACAACTAGATCAGGGTTAATAATCGGGGTAATTTATGCCACATGCTGATGACATTGATTGCTTCTCAGAGATCTCCTACGTTTCTCTTGCAAAATGGCATTATCATCATGTTCCTTCTTCTTGGATAAACCATTCTCATATTTCCTGGAACTGTCAGACGAACCACTCTCTTTCAATCATCCTTCACGGACACCCTCTTCTAGTCCCATCCCCATGTTGACCATCTCGGTAAAATCATTAGGAGCACCTGCAACCATTTAGTCACAGTAGAACAGACTCAAAGTCTTCAAAAACAACTTTGTCATCTCTTTCTCTTCTAACAGAGGATTGGACTGTGCCAAAATCTTGCGCCATCTTTGCGCATACTTTTTGAAAGTTTCCTTATCCTTTTGGTACATAGCACAGAGTTGATCTTGGTCTGGCGCCATGTCAACATTATACTTATATTGACAAAGAAAAGCTTCACCTAGATCGTTGAAAGTACGGATCTGGGTGCTATTAATTACCATGTACCACCTCAAAGCAGCACCAGTCAACATATCTTGAAAGTAATGAATCAACAGTTGATGGTTATCAATTTGAGTTGGCATCTTGCGAGCATACATCACCAAATGACTCAACGGACAAGATTTACCCTTATATTTCTCGAAATCTGGAACTTTGAACTTATGAGGAATCTTCGCATTAGGAACTAAGAAAAGATCATGAGCGTTCTTCCCAAACAGTTCTCTTCCCCTCAGAGTTTGAATCTCTTTCTACATTGCTTGAAACTGATCTTGAAATTCATTCATCCTTTCATAAACACCAACATTTTCACTTTGATCAACATAGAAAACAATTTTTTCCATGTAAGGAGTAGCATGGACCACGTCAGATGGTACAAACATAATAGGTTGTACAACGCGAACTTCAATAGCTGGTTGATATCCTTCAAGCACAAAGTTAGGAGGCATACCCCAAGGGAAACCAGGAGGCATTTGGTGTTGTAGAGAACTGACCGAGCCATAGAAATGGGCATAGAAGTAATTTCTGAAATCACGATCCTCTGAAGCAGAGTCTGAGGAAGAGGAGGTTGATTTTGAGCAGATACCAGAGCTTCCATAATAGTAGAGAGCATTTCCAAACTATCCCTTAAAGTAGTCACTTCTTCACGGAGTTCACGATTCTGCTTCTCTAAATGATCCATCTTCTTTTGTTGATTAGCACAAGTGTTATACTAGTGAGACAACTTGTCTGAACGAAGACCAAGAAAAGGAAGAAATAAGACACCTAGCAAACTCACACAAAGCAATACCAAGTGTAAGACCCTAATTTTGACCCTAAGATCCCTCATGGCATCATAACATTTCATTTGCATTTTGCCTCAAGGATCATAAGCATCTTCTCTCTTACCCTTTGGGTGGGAACTTTTGCGAGTTGGTTTGAGATCACCAAGCATGCTTGAATTGTATATTATTGCTTTTCTCATTTTTATTTATTAACCAAAAGCACAAAAATATGTCACTAACTTTGTTTGTTTTGTAGCTTGGGCAATCACAGGATCAAAAGCTTCTAGGAGCCCCTATGCTCATTGATGTGGCCAGGTGTGTGGTCGAAGATCCTCAACTTCAAGTTAAGTCGAAACCTTGGAGATTTTTCTTCGACGGTGCCACTCATAAGGACGGAAGTGGGGTTGGGATCATGTTATTTCTCCTGACAAAATTTCGCCAAAACTCAAATAGAATCGAAGGTCCCCTTTGTTCTAACAGCGAAGTGGAATACGAAGCCCTTATTGCAGGACTTAAGGCTTTGTTGGAATTGGGGGCAACTAAGGTCGAAATCTGGTGACCACAAAAGATGATCATTTCTACAGTAATTCGATATAGACATTTCATGGAGGCAATTTGTTAACTGAAAATTTCGAAAAATGGTTGAAGTTCTTTGGAAGTGTTGCATTTTGGAGAATAAATGAAAAGATGGTTGTGTCGAAGCTGTTTTGTTGGAATCTTCCCTTTGGGTAAACAAATCTTTCTTGTCGAAGCCTGGGACTTAGCAGATTTTTGTATCTCCACAAAGCCCTCTTCGACGTAAGCATTTTGACAGAGTCGAAGCTTCAAGCGAAAAGATCTGAGATAACACATCAATTTTCATCAAGTTCCTAATTCCAAATAAAGTTTTGGTCAACATAACATTTGATCCTCATGCCAAAAGCTTTCCAAACATTACCCATAAAGCTATGTTTTGTTGTTGGAAATGTCATTGTCGAAGAGGAGAAAGATTTAGTGCATTTTTTGGAAACTTATTGAAAACGCAATGCATGAGCTCAGTACACATAATTTGCACGTACAAAACACTTTTGCTGATGATAAGCATTCATTTCCAATTGGAATTGGGCCCTCTATGCGCCTGTACAGGCCAATGCATGGAGGCCCTTTCCATCCATGCACACGAAATGCTCATGCATTCAGCTACATTTTGCTATAAATACATTGCTCAGGCTTCTCATTTCTCAACCTGAAGGCGCCTGAAATGCTGCAAGATTGAATCCCTAGCCATACCTAAAGGAACAACTCCATTTTTCTCCAAAAATCCAGATCTGAAATTTAATTGCATTTGGTTGAATTTTCAGATCTAAAGTTCCTAGACCTTCATCATTTGATCTATTGAAGCTTCTGTTTGCAAAAGGAACCAAAGAGAGTGACTCAATTCTTCACAATCCAAAGGTTTTGCTCGACTGAAATTTGCTTCGAATCTCATTATACTTTGCTCCATTTGCCTTGATCTTGTGTTGTCTGAAGTCCTCTCTATAGAGGCATCATTATTGTGGGCTTAATTGTTGAAATTGAGCAAGTTCAGTTGAACACCACCAAACTTCCATCTCCTATTTCTCTCTTAATAGGAATCTAGAGTGGAATTGAGTGGCATAGGAGTGATGTACATCACTTCACCTTTCGAATGGTGCCTGGATCGTTCATTTTAGTTAACATCTGAACCTCTGTGTTTTTTTATCTTCGCCGGAGCTCACCGGAGAAGACGGTGGCGTTGGTCGCCGTCTCATTGCCAGATCAATTGTGAGCCCTTGGATCTGATCTCCAGTTTATATCACATCCATCAGATCTTATGACTTTATTAAATGCATTATGTTTCTCATTGACCTTGGACTATGGTACGCGCGCAGCTCATTGCCATTAGATCATCCACGTCAATTAATGAAGATCCATCCAACGCACGTGGTTTTTTCTAATTTCTGATTTTTTTCATTTTATTTTTAATTCCATCTCATTTTCAAAAATCCATATCTCTTTTATTATTGGTCCAAAAAATATGGGACCAATTGCATTATTTCTCTTTTAATTTCTAATTTCTAAAAATGATTTTTTATATTTTTTATTTTATCATTTTCTACTTTTTAATAATTTTCTCTTTTCTGGTTATTTTTAATTCATTTTAAATAGTTTTTGACATTCAAAAAATACAAAAATATTTTCTCAACCTTTTTGAATGATGGTGAATCTACGAAAAATATTCTCATCAATTTATTAATTGATTTGAGATTTATTTGAGATTTTAGTTCAATTAGGTTATTTTTCTTCATTTTTAATTGATAAAAAATAGTTTCTGACTTTTAAAAATGCTGAAATATTTTGTCAAACTTTGTTTGACCTTGTTGAACTTGGGATAATTCACTTGGACTTTTCAAAGTTGATTTGAAGTGAATTGGAAGTTTGACCTTTCTTTAATATTTTAATTCAAGTTTGTTTTCAAATATTAAAAATGCCAAAAATATTTTGATTATTTCTTGACTTCCAATCTTCATCTCACTTATGTTTTTTTTTGTTTGACCTTGATCTCCTCTATCTTTGGTCAACATTCATTGATTGGTACATTCCATTTCATCTAATGCACTTTAATTCTTCATTTATATTCTTCTTCTTCTTCTTCTTCTTTTTTATCAATGAGTTAAAGGTTGATAAGTTAGCATTGATTAGGGAGGTTTAATCTTCCTTGATTGAAATCTAATTCATCTTGATCAAATGATCAAGTGAATGGCTTTGCATTAAGGATAGGTTGCTTCTTAAATCATGCAAAGGACTTAAACAAATACAAAATCATTTCTCATTTTCTTTTTGGCATGGCAAGTTGTTGGAACTTGGTTCACTAATCAAGACTTCTAACTTGTGTTGTTGCCTACATTATTATTGACCGACCTCAGATAGTTGTGACTTCTACATAAGTCCAATTACGATTGCTTAACATAGCGCTAAATTTGCCTTAGGGCACACTAACTATTAACACTAACCATTAACCATTAACATTTACTTTTTGCTCTTTACTTTTATGCAATTTACTATTCTTGTACATATTATTCATTTGTTTTTCCCTTTGCTCAATTGAGCACATGTTTATGTTAATGCAATTTGCCTTTTGCTCACTTGAGCACATAATTGTATATATTATTGTGCTTGTGTTTTGTTTGGATTGTTGTGGACCAAATGCAAAGAAATGGACAAATGGACTTAGTTTCTAGGACTTTCCCTATGCAAATTGGAGTAAAAGGACTTTAAATGATGAAGATGGATTAGAAGGACCAAACCTCTAAACTCACTCTTGTCCATTCTTGATTTGCTTCATAAATTTTTTGATGTGTGTGCTCTTGTGCCAGGGAATCCTATGAGAGCTCAAATTGAAGAACCATTGCCATGTTCATCCAAAGTGAAAGATACAAGATACATTGAGGATCTCTTAAGAGGTTTGTTTGATTGATTGCTTGGGCTTACTATTATCCTGCTTGCATATTCCAAAGGATGAGAGCTACTTGGATCATCAATATGATCTCAAGAGAGGAACTCCATTTGTGGTCTTGCTTCTTATCTTTTATCTCTTGTATGTTTAGGACTTAGACATTATTCTTCTTCCCTCCACTCTAACCTAAGCTAAAACTTTTGTGCAAACATTTAACACTTCTTTTCAAACATTAGAAACCTAAGCTTTATGCTTTTGATTTTCAAAGTTTCTTTTCACAACACTTATTTTGAATTGAATCTTTAAAGTCAACTTTGACCATATTTTGTAAATACTTCTCATTGATAAATATAACTCATTCAAATACTTTTGTGGTTTCAATGGCCACTTCCTTAATCAATTTTTTTTATAACCTTTAGCTATTAGGTTTGAGTTATCCTTGAGGTAGATGTAATACTCACCTATATCCTTAGTGATGGACAATGAGTCTTCCATGCTTATTATAGGGTTAACCCCTCACTAGCATGTTGAAGCTATTCTCACATGGTGGATTTGTGGTTTTTAAGTTGAGTTTTATCCCTTGGATAACAAAAGACCTTAAGGCTTTTGGACCAATCAATTCACCAACTCATTTTGAGATTTTTACCCCGAACTACGAGGTTTTGATCCTAATCTTTTTTTAAGATGGTACGTAGGCAATGGGTTTATCCATTCAAACACAAAATTGTAAATAACTTGTATATTCTCTCCTCATCTCTTCAATCATGTTTGCACAAATAAATTTTCACAAAATACCAATCTTACAACAAGTATGAAAAGGGCTCCCTAGGAGTACCTAGAATGTTTTGGGTGCTTAAAACCTTCCCATTGCATAACCAACCCCCTTACTCAGATCTCTGACATTTTTACTAGTTTTTGATTCGATAAAACTTTTAGGTTTTTGTTCGCTTTCTAACCATTCCTTTGGATAAATAGAAGTGCGGTGGCGACTCGACTTGTATGGTTTACCTTAGATTTAGTCAATATCTCTAATGGTAACGAATACCCCGCTACACCAAGATTCAACATGATTCTTGATATGCAAATGCAAATGCAAAGTTTTTAAGGAACTTCAAGATATAAAGCAAATTGCAAATAACATATTTTGAAATACTAAAAATCTCATTTTATTAATAATGGGAAGGATTACAATCTAAATACAATCTCAACAATCCTAAAACATAAGAGGAGATAAGTTAGGTCTATGGAATCATATCCGATGATGACTCAACTCCAAGCTGATACTTCTTGCGAAGTCTTTTGATCTCTCTTTCATAGTTGCTCTTCATGGCATCCTTCTCCATGACGAGCTTATCTATAATGCATTTCCAAACACCAGAAGTAGGAAGATGAGTAGATGATGAAATGTTAGAGGAAAATAAATCCTCTTGGTTCCTTGACCTCTTCATAGCACGTTTCTCAAGCAACTCTATCAAGTCATTCTTTTCCTTCAACTGCTTCTGCAATTCTATCTTCTCGAGGTTTAAAGCGTGAAACTTGTCTTCCAAATCATCATTCTCTTGCTTCATCCTATCCAAAGCTTATTGCAACTCCTCTACGCCTTTAATATGAATAATGGATGATTTGACTGCTACTAAAGACATAGGCCTCTCATAATCGTATGACATCTTGAATTCTTTTACTCTCTTCTTCACCCAACTAGTGTAAGGCTCAAAAGCTATACAGTTCTTCAATCCAAACTCATTTTTCCTTTCCTATGAATATTGTGTCAAGCATGCACCATCCCAGCCTTCAATCCTTGAGTATCTTTTCCTTCTTGGAAAAATAAACCTTCTAACAAAGTGTTATCAGGTTTGTCCTTCATAGCGAACCCAAGTTGACGTCTTTCAAGAACTGGATTGTAGTTGATTCCTCCTTGTGTACCAAGAAGAGGCACATTATAGAACTCCCCATAATTATCAATAATCTCGACATCATCGTAAACAGGAGAATACCAGGTGATGTCATTATTGGTGAGAGACATCGGTCTTTGAGACCACCTTAAACAACCCTTGTTTTCTTTAAAGATAGGAGACTAATGCAAGTGCAAAATAAACCACTTGTACAACAAAGGTGCATAACAGATAATAGTTCCATTTCCCTTAGAAGTCATATGCTGAATGGAGAAATAGGTGTCACCAAGCAAAGTTGGAACAGGATTCCCAACCAAAAAGATCCTAATAGCATTAACATCAACAAAACTGTCAATGTTGGGAAACAAGACCAAACCATAGATGAGTAAGGCAAGAATAGCTTCAAAGGTCACCATGCTATCAGCATTAGCAAAATAAAAAGCTCTCTCAATCAGAAATTTTAAAGTTAACCCTTTGATACCTCCTTTGACAGTGAGATTAGCATCTACGTCAGATTTCTTCAGGTGAATAGCTCCAACAATAACTTGGGACTCCATAATCCCTTCCAAACCATAAAAAGGAATCCTATCAAAAACTGGTACCCAAAAGATAAGCATGCTCCTCCATGATAGGCAACAACTGATAATCAGGGAAAGTGAAACACTGATAGACGGGATCGTAGAACTGAACCAGAGTAAAAAGAAGACCATCTTCAACATCAGTAGATAGAATAGACAAAAGTCTTCCAAAATGGTCTCTGAAATCCTTAGGATCATCTACAAAAGATGCTAACTTTCTAAATTCCTTAAGATTAGAACATCTGAAATTGTATTATCGAGTATTCCTTCTTCCAATATCCATGGTCAAAATATTTGCGATGTTTGCAAAGAGAATCTTTAAGTTCCTTGAAAACTGAGAAAAAATGCTCACGAATGCAATAAATGCATGATGTAACAACCACAAACAAGATCACACAGGTCACATAAGAAAGGTCCAAAGGTTCAGAGTCACGGGAATGGAGCCAAGGGTAAGAACAACCCACAAGGTATGTACTAAGCGTATAATCACCTGTAGAACAAGGTTCTAAAAAAGTTCCCAGAGTCATAATTCCATCTTTTGGATATTACCGGCTTAAATGACTACTTTCTGACCAATCATATTCTCAAGATAAACTCATCCGAGCGTAGTATCGTGTAACAACTAATTCAAGTCTACACCTGAATAGCCAATGCACTACATCCTAAAAGGCCAAGATGGGTTAAGGGTTCTAAGGTCCTCGGCTTCTCGGGCTCCCAGATCGAAAAAAGTAATGCCGATTATGATTACTCGTAAGACATCAGTAATCCCAAAGGGGCCTTCACTGAACGAGGGATCTCAAGTTAGCTCATTAAGAATTAACTCCATGTAATCCAAACAAGACTATACCACTCTCCTATCATAAGAGAACTCAAGTCTGAGTATAAGACTTATTTGACCACACAGAGATCACCAAGCATCCATACATAACAAACAATAACAAACAACAGTAAACATAATATACACAGATAAACAAAAATAGGCTAAACCCACTAAGGACTACTCCCCAGCAGAGTCGCCACTTTTCTGTAACGGTAAATATTTTTGAGATTAAGTTATTGATTAACTTAACTCATAAAGCAAGAGTTGCCACCTCACTTTTATTATTTGCAAAGTAAAGGGAAAAAGAACGAACAAAACCCAAAGAAGTTTTAAAATAAAAACTAATAAAAAGAGATAAGGGTCTCGAGGTTGGTTATGCAAAGGGAATATATTAGCACCATAAACATCTATAGTATTCTATAGGAATCTTTTTAAATTTTTTTGCATTTTTTCTTTAAAATGATGTTGTTTGCAAAAGATAGAGGAGATGAGAAATGTTTTTTTTATAATTTTTGTGTTTGCCAAGACTTCCTGAGCCTCGTGCCTACGTACCAACAAAGTGGAATGGAGGATCAAAACCTCTTAGTTCATGGTAAAAATAATAAAGGTGTTTGTTTTGATTCACTTTTAATGAAAAGACATTTTGTCATTTTAAGGAGAACACTCAACTAGCCACCCACAAGTATGAGAACTTTGCATCACCACAGAGAAGGGCTCCAACTTGGATAAATATCAGTAATTATTCCACTAGCTCTCTTAGATGGAAAACAATTATCATCAATACTATGGGGATAAGAGAATTACATCTCAACTATGGAAATGACTCGTGTCTAAACTTTGAGAAAAAAATGTACAAGAAAAAGTGCACAAAGGGCACAAAATAGTTTGAATGAGTTATGCATTTTTTAGTCATTTGAAATTAGTTTCAATATGCTTAAGATGTATTAGCATTTATTAATAAAATATTTTGAAAATCACTTGAAAAAACCCAAGGTTTATTGAGAAAGTAGTTCAAGTTTGAAAACAAAAATATTTTTGAAAAGAAGGGATAAGATTTTGTAAATTAAAGAAGGAGAGGAGATGGATAGACTATCCTAGAACATAAAGTAAAATCTAAGGAGGAAAGATCTAACGAAGAGATATCAAGCTTTATGACATAATTTAAGCAAAAATCCCCTCCTTTGGATTAAGCCTCAAGCAAGCTAAATAAGCAATGAATAATCCATTTATCAGATTAAACCAAAGTAACCAAGCCATGTTTTCAAAAGAAGCCCAAAGTCAAAGTTACTAGATGAATCACTAGGTCTCAAATCATAAACTCCCAAAATCAAGGGTCAAGATCCTAGTTCTAAGTCCATAACTCCACAACAATGCCAAGGATAGTAACCACAAGTTCATGGATCAAGAGAACCAAATTTTTAGGTGTTTTTTCCTTTATTAATGTCTTTAAAAGAAAAATAAGTCCAAATAGGCAAAGAGCAAATAACATAAGCACAAACAATATGAGATGAGATGCTAAAATAAAATCACAAAGTAAATAGCAAAAATAAAGAGCATAAGATAAATGACATTAAAGTAAAGTTAATACAATAAAATGTAAATAAGTGGTGTTAGTGATCAAAAAGAGGAAAGGTAATTTGTCATTTTTGGGAGAACACTTAACTATTCACCCACAAGTATGAAAATATGGACCTCTATATCACCTACGAGAAGGGATTCAACTTGGATAAAATCAACAAGTATGTCACTAGCTCTCTTAGGTGAAAAGGAAACAATAGTTTTCACACAATACCATGGGAAGTACGAGACTTACAATCTCACTTATGAAAATGATTTGCTTTCAGATTCAGGACAAATTTAGCGTTATGTTAAGCAATCGTAATTGGACTTGTGTAGAAGTCACGACTATTTGAGGTCGGTCAATCATAATATTTGTGTTAATACATGCTACAGAAATGATATATAAATCATTCTCCTAAAGTTATGCCACAAAAAAAAAGGATTGATCAAGCACAAAGACTTTGAGAGTGGTCCATTACATCAATCCATACTACATGATACTTAGGATAAACTTATGCATCAATCCAAAGTACCTTAAATGATCCATGATCAATTAAGAGGTAGATTTGAAATGATGAAAGTTCATCAAGCACCAATCCACACATCATGAACAAGATGGACACAAACCATCCAATTGATCAAGGGGTAAAAAGGAATATAAAGGGATGAAGAAGAAGAAGAGAAACCAAATCCAAATTGGATCAAAGGCTTGATCAAGTCATCATCACAATCAATCATCCATTTTGGCGGATTAGGGTTTTCACCCCATCAACACCCAAGATCCATTGAGTTTGATGAGACCTATGATCAAAGCAACCATGATCCAAGGTCAACAGAAGTCAACAAAGGCCAAACAAATATAAAATGCAAGAAAGTAAAATAAAATGCATCAAAAATATTTTTAAAATGAATTTTAAAAGGGAAATAAAAGAGAAAATCCATAAAGCCCTTTAAAACACCAAATAAATGGTCAAGAAAATTATGGAAGGTTAGAAATAAAATAAGAGACATAAAATAATTTATTCAAAAACTTTAAATGCATAAATGTATTTTTAAACCAATTAAAACAAAGGAGAAAAGAGAAAATTCAAGAAAATAAAATATGGAAAAATAAAAATCAGATGAAGAAAAATAAAATAAAATTTTAGAAATTATTTTGGGATTTTTTGGATGAAAAATGAATTTACTATGAATTTTTAAAGAAAAAGAAATTAAAAATGAAAAAAAGAAAAAGAAATAAAATCAGAAAAAGAAAACCACAGAGCGTTGGATCTAGCCTCATTAATTGATGTGGTAGATCCAACAACAATCAGGTTAGGGCGCACGATGGAAATTAATCAAAAATAAAACACGGGATCCAATTCAAAATGAACCAATCAAAACATTTCAAATTGATAACGTATATCCAAACTCAGATGACGTGAGATAACTCCTTTCATCTTCCCTGATGATCCCTCACCGGAGTTTCATCGTTTGGTAAATTCAGAACATGAGACTACCACCAATATAATCGCCTACTCATCACGAATTCAACCTCATGCTCAAAATTCATTTATCTAAACTGGGCATGGAGAATTTCAGAGAAGTTTCAGAAATAAGCAATCCACGAAAAATTAAATTAAATTATGAACATGATCAATCAACACAAGATAAGTTAGGGGAAAACATCAGAGAGTGAAGAACTACATTGTGGTAACTTGTTTGAGTTCAAATGATGCTCAGAACTACCTTGTCCAAATGATCAGAAGTTGATGAAGCTCGATCTGGTCAGGGCACTTCATAAGGTCTTAGAGCTTGGGAATTATTGCAAAAGGTTTAGAGAAGACTGGAGGAGCTAATAGAATCAAGAAATTGGATTGAAACAAGCTAGAATACAAAACACGATAGCTCAATTTTCTGGGAAAAATTTAGAGTGAAGCAAGAGTTTCTTGGATCTCAAAAGCTTGTGAATGAAGCAATCATTTTGCTCTATTTATAGGGAAGTGATTGGTGATCTCATACATGTCAAATGATGCTTAATTCGTGCAAAATGAATTTGATCAGAATGTGAGAAAAGTGTGACTTGCAAACCATCAAAACTCAACCAAATCATGTGTTTTAGGAGTCATTTAACTTATCGAGACTTGATTAAACATGTTTAGGTCCAAAACTGGTGGTAAATTGGCTTTTAATTGAGATTAGTGAAGTTCAAAATTCGGATCATGGTGACTTCTTCCGTTCCAAGTCACCATGTTCAACTCATTGGGGCATCTTGCTCATGAGGCTTTTTTATCCCATTCTTCTTGCAATTGGTTGACATCGTATCAAAGATAACAATATGCCAAGAAAGTTTGCATTTGGATGCTTGAGCACAAAGTTGTGACATGTTAAAGTTGGCACGAAAATCTAGTAATGTAGCTTAGGAAATCCTAAGTCTCAAATGGCTGAAAATGACCTATAATGTCTCAAAGCATTCCATTATCTTCCAAGAATAATTTGACTTTGATCCTTGAAGAAAACTTGTATAGGTAATCACAAAATATATTGTTAAAAAATAATTAGCCTCAAATGTTAAAAATTGGAGAAGTTATAAACCTTGAAAGTTGAGAAAAATTCACTTGAAAATAGGTCAAATTTCACTAAGTCCACAAATGCCCTGTAATATTTTCAAACTTTTGATGATCCTACAAGGATAATTGGCTCTTGTAATGCAAATATAATTTATAGAGGATAATGAGAAGAGTCTTATGTAAAAATAAGCATTCAAAAATATTGAGAATTGAAGGAGTTGTGACCCTTTGAACTTTGACTTTAAATGTTGACTTTTTGGTCAAACCTCTTGGAATAAACTTGTGTACTTGAACTTTTATTGAATTTCAAGGTACATGGATGATTGTATGAACTCAAGATAAGGTGTCCTTGAATGTCTCTTGATTCAATTTCTCAAAGTTTAAGGTAACTTATTGAAGAAGGCATGGAAATGAACACATGAACCTTTGACTCCTCTTGAGAAAAGAGCCACAAGACTTTGAAATGCTCTTAATCAAAATGAGATTGAAATATGCTTGAGGACCTTGGAGATCATGATTTGAGAGATAACCTCTTGAGAATCAATGGTTGAACACACTTTGCTGAGGAATCAAAGAAAACCCTAGTTGAGGAACCATGCTTGATGCTCTTGATGGAAAGTCCTACCTTGCACAATAAACTTAAATAAAACAAAACATAGTTTTTCTAATTTGATTAGTGGTTAGATAAGAAATGATCATATAAACATAAAGGTAAAATATCAATAAAGAGGTGTTTGATGTTCCCTGCAAAAGGCAAACCCCAAAGATGAAAGGGAGAGGACAAAGATGTGATCTTGCTCATATGTAAGGATGCAAGTGACATGTGTGATATTAGGGTTAAAAATTAGGGTATGACAGATGCCCCTATTTAAGTTTCTTCAATTTGGAGATATGGAGATTGAAATCTTCGTCTCTATGAGATTGAAGAGACTTAAATACAGTTGTCAACATTGTTATATCCTTGCCATTCTGGAACAAACCCTTTTTGAATAGCTTGACCTTCAAAAGGGACATCCAAATACTTTCCAAATTCTTCCAAAGACATCATAGTGTTCTTATCCTTAACTTTGGAAGAGAGAACACAACCAGTACCAATTGAAAAATTAGCAAAAATGCTTTAACTAAGTCTGGGTATATGGGTCCAGAGTCAGAGATAAGAGATTTTAATTGTTGATACTTGAGAGGTTCATGGAAGGTAAAGCTATGAGCAGGAAATGATAAATTATCGTATTTTGGCGGCGTGATTGGACAATTTATGATATTGAAAGTCAATCTTCTAGACTTGAGTGTGGGTTCTAAAATGACATTTTCATCTTCAGAGTTATGTTTTTAGCTTCCTTCTCCAATTTTTTCCTTTCCCTATCCTTCTTTGAGGGTGCCATGGAAGAGCTTGAAAGTGAGAAAGTTAGGGTTTGGAGATGGGGATTTTTGTATTTGACTAGGAGAAGAATTTGTGAGTTTTGGGTGAATGGGGGATTAAAGAAAAGTAATATGGGGAGTTTTAGAATTGATGGAGTTGAAGAGATTAGGTGGAAAGTGGAAGAATGAATGAGTTAAGAGTTCCAAGACAATAAGTGGATGGAAAGTGAAAAACAGTTTGACTTAAAAGAAATTACATTAAAAGCACTTATTTGTGAAAAATTAATAGTTGTAACTGGTTACATAAAATGTGATAACCAATTACAGTTTACGAAACTGCACTAATAACACCAAAACACGAACATGTAACTGGTTACCACAAATCATGTAACCGCTTACAACATGAAAAAAAATAGTAGCTTTGTACTAGTCAGCATTTATGGAAAGTTAAGAAAGTATCAATTGGACATGTAAACATATAGTATTTAGCAAATTTATATCATGCATACATGTCACAAAAGTATTTATTAAATCATAAAAAATTGAATTTTTATCAAACTTATAAATAATTCACAAAATGAAGTTGTGAATAAAAATAGATATGAAAGTTTGTATGTACCTTGGTGGTTTTTAACCAAATATTTTTTAAGAATCATGCATCGAACTCATCTAATATGCCAAGTTCCCTTCGAATTTTGTAAAGCGATTCTTTTGCAATCGACTTAGTGAATATATCTGCGAGTTGATTATGAGTATCCATAAATGCAAATTCAATGTCTCTTTTAAGCACATGATCACAAAGAAAATAATGTCGAATGTCAATATGTTTTGTCCTTGAATGCATGATTGGATTTTTGGTTATGTTTATGGCACTTGTATTCTCACACTTTAGCGGAATGCACCCAAGGTTCACGCCATAGTCGCTAAGTTATTGTTTTAGCCAAAGTATTTGAGTGCAACATCTTCCTACAACAATGCATTCTACTTCATTTTTCCAAAGAGCCACACATGCTTGCTTTTTGCAGGACCACGATACAAGAGCTTTTCCTAGAATATGACATGTCCCGCTCGTGCTTTTTTGATCTGTTTTACAACCTGCGTAATCTGAGTCAGAATAACCAATCAAGTCACATATACTACATTTAGGATACCATAAGCCGACGTTCGTTGTTCCTTTGAGATACTTCATGATTCTCTTCACATGGGCAAGATGTGATTCCTTTGGATTGGCTTGAAACTGCGCACAAAGACAAACATTAAACATCATGTCAGGATGGCTTACCGTCAAATATAATAATGAACCAATCATACCTAGATACTTTGTGATATCAATTGAAACACCAGATTCATCTTGATTAACATAAGTTCTGAATCCCATTGGAGTAGTCATTGCTTTGCAATTATCCATGTCGAATCTTTTCAACAACTCTTTGCAGTACTTGGATTGGTTGACTAAGATGTCATTCTTTAGTTGCTTAATTTGGAGTCCAAGAAAATAGTTCATCTTACCCATCATAGACATCTCGAATTCTCCTTGCATCATCAATGAAAATTCTTCACAAAGATCTTTGTTTGTTGAACCAAATATGATGTTATCAACATAGACTTGAACCAATAAAGTGTTACCTTTTATTTTCTTAATAAACAAGGTCTTGTCAACTTTACCTTTTTCAAATCCTCTCTCGCATAGAAAGTTGCTAAGTCGATCATACCATGCTTTTGTTGCTTGCTTTAAGCCATAAAGAGCTTTCTTCAACTTGAAGACATGTGAAGGACTCTTGAAGTCTTCAAAACTGGGAGGTTGTTTGACATAAACTTCTTCATTGATGTAGTCATTCAAGAAGGCACTCTTAACATCCATTTGGTATAACTAAAAATTTAATGAACACACATAAGTAAGTAATAAAACGAATAGCTTCTAACCTTGCAACCGGAGCGAATGTTTCTTCAAAGTCGGTCCCTTTTTCTTGATTGTACCCTTGAGCCACCAATATTTCTTTGTTTCAAACAATTATACCATTCTCATCAAGCTTGTTTTTAAACATACCTTTGGTACCTATGATGTGTATACCACTTGGCCTAGGAACAAGTTCCCAAACTTGATTCCTTTCGAATTGGTTTAATTCTTCTTGCATTGCAAATATCCATTAATCATATCCTAGAGCTTCATCAATCTTGGAAGGTTTTATTTGTGATACAAACGCCATATACAAGCATGCATCTTTGAGATTTAATCTTGTTGCAACACCATAACTTATATCACTAATGAATTTATGAATTGGATAATCCTTATGGGTTCTCCATTCCTTATGTAGATTATTAACTTGTTGAATTGGTTCTTCTTGGTGTTCCGGTTGATTATCATTGTTGACTTTAGAAGTATCTTCCTTAGGAACTTCTACAAAATCATCATCATCATCACACAAAACAATATCCTCCTTAGAGGGGTTATGTCATACCCAAAAATTTGCCCATTGATACTACAGAGCATTTCTCAAGACCCTCTGACTTGCTCTGCAAGGCACTGATATCAAATGGACAAAAGCCCAGCTCACAACAGGCCTAATCCAAAGTGGCCCAAAATAGCTTGCTCGCTAGGCGAGCAATTCCTTCGCCTAGCGAACATCTCATCATGCCACTCGCCCAGCGAAGCATCAGGTCCAGAAAAAAGCCCAGACCTAGCTTGCTCGCTAGGCGAGCAATTCCTTCGCCTAGCGAAGCTTGCGAAGATCTGAAAGTTTGGACCTCATTTTAAGCCCATTAGGTCACCACCACTACTACTATAAATACCAGCTCCTCTGCCACGAAAATAGACTCACACACAGACGGACGAAGACGGACGGAAAAGGACGGAAACCCTAGCACCGAAACCCTGCTGATCCAAAGAGTTCGGAAGGCGGAAACCCTGAAGGCCGCTCACCCGCTCCGAAGCTACCGCCGCCCAACTCAATCCGGCTCGCCAATTCAAAGCTGCAGTTCGATTGCAAACAGGTTTGCATTATTATTATCGTGTTATTTTTCTTAATTTGCATGTGATACCGCTTTATGTTCTTAACTTGCATGGGATAATATAATTGAATTCATAAACATATTTGAAGTTTGGCATGTGAATTTAAGTGTGCCTGAATATTGTGAATGCTGAACCATGTAATTATGTGTTGGATGCCATAAGCCATGCCGCAGGTTGAGGTTGTACTGTTCTCAAATTCCAAACCCGTGGCCGCTCGCTAGCTCATCGCTAGGCGAGCCTGCAGCGAGCCTTCGCTGAGCCTTCGCTAGGCGAAGCAGAGGCGAACGGGACAGTGGCTGTTTTGTCTCTTTGTTGTCCATTTTATGTTCATCTAATCATGATTCTGCATTGTTTGGCTTAAATTCCTGACTGTTATATTTATTTTATGGGGCAATTTCCAATTGTATTTTGCCTCAATGCTCTAATCCGTGTGTTGCATGATGTAAAGGCTAGCATACTTCCTAAGAAATAACCGGCTAGGCATGCCGCTTTAGGTGTGGACCTTCTTGAGGAGATGGCTTTTGGATGACCTAAGTCTAATATGGAGATTCATCTTGAATCACCAAGCTTGATTTTTAATGTATTGATTTCATTGATTTCCTGTGGACATAATTACCTAACTGATTACGGCTATTTAATTAATTGTTAAAATCCGGACCTTAAATAAATAATATCGGACCTCTCTTTATTACCCCACGATTACGTAATACGGTCATGTCCCGCGGATGTGGGGATACACTTAGCAATGACCCCTCGGTTAAATCATCATAAAATAAATCATAGTCCCTCGGATGTTGCCTTCGAAAAATACGATTTTGTCCCTCGATGACCCTTCGGTGTAGCCTACGGTTAAATGATGATAGTCCCTTCGAATGCTAAGGTATCCTCACAACTGTTGCCTTCGATGACCAATCAATGACCCTGCGATGACCCTCCTACATCCCAAGGATAAAACTACTTATTTCTCAATAGTAAGGACAGTTTTACCCTCATAAGGATAGGAAATGCCCGGAAAGACCTCGGACAGGTATAACCTTAATTGCTCATTCGTAACCTAAAAAAATACTTTTCACACCTCACACCTTTCACACATCTTTTGGAAAATCACCACTTAGCATACATCCGTACTAGGATCATTGCCGAGTTATATTTTTTCTAAACTACTTTCAAAAAACTAAACGAGATAACCACTTTGTATACATTCATGCAAGGATCATTACAAAGTTAAATTCTCGTTTTCAAAACACTTTTCACACATTTCTCCACCACCTTTTTTCAAACATAAATGATTGAGCAATTAAGAGCCCATGGATAACCATGGATACAAAGGGTGCTAATACCTTCCCTTTGTATAAAGTACCTCCCGAACCTAAGAATTTAAATTAAGGTCTTTCCTGTTCTTTTCCACCTTTCCTTATGGGATAAAAGAAAAGTCGGTGGCGACTCTTGCTAACCGCGACATTGCGATTAAAATCCAATAAAGTCCAGTTCACCGTATGACAGGTTAGTTTCATAAAAGGAACACATGCATAGATTCTTCAATAGTTAAAGTTCTTTTATTATATGTCCTATATGATTTACTAGTAAGATAATAGCCAAGAAAAATACCTTCATCGTATTTTTCATCAAACTTATCGAGATTGTCTTTGTCGTTATTTAAGATAAAGCATTTACATTCAAATGTATGAAAATGAGCTAAGTTTGGTTTTCTTCCGTTGAAGAGTTCATAGGGGGTCTTTTTCAAAATAGGTCTAATAATAACTTTATTACTTACATAGCATGTCGTGCTTACCGCATCCGTTCAAAAGTATTTTGGAAGATTTGAATCACTAAGCATCGTCCTTGCAAGTTCTACTAGAGACCTATTCTTTCTTTACACCACTCCATTTTGTTGAGGAGTATTTGGTGCTGAAAAATTATGAAAGATTCCATGTTCTTCATAAAAATCTTCAAAAGGAGCATTTTGGAAGTCTCCACCATGATCGCTTCTTATGGAGAATTTTTTTAGTGATTTCTCATTTTGAATCTGCTTTGCATACTTCTTGAACGCTTTGAATGCATCACTTTTATGCACTAAAAAGAATGTCCAAGAATATCTAGAAAAATAATCAACAATAACTAAAGCATATACATTACCTCCGAAACTTCTTGTTCTTGATGGACCGAATAAGTCCATATGCAACAATTGTAATGACCTTGAAGTAGACACCATATTATTAGGTTTGATAGTTAATTTGGTTTGTTTTCCCTTTTGACAAGCATCACATAATTTATCTTTGACAATCTTTATCTTAGGTAAACCAATGAAAAGATCATGTTTGACTAGTTTATTTAAATGTCTCATATGAATATGAGCAATTGTTTTATGCCATATCCATGAGTCATTGTTTTTTACCATGAGACATTTTAATTTCAAATATAAATCATCTAGGGAAATCATAAATATATTATTAATTCTCTTACCTTTGAGTTTAACCTCACGAGTAACTTCACATTCAATCAAGCATTCATCCTTGGTGAACTTGATCTTGAAGCCTTTATCACAAAGTTGGCTAATACTTAAAAGATTGTGCTTTTGTTCTTCAACATAAAGAACATCTTCAATGGATGTGAAAGGTGATGCTCCAACTTTTCCTATGCCAAGAATTTGTCCTTTGTTGTTGTCTCCATAAGTAACATATCCCTTGGCTTTAAGCACTAGATTTTAATTTTTTTTTAATATCTCTGATCATATGCTTAGAACAATCACTATCGAGATACCATAGATTTGTAGTGGTCTTCAAGAATACCTACAAAACAAATTAGGTTTTGTTAGGTACCAAAATTGCTTTGGGTCTTTCATAATTAGTTCCTTTCTTGACCCACACATAATGCCCACTTGTCACACTAAAATTCCTTATAAAGCAAGCATTAGGTGTGTGACCACTTATACCATAATAGAAATAAGTAGGAACAAAGTTACTTTTATATCTAGGAACATAAGATTTCTTCTTGACAAGTCTTTTCCTTTTAGGATAATGATGAATATTGTTTGCTTTGTTCACTTTTTCTTTATTCGATTGATCACTTTCCTTAACAAAGACAGTTTTACTAGAACTTGGATTATTAAATTTAGAATACCCAAGTTCACTTTATCATTTGAATATCTTTGTTGACTAAGGACACCATCTAATCCAATTTGTCATTTTTCATATGTTTCAAGAACTATTTTCAATTGGACAATTTGGAAAGAAAGTGATTCACATTCTTTGCATACAAAATTATGTTTTTGTTCTTTAACAAAGTTTTGTTTTTCAATTCAAAATCTTTTTCCATGGTGCCAATATTTTCTTCAAGAGATGAAATTTGCTTCTTTTGATTAGACACTGTTTTATACAGAACTTTGCACTCAATAAGAAGTTCATCTATAACATCTTGTGCATCATTATGATAAATGGAAAAAATCATTACTAACCTCTTCACCTTCACCATTGGAATGGTGTGAAGCCATTAAAGAGATATTTTCACATTCGTCACTTTCCGAATCGGATGATGAACTTATTTCATTATCTTCCCATGCAATGTAGGCTCTTTTAGATTTTGTCTCTTTTCTACTTTTGAAGCCATCCTTTTTGGTGAGTTTTGGACAATTCGTCTTTATGTGTCCTTTCTTACCACATTCATAGCATGTGACATCTTGTGTTGAAGTGGAAGACTCCTTTTTCCTAAAAAATTATTTCTTTTTGCATAATTCAAAGATTTATCATTATTACCAAAGAACTTACCAAGTCTTTTTACAAGGAGCATGAAGTTTTCATCTTCTTCTGGAGCATCATATTCTTGTTCTTCTTTTTTAGACAACTTTTAAAGCAATGCTTTTGGATTTCTTCTCTTGATTCTCATGATTTTTAAGTCTTCTAAATTCAAGTTCATGCTCTTGAAATTTTTCGAACAAGGATGTGAATGTCATGGTAGAAAGGCTTTTCTTTTCCGATATTACTGTCACTTTTGGTTGTCATTCCCTGTTTAAAGACCTAATCACTTTAAGATTAATATCGTCATTAGTAAAGTCTTACCGAGAGCAATCAAGTGATTTTTCAAGTGTATAAATCCCTTTTGCAATGCGACGATAGATTCTTCGGGCTATATTCTGAACATCTCGTACTCTTGACTTAAGGTATTCAATCTCGATCTCTTCACTTCAGCGGTTCCTTAATGAGTTTCAACCAATGTGTCCCATATTTGCTTTGTCTTGTACATTAAGAAACATGAAATAATTCATCCATGCTAAGTTCACTTTGAATTATGTTGATTGCTTTCTTTTCATTAAGAACTTTCTTCTTATCATCTTCATCCCAAGAGCTCTTAACCTTTGGAGTACCAACACCATTAATAACACTTATAGGTTGATGTGGACCATTTTGGACATATTCCCATATTCCTTTTCCTTGTGCTTCTAAATGAGCCTTCATGCAAATTTTCCAGAAATCGAAATATTCATTGGAAAATAGAGGAGGTTTATTGTTTCTACCACCATCTTTAAAAATCGGATTTGCGCTTCCAGAAGCCATTATGCATCTCTATGAACAAGTTACATATAACTTGCTCTGATGCCAATTGTAAGTATGACAATGTTTTATGATGTGTTAGTCTTGAGAGCTCTTTCTCGATTTGGAAGAGTGATAGAGGTGGTACCTAAAAACAGTTGATGTCCAAGTCGGTGAATGAACGATAAAGAGGTGAAATATTTTAGGTTTTTAAGAGGGTGTACCTTTATTTGATGTATGTGCTCTTTTTTATAGGATCCTTATTATAGTTTCTGAATACCTTTGTCCCTCAATTCAATCAGAATTATCCATACTAGTAGATGGTGGGATATAATTCGGTATGTTATCTTACGGACCTTCCTTGGTTTCCTGTTTGGATCAAGTATTTTTTAGGCAAGTTTAGGTTCGTTCCACATGTCCTAGAACCTTCTGCTCGGTAGAAGACATTAGTGATCTCACATCATTGCTATGAGGTCATTTTATCACAAATACATTTACCTTTGAATTTTGTGACTATTGTGAGCTCTTTATCATTGGATAGCTTTTGGAGCCGAATCAGAGTAGTAACACGTCCTTTCTTCATCTTGATGTTACTCTTGTTGTAAATGTATTTGCCTAATGAGCTTAAGTGGCTAAATTAGACTTTCTATTTTGGGGTAAATACCAGTTTAGACTAGTCATGATTTAGACATATGACTTAGGGAATTTCTTGTCCCACCCTATGGGATGGAAAAACACCATATGGAAAATCCAAAATGCCCCTCAGATTCCAGAGATACATCTCGGAACGCACATTGTCTTAAATCAAAACGTTAACTGATTTGGAGATGCATCTTCATAATATTTTAAAACATACACCATCCATCCAATCTAAAAGAAATTTTACACGTTTATTGTTACGAAGATGCATCTCCATTTATTTTACGGAGAGTATCTTCTTAACCTATCAGAACAGTGCATGTTATGTTGTGTTTATTTTTATTCAGATGAAGATTTATAAATGTTATGTACCATATTATGTGACGAGATTTAAACCATACAATCGATATATAAAAAATGACATATATAAATCCAGATGGTCCGAAAATGACATATATAAATAAAGTTAAAATATACGATAAAGTAGCATTAAGTGAAATAAAATACAATCCATAATGAATCAAAAGTACAAGTACTATATACTACGTATGTCAGACTACATCTCCCATGCCTCCTATGGCTCCTCTAGTTCCTCGGGACCCTCATCCTTCAATACCCTTCGTCCTCCAACGCTGTCTCTGGTACATCATTGTCTCTCGTGCCTCCGTCATGATTGTGCAAGTATGGAATGCACCTAAGAGGGGGGTGAATTAGGCACTTTAAAAATGTTCCGGTTTTAGACTTAGATGCGATTATTTTTATGGTTGAATGTTAAGTAATGAAAGCGGTAAAGTGCAGAAAAATAAAGGACACATCAATATATCTTGGTTCCCCTCACAATCCGAGAGTACTCCAGTCCCTTTATGCAGTAAGAGATTTTACTATCTTGTTTGGACTTTGTACAAGCTATCCTAGCCTCCATACGCAAGACCCTAAACAAATCAATAAGGACAATTCCCATATGATTTACACAAAGTGAATTAAGATAACAATCCTCCCTTAATCACTCTCTTGCTTCCAACAATCCTGGACAACGAGGAATTCAACAATATTTTGAATTTTTACAAGAGTTTTTGAAGTTGTATACAATGTATCAATCACTTGGATTCATATTCACCTTCAAGTAAACAATTATCAATATGTAAAACAAGTTCTCAATGATGTATGTGGTTGAAACTATAAGAAATGGTAATAAAAATTAAGTGCAGAAGTTTCAACAAAAATTCTGTCAAGAACACTTGGTTTTGAAAATGAGAGAAAATAAGTTTTGAATTGTTGATGAAAGAGGTGAATTTCAAAATTTGAAAAGGATGGTTTATATAGTTCCTTAACATCTCTCTAAATGTGTACAAATGCATGAATAGATGTCATGGTTCAAAACACATTTTAAATTTTCGTTTGCATTAAAAATTGACTGAATCACTGCCACTACTTCAGTGGTAACCAGTTACCATAAATGGTGTAACCGGTTACACCTGAAGTGGTGCTTTAAAAAATTTGAAAAATATGCACATGTAACCGATTACAGGTTTTTAGGTAACCGGTTACATCATTTGAAAAAGTCCAAAAGAGTTAACGTTATAGTGTGGTAACCGGTTACATGAATTGTGGTAACCGGTTACCACTGCTATAGGTACAATAAAAACTTTAGAAAAAATGCAGTTTGGCCAATTTTGATGCAACAAATATTTGTAATGCAATATGCCATGATTTTGCATGAATCTTTGAGCACTTATATTTAACATAGAGAGAATGTACACTTATACCTTATAATGTCATGATCAATCCTTAAAAGCATGTAAGACTTGATCTTTAACACTTGAAAAATGGACTTTATTGCACTAGCTCTTGATAATAGTCTTGATCCATTCTTTTTGACATTAGCATAATCTTGTATTTTGTCTTCATCAAAACAATCATTTGAGAAGCTTGTCTTCACAAATGTCATCCAGGACATGTATCACATCAGACCCATCAGAGAAGATACATTTGTCAATGTGTGCTTGCGCAATCTCTACTATGTGATGACATCTAGGAAATACATCCTCAACATGATCTAATTGTGCATGCTCTTCCTCTAGTATCTCTTGATGAACTGGCCTCAGTGGATCTTCTGGAACAGCCTGCATCATATACAGATGTGACACTTTGAAGAACCACCTGATGCACCTGTTGACGTAGCTCTAGTCGCTCTCAATTATGGTACTTTGTGCCTCCTCTGGTACTAGATGACTCTCATAATCATCAAAAATGGAATCCATCTATTTAGGTGTCAATGCAAGAGGATAAGAGATAACAGGTGTCTATGAATGATTTGAGTATAGTCGAACTACCGCATCACGCGCTCGGGAAAATGAGGAGCAGTGAGACGTGATTTGCAAGCCAAGCATCCCGAGTATAGCAATATGTCATCAAATGTATGTGTCTTATAGTGATCGACATATTTGTTGAAGTGTATATCCTTGGAAACCAAGAGTTCAAGATACACTATGAGCGACTCTATTGCCCAGTTCCCTCAGAGCGGAGAAAATGCAGTAGTACGCGACATATCCTTAGTGTAAGTCGGTACACCCATCCAACCAGAGATGCGCGAGAAGTGTTGGAGGATCCAAGCCTGAAAAGTTTGGAACACACGAATAATTAGTAATGGCATTGTAAAGATGAAATGAAAATGACACACAAACATTAAAAGACCAATAAATATTACCGTTAATAGTGTGATGTTGCCTGTGACCTGCTTCGTCTTCCACCTATAACCCACTGATAACTTCGAGTACAAGTAGACCAAACAAGCGGGCCCCCAGTTCTACTCATGGATCCGCTCGAAATCCATTAAGTACCGTAGGTATACGACATTTGTATAAGTGGCATTCTTGTCCATAAAAATCGTAATGCCAACCAAATATAACAGGTATGCTCTCATATCATATGATATATGAATCCTCGCCTGCTCGTCACTACCTCTAGAATGCTCTACTCTCTGAAGCTCATATATATATATATATATACCTTTTTTCAGGAATTCAAACCTAGCATGAGCCCCTCTGGTTCTCTCCATCTCCGTCAATGCAACCTCTGGGTCAACTCCTAAATAGTCTACCATCAACTTCAATGCCTCGTCTTTGCTAATCCTCACATGATCTAGAAGTTTCCCCCTGATCGGAAGATATAGCAAACACAACACATTGTCGAGTGTGATAGACATCTCACCAAGCTGAAGATGAAATGGTGAGGACTCGATGTGTCATCTCTCCACAAATCCTTCATCCCATATAGGGACAAAGTTGATTGAAACCAAAACTCATTCGACAGAGGCAAACAAGTAATCTTCTGTTTCTGGTTAATAAACTTCAGTGGATCATGGTCCTGCGAAAAATAAATCAATGTCAGAAACTTGTAATATAATAATAAACGTAAGTTAAAAAGAATGAATCCAACTAATGTTACCTCTATGTCCCGTATATGTCCGACAATATGGTCTGGGTACAAAAGGAAGTAGTGACAACTCTACAGGGCCTCCTCCAAATGCATGAGGTGGCTCTGGCTTATCATCCTCAAGCCTCACCATCCGAGGTGGCACTAGTTCAACATCATCAATAATCAAAGGTGGAATTAGCTCAGAAGTATCACCCGTCAGAGGTGGCATTGGTGCCTCCAGTACCACCAATGACTCGGGTACCCCTGGTGCCTGAATAGGTGAAACCTGGCGCCTGTGGGAGGATGGAGGGAGTGATGCATCGGTAGGTGATCTGTCTCCTACGGGAAGAAGAAGATGGAGAAGCATGAGGAGAAACATGGACCCCGTAAGTAAATTCCTCTGCATGGCTAGAGTAAATAGGAGCCTCCAAAACCTCATTCATCTCCTGCCACATTGATGCATGTTGTGCAATCCTCTCGTGTCTCATCCTATCATGTCTATAATCCATAGTGTATGTAAGTAAACCAAAAAATTAGTAGAAACAACATTACAAGCAAGAAAGTTAAAACAAAACAAAAGGACCGAGAGTTTTCGGAGATGCATCTCTGGTAACTGGGAAACTAAACGTTGAAAAATTCCGAAGATGCGTATCCAAAGTTTTCTACAACTCTTCAGGTCATCAATGGCGGCAATGTAGACATGCAAACATAAAAAAAAAATTGTTTGATTGTGATTTTCAACAAACAAACATGTTTTACGGTATGTATAAACTAGCATTCTTGCATTTCCTACTCATTTAATACCTAAATCATCATTTTCTACTCATTTACACAAAAACTCAAAAAAACTTATTAAAACATCAAAAACATACAAATTTAGACTTTGCTTCAATGTTGGATGATGTTTCTGATGTCCTCGGTGTTGATTGAAGATCCTTTGAGCATGATTATTTGATATTGGACTAGATTGATGGAAAATGTTTTGAGAGAGTTTGATAAAGTTTTGACCCAAACATTTCTTCTTAGTGTGATTCATAGCACATGGAGTAATTTGAAATCCAAATACAAGATTCCACCCATAATCATGTTCTAGTTTTAAGTAATCTTTGAATTTATTTTAGTATTTTTTACAATTAATTTATATTAGATATATTGCAAGTTTAAGTCACTTTCATTTAGTTCGTTTTTGTTTCCAGTGTTACCAATTTTTAATTCTAATTTTAACAATAATAATATTTGTAATGATAAATACTGTCATTTTTAATCTAGTTAAATAAGGTATGATATTTTTCCTCTTTTTTTTTATCCGTTCCTCTTTGTAGATACGATAACAAAATTAATTCAAATCTCAATACCTTAAATATTGTTTTTCTGTCCCTCTTTGTGAATGTGATAACAAAATTAGAGAGCTTCTTAATGCGTCATATATGTTTCTACTGCACCATGGGAATTTCTAAAAATTCACCATGTTTCAAAATATGCATCTTCGAAAGCATCTCAACACACACTCAAGTGAGACCATTCAGAGTGACTTCCTATTATTTTGTTTATTTTATTTCGAAGATACATCTCCGAAATATTTTAAGAAATACCTTATATATTTACCAATTCAGTAGAAATTTCAAAGATGTATCTCTGGAAATATCTCGTAGTTACATTTTTGTAAGCTAGAGACCTCAGTACAAGATACAAAAACAAAAACAAAATCCAAATTAAGATTAAGATTCATAAAATAAAATCAGGATTACATATATGAGTTCAACATAAAATGCAACATTACACTTTAATAGTGTCCACACACCTGTGTTGGATGATAACAATTAAGTTTTTAGGTGTTGAACGTGCGGTGATGACGTCTTGTTGCGTCTCAGTTTTATCCCCCCTAAACGTCTTGTTAGTGAGGTGCCGAATATTATACACTTGCTTGATATTTGATATATTTTCGGGTCATTTTCGTTTCAATGTCGCAAGTATATTTTTCAGTTGAACAATATTCAAGGTCATGTCAACAACGAATTCCTTCTCTTCCGGCTTGAGCCGACAAACACGAGGATGACCAACTAATTTTAAACACAAATTATGGTTATGCAAACCACATATCACATTAAATCTCCAATTTTTATAGTAAAAATGGAATATTAGTGTAAGCAATGCTGAGGGAAAAGAATATTTTTTACATAAAATTCTATCTTCTTTTACTCCAAAAAGATGGAGATTTGGAGTGAAAAAATGGATTGAGAATGAATGATTTTTAGGGTGAAGGGTTTGGTTGAAAACCAACTATGTCAACAATGGTTGTCATGCAACTGATTCTTTTATCAAATATTTTCAGAAATACATCTCTGAAAATATCTGACATGCAAATGTGAGGTAAATTTTAAAAAAATGTTCATAATTCCGGAGATGGATCTTCAGAATATCTACTAAACTATTAAATAATTAAGGTTTTTTTAAAATGTTTCGGATATCTCCGGAATAAAAATGACTTAATATATAGAGGTCTCTTAGAATGGCCTTACTTAAGTGTTCAAGAGATGCGTCCGGAGATGCATCTCCAAAAACGAGAAATATTTATGGAAATTTACGTGATAGAGTCGAAAAATCTAGGATACTTTAAGAAATTCTCCAAAATTAATTCAAATCTCAATACCTTAAATGCTGCTTGAGAGGAGGATTCAACTATTTGGAGACTTGCAAAATGCTTTTTACGTGGGCCTAATAATTCATGTTATACTCCCTCCGTTCCTTTACAACTGTCACTTTCTTGCAAAATAATTGTTTCTTTTTAATTGTCACTTGCAAAGTTCAAGGTGATATTAATTGCTCTTTTGTCAAAATTATCCCTAAGTAATTATTATAGAGAGGGAAAAAGTAAAATGAATGTAATAAATAATTAAGGGTATTATAGGTAAAAGAAGAATTATTATGTGAAAAGTAAAAATAATGATTAGCTTTATTGGTATATGTGAAAAGTAAAAAAATGACACTTAAAAAGGAACAGAGGGAATAGTAGTTTATGGGAATTAAGAACCGACAACTGTCAAAGTGTTCTTTACATAGCTCTGGAGTTGATTGTAGTTCAAACTAGGATAAATTCTATCTATTTTTTTTTTTTTTTTTTTTTGAGTTTCAGAAGTGTATTTTCAAATATCTTTTAAAAAATATATTTTTTAAATAATTAAGTCATAAAATTGATGTGTATGATGTGTAATTCAAAATCGAATAAGTTATATATATATATATATATATATATATATATATATATATATATATATATATATATATATATATATATATATATATATATATATATATATATATATATATATATATATATATATATATATATATATATATATATATATATATGAGATACATCCAAAGATACATCTCCAGAATATGGAGAGTATTTTTTATTTTTCATATAGTAGAATATGAGTACATGTTGTGGATTTTTATAATTCTTTAATAGTAATTGTAAATTACTTTCATGAGCCTTTTATAAATATTTTAATATTGAATTTATTGATACGAGTATTTTATTAAAAAACTCGTCATTTGAATATTAAAATCAAATACAAAAAGAAAAAAATAACAAAAATGAACTATTGATTTGTGCTTTATAGACCTAATTGCCGCTTTAAATTATTGAAAATATGCCTTAGAGAGTCGATACACAAACCAACTTAATCCAATATTTTGATGAGCAAGAACTAAATTCGTCAATTTAGATACTTTTTTGGAATGGGAAAGAAACGCGACTAGTCTTTACTCTTAAAAATAATAGTGTAATGTGAAAAGAGAGACAAAGCATGGGTAACAACACCTAAACTCATGAAAAAAAGTATGGGGGAGACAAAGCTGGTTAGCTAGGAAAGAAAAAGGTATACCGACCACGGTAAAAATCAACAGCAATTATAGTAGAAAGAGCAATTACATTATTTAATGTAGAGAGAAGTCTTCAGCTTATTCACATTACAACTACTTTGAAACATTGCAAGCTCACAAACCCCGGAAGCTTTTTTTTAAAAGAAAAACTCAATATCCAACCGATTAATCGAGAGAGCACAAGGGGCTAAATATAACAGGTGGTTATATACTTATATCATGTAGTGCATGTTTGGGTTTGACAGAAAGCAACCCCAATAGGATACCAAACATGCAAGAAGTAATCGTGTGTTGCGGTGCTGAAGTCATGCAAGGAACATAATTTAGTAACTGTTCCCATGCTCCAAGACAACATATTTTAAAGAAAACCAACCACATATCCAAAAGTATAAAAATATGCATAAAGCAGTATTCACCACATGATGCAGGCTCATGTACCCAATTTGTCCAACATATCTCATTAACAGTTACTAAGAAAATACAGAAAAATGAGCCCCATCCCAAATCAAGTATCTGCCCCATATTGAAAGAGCAACAAAGAATCCCTCATGGCATATGATTGTCTTAAAACACCCAGCATATATTATTAAATATCAAACAGCAGTCAACACAAAATCCATTCAAAGGACAAAAGAATGATATAAAATTGAAGTGGAATGACAACCAACCTCAGCACCCAATCTAAACAGCAATCTCAGTGAATTTGAAGTTAACAGAGTTACTATCTTGCAACTTTCCATGCTCAGATCCAAGGAACGGTGCTGTTTATATTATAAAAATGCCATAAAACTGGCATTTTCAACTTACTTTGCTTTTTTATCTGAAAGATTCTTTCATTTTGAATCAAAACTTTCACCGACATACTGAGCATTGAGCATTCACAGACATCGTGATATATTAAATATTATGTTTTCCCAGATCAGTAAATCCACATTGTAATTTGTTCCTGAAATTAAGAATATTGGGATGGATCTAATATTCCATTCAATTGGAATTCATTTTTATCTGTACTTAAATACAAGAACGGTAAAGTGCTAACAAATAGCTCTAAATGTACAAGTGTGTAGCAATTCAAGAGAAAACAGAGGTTTTACTTGCATGAGTATTGTGGGAATACCTAATTGCATTGCAGATTAGTACAGTGGAAAGTGAATAGAAAGTATGCCCCACTAGCAAAACAAAATCATGACCTCCTAACTATCTATTTGTGTGTTTGGATCGGCGGTAATTTGGCAGAATCAAAATGTACCACCATGATTTTACCAAACCTTACATGTTGGACCTCCAACAAAATTACAGGGCCACTGATTTTGCCAAAGTTCATCAACAACCCAAACATAAACTAAGAAAATCTTTCCCTGTATGACATGACACTTCCAAGGCAAGTGTTTTTCCAAGAAAAACAATGTCTGCAAATGCTCATTTAGGTTTTGACCGAGACAAATATAACTTGAAGGAAAGATAATTTTGTCTTCGTTGTAAATTTCAAAAAAGAAATCTTTCAGAAGTTTTACTTTCATCCCAAAGGATAGCGAGTAACACTATTTATAGTATTTACCTCTATTATACATACATTGGCCCCAAAATTTCATAACAGTTTGTTTTACATCTCTATAAGGGAAAGACATACATTGTAAACCACATGGAAACTGTAATCAAGATGTAAAATGTTAGCCCATACAGCCAATATTCTGGAAACCAGGAGAAAAATTCTAACTATGAAGCAATACAATTCAAAAGATCAATTAACAACTTTGCCATTTTCACAGCTAAGCTAACAACAAAGAGCTAGCCCATCATCATTATTCAATATACAAAAGAACCCTATCCCATTCACAACAAAAATTTGATCTTTTCATTTTGTACAAAGGACCCACCCAACAAGACAGACCCAATAAACCAAATAAGCAAAACTAACCAACCTCCTCACAATGGAGAAATACCACATCTTCCTTTCCATCATCAACTGATCCAGTGGTGGTTGTTGCCGCGAAGAACCCGAATCAAATTGGAGGAATTTCTCCTAACTTTCTCATTATCATCCTCTAACAACCCAAGACAGATTTCCAAAACTCCTTCTTGCAGAGTAACCAAAAGCATTTCCTTGCTATAAAAACATAGCGAAGTAAGTGCCAACAGTGAATACTGAATCCCTCTTGAGCTTCCATTCCTCAAAACACTAACCAGAATCTGCACACAACCACTATAACTCTCCAATTGTTCCCTACCTTCCTTACACTTAGCCAAAACACCAATAACCTCAACACCTCTTTCAAGTCCACATTCAACACACCTCATCAGAATTGGCACGGCGCCACAATCCACCGCCCTTTTCCGGTTATCCCGAAAACAGCAAAGCGCGTATAGCGCGGTAGCCGCCTCTTTCCTCTCTCTCCCCTTCCCATCCCGGAGAATCGCCACCAGAGCTCCAATTGCCCCTGGGAAAGCCCCAATAGTCGCTTTATTCACCTCCACAACCGCAAGGCTCGTGATTATTGTTGCGGCTAAAGCACGGCAGTCAGCCGAGGCTGCACGGAGGAGGAAAGCGACGACACGGGAGATTGCACCCTCGGCGACAAGTCCAATCTTAGTGTCGTCATCGAGGCTAAGGTTGAGAAGAAGAGAGAGAGCCTTCTCCTGAAGCTTAGAGTCCCCGGAGGAGGAGGATGAGTCGATGCAGAAGAGAACGGCGAAGACCGCACCGGAATCAACAAGACGGCGGCGGAAGTTAGCGTCGCGCTTGGAAAGGCGACCGAGTTGCCGGAGCGAGTCGATTTTGAAATCGGAGGAAGAAGAAGAAGCGGTTAAAGACGAGATTAGGGTTTCCGGTTGGGACATGATTTGGTGCAGCGGTGGTAAGAGTGTGTAGGTAGAGATTAAGCTTCGAAGAGCGTGATTGGGAATAAGGGAAGGATTATCAGGGAGGGGTAGTTTCGTAATTGGACAAGTCCTATGACCATCGTCTAGCCATCGTTGGATTGAAGGACGATCGAATGTGTGACCGGAAGATAAGATGACTGGGTCAGACATTATTTCAAGAGAAATCGGGCATTTGAAGTGTTCGGGGAGATGAGTCGCCATAGCGAAACGGTGTCGTTGCTGTGCTGGTTGAAGAGTTTGAAGTAGTTGATGTGCGTGTTGGTGACTCAGTGAGTGAGTTAGAGGGTTTATGAGGTTTTGTGAAATGGAACGTGATTGGCTGTGGTTTTTTCTTCCTTGGGTTCCGCCATTGTTCCTTTTAGCTTTGTCAGGGATTCTTATTGTTTTTTTTTAAGACGATAATGCCCTCTTTTAGATAATCTCCACAAGTCAGTTTACTTTTATTTGGATTGCACTCTCTCTCTTGTGGATCGTAATTTTTTTTCTTTTAGAATTTCTTCAACTCCTTTTTTTCAAAAGTCTTTGAAAATAAATTCTTTTAATTTGTTCTTTTTTTTATAATATTTAATTTTTCCTTCTTTAGATTAATCAAACCATACAAGATTTTGTCCATATCTCCTAATTATTGTATATGAAAGGTCATGCTAACGTGTAGTTTAAGGTTCATGTTAAAAAATATATAAATAAAGAAATTGTATTTTAAAAAATTATAAATTACTATATATAATTTTTTTAATAAAAACAATGCATTATTTTTAAATAAACTTTTTGTTTAGTTCTTAATTTGTGTATTACATTTGATTAAAATAAAAAGTGTATTTCAAAAAAATATATAATATATGTGCTTTTTTTTTTGTAAGACAAGCGAAATTTCAATTAGTATGAAAAAGTAATAATTTTTTTTACCATTGACATGTTTGCTTATAGTCAATATAGATGGACCTGGCCCTTGATTAGTTTGGATTTCAAGTATATAATATATGATAAGTTGTTATGTGACTCATGCATGAATGAGTCGACTTTATATTCTTAAAATTGTATTGTTTTCATAGTCTGGTGGCCTCACCCTCTCGTCATATCGTCGAGAGCTAGCCATTGTGACTAAGTTGAATTAACTCACCTAGGTTAGCATAAGCAATCTCTAAGGTTTTAGTGTGTTCTATAGCGGACGAGTCGGGTCCTGGTAGCTCAAGGCAAGTTTGGACTATTATAAACATATCAATACATATTCTCTTAAGCATGTGGTCGGTATTGGTGAAGTGATTTAAGCAATATTTGACAATTCACACATATCAGTTTAAGTACTCTCTATGGATCTAGCACGCTCCAAGGCTAATGGTCCGGTCTTGCTAAGGCTAAGCCGTTTTGGGTCACTATGAATATATCAGTACACAGTCTTTCAAGCACAAGACATGTAGGACGAATTGATTTAAGTAATATTTGATAGTTCACGGTCTCTCCAGCACAAGGCTTCTAAGGGCCAAGTGTTTTAAGAAGATGAGCTATCAAGATTGTTAGTTTCATGTTAATAAGGATATTATGGATTTTAATTGTTCAATTTAAATGAGATTATTCAATTATTTTTAAACAAAAATATTTAGGAAACTCTTTGAGCTTCACTTTTAAGGTTGTAATGATTAAGTTTGTCTTGAGAATGGTTGTTAAATTTGATCCACTAATTAATTTGCATGTGTGTAGGTAGAATCGTTGATATATTGATATGTTAATGATGGCAATTAGGCTAGAGAAACATGTTCATTAATGTATAAATATCATAACATTTGCCTTTTTTCTCATTATTCTCTGGTGTAACAAATGTTTTCCTTATTCTATCTTTTATCTCATGTTGTTTTGTCTTCTGTAACCAAGTTTATTAATCATTCGCGAAGCTTACATTACTATCAATAAGTGATTTTATCTCTATTGAAAAAAAGGGTTTTATCTCAGTTTGTTGGGTGGGATAAAGAAGTGTATCATGGAAAATGTGTCCCTCATTTGGTATGTCATATGAGGGGAAAAGTTGGTATTAGTCATGGGTTCGATCCCTAATAACAAGATTTTTGTATTTTCAAAACTGGGAAGCGTGTGCCCCTTTTCCTCTTTGTTGGTTTTAGTACTCGAGATGAAATGTAGGTATTTACCTCGGTTGACAGTTACAACCGAGGAGAAAACATTGTTCTTTTGAAATATAATTTTTTTTAAATATTACATAATTTTTATTTTAACATGTATTTTTTTAGACAGAAACCGATATATATATATATATATATTGTGATATAACCTATATATACATGTTTTCAACAAGGCAGCCAACCAAGAGGATTTTATATATACAAAAATATATTATTTACAACAAATCCAAAATGGCACACATACATTTACATCATACTAATCTAGGTTACTAGGTAACAACTCAAGAGAAATTAGTTTAAATCATAAGAATCTAGAAAGCAATCGGCCCAACGTGAATGGATATCATCTATATCTTCTTGTGTGAATAAGGTCACGTCGTTAAACACTTATAATTTAAACAAAATTTAAATTAGGTTAACACAACAAAAAAACATTTAACTTTCAATCTCCATAACAACATCAAAAACTTAAATATTTTACTAGTTGTTCTTGCTAAAAACATTAAAAGGTAAACCTCCCTGATGCTAGCCAGAGAAGGTCATAAATGACTGGTTAGTGTGTTTGTGATTGGTATAGGGTTCATGGTCACCATTCTTGGTGGTCCAAGATTTCTAGTAGGTTTACTTTTTTTACGTTATTCATCATATGCAGATCCCTCTCCCCTGTTTGGTCTCAAGGCCTTTTTATATGAAAACCTTGCATCCCCTTGGATATTGAAGGGATGTGGTTTTAAATAGTTAATTAGTAACTATTAACCACTTGTAACCGTCTCCTTATTAATCATTTTGTAACGAACTCATCATTCACCATTTTGTAATGAACTCATCCCTTGGAAAGCCATAACGACTCCGACTTGGACGGTCCTTTCAGAGCCCGATAAATTGAGTTTGGGGTGTGTATAGAACCCGCTACCCAGTCACATAAAAAATCTTGGGGTGTACATACTGTCAGGCTTCGGGCTATACATCGGCCGTATCAAAATTCGGGAAGTGTAATCGATTCTAAAATTCCTGGGATGTACATAAGCCCCCAAAGCATGAGGCCTGTAAGGGTGCAAATCCTGTAAGGATGAAGTGTTTTGAGTTCTATCATGAGTCTCATAAACTTGACATAAACATATTTTAATCAAGTAAGCTCATAAAATTGTGATCTTGATGATGGATCCATTCATGAGGAATTTTATCTTGACGCATATTCGTGATGAAGTTGGAAAAAACCACGCCTTCAATGGAAAAGTCGGAGAACCTTAGTGGGATCTCTATCTATAGTCATCATGGAACCCGGTAGATTCTTGACATGAGAAGTCAGAGATCCCCAGTGGGATCTCGATCCTTTATTATTGTCGAACCCGATGGATTCAATACATGGAGAAGTTGGGGAGGCCTGGTGGGATATCAACCTTCTTTTGTTGTAGAACCTGGTGGATTCAATACATGGAGAAGTCGAGAAGCCCCCGTGGGATATCGAGCTTTTGTTGTTGTAGAACCCAGTGGGTTCAATACATGGAGAAGCCGGGGAGACCTAGTGGGACCTCAGTCTTTTGTTATTGTAAAACTCAATGGGTTCAAGACATGGAGAAGTCAGGAAGCAAACCAGTGGGATCTCGACCTTTTTTTGTTGAAGAACTCGGTGGCTTCAAGACATGGAGAAGTCGGGGAGCCCTAGTGCGATCTCGACCTTTCTTTGTTGTAGAACCCTGTGGGTTCAAGACATGGAGAAGTCGCGGAACCCTAATGGGATCTCGACCTTTTGAGGTTTTGTTTTGTCGTTAATCGTACTTCAAGGATGTAATGTTTTTGATAGTTTATTCTTTCCCTTTTCCATATAGTGTTTAAGCCTTTTTTAGGCTTTTTATCGCTTTATTTATGTTCTTAAGGAATTTTATTGTGTTTAATTTATAACCATATTTTAATGGTTAGGAATAGTCTTCTATCTAGCCATAGGTAAGCCTTAACTTATTAAGGTATATATTGTGTTGATGTATATCTGGATTTACATCATAAGAACTTCGTATTGATCTTTTTCATTTGGTCAAAGGTTCTATTTTACCTTGCCCGATTGCAACCGGTCATTCCAGAGGCTTCAAATAGCTTGGACTTCAATTAGGCCAGAGATTTTATTAACGTTGTTTGGACGCATCCGATTATGCCAAAGGCTTTAAGTTGCTTGGACTTCAGTTTAACCAGAATTTTTATTAATGTTGTCCGTCCGCAGTCGATTATGCCAGAGGCTTCAAGTTGCTTGGACTTCAGTTATGCTAGAGGTTTTATTAGCATTTCCCGGCCACAGCCGATTATGCCAGAGGCTTCAAGTTGCTTGGACTTCAGTTAGGCCAGGGGTTTTATTAACTTTGTCCAGCCGTAATCGATTATGCAAGAGACTTCAAGTTTCTTAGACTTCAGTTATGCCAGAGATTTTATTAACGTTGCTCGGCCGCAACCGATTATGCCAGAGGCTTCAAGTTGCTTGAACTTCAGTTAGGAAAAAGATTTTATTAATGTTGCCCGACCGCAACCGATTATGCTAGAGGCTTCAAGTTGCTTAGAATTTAGTTAGGCCAGAGGTTTTATTAACACAAAGTGTTAGGCATGTGACTTCAAGCACAAGAGAGGGGTGAATTGTGGTATTTAAAATTCATGATTACTTTTATACTTTTATCATTAAGATTGTGTTATTAGTTTCGTATGAGTGAATTGTAGAGGAAATAAAAAGCAAAATTAAATATCAGAATTAAAAGGACATGATTATAAATATTGCACTATAGATTTATACAGGTTTGGCCGAACGTTGGTGTTGGCCTAGTCTTGTTCCCAAGAGGTATTCTTGAGAGTTTGACTATAAACTTTGAGCTTTTAAAGGTTATGCCCATGAACCTTTATATAAGTTAATCTTGGTATTTTTACAGCTTATCCCAACCCAAATATAGCTTTTACCACAGGCTAAGCTAACGAACCTTATTAGAGATTTTTAGACTTATCTCAATAACCAAAACAGGAAGTTTTCGGCAAAGCTCAATAAACCACAACAGAGATTTTATGACTGGTTTATCGCACGAAGAAAACTCAATCTTCTCAAGAGTATCACACTCTTAAGAATTAAACAAACAACATAGCCGCTTACAAAACTCTTCCTCGCAAGCAAAGTTTTACTCACAAACACTAAGGCAATTTTAAGTGAAAGAAATATTTTTTATAGAGAGATAAATCCCAAAGAAAATGTAAATCATTGGAAAGTTGTGTGAAATAAAGTGGAGGCGAGCCTCATTTATATAGGAGTTGGAAAAACCAGAAAAGGAAATGATACATAGGTTGTATTATGAGCCAAATAATTGGTATAAAGCTCCAATCGATTGGCTAGTTCATTTTTAATCGATTAGCAAGCCCAAATAGAAAATAATTGATATAGATTCGTTGTAAGTCATTAATGTGTTATCCCAATTGTTTGGTTAATCGATGATGTCTTCTCTAATCTATTGGCTCAATGCTCCAATCAATTGGCTGGCTCGAAAAAGTTTTTCCAATCGATTGGTGCAACTTGCCAATCGATTGGTTAGTTCAAAAATTGTTTGGAAAAAGGTTTGTATAGGTTTTTAATCACATGTGTTGGCTTAGAAAATGATTTTCAACAAAAAACATTTGAAAAGATATTTTAAGGTGTGTGTGTGTGTGTGTGTGTGTGTGTGTGTGTGTGTGTGTGTGAGAGTGAGAGAGAGAGAGTGTGTGTGTGTGTGTGTGTGTGTGTATGTGTGTGTGTGTATGTGTGTGTGTGTGAGAGAGAGAGAGAGAGAGTTGCCTTAGTACTTCTAAACTACTTCCTTACTTTTACAAAACTCGAGTCACTCAGACAGACAAACAAACATGACCTGACGAGCTTTCACACTTTATATGAGGCTTCAAGATTCTTTGCTAGATTGGTTCTAATAATATGAGCACTTTGATATTGAGTATCCTTTAATTGATGGGGAATGAGATGTTTTCTCTATTTAGATCACGATCATCAAGCTTAAAAGTTATTGACAATGACTCTAACAATCATTGTCGTCGTCAATACTTCATATGGATCTTCTGTGGGATTCTCAACTTTATACCTGCAAGCACATAGATCCACAAAAAGTTGACATTGAAATTATTTGAGAACAATGAATATAAATTGAAATCACCATAAAAGTCATGCTTACGTGCACCATAATTGAATTACTGTTAACTCAAGCCAATTAATACCCTTCACAATATCCATAATACAACTCTTTGATATTAAAAATAATTGATATGGCTCATATTGTAATTGTATCGTGAAGGAGTCTCCCATATCCTTTATTGTGCTTGTTAATCTTTGTAATGGATTTGATTGAGGTATTGGGGCCTCAATCTTATGTTGGGAGGTTGAACAACTTCTTTCGTACTTGTACCAATCAAAATAACTTTATAATATAGGTCTAATTAATTTAAATGTAGGTGTGTGAGTACACCCATCGATTTGAATTGATGCATCATTAAAACAGATGCAACATAATACATAATTTTAAGAACACAAACAATAACAACACACAACACATATTTTTAATCAAATAAACGAAAAAGAAAGTTCTTAACACAAACTTATATTTACCTGAATCATATCCGAAGTCACACTCTCCCGTACCTCTTGGGTCTCGCTCTCCTTCACGACATGGATCACACTTTCATGTATCTCTTGGGTCACACTCTCCCATCTAACCACTAACTCTTTTTATAGTGTTGCCTTTAACTGTTCTTGCATCCTCTCTTTCGTCCTCTAATCTATTAGCTCTTCAAAATGATTTTTGTTCCAATTGCTTCTACCAATATATCATGGAGTCATTGTGGAACAAAAGAACCAACATTGGTTTTTTCAACCAGAGAATCCTACAATACAAATAAAAGTTCATAACCAAATTGAATTAACTACATTAATAATGTTAAAAACAGATTTTACTTACAATCTTATCAGCAACTACACATGTAGCTTCTAAAGTAAACTCATCTTTTGGTCTTTGACATACTCTCTTTTCATTTCTCATGGCATGATGATGGATGTGGGTTATGATCAAGGCTTATATAAGGATCTTCCAACTCTTGTTCTCCTTGTTTTCTTTTTTCTGTAATCATTGTCTATTCTAGTTTATCATATCCTCCACGAGACAATATATGAGGATAGAAATTTGTTTCCCTATTCTTCTTTCCTTTTTGACTCTTAGCCAAGAACTCTATAGTGTTGCAAGATTCGATAATCCAACTACTACAAAAAGGGATTTAACCTCGGATGCAAAAGGGCTTTAACCTCGGTTACACAGGCGAGATAATGAAGGGCGTCATGAAAGCTTGCCACTTTACCCCTTGGTTTTGGAATAATCGATGGATAAAGTATTCTTCACACGGGTTCGATACCCAATTTCTGCATTTTTTTATTTTCAGAACAGGACGGCGCATCCTCAATTACCTCTTGGTTATTTGAGAAACTGAGGTAATAGATTAGCATTATTACCTCGATTTAGAATAACAAATGAGGGGAAAACATTGGTATTTAATTTTTTTCTATATTTTGGTTTTAACTTGTATTACATAACCATATTTTGGTCATTTTTGAAACAGAAACATTATTACATAACCATATTTTGGTCATTTTTGAAACAGAAACATTATTACATAACCATATTTTGGTCATTTTTGAAACAGAAACATTATTACATAACCATATTTTGGCCATTTCAGAAACAAATACTTTGTACATTTTGCCCATTTCTCAAACATAATCATTGTACCATAAATATTCATTGTTTACACCATTTGGTTGTAAATCTTTGATTTTTGAAGAAAATGGTTTTGAGAATGGTTTTAGGGGAACAGACTATTCAATCCCCCTTCTAGACCATTCATACCCATATTCTCCCCCAACAGAAAAACTTGATCACATATGTTGGGTATGGCCTACAAGGATCCAACGAGTTAACTAACAAATCATATGGCTACATAAATCTAATTAATGCACACACATAAAGAAAGAAAACCTCAAAAATGACAAATAACCAACTCACACCCTCTTGGTAGCTAGCCACTTCAGAGATCATGGTGGGTCCACCAATACGTCGACCTCTAACAAGTTTTCCCCTAGGGGTATGAGAGGGGTACCAACTCTTAGCCGGGTACGGTCCCCATATATGTCCAATAAAATCGAGCAAAAACTCAGAGCAAAAGATGAACTCATAAGGAAATAAACCCGGACCAGAAAAAATGCCAAAAATCAGGTAAAATATGAATAAATAGTGAAAAACATGTTATTCCTCCAAAGAAACCACCTTCTCATAGTTTTGATCAAAAAGTATATAAATATTTTTATGATTCAATCTTTGTGGATCTGTGATTCTTTACGAAGATCTGTGGGGACAAGGATTGGGAAAAATATTCCCCCATGGCGGGGATCAGGGATGGGGATGGGGAAAACATTGGGGGTGGGTCGGGGAGCGGGGAAGCATCCTCTGCACATTCCTTGTCCTGTTGACATTCCTAATCCTCGGCAATGGGAAAACCTTCTTGGAACAACTTGTCCAAATCTTTAGAGAGAAAAAGATTATCTTCCTGCATCGCACGAAGCTCGTGCTCAGTCTTCCTCATACTTTCCTGAGAATCTTTTAGAGACTTCTATAGTTCCTTTATATTTTTATTGGTGAGACTTGAGGACTAATTCACTTCCTCAAGGGTGGTTTCCACCTTGAACAAATATGAATAGACCATAGCCAAAGCATCATTTTTCTTAGTTACTTCACGAGTAAACATCTCCATCTTTTCAACCAGAGTGTCAGGGTACCTTAAAGGCTCAACAACGACTTCCATGACCAAGAATTAATCACAAGCATCCTGAATTTCCTGTAGATACCGGTTATGCTCGATTGCAAGGTCTTCTACTCACTCTTTGAGCTTTTCCCTCTCTTGACAAAGACAGACAAGTAAGAACATGTCTCCCCGACTGACAACACCAAATTTTAAGACAACTGATGCCCAATGAGTATGATAAGCCAATTTGGCCAAACCTATTTGTGGAGCTTCCTCAAAAAGACTCGAGAAATATGCGTAATCTTCAGCGAAAACTAAAGATCGAAATTCTCTGTCCGTTCTCAGGCCAGAACGAGATAACAACACATGTTTTGACCCCGCCTTAGTGGAAACTTGTCCCCTACAAATCTAAGCTGAGGACACTTATGAACAAGTCTGTCAACTTGAATCTCTTCTAATTTCTGAATGGAAGCCAACATTTCTTGCCTCCCTGCCATGAATATAGTAAGACTTCATTTTCTACAACTTGACCAGAGAAAACCCATGCTTCATTTTAAGTAAAATCGAGAATAATCAGGACGACCTCCCATGTAGTCGGTCCAGAAAGCACCCCCAGTGAGAGTACCCATGGTAGAAGCTTCCCCATTGGAAGGAGTACTCAAAATTCCAACAAAAGCAACAGCATCCCGAAACTCTTTCCTTAATCACCGCATATCATCCTCACTTTTAATTACCTCGACACCATCAAGAAGGGGGATATTATAGAATAATCAAGAAAATGCTCATTGAAGGGAAGACGATAAACATATGGTTCAACACGCCTACCTCAAAAACATTGAAGGGAATGCAATAGCATATGAGAGAGAATAAATATTCATGGAAAGGGATCACACACTTGTTGTATTGACTGTAGATCCTTGTATCTTCATTCGGGGGAAACACCCCCCAATCAACCACTAGATCCACATCAATTATTGTTTGGTTGAAAATGTCTTCACGAACAAAATCAAAAACAACCTCCAGCTGTCATACCCCAATTTTGTCTAGGCGGTTTAAATTTTTAACCCACCAACTTTATTTTGATTTGTCTAGAATAAAGTTTCGGTTTTACATACACATTGGTTGAATCAATTTCTTAATCACGCGTAAAATCAGTGAACAGTTTTTTCAGGTTTTAGCCTGCAACTGTCTATTTTATTGATCTACATTACGCGTATGTTAATCCGATGTGCTCGTTTTATTTTTTCACGCCTTCGTTATGTCTGAGCCT
This sequence comes from Lathyrus oleraceus, assembly GCF_024323335.1. NCBI lineage: Eukaryota > Viridiplantae > Streptophyta > Magnoliopsida > Fabales > Fabaceae > Lathyrus > Lathyrus oleraceus. The sequence goes on from NC_066585.1 coordinate 182,666,975, forward strand.
TTCCATTCGGGTATTTTTAATTGCGATATTTAATCTGCGATTGTCTGTTTTGTAAGACCCCAATTTTGACCCTAAGATCCCTCATGAAATTTCATCATAAGCATTGGCATTGGGATCATACCTTGGCATCCTCCTTACCCCTCCTGTAAAGACAAAGAGTCAGACAACATACAATCGCAAGTTACGATGATGACAAAAGACCATCATGCACGTCTACAAACAAATGCAACACATTACCCATCATATCCTTTCCTACGCTTATCTAAACCTATTATAATGTTTAAGAACATATGTGGACAAAGTGTGATCATGACGAAATGCATGAAAATCACAAAACACATATTTATGCAGATTTGAAGACTTTGAGTCGACCATAAGGGTCAGATCAAAGCTCACGGGTCAGCGCAAAACTCAGCCAAACTGGAGATTGGTCAGCGCATACGTGTTTGAGTCGACCATAAGGGTCGGCGCATAACTCACGGGTTAGCGCATAAAACCCTTGAGTCGACCAGAGGTCGGCGCATGGCATAATGATGTTATCCATGGGTCAGCGCATGAAACCTTGGGTCGACCATAGGGGTCGGCGCATTTCCCACGGCTCAGCGCACGCCGACCTATGGTCGACCGCTCGTGCGTAAACTCAGTTTTCTGAGTATTTTCCACTGTTTGAAAAACTGTTATTTTTGGTTGGTTTGCCAGTTACTATATATAGAAGTCAAAACACTTTTATCAACTAACATTTGTCAATTTGAGTTCAAGTGTTCAAGGAAACAAGAAAGAGTGAAAAAGGTGTCAAAGACTCATCATCTTCATCTTCAACGTTTCACAACACATCAACTACACACAATCATTTTTGATGCGGTTCGTGATCGATTAAAGGTGATAAGGTTCGAAGCTGTGATCGAAGAATCCGGTTCGGGTTGAAGCTTGTGGCAGGTTCTTTCTTGAATAAAACCGTTAGGGTTTTGTCCTCCAATACGGGTTTGTGTTTGGGGGTTTTTGGACGAATTACTTCATCAATATTCAGCTGAGCAAAGGTGATTGAGAAGAGGAAGTCTTCATCAGTCTAGTAGCGGATTCGGTGATATTGAAGTGAAGGATTCGGGTTCGATTCGTTGTGTTTGAGATCAGCCGGGCCGAGGGTTTGAAGAACGGAAGATTCTTCAACAAAGGGGCTGGAATCGGAGGTCTAGCAACAACGATCGAAGGTCTTGATTCATCTTGAATCAAGGAACAAGGATAGGAAGCATCATTCAACACATTGGAAGTTTTGTTGTTTACTTGCTTTGCAATCCTTGTATAAACGGTTAAATTTCACAGGTGATATCTAATTAAATCATCTCAATTCTAAGTTTAGAATTGAGGGCAGACGTACCCCGAAGCGAGGACGGTGGGGGAACTGCCTCATCAAATCTCTGTCTTCTTTAATTTTCTGCATAATCGTTTTTCAGCTTAAAAATTAAGTGATTTTAGTTTAAGCAATTTTACCAAACGTTGATATAAGTTGAGTAAGAGATTAAGACTGTTGTTTGAATCCAAAGTACAATAGTATATTGTACTAGATAAATTTGAATTACTTACTCAACTCAAATATCTCTTGGAGTGTATGCACACCAAGTGTTTGTTAATTTGCATAAGCCAAAGTTGTCTTAAGTGTGCATCCAGTTTAATTTGGTATTTTGGATCATTGGAACTAGGCTTGCTAGTTAGTGAAATATATCATTGAGTGTGCTAATAGTGTAGTGATTTGTATTTCACTTTATCTCTAATCCATTAGCTTAACGTATATCCGTTTTTCCAATAACGGTTCGTTTTAGACTAAAATTTTCCTCGGCCGCTTCCGCACTTAAAACAAATTTTTAAAACCAATTTTCTTTTAAATTGGCAGCGCCGACTCAAGTTTTTAATTGGGATCTATTCAACCCCCCCATTTAGATCCGTGCCATAGTCTAACAAGTGGTATCAGGAGCTCCGGTTCACTCCGTGCTTCAAAATACAACTTTGATAGAAAATGGCTAACGAACCTAAAGGGGCTTATAATAGAGCTCCCGTTTTCAATGGTGAAAATTATAGTTATTGGAAAGACTGTATGCGGGTGCACATAAATTCCATAGATAGAAAAATATGGAATGTTATTCTCAATGGTCCAATTCAAATAACCATGACCAATGAGAACAACGAAGTGGTGCCTAAGCCCGAAGCACAATGGACCGATGATGATGAAAAGAAATACAATTATGATTGGAAAGCCAAAAATATCCTAATCTCCTCATTAGGTGTAGATGAATACTATCGTGTATCCCATTGTCCTACTGCTAAGGCCATGTGGGATTCACTACAAATTGCCCATGAGGGGACGAATGATGTTAAATTGGCTAGAATCAATACACTAACACAAGAGTTTGATCTCTTTTTCATGGAGCAAGGGGAAACCGTTGCTGACATGCAAAAGAGATTCACTCATCTCATCAATCGATTACATTCACTTGGTAGGCCTGTTTCCAATGATATTGCTACTAATAAGATCTTAAGATGTCTTAACAGGGAATGGCAGCCGAAAGTGACCGCCATCAAAGAGGCAAATGATCTTACCACATTGGACTTGACAACATTGTTTGGTAAACTGCAAGAGCACGAACAAGTTCTCTTGAGCCTGGAACAACACGAAAAGAAAGATAAGAAGGACAAAGCAAGGGTGAGTGAAAAGAAATCAATAGCTCTAAACACTTCCTCCTCAAAGTCTCAAGCAAAAGAGCAAAGTGATTATTCATCGAGCGACGAAGAAGAAGAGGACAAGAGTGAAGATATGGGGCTGTTTGTTAAACGCTACAACCGTTACGTGAGAAAGAACGGCATCCAACATTCCGAGAAGAACTTGGTAAACTTCCGGAAGCAATCTAGGTACTCTAAAAATGATGACTCAAAAGGAAAAATAACTAGAGGGTCGTGCTATAAGTGTGGAAAGTCGGGTCACTACAAACCGGACTGTCCGATGAACAAGAAGACAAAAGAAAAAGAATCATACAAATCACACAAGAAACCATCAAAGCCAAGGAGGGCATACATAGCTTGGGAAAGCGATAACGACTCCTCCGATGATGAAAGCTCTAGTGATGAAGATGAAAATTCAAACCTATGTCTCTCTGCTCATCAAAAGAACAAAAAGAAACAGGTACGACATGCTAAATATGAAAAATCCTCCAGTATGTCTCATCATGAATTACAAAATGCTTTTGATACTTTACACTGTGAAGCGAAAGAGGCCTTTAAAAGGCTTGCCTCAAATAAGAATTTTTTTTCACATTTGGAACATAAAATTCAACAATCCGAAAGGAAACTTGAGGCACTTAAAGCTTCTATAGTGGAAAGCACAAAAACAAGTTATGAGGACCTTAGAAGTAAAATAATGAACTTTGGGTGTGATACTTGTTACATTTGGCAAGGTGAAGTAAGAAACCTAAAGGCCAAACTTGACAAGGCTCTTGAGCCCAAGATTACTTTTGCTATCGACAAATCAAACTTTCGAAAAAGTATGGTTAATCCATATCAAAAATATAAATATGTTATAAAGGATGAAGATAGCAAAAGCAATCCAAATGTAAATTTCTCTTGTCTCTATTGTTGCAAGAAAGGCCATTCCATTGCTAAATGTAGATTTAGGAGGTTTTTAGTTCCTAAAGGCATTTATCAATGGATGCCCAAATGCAACCATTTCGTTCCTCACCATTCAGGACCCAATAAGCCATTGGGTACCTTCTCTTGTTAATTATATTGCCATAGGTACAATGTCTCGAGACTACCGAGAGAAGATGGGTTCTCGACAGTGGATGCTCAAGGCACATGTCCGGAGACATATCTCTCTTCATTGACTTCGTGGCTAAGAAGAAGGGATATGTAACTTATGGCGACAACAACCGTGGAGCAATTCTTGGTAAAGGTAGTGTAGGTAATCCCTCCTCTACTACTATTTCTGATGTTTTGCTTGTCGAAGGTCTTAAACACAATCTACTTAGCATCAGTCAATTATGTGACAAAGGATACAATGTATCGTTTTCAAAAGATTGTTGCAAAATTGTACATAATGATGATAAGAAGAGTATGTTTAATGGCCTACGTGTGAACAATGTCTATATGCTTGACTTAAATGAAGTATCGTTAACAAGTGACAAATGCCTTGTAACAATGAGTGAAGATTCATGGTTATGGCATAGGCGTTTAGCACATGTTAACTTTGACTTACTTAACAAAGTAGTCTCAAAAGATCTAGTCCTAGGTCTCCCCAAAATTAAGTTCACCAAGGATCACCTTTGTGATGCTTGTCAAAAGGGGAAGCAAACGAGGATCTCATTTAAATCCAAAAATATCGTTTCAACAACGAGACCTCTCGAGCTTCTCCATATGGATTTATTTGGGCCATCTAGGATTAAAAGTCTAGGAGGAAACTATTACGGTTTCGTAATACTGGACGACTTTTCTCGATTTTGTTGGACTATTTTCTTAGTAAGTAAGAGCGACACATTCGCCGCCTTTGAACGATTTGCTAAGCTTTCCCAAAATAAACTAAATACAAACATTGTTGCAATTAGAAGCGATCATGGAGGTGAGTTTGAAAATCACTTATTTGAAGAATATTGCGGTAACCATGGTATTGATCATAACTTCTCCGCTCCACGTACTCCTCAACAAAATGGGGTTGTGGAGCGTAAAAATCGAATTTTGGAAGAATTGGGAAGAACAATGATCAATGAAAGTGGCTTACCGAAATATTTTTGGGCTGACGCCATTAGTACGGCTTGTTATGTTCTGAATAGGGTGCTCATTCGCCCCATTCTAAACAAAACACCGTATGAACTTTTAAAAGGGCGAAAGCCAAATGTTTCTCACTTACATGTCTTTGGTTGCAAATGTTTTGTATTGAACAATGGAAAGGAAAACTTAGGGAAATTCGATTCCAAGGCCGACGAAGGTATCTTCCTCGGATACTCTCAATCTAGCAAAGCATATAGAATATACAACAAACGATTACTTACTGTAGAAGAGTCTGTACATGTCACTTTTGATGAATCCAATCCGAGAAACGTCGGAAAGGGTAGTGTTTTTCATGGTGCAGGTACATCTACCGAAGACATACTCAAAGGTGGCGAGCCGGGGATTGATCAACCCGACATAGTCAAAATTGAGGAGGACAAAGATGTACACCATGAGGAAACCGAGGTAGTTCATCCGCCTTCAAACGATGACCTCCCTCAAGCTTGGAAGTCTTCCAAAGACCATCCAATCGACAACATTCTCGGAGATATCTCAAGGGGTGTAACAACTCGATCTAAGCTAAGTAATTTCTGTTATCACTTCGCTTTCGTTTCGCAAATGGAACCTAAAAACCCTAAAGAAGCCCTACTCGATGAACACTGGTTTTTATCAATGCAGGAGGAACTTAATCAGTTCACCAGAAATGAGGTTTGGGACCTTGTCCCTCCTCCGCAAGATCATCGAGTAATCGGCACCCGATGGGTGTTTAGGAACAAGCTGGACGAAAACGGGGTAATAACCCGTAATAAGGCGCGTTTAGTCGCGCAAGGGTATAACCAAGAGGAAGGCATCGACTATGAGGAAACTTATGCGTCGGTTGCCCGACTCGAGGCTATACGCCTTCTCCTTGCTTTCACCTGTGCGAAAGACTTTAAGCTATTCCAAATGGATGTCAAGAGTGCGTTCCTTAACGGTCACATAAATGAAGAGGTTTATGTCGCACAACCTCCGGGTTTCGAATCCCATGAGTATCCTGATCATGTTTATAAACTAAAAAGGGCTTTGTATGGCCTCAAATAAGCTCCTAGAGCTTGGTATGAGAGACTAAGCAAATTCTTGCTCGATCAAGGCTACTCAAGAGGAAAGGTTGACACAACCCTCTTCATTAAACGTCAAGGAAAGCACTTGATATTAGTGCAAATTTATGTAGATGATATCATATTTGGATCTACTAACATGAATCTTGTGAGAGAGTTTTCTGACCTTATGCAGGGCGAATTCGAGATGAGTATGATGGGGGAGCTCACATACTTTCTCGGTCTGCAAATTAAACAGCTCAAAGAAGGAACTTTCGTGAGCCAGACAAAGTACTGTTTGGACCTTATCAAGAGATTTGACATGGCAAAAGCAAAGGCCATAGACACCCCCATGCCTACGTGTACAAACTTGAACAAAGATGAAGACGGTAAGGAAGTAGATGTAAAACGGTATAGAGGAATGATTGGCTCACTCCTTTATCTTACTGCTTCTCGTCCCAATATTATGTTTAGCGTATGCATGTGCGCAAGATATCAATCATGTCCCAAGGAATCCCACCTAAAAGCCGTTAAACGAATACTTCGATACCTATCCGGTACTCCAAAGTATGGACTATGGTATTCCAAAGGTAATGGTTGTTCATTGGTAGGCTTCTCCGATTCCGATTTTGCCGGTTGCAAATCGGATAGGAAGAGCACCAGTGGCACTTGTCACTTATTTTCAAACTCTTTGGTCAGTTGGCATAGCAAGAAACAGGTTTCAGTTGCTCTGTCAACCGCCGAAGCGGAATACGTTGCCGCCGGTAGTTGTTGTGCCCAAATCCTATGGATTAAGCAACAACTATTGGATTTTAACCTCAAACTTGAACGTATTCCCATTTTTTGTGACAATACAAGTGCCATTAACCTGACCAAGAATCCTGTGCTACATTCTCGCACCAAACATATCGAAATTCGACATCACTTTCTTCGGGATCATGTAGAGAAAGGTGACATTGTATTTGAACATGTTAATACTGAAAATCAACTAGCGGACATTTTCACAAAGCCGCTAGCCACTGAACCTTTCTTTCATATCCGCCGAGAACTTGGCATTCTCGATATTTCGGAACGGGCACTATAATCTACTGTTTTACCTTATTCCATATAAGACTTTAATCTTGTACTTCTAACAAATCTATGTTGTTGCAAGCACAAGTTTACCGTTCACCAAGTCACTCCGGCATCGAGGTGATACTGTTCCTCTCTTTCTCTCTCTGCAAAGTCTCATGATTAAAATAGTTATACCTCACAATGATGTTGTTCATATATACATGATATCTCTCTTTGGTTGTTTATTGCTGTATGAATTGTTATTTATGCATAAAACCTGTCAACGCATGTGCTAAATAGTGAAAAATTGAAATTTGGACTGTATGAGTCGACCGCAGCAGGGCTATGGTCGACGCACGCTTAATAAATTCTGTATTTTCTCAAATATCAAACAGTATGCGTCGATGCATACAGAGGTATGGTCGACGCATCCCTCGAAAATTTTGTTTTTCTGCAGAAATTTTTTTAAATCATTTCATGCATTTCCATTCAAAAATCATCATTAAGTGTGCATTTACATTCCATCACCTTTCAAACTACCCACTACATTGTAACTTGCATCTACCTAGTGGCTATTGTTCCTTGATCTTCCATCTTCCCAAAACCCTAACCTTCCTCTATAAATAGGGAAAAACCTCTCTCTAGCAGAATCACTCTCACAACCCTTCACAAACCTTCACTCTATACCCAAACACTTAGTTTCAAACCTGCTCAAATGGCTTCCACATCACGCAGACCTTCCGGCAAGAGATCCCGAGAATCATCCGCCGTATCTCTACCCATATCTGCTGTATCGCTCGTTCCACCCGCTCGCGTCGAAGCCTTCAACAAAGATATCAGCAAAAGAGGAGTTGTGCAACAACATGCGTTCTACAAACTTACCGCCGAACGCATGCACCTCGCTGAAATCATGGCTCTGCTGCAGCATCAAGGCTTTATCAACTTCTTGGAATGCAACACTAAATACAGTGAAGACTTAGTCTGAGTGTTCTACACCGGCCTTCATGACAACTTTCGCGGGCACAAGTTTCACTCCAGAATTGGCCCGACAAAGGTACCGCTTAAATCAAATATCTGGAACCAATATTTTGATATGTCTGTGGATGATGCTGAAAATCCTCTACCTGAGGTAACTGACTCTAACCACATAGATGGCTACGAGTTTAAGAGTGCATTGAATGACATGCTGAAACGACCATATCCTGATCAGTTTGTGAACAGTGACGCGTTCCCACGAACTGTCACTGCCGGCAAGCTGAAAGCCGGAGAAAGGATTCTTCAGTGGATTGTCTCACGCATCCTGCGACCAAAGAAGGGCGGTCTCTCCAGAGTCGAACAGGCCGAGGTTCATCTCATCTACATTATGAAAAATAAGAAGAAAATCAACTGGCCGTACTACATTGCCAGTAGAATGTTTAATCTACGTGATTCCGGACGAGGAACGGCTCTTGCCTACGGATCCTTCATTCAAGAGGTCCTGACTGCAACCAACGTTAATCATCCGTCTTTCCCGTACACTTCCATCTCATCTGACAAAGAGTTCAGCACAAAAACTATGTCTATGATGGGATATCTTTGGTGCAATGAGTGGAGAATGTATAAGTTTGTTCGAAGAGGAAATGTTCCTGCAGATGATGATAGTGATGAAAGCGAAGAACAAGAAGATGAAGAGGAAAATGAAGAAGAGGAAGCCAGACACGCCTTTGATCACAATGGTGGAGATGATATCCCTCCACCCGTTGACACTCACGACTACCTGGACTCCGCTTGGGCTCAGCAGTCGCATTCAACTGAAGAAGATGTTCCACGCTGGGGTGGCTGGGGTGAATGGCAACATACGGGCTGGTCAACTCAACGTCAATTCTACCGGCCGTATCACCAAGATGATGAAGAATCTCCTCCGTCCCCTCCACAGCAAGCAGAATCTTCAGAACTGTTGGATATGATGCGCAATATGCAGATCGCTCAACAGTCCTTCATGCAAGCTCAAGATGAGCGCTATGCTCATATTAACGAGCAACTTCAAGCCCAAAATGAGCGTCTCGACACCTTTTCTACAAGCATGAATGACCGGTATGCAGCCTTTTCGGCATCATTTAAACGTCAGGAAAGGTCGATCGACGAGAGTCTCAAGCATCTGAACGGTGTCACCGAATACCAATCATCTCTGGCTGACCCCTACAAAAACCCGGGCATTTGTTATCATCCAGGACACCGCCATTAGGACATAGACATTCACATGCACTTTGTAGTTTGATTGTTATTTTGAATGTATTTAGCTCTCTGTTTTACTTGTTCTTAATTAATGACTATTGCTCAGAAATGACATTGGTGTGATATTATTATCTGTTTATGTTATTTCCTGTGAAATTTCCTTGTTATCTTGAATAATCACTCTGTCTCTCTTTTTGATGTTGTCAAAGGGGGAGAAAAAGTGTACAAAGTAGGCAGCCAAAAATGCCCACAACTAACAGTCGCTTTCTGCAGATAGCCTTAGATTACAAAAGAAAGGGGGAGTGTGCAAAATGTGTCAATACCGCATGCTGTTTGTCACGTTGATTTATACAGGTTGTCATCATCAAAAAGGGGGAGTATGTAAAGACAAAGAGTCAGACAACATACGATCGCAAGTTTCGATGATGACAAAAGACCATCATGCACGTCTACAAACAAATGCAACACATTACCCATCATATCCTTTCCTACGCTTATCTAAACCTATTATAATGTTTAAGAACATATGTGGACAAAGTGTGATCATGACGAAATGCATGAAAATTACAAAACACAGATTTATGCAGATTTGAAGACTTTGAGTCGACCATAAGGGTCAGCTCAAAGCTCACGGGTCAGTGCAAAACTCAGCCAAACTGGAGATTGGTCAGCGCATACGTGTTTGAGTCGACCATAAGGGTCGGCGCATAACTCACGGGTTAGCGCATAAAACCCTTGAGTTGACCAGAGGTCGGCGCATGGCATAATGATGCTATCCATGGGTCAGCGCATGAAACCTTGGGTCGACCATAGGGGTCGGCGCATTTCCCACGGCTCAGCGCACGCCGACCTATGGTCGACCGCTCGTGCGTAAACTCAGTTTTCTGAGTATTTTCCACTGTTTGAAAAACTGTTATTTTTGGTTGGTTTTCCAGTTACTATATATAGAAGTCAAAACACTTTTATCAACTAACATTTGTCAATTTGAGTTCAAGTGTTCAAGGAAACAAGAAAGAGTGAAAAAGGTGTCCAAGACTCATCATCTTCATCTTCAACGTTTCACAACACATCAACTACACACAATCATTTTTGATGCGGTTCGTGATCGATTAAAGGTGATAAGGTTCGAAGCTGTGATCGAAGAATCCGGTTCGGGTTGAAGCTTGTGGCAGGTTCTTTCTTGAATAAAACCGTTAGGGTTTTGTCCTCCAATACGGGTTTGTGTTTGGGGTTTTTTGGACGAATTACTTCATCAATATTCAGCTGAGCGAAGGTGATTGAGAAGAGGAAGTCTTCATCAGTCTAGTAGCGGATTCGGTGATATTGAAGTGAAGGATTCAGGTTCAATTCGTTGTGTTTGAGATCAGCCGGGCCGAGGGTTTGAAGAACGGAAGATTCTTCAATAAAGGGGCTGGAATCGGAGGTCTAGCAACAACGATCGAAGGTCTTGATTCATCTTGAATCAAGGAACAAGGATAGGAAGCATCATTCAACACATTGGAAGTTCTGTTGTTTACTTGCTTTGCAATCCTTGTATAAACGGTTAAATTTCACAGGTGATATCTAATTAAATCATCTCAATTCTAAGTTTAGAATTGAGGGCAGACGTACCCCGAAGCGAGGACGGCGGGGGAACTGCCTCATCAAATCTCTGTCTTCTTTAATTTTCTGCATAATCGTTTTTCAGCTTAAAAATTAAGTGATTTTAGTTTAAGCAATTTTACCAAACGTTGATATAAGTTGAGTAAGCGATTAAGATTGTTGTTTGAATCCAAAGTACAATAGTATATTGTACTAGATAAATTTGAATTACTTACTCAACTCAAATATCTCTTGGAGTGTATGCACACCAAGTGTTTGTTAATTTGCATAAGTCAAAGTTGTCTTAAGTGTGCATCCAGTTTAATTTGGTATTTTGGATCATTGGAACTAGGCTTGCTAGTTAGTGAAATATATCATTGAGTGTGCTAATAGTGTAGTGATTTGTATTTCACTTTATCTCTAATCCATTAGCTTAACGCATATCCGGTTTTCCAATAACGGTTTGTTTTAGACTAAAATTTTCCTCGGCCGCTTCCGCACTTAAAACAAATTTTTAAAACCAATTTTCTTTTAAATTGGCAGCGCCGACTCAAGTTTTTAATTGGGATCTATTCAACCCCCCTTCTAGATCCGTGCCATAGTCTAACACCTCCTTCATTGGGTTTGTTTTGGGAGCGATCACCAAGCACTTTGTGATTATATCATACTTGTATTTTATCATTTCACTAACCAAAATACAAAAAATATGTCTTTGCATTTGTCTAACTCTTTTGTAGGTAGGGCATGATCTCATTGATTCATCAAGATCACATCTAGGGTTTGAGACCCTCATTAACAAGGAGCACAACCAAGAATTGTTTCAAGAATGGTTATGAACATCATATATGAGTCCCAATGTTCTCTACATGTCATATTGATCAAGTTTTCTTCAAGAGTTTGAGGGTGATTTGCCTTGGAAACCCTAGTTTTACGAGGTATCTTGAGTAACTTCTCCAACAAGCTATCTCACCAATTGATCAAATTTATCAAGGGACACTTCAAAAATCATCATCTTATGCATATATGATCTACCATGAGCCAAGAAAGTCAAGAGAATTGGAAATTAGCAAGTTGGTTGATGGTGGTTGGCCAGATGAATTCATCTGATCAAAACTAGGTCTCCCTAGATCCTATCTCCTACAATTTTCACCATATGAAAATTATTCCAAGATAAAACTTACTCTAAATGACATTATAAACAACTTTCATGTTGATACCTAGATCTAGTTTTGCTTGGAAAATCATTTTCTATGTTGGAACATTATAGGTCATTTTGTCTAAACCCTAATTTGAAAGTCAACTTCCCAAGGCCATAACTTGCTCAATTTTTATGAGATGAAAGATTTCCAAGTTGAGCAATCAAATTCAATGTGTATAATTCAACTTTGATGTTTTTAGTGGGAGCTAATTCAACTTTTTTGAGCATGTGATATGAAGCTACATTATAGGTCACTTTTGACCTATACCATTGATCAAGTGATTTTTCCAAACTTCAAAAATGCATAACTCTATCATTTCAAATCCAAATGACATGAAATTAGTGACCATTTTGAAGTTCTTTAAGATAGATACAACTTTGATTAAGACACTTTTCTCACTTGAAGCTCATATAAAAAGTTAAGCAAGGTGGAATATTGAGACATATGGCTTGACACTTAGAAAAAAATTGATATGTCAAATTTTCCCAAACTTCCACCTCAAATTTCTTCAAGTTCCAAGCTCCAAATGAAAAAGTGTTCAACATAAAACTTGTTCCTCTTGATCTCACCTTTCCAAAGAGCTCAAATTCATTCATTTTGGACTTGAAATGCATAAGTTGCGCATGGCTTAAACAGGCTGATATCATTTGGCATGGATCAATCTTCAAACATCAATGTACATGTGCCTTGCAATCCAAGCCTACTTCAACACATCTGATCTTCAATTTGGACCTTCAAACCATCATTTCATGGGCCTATGCACGCCCATGCAGCATTGCATCATCATTTGCCAATTTTGGAAAGTGAAAGTGAGTGTGCAAATATCACATGATTCATCTATAAATAGAGCTTCAATTGCTCAGAATTCACAACACTATTGCGCCAAATTTGATCCCCCATTGGAAACCCTTCACTCTCATAGGATAAACCTGATAAATTCATTTGAATTTGAGATTAAATCTCCACTGTTTTGGAATTCAATTCTACAGGAATCCATTGCTTCTAAACCTTTCCATTCTCTTCCTGCAAGCAAGTGAAGTGAGTCCAAGCACAAGCTAGATCAAGATCCATCGTGTTCAGACCTCCATTGAAGGTAATTTGCAGAAATTTTAAACTATTCGATTCTCTCAAATTCTTGCTTAATTCAATTGATTCTTTGGTTGTCCGAAGTCCTATCAATGTAGGCAAGAAGATTGAGTTGCTTTGAGGTCAAATCGAAGCAACTCAATTCATGTACCTCAATTTTCAATTCCACATATCTCTCAATATATTTGGAATTGGAATGAATGAAGGTTAGATTCGAGCTCAGTGTCATTTTTTCTTCAAGATTATGTCCTTGTTTCTCTTTTTGGTGATGGTTCATCTTGACTAGTCTGGTGAGGACCACCGGAGAAGATGATCGGAGCTCTGGCTCCGGCGATGACTTGGCAAGGCTGAGAACCACAGGATCCATCCTTCACGTTTTAATCTTGATCGTCCCTTGTAATTAACATTGGTACAGCGCAGTTGACTGAGGTACATGTGAAACATGCGCTTTGGATCATCAGATCTGCTACCTCAATTAATGAGGGAGATCTGATGGTCCACGTAATTTAGAATTTCTGAAATTTTATTTTAATTGCATTTTCTTCAATAATTCATATTAAATTTAATATTGATCCAAAAAATATGGGACTTTCACCAAAAAAATTCAAATATTTTTCTCTTTCGTATTCTGAATTAAAATTATTTTTTGGATCATTATTAATATTTTTCATGAATTAATTGATTTTGCATTTGTTTTAATTGTTTAAAAATATTTTTAAATGTCCAAAAATTATGAAATTTTTTCTCCAAGGTCCTTTGACATTGTTTGACCTATGATAAATCTCATGGCCATTTCTTTGGTGTTTTGATGAGATTTTAGGAATTGGACAAAACATATTTGAATTAAATGCACTATTTTATTATTTTTAATTGAATAAATGCCATTTAAATTGTGTTGACCATTTGTATTGACTTAATTGAGTTTGCTTGTTTGTTGTTGGGCCTTGGTCAAGGTTGATTTGACTTTGTCAAATTAATATCATTGGATTTAGGGGATTGATGAAATGTACATTCCATCTCCCAAAATGAATGAATGATATTAATTTGTAAAAAATCCTCCTTTGACCAATTTGTGATCTCATTCATCCCCTTTCCTCTTCATCTAGTTCCCCTTCTTCATTCATTCATTTCCATTTGGCCTATGACATCTCAAAGTCCTAATGCTAGTTGATTCAAAATTGACATGAGTATGAATGAGATTAGACCACACCTTTTGCATATTTTTTGTGTGTGGTATGTTTCATGAGCATAGTTCATTATACTATGTCTCCAACATTCATTAACACCAAAAGTCTATTGCCCGACCTCAAATAGTTATGACTTCTACATAAGTCCAATTACGATTGCTTAACATAGCGCTAAATTTGTGACACAAAAGGCATAAGCATTCTAGTTAGTGAGATTGTAAGTCTCCCCTCTTTCATGGTATTGTGTGAAAAATTGGCCTTCTTTCCTTCCTTTGGAAGATGTTTTGGTTCAAGGATCCATGCTTGTGACAAGTGAGTTAAGTGTTCTCCAAAGAATGTCTTGAAATCAAAAGCAAAACAAAACTAATCTAACCTACTAACTACTAACTTTTAATTTCAAGCTTTTACTTTAATGCAATTTATTTTTAGCACTTTATTCCATTTGCCATTGTACATATCATTCTAATTGTTTATGTTAATGTAATTTTCACTTTGTCCACTTGGACCATATTGTGTGATATGTTTTGTTTGTGTTACTTTGTTTGTTTGTGTGGTCTTTGACCATTAATGTACATAATAATCATAAAAACCCTAAAAAACTTTTGAGTTGACTGTTGGTTTGATCTTGAGCAAAGGACTTAGAATCTAGGCAACCTCCCTAAGCTAATGGACTTGGCCAATGCCAATTTGTTGAAGAACCAAGTGTTTGCAATTTGAAATCCATCTGATACATCTTTGAAGATCTCTCTAAGATTCATCTGCAACATGATCATGGTGTAGCTGTTATTTTGAACATGTGACTTATGGAATTCATCTGTTGCATGGGCCATTTTAAAGAAGATCATGAAGTGGATAAGCTTGGATGAGGCCATCTTTATTTGATGCATTTCTCTTCAAGATAATATAATTGTGCATTTGTGTGTTGCTTGATTCTAAAAGTCCAAGGGAATTCTGGGTTTCTATTGACATTTTTGTTTATTTGATTGCTACCCATTTGGTCAGATCTTTTCAACTCTAGACTTTTAATTTTGTGCATAGGGTAGTCTCTTAATCTTCTCCCCATTTATTTAATTTCAAAATCTCTTCCTCCATTTTTTAAAATATTCTTTGTGTGAACTATTTTTGTTCTAAACCTTGACCACTTTTGCAAAAAAGGATAGAAACTTTGGCCTTATGCCATTGCATTTTCAAACTTATTTTCTTAAATCAAACTTGTAAATAAATTTAACTATACTTGACTTAAACTTTCAAAAAGCCAAAAAGAACTAACTCATTCAAACCATTTTCAGGCCTTTGTGCCATTCAAACCTAATTTTGTTAAAATCAATGCACCCATTTTGAAATTTGTAGTACGAACTACGAGGTTTTGATCCCTCATTTTTATGTTGGTACGTAGGCACAAGTCTGAAGGTCTTGTCAAACACAAAAATATAATTAATGAATTCTTTTCTCATCCCCCCATTCTATTTGTTTATAAACATCATTTTGTACAAAATACATATGCACACAAAAAGGGCTCCCAAGGAGTACCTAGGACACTTTGGGTGCTAATACCTTCCCTCTGTGTAACCAACCCCCTTACCTATGATCTCTGACTTTTATTAGTTTTTATTTGAAAACTTCTTACTTGTTGGGTTTTGTTCGTACTTTTTTCCTTTTTCCCTTGGAAACAATAAAAACGTGGTGACAACTCTTGTTAATTGATCTATAGCTTGTCAATAGCTTGATGATCATGAATTTCCGGCTACATGTTTCTCTGAACTTTATTTTGCGTAGTTTATTTTAATACGTTCATTTCATTTTTTTGCGCATTTTCACGTCCGATTTTGTTCATTTTGATTTTCTTTTGTCTTTGTTTTTTATCAAAATATTGAGAAAAAATAAATAGAAATGAATAATTAATCAATTTTTTTTATTAAAAATATTAAAATTTTATTTCATTTTCATTTTAAACTCATTTTTAACACTCAAAAATATCTAAGGGTGTTATGGATATTAAATTAAAATAAGTAAACCCTTAGAAGTTATTATTTATACTTAACTCAGTACTCTTGACTAGGAATGACAACAAATATCCATGGAGATAGGTACTAGTCCCCCGCTACCTGCCCCGTTTAGTAAATATGATACTCGTATATGCCTCATACCCGTTTGGATATTTTTTAGACGGGTATCCGTGAATTTTGAAATATCCACGGATATTTATGGTTATCTATGGATACTACTTTATATATATATATATATATATATATATATATATATATATATATATATATATATATATATATATATATATATATATATATATATATATATATATATATATATATATATATATATATAAACTTTTTTATACCTTTTAAAGACCAAAAAATAAGTTTCAAATTTAACACATAAAAATAATTATAAAAATAAATCACATTTATCTTATTTCTTCTTTTATCAAATAATTATATTAGATTCAATAAAATAATAATAAATTCATATTCAACAAAATAATAGTAATAATAATGATAATAATAATAATAATAGTTTCATATTTAACATAATAATAATAATTTTAGATTAAACAAATTAATATTTAAGTAATTTTGTTGTTTATTAACGGATACAAATATCCTCGGATACGGGTACTATCAAATTCGTATATGTGTCAGTCCATAAGAAAACGGGTAACCAAATATCTATTTATTTTATTCGTGGATACCCATTAAGAAATTTGTGTCCATGACGGGTTTTATCCGCGGGTATCATGGATACATGTTTTTTTTGCCATCCTTACCCTTGACCAACTTACTAGTGGCGCATCACTTCTCTGATCTCTCTCAATTTACAAAAAATCAAAAATATAAAAGTTGAAAAAAATTGAAAGGAGGTTGGATATTCAATTACATGATAAAATCTCCTTCCCTCTCTCTACAACTCCCTTTTTCTTCTTCCTCACACATCTCAAATTTCTTCTTCATATCTCTTCATCTACTCATCATAAACAAAAAAAACTCCCTCATGTGTTCTTAACAGAAACTCATTATACCCTCCTCACATCTCATACTACTCCTTCAAGCCACACATCAGTCCTTCAACCACACCACTACAACACAACATCTTCGTCTGGCCACCTCCACGTACATCACAAAACATTCCGGCCAACCATCCTCCTTTGACCTACGCCTCACACCAAACATCACCATCATCTTCTCCTTTCAAACAACAAACTATGCACACCACCACCAACTCATGTTAACTTCCTTCAAACACACTCACGACCAACTTCTCTTCCATGCAAATCTCACTCATCTCCATAACCTCCATCTGTTTCAGCTTCATCACCAAATAGATCACTCTTCCAACTCTCTCCATACACCACCAACAAATGAACTCTGACGCACCAACAAAACCACCATTTCGTGAACCATCACCCAACTATCCCGACCAAGATAACACAAAACACAACCATACTCACACCATATAACAACATGGTGTCATTGCTTCATTACGACCACCACACGTTGTTCACCACCACCACAAACTCAGCTTCACCGTTCACGACTCCAACAGCAACAACAACATCATTAAATAACTTAGTCGGTAACGAGTTGTTTTAATTTTTGTTGTGTTGATGAGTATCTATTTTTATTGTGTATGTAAATCTTGATATGATTATGTTGTTCTCGTTGCGTTTTTGGATTATTTTCGTTCGGATGTTGTAATATTCTGAAATGGTGTAATATTATATATATATATATATATATATATATATATATATATATATATATATATATATATATATATATATATATATATATATATATATATATATATATATATATATATATATATATATATATATATATATATATATATATATATATATATATATATATATATATATATATATATATATATATATAGTTTATGTGCTTACTGCTTGTTGTGTTGAAATTGGATCAAATTCATACATTCGAGATGATTTTTAATGTTGTAATGTTGTTGGATTTTCTATTGGTATGACAATGTAAATATTTAGTACACATGCTAATCTTTGTTGTTTATTATCGCCTCAAAATCAGATCCGGTCATATTACGTGCGTTTAGTTTGGTTTGTTTATCAGCATTACGTTAAACACATTTTGTTTCAAATGCGATGGGCGCATCTGCGTTAGCAAATTGCTGGCTGGTTTTCTTTTGCTTATGTGTGACATTGTGATTCTGTTATCATGGCGTTCAATTCAGATTTGTACGCACTTTTGGTAACTTAACATAATGTCAATTCGCGTTTGCTTTCGCTGCTTTGTGTTTTGTACGATGCTTTGTTACAACACAATTCTTTGTGTTCGATTTATTTGCAATGATTGTGCTTCGAGTTAGAAACTTATTGTTTAATTTGTGGTAGCGCGACATTTCAATTTCATTACACCATATTTAAATTATGCATAGACATCTTTGTATTGCATGTCTTAACGTTACATGAACTCAATTCGTGTCCTCGCGTTGCATTTAATTTAACACATGCATGTTTACTATTTGATTCATTTGTGATGAATATGTGTTGTTCATGATTGTTATATACGTATTGTTGCCCCATCATTTTTGTTGTGTGTGTGTGTGTGTGTGTGTGTGTGTGTGTGTGTGTGTGCGATATTGCATCTCGTACAATTTGTGGCATTAAGTTAAGCCTTGCATTATAGCTCGCACCCTTGCGTTTGAACTTGCAAACTTGCGTTGCAATTTGTGCCTCTCACCATTCTTCAACCATTTCGCCATCGATTCTAAACCATTTTCAAACACAAATCAAACACTTTTTGGATAAATTCCAAGCCAATTCACCAAATTCTTTTTCATAATAAAATCATAAGAAAAGGAACATTGGAGTACACACTCTAAGAACACCTTGAATAATTGGCTTTGAGGCACACGTCTCGGTCTTACCTAGCATTCTTCTTCCATTATAAAACACTTAATCAAACTGGGAAGTAAAGGAACATTGGAGTATACACTCCATGAAAACATTGAATGATTGTCCCCGAGGCACACATCTTGGTCTTACCGAACGTTCATCTTCTACAAATAAATTTCATAAAAACTTTGAATGAAAAAGCTACATGGGGGTACACACTCCTTGCAACCTCGAATAATCGGCCCCGGGGCATACAACTTGGTCTTGCCGAGTGTTCCTCATCCTCCTGAAAAATTCAACATGTCAAACTTATCTTTTCTCGCCCCCACGCGATCAAAAATGTTTTTCACAAATAAATAACGTTTAGTCTATTCTACCACGATACAAACAAGTTCTTAACCCCCCCCCCCCCCCCTCTGTGAACATACAAGCCAACATTTCACCGCTAGAATGTGACCTAAACATCCATTCACTAAAATTAATCAACCAACACTCATTTGCTACCAAGAACTACGTACTTTGAGTTCCTGATCGCACATGGGGATACGTAGGAGCGGTATTCCACATCTCGTCAAGCATTATAACAATAAAAACACAAACATCTCTTTATCTTTCCAGAACTATGTCGCTTTGAATTCCTCATCGCTCTTGAGGATACGTAGAGGCAAGACTCGCAATCTTGTCAAGCACCCTAATAAAACCTTTTTGCGACCTTTTCTTTTTTCCTTTTACACTTTTAATAAATAAAATAAAACAAATAACAAAAGTTAACATTCAAATCGCAAATCTAACTAAATGGTTCCCGTTGAGTACAACAGATATGAGGGGTGTTAATACCTTCCCCTTGCATAATCGACTCCCGAACCCAAATTTGGTTGCAATAACTTTTTTCTTTTTATTTTAAGAGTTTTATCAACAATTTCCCTTTCCTTTTCTAATAAATAAATTTTTGTGGCAACTCCGGTATCATCTGCGAGCGTGTGAGTGCTCTATGTCATTTTTCGCACTGCGACATCTGGCGATTCTATTAGGGGCACGCGCTTCAGCTAGAGAGTCAAGCCTAATTTAGTTTGATTTTCGATGAATGTTGGCTTTGTTTATTTTGTTTTCTTATGCTTTCCTTTTTATCTTGCATGCTCATTATCCTATTTATCTAGGGGATTTGGGATGGCACTTTGAGTAAAGCTCTCCACCCGAGCTTAGGAAAAAAAGAGAAAAAATATAGGTTAGAATGGAAGTTGCATAGTGTTAGCGCACACGGTGCTCACCTTGAATGGCTAACATGAAGAATCCTCCTAGAGTAGACCTATTTATGGATCTCATTGTAAGATGGCTCACCCATCGCATAACGATGGTTCATAAAAGGTCTATGACTCTAGGAACCCCTTTAGAACCAATTTCGCTTTGGTAGTTGCATAATGTTATCCCCCGAGGTGCTCACCTCAAATGGATAACACAAAGAATACGCCTAAAGTAGACCTTTTTCATCGATCTTGTCATAAAATGACTCGCCCATTGTAGAACGCAGGTCCGATTAAGGCCTATGACTCTGGGAACCCAATCCAAACACCGTAAAGCCAACATTGTGAGTAGTTTGTTGGTAGAAAGCTTAAAATTTTCCCATTATAGGGACGCCTCTTGTGTAGGGTGTTATGTGCTACTCATGTTGTCCCAGATCCTCACAAACACACATGACCTTGCATTGCATCCGTGAATGACATGAATTTTCATTTTTCATAAAAATCTTCTGACGTATCAAAAACACAAAATGCATTGACATTTCATCAGCATGCATTCGCATAACCAGTGGTTGATTTCCCGGTACCAATATCAGACTTGAGCCAGATCTCAAAGGATCACTGACCCATTGGAGCAAAAGCAGGTTATGTTAAGAGAAGATGTTGACTTTATGAAAAATAAGCTAGACCAGCTCGTGGAGGCCATGTCATCTTTGGAACAGGGAGAGGACAACATTCAATAGACTGCAGTTGTTGAGAATGCCATTCCACCTCAAGTAAATGGTCATGCCCAATCTCATCCTGTACGGATCCCAGATGAGAACACTGCTATTCAAGAACACCCCAATGTCCGAGATGGGCATACCTCACCTCATGATACTATTTAGTATCATAAGTTTTCATTCCCCACGCCAAATCCCCAAGGGGAAATCCCAATGGTGAATGTTGAACGACCACAAGATGTTAAGATTGCTGAAAGATGTTGCGTGTTGGAGGAGAAGCTTAGAGCCATAGAGGGGCATAATGCATATGGGCTCTATGCTTTTGACACGTGCTTAGTGTCGGACGTGGTAATACCTCCAAAGTTCAAGACACTATATTTCGAGAAGTACAAAAGGATTAACTTGGTCATGCGGGTCCATCGGCCAATGTTGTGGGAAAAGTTGCTAAGAATATGTGTTGAAGTGGCTATCATACCAGACTCAACGAGCATGCCGACCTCCAACTCTAAAAAAGGCCATCCCAATAGTGAATCAAGCACGAGAGAAGTTCCTCAATGCTGGTAATCATTAGGTCATTTCATCATTTTTCATTCTTGTAATTTTTCCTGTTTAACAAGTACTGTTTACATTTGAATTTGTTATTTTAATGATAATGTTAATGAAATGAGCATGCATGATTTGAATCAATCCTTCTATATTCACTCATTTTTTCCTGATTTACCGCAAAAATAAACACAAAAATATATCCATATCTCTCCACTTCATTTATCTTTTATCAAACTCTTGTGTAAGCAAATATTGGAAGGAGCATGACGAAAAATGAAATGCCCAAAATTGCTAACGGTATGCTTTCTAATCGAACTTTATTGATGATGTAATGCATTGTTTCAAACCCTAAAACACCGAAGAGATAATGAGTTAGTCCATAGTCAGCCACTTTGAGCCTAGAAGTTGGTGTTTCTTTCAGAAGTAAAAACCCTTACGCTTAACCACGGGCAAGGTAGTTTTGTTCAGTTTAATCTGACTATGCATTCAAATTGCCAGGTAAAACATCCCATTTGGGGATCAACCACATGCTATTCTTGGCACATGTTATGGCGTGTTGAAGAAATCATGAAAAGTCCAAAAGTTATGGCGGTTGTTCCTCAGTAACCAATAATATGGTAGTCACAAGCCTTTCAACAAGATCAAAAAAAAATCCCACTAAGTCAAACACCAGAAAAGGTGACTTAGGCAAAAAAAAAACAGGGCATCCTGGTGGACTCGAAGCTTCAAAGAAGCGGTCTAGGCAAAAATAAGGGATAAAAAGCAACAAAAAAATCAATCAAAATAGTTCGTTAAAATCCTCAACAAAAACAAAGAAAAACAAGATCAGTTGACTACCATATAAAGAATCAAAGGGTCACCAACATTCTTGACAAAAATACATATAAGGTAACTTCCATTTCAAGAAAATCTCATTAGATCTTGAATCATCATCCATAAACCTTCAAACTCTCTTGGAAGTTGAATGCGTGTGTCAAATTAACTGAATGTGAGACTGGAGATCATCAAAAAGAAGGGGTGGGTTAAAATTAAATTTTGAGCCTTATATCCGTTTGTTCAAAAACTTGAAACATGCCATGTTACAATCCTCAAAAGACCTAATTGAAGCAACGTTTATTCTGAAAGCATACTACAACAAGGTTGCGTTAAACCTACTCCTAGATATTCGCTAATCATCTGTATTGGCATCATTTTCTTGCAGTATCTTTCACTATTTGAATAGCTAAATCAACATTGCATTTAGATTAATGGTCCACTCGCTGCACATCACCACATCATTTTAATAATGATTTTTTTCAAAACCTGTTAAACATCGCATTAAAATTACCATTTTTAAATGAACAATTTTAACTGGAAGTAGGTACTTGACATCAGGGAAAGTCCAACAAGGGGAAATCAGAGAGGAACTTAATCGTTCATCAATGCTAACCAGAATTAAGACCACCACAGAACCATATGGATCAAGAGCAAGTCACCTAGAGATTTTATCGATCAAGGGAAGATCACCCCAAGAATTGGTCAATCTGAAACAAATCTCCAAACATCAGTCGGTCAGGGAGAAATCATTTTAAAACTTAGTCAACCTGGGGAGAATCACTCAAAGTTCATATAGGGGAAAGTAACCTTGAGAGCACAGTAGAATCAACCACTCCAAGAGTTAATTAGTCAAGGACAACTCTTTTCAAAATCTCATACTAGGGCAAGCCACCTCAAGAGCATTGTGAAGCCTACTCTCTAACGGTCGGTCAATCCAAAGTAAATCATTCTAAAATTGGTTAATTAGGGGAAAATCACTATGAGGTTCAAACAATGGGACAAATCATCTCAGACCATGGCATAAGTTTTCCTAAATGTCCTTTCAAAGAAATTCCTTCTAAGACCTTACAGACTAGGGCATACAAGTTGCATAGGTGCAGGACCTCTCCATACTTTCAGATTACTCAAGCAGACCTTACTATACACCAACAACTGTTGAGTTTGAAACGAGTGTTAGGGGATCATGCTAGCATAGCATCCTATCATCTTGTGGCAAGGAAGCCTTACGGTATAGTGAAAACATATTCGTCATGCATTGATTATGTCAATACGCTATAACAAATCATCTTCAGGTCACCCATGGCTTAATCGGCATTGAAGTTAGGGTTCTCCCATGAACAAGCGCACAACTCGCCAACAGCGGATCAAACTTGGGGCACCAAGAGCATCCACGTCTTCCTTCTGATCACCGTATCGTCAAAACTCAAAATGTCGAGAAGTCAAACCTTTTCCACCAACCAAAAGTCCAATCAGTATTGTCGTACCCCAAAATTTGCCCTCACCTTTTCACTTTTCATCTAATCTATGGCTGAAGATTCATCTATACACATTCATCTGCGTTCACGTGCATCATGCATTCATCCTCACAAACATCATAGATTAAAAGCCCGTGAATAACATAATATGGTCTAGCTTGATCTTGGGGGATTACATCTTGATCTGTCATGCCTAAACCCTAATGTGCTTGGCTCTTATCCTAGATGGATCTTTTGATCCACAAAACCCCAAATGTGGGTGCTCATCATGGGTGATTAATTTGTTGACTTTGATTTGGGCTCAAAACCCTAGTGATAGGGGGTTGGATTTGAGCTTACTTCTTGAGCCTTGGTACTTGTTCATTTCACCCTTCACCTTGATCATAGAAGACACTAATTTTGTTGTAATCCTTTGTTCAAGGCAGTTTGGAACATCTAATCATCTTTTGACCATATAAGCTTGCAAACCCTAGGCCCTTGACCCATGGTTGTTTGTCTAATCATATGTAACTTGATCCCTGATCCCAAACCCTAATCTAGGAGGTGCTTTATGCCTAGTCATTTGTGGACTGTCTGGTACCCTAGTTCTTAACTCAAGGCCCTTATTCTTTGATTAAGGCCCATGTTTCATCCTTGGTCCACAAGGGGTTCAACTTGCATCATTCACTCAATATCATTAGCATTTCATATTACCTTTCCTAGCTTAGTTGAATTATGGTAAATTGTTGACTTTTTGGTCAGTCAGTTGCCCAAAGTCAACATATCATTAATATTGATTCTAAGAATTATTTATGCCTTGCCCTATTAATTCATCTTATCCAATAGGCATTATACTTTGTGTTAATTAACATTAGCATCCATACAGTTAAGTCACCAAGTTTAATCAAGTTGATAGTTTGCATTCATGGTAAATAATTATTTGTTTTAGCATGCACGAGTTAATCGACGTTTGCATTTGTCAACCAATTTTGATGTGCCTTACGAATTGCCATAAATCATGTTCCATTTCATGGTCATATCAGTCACTACTCACAATCGATAATTTTAACCAAATGGATACAAAAAAAATTGCATTACAATTGAACCTTGAAATATGAGTTCCATTACATCCCATTATCATGGCAAATAAGGTTTTACATGGGAACAATTAGGGGTGTTCGCGGTGCGGTTTGGACGGTTTTGACGATAAAAATCATCCGAACCGCAAGAGGAAAAAGCATACGGTTCAGTTTGGTTCGGTTGACTTTTAGAAATAAAACCAAATCAATCCAATACGGTTTGGATTGGTTCGGTTCGTTCGATTTTTTACAATATTTTTATTGAGCCATACATACACCTATAGAGAACAACATAACTTTGTATTTAGTCATTCATACATTACTAAATAACATCAAAACTTATCATATTTAGACAAAAAACTTCGCATTCAATATACACAAAATTAGATTAGACAAAAATGGAATAACATATATATATATATATATATATATATATATATATATATATATATATATATATATATTAGTAGAATAAAATAATATCAAAGACATTATAATAAAACATAAAAAACATATGAGATGAGAGATTAGAGAAGCTGAAAAAAAGAACATCAGAGATACGGAATTGAGAAGAAATGTGCGATAAAAATGTAATTGGAAGAGAAAATAGTAACATAAAAGGTAAAAAAAAAAGAACATAAGAGAGGAAATATTATAATAGAAAAGGCGAAACATACATGATAAAGAAGATGAGAAGAATGTGCGATACTACTATGAGAGATTTAAGAAGGTTGAAATTGAAACCCTAAGTGTGAGTAAGAGAAAATAGTTTTTAATTGTAAGGTTAAGGCATACTAAGTTTGAGTTTTGGATTGGATGTGGGATAATTGAAGTTTGAGTTGTAACATAATGCGGTTTGGTTTGGTTTAGTTCGGTTTGAAAAATACAAACCGCAAACCAAACCAAACCGTGCGGTTTTGTTAGAGAATGACCCAAACGCATCCGAACCAAATGCGGTTTTTTGCGGTTTTGGTTTGGTTTGGTTTGGTTTGCGGTTTTCTATTGAGTTGGTTTGGTTTTGAACACCCCTAGGAACAATTGAGAGAAAGAACTTTGGGCCATCTATCTGTCGTCGGCCACCATCATCCTCATGGTATGCCTCTAGGAATCGTGCATTTGAATGTCATAGCCAACCAGCATTGGTACAACATCATAACAGAATTGGTACATCAGTCCTCACTAGGCCATCTCACTAAACTAGTCCAAACATGGAATACAAACCAAGATGCCCAAGCAACCCAATCCTAAAACCTGCAAAACACAATTGTGTAATCAGCGGTAAATTAATCATTACCATGCTAATTATTTCATTCAATGATCATAGTTTCCACATTGGCATGGTTGATGTGATGAAGATGTTACCTTTACATGTGAAAGAGCAGCCATGGAAGATAAGCTCCTAATGGCCTACTGTAGTCTCGTGTGTGTCGTTTACATATGCACCAAGGCATAGGGAGTTCAAGGTTTTATTGACTGGCTTGATATCGTCACATTTGTAACAGGGCAGCCTGCAACCTTACGGGACATGACGCTAAGGTTCATTAAGCGGTATCATGGCAGCACGTCTGCGTCAGCATGGCAACATAACAACATTTCATTAACTCTGGAAATGCATGGTCTGCATCATGTCACGGACCTATACCAATACCATTTGCAACCTGCACAAGACCAAGTATTATCACACTCATCTATGAAAAGTCAAAACAGTTGGAAACATAAATAACAAAACCGATTTCAAAACTAAATCAACTTCCAATTCAACCCAAATCAATTTCAAATTCCCAGCCAATACCATAATAAATTAACCAAGTGATCCCATTTACCTATTTAACACTTGGGAAACTAACAGAGTAACAACTCCCCATCCAAAACTAACTAGCTAACCGAATTGGAACTGTAAACCAGGGCTAACATTTTGGCAGAACAAAGCAGAAATCATCCTAACAGATTTTTAACTAAAGTTAATACTTTAACAGCAGAAAATGAAGTTAATTGGCATTGCAATCTAACTAACATTGCTAAACAGTTACTAAAAGATTATTAACAGAATCTTAAACCTCCAACAAACTTCAACATGAGATTTTCTAACTGAATTAACAGAGTTATTATTCTAAGCCCTATATAATCATCAATCCAATCACTTTTCATTTTTTAAACAATCATTATCACTCCAAATCAGAACCGATCACAAACTCTTCACCATTCCTCTCTCCCTCAACCTTGCACAAAGCTCCATTAGGAAGTCGTTGGAGCTTCACATCGAAGCTCCAATTGTGCTTGAGCTAGGTCTCATCGCCATACAGTGCTTAACACAAATCATTCGTTCATACAATGCAGCCACATGCAGAAGCAACTCTGCCACGCATCAATATGCAACACAATAATAGGCACATAAGAATCGAGAAGAAGAAGGAGAGTAGAGGGAAAGAAGAGGAGAATTGAGGTACCAGTGAAGTCGTTGCCGTCGAGCCACCGCATCGGAAAATCTCTCCACTTCGAATCTGTAAGTTATTCCTCCGCTTCTTGCTTCTTTAATCAATGTGAATCTGTTGAATACGGTCGCGTTTCTTCTCGATTCTGTGTGCAATTTGATTTTGGTGGATCAATTCTGATTTGGTGAAGACGGATGATGAAGGCAACAATTCAAATTCAAATTCAATTTAGTGAAGCTCCATCTTGGATTCGAAGTTGAATTCCTTCATGGATTTCATTCGAACTTTTGGTGAAGTTGAAGGTTGAATTCGAATTTTGTGATGGTGATTGAGCTCTGATGTTCAATGTTGATTTGTTCATGGATTTAGGCATGGAATTGAGGCAGAAGAAGGTGAGAACATTTTTCTTGACGAAAATCAGAAGAAATTCACGATTTCTCTTTCGTCCTCGTTCATTCGTGCGGCCATGGAAATTCCGTCTTTCTTTGGGAGAACCTTCATTGTTTCCTGCAGCTTCAGGGTTTTTGGAGGATCAAGTGGATCCGTATTTCACGGCCCAAATAGTTTTCTTGATCTCACCTCTTCTATCTTTTTCACACACCCCCAAGACCCGTTCCAGCATCCATGGACCTTTACTTCCTGAATATTTCTTGGGCCCAGTCCCATTTTTTGGGGGCTATTTGTGCTGTTAGTTATTTTTTGTTATCTTTTAATAATTAGGTTTAATTAATAATTAGGTTTAATTAGCAATTAGGATTATATTTAGTAATTAAAATTTTTTAGTCTTGATTCGTTAATTAGGTTAATTAGAAAAAATAGATTAAGATAATTAAGACTTAATTCTTGGCTAACTAGAATTTCTATTTTAATTAGCATAAATAGATTTAGAAATTAAGATTATATTATCTCTAGATTCTTAGAATAATTAGATTGGTTTAGGTTTAAATTTTTTTATTTGATCTTTATGATTAGAATTTCAATTCAATATTAATGATTTGACCATTTTTGCCCTTGGGCCTAAAATTTTGATTTTTGTACATGTTTTCTTAGTTTAAGGTTTTAATTAGAATTGTCTGATTTTTATCTTAGTTGATTACTTTAATAGTTTATTATTATACATAGTCCAACTATTATTCTAATCCCATTGATTAGTGTTGACCAAAGGTTGCTTTGGTCAATCAAATCCTTTGTAATTGTGTTGTAAGCCCCAAGCCTATTCAAGTGGTAAAAAAACCCTTGATCACTTGATATGGCAAGTTCATTACGCTCAAGCTATTATGGATATGTTGAATCTCTGAAGCTCAAGACTTCAAACTTCAAATGCAAGATCAAGACTTCAAAGTCAACATCAGTCAAGCATGGCCATCAAAGTGGATTACTTCTCAAGCACAATAAAGGTGTCAACACTTGACAAGTGCAATTCAAATTGTAAGCAATAAGCCTTAAGAAATGATGAGACGGAGTTTCTCCTACCCTTGTCTAGAATGACTTTGCGTATGGGGTGTAGGCCCTAGCTATTCAAAGCATTCACCCATATTCATAGACTTTAGCACAATTCGCATCGAACAACTGTCAAGTCTTTGCAATACAACAAACAACATGGCATCATCAAGATCAATAATTAGAAGCCTTTAACAACACTTATCAATCATGATGAGGGTTATACGATATAAGCCTTAAGTAATGAGGAATGATGAGACGAAGTTTCTTCTGCCCTTGTCTAGAGTGACTTTGCGTACGGGGAATAAGCCCTAACTATTCAAAGCTCTCGTCCTTGTTCATAGACTTTAGTGCAATTTGAATCATGCAATAGACAATTCTTCTTCAAGCAAGCATATCAATCGTTCAACACTTCAATAATTGAGCATCTTTTGCTATTAGCAACTTGTGGTTGTACACCCTCATTCAATTCAATCATTTACCTTGAGAGGTGATAAAACTTGGTAATTCAATTATTTGCCTTGTAAGGTGATAAAACTTAGCATTGTTCTTTTCTTTGTAAGGTGATAAACCTTGGCTATTCAATTCAGTGCTTTTCCCTGAGAGTCATGGACTCTGGCATCTGATTCTCTTCGCCTGGTAAGGTGATAAACCATGGCAGTTTGTTTCATTGACATCGTTAATTTTAAACTTTGGAAGTGATACATTGCCTAGAAGGTTATGAACCTTGGCACTTCTGTTTCAGCCTAGAAGGGTAGTGTACCCTGGAAAATCAATCTCGTTCCCTTTTGTTTCAGCCGTAGTAGGCTAAACTAAGATTGCTCTGATTTTCTCATTGCATGATGAGAATATGTAGGCACGAGGGTCTGAATCCTCCGCGAACATACTTATTTATTATTCTTCCTTCCGCCTTAGGGAACCACTCATATCTTTTATGATCCATTACCTACCTTCGATCATAAACCGTTCACCTAGTGACATACCGTTTCTTTGAAATTAGATACATTTCTTTGGAATTCCATATATATACTTTTAGGACCATATAATGGCAAATCCACATTTGTACCTAGAGTTGTTTGGCTCGTATCCAGATATTTAATTCCTTCTTTTTTGGCTAAGACGTTGTTTCCCTCTATGGTACAAATTCCATTTATCTTATGGATTCCAATGTATACCTTTACCTTGGATTCAAACTATACCTATTTAGTCACTTGTTACCAAACCCTTCACTTATGTGACTTTGGTCACTTTGTTTTGTCCATCTCCATGATACACTCATAATCTACCTTCATTCACTCCATGCGATATACATGTTATCTTTGAGCCAAATACACTACCTTTTTGAGCTCCATCTTGTATCACCTTGTGAACGAATAGTTGTTTGGCTCGTACCTAAACACTTAATTATCCTTGTTTTCGGCTATACCATATAGTGGCAGGCGCTGATGGCTAGTCCACATATTGGTCAACGCCACCTTTACTCTCGGGTTCATGTTTCACCCATTGTTGGAGTTCAAATCATACTATTCTTTGGTTTAGACCATACTTTGATCACAATTCTTTTTATCTCCTACCACAAGTTCTATGAACTACGATGCTCTGAATTCCTCATTACACTATGAGGATACGTAGGCATGAGGGCCCCAATCCTCACCGAGCATTATATTTATCTCTTTTCTTTTCCCTTATTCTTTTGCGAGTAATCCTTAGATATAACACCCGATCGAGTGAGAACAATCAAAATGGTTCCCATGGAGTACCATGGATGTAAGGGGTGCTAATACCTTCCCCTTGCATAACCGACTTCCTTACCCAACATATCTCTTTCCCCCGGGTTTTATCGATGTTTTCCCTTTCCTTCGGGAATAAATAAAGTTTGATGGCGACTCTGTTGTATGTTCGAGCGTGCGATACGTTCAGGTATATTTCCGCTAGCTTCAAGTATTGGCAACCACAAAAATAAAAGTCTAATCATTCGTTGGCACCCTCAAGAAACCAAAGTATAATCATCATTGGTACTCAAAAGTCCAATTTTCATTGGCATATCAAACACCAACTAATATTCGTATTCCAAAACCCATCTTCGCTTAACCTTTCCGAGAAAAGAAAATCATGCCCTACAGAAAGCACAATCATTCATTTGCATTCCTACATGCATTAATCATAACATTTCATACATCGTTCATGCATATTATACTCCTTGAGATAAAGTATTACATAATACAATAAAACATGCATACATATCATAAATCAGAATATGGGACCTTTAATGAGAGTCCAGGTTAATCCTCATCCTAGTTGGTGGTATTTCTTCGAGTGAGTTTTTACCTGGTACATTTTCTCATTGGATATTCCCAATGAGCCTATTTGATAATGATATTCCCTAGCGAGTCTACTAAAAATTGGCTCCCCAAACAGAGTTTACCCTGAAAATTCTCCTTTAAAGCTTTTCCTTTGCAAAGCTTTCCCTAGTAAATCTTCTCTCAATGGAGTCTTTTCTGGATTATTCTCACAACTGGATATTGTCTTTTACAATACCTATCGACCCCCGAGTTAGCGCTGATTTATTTTCCTTTACAATTTTAATTTAAATGTTGACCCCCAACTTGACAATGGTGATCTTTCCTTTACCGTTTCTGATATGAATGTCGACCCCCGAGTTGATAATGATAATCTAGTATTTTGATTTGAATGTCGACCCCCGAGTTGATGATGAGATTCTTACCTTTATATTATTGATATGCTCTCGAACCCCGAGTCGATGTTGTTGTTTTTATTTTTCTCAACCCCCGAGTTGATATGTTCTCGACCCTCGAGTCGATGTCGTTGTTTTTATTTTCTCAATCGAGTTGATATGTTATCAGCCCCTGAGTCGATGTTGTCTTTATTTTCTCAACCCCTAAGTTGATATTGTAGCGGGAAATTCATGATCATCAAGCTATTGGCAAGCTAGAGATCAATTAACAAGAGTCGCCACCGCGCTTTTATTGTTTCCAAGGAAAAAGGGAAAAAGTACGAACAAAACCCAATAAGTAAGAAGTTTTCAAATAAAACTAATAAAAGTCAGAGATCACAGGTAAGGGGGTTGGTTACACAGAGGGAAGCTGTTAGCACCCAAAGTGTCCTAGGTACTCCTAGGGAGCCCTTTTTGTGTGCATATGTATTTGGTACAAAGTGATGTTTACAAACAAATAGAATGAGGGGATTAGAAAAGAATTCATTAATTATATTTTTGTGTTTGACAAGACCTTCGGTCTTGTTCCTACGTACCAATGTGTAAATGAGGGATCAAAACCTCGTAGTTCGTGCTAGAAATTTCAAAATGAGTGTGTTGGTTTTAACAAAATTTAAGTTTGAAAGGCACAAAGGCCTGAAAATGATTTGAATGAGTGAGTTCTTTTTGGCTTTTTGAAAGTTTAAGTCAAGTATAGTTAAGTTTATTTACAAGTTTTATTTAAGAAAATAAGTTTGAAAATGCAATGGCATAAGGCCAAAGTTTCTATCTCCTTTGAAAATGGTCAAAGTTTAGAACAAAAGGAGTTCACACAAAGAAATTTTTTAAAAATGGAGGGAAATTTTTTGAAATTAAAGAGATGGTGAGAAGATGAAGATACTATCCTATATACAAGAATTTAAAAGTTTAAAGTTGAAAAGATCTGACCAAATGGGTAGCAATCCAATAGACAAGTATGTCAATAGAAACCCAAAATTCCCTTGGACTTTTTAAAATAAAGCAACACACAAATGCACAATTATATCAATCTTGAAGAGTAAAGGCATCAAATAAAGATGGCCTCATCCAAGCTTATCCACTTCAATGATCTTCTTCAAAATAGCCTATGCAACAGATGAATTCCATAAGTCACAGGTTCAACATAACAGCTTAACAAATGATCAATGTTGCAGATGAATCTTGGAGAGATCTAGAATGATGTATCAAATGAATTCAACTTGCAAGTACTTGGTTCTTCAATAAATTGGCATTGGCCAGGTCCATTAGCAAATGAATGTTGCCTAAATTCTAAGTCCAATTGGGCAAGATCAAACCAACAGTCCACTCAAAAGTCTTTTAGGGTTTTTTTTATTATTATGTGCATTAATGGTCAAATACCACACAAACAAACAAAGCAACAAAGTATATCACACAATATGGTCCAAGTGGACAAAGTGAAAATTGCATTAACATAAACAATTAGAATGATATGTATAATGGCAAATGATAATAAAGTGCTAAAAGTAAATTGCATTAAAATAAAGACTTGAAAATAAAAGTTAATGGTTAGTAAGTTAGTAGTTAGTTTTGTTTTGCTTTTGATTTCAAGACATTCTTTGGAGAACACTCAACCCAATTGCCACATGTATATCATGGAAGAGGGGAGACTTACAATCTCACTAACTATAATGCTTATGCCTTTTATGTCACAAATTTAGCGCTATGTTAAGCAATCGTAATTGGACTTATGTAGAAGTCACAACTATTTGAGGTCGGGCAATAGACTTTTGGTGTTAATGCATATTGGAGACATAGTATTAAGAACTATGCTCATTAAGCATACCACACACAAAAAATATGCAAAAGGTGTGGTCTAATCTCATCCATACTCATGTTAATATTTCAATCAACTAACATTAGGACTTTGAGATGTCATTGGCCAATTAGAAATGAATGGATGAAGAAGGGAAATTAGATTAAGAGGGGAAAGGATGAATGAGATCACAAATTGGTCAATGGAGGACTTTTACCAAATTAATATTATTCATTCATTTTGGGAGATGGAATGTACATTCAATCAATCCCCTAAATCCAATAATATTAACTTGACAAAGTCAAATCAACTTTGACCAAGGCCCAACAACAAATAAGAAACTCAATTAAGTCAATACAAATGGTCAACACAATTAAAATGACATTTATTCAATTAAAAGTAATAAAATAATGCATTAAATTCAAATATGTTTTGTCCAAATCCTAAAATCTCATCAAAACACCAATTGAATGGCCATGAGATTTATCATAGGTCAAACAAGGTCAAAGGACCTTGGAGAAAAAATTTCATAATTTTTGGACACTTAAAAATATTTTCAAACAATTAAAAACAAATGAAAAATCAATTAATTCATGAAAAATATTAATAATGATCAAAAAAATAATTTTAAGTCAAAATATGAAAGAGAAAAATATTTGAATTTTTTTGGTGAAAATTCCATATTTTTTGGATCAATATTGAATTTATTATGAATTATTGAAGAAAATGGAATTAAATGGAAATTCAGAAAATGCTAAAATACGTGGACCATCAGATCTCCCTCATTAATTGAGGTGGCAGATCTGATGATCCAAAATGCGCGCTCCATGTACACCTTAGTCAAACGCGCTGCAAACGTGGTAATCACAATGCACGGCTAAGATTAGAACGTGCAACATGGATCACACGGTTTAGACCAAAGACACATCATCACCGGAGCCAAAGCTCCGGTTGTCTTCTCCGGTGAGCTTCACCGGACTGGTCAACATGAACCATCACCAAAATTCCAAACAGGGACATGATTTTAAAGAGAAAACATCACTGAGCACGAATATCACCTCCAATTCATCCAATTCCAACTATATTGAGAGATATGTGGAATTGAAAAATGAGGTTCATGATCTGAGTTGCTTCAGTTTGGCCTCAAAGCAACTCAATCTTCTTGCCTACATTGGTAGGACTTCAGACAACTCAAGAATCAATGGAATTGAGCAAGAACCAAGGAGAATCGAAGAGTTCAAAATTTCTGCAAATTACCTTCAATGGAGGTCTAAGCTTGCTAGATCTTGATCTGAATCATGCTTGGCTTCACTTCACTTGCTTGCAGGAAGAGAATGGAAAGGCTTAGAAGCAATGGACTCCTGGAGAATTGAATTCCAAAACAGTGGAGATTCAAGCTCAAATTCAAATGAATTTATCAGGGTTATCCTCTTAGAATGAAGGATTTTCAATGGGGATTCAAAGCTGGCGCAAGGTGTGTGTATTTTGAGCATAAGGGCCTCAATTTATAGGAAAATCAAATGATATTTGCACACTTTTTCCACTTTCCAAATTTGGTAAAATGATGATGCCATGTTGCATGGGCGCGCATAGGCCCATGGAATGATGGTTTGAAAGTCCAAATGAATGATCAGATGCTTTGGAGATGGATTGGATTGCAAGGCACATGTGCATTGTCACTTGAAGATTGATCCATGCCAAATGATATCATCCTGTTTAAGCCATGCGTAGCCTATGCATTTCTCATCCAAAATGCATGAATTTTATCTCTTTGGAAAGGTGAGATCAAGAGGAACAAGTTTTATGTTGAACACTTTTTCATTTGGAGCTTGTAACTTAGAGATATTTGAGGTGGAAGTTTGGAAAAATTTGACATGTCAAAAATTTTCTAAGTGTCAAGCCATATGTCTCAATATTCCACCTTGATTAACTTTTTATGGGAGCCTCAAATGAGAAACGTGTCTTTATCAAAGTTGTAGCTCTCTCAAATACCTTTAAAATTGTCACCAATTTCATGTCATTTGGATTTTAAATGATAGAGTTATGCATTTTTGAAGTTTGGAAAACTCATTGGATCAATGGTATAGGTCAAAAGTGACCTATAATGTAGCCTCATATCACATGTTCAAAGAAGTTGAATTATCTCCCCCTTTAAACATAAAAGTTGAAGTATACACATTTAATTTGATTGTGCAACTTGGAAATATTTAATATCATAAAAATTGAGCAAGTTATGGCCTTGGGAAGTTGACTTTCAAATTAGGGTTTAGACAAAATGACCTATAATGTTTCAACATATAAAATGATTTTCCAAGCAAAACTAGCTATAGGTATAAACATGAAAGTTGTTTATAATATCATTTAGAGTAAGTTTTCTCTTGGAATAAGTTTCATATGGTGAAAATTGTAGGAGATAGGGTCTAGGGAGACCCAATTTTGATCAAATGAATCCATCTGGCCAACCATCATCAACCAACTTGCTAATTTCCAATTCTCTTGACTTTATTATCTCATGGTAGATCATATATGCATAAGATGATTAATTTTGAAGTGTCCCTTGAGGAATTTGATCAATTGGTGAGATAACTTATTGGAGAAGTTACTCAAAATACCCAATCAAACTAAGGTTTCCAAGGCAAATCACCCTCAAACTCTTGAAGCAAACTTGATCGATATAACATGTAGAAGCAATTGGGACTCATATATGATGCTCATAACCATTCTTGAATCAATTCTTGGTTGTGCTCTTTGTTCATAAGTGTCTCAAACTCTATATGTGATCAATGAATCAATGAGGTCATGCCCTACCTACAAAAGAGTTAGATAGATACAAAGACATTATTTTGGTATTTTGGTTAGTGAAATGATAAAATACAAGTATGATATAATCACAAAGTGCTTGGTGATCTCTCCTAAAACAAACCCAGTGAAGGAGGGGTAAAGAGGATGCCAAGATGTGATCCCAATGTTAATGCTTATGATGAAATGCATGAGGGATCTTAGGGTAAAAATTGGGGTCTTACAGATATGTTATCGACCCCCAAGTTGATGTTGTTGTTTTCTCAACCCCCGAGTTGAGTTGTTCTCGACCCCGAGTTAATGTTGTCTTTATTTTTCAACCCCCGAGTTGATTGTTTTCGACCCCTAGTCCATGTTGTCTTTGTTTTCTCAACCACCAAGTTGATTTATTCTCGACCATCGAGTTGATGTTATATTTATTTTCTCAACCCCCAAGTTGATTTGTTCTCGACCCATGAGTCTATGTTGTCTTTATTTTCTCAACCCCCAAGTTGATTTGTTCTCGACCCTCGAGTCAATGTTGTCTTTATTTTCTCAACCCCTAAGTTGATTTGTTCTCAACCCCCGGGTCAATGTTGTCTTTATTCTCTCAACCCCTGTGTTGATTTATTCTCGACCCCCGAGTTGATGTTGTCTTTAGTTTCTCAACCTCTGAGTCAATGTTGTCTTTATTTTCTCAATCCTTGACTTGATTTGTTCTCGACCCCCAAATTGATGTTGTTGTTTTTGTATTTTCTCAACCCCCGAGTTGATTTTTTCTCGACCCTCGAGTTGATGTTGTCTTAATTTTCTCAACCCATGAGTTGATTCTTTCTCGACCCTCGAGTCGATGTTGTCTTTATTTTCTCAACCCCCGAGTTGATGTTGTCTTTATTTTCTCAACCCCGAGTTGATTTTGTAAGAATAAGATTTGATTCTGCATCTGGCCTTTAGTTTTGATGATAACAACACATTGGTTCTTAGAGAACAATTTCGTACATTAATGATTTTTATCTAGTGTGTAGCTTTTGCTAACAGGTTCTGACTCTGAAGCATTGACATATGATGTCATCAGATTCTGGAATTAACACACTCTGACTCTGAAAAGATATAAGTTCTTTATGAGATATTGTCAAGTTATAGAAAGCTCTTAGACAATGGTTCTAATGAACGTCTGTGATGAAGCTTCTAGAGCCTCTGAAGGATTTCCATTGTTCAAGATTATATGCTCAAGCTCTGAAGATTCTGAAGAACAAGATCTGAAGACTCTAAAGGCCATGTTTTAAGGAACTGTGTCAAGACTCTGAAGACCGAGGTTCTAAAGATTTTATCAACTAGTATCTTGATCCTTCTAAGTGTAACACCCCGATAAAAATAAGATAATTATTTAATTTAAGTTAATATTATATTTATTAATTTAATTAAATAATTGGAATTATTGGATTATTGTTATTATTATTATTGGAATAATAATTATTGGAAATATATATAAGTTGGAAATAAGAAAAAGAGTCCATTTGGTAAAGAAAGAGTTTTTACGTGAAAAACAGAGAAGCGGCTGAAAAGTGGAAAGTGGAGAAAGGGCAAAGAGGCAGAACAAGAGGAAGAAGGTTGAAGAAGGAAGAGCTTGAAGCTAAAAGATTCGCCGGATTAACTCAGGTAAGGGGGGTTTATCGTCGTTTAATGGGTATTATGGATTAGCATGTAATGGGTAGTGATAAACCGTTGAATTGACCCTAATTGGGATTGTGAATGCTGAAAATTACGTTGGATAAACTGTGTTAAAAACTGTAATTGAATCGATAGTCGTGTGAGTCGTAATTCGCTGGACGTATAGCTTGTTACGGAATTGGAGTCGGAG
Organism: Lathyrus oleraceus; assembly: GCF_024323335.1. Classification (NCBI taxonomy): domain Eukaryota; kingdom Viridiplantae; phylum Streptophyta; class Magnoliopsida; order Fabales; family Fabaceae; genus Lathyrus; species Lathyrus oleraceus. The sequence goes on from NC_066585.1 coordinate 182,704,909, forward strand.
GTCCGGAAGTCCTCCAACGGCGGAAAATGCGGAGAATTCTGCATTCTGCCTTGTGTTGGCGCAGGAACAGCTTTCTGTCTTGCGTTAACCGGTTAACCCAGGGTGTTAACCGGTTAACACTGTGTTGTATTGTGTAAAATTGCTGTTTTGTCTGCGTTAACCGGTTAACCCAGGGTGTTAACCGGTTAACACTGTTGTGATTGCTGAGATATTGCTGTTCTGTCTGCGTTAACCGGTTAACCCAGGGCGTTAACCGGTTAACACTGTTAAGTTTTGGACAGGAAGCGTGTTTGTGTTGCGTTAACCGGTTAACCCAGGGCGTTAACCGGTTAACACTGTTGCAGAGTGGAAAATTGGTGTTTTAAATGTTGTGTACTCAATTGATGGTTGACATATGTTGGCGGATGATGTAATAGGGATTATTTCCTGTTGTTTTGAGTAGTAAGGGTATTAGTAGAGTGTGCTAATACTGTGATTAATTATTTGACATGATATGGTGTTTGATACATGTGTTGATGATGTATGATGATATGCATAATGTTGTGAATGTATATATTATGCATGTATTTGTGAATGGACTGTGGTATGGCTTAGAGTGTGAACATATGTCCATTGTGGATTGTTGTTGATGTTGCGTTGCTAGATGATTAGCGTGCATAGTATAGCCCTTGGGGTTGTAGCTAATTCCCATGGTGAGGAATTAGTGAGTGAATCATTGTGGATTCGTCGTTGATGTTTGCATGCTAGGTGATTAGTGTGCATAGCATAGCCTTTGGGGCTGTAGCTAATTCCCATGGTGAGGAATTAGTGAGTGAGTCACTAGATCTCAAATGAGTGAGACTAGTGAGCTTAGTAGCCGTATCTGGATTTGATCGGTGAGCTTGAACTATATGTTCAAGAATAGTCGGTACCGCATGTGTGGAGTCTCATTTCATAATGTATGTATGGCGTATAATATGAATGGATGTATTCCAATATTATACGTGTGGTTGTGTTGACATTGAGTATGAGTATGAATTGTGTAGTATTGAGTATGATAATTGGGTTGATGTGCCGTTACTGAATGTGTGATATGATTAGGGTGATTAATGTGTTAAATTACTTAACATGACATGATATTTTATAATGCTTACTATATCGATTGAGGAACTCACCCTTACAACTATTTTTCAGGTAACGAGCAATGAGTTGAGTAGAAGCTAATGTTTGGAGTCTAGTGTAGTCTCCTTAGTGGGTCATGCTCTGATAGATGTAACATCGGGAGGGAACATTTTAATTGTGTTGTTGATGATTGTTGAACCAGTTTACATGTAGTATGTTGCATGTTTTGAATGATCGATTTGATCTCTATCCGCTGCGTATTATGCAACTGTTTTATTTGATAAATAAATGAGCATGACAAGCTACTTTGATGAATAGTGTGAAATATTGTGTGACACCCTTAATTGCATATTTACTCTGATAGATACATATTTGTTATTTTGATTAAATATTTGGGGTATTTTAGAAGGGTGTTACATTAGTGGTATCAGAGCATAGTCGGTCGAGTCGAGTCGTAATTATTCTGTTTCCCCTGTACGGGATAGGTGTTGCGTAACCCTATCAGTACTTATTGTTTTAGCTTGTTGGGTTTTCAGAATAGAGATGGCTGGAAGAGGTAGAGACGATGCTGCGATTGCTGAGGCTCTGGGTATGCTAGCTGGAGTACTTGGAGGGAATCTGAATGTTGTGGGAATGGGAGCTGCTCGTCAATTGAGTGAGTTCCAGAAGAACAATCCTCCAATGTTCAAGGGAGCATACGATCCAGATGGCGCTCAGAAGTGGTTGAAGGAGATAGAGAGAATCTTCCGAGTGACTGAGTGTGCCGATAACCAGAAGGTCAGGTTCGGTACGCATATGCTGTCAGAAGAAGCAGATGATTGGTGGGTTGCTACCCGCACTGAGTTGGAAACTGCTGGGAATACTGAGATCACTTGGGCTGTATTCAGAGAGAGATTTCTGAGGAAGTACTTTCCAGAGGATGTCAGAGGAAAGAAAGAGATAGAGTTCTTGGAATTGAAACAGGGTAACAGGTCTGTTACTGAGTATGCTGCTAAGTTCACAGAGCTGTCAAAGTATTATACTCCCTATAATGAGGCTACTGGAGAATTTTCGAAATGTGTGAAGTTTGAGAACGGGTTACGTCCCGAGATCAAGCAGGCTATTGGATACCAACGGATCAGAGTGTTTTCTGACTTGGTTGACTGTTGCAGGATTTTTGAACAGGATTCCAAAGCCAGAGCAGAGAGCTATCAGCAAAGGGTTGATAGGAAAGGCAAGAATCAGAATGATCGTGGAAAACCGTATGCAGCTGGCAAAGGTTTTCAGAAGCAGAGTGGGATGAAGAGTGTAACACCCCGATAAAATAAGATAATTATTTAAATTGAGTTAATAATATATTTATTAATTTAATTAAATAATTGGAATTTTTATTATTATCGGAATAATAATTATTGGAATATTATTGGGATTATTATTATTGGATTATTTTGTTATTATTGGAATAAAAGTAGAAATCAGTAAAAAGGCTCCATTTGGTAAAAAGAGTTATTTTCACGTGAAAAGGGAAAAGAGACAGAAAAGTGGAAAAAGGGCAAAGAAAGCCAGAGAACAAGGGTCGAAGGAAGGAAAAGCTTGAAGCTTAAAGATTCGCCGGATTGACTCAGGTAAGGGGGGTTTATCGTCGATTAATGGGTATTATGGGATAATATGTACTGGGTAGTGATAAACCATTGATTTACTTCTGAATTGGATGATTATGATGAAATTGTGAACTCTTTGGATGAACGAAATTGGGTTACAATTGAGAGGAAATTCGTAGGAATTAGATGCAATAGTGTTAGGAGTTGTGAGATCGAATAGGTTATGATTCGTGTTAGATGATATGAACGATTATTGTGAAAAATTGGACTGTGGAAGGTTGAATTGGATAGATCTCGTAGCAGAGAAAGCCATAGCAGATCTGGAATTCTGGTTTCTGGTCATACGCGTATGGCACTAGGCAATACGCGTATGAGATGGCATGGTACGCGTATGGCACTAGGCAATACGCGTATGGATGAGGAAGATGATGTTTTGAACGTAGATTGGTCTCTGTTGGTACGCGTATGGGGAAGTGGTACGCGTAGCATACGCGTATGAGATGGTGTTACGCGTATGGGATTTTGTCAGGAGATGGGCCATACGCGTATGGGGTTAGGCAATACGCGTATGGGCAGGATGGTGATTTTCCTGAGCTGTTGTTGTGCAGTTTTTAACTGTTCAGCTGAGTAACGTAATTCAGATGATGTATGATATATTAGGGATCATTTCCCGTTGTTTTGAGTAGTATAAGTATTAGTAGAGTGTGCTAATACTGTGGTTGTTATTTGGCATGATATGATATGCTTGTGTGATAAAATACTGCTGATGTGTGATAGTATGCGTGATGCTGTGAATGTATCAGTTATGTGTGCCTTGGTGAATAGACTGTTTTATGGCTTAGAGTGTGAGCATATATCTATTCTTGAATTGTTGTTGATGATGTAGCATTGCTAGGTGATTAGCATGCATGTTGTGGCCTTTATGGTGGTAGCTAATTCCCATGGTGAGGAATTAGTGATGAGTTATTGTGGATTATTGTTGATGTTTGCATGCTAGGTGATTTAGCGTGCATAGCATGGCCCTTGGGGTGGTAGCTAATTCCCATGGTGAGGAATTAGTGATGTGAGTCACTAGGTCTCAAATGAATGGGACTAGTGAGCTTGGTAGCCGTACCTGGATTTGGTCGGTGAGGTTGAACTATATGTTCACGAATAGTCGGTACCGCATGCATGGAGTCTCATTGCATAATGTATGTATGTATGGCGTATAATATGAATGGATGTATTCCAATATTATACGTGTGTTTTATGGTTGTGTTGAGTTTGAGTATGATGATGATGATGATTATGAGTTGATATTGCCGTTGCTGTATATGTGAAATCTGATTAGGGTGATGATATGTGTTAAATTACTTAGCATTACATGATGTTTTATAATGCTTATTATATCGATTGAAGGACTCACCCTTACAACTATGTTTTCAGGTAACGAGCAGTGATTGAATAGGAGCTAGTCCCGGGAGTCTAGTGTAGTCCTTAGTGGGTCATGCTCTGGTAGATGTAACATCGGGATGGGATGTTTTACTATGTTTTCATTTGGTTGTTGGACAACTTTACATGTAATGTATTACATGATTTGAATGTTGTTATTTCGTATCCGCTGTGAATTATGCAAAAGTGCCTTATTTTAATTAAATAAATGAGCATGACAGGATATTTTGATGATTGGTGTGAAGTGATTGTGTGACACCCTTCAGGGCATAATTACTCTGATTGATATATTGCTATTTTAATTAAATAGTTGGGGTATTTTAGAAGGGTGTTACATTAGTGGTATCAGAGCATAGTCGGTCGAGTCGAGTCGTAATTATTCTGTTTCCCCTGTACGGGATAGGTGTTGTGTAACCCTATCAGTACTTATTGTTTTAGCTTGATTGGGTTTTCAGAATAGAGATGGCTGGAAGAGGTAGAGATGATGCTGCGATTGCTGAGGCTCTGGGTATGCTAGCTGGAGTACTTGGAGGAAATCCGAATGTTGCGGGAATGGGAGCTGCTCGTCAACTGAGTGAGTTCCAGAAGAACAATCCTCCAATGTTTAAGGGAGCATACGATCCAGATGGTGCTCAGAAGTGGTTGAAGGAAATCGAGAGGATCTTCCGAGTGACTGAGTGTGTCGATAACCAGAAGGTCAGGTTCGGTACGCATATGCTGTCAGAAGAAGCAGATGACTGGTGGGTTGCTACCCGTACTGAGTTGGAATCTGTTGGGAATGCTGAGATCACTTGGGATGTATTCAGAGAGAGATTTCTGAGGAAGTACTTTCCAGAGGATGTCAGAGGAAAGAAAGAGATAGAATTCTTGGAATTGAAACAGGGTAACAGGTCTGTTACTGAGTATGCTGCTAAGTTCACAGAGCTGTCGAAGTATTACACTCCCTATAACGAGGCTACTGGGGAATTTTCGAAATGTGTGAAGTTTGAGAACGGGTTACGTCCCGAGATTAAGCAGGCTATTGGGTATCAGCGGATTAGAGTGTTTTCCGATTTGGTTGACTGTTGCAGGATTTTTGAACAAGATTCCAAGGCTAGAGCAGAGAGCTATCAACAAAGCGTTGATAGGAAAGGCAAGAATCAGAATGATCGTGGGAAACCGTATGCAGCTGACAAAGGTTTCCAGAGACAGAGTGGGATGAAGAGGCCTAGTGGGGGAGACTCCAGTGCCCCTGCTAAGTGTTACAGATGTGGTCAGGCTGGACATCGTTTCCATGAGTGTACCAGTGCTGAGAAGAAGTGTTTCAAGTGTGGAAAAGGTGGTCACTTGGCTGCAGAGTGCCGGTTGAAGACTATGACTTGTTTCAACTGTGGAGAAGTGGGTCATATCAGTCCACAGTGTCCTAAGCCGAAGAAAGAGAACCAGTCGGGAGGCAAGGTCTTTGCTTTATCGGGTTCCGAGACTTTTGCAGACGATCGTTTGATCCGAGGTACGTGTTATATTAATGGCTTTCCTCTTGTAGCTATTATTGACACAGGTGCGACTCATTCCTTTATATCTTTGGATTGTGCTGTGAAACTTAAGTTAGAGATATCTGAGATGCTTGGAAGTATGGTGATTGATACTCCTGCGAAGGGTTCAGTGACTACTACTTCAGTTTGTTTAAATTGTCCTTTGAGTATTTTTGGTAGAGAATTTGGGGTGGACCTAGTGTGTCTTCCACTAGTGCAGATCGATGTTATCTTGGGTATAAACTGGTTGGTGTTTAACCGAGTTTCTATCTACTGTTTTGATAAGACTGTGATATTTCCTGAGATTGAGGAAGGAAAGGATTTGTTTCTATCAGCAAGGCAGGTGAATGAAGAAGTAGCAGATGGGGCAGAGTTGTTTATGCTGTTAGCGACTTTGGAGGCTAAAGATAAACTGGTGATTGGCGATCTAGCCGTGGTGTGTGATTTTCCTGGTGTGTTTCCGGAAGAAGTGAATGAATTACCGCCAGAGCGTGAGGTTGAGTTCTCGATTGATTTGGTACCTGGTACTAGGCCGATATCGATGGCTCCGTACCGTATGTCTGCTGTGGAGTTAACTGAATTGAAGAGTCAGTTAGAGGATCTGTTGAATAAGAAATTTATTCGTCCGAGTGTGTCACCGTGGGGTGCACCAGTGTTATTGGTTAAGAAGAAAGAAGGTACTATGAGGTTGTGTGTGGACTACAGGCAACTGAATAAAGTGACGATCAAGAATCGGTATCCTTTGCCGAGGATTGATGATTTGATGGATCAGTTGGTTGGTGCGAGTGTGTTCAGCAAAATAGATTTGAGGTCGGGATATCATCAGATACGTGTGAAAACTGAGGATATTCAGAAGACTGCTTTCAGAACAAGGTATGGACATTATGAATATTCTGTAATGCCTTTTGGTGTGACTAATGCGCCTGGAGTATTTATGGAGTATATGAATAGGATTTTCCATCCGTACCTAGATCAGTTTGTTGTGGTGTTTATTGACGACATTTTGGTGTATTCGAAATCTGAAGAAGAGCATGCTGAGCATTTGAGAGTGGTTTTAGAAGTTCTACGAGAAAAGAAGTTATTTGCTAAACTATCCAAGTGTGAATTTTGGTTAGAGGAAGTTAGTTTTCTTGGTCATGTGATTTCAAGAGGTGGTGTTGCTGTTGATCCTTCTAAGATTGAAGCTGTATCTAAGTGGGAAGCTCCGAAGTCAGTTTCTGAGATAAGGAGTTTTCTTGGACTTGCAGGTTATTATAGGAAGTTCATTGAGGGATTTTCTAAGTTGGCATTACCGTTGACGATGTTGACTAGAAAGGGGCAAGCGTTTGTTTGGGACTCAAAATGTGAAGAAGGTTTCCAAGAGTTAAAGAGAAGGTTAACTACTACTCCTATTTTGATATTACCAAGTCCGTCAGAACTATTTGAGGTTTTCTGTGATGCTTCATTGTTGGGTTTGGGTGGTGTGTTGATGCAGAATAAGCAGGTTATAGCTTATGCTTCGAGACAACTGAGGGTTCATGAGAGGAACTATCCGACGCATGATTTAGAGTTGGCAGCCGTGGTATTTGTTCTGAAGTTATGGAGACATTACTTGTACGGGTCAAGATTTGAGGTTTTCAGCGACCATAAGAGTTTAAAGTATTTGTTTGACCAGAAAGAGCTGAATATGAGACAGAGGAGATGGTTAGAGTTTTTGAAGGATTATGACTTTGGTTTGAATTACCATCCGGGTAAAGCAAACGTAGTGGCTGATGCATTGAGTCGGAAATCATTGCATATGTCTATGTTAATGGTTAAGGAATTGGATTTAATTGAGCAGTTTAGAGACTTGAGTTTGGTGTGTGAGAGTACTCACAATAGTGTTAAATTGGGAATGTTGAAGTTAACGAGTGATATTCTGGATGAGATTAGAAAGGGTCAGAAATCCGATGTGCTTTTGGTTGATAAGTTGACTCTAGTGAATCAAGGTCAAGGTGGTGAATTCAGAGTTGATGAGAATGGTGTTTTGAAATTTGGTAATCGGGTGTGTATTCCGGATGTTACCGAACTTAAGAAGAGTATTCTGGAGGAAGGACATCGTAGTGGCCTGAGTATTCATCCCGGAGCTACGAAGATGTATCATGATTTGAAAAAGCTATTTTGGTGGCCGGGAATGAAAAGAGAAATTGCGAGTTTTGTTTATTCTTGTTTGACTTGTCAGAAGTCAAAGATTGAGCATCAGAAGCCGTCTGGGCTAATGCAACCGTTGGCTATTCCAGAGTGGAAGTGGGATAGTATCAGTATGGATTTTGTTTCTGGTTTACCGAGAACAATTAAGAATTGTGAAGCTATTTGGGTGATTGTTGACAGATTGACGAAATCGACTCATTTCATTCCGATCAGGATGGATTATCCGTTAGAGAGATTAGCCGAGTTGTATATTGAGAAGATTGTAAGTTTGCATGGTATTCCGTCGAGTATTGTTTCGGACAGAGATCCTAGATTTACATCGAAGTTCTGGGAAGGTTTGCAGAGGGCTTTGGGAACTAAGCTGAGATTGAGTTCTGCATATCATCCGCAGACGGATGGTCAGACTGAGAGGACGATTCAATCACTGGAGGATCTTTTGAGGGCTTGTGTTTTGGAAAAAGGAGGTGCTTGGGATTGTTATTTACCTTTGATTGAGTTTACCTACAACAATAGTTTTCATTCGAGCATTGGTATGGCACCGTTTGAAGCTTTGTATGGTAGGAGATGTCGGACGCCTTTATGTTGGTATGAGTCCGGTGAGAGTGCTGTGGTTGGACCGGAGATTGTTCAACAGACTACGGAAAAGATTAAGATGATTCAGGAGAAGATGAGAATTGCTCAGAGTCGTCAGAAGAATTATCACGACAAGAGAAGAAAGTCACTTGAGTTTCAAGAGGGAGATCATGTGTTTCTTCGTGTTACTCCGATAACTGGGGTTGGTCGAGCTTTGAAGTCGAAAAAGTTGACACCTCGATTTATTGGTCCTTATCAGATTTTGGAGAGGATAGGGGAGGTAGCCTATCGTATCGCTTTACCGCCGTCACTTGCGAATTTGCATGAGGTTTTTCATGTGTCTCAGTTGAGGAGGTACATTCCTGATCCGTCGCATGTGGTCCAAGTAGATGATGTACAGGTGAGAGATAACCTGACTGTTGAAACATCACCTATGAGGATTGAGGATCGAGAGTTGAAGCAGTTGCGGGGTAAAGAGATTGCTTTGGTAAAGGTAGCTTGGGGCGGACCAGCAGGTGGCAATGTGACTTGGGAACTTGAGAGTCAGATGAAGGAGTCTTATCCTGAGTTATTCACTTGAGGTATGTTTTCGAGGACGAAAACTCTTTTAGTGGGGGAGAGTTGTAACACCCCGATAAAATAAGATAATTATTTAAATTGAGTTAATAATATATTTATTAATTTAATTAAATAATTGGAATTTTTATTATTATCGGAATAATAATTATTGGAATATTATTGGGATTATTATTATTGGATTATTTTGTTATTATTGGAATAAAAGTAGAAATCAGTAAAAAGGCTCCATTTGATAAAAAGAGTTATTTTCACGTGAAAAGGGAAAAGAGACAGAAAAGTGGAAAAAGGGCAAAGAAAGCCAGAGAACAAGGGTCGAAGGAAGGAAAAGCTTGAAGCTTAAAGATTCGCTGGATTGACTCAGGTAAGGGGAGTTTATCGTCGATTAATGGGTATTATGGGATAATATGTACTGGGTAGTGATAAACCATTGATTTACTTTTGAATTGGATGATTATGATGAAATTGTGAAATCTTTGGATGAACGAAATTGGGTTACAATTGAGAGGAAATTCGTAGGAATTAGATGCAATAGTGTTAGGAGTTGTGAGATCGAATAGGTTATGATTCGTGTTAGATGATATGAACGATTATTGTGAAAAATTGGACTGTGGAAGGTTGAATTGGATAGATCTCGTAGCAGAGAAAGCCATAGCAGATCTGGAATTCTGGTTTCTGGTCATACGCGTATGGCACTAGGCAATACGCGTATGAGATGGCATGGTACGCGTATGGCACTAGGCAATACGCGTATGGATGAGGAAGATGATGTTTTGAACGTAGATTGGTCTCTGTTGGTACGCGTATGGGGAAGTGGTACGCGTAGCATACGCGTATGAGATGGTGTTACGCGTATGGGATTTTGTCAGGAGATGGGCCATACGCGTATGGGGTTAGGCAATACGCGTATGGGCAGGATGGTGATTTTCCTGAGCTGTTGTTGTGCAGTTTTTAACTGTTCAGCTGAGTAACGTAATTCAGATGATGTATGATATATTAGGGATCATTTCCCGTTGTTTTGAGTAGTATAGGTATTAGTAGAGTGTGCTAATACTGTGGTTGTTATTTGGCATGATATGATATGCTTGTGTGATAAAATACTGCTGATGTGTGATAGTATGCGTGATGCTGTGAATGTATCAGTTATGTGTGCCTTGGTGAATAGACTGTTTTATGGCTTAGAGTGTGAGCATATATCTATTCTTGAATTGTTGTTGATGATGTAGCATTGCTAGGTGATTAGCATGCATGTTGTGGCCTTTATGGTGGTAGCTAATTCCCATGGTGAGGAATTAGTGATGAGTTATTGTGGATTATTGTTGATGTTTGCATGCTAGGTGATTTAGCGTGCATAGCATGGCCCTTGGGGTGGTAGCTAATTCCCATGGTGAGGAATTAGTGATGTGAGTCACTAGGTCTCAAATGAATGGGACTAGTGAGCTTGGTAGCCGTACCTGGATTTGGTCGGTGAGGTTGAACTATATGTTCACGAATAGTCGGTACCGCATGCATGGAGTCTCATTGCATAATGTATGTATGTATGGCGTATAATATGAATGGATGTATTCCAATATTATACGTGTGCTTTATGGTTGTGTTGAGTTTGAGTATGATGATGATGATGATTATGAGTTGATATTGCCGTTGCTGTATATGTGAAATCTGATTAGGGTGATGATATGTGTTAAATTACTTAGCATTACATGATGTTTTATAATGCTTATTATATCGATTGAAGGACTCACCCTTACAACTATGTTTTCAGGTAACGAGCAATGATTGAATAGGAGCTAGTCCTGGGAGTCTAGTGTAGTCCTTAGTGGGTCATGCTCTGGTAGATGTAACATCGGAATGGGATGTTTTACTATGTTTTCATTTGGTTGTTGGACAACTTTACATGTAATGTATTACATGATTTGAATGTTGTTATTTCGTATCCGCTGTGAATTATGCAAAAGTGCCTTATTTTAATTAAATAAATGAGCATGACAGGATATTTTGATGATTGGTGTGAAGTGATTGTGTGACACCCTTCAGGGCATAATTACTCTGATTGATATATTGCTATTTTAATTAAATAGTTGGGGTATTTTAGAAGGGTGTTACAAAGAGGCCTAGTGGGGGAGACTCTAGCGCCCCTGCTAAGTGTTATAGATGTGGTCGGGCTGGACATCGTGTCCATGAGTGTACCAGTGCTGAGATGAAGTGTTTCAAGTGTGGCAAAGGTGGTCATTTGGCTGCAGAGTGCCGGTTGAAGACTGTAACTTGTTTCAACTGTGGAGAGGTGGGTCATATCAGTCCATAGTGTCCTAAGCCGAAGAAAGAGAATCAGTCAGGAGGCAAGGCCTTTGCCTTATCGGGTTCTGAGACTTCTGCAGATGATCGTTTGATCAGAGGTACGTGTTATATTAATGGCTTTCCTCTTGTAGCTATTATCGACACAGGTGCTACTCATTCCTTTATATCTTGGGATTGTGCTGTGAAACTTAAGTTAGAGATATCTGAGATGCATGGTAGTATGGTGATTGATACTCCTGCGAAGGGTTCAGTGACTACTACTTCAGTTTGTTTAAATTGTCCTTTGAGTATTTTTGGTAGAGACTTTGGGATGGACCTTGTGTGTCTTCCACTAGTGCAGATTGACGTTATCTTGGGTATGAACTGGTTGGTGTCTAACCGGGTTTCTATCAACTGTTTTGATAAGACTGTGATCTTTCCTGAGATTGAGGAAGGAGAGAGTTTGGTTCTATCAGCGAGGCAGGTGAATGAGGCAGTAGCAGATGGGGCAGAGTTGTTTATGCTGTTAGCGACTTTGGAGGCTAAAGATAAACTGGCGATTTGTGATCTAGCAGTGGTGTGTGATTTTCCTGATGTGTTTCCAGAAGAAGTGAATGAATTACCGCCAGAGCGTGAAGTTGAGTTCTCGATTGATTTGGTACCTGGTACTAGACCGATATCGATGGCTCCGTACCGTATGTCTGCTGTTGAGTTAACTGAATTGAAGAGTCAGTTGGAAGATTTGTTGGATAAGAAATTTATTCGTCCGAGTGTGTCACCGTGGGGTGCACCAGTGTTATTGGTTAAGAAGAAAGAAGGTACTATGAGGTTGTGTGTGGACTACAGGCAACTGAATAAAGTGACGATCAAGAATCGGTATCCTTTGCCGAGGATTGATGATTTGATGGATCAATTGGTTGGTGCGAGTGTGTTCAGCAAGATAGATTTGAGATCTGGGTATCATCAGATACGTGTGAAAACTGAGGATATTCAGAAGACTGCTTTCAGAACAAGGTATGGACATTATGAGTATTCTGTAATGCCTTTTGGTGTGACTAATGCGCCTGGAGTATTTATGGAGTATATGAATAGGATTTTCCATCCGTACCTAGATAAGTTTGTTGTGGTGTTTATTGACGACATTTTGGTGTATTCGAAATCTGAAGAAGAGCATGCTGAACATTTGAAAGTGGTTTTAGAAGTTCTCCGAGAAAAGAAGTTATTTGCTAAACTGTCTAAGTGTGAATTTTGGTTAGAAGAGGTTAGTTTTCTTGGTCATGTAATTTCAAGAGGTGGTGTTGCTGTTGATCCTTCTAAGATAGAAGCGGTGTCTAAGTGGGAAGCTCCGAAGTCTGTTGCTGAGATTCGAAGTTTCCTTGGATTAGCTGGTTATTATAGGAAGTTCATTGAGGGATTTTCTAAGTTGGCGTTACCGTTGACGATGTTGACCAGAAAGGGGCAAGCGTTTGTTTGGGACTCAAAATGTGAAGAAGGTTTCCAAGAGTTAAAGAGAAGGTTAACTATTGCTCCTATTCTGATATTACCGAGTCCGTCGGAACCATTTGAGGTTTACTGTGATGCTTCATTGTTGGGTTTGGGTGTGTTGATGCAGAATAAGCAGGTTATAGCTTATGCTTCGAGACAACTGAGGGTTCATGAGAGGAACTATCCGACACACGATTTAGAGTTGGCAGCTGTGGTATTTGTTCTGAAATTATGGAGGCATTACTTGTATGGATCAAGATTTGAGGTTTTCAGTGACCATAAAAGTTTAAAGTATTTGTTTGATCAGAAAGAGCTGAATATGAGACAGAGGAGATGGTTAGAATTTCTGAAGGATTATGACTTTGGTTTGAATTACCATCCGGGTAAAGCAAACGTAGTGGCTGATGCATTGAGTCGGAAATCATTGCATATGTCTATGTTAATGGTTAGGGAATTGGATTTAATTGAGCAGTTTAGAGACTTGAGTTTGGTGTGTGAGAGTACTCACAATAGTGTTAAATTGGGAATGTTGAAATTAACGAGTGGTGTTCTGGATGAGATTAGAGAGGGTCAGAAATCCGATGTGCTTTTGGTTGATAAGTTGACTCTAGTGAATCAAGGTCAAGGTGGTGAATTCAGAGTTGATGAGAATGGTGTTTTGAAATTTGGTAATCGGGTGTGTATTCCGGATGTTACCGAACTTAAGAAGAGTATTCTGGAGGAAGGACATCGTAGTGGCCTGAGTATTCATCCTGGAGCTACGAAGATGTATCATGATTTGAAAAAGTTATTTTGGTGGCCGGGAATGAAAAGAGAAATTGCGAGTTTTGTTTATTCCTGTTTGACTTGTCAGAAGTCAAAGATTGAGCATCAGAAGCCGTCTGGGCTAATGCAACCGTTGACTATTCCAGAGTGGAAGTGGGATAGTATCAGTATGGATTTTGTGTCTGGTTTGCCGAGGACAAATAAGAATTGTGAAGCTATTTGGGTGATTGTTGACAGATTGACAAAGTCGGCTCATTTCATTCCGATCAGAATGGATTATCCGTTAGAGAAATTAGCTGAGTTGTATATTGAGAAGATTGTAAGTTTGCATGGTATTCCGTCGAGTATTGTTTCGGACAGAGATCCTAGATTTACATCGAAGTTCTGGGAAGGTTTGCAGAGGGCTGTGGGAACTAAGCTGAGATTGAGTTCTGCATATCATCCGCAGACTGATGGTCAGACTGAGAGGACGATTCAGTTACTAGAGGATCTTTTGAGGGCTTGTGTTTTGGAAAAGGGAGGTGCTTGGGATTGTTATTTGCCTTTGATTGAGTTTACCTACAACAATAGTTTTCATTCGAGCATTGGTATGGCACCGTTTGAAGCTTTGTATGGTAGGAGATGTCGGACACCTTTATGTTGGTATGTGTCCGGTGAGAGTGTTGTGGTTGGACCGGAGATTGTTCAACAGACTACGGAAAAGATTAAGATGATTCAGGAGAAGATGAGAATTGCTCAGAGTCGTCAGAAGAGTTATCATGACAAGAGGAGGAAGTCACTTGAGTTCCAAGAGGGAGATCATGTGTTTCTTCGTGTTACTCCGATAACTGGGGTTGGTCGAGCTTTGAAGTCGAGGAAGTTGACACCTCGATTTATTGGTCCTTATCAGATTTTGGAGAGGATAGGGGAGGTAGCCTATCGTATCGCTTTACCGCCGTCGCTTGCGAATTTGCATGAGGTTTTTCATGTGTCTCAGTTGAGGAGGTACATTCATGATCCGTCGCATGTAGTCCAAATAGATGATGTACAGGTGAGAGATAACCTGACTGTTGAAACATCGCCTATGAGGATCGAGGATCGAGAGTTGAAGCAGTTGCGGGGTAAAGAAATTGCCTTGGTGAAGGTAGCTTGGGGAGGACCAGCAGGTGGCAATGTGACTTGGGAACTGGAGAGTCAGATGAAGGAGTCTTATCCGGAGTTGTTCGCCGGAGGTATGTTTTCGAGGACGAAAACTCTTTTAGTGGGGGAGAGTTGTAACACCCCGATAAAAATAAGATAATTATTTAATTTAAGTTAATATTATATTTATTAATTTAATTAAATAATTGGAATTATTGGATTATTATTATTATTATTATTATTGGAATAATAATTATTGGAAATATATATAAGTTGGAAATAAGAAAAAGAGTCCATTTGGTAAAGAAAAGATTTTTACGTGAAAAACAGAGAAGCGGCTGAAAAGTGGAAAGTGGAGAAAGGGCAAAGAGGCAGAACAAGAGGAAGAAGGTTGAAGAAGGAAGAGCTTGAAGCTAAAAGATTCGCCGGATTAACTCAGGTAAGGGGGGTTTATCGTCGTTTAATGGGTATTATGGATTAGCATGTAATGGGTAGTGATAAACCGTTGAATTGACCCTAATTGGGATTGTGAATGCTGAAAATTACGTTGGATAAACTGTGTTAAAAACTGTAATTGAATCGATAGTCGTGTGAGTCGTAATTCGCTGGACGTATAGCTTGTTACGGAATTGGAGTCGGAGGTCCGGAAGTCCTCCAACGGCGGAAAATGCGGAGAATTCTGCATTCTGCCTTGTGTTGGCGCAGGAACAGCTTTCTGTCTTGCGTTAACCGGTTAACCCAGGGTGTTAACCGGTTAACACTGTGTTGTATTGTGTAAAATTGCTGTTTTGTCTGCGTTAACCGGTTAACCCAGGGTGTTAACCGGTTAACACTGTTGTGATTGCTGAGATATTGCTGTTCTGTCTGCGTTAACCGGTTAACCCAGGGCGTTAACCGGTTAACACTGTTAAGTTTTGGACAGGAAGCGTGTTTGTGTTGCGTTAACCGGTTAACCCAGGGCGTTAACCGGTTAACACTGTTGCAGAGTGGAAAATTGGTGTTTTAAATGTTGTGTACTCAATTGATGGTTGACATATGTTGGCGGATGATGTAATAGGGATTATTTCCTGTTGTTTTGAGTAGTAAGGGTATTAGTAGAGTGTGCTAATACTGTGATTAATTATTTGACATGATATGGTGTTTGATACATGTGTTGATGATGTATGATGATATGCATAATGTTGTGAATGTATATATTATGCATGTATTTGTGAATGGACTGTGGTATGGCTTAGAGTGTGAACATATGTCCATTGTGGATTGTTGTTGATGTTGCGTTGCTAGATGATTAGCGTGCATAGTATAGCCCTTGGGGTTGTAGCTAATTCCCATGGTGAGGAATTAGTGAGTGAATCATTGTGGATTCGTCGTTGATGTTTGCATGCTAGGTGATTAGTGTGCATAGCATAGCCTTTGGGGCTGTAGCTAATTCCCATGGTGAGGAATTAGTGAGTGAGTCACTAGATCTCAAATGAGTGAGACTAGTGAGCTTAGTAGCCGTATCTGGATTTGATCGGTGAGCTTGAACTATATGTTCAAGAATAGTCGGTACCGCATGTGTGGAGTCTCATTTCATAATGTATGTATGGCGTATAATATGAATGGATGTATTCCAATATTATACGTGTGGTTGTGTTGACATTGAGTATGAGTATGAATTGTGTAGTATTGAGTATGATAATTGGGTTGATGTGCCGTTACTGAATGTGTGATATGATTAGGGTGATTAATGTGTTAAATTACTTAACATGACATGATATTTTATAATGCTTACTATATCGATTGAGGAACTCACCCTTACAACTATTTTTCAGGTAACGAGCAATGAGTTGAGTAGAAGCTAATGTTTGGAGTCTAGTGTAGTCTCCTTAGTGGGTCATGCTCTGATAGATGTAACATCGGGAGGGAACATTTTAATTGTGTTGTTGATGATTGTTGAACCAGTTTACATGTAGTATGTTGCATGTTTTGAATGATCGATTTGATCTCTATCCGCTGCGTGTTATTCAACTGTTTTATTTGATAAATAAATGAGCATGACAAGCTACTTTGATGAATAGTGTGAAATATTGTGTGACACCCTTAATTGCATATTTACTCTGATAGATACATATTTGTTATTTTGATTAAATATTTGGGGTATTTTAGAAGGGTGTTACACTAAGCATGTTTCAACATCATTTCATCAGAAGCCTCTAAAGATTAGAAGATAAGATCAAAAGGTTTTGCATCAGAAAAATAGTACGCGGTACAAGATCACCCTTCCCTCCACTATGCAGATTTTGTAGGCTAAGGACAGTACTATTGTACCATTTTGTATCCTATATGCAAACCATTACATAAAGAGACAATTGTAATTTGCAATTCTAATTCTACCCTCCAAAGGATCTTTTAACTGCCTATATAAGGAAGTCTTGGAAGAATGGAAGAAGTTGCTCATGCTGGCCAATGCTTACGCTATTGAACATACACACGCTCTTGCTGAAGTAAATATTTTTTGTGTATATTCTTTGTAAACACACAAGAGTTATTGCTCGTTATTGTGTGAAATATTCTTTGTATTAATCTTGTCTTAATATTCTTTCTTAGAAGCAATACTTATAATAACACACTTGTAAATCTCAAAGTTATTTGGGTGGTTTCCTTGAGTGACTAGGTTTTAGTCAGACAAACTCCATAAGATAAAGACGGTTTGTCTTTCTGGTGTTTGAGATCAGTTTCAATTATAGTGGATTAAGTCCTTGTTGAGAAGGCAAAATCACCTTGGTAGGATGGTGAATCTAGCTGAAATATGTCCACCGAACGCATCGCACGCTCGAAGGTACAACAGAGTCGCCACCGAATTTTATTTATCTTAAAAGAGGGAAGAGAAAGTATCGATAAAACCCAAGGGGAAACATAGAAATGAGTAAGGAAGTTAGTTATGCAAGGGGAAGATATTAGCACCCCTAACATCTATGGTACTCCATGGGAACCTTTTTGAATGCTCTTGCTTGGATAGGTGTTGTTATCTTCATGTACCTGCAAAATAGAAAAAGGTTAGAAAAAGGGTGCTCAAGAAGGATTGTGGCCCTCATGCTTATGTATTCTCATAGTGCAATGAGAATAGAGCCTCGTAGTTCGTGGAATAAAGACTGGAAAAGGGGAAGAGGAAAGAAGGGTGGAGAAAGGTGCTCGCTAAGGATTCGCATCCTCGTGCCTACGTATCCTCATTATGCAATAAAGAAGTCAGAGCTCCATAGCTCGGAGGACAAAGATTGAGAAAAAGAGAATGGGGGATGGTGTTTAAACCAGAAATAAAGGAAACTTGTCAAAGTCGAAGACTCACATGTCAAGGGGTTTACCAAAGCACTGGGTCTAACATGGTAAGGAAGAAAAGCATGAACTTGTCAAATCTGAAGACTCACATGAAAAGGGTCTTAACAAAACATTAGGTCTAGCATGGTAAGGAAGAGGTATTTAAACCAGAGAAGGGGGAATAACCATGAAGGTGTCAACCCAGGGAATAACCATGAAGGTGTCAACCCTAAAAGAGGGGGGGAATAACCATGAAGGTGTCAACCTAGGGAATAACCAAAAAGGTGTCAACCCTAAAAGCAAATGGTGTCAAAACCAAGAAATGGGTAATGACCATAAATGTGTATCCCAAAAAGAAAGGGTTAGGGGCTAACCATAAAGGTGTGTCCCTGAAAAGGAAGGGGGTTAACCATATAGGTGTGTCCCTAAATTATTGTGTCATAACCAAGAAAATGAGAATGACCATAAGGTGTATCTCAAAAAGAAATTAGATTGCAATGGTGTTTAAACTAAAATGATCCGAAAAGAGGATCCGCAAAGGCTGGTTGCAGACTTGTTAGTGAGTTGACTGGAATTACACTAAATTCTATGAATAAAGACAAATACTTTGAGCAACTGGGTCATTCGTCCCGTACTCATAGATATTCTAGTCAAGTGTAGGAAAGATTCCCTCTCATCATTATCTATTGCTCAAGGCTCATGACATGCAAGCCTAGCTAAGGACTGACAAGTTGTTGAAGCAGATTCCCATAGATGCTTGTGGGGATGAGTCAGATCTATTGAGGAAAGTTGTATTCTAGTGAGGGTCTTGAACCTGTTGGGAGGATGAAACTCTAAAGCGACAGAGGAAAGTCTCATCAAATAACCAAGGGAATTATGGTCACTTGACAAACACAAAAGGTAAGTGTAACAGGTGAAGGGATTTAGTAGATCAAATGTGAATTTGGTCAAGCCAAATTAAGGGAAAGGAATGATAGACAGACAAAGAGGCATGATCATACAAAACTAGCATAAGGTCTTATTGTTAGGTATCCTAAGATAAATCCATGTGGGTATAAAATGTATTGTCATATGTCTCATTGATAGGTAGCCCAAGAGAAAGCCATGTGGGTGCAAAGTGTATTGTCCTATGTCTCATTGTTAGGTAGCCTAAGAGAAAGCCATGTGGGTAACAATGTGTGCTAAGTCTAAAAATATGAATGCAATAAGCAAGAGGCATAACAACCATAAAACAAAAACACTAAAAAAACATTGGTGGACTGTTGGATCTTTGTTTGTGACTTGATTTGGACCCTATGGACTTATAGTAGGCAACATTCCTGAACTATGGAAGAAACTTGGCCAATGCCATTAATTTGAGACCAAAACATGGCCAATACCATTCATCTGATATAAGCTTGAAAGACTCCCTTTGGTTTATCTGATACATTCATTCTCTTTGTCTAAATTGTTATTTTGATCTTATTGTTATTATTTGATATTTTTTTCTTGAGTATGTTTCAAGGGATTTTTCATCTGATACACATAAAGGACATTTAAGATTTATTGCTTGGATGATTGGTTATCTTTATTTGATACCATTTATATTCTTATTAATTGCTTGGATGATTGTGGATTTGTTGTTTGCTTGACAATCCAAAGAAAATAGGTTTTTATCTAACACTATTGTCTTGTGGATGCTTCCCATGGGTTAGATCTTTTCAATTTAAAACTCTTAAATCTTGTCTAAGATAGCTTCTTCACCTCCACCTCCTTCTTCATTAATTTCAAAATCTCATTCTCATTTTCAAAACTTCTTTGCTTGTTGTTTTTCAACTTAGCCTTATTTTAATGAGTAAAAACCTTGGTCTTATGCCATTGATTTTCAAACTATTTTCTTAATCAAACTTGTAAAAAGACTTAATCATATTGACTTTATTTTCAAAAAGACCAAGAAGAACTAATAACCCCATCTAGTTATTTTGGCCACCTGGTTCCTTTTTCCTTTTAAAATTTTCAAAAAGAAAGCATTTATATTTGATTTATTCTTGGTTGTGATGTAATTCTTCCATTCCATGATATGTTGAGTGTAATACTTTCCATTTACAAGGGTTAGAGGCATACTTTTTGATTTAATCCAAGTTGGAGCCCTCCCTCTTAAATGTTGTAAAGCTCTCATTATCAGTGGATGCTTGATTGAGTATTCTCCCATTGATAACAAAAGATCTTTAAGCTTTTGTTAAAATGAATCCACCCCCTCATCTTTGAAACTTTTACCATGAACTATGAGATTTTGATCCCTCATTTATGTTGGTACGTAGGCATAAGACCAAAAGTCTTATCAAACACAAAAATTTAAATAATGAATTCTTTTCTCACCCCTCATTCTACTTTTAAAAACAAACATCTTTTCAACCAAAACAAGTACACACAAAAAGGGCTCCCTATGAGTACCTAGGATAATTTGGGTGCTAATACATTCCTTCTATGTAACCAACCCCTTACCTGTAATCTCTAACATTTTATTAGTTTTGATTTGAAAATTTCTTATCTTTGGGTTTTGTTCGTACTTTCTCCCTTTTCCTTTGAAAATAATAAACGCGCGGTGGTGACTCTGGTTTTATTAATGTTGGTTAACCAATAACTAGTGGTCATGAATTTACCGCTACAAGGCCCAACCGTGTGTTTTTTATTCATCGCTCCATTCACGGGCCTGCACCCCTCTCTTCTCTCTTAATCTTTAGAACTCATGGTTATTTATTCTCTTGTTAATTAGGATTTTAGAGGTTAATTAGGGTATTATAGGTTAATTAGGATATTAGAGGTTGATTAGGATGTTAGAGGTTAATTAGATTTTAGAATTAAATTTAGAATTTTAGGTTAATTAGGGATTTAGTTTAATTAGAGTTTTAGGTTGATTTAGATAATTTAAAATTAATTAGGAGTTAATTGAAATTCTAGATTATAATTAGGTTAATGAGGTTAGAAATGTAGATTTAATTAGAATTTTATAATTAATATATTTTTAGAATTTCAATTAGGTAGAATTTTATTTGTTCTTAATTGATCCTTTAATCACTAATTCTTGTATAAACCTTGATATGATTTTGTGATAAGTTGCATCTTAACCATTGAAATGTGCCCTTAGATTCAGGTTTAGAATTAAGTTTGGTTGTTAACATGTTTGATCCCTAGAGTTTTCAAGTCTTTATCTCCCTGTATGTATTGAATTTTCAACTGATTTTTCCCAATTGATTCAGTTGATCAAATTTTGCTTTGATTAATTAAATCCTTTGATTGTGATTTAATCCCCAGGAATATTCAAGTGATCAAAAGACCCTTAATCACTTGATAGGAAAAGTCCATTGTGCTCAAGTTATATTGGATATGCTGGATCTCAGGAGCTCAAGACCTCAAGGTTCAAATGCAAGATCAAGATTTCAAAGTTAAGTCAATTCAAGCATAGCTGACAAAGTGGACTACTTCTCAAGCACAATAAAGGTATCAACACTTATCAATCATAATTCAGATTGTGTGGCACGAGCCATAAGAAATAGGGAAAGAATGAGAGTGGAGAATTCTATTAACTCATTCTGAATATCTTTGGGTGCGGGACGAATGACCTAGTTGTTCAAGCTATTCACCTTTATTCATAGACTTCGGCGCAATTCGAATCAAATGATTATCAAGTCTTCTTCTATAACAAGTAGCATTGTATCATCAGGATCTTCTACCAGCACCTTATCAATCATGATTGAAGTTGTATGCCATGAGCCTTAAATGATAAAGAATGATGAGAGTGGAGCATTCCTATTCTTGTCTAGGGTATCCTTGGATACGGGACGAATGACCCAGTTGCTCAAGGTATTCGCCTTTGATCATAGACTTTAATACAATTTGAATCAAATGATCGATACAGTCTTCATCATCATAAGGAGCAACAAGGATTTTTCCTCATCAACTTGAAAGTTATTATGATAATCATATGCCACGAGCCGTAAGTAGTAAAGAATGAATAAGAATGGAGAATTCTATTAACTCATTATGAGTATCTCTGGGTATGAGACAAATGACCCAGTTGCTCATTGTATTCACCTTTACTCATATACTTTAGTGTGGCTCATATCCAATGACTGCCAAGTCTTCTTCATCTTCTATTATCATATATTCATTTCTCTTACCTCAGTCTCTTGTTGTCTTTGTTTCGGTCGCAGTGGGCCAAACTACGAAAGCTCTAACTTTCGCATTGCACGGTGAGAATACGTAGGCACGGGGATTCAGATTCTCCGTGAGCTATCCTATTTATTAAAATTCTTCATCAATCAATACCATCTTTTTGAGATCAAATACATTTTTCCTTAGATTCCATACATATTGGTTTAGGACGATTTAATCGGAGTCCACCTTGTAAACCAAGAGATGTTTGCCTTGATGTCAAATACTTTATTCTTTTTTTTTGCCAATACGCCTGTTTGCTCTCTGGTTCAGAGTTTCTTCCTTCATGGATCTAATCGACCATTATTCTTTAATTTCAAATTGCTTGCTTCCCATAGTGATATATTATCCCTTGTACCAAATATCATTTTCCTTTGGGCCCCATACATATCCTTTTAGGACGATTTAGTCGAAGTTCACCTTGTGAACCAAGAGATGTTTGTCCTGATGCCAAACACTTTCTTCTTTTTTTTGGCCAATATGCTTGTTTACTCTTTGATTCAAAGTTCATTTACCTTTATGGGTTCAGATGCTACCATTTACTCTGTGGTTTCAAATACCATTTATCTTATGGATTCCAATATACCATTACCTTTGGTTCCAGGCTATACCTTCAGTCACTTTTACCAAATCCCTCATTCTTTAACTTTGGTTACTTTTCTCTATCACTTCATTCACCTCCATGGACCACTAATCACTACATTCATTCAATATCTTCTACCTTCATTCACTTCATGTGATATACTCTTTCTTTGATCCAAATACATTATCTCTTTGAGCTCCATCTTGTGTCTGCTTGTGAACCGAGAGATGTTTGTTATGGAACCAAACACTTAATTATCTTTGTTTTCGGCCGTACCACATAGTTGCGAATGCTTCGGCTATCCGCATGTCGGTTAATCCCAGTTTTACTCTTGGGTTCAGATTTTATCCCTTTTTGGAGTCAAACAACATAATCCTTTGGTTCAGACCATATTTTCTATCACAACTTCTTTTCACCTTCCATCATTAGTTATATGAACTACGAAGCTATGAATTTCTTATTGCACTATAAGGATACGTAGGCATGAGGGCCCTAATCCTCTCCGAGCACTTTATCTCTTCTTCTTTTCCCTTTATTCTTTCGTGAGTAAACCTCTAGATATACCACCCATCAGAGCTAAGAACAATCAAAACGATTCCCATTGAGTATAACAAATGTAAGGGGTGCTAATACCTTCCCTTTGCATAACTGGCTTCCTTACCCATAATTCTATTTCCCCCGGGTTTTATCGATGTTTTACTTTTCCTTCGGGAATAAATAAAGTTCGATGGTGACTCTGTTGTATGTTTGAGCGTGCGATGCATTCGGGTATATTTCCGCTAGCTTCAGTCGGCGACTCTGTTGGGGAGTATTCTGCTACTTGGAGTATTTCCTAGTCTCTAAAAGGAGTCGAGCCTAGTTTTATTTGTTTTTTCTTGCTTTAGGTGTTAATCTTTATGTTTTACTCACTTTATTTTTATATTATTCATCATTTGCTTTACTGTTTCACATTTTGCATACTCTGTCATTCTGGATATCTATATATGCTATTGTTGGGTTAGGTGATGTTACATGAGTGAAGCTCTACACCCTAGCTTAGTATATGTAAGACCCCAATTTTGACCCTAAGATCCCTCATGTTATCTCATCATATGCATTAGCTTTTGGGATCACACATTGGCGTCCTCCTTACCTCTCATTTATAGGGCTTGTATTGGGAGAGAACTCCAAGCACTTTTGATTGTATCAAACTTTGTTTCTTTTTATTATTTACTAACCAAAATACCAAAAATATGTCAACATATAGTTTGTTACTTTTGTACGTAGTGTGTGTGCTCACCCATGTCATATCAAGCTCACATCTAGGGTTTGCGACCATCAATGCAAGGAGTTCAATCAAGAAATGGTTCACATTGGCTCTAGGCATCATATATGGATCCCCATGATCTTCACTTATCATTTTGATCAAGAAATCATCAAGAGTTTGAAGCTTGTTTGCCTTGGAAACCCTAATTCATCTAGGTGTCTTGTGTGACTTCTTCAACAAGTTTCTTCAACATTTGATCAAATATTTCAAGGGATACTTATATTACATAATCTCACACACATATGATCCTCCATGATTCCCAAAAATCAAGAGAATATCAAGCTAGCAAGATGGTTCATGGTGGTTGACCAGAGAAAGTCAAATGGTCAAAACCGG
Source organism: Lathyrus oleraceus (assembly GCF_024323335.1). Taxonomy (NCBI): domain Eukaryota; kingdom Viridiplantae; phylum Streptophyta; class Magnoliopsida; order Fabales; family Fabaceae; genus Lathyrus; species Lathyrus oleraceus. The sequence continues at coordinate 182,729,212 of NC_066585.1, forward strand.
GGTTCCCTAGACCCTATATCCTACAATTTTTGTCATATGAAAATTATTCCAAGAGAAATGTTACTCAAAATGACATTACAAACAACTTTCATGTTTAGGTCAAGATCTAGTTTTGCTTATAAAGACATTTTTTATGGTGAAAGATTATAGGTCATTTTGTCTGAACCCTAGGTTGGAGGTCAACTTCCCAAAATCATACTTGCTCAATTTTTATGATATGAAAGCCATTAAAATTCCATGTTCAAATTCAATATGTATACTGAAACTTTTATGTTTGGAGGAAGTTCAAATTCAACTTGAAAATGCATGTGCCAAGAGGAAACATTATAGGTCATTTTGGGCCATTACCATTGAACACGTGATTTTTCTCAACTTCTAAAATGCATAACTCCTTCATGCCAAATACAAATAAGGTCAAATTTATGACCAAATTTAAGAGGTTTGAAATATATACAACTTTTATGAAGAACCTGTTTTCATTTGAAGTCCATGGCAAAAGTTATTCAAGGTGGAAGAAGTGAACATTTGACTTGGTACTTAGAAAATTTTCAAACATGTTTGATTATCCAAACTTCCACCCCAAAATTCATCATAATCCAAGCTTCAAATGAAAAAGTGTTCAACATGGAAGTTGTTCCCCTTGATCTAACCTTTCCAAAAAGTCCAAGATCATCTCATTTGGCCAAAGAATGAAGGACTTGCGCATGCGTGCAATGTGAGATACCATTTGGATGATTTTCACTTCCACATTTCAAACACAAATGCATGGCCATGACATAATTTCAGCATAATTCTCACTTATTTTTGACCTGAATACATCACTTGATAGGCATATCAAACACCATGCAAGCATGCAAGGTGAATAGCTAAAATTGGCAATTTTTGGAAGTGTGTGGAAATGAATCTCATGGCCTATAAATAAGACCCTCATTGCTCAGAATTAAGAACCTCATGCCCAAGCTTTGAACCTGCAATCCAAACCCTCACCATTAAAGGATAATCTTGAAGGTTTTCATTTGAAAGTAGAGCTTCAAATCTCATTCTATTTTGAGATTGAAACTCCAAGAGTCCAGGCCATTTTTCTGATCTTAATCACTTCCTACAAGCTTCTGAAACAAAGTCAAGCACAATTGGAATCAAGATCAAGCAAGGTTGAAGCTCCCTCGAAGGTAATTTTCTAGAATTTTCATCTCTTAGATTATCTCTCAATTTTTCACTATTCTTTGTGATTTTTAGTTGGTTGAGGTCCTACCAATATAGGCAAGAAGATTGAGTTGCTTTGAGGTCAAATCAAAGCAACTTAGTTCATGATCCTCAAAATTCAAATCCCTGTATCTTTTTCTATACTTGGAATTGGAGAAAATTGAGGTCAGGTTCGAGCTCTTGAGCATTTTTTCTTTAAATCCATGTCTTTGTTTTTCATTTTGGTGATGATTGATGGTGGACCAATCCGGTGAGGTCCACCGGAGAAGAAGACCAGAGCCCTAGCTCCAGTGGTGTGTTGTCACACCTCTCAACCATCAGATCTTGCTTAAATGTTTTAATCATATCCATTGGTTTTAAATACCATTGTTGCAGCGCGTTGACTAGGGTGTACCATGGATGACACGCGCGCAACCATCAGATCTACCACCTCAATTAATGAGGGAGATCTACCACATCATATTAATTTCATTTTTAATCCAAAATATATGGGACTTTCACCAAAAATCTTTAAATATTTTCCTTTTTCATTTTCTGAATTAAAATTATTTTTTGGATTAATTTTGATATTTTTCATGAATTAATTGTTTTTATGCATATTTTTAATTGTTTAAAAATACTTCTGGCTTTTCAAAAATCATAAAAAAAATTGTCCAAGGTCCTTTGGCCTTGTTTGACCTAGGATAAATCTCTTGGTCATTTATTTGGTTTTTTGAAGAGATTTTAGGTTTTGACCAAATTAAATTGAATTCTAATGCATTTTTAATTTGATTTTTTATTGATTAATTGTATAAAAGTTATGTTGAGCCATTTTTGTTGACTTGTGATGTTTGACTATATGTTTGGGCTTTGGTCAAGGTTGATTTGACTTTTGTTAAGTTAAAATCATTGGATTTAGGGGATTGATGAAATGTACATTTCATCTCCCAAAATGAAGGAATGATTTTAATTTGATAAAATTCCTCCCATGACCAATTTGTGTTTCTCTCATCTCCCTTTCCTCTTCATCTTCAATCCCATTCTTTCCTATCCCTTTCATTGACCAATGAAGTCTCAAGATCCTAAGGCTAATTGGTTCATCAATAACCTTGTGTTAGATGAATCAATACAAGTATGGATGAGATAGGTTTATCCCTTTGATCTGTTTTAATTTTAGTTAATCAAGGAGTATTTCATCTGATACATAAGAAAACAAAGAAGACTGTTAGCCATGGAATTGCTTGCTTGGATGTGGCCATATTTATTTGATGCCTTGCTCTTCATATTGCTAATTGCTTGCTAATTATTGCTTGATTCAAAGTCTAAAGGAAAAATGGGTTTTCTATATGACATTCTTGTCTGTTGGATTACATCCCATTAGTCAGATCTTTTCAACTCTTAACTTTTAATTTTATGCTTAGGATTAGTCTTTTCATTTCCTCCCACTTCTTAAATTTCAAAATCTCTCCCCCTTTTCAAAAACTTTCTTTACTTGTGATTTCAAAACTTAGACTTTATTGCAAATTAGAAACTTTAGCCTTATGCCATTGCATTTTTAAACTCTTTTCTTAATCAAAACTTGTAAATAAACTTAATAATATTGACTTAAAATTTCAAAATACAAAAAGAACTAACACCCATTCAAACTTTTGGGCCCATTGTGCCTCTTTTAACTTAAATTTTGAATAAAAGCAATCCACTCATTTTGAAATTGATACCACGAACTACAAGGTTTTAATCCCTCATTTTTATGTTGGTACGTAGGCATAAGTCCCAAGGTCTTGTCAAACACAAAAATATAATTAATGAATTCTTTTTCTCATCCCCACACTATATTTGTTTCAAACATCTTTTATACCAAAAACACATACACACATAAAAAGGGCTCCCTAGGAGTACCTAGGATACTTTGGGTGCTAACACCTTCCCTCTATGTAACTAACCCCCTTACCTGTAATCTCTGGCATTTTATTAGTTTTGATTTGAAAACTTCTTATCTTTGGGTTTTGTTCATACTTTTCCCTTTTCCTTTGGAAACAATAAAAGCGCGGTGGCGACTCTAGTTTTATTGATGTCAAGTTTATCCATAGTTTGATGGTCATGAATTTACCGCTACAGAAATTAAGTGGCGACTCTGCTGGGAGTAGTCCCTAGTGGGTTTAGCCTACTTTTTATGTGTATATAATTGTATATTTGAACTTTGATATCACCGATTTGTTGCCCTTTAAAGGCTCGTTGGTTGGATTCTTGGGAGAACCGACACAGGTGTTGGGACACTTGCCGATAATGACTATTTTTGGTAATGATGAAAGTGAAAAGAGTATTATGGTGAAGTACTTTGATGTCACCACTTAGTGTTGGATCCCATCATTAAAACAATAGCACAGAGAAAGCGGAAGGAAGGCGAAGAAAAGAAAAGAGTTGTAAAAGATAAATTTGGAGAGCTTATGAAGGCCGACTTCATTAAGGAGATCAGATACCCAGCTTGGTTATCTAACATAGCTATGGTGAAAAAGAAGTTTGGAAAATGGAAAATGTGTGTAGATTTCACCGACTTGAATAAAGCATGTCTAAAGGATCACTACCCGCTTCCTTACATTGATCGGCTCATTAACGTGTCTTCCAGTTTTCGTCTTAGTTTTTTAGATGCCTACTCGGGATATAACCAGATTCAAATGAATCCGCTGCCCCTAAAATGACATTTATGACCAACAAGAATAATTACTATTACGAGGTGATGCCCTTCGAGCTGAAAAACACATGGGAGGTGTATATGGATTATATGGTAGTAAAAACCTCAAAAGATCGGAAGCATGTCAAGGACTTAGAAGAAACATTTGCTTTAATCCAAGGCTACAATATAAGGCTGAACCCAAACAAATGTATGTTAGGAGTACAAGCAGGAATTTTCCTGGGATTTATGCTAACCAGGCGAGGTATAGAAACAATCCCGGACAAGTGTCAAGCAATCATTAACATGAGGAGTTTTTCGATAGTGAAAGAGGTATAACAGTTAACAGGGCATTTGGTTATCTTATCTCATTTTTCATCTTGTGTAGAGGATAAGTCAATCCATTTCTTTGTTGCGGTGAGAAATTCAACAAAATTTCAGTGGACTAAGGAATGCGAAGAAGCTTTTAAAGAGGTAAACTGTTTCTTACCTGCACCCCCGATCTTGGTACGACCCAGGGAGAATCAACCACTTATCATATACTTAGCAGTATCAAACAAATCTATAAGTTCGTATTAGTTCAAGAGACCAAGATAGAAGAAATATAGTATACTTTGTTAGTAAGGTGCTGAAAGGGGCAGAATTACGTTACCATAAGATTGAACGTCTTGTGTTGGTAGTGGTGATCACAAGTATTGAAAAAGACGGATTTAGCAGGGAGAATGGTTGCTTGGGCGATAGAGCTTTCAGAATATGATATAAAATATGTACCTCGAAGTTGCATAAAGTCTCAAATCCTCGTTGATTTCTTGAATGAATTAAGCGCTCCGGTTTCAGAAGAATCGCCGTGAAAATGGATTTTGTCTATGGATGGGTCCATAAATCTCAAAGGAAACAGAGCTGGGATATTTCTCGAAGGACCATGAGACCTAATTCTTGAATACTCTTTGTGTTTTTAACTTTTAGGCTAGCAACAACTAGGCATAATACCAAGTTTTAATTACAGGAATGAAGTTGGCGACAGAGGTCAGAGTGATACATTTACTCACCCAAACAGACTCTCAGTTGATCGCCAGTCAAGTCAAGGGAGAATTTTAGACAAAGGATTCGTCATTGATCAAATATCTACGAAAAGCTATCAAGATGTCCCAAACATTCGAAGAGTTCGAGATAAATCACATACCTATGTGAGAAAATACCATAGTCGACCTCTTGGCATGGCTAGCAAGTACCAAAGGCATTGGGTTAAACAAAATAGTAATCCATGAAACCCTGGAAATGCCAAGTATCGAGGTAGAGAAGGTCATGACACTGGATGATGCCAGGGGATGGATGACACCTATCATTCGGTATTTGATTCAGAGAGAACTACCTGAAGAAGAAAAGGAAGCCAAGTGTATTAGAAATATATCCACGAGGCACATCATCATGGTCGATTGTCTGTATAAAATAGGTAGAGCAGATCCTATGTTGAGGTGTGTCTCGGAGGAAGACTCGGTCTTTATCATGAAGGAGGTTCATGAAGGAGTTTGTGGCAGCCACATTGGAGGAATAGCATTATCAGGAAAGATATTGAGAGTAAGATATTACTGGCCAAGCATTTTGCAGGATTGTGAGCAATTTGTAAGCTGGTGTGAAAAGTAGCAAATGTTTGCCCCTTTTATTCATTCTCCCATGGAAGCGTTGCATTCAATGTTTTCACCATGGCCATTTTATCAATGGGGGCATATATTTTAGGTTCATTCCCTGTGGCATTTGGACAACTAAAATTCTTAATCGTGGCTATTGATTACTTGACTAAATGGGTGGAGGCAGAAGCCGTAGCACAAATTACAGTGGAAAAGGTACGTCGGTTCTATTGGAGAAACATCATATGTCATTTTGGTCTTACTAGAATTATTGTATCTGATAATGGCGTTCAATTTGCTAGCACCTTAGTTGTTTTAGTTTACAGAGACTTGGGAATAAAAAACTAGTTCATTTCGGTAGAGTATCCTTAAGTCAACGGTCAGGCAGAAGCAACAAACAAAATCATTTTGTCGGGGATGAAGAAGAAGTTGGACGAAACCAAATGATTATGGGTCGAGTACCTGCATGAAATTCTTTGGTCTTACCACACTATGCCGCATAAAACTACTCGGGAGACTCCTTTCAGGATGGTTTACGACGCTGATGCAATGATACCGGTTGAGGTTAATATGCAGGCATTGAGACGTGTGGATTTTGATGAAAACATCAACTCAGAAGGTTTAAACGTTTTCGTGGACTTATTGGATGAAGTCAGAGAAACAAATCACATCATAGAATTTGTGGCTAAACAAAGAATTGCTCAGGGGTTCAATATCAAAGTGAGGCAGAGGGGATTTCACAAGGATGACTTAGTGGTAAAAAAGTGAATGATCCCATGAAGAGAAGTAAATTGGCTCCGAATTGGTAAAGACCCTACCGTGTTTCTTCTGAGGTTAAATAAAGTGGCTTATAAATTAGAGAGTTTAGAAGGTGTCGAAACACCCAGAACTTGGAATGTAACTAGTCTTAAATTTTATCTTAGTTAGACTGTGTAATGAATATATTAAATAAAAAATTATGGGGATACACTCTTTTCCCTTGCAAAGGCAAGGGTTTTTAATGAGGCACTCATAGTTAAAACAAATGTCTTTATAAAAGCAAAACCTAGGACATGATCCAAGAAGAAGCCCAAGAGAATTGAAGCCTATGGAATAATTGGCTTTGGTCGGGTAACGTTTAATAAAACCTCTAGCCTAACTTAAGTCCAAGAGAAGTTGAAGCCTTTGGAATAATCGGCTCCGACCGAGTAATGTTTAATAAAACCTCTGGCCTAACTGAAGCCCAAGCAAATTTGAAGCCTCTGGCATGACCGACTTCGGTCGGGTAACGTTTAATAAAACCTCTGGCCTAACTGAAGCCCAGGAAAAATTGAAACCTCTGACATAATCGGCTTCGGCCGAGTAATATTTAATAAAACCTCTTTCCTAACTAAAGCCCAAGAGAAATTGAAGCCTCTGGCATAATCGGCTTTGGCCAGGTAACATTTAATAAAACCTCTGGCTTAATTGAAGCCCAAGCGAAATTTAAGCCCATGGCATAATCGGCTTCGGCCGGGTAACATTTAATAAAACCTCCGGCCTAACTAAAGCCCAAGAAAAATTGAAGCCTCTGTAATAATTGGCTTCGATTTGTAACGTTTTAAAAAAAACCATGGCCTAACTGAAGCCCAAGCGAATTTGAAGCCTTTGGCATAATTGGCTTTGGCTAGGTGGCGTTTAATAAAATCTTGGCCTAAGAAAAATCCAAGTAACTCGGGGCTTCTAATATATTGGTTGCGACTGGGTAATGTTTAATGAGAGCCCATGTTCTTCATTTAAACATCAAACTCGTAGGGCTCTGAACTTCGTGTAAATTTAGCATACCTATGAATTTAATCGGTGTGATCAATTGATCACCGGTAAAATATGTCACTTATCTTAATCTCCCAGGCTATGTGGTCAAAAATAAGATGATTATGCCGACCTACAAGGTCGGCCATAAATCCATGACTCAAATGATAGTAAGTGAAATCAAAGGGAACACACAGAAGAGCAAAGGAATAATGTCCTCACAAAACCTTTAAAAAGCTTAAATTGTTCAACAGGAAAGCAAAATATTGTTCAAAAGGTACAAGGTGAACATCACCATTGATGGACAACAGAAAGCATAAGTAAATTCAAATTTCAGACTCGTTCGCTTGAGATTCTGATGTCGGATTATCACCCATCACGCCCCTCGAGTTTTCTACTTCAGGCAAAGCCTCGTCCATGTCGACTAGTTGCTTGTTCACCACAGTTTTAAAGAAATCCATCTTTGACTCAACCAAATCTGGTGCGGTATATAGAGTTTAGGCTTTGGTCCTCTCAAAAACTTCGTCACCAGCGGAAAGCAAGTCCACCCGGGCATTTTGCAGCAATTTCTTCGAGGTCTCATTGAGAGTCTAAGATTGCTCTGCTTCTTGAGTTAGGTCAATGTTGGTTGTGTCCAGTTCTAAGCACCTAGTTTCCATGGTTCCTTTCTTCTTAGTTATTTCCAGTAATCAAGATTTCGACGTCTCCTTTTGCTTCCTTATCTTCGAGAGTTTATTGGCCAATTCCTCTACATGGGTAGTATGGACCTTCAAGTCATCCTTTGATTGGTTCAACTCTTTGTTAAGGTGAATCTCGTTCTGCTCATGCGCGTTACCCACTTCAAAAAAAAACCTAGTCATAACAGCACACCTCATCAACTATGCTCACAGATTTTGGGTCAATTGTTGGGCACCAATAGACTTTACCTTTTCAACATCCTTGATTATGTTTAGGTGGTTATAAAGGAACCTCAACCCATCAATGTTATTGTAGCGGTAAATTCATGACCACTAAGTTATGGATAAACTTAACGTCAATAAAACCAGAGTCGCCGCCGCGCTTTTATTATTTCCAAAGGAAAAGTGAAAAGTACGAGCAAAACCCAAAGATAAGAAGTTTTCAAATCAAAACTAATAAAATGCCAGAGATTACAGGTAAGGGGGTTGGTTACACGGAGGGAAGGTGTTAGCATCCAAAGTGTCCTAGGTACTCCTAGGGAGTCCTTTTTTATGTGTGTATGTGTTTTTGGTATAAAAGATGTTTGAGAAAAATAGAATGTGGGGATGAGAAAAGAATTCATTAATTATATTTTTTGTGTTTGACAAGACCTTCAGACTTGTGCCTACGTACCAACATAAAAATGAGGGATTAAAACCTCGTAGTTCGTGGTAACAATTTCAAAGTGGTGAATTGCTTTTAACAAAAATTTAAATGAAAGGCACCAAGGGGCCAAAAAAATTGAATGGGTTTGTTAGTTCTTTTTGTCTTTTTTTGAAATTTTAAGTCAATATGATTAACTTTATTTACAAATTTGATTTAAGAAAGAGTTTGAAAATTCAATGGCATAAGGCCAAAGTTTCTAATCATTTAAACAAAGTCTAAGTTTGAAATCACAAGCAAAGAAAGTTTTTGAAAAGGGGGAGAGATTTTGAAATTTAAGAAGTGAGAGAAGATGAAGAGGTTATCCTAAGTATAAAATTAAAAGTTAAGAGTTGAAAAGATCTGACCAATGAGATGTAATCCAATAGACAAGAATGTCATATAGAAAACCATTTTCCCCTGGACTTTGAATCAAGCAATAATAAACAAGCAGTTAGAAATATCAAACATCATAAAGATCAAGGCATCAAATAAATATAGTCATATCCAAGCAAGCAACTCCATAGCTAGCAGTCTTCTTTGTCTTCTCATGTATCAGATCAAATATTCCTTGATCAACTCAGAAGAAAGCATCAGACACAAGATCAAAATAATAATTAGCACCAAGACAAAGCAACAAATGAATTCAAATAGGGTCCCAAGGCTTGCATCAGATGAAGGCTCAGTTCACAATAACTTGGTTTCAAAATGTTGGCATTGGCCAAGTCCTTTTTGCATAGGGAATGTTGCCTAATCCTAAGTCCAAAAGTTCAAATCAAGATCAACAGTCCACCAAACATTTTTTAGGGTTTTTTTGTTATTTATGAAGTATTTTAAGGTCCTAAGACCACAAACAAAATCAAAATGCACAAACAAATATATACAATCACAAGATATGACTCAAATGAGCAAAGTGAAAATGACATAAACATAAACAAGTTAAATGAAATATAAATGGAAATGAATGATAAATGAATGATAAATGAATGAAAATTAAATTGCAAAAAGTAAATGACTTGAAATTAAAACAATATTAATAAGAGTTAGTCAAATGTTAGTGGTGTTTTTGTTTTTTAATGGATTAAACCATTCTTTGGAGAATACTCAACCATCCATTCACAAGCATGGATCATTAAACCAAGACATCTTCCATAGGAAGGAAAAAAGATCAAGTTTCCACACAATACCATGAAGGATGGGAGACTTACAATCTCACTTACTAGAATGATATGCCTTTAGGGTCAAATTTAGCTCTATGTTAAGCAATCGTAATTGGACTTATGTAGAAGTCACAACCATCTGAGGCCTGTAGCGGTAAATTCATGACCATCAAGCTATAGATAAACTTAACATCAATAAAACCAAAGTCGTCACCGCGCTTTTATTGTTTCCAAAGGAAAAAGGGAGAAGTATGAACAAAACCCAAAGATAAGAAATTTTCAAATCAAAACTAATAAAATGTCAGAGATTACAGGTAAGGGGGGTGGTTACACAGAGGGAAGGTGTTAGCACCCAAAGTATCCTAGGTACTCCTAGGAAGCCCTTTTTTATGTGTGAATGTGTTTTGGTATAAAAGATGTTTGCAATAAATAGAGTGTGGGGACGAGAAAAGAATTCATTAATTATGTTTTTGTGTTTGACAAGACCTTCGGACTTGTGCCTACGTACCAACATAAAAATGAGGGATCAAAACCTCGTAGTTTGTGGTATCAATTTCAAAATGAGTGGATTGCTTTTAATCAAAGTTTGAGTTTAAAAGAGGCACAAAGGGCCCAAAGAGTTTGAATGAGTGTTAGTTCTTTTTGTCTTTTAAAATTTTAAGTCGATATGATTAGATTTATTGACAAGTTTGATTTAAGAAAAGAGTTTAAAAAATTGCAATGGCATAAGGCGAAAGTTTTTAATTTGCAATAAGGTCTAAGTTTTGAAATCATAAGCAAAGAAAGTTTTTGAAAAGGGGGGAGAGATTTTGAAATTTAAGAAGTGGTAGGAGATGAAGAGACTAATCCTAAGCATAAAATTAAAAGTTAAGAGTTGAAAAGATCTGACCAATGGGATGCAATCCAACAGACAAGAATGTCATATAGAAAACTCATTTTCCCTTTGGACTTTGAATCAAGCAATAATCAGCAAGCAAATAGCAATATGAAGAGCAACGCATCAAATAAAGATGGCCACATCCAGGCAAGCAAATTCCACAACTAGCAGTCTTCTTTGTCTTCTAATGTATCAGATGACACACTACTTGATTAGCTCAGAATAAGGCATTAGACACATGTTCAAAGTAACAGTTGCATCAAGATCATGTAGCAGATGAATTCATGTGGATCCCAATACTTGCATCAGATGAAAGCTCAAATCATAATAACTTGGTCTCAGAAATGTTGGCATTGGCGAAGTCCTTTTGCATAGGGAATGTTGCCTAATTCTAAGTCCAAAAGCTCAAATCAAATCCAACAGTCCATACAAACATTTTTTAGGGTTTTTGTTGTTTATTAAGTATTTTAAGGTCCTAAGACCACAAACACAAATAAAATACACAAACAATATATACAATCACAATATATGCCTCAAATGAGCAAAGTGAAAATGATATAAACATAAATAAGTTAAATGATATGTAAATGACAAATGAAATGGTAAATGACTTGAATTTAAATTGCATAAAGTAAATGACTTGAAAATAAAAGAAAGAATAATAAAAGTTAGTCAAATGTTAGATGATTAGATGTTAGTGGAGTTTTGATTTTCAATTGATTAAGTCATTCTTTGGAGAACACTCAACCATCTAATCACAAGCATGGATCCTTAAACCAAGACATCTTCCAAAGGAAGGAAAAAATGCCAAGTTTCCACACAATACCATGAAAGGGGGGAGACTTACAATCTCACTTACTAGAATGTTATTCCTTTGGGTAAAAATTTAGCTCTATGTTAAGCAATCGTAATTGTACTTATGTAGAAGTCACAACTATTTGAGGTCGGGCAATAGAAATTTTGGTGTTAATGCATATTAGAGATATGGTATAATGAACCATACTCTTAAAATATACCATGCACAAAAAGAAAAAGATTAAAGGATGAACTTATCTCATCCATACTTGTATTGGTTCATCTAACACAAAGTTATTGATGAACCAATTAGCCTTAAGATATTGAGACTTCATTGGTCAATGGAAAGAATGGGATTGAAGATGAAGAGGGAGGGGAGATGAGAGAAACACAAATTGGTCATGGGAGGAATTTTATCAAATTAAAATCATTCATTCATTTTGGGAGATGAAATGTACATTTCATTAATCCCCTAAATCCAATGATTTTAACTTAACAAAAGTCAAATCAACCTTGACCAAGGCTCAAACACATAGTCAAACATCACAAGTCAATAAAAATGGTTCAACATTATTTCTACACAATTAATCAATTAAAAATGCATTTAAATTAAACTTAGTTTGGTCAAAACCTAAAACCTCTTCAAAATAACAAATAAATGGCCAAGAGATTTATCCTAGGTCAAACAAGGTCAAAGGACCTTAGACAAAAAATTTCATAATTTTTGAAAAGTCAGGATGGAGTTGTTGCCTAAGAACCTCTGATGGTCAATAAAGTGTTCACTCTTCGCACTGATGAGGAGCTCTAAGACGAGTTTGAAATGAAAAATTATAATGGAGCTACGCCAGTGGTCGTCTCTACCACTGCCCAAGATTTTAAGGCTATCTTGATGTGTCGTGCTCTGGCCGAAAAGCTAAGAATCTTGGAAGGACATAACTCAACCCGATTAAGTGCCTTGGAGATGTGTATAGCCCCAGATGTGGTGATTCCTCCAAAATTAAAAGCGCCAAAACTTGAAAAAGACAAAGGCCTCACATGTCCTAACGTACACTTGAAAACGTATTGTAGAAAATTGGCTGCCTATCCTAGAGATGATAAGCTTATGATCCATTGCTTTCAGGATAGTCTATCTGGGGCATCTTTGGATTGGTACATGCAGTTACAGTGTAATAACATCCACACTTGGGATGAGTTGGCTGAAGCATTTGCAAAGAAATACAAATATAATACTGACATACCGCCAAACCGTACCCAACTTCAGAGTATGGACGAGAAAGATAGTGAATCTTTTAAAGAATATGCACAACACTTGAGAGAATTGGATGCAAGGGCGCACCCGCGGCAGGTTGATCGTGAATTGATTGACATTTTCATGGGAACCATGCAGGGCCAACATTGTGAAATTTTGATTAGCAGTGTGTCCACGAGATTTTTTGACATGGTTATCATGGGTGAAAGAGTAGAAGAAGGATTGAAAAGTGGTAAAATTCAGGGAGATTCCAATAGTCAACCAATCTTGAAGAAGCCTTTCAACAGATTCAAGAGGAAGGAAGGCGAGACCAGTTTCATTTCTTCTCAGAGGGGGAGGGCGCCACCCAGGGCTCCTGCTCCTATACTCTATTATCAATACCCTTATGTAACAGCTGCCCAATATCTAAAGATACCTTATTGTCCAGTTGCTCATGTTCCTATTCCAGCTTCAGTACCTCAGTATCAAGTTCTAGTTCCTCAATATCAAGCTCCTCAATCTCAGTTTCAGGCTCCTCCACCTTAGTATCAGCAAAGAAATCAATAGAACAATCAACAACATCTGGTCCAACAATAACGACCAAATCAATAGATGTCGTATCAACAATACAATAATGCAAATACCACTCCTATTCCGGTGACTTACACTCAATTGCTACGTATCTTATTCAGAATGGGACTGTTGTGCCTAGGGCATTACCTCCAATGTCGAAACCTCACAAGCCTTGGTATGATGAGAATGCCAGGTGTGCCTTTCATGATAATTCAGAGGGTCATACAACAGAGAATTGAAAAATGTTCAAGCTCCGAGTCCAGGAGTTGATAGATCGGAAAATACTGTCCTTTGTTGATGTTCCAAATTTTGGGAATAATCATTTGCCTAAACATGGTGGTTCAAGTGTCAATGTTATAGAAAGTTCAACTGATGAAAGATTGATGAAGGATGTGTTTGAGTTGAAGACTCCCTTGAAAGTGATCCATTCTAGATTGATGGAAGCGAAATTGATGAAGGGAGTACATGATAAATGTGTGGCGTGTTCATCTAACCATGATGAGTGTGTTGAATTCAAAATTCGTCTGTAGTGTTTGATGGATCAACAGGTTATTCAGTTCACTAGATCAAAGACTGATGAAGATGTTGTTATGATTATGCATGTGTTTGATCAAGAGAGGCTCCCATGCCTTTTTTGGTTCCTTATCAGAGAAATATCGACCCAACTCCAGTGAAGAAGATTGAGCCAATGGTTATCTATGTTCCTACTCCGTTCTCATTTGATAGTACCAAAGTAGTGCTTTGGAACTATGAGCCCATGGTTTTTATGGGTAACAAACCTTGATCTTGAAATAACCAAACGTGACTAACATTGTTGGAGCTAGTGGTGTGACTCAAAGTGTAAGGGTTTTCGCTCCTGAAGTGATCCCAAGCGAAGCAAGTTTGCCAACAGTTGAACCAACAAAGGGGAAGGAGGTGAATCTCCCAGAAACCGGAGAAGGCTCATCTAAGAAAGCAGTGATTACTGAAGAGGATAGAGAGTTCCTAAAAATCATCAAGAAGAGTGATTACAATGTTGGAGATCAGCTTAACCAAACTCCTTCAAAAATCTCCATTCTTTCACTACTTATGATTTCTAAGGCTCATAGGACCGCTCTGTTAAAGTTCTTGAACGAGGCTTATATGGTAGAAGACATAAGTTTTGATCAGTTTAATGATGTTGTTGTTAACCTCAATGCTAGAAGTTGTCTGATGTTCATTGATGATGATTTGCCCTCCAATGGACGAGAACATAATATGGCGACTTACATTTCCATTTAGTGTACAAATGTTACTTTGGCTCGAGTACTAGTTGATATATGTTCATCCTTGAATGTATTACCAAAGACTACCCTAGCACAACTAAATATTAAAGGGGTGCGGATTAGACCCAGTGCTTTGATAGTGAAAGCTTTTGATGGGTCTAAGCGAACGGTTATTGGGGAGATTGACCTCCCAATCCTGATTTTCCCTCAAACTTTCCATATTACCTTCCAGGTAACGGATATTCGACCTGCCTATAGTTGTATGTTAGGTAGACCATGGATCCATGCTATTAGAGTTGTCACCTCAACACTCCACCAGAAGTTAAAGTTTGTCACTTCTGGTAAGCTGGTTTAAATATCCGGAGAAGAAGATATTTTTGTCATCCATATGACTTCATTTAGATACACTGAAGTAGATGAAGACATTGTTGAAACTCCTCTTCAGGCCCTTTAAGTGGTGAATATGGTCCAGACTAAACCAAAGCATGTTGAAGAACCCAAAAGGGTCATGTCCTCGTGGAAGAGTGTGAAAGTTGCAATTGAAGTTGGATGTCCTGGAAGCTGGGGCACAATGATTGAATTATCAGAAAAGAAAGATAAGCGTGGATTGGGATAAGCCATTTGTTGAACAGTTCAAAGATCAGAAGATATATCAGGGGAAGGTTCCTAGTATCCAAGAAATATTCTTAAAAGTTGGTTTCCAAAGTGATGATCAGGTGAATGCTCTTGAAGGTGAAGATCTAGATTTGTCCAAAATGGTATTTTATGGACCTCCAGATGCTGCTCTCACTAACTGGAAGGCAACAAATGTTCTAGAGGTAGTTTCTTTTTTCAAAGTAATTTCATGTTTTCTAAAAAATCCTATGCCATGCCCAAGGCACGTGGATGACTTTGTAGGGCCCATTTTGTGTTAATATTTAAGCCTTATCGTCAATATAAAGCATATTTTTTAGATATTTGTCTTTCATCTTTTTAATTTTTTGCAAACAAACAAACAACAAAATCAAAAAAATGGCAATTTTTATTCCACTTCACTTTCATTTTTCAAAATTAGTACCTCTAAAAAAGAAAAATCATTTCCATGCAAATCATTAATAATTGAATCTATTGAACATGATAATGCTATAATTCCTTATGACTTCGACCTCCCGAATAACCAAGCTGAAGAGGATGGTGAGGAAGACTGCGAACTCCCAGAAGAGTTGGCCAGAATTTTGAGGCAAGAGGAAAAGATGATTCAGCCTCATCAGGAACCAATGGATGTGATCCATCTGGGGACTGAGGAGGATCGAAAGGAAGTCAAGGTCGGAGCTACCTTGGAGAAAAGTGTAAAAGAGGAGTTGGTCAAGTTGCTACATGAATATGTGGATGTGTTTGCTTGGTCATATCAAGATATGCCAGAACTCGACATCGACATAGTTGTGCACAAGCTACTGTTGAAGCTAGAATGCCCACCCATCAAGCAGAAGCTGAGAAGAACTCGCCCAGACATGGCTGTCAAGATCAGACAAGAGGCCAAGAAGCAATTTAATGCAGGTTTTCTAGCTGTTGCCACTTACCTAAAATGGATTGCTAATATTGTGCCAGTTCTGAAGAAGGATGGTAAAGTTCAAATGTATGTAGACTATAGAGATATGAATAGATCTAGTCCCAAAGATGATTTTCCTTTACCTCACATCGATGTATTGGTTGATAACACAACTCAGTTCTCAGTATTCTCCTTCATGGATGGATTCTCAGGATATAATCAAATTAAAATGTCTCCCAAAGATATGGAGAAAACAACTTTCATTACACCATGGGGAACTGTCTATTATAAGGTGACGCATTTCTCCCTGAAAAATGTGTGGCGACTTATCAAAGGGCCATGGTAACTATTTTCCATGATATGGTGCATAAAGAGATTGAAGTCTATATAGATGACATGATTGCCAAGTCTCAGACTGAGGAAGGGCATGTTATTCATCTGAAGAAGTTGTTTACAAGATTGAGAAAGTACAAACTATGCTTGAATCCTGCTAAGTGCACTTTTAGCGTCAGGTCTAGAAAGCTTCTATGGTTCATAGTGAGCCAAAGAGGCATACAAGTTGATCCCGACAAAGTCAAAGATATTCAAGAAATTCCAGCACCTCGCATAGAGAAGCAAGTATGTGGTTTCTTTGGCAGATTGAACTATATTGCTAGATTCATCTCGTATATGATATCCACTTGCGAGCTAATATTCAAGCTGTTAAGAAAAGATCAAGTTGTTTAGTGGAATAATGATTGCCATAGTGCATTCGATAAAATCAAATAGTATCTACAAGAACCACTAATCTTGGTGCCACCAGTTCCAGGAAGGCCACTCATTATGTATTTGGCAGTACTTGATGAATCCATGGGCTGTGTACTGGGGCAACATGATGATACAGGTAGAAAAGAGCATGTTATTTACTACCAGAGCAAGAAGTTTACAGAATGTAAAACCGAGTACTCCATGCTAGAAAAGACTTGTTGTGCACTAGCATGAGCCGTTCGTCGCTTGAGACAGTACACGATTTTCCATACAATGATGTTGATATCCAAGATGGATCCCATCAAGTACATCTTTGAGAAACCTGGATTTACTTGAAGAATAGCTCGCTGGAAGATGTTGTTATCAGAATATGACATTCAATATGTAACTCAGAAGGCCATTAAGGGTAGTGTGTTGTCAGAGTACCTTGCACACCAGCCAGTGGAGGACTATCAATCAATGAGACTCGACTTTCTAGATGAAGATGTCATGTATATCAGAGACTATGAGATTCCAGTCCTAGAGGAAGGACCCGAACCAGGATCACGATGGGCGCTCATGTTTGATGGTGCCTCAAATGCATTGGGTAATGGAATTGGGGTTGTCATAACTTCTCCAACAAATTGTCATCTTCCCTTCATGGAATGTTATATTTCAAATGCACAAACAACATGGCGGAGTATGAAGCATGCATCTTGGGAATTAAAACAACTATTGATCTACGAATCAAGATTCTAGAGGTGTATGGAGACTTAGAACTCGTCATCTATCAAATTAAAGGAGATTGGGATACCCGTCATCCCAATTTGATTCTGTACCGAGAGCATGTCATGAAGATAATCCCCTACTTTGATGAGATTAATTTCCATCATATTCCTAGGGAGGATAACCAGTTAGTCGATGCCTTGGCTACTCTGTCATCTATGTTCAAGGTCAAGTGGGCTAACGAAGCACCTGTTATTACAATTCAACGTCTAGACGAGCCAACATATTGCTTAGCAGTTGAAGTTAAAACTGATGGCAAGCCATGGTTTTATAACATCAAGCGATATCTTGAGAAGCATAAGTATCCAAACGACATCTTCATCACATACAAGAAGATCTTGAGGAAGTTATCAGCCAATTTCTTTCTAAGTGGTGGTGTGCTATACAAAAGAAACTTTAATTTAGTTCTACTCAGATGTGTGGATAGACACGAAGCAGACCTACTCATCAAAGAGATCCATGAAGGTTCTTTCGGAATTCATGCAAACGGACATGCGATGGCAAAGAAAATCATTAGAGCTGGTTACCATTATTCCAAGAAATGCCACAAGTTTCAAATTTATGCTGACAAGGTGCACATGCCACCTACTCCTCTGAATGTTTTATCTGCTCCATAGCCATTCTCAATGTAGGGCATAGACATGACCGGTATGATTGAGTTGAAAGATGCAAATCGACATTGATTCATTCTGGTTTCCATTGACTACTTCACTAAGTAGGTAGAATTTGATTCTTATGCCAACGTGACGAAGCAAGTAGTCACTTGGTTTATCAAGAAAGAGATAATATGTCACTACGGAACTTCTAGCAAGATTATCACTGATAATGGATCAAATCTGAATAATAAGATGATGAAGGAGTTGTGCGAGAATTTCAAGATTAAACATCATAACTCATCACCTTATAGACCAAAGATGGACGACTCTGTAGAGGCAGCTAACAAGAAGATCAAGAAGATCATTCAGAAGATGGTGAAAACTTATAAGGATTAATGTCATACCCTAATTTTATACGGTCCTTGGTGACATCAAGTCTTTAATGACACTTTCATATGTTAAGATCCTTAAGAAAATATCTGATGCAATTGTCTTCTACTGAAGCATGGGATGGTATGCGCATTTTTGGATAACAAAGCCCATCTTGGTTCACCCATGAGATCTCTTTGTTTCAAAGGCCCATTTACATAAATGTGTCCATAATTAAAAGTGTGGTTTGAATCTTGTTACATTACTAATCCAAAATCCATTTGATTATTAGTAAAGTATTAAGACTCATGGATATATTTTTTTATGATCACTCATCATTAAACCTATTTGTACATCTCAAATACATATGCCAAATCTCTAAACCATTCATAAAAAATCCTTAAACAAAACTTGCATCTTTTCTAATTGAGTATGTTGGTTTAAGATTAAGATATCACATACACGAGTACTTAATCGGTTTTTATGATCAAAGTTTGAAATTTGCAATATCTTTTTTTTGACATAGGCCTTTTTGGCACATTTTATTTTTATTAATGTTTATGTGCTAAAGTTAATCAAATTAAAAATCTATTAGATTGCATTGTTGAGCCCAATCCATTTTCAATTTGAATTATAGTTTAAATTTTCTTTTGATTAATACTATTAGATTGTTAAGGCAAGGTTTATAATTTAAAAAAAAAGACTAATTGCACAAATCATGTTCCAAATAATGTTCCAAGTGATATTCCAAATCATATTTCAATTAAGTCCAAATGTTACAAGTTACTCTAATAGAGCTTAAATTAAAATTATAAAAAAATCTTGCTGATAATCCAAAAAAGTAGTTACATAGTTCTCCAAAAAAGGAAGTTTCAAATTAAATTTACATATTAAAAACAACTCTAAATAATCCAAATTTACACAAAAATCCAAAAGAGCATTTGATTAATTTACAGGTTACAAAAATAATCTAAAATTCTGAAAATAATTGAATGGAGTCTAATGGTTTGAAGTAGTTGTCGCATACGCGAAAAACAACCGGCGGGAAAAGACACAGAGCCGCCACCGTGCGTTATTTATCCCAAAGGAGGGAAAGAAAACGCTCGAAGTAAACCTGGAAAGGAAATGGTCTTACGACCAGAGATTGCTAGGATCGGGAGTCGGTTACGTAAGGGGAAGGTATTAGCACCCCCTCACGTCCGTCGTACTCGACGGGATCCACGCTCAGAAAGAATAGAATAAGGTTGCTGAATAACTGCTCAAGGAATGCACACACGCTGGAATAAAACACGGGCGAAAGACGGAGAAAGCGGACTCGGCAGGATGTCGCATCCTGGGCCTACGTAGTTTGTCAGAACAAACATCAGAGTCGACGTAGTTCAGGGAAATGGGGAACGTGCTCGCTAGGACCTCGCATCCTATGCATACGTATCTTCTCTAACCAGAGAAAGAATCAGAGCACTCGTAGCTCGGCTAACGCACGCCGAAACAACACACTGAAAGGAGACGCTAAGACGTCAAACGAAACACACAACTGGAAACGGAATGCCAATCAGTGGACTTACCTCCAACTCCAAAAACAGACGGGAAACAGATAGCCAATCGATGGTCTTACATCTAACTCCACAAAACAAAACAGGAAACAGATAGCCAATCAATGGTCTTACATCTAACTCCTCAAACAAACAACAAACAGGAAACCGAATGCTAATTGATGGACTTACATCAGACTCCGAACAAGCAAACGCAAATAGGAAACGGAATGCCAATCGCTGGTCTTACATCCAACTCCAAACAAAGAAACGCAAACAGGAAACCGAATGCCAATCGCTGGACTTACATCAGACTCCAGACAAACGCACACGAAAAGAAGAAGGGTCTCGATTGCAACTAGGGCAAGAGAAAAGGAAGGTCTCGATCGCAACGAGGGCGAGAGAAAAGGAAGGTCTCAATCGCAACGAGGGCGAGAGAAAAGGATCAAAGTTAGTTGTTAGTCAAACTCGACAAGACATCGCATCTCGTGCCTACGTATCTCATCTGAACATGAGAATAAGAGTTGTCGTAGTTCGGCTAAACTATTTCTATTTGTTTTGTGTTTTTTAGGTGAACAACGTCACTACGCAATCTACCGGATGCTCGACCTTTGGAGACTTACTCACCTGTAGTAAAAGGAGTTAACGTGTCCTTAAGAGAAGATCAAGTTTGTTTGTGTTTTAGGAATGCTCATGCAAGAAAGGAAGTCCTAGACGAAGGAACCGTGCTACCTTAATTGACATGCAAACGAGAGACTATGCGAAGTTTAGCAATCCTATGGGGATACAATCATACCACACAAAAACACAACATAAAGTAAACACACCAACAAGGGGGCTCAAACATCAAGGGTGAGGCTTTAGTCAAGGGGTCATATCAACCTCGACAAACAAGCCAACTGGAAGGGTATCTGAGGGCTCTTAACCACTGACATTGATCGTTAGGGTGAGCAGATGAAAGGTAATGAGGATAAGACCTCATAGCTCTTAACCCGGGCCTGGGTGAGCTTCAATCAATGAAAACGTGGGGATCCAGAATGAGGGACCCTGCTCCACTTGACTGACTCTATATACAAGGATCTTGGGTTAGGTTCAAGAGCCTTAGCACGTGGTGCGAGCATAATGAACGACTCAAACGATTAGCAGGGGACTGACTGCTAGTCCCTTCTATCTGCCAATTGCCTCTTCACTTAGGAGGACTTGAAGTACATGGCACAAAGGTAAACAAACATAGTCATTGCCTCTTAAGGAGGACTTCAGCCAAATGCCTGCCAAAAGAAACGACAGGGCTTCCAGACTACATGGAGTTAGAGGATGATTACCTAGGTGGTATGCCAACCACAAGTAAAGCACAACTCAAGCAATGAGCTAAAGCAACTAAAGTACCTGTAAGAAAGTCAAACAAGTCAATATTCACATCCAGACAAACCAAACAGTCAATCAACAATGTTACAACCAATATGCACTCAAGGCAAGTCAACAACTCAAGTGATTTCATCACCAAGGATCCTACAACACAACCAAGGTTAGTGGACAAAGCAAATTTGCATCTCAAGTTATAAGATTGCATCAACCACTAGAGCTAATAGCTTGAACCTGAAATACAAAGCTCAAAAGATGAGTACAAACCACTAGTACCAAGACTAGGGTCAAAGGTAAAGCAAAAAGTCAAAACAGCAGCCAATATTCAACATGAAGCATATTTAATCAAGAACATGTCCTAAAAAGGAACAAGTCTAAAGCATAAAGCAAGGTCATCACATGAGCAAGATATGGCAAAGGCAATTACAAAGCTCACAATTGGACATCAAGAATCAAAATTCCATATTAAAACAGAAATGAATCAAATAATCATGAAAATTTTTATGTGCACACAACATGTCAAACACAATCATCATGCCAAAAATTAGAATCAACAGAGCTCAATTGACCTAGAAATGAAAATGCACAAGTATGATATCAAATTGTGTGACACACATTGTCACACCATGCATTCATGTGTCCAAAACAGAAACGAAAAATGCTAAAAATGCCAAATCAATTCTCAAAAATCAGGCAACATGTTATGAATGAGCATATTAAATTTCAAGTTAATTGGACAATGTATGAGCATTTCACATCAATTTGAATCCAACATGTCATGTTTGCACACATGTTCAAATAATCAGTCACAACCAAAAATCCAGAAATGCAAAATTCAGAAAAATCACATCAAAAAATAAAAGACATCCAAATGAACATGTAGCAAAAAATTGGAAGTGATTTGTATTAATTTTCTAATTGTTATGATTTTTAGAAGTTGCATGAAATATTTGAAATGAACATGAAAAAATGTTGGAAATGGAATTTGGAGAAAAATCAGCATTGCTCTCAAAATGACACCAGCTAGGATCGAACCATGTTCATATTAAAATAGTGGCGCTGGGAAAAATAAGATTCAGAAACGCTGGAAGTGGGAATCGAAGGGAGGTCAGAGCGCGTTTCAAAACGCAGTCGTTTAAGCATGGCAAGGGAAATTGAAAAAATAAAGCAGCGCATATGAGGAATCGAACTCGGTACGCAAAGGCTATGGGCGCTTACTGTAGCTAGCCCTAGCGCTGAACCAGAGCGCCTCCGTCACTATTCACCAGCGGTGGTTTCCACCGTCTTCTTCGTGGAGACGGTGGCGCTACAGTAATGTTCTTCAAAATTTTCTCCAGAAACGCGTAAAAACTATACCAATCGAAAGCTTATCTCATGTACAACACGAACCCAGCATTTGCTAAGCCTATAACTCAAAGAATCATGCGAATCGAATGAAAACATAATTGACAACAAAACTTTAAATGCACATATCTCATGCAATTCTTATCCGTTTTCAATGAATTTTATATTAGTGTAATCAGGAGAACACGCACTACAATATTATGGCAATGAAACAAAGAATTAAGACAGTCGAATTTCTGACCTCTTGAAGAACAGTAAATGGAAACGGTGGATTCAAGGCCTAGCAATCTCCAGATTCATTCCTATATTGATGTTATGAAACTTTGTGTGTGAATTGATGCTTGATTCCACCTAGATCGAGCTCAGTTTGCAAATTCTATCTTCATGAGTTTGCTTGGAGTATGCACGAATCTTGGTGAAATTCTTCAATCCGACACTCAATTCCTACTATATGATGATCCAGGAACAAGATTATGCAATAAAAATCATGTATTATATGAAGAATTTTTGAATTTGGATTGAGAGAAAAATTGGAGGGAAAAATGTGATCTAGATCTAGAATGTGTTAGAATGAACAATTCTGTTATGATTAAGCTTATATACCATGTACTAATCACCCTCAAATGATAATTAGGCAATGGTTAATGAAAAATTAGTGAGAATGAGGTGCATGGCAAAATTAGCAAAAACACCCTTGCATGGTGAAAGCATACGTGAACAGTGCCATGTGGGGGCTCAAATTCACTTAAAATCATCTCATGCACATGTTGGAATTGGAATTAAACATGTACGATGCACCAAATTCGAATTTGGCATTTTCCCTCCAAAATGCACATGCATGGCCAAATGATCAAGTGATATTATTTCATGCAATGCAATGATGGATTTGGAAAATATAGGTCATGACATGCAATTTGCAAAAAGAGTGGCCTAAATTGGAGTTTTAGATCAAAAGTTATGGCACTTTGAAGCTTCATGCACACTTGGTGATCATTTGCTCATAACTCCTTAACCATTCATCAGATGCTCATGATCTTGGACTTTTTGGAAATGGGAAAGAAAGATCTTCAACTTTCATGTTTACCAAAAATTCATTTGAATCTTCTTTGATGTTGGAAATTCAAGTTGAATGTGGTCCAAAAACTTGCCATTTTTGGAAACTTGAAATTACAGGTCACTTTCCATTTTGGGCAACTTTTGATCTGGCTTCAAATTCTTCAAGCTAGATATTTGACATGATGAATAAACCCCTCTTGGACATGAATGAAGTGTCTCAAACCATTTCTCCACCTCCTAGCCCTCAGTTGACTTTCATTTGACTTTTATGGGCCCCAGATGACCTGGACATGCACTGATGACTTTGAGCCTCTAACACTTGGTCAAGTTGCTTCAAAATGAATCTTGGCTCATGTAAGCTCTTCAAAATAGTCATGTGACCCTCATCTCAAGGAAAGACCTTGCTCTCTTTGCACAAATGAACTCTCTTGATGCCAGTTCTTGTTGATATGATGCAATGCAATGTGTAATGTTAATGACTTAAAAAAAATGAAATGAATGCATGAATGAGGGTGCAAATTTGAGGTGCTACAGCTGCCCCTATTCAATCAACTGGGAACCTGGATGGATGAGAGCAACGGCTGTCAGACCTTCAAGGTACACAGGGATTGAATACCAAAGAACCGTAGAATTTGCACTCTGCGGGGGATGAATCAAAGGAAGCGAGGCTCATTGACCGATGGCGGCTTCAAAATAGTCGACTTGATATACACGGATATCAAGGAAAGCGGGGCCATTTACCGATGGCGGCTTGAAAACAATCGACTTGATATACACTGATACCAAGGAAAGCGAGGCCATTTACCGATGGCGGCTGGTGGAACAGTCAACTTGATATACACTGATATCAAGGAAAGCGAGGCCATTTACCGATGGCGGCTTCAACAACAATCGACTTGATATACACTAATATCAAGGAAAGCGGGGCCATTTACCGATGGCGGCTGGTGGAACAGTCGACTTGATATACACTGATATCAAGGAAAGCGGGGCCATTTACCGATGGCGGCTGGTGGAACAGTCGACTTGATATACACTGATATCAAGGAAAGCGATGCCATTTACCGATGGCGGCTGGTGGAACAGTCGACTTGATATACACTGATATCAAGGAAAGCGGGGCCATTTACCGATGGCGGCTTCGACTGGGGAGGAAAAGATGTTTACGACTGGAACCAGACAAGACGTTTATCGACGACTCTACTGGGGATTTTGAAAAGATATATGACCAGACATTTACCGATGACTGGGAATAAACTCGGCGTTTACCGACATCGAAAGATGATGTTTACCGACACCAAAAAAAGAACGACCAGACATTTACCGATGACTGGGAAAAAGATACACAACCAGACGTCAACGGACGAATGGGAAAAAACTCAACGTTTACCGACATCGAAAGATGATGTTTACCGACACCAAAAAAAAGGACGACCAGACATTTACCGATGACTGGGAATAAAGAAGCCACGACCAGACGTCAACGGACGAATGGGAAGAGAAACCACGACCAGACGTCAACGGACGAATGGGAAGAGAAACCACGACCAGACGCCAACGGACGAATGGGAAGAGAAACCACGACCAGACGCCAACGGTAGAATGGGAAGAGAAACCACGACTAGACATCAACGGATGAATGGGAAGAGAAACCACGACCAGACATCAACGGATGAATGGGAAGAGAAACCACGACTAGACGCCAACGGACGAATGGGAAGAGAAACCACGACCAGACGTCAATGGACGAATGGGGAGAGAAACCACGACCAGACGTCAACGGACGAATGGGGAGAGAAACCACGACCAGACGTCAACGGACGAATGGGAAGAGAAACCACGACCAGACGTCAACGGACGAATGGGAAGAGAAACCACGACCAGACGTCAACGGACGAATGGGAAGAGAAACCACGACCAGACGTCAACGGACGAATGGGAAGAGAAACCACGACCAGACGTCAACGGACGAATGGGAAGAGAAACCACGACCAGACGTCAACGGACGAATAGGAAGAGAAACCACGACCAGACGTCAACGGATGAATGGGAAGAGACTCGATGTTACGGACATCGAAAGATGATGTCTACTGACACCCAAAAAAGGAGACCCCACGGGGATCAACACGACACCTACTGGTATCGCAAGGACGACATCTACCTATGTCAAACAAGGCAGACACTTGCCAGGGACTACACTGGGGAGTCACGCTTTCCTTTCGTGGACGGGCGAGGAAATAAACCTCTTTGGGGATTGCCGATTCTGAATGATACCAAGAGCAACTGCTGCAAATGTGCCATACAGATGTTGAACAGATGATCTGCCTCTACTGGGGATTACTGATTCAAGCCTGCAAGATGCAAGGGGAGAAAAACTCCTGCTGGGAAAGCAAGTGATCACTTGGCTCATCACACGATTCTGATTCGATCTTCCCACTTTGTGGGGAGTAGCACTGCTGGGGACGCTTGCCGACCTGTCATTCTCCGAACTGTGGAGAAACCAACTCAACTAGGGAGTCACTTGTTGGGAAAACACCAACCTCTCAACCATGCTGGGGAAACCAACTCTGAAATCGACCCAAATGACCCAACGTCGCGATGCTAAGCTCATCAGAGTAACATATTCACCAACCATCCAAACCAATTCTCGGATGATAACCACGGCTTAGGGCTAGTTTATGCTTGCAATGCTGATGCATGAGTTTTTTTTCAGCGTAATGCTCCATAACCATGGAAATGCTACGCAATTAATGATGCAATATGCTATGCTTATCTAAATGATGAATGCATAAAGAATATCCCCCTTCGGGGACTCTACTGGGGAGCTCGAGGAACTATGTTGAGGAACTTGATGTCACTCTCATCTCCACCCTGCTAGGGAATAACACTGCTGCTGGGGAAAGGATAAACCTTCACTGGGGATGACCTTCACCGAACTCGGTCCGCTTGGGGACTTCGCTGGGGAAAAACAAACAACGCCCCCCTCTGCTGGGGAAACAACAACCTTCAGACTTGCTGGGGAAATAACATTCTCAAACCTGCTGAGAGAAACAACAAACTTCGGACTAGCTGGAGAAACAACTCTCTCAACCCTGCTAGGGGAAACAGCAAACTTCAGGCCTGGCTGGAGAAACAACCCTCTCAACCCTGCTGGGGATTACAACAAATTCCAGACCTGGCTGTTGAGGAACAAACCACCCACAGACACCTCCGCTGGGGAAATAGCAACCCTCAGGCCCGCTGGGGATTACATTCTCAACCCTGCTGGGGATTGCAGCAAACTTCAGACTAGCTGCTAAGGAAACACTGATCTCGAATCCGTTGGGGAGATAACAATCTCAAACCCTTCTGGGGAGATACGGCTTATTTGACACGGGACGTCCGTCGACTCGTCGAACACTGGCATTCACCATCCAACCACAGTGTCGACTTTCCACTTTTGAGAGCTCCCAGACTCATCTGATTCACCTTGTATTCCCGGCTTTTCTCTGCTTCGAGACAAACGATCTCCCCAGATCCGGGCCAACTCTTTAATCCTCAGACTTTGAAGAGTCTTCTTGATTACCCTCTAGGATCGTCGCCATTCTTTCGCCGTCTTTTCACCGTTATTCTATCCCTCGTCCCTGATTGGACTCTGCGGGAATCTCTTGTCAAAACGCTTCACATCACTACCTGCAAGTGAGTGAGAACAACCCACAGCACCTGCAAAAGAGATCGTTAGACAAAAGCGTGCCCCACGCGTGCCAAGATTTCAACACCTAGGTCACTCAAACTTCCGAATAAGATTTCACGTTTTCAATCTTGTAAACATGCATCGGAAGGGACCCCTATGTCTCAAAATGCAACGATTCTTATCAAAATAAACGGATGTTTTTGCAATCAAAGCGGTAATGAAAACAAAAACAAAATTATTTGACTGAATATGCATTTTATTGATTGAACAAAAGTGGCTCAAAACTGAGCAGCACACAGGAAGCAATCCCTGAAAAGAGGTAATTGCGCACAAAAGGAAAAATCTATCCTAATGGCAATGTGAAACCGTGATCTCATCGAGTTCCAACTCGGTTACACCCCATATGTCCTCAAGACTCTCCGCACTTTCTGCCTTCTGAACAAGACGCTTCCGACTGATCTCTACCGGGGATTATCCAGGTGTCATAACCAAAGTACAAACGATCATGCTGGACGCAGTTGTTCGTTTCATTCCCTCTTTTGGTCGGACCGCCTTTTCGGGTTTTCAGTCCACCAGGATACCCTTTTTTGCCCAAGCCGCCCTTGTGGGGGTTTTCGACTTGCCGGGTGTACATTTTTTTTCTCTTTTATCCCTAATTTTTGCCTGAACCTTTTTTTTTCGGTTCGTCGGGATGCCCTTTTTTGCCTGGACTATTTTATTCTTTTCGTCTAGCGGGTCTCTTATACGAAGTATTTTTCTAACTGCGTCCGCATTCATAGGGGATGGAAAATCCTCACCATCCATGGTCGTCAACAACAAGGCTCTGCCAGAGAAAACCTTCTTGACCACGAATGGGCATTCACAATTGTGGGTCCACTTGCCCCTACGATCGTTCTGAGGAGGAAGGATCCTTTTCAACACCATGTTTTCCACACGATACCCACGAGGTCGCACTTTTTGGTCAAAGCACGCTTCATTCGTTGTTGGCACAACTGCCCATGACAAACGGTTGCCAGCCTCTTTTTCTCAATTAGGCTCAACTCTTCGTACCGAGTCCCTACCCACTCCGTCTCTTTCAATTTCACGTCCATCAAGACTCTCAACGACGGAGTCTGGACCTCGACTGGTAGCACGGCTTCCGTCCTATACACAGCGAGAAAGGCTTTGCCCCAGTAGACGCACCGAGGTTCGATACCCAGGATACAAGCTTCGTGTTCAGCCACACTGTTGTTGGTGCATTCAAATGCTAGCCGGGCAGCAAAAGGACCGTGGGCTCCCCTTTGGTGTAACCAAAGCAACACCAACCCCGCTTCCATTCACGTTAACGACCCCATCAAACATCAGAATCCGTTCGGATTCAGGGTCAGGCCCCTCCTCCGGGATCGGTTCCTCAATTTCTTTCGATTTGAGAACCATGATGTCCTCATCAGGGAATTCAAACACCATTGGCTGATAATCATCAATTGGTTGCTCGGCAAGGTAATCAGACAGTACACTCCCCTTTATTGCTTTCTGAGAGGTATATTGACTATCGTATTCAGTCAAAATCATTTGCCCTCTCGCAACCCGTCCGGTCAATGCTGGATTTTCAAATACATACCTGATCGGATCCATCTTGGAAATCCACAAAGTGGTATGAACCAGCATATACTGTCTCAGTCGGCGAGCAGCCTATGCCAAAGTACAACAAGTTTTCTCGAGTAGTGAATATATTGTTTCACAGTCGGCAAACTTTTTGCTAAGGTAAATTGCATGCTCTTTTCGACCAGACTCGTCATGCTGCCCCAGTACACACCTCATAGACCCCTCGAGGGCTGTCAAGTACGGAATTAATGGTTGTCCCTCCACAGGGAGGCATCAGAATCGGAGGCTCCTACGAATATTCTTTCATTTTTTTCAAATGCCGCCTGGCAATCGTCATTCCACCTGACCGTTTGATCTCCTTTTTTTT
Source organism: Lathyrus oleraceus (assembly GCF_024323335.1). NCBI lineage: Eukaryota > Viridiplantae > Streptophyta > Magnoliopsida > Fabales > Fabaceae > Lathyrus > Lathyrus oleraceus. The sequence goes on from NC_066585.1 coordinate 182,758,622, forward strand.
GAATATGGGTTCACACGTGGCTGTTAGACGAGATATGAACCGTGAAATGCAGTTCAATCTACCTAAGAAAACACGAACCTCCTTTTTCTGTTCTCGGTTCAGGCATTTCTTGTATTACTTTCTTTTCTTCTTCTTTTTTTTTTTTAGCAGGATCGACCTCGATTCCTCTTTCGCTCACAATAAGCCCCAGCAACTTACCGAACCGCACTCCGAAAGTGCACTCATTCGAATTCAACTTCAGTCTGAATTGTCTCAACTGGTCAAACAGCTTGGCCAAGTCTAACGAATGCCCCTCTTCTGTTTGGGACTTTGCTATCATGTCATCAACATAGCATTCAATTTCATGATGAATCATATCATGAAACAAAGTCACCATGGCTCTCTGACACGTGGCACCGGCGTTCTTGAGACCGAATGGCATCACCTCTGCTCTTGACACTCGCCTCCAAGGCGGCCCCAACCTTTACTTCCTTTCAGACCTCCTCGGTGCCCAGATTAACAATTTCAAATCGCTCCTCGTGCGGTTGAATCACCTTCTCCTCTTGCTTCAACAACCTGGCTAATTCTTCCGGCAATTCACAATCTTCTTCGCCTTCTTTCTTCGGCATGATAGATTGGATTGTCAAAGTCATACAGGGTGTAACAGGATTCTTATCAATGAGATCCGGAGAATACAAAAGTCGGAACGAGACAAAACACAAGGAAGGAAAATGAAAATAAGCATTGCCATTTTTATTATTTTTTTTAAACTGCAAAAATAAATGAAAAACAGGGAACACCGCTTTTAATACCAAACATCCGTTTATTAATGATGCAAAATGTTGCAAAATGAAACACATGAGGTGGCCCTTACAATGGACCATTACGTTTCGGGAAAAACGTATGGCGTTCATGCAACCAGAATTGAAAAACAGAAATATTACTCTTCATGATGAGTGACAGTGATGATCTTTGAGGCCTTCCAATTCCCTGGTACGCACGATTTTATCCACGATCGAGCTCGCAGTCACTGTCGATCTCTTCGCCCTTCGCACAGGCGTGATCTGGATCTAGCATTCCAGCACTGGTGAATATGAACGGTTGACGACGTCCTCTGTTTTGCTCAGACGAGTCTTGGCCTTCCTGATAACCAACCCCGAACCTATCTGCCTTCACCGCAATGTCTACCATTCTTCCCCAGCCTCGGGCTTCTCCGCTCTTCACCACTTCCATGGCCTGTTTGTAAGAAGAAATGGACGGCTTTTTATCTTCTTCAGCACAAATGGCATTCTCCACCCTGACGGTTTCAAACGCCTGACCTGGTGTTTCACATATTACACCGTCTATTCCCACTTCCCTCAATCTCTGAACCGTTTCCCTCATCATTGCACATCCATTTGTAGCGACAGCCGCACAACAATTATCACAACCAGGGAAAACTCCACTCTTCATCAGATGCCTCCGGACCACAGACATTGGAGTTCTTAACTGATCCACATCCGTCACCTCCATTTTTCTCTTGTCCTTTGACATCACGTTCACCCCCATAGGACCATGCATTGGCACGGGGTCAGCATTAACGTTCGGTGTCGGTGCAAAGTTGATGGCTTTAGAATCCACCAAATCTTGGACGACATTCTTAAAAGCTCTACAACCCTCAACATGATGTCCGGGTGCCCCAGAATGGAACTCGCACCTGGCGTTCTCATCGTAATTAGCAGGCTTCCGACATACCGGAGCCAACGTCCTCGGCTGAACTAACCCAAGATCTTTCAACCTCTTAAACAGAAGGGTATAAGTCACGGGTGGCTCATCGAACTGACGATCCATCTTCCCTTTTTTCACTTGGCACCCGACTTTCTGTGCTCTCTGTTGAGGTAACTGCTGTTGCTGTTGTACAGATGGATTACCAGCAGGAATAGTCACTGTAGCAGCATACGGATGGTAACGATCCCTACCGTGTTCCCTTCGGGCATACACCTCACTTGACTCAACCTCCTTCTTGTGTTGACTATTGCCAGAGGGCTTCTTCACTCCAGACGACGAAGCATTTCCTTGTATTTTCTCCGTTATCAGCCATTTTTCAATCCTCTCCACCCTCTCAGCAATTGCTTTCTGCCCCAAGGCGAGCCCTTGCACGACATTGAACAACTCCCTCACCACCTCTTTCAATTTGAGAATGTCGACGTTGGGTGGATCCATCAGCTTGGATTTGTTGCACCTGATAGGGTATTTGAGCGGAGGAATGATTTGGTGGGCGCGAGCAGTAATTCCTCTGTCAACCAAACAGGTTAGATATTGACACCTACAAAATAGAAAACATGTTAATATGACTCACACATGAATGCAATGTTTATCCGTACGAGGAAGATTCTGTCCTTCGATTCTGGCTTCATTGAGACAGATAGTAATTCAGCAATAACATTCTGACATCTGGATGTCTCTCAACCGGAATCTCAATCGAGGATGTTCCTTGAGTATGGATAGACATGAGTTAAATGTGGATGAATACAAAATGGGAATGATGCAGATGCATGAATGCAGGTCACTGTGCATCCTCCAAGTCATCTGAAGATCAACTGTGCTGGATTCTGTCTCTGAACTGATCACAATCATCTGAGGGCCGAGTAACCACAAATCCAACTTGGGAAGTTCCGAAATAAACGGAACGGAGGATATATCACCATCATCACAGGAACATCCACTGAACGGATGACAACCAGATCCTCTGAACAAGTACCCTTGGATTCAACCCGGGGATCCGAAATAAACAGAACCCGCTGATAAATACCACGGACAAACCTCCGGCGTCCCATAAATCCATAAGTCCGACTGAACCAAAGTTACCATCACAACATCACTGACAGAACCTGTGTCTGTAGGAATCAAAACCTCCCCTCACAGGTGAATTCTAACAAGGTCATCCTAAGGGGGATAATGGTCTCGACGATCGGGCAAGATACTCAACGGGTTTGCCCTTTCGGGTGTGCCGTTACAGCTCTCATAAGATCATCTAAACCAAAGATCCGGGAAAGAACGGTCACCGAAGTCAACAACTCAAAAGAGATAATCCATCCTGAGTGGAATACTCCAAACGGAAGGACTCTCTCAAATGAACCTCGTCCGACTGTGGTATCACGTCTCCGCATCATGTCATACAACATGTGAAGAAACATGAGACCACGCTAATCCTAGGTGTATACTCGGGCCTGGGTTTTAGCCCCACTCAGAACACCCACCCCAAATCAGAGGAACAACCTGCACAGGATCCAGCACAATGATAATATGATGCATGCAAACATATATGCAAATATATACAATCACGGTACAACAATCATAAATGCAATAAATAAAGCAGTAAAAGCAACCAAAACTATCCTAAAGAGCGCTAGGATTGACTCGCTTAGGGAAGATGGACCAGCAAGAGGTCAACTTCTCTTTAGTCCCCAGCAGAGTCGCCAGGTGTCGCATACGCGAAAAACAACCGGCGGGAAAAGACACAGAGCCGCCACCGTGCGTTATTTATCCCAAAGGAGGGAAAGGAAACGCTCGAAGTAAACCTAGAAAGGAAATGGTCTTACGACCAGAGATTGCTAGGATCGGAAGTCGGTTACGCAAGGGGAAGGTATTAGCACCCCCTCACGTCCGTCGTACTCGACGGGATCCACGCTCAGAAAGAATAGAATAAGGTTGCTGAATAACTGCTCAAGGAATGCACACACGCTGGAATAAAACACAAGCGAAAGACGGAGAAAGCGGACTCGGCAGGATGTCGCATCCTGGGCCTACGTAGTTTGTCAAAACAAACATCAGAGTTGACGTAGTTCAGGGAAATGGGGAACGTGCTCGCTAGGACCTCGCATCCTATGCATACGTATCTTCTCTAACCAGAGAAAGAATCAGAGCACTCGTAGCTCGGCTAACGCACGCCGAAACAACACACTAAAAGGAGACGCTAAGACGTCAAACGAAACACACAACTGGAAACGGAATGCCAATCAGTGGACTTACCTCCAACTCCAAAAATAGACGGGAAACAGATAGCCAATTGATGGTCTTACATCTAACTCCACAAAACAAAACAGGAAACAGATAGCCAATCAATGGTCTTACATCTAACTCCTCAAACAAACAACAAACGGGAAATTGAATGCCAATTGATGGACTTACATCAGACTTCGAACAAGCAAACACAAATAGGAAATGGAATGCCAATCGCTGGTCTTACATCCAACTCCAAACAAAGAAACGCAAATAGGAAACCGAATGCCAATCGCTGGACTTACATCAGACTCCTGACAAACGCACACGAAAAGAAGAAGGGTCTCGGTTGCAACTAGGGCAAGAGAAAAGGAAGGTCTCGATCGCAACGAGGGCGAGAGAAAAGGAAGGTCTCAATCGCAACGAGAGCGAGAGAAAAGGATCAAAGTTAGTTGTCAGTCAAACTCAACAAGACATCGCACCTCGTGCCTACGTATCTCATATGAACATGAGAATCAGAGTTGTCGTAGTTCGGCTAAACTATTTCTATTTGTTTTGTGTTTTTTAGGTGAACAACGTCACTACGCAATCTACCGGATGCTCGACCTTTGGAGACTTACTCACCTGTAGTAGAAGGAGTTAACGTGTCCTTAAGAGAAGATTAAGTTTGTTTGTGTCTTAGGAATGCTCACGCAAGAAAGGAAGTCCTAGACGAAGGAACCGTGCTACCTTAATTGACATGCAAACGAGAGACTATGAGAAGTCTAGCAATCCTATGGGGATAGAATCATACCACACAAAAACATAACATGAAGTAAACACACCAACAAGGGGGCTCAAACATCAAGGGTGAGGCTTTAGTCAAGGGGTCATATCAACCTCGACAAACAAGCCGGGCTTTAGTCAAGGGGTCATATCAACCTCGATAAACAAGCCAACTGGAAGGGTATCTGAGGGCTCTTAACCACTGACATTGACCGTCAGGGTGAGCAGATGAAAGGTAATGAGGATAAGACCTCATAGCTCTTAACCCGGTGTAGCACCTCAAATTTTCACCTCTCATTTTGTACATACATTTTCATTTTAGGTCATTAACATTGCATTAACATTTGCATAGTCCATCACATGTCATCAGTCAGACTGGTCAGGAGATTCAGTTGTGCAAGCAAGCAAATGCATTTTCCATGGAATCAAAACCCTAGGGTTGGTTTAATGAGTTCATATGATTCAAGGATCATTTTGAAGTGGTTTGGTCAAGCATTGGATGTTCAAAGCTCATCAGTCAATGATCAATTCATCTGAAACCCTAGAAAGTCAACAGAAGTCAACTGTCAGTTCAACCATGGATTTGAAGGTGGGAGATGGTTAGAGATGCCTCATTCATGTCCATACAAGTCTCATTTGACATTGCAAGCATCAACATTGAAGAATTTGAGGTCAGATCAAAACTTTCCAAAAATAGTAAGTGACCTGTAATTCAAAATTGCCAAAAATGGAAAGGTTTTCTCCTCAATATTACATCATCAAGAAAGATTCAAATGAAATTTTGTCCAACATGAAAGTTGTATATCTTTCTCTCCCATTTCCAAAAAGTCCAAGATCATCAATTTCTCATGTGTGGTTAAGAAGATATGGATCAATCTTGGCAAGGTGTACATGGAGATTCAAATGTGCATAACTTCTCAACCAAATGTCCAATTCAAGTGGTTCTTTTTGCTAAATTCTTCTCTTGACATCTACTATCCAAATCATGCATTGCATTTCATGAAATATCATCATATGAACATGTGCCAATCCACTTGATTTTTGGAGGGAATTTTCAAAGTTTAAAATTGGTGTATTGTTTAAGCATTCAATCACTTCCAATAGCTCCAAAATGATGTTTTAAGTGGAATTGGATCACAAACCCGTGCACTGTTCACCATGCACCCCATGCATAGGGTGAAATTGTCATTTTTGCATTTGCACTCTATTTTCACTAATCCAATTGCCATGAGCTTAAGCATGATTAAAGGATGATTAACACAGCATATATATAGTAAATCATAACTGTTTTTCTATTAACCACACTTCACAAATCTCAGATCTAGAAATTTCTCTCAAACTTTCTCTCATTTTTCTCTCAATTTCTTCAAATCAATTTGCATTTCCTTGCTTAATTCATCATCTAGCATCATCACTGATCAAGATTCAAGCAAGATCCAAGTGATTTCGTGCACCTTGAAGCAACTTGAAGCAAGAACACAACAATGGTGAATTGCAAATTCTGTGGAATCGTGCATAACTGAGCTGTAATTCCTCTTCCAATCATCCATACAAGTGTTCTAGAGGAGACTTGGAGCATTGAAAAGGCTTAGATCCATCTGAATCCAGTTCTGCTTCTACAAGAGGTTACGAATCGCATCTCCTAATTTTGATTTTCATTACCATAATATGATAGATCTTGTGATGCTGAGCATTTTGAGCTTTAAATCGTGCAATTCCATGCCAAATTGAGTGAGAAATGATTGATTGAAGTTTTGATGCATGATTCTTTATCACTTCGATCCGTGCTTGCTGTTATGATTCATGTTGAAATGATTATAGATTGTGAATGTATGATGCAAGACCTTTCCAATGATATGCGCCATGCTGATTTCTGTGCACTTTGGTTTTTTCTGGAAATTTGAAGATGAAGATCTTGAAGATCTTCATCATGTTCATGAATGCCTGCGTTTTTCCTGCGAATTTAGTTACAACCTTCATACAGTTTGCTGCGAATTTTGTTGCATATTCATATGGTTTCCTGCAGATTTCCAATTCCAGCGCGTGCATGCATGTTTAGGGTTTGGACACAAAACGGCTGCGCTTCAGCCTTAGGCGCGCCAATTTCAAATTGAGACTCACTTCGATTCCAGCTGGTGACATGTATTCAAAATGCTTCATGATTATTTGCCATTTCCCTCCATTTATTCATACCATGCTTCATACACTTTTTTTAATTTTTCTTTAACTTCTAAAATTCATAAATAATTGAAAATTGATCCAAAAAATATGTGGTTTTTTGCATGATGTCACATTTTCTGTCTATTATGTTTTGGTTATTTTTCCATAAATTGTGCACGGCTGGAAATTAATTGGTGCTAGAGAATGTTAACATGTATGCTTCTTGTACCTTGCTTGCCATATCTTTTGTGAAATGCTGAGTTTTAATCCAATGCCTATGAAATTTGACATGCTTAAACTAGACTCATAGCTGGACATTTTGGTGTTGAGTTTGCATTTTAATCATTTGTGGTTGCTGAGATATGATCTTGTGAATGTAGGTGTGACAATGTGTGTCACACCTTTGCTTGCTCAATTTTATTAATTTCTTTGCCATGCCAAATAAATTCCAAATGCTTTGATTTTCTGTATGATGCTTGATATGGATGTTGTGATTGATCATGAATTTTCTTGGAATTTTTGGATTCATTTCTGATTTGTTTGAGATTTTTCATTCTGGATGGTCATTTGTGCACTTTTGAAGTGTCTTGAATTTCAATCATTTGTGAAATGCTTGTGCTTTACCATATGAATTTGAAATTTTGCACATTGTTTCTAGACACATTGAAATTTGTTTTGGCTTTGGTTTGAGGTCTTTTCCATGTTTCATTTCTGTTTTAGGCTTGTGCTAAGTTGATGTATCATTTGGTGTCCTATTTGAGCTTGTTTTGATTGCCTTGCCTTATACGATTTGATTACCATGCCTAATGTTGCTCAAATGCCTTGATTTTTTGTGTGTTGATCATGTTGTATGTTCTGTTTAACCATGAATTTTGTTGAGATTAATTGAATCATTTTTGAATTAATGTGCATTTGTTCATTCTGTTGTCACAATGTGCTTTCAATTTGCATACCTTGCCATGATTGGTTTATGAAATGAATTTGGTGAATGATATTGACATGAGACCTTTTGTATTGTGTTCTTAATTGATTAAGGTTGGTTCATGTTAAGTTTCATGTTCTGTTTTGGATTTTTTTCTCCCTCTTTGACCCTAGGCCTTGCCCTAGTGGTTTGTTGCTTATGTTTGAGTTTTGATTTCAGGTTAAGAAGCACATGGCAATATTGGGATTGATTCACTTGCTTGAGTTGACTAAATTGGTTGATGTTGACTAACTTTGAGTTGTTTTGTAGGTTGATGCCAAGACATTTGTATTTGAGCTTGTGCCTTGCACATTGTGGCATTGCTTGCTTATCTGTCTGATTGATTGTGTGACTGTCTGTTTGATTTTTTGACTTGTATACTAACTGAGTTAGATTGTTTTCAGGTACATAAGTTGCTTAAGTTCTGTTGAACTTGCTTTTGCCGCTTGGTTGCTTAACCATTTGAGGTATAACTCACTGACTGCATGTAGTCTGGAAGACCTGTCCTGTTACTTGGGCAGGCACCTGTCTGAAGTCCTCCTTAAGAGGCAATGCATGTGTTTGTTTATTTTTGTGCCAAGCAGGAAAAGACCTCTTATGAGGCAATTGGCAGATAAAAGAGATGTGTAGTCCATCTCCTGCTACTCAGTGTGTCATCCACTTTGCTCACACACCTTGTGTTGATGCATTGTGGATATTAACCCAAAATCTTTGTTGTGTCAGTCATATGTGGATAGAAGAGTTCCTACTTTCTGAACTCCCACACTTTCATTTGTCTAAAGCTCTCCCAGGCCAGGGATAAGAGCTGTGAGGTCTCACCCTCACTTCCTATTTCATCTGCTTCACCCTAACTCTCAATGTTAGGGTTAAGAGCTAACATCACCCTATTACAGTGGCTTGTTTGTCGAGGTTGACATGACCCCTTGACTAAAGCCTAACCCTGTGTGAGCCCACTTTGTTTGTATATAGTGTGTGCTATGTGTGTATGCTTGCTCTTGCTTTGCCTGTGCTGTTTAGGATAGCTTGCTCCCTGTGCAAGTTAGATAGAAACTTCAACCTAGGACCATGGTGAATTTACATGATAACGATTAGGCTCGAGTTAGTCTCCCTTCTAGTTTGTCATTTCCCAGTCTCTGGTTAGGTTAGAAGTTCTTTCCCGGTTTAGGGGAACTACGTCGCCCTGATCCTCATACCAGATGAGGTACGTAGGCAGGAGATGAGCTGATCTCTTAGGGCGCCCTTTTTCTTTTTCAACCCTTTGTGTGTGTTGGAGTATGACATAAGTCCAGTGATTGGCAGTTGGTTTCCTGTGTCTTGTTTGCTTGTTGGAGTCTGACGTAAGTCCAGCGATTGGCAGTCGGTTTCTTGTGTGTGTGTTTGTTGGTTCGGAGTCTGATGTAAGTCCAGCGATTGGCATTCGGTCTCCATGTTTGCCTGTTTGTGTGGAGTCTGACATAAGTCCAGCGATTGGCAGTCGGTTTCCTGTGTGGTTTTGTTTGGCGTGCGTTAGCCGAGCTACGAGTGCTCTGATTCTTCTCCAGTCCGAGAAGATACGTATGCATAGGATGCGACATCCTAGCGAGCACGTTTCCCCCTGTCCCGAACTACGTCGACTCTGATGTCTGTGCTTGACAGACTACGTAGGCCCAGGATGCGATATCCTGCCGAGTTAGTTTCTTTTGTCTTTCTGTGTCTCCTTTCAGCCTGTGTGTGCAGTTTGTCTGAGCAATTTTTAGCAACCTTATTCTTTCCTTTTGTGCGTGGATCCCGTCGAGTACGACGGATGCGTAGGGGTGCTAATACCTTCCCTTCGCATAACCGACTCCCGATCCCATCTCTCTCTGGTCGCGAGACCATGTCTTTTCCAGGTTTACTTTGAGCGTTTCCTTTCCCTCTTTTTGGGATAAATAACGCACGGTGGCGGCTCTGTTGTTTTCGTTTTCCCGCCGGTTTTTTGCGTAATGCGACAACTGGCGACTCTGCTGGGGATAATTGAGAAGTTGACCTCTTACTGGTCCATCTTCCCTAAGCGAGTCTCTCCTAGCGCTCTCTAGGATAGGGTTTGGTTGCTTTTGCTGTTTCATTTATTGCATTTATGATTATTATGTTGTATATATGTGCATATCTGTTTGCATGCATCATACTATCATTGTGCTGTCTTCCTGTACAGGTTGTTCCTCTGATTTGGGGTGGGTGTTCTGAGTGAGGCCCAATACCCAGGCCTGAGCATACACCTAGGATTAGCGTGGTCTCATGTTTCTTCACATGTTGTACGACATGATGAGGAGACGTGTCACCACAACCGGACGAGGTTCATTTGAGAGAGTCCTTCCGGGTGGAGTTATTCCGCTTAGGTTGGATTATCTCTTTTGGGATATTGACTTCGGTGACCGTTCTTTCTCGGATCTTTGATTTAGACGATCTTAAGAGAGCTACAACGGCACACCCGAAAGGGCAAACCCGTTGAGTATCTTTGCCCGATTGTCGAGACCATTGTCCGCCTTAGGATGACCTTGTTAGAATTCACCTGTGAGGGGAGGGTTTGATCTTTACAGATGCAGTTTCTGCCAGTGATGCTGCGTTGGTGACTTTGGTTCAGTCGAATTTATGGGCATTTATTTCTGGGACGCCGGAGTTCTGTCCGTAGTTTATCAGTGGGTTCCGTTTATGTCGGATCCCCAGGTTGAATCCAAGGGTACTTGTTCAGAGGATCTGGCCGTCATCCGTTCAGTGGATCTCTTGGGATGATAGTGATATATTCCCCGGTTCCGTTTATTTCGGAACTCCCCAAGTTGGATTTATGGTTAGTTGGGCCCTCAGATGATTGTAATCAGTTCAGAGACCGGTCCAGTACAGTTGATCCTCAGATGACTTGGAAGATGGCACAGTGACCTGCCTGCATGCATTTGCATCATTCCCATTTCGCATTCATCTGCATTTAACCCATGTCTATCCGTACTCAGGGTCCATTTTTGATTGAGGTTCTGGTCGAGAGACATCCTGAGGTTAGAATGTTATTGATGAAATATTATCCATCTCAATGAAGCCAGAATCAAAGGGCAATGCCTCATACGGATAGACATTGCATGTGTGAGTCATACTAACCTGTTTGCTATTTTGTAGGTGTCAGTATCTAACTAGTGCACATAGCTCTCTCGCTCAGACGTCCTGCCAGACCCGACAAATCCGAGCTGATGGATCCACCCAACGCCGACATTCTCGAATTGAAAGAGATGATGAGAGAGTTGTTCAAAGTCGTGCAGGGACTCGCCTCGGGGCAGAAAGCAACTGCTGAGAGGTTAGAGAGGATTGAAAGCTGGATGATAAAGGAGAAAGTTCAGGGAAAGGCTCCGTCAGCTGTAGTGCAGAAGCCCTCTGGCATTGGTCAGCCCAAGAAGGAGGTTGAATCAGGTGGTGTGCAGGCCAAGAAAGAACGCGGTAAGGATCGTTACCACCCTTATGCTGCCACTGTAACCACTCCTGTTGGTAATCCACTTGTACAACAGCAACAACCGCTACCTCAACAGAAGGCACCGAAAGCTAAGAGCCAAGTGAAGAAGGGGACGGATCGTCAGTTTGATAAGCCACCCGTGACTTATGCTCTTCTGTTCAAGAGGTTGAGGGATCTTGGGTTAGTTCGGCCAAGGATATTGATTCCTGTAGAACAGCGTCAGAGGCCTGCAAACTATGATGAGAATGCCAAATGCGAGTTCCATTCTGGGGCACCCGGACACAACATTGAGGGTTGTAGAGCTTTTAAGCATGTCGTCCAAGATATGGTGGACTCTAAGGCTATCAGCTTGGCACAGGTACTGAATGATAATGTTAACCCCGTGCTAATACATGGTCCTGTGGGGGTAAAGGTGATGTCAAAGGACAAGAGAGGAATGGAGGTGACTGGTGGGGATCAGTTAAAAACTCCAATGTCTGTGGTCCCAAAACATCTGATGAAGAGTGGAGCTTTCCCTAGTGTTGATAACTGTTGTGCGGCCGTCGCCACAAATGGGTGTGTAATGACGAGGGAGACGACTCAGAAGATGTCAGAAGCAGAAATGGACGGTGGAAAATTTGAAACACCAAGTTAGGCAGTTGAAACCGTCAAGGTGGAGAATGCCATTCTAGCTGAGAAAGAGAAGAAGCTGTCCATTTCTTCTTACAAACAAGCCATGGAAGTGGTGAAGAACGGAAAAACTCTAGGCTGGGGGAAGATCATAGACATCGTGGTGAAAGCGGATATGTTCGGGGTTGGCTATCAGCCAGATCAAGAGTCGTCTAGACAAAATAGAGGACGTCGTCCACCGTTCACGTTCGTCAGTGCCGGAATGCTGGATCCAGGTCACGCCTGTACAGTGGGTGAAGAGACCGACAGTGACCGCGAGCTTGAGTTGTGGATAAAATCGTGCGTACCAGGGAACTGGAAGGCCTCAAAGATTGCCACTGTCACTCATCCTGAAGAGTAGTATTTCTGTGTTTCAATTCTGTTTGCATGAAAGCCATACGTTTTTCCCGAAACGTAATGGTCCATTGTAAGGGCCATCTCATGTGTTTCATTATGCAACATTTTGCATCAGTAATAAATGGATGTTTTTGTGATTAAAAGCGGTGTTCCCTGTTTTTCATTTATTTTTGCAGTTTAAAAATAAAAATAAAAATGGCAATGTTTATTTTCATTTTTCTTTCCTTTTGATTTGTCTTGTTCCGACCTCAAAAGTGACTATCCTCCTGGTCCCATTGATAACAATTCGGTTACACCTTTGTATGACTTCGACAATCCGATCTATCGTGCCGAAGAATAAGGCGAAGAAGATTGTGATCTGCTGGAATTAGCCAGGTTGTTAAGACAAAAGGAGAAGGTGATTTAACCGCACGAGGAGCAATTCAAGATTGCTATTCCAAGCACCGCAGAGGTCAGAAAGGAAGTGAAAGTTGGGGCCGCTTCAGAGGCGAGTCGAGAGCAGAATGGTAGCCCTGTTGAAAGAGCATGTGGATACCTTCGCCTGGTCGTGTCAGGATATGCCAGGGTTGGATACCGATGTCGTTGTGCACAAGCTACCATGGAGAGAAGACTGCCCTCTAGTGAAGCAGAACGCTAGTGCCACGTATCAAAGTGACTTTGTTTCATGATATGATTCATCGTGGAATCAAATGCTATGTTGATGACATGATAGCAAAGTCCCAAGCAGAAGAGGGGCATCTGATGGATCCGGGGCAAGTCGTTTGACCGGGTTGAGACAACTCAGACTGAGGTTGAGTCCGAATCAGTGCACTTGTGGAGTGCTGTCCGGTAAACTGCTGAGGTTTATTATGAGTGGATAAAAGGAATCGAGGTCGATCCTGCAAAAAAAAAAACAAAACAAAAAAAAAAAGAAAGAAAAGAAAAGAAAAGGAAAAAGCAATGCAAGAAATGCCTGAACCGAAAATAAAAAGAGATCAAACGGTCAGGTGGATAATGGTTGCCAATGGGCATTGAAAAAAGAATAAGTTGCAGGAACCTCTGATTCTGATGCCTCCGGTGGAAGGAACAACTGTTAATCTGGTACTTGACAGCCCTCGAGGGGTCTATGAGGTGCGTATTGTGTCAGCATGACGAGTCCGGTCGAAAAGAGCATGCAATTTACCTTAGCAAAAAGTTTATCGACTGTGAAACAATACATTCACTGCTCGAGAAAACTTGTTGTACTTTGGCATAGGCTGCTCGCCGACTGAGACAGTATATGCTGGTTCATACCACTTTGTGGATTTCTAAGATGGATCTGATCAAGTATGTGCTCGAGAAGCTAGCATTGACCGGACGGGTTGCGAGAGGGCAAATGATTTTGATTGAATACGATAGTCAGTATACCTCTCAGAAAGCAATCAAGGGGAGTGTATTGTCTGATTATCTCGCCCAGTAACCGATTGAGGATTATCAACCAAGGAAGTTTGAGTTCCCTGATGAGGACATCTCGAGGTGCTCAAATCGAAAGATTGTGAGGAACCGATCCCAGAGGAGGGGCCTGGCCCTGAATCCGAACGGATTCTGATGTCTGATGGGGAAAGGGTAATGTGGATGAGTTAGTGCCGTGTTGGTTACGCCCAAAAGATCCCACATTCCTTTTGTTGCCCGGATAACATTTGAATGCACCAACATGGAGAAGCTTGTATCCTGGGTATCGATCTTCAGTGCGTACGTCTACTGGGGCAACGCCGCGCTCGCTCGTGTATGGAATATAAGTGGTATTACCTACTGAAGTCTAGATCCCATTGTGGAGAGTCCTGATGGATGAGAAATTAGAGGAGGCTGAGTGGATAAGGACTCGGTATGACGCGTTGAGCCTGACTGAGGAAAAAGGGCTGACAGTTATTTATCGTGGGGCAGTTGTACCCAGTGAATGAAGCGTGTTGTTAACCAAGAAGTGCGACCTCGTGCGTACCACGTGGGAGGGCTGGTATTGAAAAGGATCCTTCCTCCTCAAGATGATCGTGGGGCAAGTGGATATACAGTTATGGATCCCATTCGTGGTCAAACAGGTTTTCTCTGGTAGAGCCTTGTTGTCGACAACCACGGATGATGAAGATTGTCCATCCCTTGTGAATGCGGACGCAGTTAGAAAATACTTCGTAAAAAGAGACCCGTTGGACGAAAAGAATAAAAGAGTTCAGGCAAAAATGGGCATCCCGGCGAACCAAAGGAAAAAAGAAAAGGTTCGGGCAAAAGTTAGGGATAAAGAATGAAAAGAATTTGTACACCCGGCTGTAGCACCTCAAATTTGCACCTATCATTGTACATACATTCTCATATTAGGTCATAACATAACATGGTCCACTGCATAGCATTGCATTGTCCCTTTTGCCTCAAGTGCAAGCCAGTCAGAAGAATTAGGTCAAACTGGTCAGGAGATCAGTCAGTCAATCAAGCAAGCACAATTCTCATTGAGCCAAGGCCCTAGGGTTGGTCCAACATGTTCACATGACTTGGGGATCCATTTGAAGTGTTTTGGTCAAAGATTGGATGTTCAGAGGTCATCATTCAATGCACAATCAGTCAGAAACCCTAAAAAGTCAAACTTGGTCAACTGTGATTGATTTTATGGTTTTGATGGATGGATTTGGTTTGAGAGAGCTTATTCATGTCCAAGTAGGCCTCATATATCTTGGCAAACATCATCATTGAAGAATTTGAAGCCAAATCAGAAATTTCCAAAAATAGAAACTGGACCTGTAACTGAAACTTGCCAAAAATGGAAACTTCTTGATCCCAAACTTACATCATGATACAAGCTTCAAATGAATTTTTGCCCAACATGAAAGTTGAAGATCTTGTTCTCCCATTTCCAAAAAGTCCAAGAACACTCAATTCCCATGTATGGTTGGCAAGTTATGATCAATTCATTTTTAAAAATTCTTGAACTTCAAAAGGCCATATCTCTCAAACCATTTGGCCAAATTTGGTGAGGTTTTTTCCAACAAGTCACATTTGACTTCCTCTTCCCAAAAATGTAACCCTCATGCACCAAAACCTCATGGATCAAAATGGCCTTTTTGAACTTGCTTGAATTAATTTCAAGTGAGGTTGAAATTTGACTTTTCCAAATAAACATTTTTAATCATTTTGGCCAATTAGGAATGTTCTGAAATGTCATTTGAAACATGTTGGAAGGCCCATTTTCGTGCTCTTGCCATTACACCTCACCATGTGGACAAAAGTGGCCAATTAGCAATTTTGATTTTAAAACAAAATGTGATTAGCACCTTGCTTATGCAACCTTAAACAGAGGATATAAAGATCATTTTCTGCCAGAAGAGAACCCTAGCAGCCTCCTAACATCACAAAATTCTCTCACCCTCTCAAATCTCCATTTTTGCACTTTGAACTTTTCCTTGAAAAATTGTGAAGCACACGAGCTGGCCATTGTTGATTCACCATCTAACCACCATTCTGAGCTCATTCCAACCTTCATTCACTGACTGTAAAGGTCATTTGCTCGACTGTTTTCTTCAAGCACCATCAATGGCAGTTCGAGATTGGTGCTATTCCAAGCTGTTTTGAGCCAAACCCTCTTCATCATTCATCATTTGAAGGACTTTGGAGCACCTGTTTCATCACCAAACATCCAAATCACAACTGTTTCTCCAATTTCTCCAGAATCAAGTAAGGATTCGATTTCCTTTTTTCTCTAACTCATGCTATGCCATGTGTAGATATCCTTGCCCTGATCACATTGAGCTTTGAATGGTTGAAAATGGCTGAGTAGTTTAGGAGAAATCTAGGTTTCAAGTTTGTTGCTCATATGTATTTTCACTCGATTCATGATGATTGTTTAGTTTCAATGCAAATGATGTTTGGATTATTGCATGCTGGATGTTTGCTGGTCATGTTGGTATGATTAATTTCAATTTCTGGAAATTTTTGTTGAATCGAATTTGAAATGGTGAAGAAGACGACACTGTAGCAAAAACCCTAAATGCATTTTCCAGCTTTCCTGTTCACGTTGCATGGTACTGTTCTATTGGCATGAGCCAATCAGAACATTTCGTTTGCCTGGCCAAAACGCAGTGTTTTATTAAGTTGTTCCCAGAATTACAAAATTGCCACTGCCGTGCTTAATTAATGCATTAAATCATGTTGTTTTTCATTTTAATTTCATTTTTGATCATCATCTTGTAAAAATCGTAACTCCATCATGTTTAATCCAATTTGAATGGGATTTTTTGCATTTGATTCATCATGATCTCTATTATTTTGTCATATTTTTTCCAGATTTTTTGGATGGTTGGTTTTTATTTGGCATTAGGGTTTGTGACATGTATGAATATTTTGTACCTTTTACCAAAACCTTTGTGAAATAGTGACACTTTATCCTATGGCCTTGAAATTTTTTGTGCACAAACTAGACACATCCATGGTGATTTTGGTATAGAGTTCATGAATTTATATTCTATGGTCATTGAGTTATGATTTTTTGAAGTAGGGTGTGACAATTTGTGTCACACCATTGATGTGCAACTTGATGATTTTCATAGCCATGCCTCTTGATCTCAAAATGCTTTGATTTTTTGCATGAATTCACTTGAACATGTCTAGTTTATATGTGATTTTTTGTGGATTTGTTTATGGCATTTTCCAATTGTTTGAGATTTTTCTCCCCTGTTTGGTCTTATGTTGACTGTTTGTGACACTTGTTCCCATTTGTTTTGTGAAATGCTCATACTTTATTAGATGGACATGAAATTTGGTATGTGATTACTAGACATCTTAAGCTATGCCATGGTTTTAGTCCCATTTATTTATCATATGCCATCCCTGATTTATGAATTTTTCAAGTTGATGCATGTTTGGTTGACTTTTTTGAGCATGTTCAAAATTTCCTTGCCTTTCTGATTTTCATTGACTATCTTCTACTTGTCCAAATGAGTTGAAATTTTACATGAATATCATGCTATGGATTATGTTTGACCATGATTTATTTGATGATTTTTGGAATTGTTTATGACTGGTTTTGAGTTGAGTCTTGCTGTTGACTTCTATGAGCTTCTAAATGCCCTGCTTTGACTTAAATTGTTCATGAAATGATGATGATGATTGATATGAATGTGAAACCAATTGGTATTGTTTCTTGATTGTTTGAACATGATTTTGGATGCTTGCCACTTGCTGTTTTAATTTTTTTCATTCCCTTTTGACCCTAGGCTTGCCCTAGTGGTCCTGTTACTCACATTTGAGTTCATGTTTTCAGGTTGACCAACAGTTACCTAATGAGACCAATACAAATTGATTGAGTGTGCTTGTTTTATCATGACTAATCTATTTGTTTTGTAGGTTGCTTGGCTCACATGCCTTGAGCCTTGTGCATTACACATTTAACTGCTTGTGTTGACTGTTGATATCTGTCCCATTTTGATTTAACTTTGACTTGTATACTAACTGTGCTTGACTGATTTCAGGTACTTTAGTTGCTTTTAGTTCCTTATGAACTTTGCTTAATAGCAATTTGCATTGAGGTATAACTTCTTTACTTCATGTAGTCTGGAAGACCTGGCCTGTTACTTGGCCAGGCAACTGTCTGAAGTCCTCCTTAAGAGGCAATGTTTGTGATTGTTTACAATTTGTCCTTGTATAGAGTCAAAGACCTCCTAAGTGAAGAGGCAATTGGCAGACCCAAGGGATATGCAACCTATCCCCTGCTATTCTGTGTGTCATCTGCTTTGCTCACACCACTGTGTTGATGCATTGCAGATACAAACCCAAGATCTTGTACAATTCTACAGTTGAGTCAGTTTCAAATGTGTAGAAGGGTTCCCACCTTCTGAACCCACACATTCTTGTCTTAAGCTCTCCCAGGCCAGGGATAAGAGCTGTGAAGTCTTATCTTCACTCACCTTTCATCTGCTTCACCTTAGCCCCTCAATGGCAAGGTTAAGAGCTAACACTACCCAGTTCCAGTGGTTTGTTTGTTGAGGTTGATATGACCCCTCGACTAAAACCTAGCCTTGATGTTTGAGCCCCTTGTTGGTGTGTTTATTTCATGCTGTATGTGCTTGTGTGGTGTGATTGTATCCCCTAGGTTTGCTAGACTCCGCGTAGTCTCATTTGCATGTCAATTAAGGTAGCACGGTTCCTTCGTATAGGACTTCCTTTCTTGCTTGAGCTTTCCTAAAACACAAACAAACATTATCCCCTCTTAAGGATACGTTAACTCCTTCTACTACAGGTGAGTAAGTCTCCAAAGGTCGAGCATCAGGTAGATTGCGCAGTGACGTTATCCACTTAAAAAACACAAACCAACGGGAATAGTTTAGCCGAACTACGGCAACTCTGATTCTCATGTCCAGATGAGATACGTAGGCACGAGATGCGATGTCTTGTCGAGTTTGACTAACAACTAACACTAATTCTCTTCTCTCGCCCTCGTTGCGATTGAGACCTCCCCTTTCTCTTGCCCTAGTTGCAATCGAGACCCTTGCTTCCTGTGCAAGTTAGGTTAGGTGTGGCTTGCTTCCTGTGCGAGTCATGTTTAGGATAGGCTTGCTTCCTGTGCAAGTTAGCTAGAAACCTTAACTTAGGGACGACTTTGCATGACAACATCTAGGCTCGAGTCTTAGTCTCCCTAGTGTTGTGTCTCCCTCTGTTATCTGGTTAGGCTAGTCCTTTTTCCCTGCGTAGGGGAACTACGTCGCCCTGATCCTCATACCAGATGAGGTACGTAGGCAGGAGATGAGCTGATCTCTCCGGGCGCCTTTTTTCTTTTTGTGTGTGTTGTTTGACAGTTGCTAGGCTCGAGTGCCTGACTCCTTAGCAATTTGTTGTCTGTTTGTTTGAGTGTGTGCTTGACAGTTATAGGCTCGAGTCCCCGACTCCCTATTAACTTGTTGTGTTGTTGTGTGCTTGGAAGCTGATGTAAGTCCATCGAGTGGCATTCAGGTTCCAGTGTTTGTGTGTGTTTTGGTTCGGATGCTGATGTAAGTCCAGTGATTGGCATTCGGGCTCCGTGTTTGCCTTTGCCTGTTTTTGTTTGTGTGCGTGTCCGCCGAGCTACGAATGCTCTGATTCTCCTTCGTCCAAGGAGATACGTATGCATAGGATGCGACATCCTAGCGAGCATGTGTCGTTTCCCCAGTCCGAACTACTTCGACTCTGATGTCTATGCTTGATAGACTAAGTAGGCCCAGGATGCGGTATCCTGCCGAGTCAGTCTTGTTAGTTTCTTGTGTCTCTTTCAGCCAGTGTGTGTGTGTGAGCAGTGTTTTTTTAGCAACCATTTTCCCTTCCTATTATGCGTGGATCCCGTCGAGTACGACGGATGCGTAGGGGTGCTAATACCTTCCCTTCGCATAACCGACTCCCGATCCCATTCTCTTTGGTCGCGAGACCACGTCTTTCCCAGGTTTACTCTGAGCGTTTCCTTTCCCTCTTTTGGGATAAATAACGCACGGTGGCGGCTCTGTTGTTCTTCGTTTCCCGCCGGTTTTTCGCGTAATGCGACACCGGCAAGTCGAAAACCCCACAAGGGCGACTTGGGCAAAAAAGGGTATCCCGGTGGACTGAAAACCCGAAAGGGCGGTCCAGGCAAAAGAGGGAATGAAACGAACAACTGCGTCTAGCATGATCGTTTGTGCTTTGGATATGACTTGGATAATCCCCGACAGAGATCGATCGGAAGCGTCTTGTTCAGAAGACAGAAAGTGCGGAAAGTCTTGAGGACATATGGGGTGCAACCGAGTTGAAACCCGATGAGATCACGGTTTCACATTGCCATTAGGATAGATTTTTTCCTTTCGTGCGCGATCACCTCTTTTCAGGGACTGCTTCCTGTGTGTTGCTCGGTTTTGAGCCACCTTTTGTTCAGTCAATAAAATGCGTGTTCAAATAATTTTGTTTTTGTTTTCATTACCGCTTTGATTGCGAAAACATCCGTTTATTTTGATAAAGAATCTTTGCATTTTTGAAACATAGAGGTCCCTTCCGATGCATGCTTATAAGACTGGAATCTGGAAATCTTATTCGGAAGTTTGAGTGACCTAGGCGTTGAAATGTTGGCACGCCTGGGGCACGCTTTTATCTAACGATCTCTTGTGCAGGTGCTGTTAGATATCTTCATTCACTTGCAGTTTGTGATGTGAAGCCTTTTGACAAAAATCCCTGCAGAGCCCAATCAAGGGCAAGGGATAGAAAGACGGCGAAAGAAGGACGACGATCCTAGAGGGCAATCAAGAAGACTCTTCAAAGTCTGAGGACTGGAAAGTTTGTATGAATCCCAGGAGTTCGATCTCTGTGGAGTACGGAGGAGTCCGGAATACAAGGTGATGAATCAGAAAAGTCCAGACGAGTCTGGGAATCCTCAAAAGTGGAAAGTCAACACGGTGGTGGGATGGTGAACACCCGTGTTCGACGAATCGACGGGCGGTCCGTGTCCAATAGGCCATATCTCCCCAGTGAGAGTGTTATCTCCCTAGCAGATTCGAGATCTGTGTCTCCTCAGCAAGTCTGAAGGTTACGGTTTTCCCAGCGGAGGTTGTGTTGATAGTTTTCCCCCAGCAAGGTCCCCAAGCGGATCAGGTTCGGCAAAATTATCCCCAGTAGAGATAAGCATTGGTTGCCTCCCTTAGCAGAGTAATCCCCAAGCAGTTCGGGTTCGATGGAGGTCATCCCCGGCAAGGGTTGTCTTTCCCCAGCAGGGTGGAAATTGACGTGGTATTGAAATCCTCAGCATAGTTCCTAGAGCCCCGGTGTTGTCTCTGGAGGAGATGTGTTTTTATGCATTCATCATTTAGATAAGCATAGCATATTGCATCATTAGTGCGTAGCATTTCCATGAGCGTGGGGCATTGCGCTAAAAAAAACTCATGCATCAGCATTGCAAACATATCCATTAGCCCTAGGCCGTGATAACCATCCGAGAATGGGTTGTTGGAAAGAGTTTAGCATCGCGCCATTGGATTGGCTTCAGAATTGGGTTCCCCAGCAGGGTAGAAAGGTGTTTTCCCAACAAGTGACTCCTTAGTTGAGCGGGTATCCCCAGCAATGCAACTCCCCACAAAAGTGGTAGCATCTTGCAAGCTTGGATCGATTCCCCTAGCAAATATGGGTGTGTCTGATCTCTCCATATAGAGTCGACCCCTTAGGCAGAAAGTGTCTACCATTTCCTTCTGCACTCCCCACTGAGTTATATCCTCGTGGATGACGGTTGTTTCCGTTCCCTCCCTACACACATAATGGGATGGGTTTTCCCTATTGAGTTTTTTCCTCATTAGGACGAGTCTTGATTCAGTTTGCCTTTTTGGATCGATCCTAAACTGGCTTTCTTTTGGCTATCTCTTGTGCTTCCCTGTGGTATAAATGAATAGTTGCTCACTAACCGACACTCATTCATCTTATCCTCAGCGGAATTTTTTGGCTTCTACCTACGAACCGGTAGTTGCAAGTCCTATCTTTGTGGTCTTCTACCTA
The DNA here is from genome assembly GCF_024323335.1 of Lathyrus oleraceus. Classification (NCBI taxonomy): domain Eukaryota; kingdom Viridiplantae; phylum Streptophyta; class Magnoliopsida; order Fabales; family Fabaceae; genus Lathyrus; species Lathyrus oleraceus. The sequence goes on from NC_066585.1 coordinate 182,780,395, forward strand.
CTACCCGGTAGATGTGAATCCTCTTTTCTCCCCGTTGTGGAGTCGACCCTTGTGCTCATCCTAATCGATGACGGTTACGTTTCCGTGGTTTTCTACCTACGAACCGGTAGATGTAATCCCCTCTTTTTGGTTATCATTATCCAGTTTCGGTATTGATATTCCTTTCCCCTTTTGGATGTTTGCTTTGATTAAGCCATCTTATCCCCAGCGGGTCTTCCCCTTCCTTGTGGGTAATTGCTCCGAGTAAGCCATTTTATCCTCAGTGGGTCCTCTTTCATTCACCGTTCGCTGGTAATGTTGGTGGTTTCCCCTTTTGATTGGTCATCTTTGCATACCTGGTCTCGGTATCTCGATGCCTTTCTTTTCGGTTGATCTATCCATTTAACAACCTACAAACCGGTTATGGATAATCTTCCATGCGAGTGTATTATCTACGTTTTGACGGCTATAGATAATATATCTCATGCGCTCCTTGGTCGAAGTCTTGTCCTTCCCAGTTGAGTAAGATTCGTATTCCTTGTGGAATCGGATGTCCATCCTTTAACAAGTTTGCCTTCGCTCTCTTCAGGATGTTGAGTGTTTTGGAACACACACCAATTCACGATTTCGGTCGATTTATCCTTTGTCAACCTACAACCCGGTTATGGATAATCTTCCATGCGAGTGTATTATCTACGTTTTGACGGCTATAGATAATATATCTCATGCGCTCTTTGGTTGAACCCTTTGTTTGTTTCCCCAACTGAGTAAGATTCGTATTCCTTGTGGAATCGGATGTCCATCCTTTAACAAGATTGCTTTTCTAGCCCTCTTCAGGATGATGAGTGTTTTGGAACACAAACCAATTCACGTTTTGGTCGGTCACCTTTTTCATGCCTACAACCCGGTATCCTTGGTGTTCCTTCCTGTCTGCTCCCTGTCGTGACCTTGATCCCCAGTGATTCACCTCTCCGTTGGTGTCGATAAACGTCGAGTTTTTCCTAGTTGTCCGTTGACATCTAGATGTATTTTTTTCCCAAGGGTCACCTCTCCGTTGGTTTCGATAAACGTCGAGTTTTTCCTAGTTGTCCGTTGACATCTAGTTGTATTTTCCCCACAATTCATCCGTTGATGTCTGGTCTCCTTCTCCGTTGGTGTCGATAAACGTCGAGCTTCTCCTGTTCGTCCGTTGACGTCTGGTCGAGTCTTTCCCATTCATCCGTTGATGTTTGGTCACCTCTCCGTTGATTTCGATAAACGTTGAGTTTTTCCCATTCGTCCGATGACGTCTGGTTGTATCCCTTTCTTTCCATTCATCCGCTGATGTCTGGTTACCTCTCCGTTGGTGTCGATAAACGTCGAGCTTCTCCCGTTCGTCCTTTGACGTCTGGTCGAGTTTTACCATTCATCCGTTGATGTCTGGTCTACCTCTCCGTTGGTTTCGATAAACGTTGAGTTTTTCCCATTTGTCCGTTGACGTATGGTTGTATCTCTTTCTTTCCATTCATCCGTTGATGTCTGGTCTCCTTCTCCGTAGGTGCCGATAAACGTCGAGCTTCTCCCGTTCGTCCGTTGACGTCTGGTCGAGTCTTTCCCATTCATCCGTTGATGTTTGGTCACCTCTCCGTTGGTTTCGATAAACGTTGAGTTTTTCCCATTCGTCCGATGACGTCTGGTTGTATCCCTTTCTTTCCATTCATCCGCTGATGTCTGGTTAACTCTTCGTTGGTTTCGATAAACGTCGAGTTTTTCCTAGTTGTCCGTTGACATCTAGTTGTATTTTCCCCACAGGTCATCCGTTGATGTCTGTTCACCTCTCTGTTGGTTTCGATAAACGTTGAGTTTTTCCCAATCGTCCGTTGACGTTTGGTTGTATTATCTTTTCCCCAGTAACTTCTCCTTCTCCGTTGGTGTCGATAAACGTCGAGCTTCTCCTTCTCCGTTGGTGTCGATAAACGTCGAGCTTCTCCCGTTCGTCCGTTGATGTCTGGTCGAGTTTTACCATTCATCCGTTGATGTCTGGTCTACCTCTCAGTTGGTTTCGATAAACGTTGAGTTTTTCCCATTCGTCTGTTGACGTGTGGTTGTATCTCTTTCTTTTCATTCATCCGTTGATGTCTGGTCTCCTTCTCCGTTGGTGTCGATAAACGTTGAGCTTCTCCCATTCGTCCGTTGACGTCTGGTCGAGTCTTTCCCATTCATTCGTTGATGTCTGGTTACCTCTCCATTGGTTTCGATAAACGTCGAGTTTTTCCTAGTTGTCCGTTGACATCTAGATGTATTTATTTTCCATTCATCCGTTGATGTCTGGTTACCTCTCCGTTGGTTTCGATAAACGTTGAGTTTTTCCCATTCGTCCGATGACGTCTGGTTGTCTCTCTTTCCCATTCATCCGTTGATGTTTGGTTACCTCTCCGTTGGTTTCGATAAACGTCGAGTTTTTCCTAGTTGTCCGTTGACATCTAGATGTATTTCCTTCCCAGGTCATCCGTTGATGTCTGGTCACCTCTCTGTTGGTTTCGATAAACGTCGAGTTTTTCCTGGTCGTCCGTTGACGTCTAGTTGTGATTTCTAGTCCCATTCATCATCTTTCGATGTCTGGATGTGACTATACCTTTGAGAAAAATCAAAACCCCCAGTGGTAAACATCAGATCCCAGTTGAAGTTACCATTGGTGAATTTTCCTTCTTGGATCCCTGCAGAGTGCAAATTTCTACGGTTCTTTGGTATTCAATCCCTGTTTACCCTGAAGGTCTGACAGCCGTTGCTCTCATCCGTTCGGGTTCCCAGTTGATTGAATAGGGGCAGCTGTAGCACCTCAAATTTGCACCTCTCATTTTGTACATACATTTTCATTTTAGGTCATTAACATTGCATTAACATTTGCATAGTCCATCACATGTCATCAGTCAGACTGGTCAGGAGATTCAGTTGTGCAAGCAAGCAAATGCATTTTCCATGGAATCAAAACCCTAGGGTTGGTTTAATGAGTTCATATGATTCAAGGATCATTTTGAAGTGGTTTGGTCAAGCATTGGATGTTCAAAGCTCATCAGTCAATGATCAATTCATCTGAAACCCTAGAAAGTCAACAGAAGTCAACTGTCAGTTCAATCATGGATTTGAAGGTGGGAGATGGTTAGAGATGCCTCATTCATGTCCATACAAGTCTCATTTGAAATTGCAAGCATCAACATTGAAGAATTTGAGGTCAGATCAAAACTTTCCAAAAATAGTAAGTGACCTGTAATTCAAAATTTCCAAAAATGGAAAGGTTTTCTCCTCAAGATTACATCATCAAGAAAGCTTCAAATGAAATTTTGTCCAACATGAAAGTTGTAGATATTTCTCTCTCATTTCCAAAAAGTCCAAGATCATCAATTTCTCATGTGTGGTTAAGAAGATATGGATCAATCTTGGCAAGGTGTACATGGAGATTCAAATGTGCATAACTTCTCAACCAAATGTCCAATTCAAGTGGTTCTTTTTGCTAAATTCTTCTCTTGACATCTACTATCCAAATCATGCATTGCATTTCATGAAATATCATCATATGAACATGTGCCAATCCACTTGATTTTTGGAGGGAATTTTCAAAGTTTAAAATTGGTGTATTGTTTAAGCATTCAATCACTTCCAATAGCTCCAAAATGATGTTTTAAGTGGAATTGGATCACAAACCCGTGCACTGTTCACCATGCACCCCATGCATAGGGTGAAATTGTCATTTTTGCATTTGCACTCTATTTTCACTAATCCAATTGCCATGAGCTTAAGCATGATTAAAGGATGATTAACACAGCATATATATAGTAAATCATAACTGTTTTTCTATTAACCACACTTCACAAATCTCAGATCTAGAAATTTCTCTCAAACTTTCTCTCATTTTTCTCTCAATTTCTTCAAATCAATTTGCATTTCCTTGCTTAATTCATCATCTAGCATCATCACTGATCAAGATTCAAGCAAGATCCAAGTGATTTCGTGCACCTTGAAGCAACTTGAAGCAAGAACACAACAATGGTGAATTGCAAATTCTGTGGAATCGTGCATAACTGAGCTGTAATTCCTCTTCCAATCATCCATACAAGTGTTCTAGAGGAGACTTGGAGCATTGAAAAGGCTTAGATCCATCTGAATCCAGTTCTGCTTCTACAAGAGGTTACAAATCGCATCTCCTAATTTTGATTTTCATTACCATAATATGATAGATCTTGTGATGCTGAGCATTTTGAGCTTTAAATCATGCAATTCCATGCCAAATTGAGTGAGAAATGATTGATTGAAGTTTTGATGCATGATTCTTTATCACTTCGATCCGTGCTTGCTGTTATGATTCATGTTGAAATGATTATAGATTGTGAATGTATGATGCAAGACCTTTCCAATGATATGCGCCATGCTGATTTCTGTGCACTTTGGTTTTTTCTGGAAATTTGAAGATGAAGGTCTTGAAGATCTTCATCATGTTCATGAATGCCTGCGTTTTTCCTGCGAATTTAGTTACAACCTTCATACAGTTTGCTGCGAATTTTGTTGCATATTCATATGGTTTCCTGCGGATTTCCAATTCCAGCGCGTGCATGCATGTTTAGGGTTTGGACACAAAACGGCTGCGTTTCAGCCTTAGGCGCGCCAATTTCAAATTGAGACTCACTTCGATTCCAGCTGGTGACATGTATTCAAAATGCTTCATGATTATTTGCCATTTCCCTCCATTTATTCATACCATGCTTCATACACTTTTTTTTATTTTTCTTTAACTTCTAAAATTCATAAATAATTGAAAATTGATCCAAAAAATATGTGGTTTTTTGCATGATGTCACATTTTCTGTCTATTATTTTTTGGTTATTTTTCCATAAATTGTGCACGGCTGGAAATTAATTGGTGCTAGAGAATGTTAACATGTATGCTTCTTGTACCTTGCTTGCCATATCTTTTGTGAAATGCTGAGTTTTAATCCAATGCCTATGAAATTTGACATGCTTAAACTAGACTCATAGCTGGACATTTTGGTGTTGAGTTTGCATTTTTATCATTTGTGGTTGCTGAGATATGATCTTGTGAATGTAGGTGTGACAATGTGTGTCACACCTTTGCTTGCTCAATTTTATTAATTTCTTTGCCATGCCAAATAAATTCCAAATGCTTTGATTTTCTGTATGATGCTTGATATGGATGTTGTGATTGATCATAAATGTTCTTGGAATTTTTGGATTCATTTCTGATTTGTTTGAGATTTTTCATTCTGGATGGTCATTTGTGCACTTTTGAAGTGTCTTGAATTTCAATCATTTGTGAAATGCTTGTGCTTTACCATATGAATGTGAAATTTTGCACATTGTTTCTAGACATATTGTAGTTTGTTTTGGCTTTGGTTTGAGGTCTTTTCCATGTTTCATTTCTGTTTTAGGCTTGTGCTAAGTTGATGTATCATTTGGTGTCCTATTTGAGCTTGTTTTGATTGCCTTGCCTTATACGATTTGATTACCATGCCTAATGTTGCTCAAATGCCTTGATTTTTTGTGTGTTGATCATGTTGTATGTTCTGTTTAACCATGAATTTTGTTGAGATTAATTGAATCATTTTTGAATTAATGTGCATTTGTTCATTCTGTTGTCACAATGTGCTTTCAATTTGCATACCTTGCCATGATTGGTTTATGAAATGAATTTGGTGAATGATATTGACATGAGACCTTTTGTATTGTGTTCTTAATTGATTAAGGTTGATTCATGTTAAGTTTCATGTTCTGTTTTGGATTTTTTCTCCCTCTTTGACCCTAGGCCTTGCCCTAGTGGTTTGTTGCTTATGTTTGAGTTTTGATTTCAGGTTAAGAAGCACATGGCAATATTGGGATTGATTCACTTGCTTGAGTTGACTAAATTGGTTGATGTTGACTAACTTTGAGTTGTTTTGTAGGTTGATGCCAAGACATTTGTATTTGAGCTTGTGCCTTGCACATTGTGGCATTGCTTGCTTATCTGTCTGATTGATTGTGTGACTGTCTGTTTGATTTTTTGACTTGTATACTGACTGAGTTAGATTGTTTTCAGGTACATAAGTTGCTTAAGTTCTGTTGAACTTGCTTTTGCCGCTTGGTTTCTTAACCATTTGAGGTATAACTCACTGACTGCATGTAGTCTGGAAGACCTGTCCTGTTACTTGGGCAGGCACCTGTCTGAAGTCCTCCTTAAGAGGCAATGCATGTGTTTGTTTATTTTTGTGCCAAGCAGGAAAAGACCTCTTATGAGGCAATTGGCAGATAAAAGAGATGTGTAGTCCATCTCCTGCTACTCAGTGTGTCATCCACTTTGCTCACACACCTTGTGTTGATGCATTGTGGATATTAACCCAAAATCTTTGTTGTGTCAGTCATATGTGGATAGAAGAGTTCCTACTTTCTGAACTCCCACACTTTCATTTGTCTAAAGCTCTCCCAGGCCAGGGATAAGAGCTGTGAGGTCTCACCCTCACTTCCTATTTCATCTGCTTCACCCTAACTCTCAATGTTAGGGTTAAGAGCTAACATCACCCTATTACAGTGGCTTGTTTGTCGAGGTTGACATGACCCCTTGACTAAAGCCTAACCCTGTGTGAGCCCACTTTGTTTGTATATAGTGTGTGCTATGTGTGTATGCTTGCTCTTGCTTTGCCTGTGCTGTTTAGGATAGCTTGCTCCCTGTGCAAGTTAGATAGAAACTTCAACCTAGGACCATGGTGAATTTACATGATAACTATTAGGCTCGAGTTAGTCTCCCTTCTAGTTTGTCATTTCCCAGTCTCTGGTTAGGTTAGAAGTTCTTTCCCGGTTTAGGGGAACTACGTCGCCCTGATCCTCATACCAGATGAGGTACGTAGGCAGGAGATGAGCTGATCTCTCAGGGCGCCCTTTTTCTTTTTCAACCCTTTGTGTGTGTTGGAGTATGACATAAGTCCAGCGATTGGCAGTTGGTTTCCTGTGTCTTGTTTGCTTGTTGGAGTCTGACGTAAGTCCAGCGATTGGCAGTCGGTTTCCTGTGTGTGTGTTTGTTGGTTCGGAGTCTGATGTAAGTCCAGCGATTGGCATTCGGTCTCCATGTTTGCCTGTTTGTGTGGAGTCTGACATAAGTCCAGCGATTGGCAGTCGGTTTCCTGTGTGGTTTTGTTTGGCGTGCGTTAGCCGAGCTACGAGTGCTCTGATTCTTCTTCAGTCCGAGAAGATACGTATGCATAGGATGCGACATCCTAGCGAGCACGTTTCCCCCCGTCCCGAACTACGTCGACTCTGATGTCTGTGCTTGACAGACTACGTAGGCCCAAGATGCGATATCCTGCCGAGTTAGTTTCTTTTGTCTTTCTGTGTCTCCTTTCAGCCTGTGTGTGCAGTTTGTCTGAGCAATTTTTAGCAACCTTATTCTTTCCTTTTGTGCGTGGATCCCGTCGAGTACGACGGATGCGTAGGGGTGCTAATACCTTCCCTTCGCATAACCGACTCCCGATCCCATCTCTCTCTGGTCGCGAGACCATGTCTTTTCCAGGTTTACTTCAAGCGTTTCCTTTCCCTCTTTTGGGATAAATAACGCATGGTGGCGGCTCTGTTGTTTTCGTTTTCCCGTCGGTTTTTCGCGTAATGCGACACCCAGGCCTGGGTGAGCTTCAATCAATGAAAACATGGGGATCCAGAATGAGGGACCCTACTCCACTTGACTGACTCTATATACAAGGATCTTGGGTTAGGTTCAAGAGCCTCAGCACGTGGTGCGAGCATAATGAACGACTCAAACGATTAGCAGGGGACTGACTGCTAGTCCCTTCTATCTGCCAATTGCCTCTTCACTTAGGAGGACTTGAAGTACATGGCACAAAGGTAAACAAACACAGTCATTGCCTCTTAAGGAGGACTTCAGCCAAATGCCTGCCAAAAGAAACGACAGGGCTTCCAGACTACATGGAGTTAGAGGATGATTACCTAGGTGGTATGCAAACCACAAGCAAAGCACAACTCAAGCAATGGGCTAAAGCAACTAAAGTACCTGTAAGAAAGTCAAACAAGTCAATATTCACATCCAGACAAACCAAACAGTCAATCAACAATGTTACAACCAATATGCACTAAAGGCAAGTCAACAACTCAAGTGATTTCATCACCAAGGATCCTACAACACAACCAAGGTTAGTGGACAAATCAAATTTGCATCTCAAGTCATAAGATTGCATCAACCACTAGAGCTAATAGCTTGAACCTGAAATACAAAGCTCAAAAGATGAGTACAAACCACTAGTACCAAGACTAGGGTCAAAGGTAAAGCAAAAAGTCAAAACAACATCCAATATTCAACATGAAGCATATTTAATCAAGTAAGAACATGTCCTAAAAAGGAACAATTCTAAAGCATAAAGCAAGGTCATCACATGAGCAAGATATGGCAAAGGCAATTACAAAGCTCACAATTGGACATCAAGAATCAAAATTCCATATTAAAACAGAAATGAATCAAATAATCATGAAACTTTTTATGTGCACACAACATGTCAAACACAATCATCATGCCAAAAATTAGAATCAACAGAGCTCAATTGACCTAGAAATGAAAATGCACAAGTATGACATCAAATTGTGTGACACACATTGTCACACCATGCATTCATGTGTCCAAAACAGAAATGAAAAATGCTAAAAATGCCAAATCAATTCTCAAAAATCAGGCAACATGTTATGAATGAGAATATTAAAATTCAAGTTAATTGGACAATGTATGAGCATTTCACATCAATTTGAATCCAACATGTCATGTTTGCACACATGTTCAAATAACCAGTCACAACCAAAAATCCAGAAATGCAAAATTCAGAAAAATCACATCAAAAAATAAAAGACATCCAAATGAACATGTAGCAAAAACTTGGAAGTGATTTGGATTAATTTTCTAATTGTTATGATTTTTAGAAGTTGCATGAAATATTTGAAATGAACATGAAAAAATGTTGGAAATGGAATTTGGAGAAAAATCAGCATTGCTCTCAAAATGACACCAGCCAGGATCGAACCATGTTCATATTAAAATAGTGGCGCTGGGAAAAATAAGATTCAGAAACGCTGGAAGTGGGAATCGAAGGGAGGTCAGAGCGCGTTTCAAAACGCAGTCGTTTAAGCATGGCAAGGGAAATTGAAAAAATAAAGCAGCGCGCATGAGGAATCGAACTCGGTAGGAAAAGGCTATGGGCACTTATTGTAGCAAGCCCTAGCGCTGAACCAGAGCGCCTTCGTCACTATTCACCAGCGGTGGTTTCCACCGTCTTCTTCGTGGAGACGGTGGCGCTATAGTAATGTTCTTCAAAATTTTCTCCAGAAACGCGTAAAAACTATACCAATCGAAAGCTTATCTCATGTACAACATGAACCCAGCATTTGCTAAGCCTATAACTCAAAGAATCATGTGAATCGAATGAAAACATAATTGACAACAAAACTTTAAATGCACATATCTCATGCAATTCTTATCCGTTTTCAATGAATTTTATATCAGTGTAATCAGGAGAACACGCACTACAATATTATGGCAATGAAACAAAGAATTAAGACAGTCGAATTTCTGACCTCTTGAAGAACAGTCAATGGAAACGGTGGATTCAAGGCCTAGCAATCTCCAAATTCATTCCTATATTGATGTTATGAAGCTTTGTGTGTGAATTGATGCTTGATTCCACCTAGATCGAGCTCAGTTTGCAAATTCCATCTTCATGAGTTTGCTTGGAGTATGCACGAATCTTGGTGAAATTCTTCAATCCAGCACTCAATTCCTACTATATGATGATCCAAGAACAAGATTATGCAATAAAAATCATGTATTATATGAAGAATTTTTGAATTTGGATTGAGAGAAAAATTGGAGGGAAAAATGTGATCTAGATCTAGAATGTGTTAGAATGAACAATTCTGTTATGATTAAGCTTATATACCATGTACTAATCACCCTCAAATGATAATTAGGCAATAGTTAATGAAAAATTAGTGAGAATGAGGTGCATGGCAAAATTAGCAAAAACACCCTTGCATGGTGAAAGCATACGTGAACAGTGCCATGTGGGGGCTCAAATTCACTTAAAATCATCTCATGCACATGTTGGAATTGGAATTAAACATGTACGATGCACCAAATTCGAATTTGGCATTTTCCCTCCAAAATGCACATGCATGGCCAAATGATCAAGTGATATTATTTCATGCAATGCAATGATGGATTTGGAAAATATAGGTCATGACATGCAATTTGCAAAAAGAGTGGCCTAAATTGGAGTTTTAGATCAAAAGTTATGGCACTTTGAAGCTTCATGCACACTTGGTGATCATTTGCTCATAACTCCTCAACCATTCATCAGATGCTCATGATCTTGGACTTTTTGGAAATGGGAGAGAAAGATCTTCAACTTTCATGTTGACTAAAAATTCATTTGAAGCTTCTTTGATGTTGGAAAGTCAAGTTGAATGTGGTCCAAAAACTTGCCATTTTTGGAAACTTGAAATTACAGGTCACTTTCCATTTTGGGCAACTTTTGATCTGGCTTCAAATTCTTCAAGCTAGATATTTGACATGATGAATAAACCCCTCTTGGACATGAATGAAGTGTCTCAAACCATTTCTCCACCTCCTAGCCCTCAGTTGACTTTCAGTTGACTTTTATGGGCCCCAGATGACCTGGACATGCACTGATGACTTTGAGCCTCTAACACTTGGTCAAGTTGCTTCAAAATGAACCTTGGCTCATGTAAGCTCTTCAAAATAGTCATGTGACCCTCATCTCAAGGAAAGACCTTGCTCTCTTTGCACATATGAACTCTCTTGATGCCAGATCTTGTTGATATGATGCAATGCAATGTGTAATGTTAATGACTTAAAAAAATGAAATGAATGCATGAATGGGGGTGCAAATTTGAGGTGCTACAGTAGTCTTCAGAGACTTTCTCCAAAGCCAATGGTCCCTTCATGTAGTGCCCCCCAACCCCAAAAGACAACGCCCCTTTTCAATCAATTCAACATCACTTCACCTGCAAATGCAAAATCAAATTCAAAATTAGAAACAGCTTATCAAATAAGCACTTAAAACAAACTGGAAAATAAAGCACAAATTAAACAAATTATTTGGTTACACAATGAACCAAAGGGGGCGCTCAAAATACATCCCAACATTCAATCCAAAAAACAACCTTAAATCCATAAGGTGATTGTCCCACAAAATCTGGAAACGGGATTCAACAAGCAATCTCAAAAGCAGAATTCACATATATAAACAAAAATCAATTAACAAAAGGAGGACGTTTTTTAAAAATCCAACACAACAATCAAAGTTTTTTTCTAACTCAAACCAAACCAAGGAGAATGTTTTGAAAATCCAAAAGAAATTATCAAATATTTTTTTCTTCAGTTAATCTAAAGACAACAAGAAGATTCAAAATAACAGCATAGCCACAATCAATAACAATCCATAAAAATCCAAAACCCTAAACAGCAAAACAAAGCAATAACAACAGCCATGCGACAAAAATCAAAAGAAGAAGAAGGAAGAACGGAGGGAGCGAAACTTATCTCGACAGGGGAGGGAGCGTCGTCGGCATTTGGGCTCCACCAAGTAAACATTCTTTTGCGTTCAAACCTTTGCATGTTTTCTTCAAAGCATAACCATGGAGGATCCAATTTTGGATTTAGGGTTTGAGTTTTCAACAACTGGTAGTTAGTGTTTAGGTTTTGTTTTGTTGGGGGATGATTTAGGGTTTGGTAGCTGCACGAGAGCGGGAGACAAACTAGGGTTTAGGTATTTTTCTCTTCTTTAGGTTCCGATCCGGTCATTTGAAGAAGATTTTGGAAAAAACAAGTTTAGATTTGGGTAGAGGGGTGAAAAATAAGTGGGGTTTGTGTTTGGTTCTTTTAGATTTGAGGTGGTTGTTCGCTGGAGGAGACGGCGCCGCCGCCGTGGTTGGATGGTGTAGCGGTGTATTCGTCGCTATATGATCTATTGGTTAAATCATAAGCAAAGTATACAATAAACATAGAGTCGCCACCGCACTTTTATTTATCCTAAGGACTGGCTAAAAAGCGAACAAAAGCCTAAGAAGTTTTACTCGTAGAAAACCAATGAAAAGATCAGAGATCGGGGTAAGGGGTAAATTACGCAAAGGGAAGGTGTTAGGCATCCAATGCGTCCTAGGTACTCCTAGGGAGCCCTTTTCACACTTTGTTGTTTGAAAATTATTATTTGTCATGACATAAGTATTGTGCAAACATGATTGGGATGATGAGGAAAGAATGTACAAATTAATTATTTTTGTGTTTGAACGGATGAACCCGTTGCCTACGTACCTTCCATCAAAGGTAAGGATCAAAACGCTGTAGTTCGGCTAAAAACTTCCAAAAGTTAGTGGATTCAATTTTAAAACACAAGCTCAAAGGTCTTACGTTACCCACGGGAGAAAACTCAACCTTAAGAAACAACGAGTCCACCATGTGAGAAAAGCTTCAACTTGCTAGAGAGGGGTTAACCCTATAATAAGCAAGGAAGACTTACAATTCAATCAACTAAGGACAAATAGGTGAGATTAATATCAACCAACTAGGGTAAATCAAACCTATAGCTAATGTATGAAAACTTAACAAACATGGACAAAGCCACAAAATCATTTGAATGGGTGAAGTTATTTGGATTATTTACAAAAAGGTCAAAGTATGATTAAAGTCAATTCAAAATGAAGTATTTACAAAAATGAAGTTTAGAAAATCATGGACTTAAGGTCCAAGTTTCTAATTTGGAAAGAGGTGAGAATGTTTGCACAACACTTATTTCAAGTTTTTAAAAGTATGTGTGAAAAGGTAGGACACAATGGGATGAATGGATAATGGTGGAATGTAAAACTTCTTAGGAGGGTCCACCTCTTGAAATCATATAGAAGATGATTCAAGTGGGTCCTTAGGAATAGGCTACAAATGAGCAATAATCTGAACATGGTAACAGATGAAAGTAAATAAAAGCGGATACTGGATGCCACTCAATGGTCTTATACCTGTCTCCTAAAACAAGTAAGGATATCAGAGGCCACTCTATGGACTTACACTAATCTCCATCAGAATAAAACAAAAAAACAAAACAGGGAAGTCAACTGCCAATCCATCTGGACTTATGTTAACCTCCACAGTATGATCCTAGGAATACAAATGCCACATCACAGGGACTTACAATGAATCCTCACATACAACAACAATGCTCAAACAAAGAGCAAAGAAGATATGAGTGACCAATGAGGTCTTACACTCTATCTCTTCCATGTCATAGGAACAAAAGCCAATCAATATGGACTTACAATTGTCCTCAATGGGAAAACATCAATGTCACAAGGACAAAAGAAATGATCATGCACTAATGGCAAACAAAGATGATAAATGCACAATGGCAAATCAAGTAATCATGTATAAATGAATCAAGTAATCAATCACATAAATTCAAGTAGCACACACTATAACCATTCAATGAGGCTCAAGCAAAAGGGTAAGGCATTAAAGCCAACTGTAATAGGGTTCAAGTTGCTCTTAACCTTGCCATTGAGAGGCTAAGGTGAAGCAGATGAAAGGATATGAGGGGTGTGCCTCATCACTCTTATCTCTGGTCAGAGAGAGTATTGAATATCAGAAGGTGTGGGAGTTCAGAAAGATGGAACTCTCTCCACATTTTAGACTCGATAGATCTTAGGTTTGGATCTCAATGCTACAACCATGTAATGGGAGCAAGGAGAAGACTCACAGAATAGTGGGAGATAGGCTACATATCTCTTATATCCACCAATTGCCTCGAATGAGGACTTTTCCTGCTTGGGACAAACATAAACAATCACAAACATTGCCTCTTAAGGAGGACTTCAGACAGTTTGCCCGGCCAAATAACAGGCCGGGTCTCCAGACTACATGAAGAAGAAGGTGCTATACCTCAATGCAAATTGCTATTTAAGCAAAGCAATGCAAGTTCTTAAGAGAACTGAGCAACTAAGGGTACCTGAAATCAGTCAAATATAATCAGCATCCCAACATAAACAAAACAACAACAATAAGAATCAATCAACAATCAAACAATGATGTGCATAGCACCAAGTCCATGTGAACCAAGCACCCTATAACACAAATAGGTTAGTCAACAATAGTCAAATGAATTCAACTCAAATATGCATCAACCTCCTTAAGGCATTAGCTTTTTAACCTGAAAAGTCAAAGTCAAGCTCAAACATAAGTAACAAGACCACTAGGCCAAGCCTAGGGTCCAAAAGAGGGAAAAATCTTAAAACAGCAAGTAAATCATAATCCATGTCAAGATAATTCAAATAAGAAGAGATCCCAAGTGGTCTCACATCCAAACTATGCACTAATTTTATTTCATGCACGAATTAAGGCAAAGTAAGCAATGTTGAATCGCATATGAACAACCAGAATGATTTCAATCTAAAAAATATCAAAACAGCACAGTAAATCCCACAAAAATTATATCCTAAACAGGGGACATTCAACAAGCTACATATCAATTTTCATGCCATTTGGACTAGTGGAGTTATGTCAATTAAATCAACATGTTAAAGCATGCAAAAACACAACCAAATGAGGTCACAAAATGTACACCAACTTCAATCAAATGGTAAACAGTGACATTAAATGGGAAATGAGTAGGACCAAAGCCAAATTAAAGCTATACATGTTAGGAAATACTCCACCAATTTTCATGTTTATAGGATAAGGGATGGGCATTTAATGACACATGTGAAGTTTGTTACACAAGAAACAACCCAAAAGTGCTAAACAGCAATCAAAAATCCTAATCAAATAGAAAATGGATCAATTAAATCCACAAAAATTCATGTTGAAAGTTAACATGTCAAAGGTATCTCATGCAAAAAATCAGGGCCATAGGCCTAGGGGGAGCATGGAAAAATAATTCATGAAGTCAGCATAGCATAGTGTGACACAAATTGTCACACTCAAATTAAATAAATTATATCTAATAAACCAGAGGCCAAAAAATCACAAATGATGTACCAAAAATTCCAGGAATGTGTCAAGAATCATCACATGAAATTTCATTTATTTTGGACAATGCATGGTTATTTGGTGATAAAAATGGTAAAACATGCAATTATGTCATACATGTCAAAAATCAATTTATCATTTAAAAATCCTACCAGGCACAACTTACACTACTATGCCTAAAAAAAACTAGATGAAATTTGGAGAATGTCAAAAAAAACCTCACTCAATTTGGATTAGGGATGATTAATCTATGAATTTTTGAAGTTTGTAAGATTTATTGAAATAATTTTTTAAGTGTTAAATGGATTAAATGGATTTTAATTACAGCGAATGGCATTTTTGTAAATAATTGAAACACGGCCAAAACGACGTCACTTTGTTTTAATGTGTTGGCACCTCCTGATTCGTCCAGGCGCGCGGGAAACATGATTTTGAAAAGGCCAGGCCAGCGTATGGATCAACGAAGAGAATTTTCCAGAAATCGTCTTCACCTTCGTCGTGTATTATCCAGAATTCGCATGAACACAAGAACAACAAAACTCCACGAAAATCTACAAACTCACATGCGTTGGAAAGGTCTCAACGCGTAGATCTCAAATATGTTCATGATTTCAACTAATTCTCCCTAAATCTCATGGATCGACCAAATTAGGTTTTTCATTCAACTCTTAAAACCACGATTTCTCAACCTATAGTTCATCACATCAAAAGCTAGCTATATCATGATTATCTACGTGGAGAGCTCTACAGAACGCATATGGACTTTCAAAGAATCATGAGATTCGAAATCTCACCTTAATTTGATGGCAGTGTTGAACCTTGAGGTGTTTGCGCGTGATGATCCAAAACAGATGGAGTATGGCGCTAGGGAAGATGCTTGGAACACTCGCTTCAGCTCAAAGTTGCTTGAGGGGATGAAATCTTGCAGCTGCCATGGAAGATCAAGGCTTGGACAGTTGGAGTTCTTGCTCGATTTTCCTCTCAATCTCTGCAAACAGCAATTACACAAGACCTGTAGATGATGAATTAACCATGAACTCGCACAAAGATTAGTGAAAATTGATGAATTGATGCAAAAAGTTCTTGGTGAAAAATGAAAAAAAATGAGAGAATTGGTGAGATTTTGCTTTTGGATCTGAAAATTGTGATTAGTGTCGTGAGTTTCTGTTACAATTAGGCTTATATATGATGCTCTTAATCCAACTCATAATCAAGATTAGCAAAAAAATGGTGATTAGCAAAATGAGCTTATGTGTGTATTTTGGCATTTTTGCCCTTGGATGGCTATGACCAATGTAACAGTGATTTCTCAACTTGAACAAGTCACAAATCTCATTTAGAAGCTACTAGAATTGGTCCCATGTCAAAATTCCTTATACTTTGAAAGTTGGACCATTTTGCCCTTGCATTTTAATTGGTTCACTTCAAAAATGACCTTTTTATGTGGAGGTTTTTGGAAAAAAGTGATGATGGATTATGAAAGTACATATCAAATGTGGTTTGCTCAAAAAATAACCATCCAATTTGGCCATTCCATGTGCAAGTTATGCCACTTTGAATTCGGGCATTTTCTGAAATTGATTTGACCATAACTTGCCAACCATACATGAGAATTTCAAGTTCTTGGACTTTTTGGAATGGTGAGGACAAGATCTTCAACTTTCATGTTGGACAAATTTTGATTTGAATCTTGTATGATGAAGTAAATTTGAGGAGCAAAACTTTCCATTTTTGGCAGGTGAGAATTACAGGTCATTTCCATTTTTGGAAACTTTTTGTCTGACTTCAAATCCTTCAACCTTGATCTTTGAAATGCCAAATGAAGCTTATATGGACATGAATGAGACCTTTCCAACCATCTCACACCTCCCAAATCCTGATTAAACGCACAGTTGACCACAGTTGACTTTTGTTGACTTTTCTTGACTGGGCCATGTTCTGATGAATTCCAAGCCTCTTTCACATGGGATCTTGGTTCCAAATGATATCACAAGTTATATGAACTCTTTATGAATGATCATGGTGTCCAAATTCTTCAAGAATGACCACCATCTATAACTCAATGCCTGATTTGACTGATTGACTGATGATTGCTTCATCTGCAAGCAACATGGTTAGATGACAATATTTTTGTACATTTGGTTAGTAAACATATGAAAAGCAATGATATACAAATGCAATACATGCTTGGTGATCAAGAACCACACTCACAAGGTAACCCACCCACTAGGAGGGAAGCTAGGGTATGCAATGATCCTTGAGGCCATGATATGATATGATATGGGCCATGAGGGATCTTAGGGCCAAAATTGGGGTCTTACAGATGCCCCTATTTAAGGTCATTCTATCCGGAGAAATGAAGTTTAGAAATCTTCATCTCGACGCGGTAGAATGGGCTTAAATAATAATAATGAGACAAATTTTGGTCCCTAAGAGACCTCATGATGCAGATGTATGCATGCAAAAGCAAATTCTGTGGGGAATATATGGTTCACACAGAAGAAAAGACGATCCATCGGAGTAATACACTCACCAGGAACAGAGATTCTAACAAGACTCTTATTGGGACTCTTTTTTAGGGGATAGTAAGGAAAAAGGATGCGTGAGCAGGACACGACTCTGATTAGGGATACAAAACTGACATAGCGTGAACAAGACACGACTCCGAGTGGGGATAACAGACATCGGGATGGAGAACTTGCTGGGGAAGCAAAGGACTCACACTGGGGAATAAAGAATTCCAGAGGAAAATAAATCCATCGGAAAACATAAACTGACTCAACTATCCAGAAAGGATACTTCGAATAAAAATCCGGACTCGGACCAGGAAAAGATTCACGTAGAACTTCCCTGCCGGAAATGCATATATTGGGGGAACGCCCATATAGCAAAAGGGTAAAATCACCAAAGGAAACTCCACAGGGGAATGTCTAACAAAGAGACTCTCCTGGGAAAGCAACAAGAAGTGAGGTGTTACCGGTATAAGGGTAACAAACTCAGGAAGAATGAATATCTAAGACCGGTATAAGGGTGAGAGATATCAATCAACCAACATCTGAGAAAGACCTACAAAGGGTATAATACTCAGGAAAATCTGACTCCACAGGGGACCAAGGTCATAATAGGGAGTAGAAAGGAAGGAACACCAGGGATACCGAGGTATATAATAGGTGACCGACAGAATGTGAATTGGTATATATGCCAAGACACACATCATCCGAAAGGAGGGCTTGAAAAAGCAAATCAACTTAGAGGATGGACATTCGAATCCACAACGGGAAAACGAATCTTACTCAACTGGGGACACAAACCCAAAGAGTGCATGAGATATAATATCCATTACCGGCAAACCGTGGATAAGAAAACTCGCATGAGATATATTATCTATTACCGTCAGAACGTAGATAATAAACTCGCATGGTAAGAAACACCAGAGATACCGAAGTATATAATAGGTGATCTACCGAAAACGTGAATTGGTATATATGCCAAAACACACATCTGAAACACAAACAGGTTAAAGGATGGATATTCGATTCTACAAAGAATACGAATCTTACTCTACTGGGGAAAATCAACAAAGGACTCCAACCAAAGAGCGCATGAGACATATTATTCATTACCGGCAGACCGTGAATAATATACTCGAAAGGAAAAGACACCAGAGATACCGAAGTATATAATAGGTGACTAACCAAAAAGAGAGACAATCGTTACCAAGCATCCGGGTAAACGAGAGACAACTCAAAGAGATAAATTGCAAGCATCCGGCAATCATCCAACAACAAAGAAATATTCGACTCTGCAAAGGGAAATAATGAATCTTACTCGACCAGGGAAACACAAAAGGCTTCAACTGAAGAGTGCATGAGATATATTATCCATTACCGTCAGAACGTGGATAGTATACTCGAAAGGAAGATTATCCACAACCGGTATAAGGGTTAACAAAGGATAAATCGACCGAAAAGAAAGGCATCGGGATACCAAACAGGCATATAATGATGACCAATCAAAGGGAGTAACAACATTACCAACAAAAGGGTAAATGAAAGACTCACTGGGGATTAATTGCAAGCATCCGGCAATTATCCACACAAGCTGGGAATACATTGATAAACAATCAATGATCCGGGGAATAAATCACTAGCAAACGGTGAAAAGACCCACTGGCGACTTCAAAAAGGATAACATTGCAAGCATCCGGCAATGATCCAGAAGACTGCTGGGAATACAAGTGCTTACTCAAGAGCAACTACCCAAGGCAGGGAGGAATATCAACATCGAATATTGAATGAAGATAACCACAAAGAGATTAGGGTTTACATCTACCGAATACGGGGCAGAAGACCAAAAATCTGGCTGAGAAAACAAGAGGTTTAACAATACCGACTACTGGGTAAGAAACCAAAGACTCAGCTGAGGATAAAATTGCTAGCAACCGGCAATCATCCACATGTATCATAAGATACAACTTCGCTGGAGAGAAAAAATCACAGCGACAAAGGATTTACAACTACCGAATACGGGGTAGAAGACCACAAACTCCACTGGGGATATAAATCTCCACAGGGAACAAACTTCTGTTTGGGATAACACCACAACAACAGGAAATCCACCAACAACCAGATCGAACCACAAAGGTTACCACTGTTAGGGGAAAAGAGATAGGACGCACAACTACCGAATACGGGGTAGACGCCATACTCTGGTGGGAATAACCACAAATTCACGTGGGGATGGAAATATATCACAAATCCGCGCGAGAAACCAAAAATGAGGTTTATAACAGACCACAAACTTTGCTGGAGAGTAGGGAATTAGGATTTACGACTACCGACTATCAGGTAGAAAACCAACAACTCTGGCTGGGGACTAAAAGGTATATAACCACAAGTTCTGCCAAGAAAGCCAGGAGAATAGGACTTACAACTACCGGTATAAGGGTAGAGGCCAAAATCGACTCTTGCGGAGGAATGAAAGGTATATAACCACAAGTTCCACCAAGAGGAAAGGAACAATAGGACTTACAACTACCGGTATAAGGGTAGAGGCCCGAAAACTCCGCTGGGGAACAACCCACTGGGAAGCACAATGAACAGACGACAAATGTCAATTCAGGAAAGATCCGAAAAGATAGACTGAATCAAGACACGTCCTAATGAGGATATAACTCAATTAGGAACCTCCATCCCAATATATGTGTTGGGAGGAAACGGAAGAAACCGTCATCCACGAGGGTATATCTCAGTGGGGAACTGCAGAAGGACAGACAGACATTTTCCGCTTATGGGCTGACTCTACATGGAGAGATTTAACACCCGACATCTGCTTAGGGAGATCTATAAAGACCTATATCACCATAGCAGGGAACAACAAACAAAGGATATATGGCAAAAATGCAACATGAATATCTGAATGTTTCATGAATATGCATGAATATGCGTGATTTATGTTTGATGAATGCTGACAAAACAGACATTTCTAACACAACAGTCCAGGAATCAAACGTCCGGTATTACACTTCCAGGGGAAAACCAAATGGAAAGCCAATTCTGCTGGAGATCTGTATGCTATAAAGCAAGGATCTGCGGGTACTGCTGGGAAGCTGAAGCAAAAGAATCAGAGATATCTGGAGAATACCAAATCTGAGCAATGGATCAGCGATCGCCCCAACTGGGGCACAGAAAGTCACAACAGGCAAAGAGCCACAAAGACAAATCTGTCGGGGAACAAGAGATAATCAAAGTCCTGCAGGGGATCCTAGCAAACACTGCTATGGGAACGGATCCAACATAACTCCATTGGGGAACAACCCACTGAGGGAGCAAAGGTCACCCGGATAGAGTTTGGCTGCACAAGCAACTCTACTGGGGATATCATCAATTACTCTCTTGGGGAACAACCCACTGAGGAAGGAAAGCACCAAACAAGTAGATTCTGCACCAAACCACTCTACTCGGGGCGAACACACATCTGATGGATCACATCAGCAGATTCTGCAATAAAAGCCCCTCTACTGAGGATCGAAAAGTGATCAGGAAATCAATACAATCTCTGGATAACGGAGCTATCGGCCGACCATACGGGGGATTGAAAGAGGTTCAACAGGCAA
This sequence comes from Lathyrus oleraceus, assembly GCF_024323335.1. Taxonomy (NCBI): domain Eukaryota; kingdom Viridiplantae; phylum Streptophyta; class Magnoliopsida; order Fabales; family Fabaceae; genus Lathyrus; species Lathyrus oleraceus. The sequence goes on from NC_066585.1 coordinate 182,801,534, forward strand.
TACTGCCACAACAACCGCTCTGCAGACAAATGCTGGGGAGAGATGGATGAAATACGGGGATATCAACCCAATCAACCATTGAGTAGGAAAATAAATCCTGCTCTGCTGAGAATAACAAGCACTCTGATAGAGAGAAAGTAGCAATTCCGCTCGCGACTGCGCTGGGGATGAGTGACAACAACTCTGCTCGCGACTTCGATGGGGATGTCAATAACAGCTCTACTGTTCCAAGGAGACAAATAAAGTCTGGGCATAGCGACCCACTAGAGAAAGTGGCGAGGCGCCAAGGTGACAAACCATCAACTGCCGAATCTTCCACAAGGAAATCATCCATGCTGAGGGAAAACTGCGGCTGGAGAAAACTGAGTCTTCAACAACACTCCTGCTTGGGGAACAACCCCACCAACAACTCGGCTTGCAATTATGCTGGCAGATCACTTGGGGAGAAATACGGGATACGGGGATATCAACCCACTAACCACAAATTTTCTGAACACCTGAGCAATCAAGCCGGAGAGAGACTACTGCTGGAGAACAGACTGAGTCTTCAATACACCACTCTGCTTCGGGGAGTCAAAATCCACAGAAGCTCTGCTTAAGGAACAACCCCAACAACCAAATCTCTGCTTGGGGGACAACCCCAACAATCAAATCTGGAGAAGAAGGATACAAACCAAACCAGGAGTATGAACAAATGTCTTTCCTGTTGGAAACCATGCCACCTTTGGGAGAGCACTGAGAAATTCTTTGAGTATCCTTTTATCATTGTGAATGTTCACTTTGTTTAAAACAATAATCTTTGAAAAATTCTGTTTTTTAAAACAATGATATTTTTATCAATTAAAACACGCAAAACATTTGTTGAATTGAAACAAATAAGAGCGCAAATAATTGGATAAAAGTTCAAATTTATTTGATGGAATGGTAGTCTGCAAATGGCAAGACTCCATAGATCTGTACAAATTTGAAATCAGTGATATATATTGGAAGAGGGCTACATTGAACATAATGATCCTTTCTCTACCAATTTGAATCTCGATGTATTCGAAGCTTCAGTTGACGACGAATCGAGAATCCCCTGACGAAAATGACAGCTGGTGAAACAGAAAGTCTTGTCAGGATGCAGTTACTTGCCAAATCCCTAATTTTTGCTTGGATTGCCCCAGGGTGAGGTACTCAATCTAGCGGGATGCAAATATACCTTTTTTTTCAAGTCTCTAACTTTTTTTCTGGATTTCCCTTGCGGGTTTTCCATTGAGACACTCATTTTTGCCTAAGCCGCCCTTTCGGGTTTTCAACTTAGCGAGCAATTCTTGTTTTTTCATTTGCATATACTTTTTTTTCTTAGGCAAAGTATTTCTTGACTACATCTGAATTCACAGGACGAGTGAAATCCTCCCCATCCATTGTTGTAAGCATCAAAGCTCCGCCTGAAAAGGCTCTCTTAACAACATATGGACCCTCGTAGTTTGGAGTCCACTTGCCCCTGGAATCGGGCACGAAAGACAAGACTTTCTTGAGTACGAGGTCACCTTCTCGGAACACGCGAGGCTTGACCTTCTTATCGAATGCTTTCTTCATTCTCTGCTGATATAACTGACCACGACACATGGCAGTTAATCTCTTCTCTTCAATCAAATTCAATTGGTCGTAACGACTCTGAATCCATTCAGCATCAGTCAACTTGGCTTCCATCAAGACTCTCATTGACGGGATCTCCACCTCTACTGGGAGAACAGCCTCCATACCATAAACAAGAGAGAAAGGGGTTGCCCCTGTTGAAGTGCGTACGGACGTACGATATCCATGCAAAGCAAATGGCAGCATCTCATGCCAATCTTTGTACGTGACAGTCATCTTCTGGATAATCTTCTTGATATTCTTATTAGCAGCTTCAACAGCCCCATTCATCTTAGGTCTGTAGGGAGAGGAATTATGGTGTGCAATCTTGAATTCAGCGCACAATTCATCCATCATCTTGTTATTCAGATTAGATCCATTATCAGTAATGATCCTCTCTGGCACACCATAACGGCAAATCAGCTGATTCTTGAGAAACTTCACAACCACCTGTCTGGTCACATTCGCGTACGAAGCGGCTTCAACCCATTTGGTGAAGTAATCAATTGCTAGTCCGTTGGACGCTTTCGGCTCAATCTTGCCAATCATGTCGATTCCCCACATGGAGAAAGGCCATGGTGATGAAATCACATTCAGAAGTGTCGGAGGAATATGAATCTTATCCGCATAAATTTGACACTTGTGGCATTTCTTCACATATTTGCAGCAGTCAGACTCCATTGTCAGCCAATAGTAGCCTGCTCTTAACATCTTCTTAGCCATGGCGTGTCCATTGGAATGAGTACCAAACGAACCCTCATGGACCTCAGTCATCAATAGGTTTGCTTCGTGTCTATCCACGCATCTGAGCAAAACCATATCGAAATTTCTTTTATACAGCACTTCACCACTGAGGTAGAAACTGCCTGACAACCTTCTCAGGGTTTTCCTATCTTTCACAGATGCCCCAGGCGGGTATACCTGGTTCTGGAGGAAATTCTTGATATCAAAATACCAAGGCTTGTCATCATTGACTTCTTCAATTGCAAATATGTGGGCTGGTCTATCCAAGCGCATCACAGTAATATTGGGGACATCATTCCACCATCTGACCACAATCATGGAAGCGAGCGTTGCAAGAGCATCTGCCATCCGATTATCCTCTCGAGGAATATGGTGAAAGTCAACTTCGGTAAAGAAAGTTGAAATCCTTCTTGCATAATCTCTGTATGGTATGAGACTTGGCTGATTCGTCTCCCATTCACCCTTGATCTGATTAACAACTAGGGCCGAATCACCATACACATCAAGATGTTTGATTCTCAAATCAATACATTCTTCAAGTCCCATAATACAGGCTTCATACTCTGCCATATTATTCGTGCATTTGAAAGTTAGCCTTGCTGTAAACGGAATATGGGTGCCTTGAGGATTAACAATTACAGCCCCGATACCATTTCCATACTGATTAACAGCGCCATCGAACACCATCGTCCATCTGGAACCAGGTTCTGGACCTTCATCAAGTGTAGGCTCATCGCAATCTTTCATCTTCAAATACAGAATTTCCTCATCAGGGAAATCATACTGAACTGACTGATGATCTTCAATCGGCTGGTGCGCTAAATGGTCAGCCAAGATACTACCTTTGATAGCCTTCTGAGCTCGATACTCAATATCATACTCAGACAACAACATCTGCCAACGGGCAATCCTCCCAGTTAAAGTAGGTTTCTCGAAGATATACTTAATTGGATCCATTCTGGATATCAACCAAGTTGTATGATTTATCATGTACTGGCGCAAACGCTTAGCAGCCCAAGCCAAAGCATAGCACGTCTTCTCAAGCATAGAGTACCGAGACTCGTAATCCGTAAACTTCTTACTGAGGTAGTAGATAGCAAATTCCTTCTTCCCTGATTCATCTTGTTGACCGAGTACACAACCCATTGAGTCTTCAAGAACTGTTAAGTACATAATCAGAGGTCTTCCTTCCACAGGCGGAGACAAAATCGGAGGTTCAGACAGATATTCTTTGATACTGTCGAAAGCTTTCTGGCAATCCTCGGTCCAATCATGAGACTGATCTTTCCGGAGGAGCTTGAATATAGGCGCACATGTGGCAGTCATGTGGGATATAAATCTGGAAATGTAATTCAAGCGGCCAAGAAAACCTCGGACTTGCTTTTCAGTTTTGGGTGCAGGCATCTCTTGTATTGCTTTGACCTTTGCAGGATCAACCTCAATACCTCTTTCACTTACTACAAAACCCAACAACTTTCCGGAACGGACTCCAAATGTACATTTGTTCGGATTCAGGCGAAGTCTGAACTTCCTCAGACGCTGAAAAAGCTTCAACAAATGCTCAACGTGCTCAACTTCCGTTCGGGACTTAGCAATCATATCATCAACATAGACTTCTATCTCCTTGTGCATCATATCATGAAACAAGGTAGTCATAGCTCGTTGATACGTGGCTCCGGCGTTTTTCAAACCGAAGGGCATCACTCGATAACAGAATGTTCCCCAAGGTGTGATGAATGTTGTCTTCTCCATATCCTCTGGTGCCATTTTGATTTGATTATATCCGGAAAATCCGTCCATAAAGGAAAAGACTTTGAATTTAGCTGTATTATCTACCAACATATCAATGTGTGGTAGAGGAAAATCATCTTTCGGACTAGCTTTATTCAAATCTCTATAATCAACGCACATACGGACTTTTCCGTCTTTCTTAGGAACAGGCACAATATTGGCCACCCATTGAGGATATACAGAAGTCACCAGAAACCCCGCATCAATTTGCTTCTGAACTTCCTCTTTGATCTTCACTGCCATATCTGGATGAGTTCTTCTGAGCTTCTGCTTCACAGGCACGCACTCAGGCTTCAAGGGCAGGAAATGTTGCACAATATCTGTATCTAAACCCGGCATGTCTTCATACGACCAAGCGAAGACATCTGAATATTCTCGTAGCAAGCTGATCAAATCTTTCTTGACAGACTCTTCAAGAAGTGCCCCAATCTTCACCATGCGAACACAATCCTCAGACCCCAAGTTGACTGTTTCCAGATCTTCGAGATGCGGCTGAATGATCTTCTTCTCGTGCTCAAGGAGACGGGTAATCTCATCAGGAATTCCTTCAACATCATCTTCCTCTGCCTCAAATACAGGGAATTCAAAGTTGGGAGATGGCATTGGATCATTATGTTTAATGGGTTTTAAGATCAACCTGCATAATGATTTTGGTTAATGAAAAGCTTTAGCATTTAAACAAGCAAACCATTATGCAGATGAAAAAATGTTTGCTTTTATTCTTGTTTTTTATGGGTTTTTTGTGATCACTGATTTCATGCAAAAGCGAAAAGTGAAAACAAAGGAAAAACAAATGTCTAACAATGCATTAATTGAATGAAAACATCATTGTATATATGAGCCAAACAATGTCATCACTTCTCCTTTTGGCATGGGAGAAGGGTTTTAAACAAAGTGAGCACATTTACTCTGATCTACGGATAACTGTAGGAACATCCACAGCGACCCAATTGTGGCAGACACCACCAGGAATAACAAAATTGCTCATATCCTCTGCATCTTCTTCAATGATAGCAGCAGCTTCCTCTTCTACGGACTGATCATCATGGATGAATCCTCCACTTGTGAACAGACCGTGCTCATTATATGCCCCAGAACAAAAGCCAATGCCAGCCCGGGATTTGTTGTCTTCCAGCTCAATCACTTTCCCTAAACCAGCAACTGCACCACACTCAATGGCCAGTTTTGCATCTCGGTAGGAAGCAAACGAATGAGACTTCTTCTCGATAGGTTCATCAATAGATAAAGCTTGGAACGGAGTTCCAACTTCATCCTCTGCGTCGATATATGAGAAAGAAGACAGATGGCTAACCAGGAGAGCCTTTTCTCCCCCTACCACAACCAGTTTCTTGTTTTTCACAAACTTCAGCTTCTGGTGTAGGGTGGATGTCACGGCGCCAGCCTCGTGAATCCATGGTCTGCCAAGGAGACAGCTATATGATGGGTGGATGTCCATTACCTGGAAGGTAACTTGGAAATCACTTGGGCCTATCCTTATGGGGAGATCAACTTCCCCAATGACGGTCTTGCGCGACTCATCGAAAGCTTTCACAACAACCCCACTCTGTCTCATAGGAGGACCTTGATATGACAATCTGGAGAGTGTGGATTTAGGCAACACATTAAGAGATGATCCAGTGTCCACCAACACGTTGGACATAGCATCAGATTTACAGTTCAGAGATATGTGTAGAGCCATGTTGTGGTCTCTTCCCTCCTCAGGGGGATCAGCGTCACTGAAACTCAAAGTGTTGCAAGCAGTGATGTTTGCAACGATACTGTCAAATTGTTCGATAGTGACGTCGTGATCAACGTACGCCAAATCTAGGACTTTCTGCAGAGCCTCCCTATGGGGTTCTGAATGCAACAGCAAGGATAGTATGGAGATTTTGGAAGGCGTTTGTAGAAGCTGGTCTACAACGTTATACTCGCTTTTCTTGATGAGCCTCAGCATCTCATCAGATTCTTCAATCGAAATGCCACTCGGGCCAGCTGAAGAAGTAGGAGTTTTTTGTATGGAGGAGGGTCTGGCGACATCAAGTGTCGGATTCTGACTATTGACGGCAGTCCCAACTGGACGCTTAGAAGATTCTGAAGCAACAGGAGCCTTAGCAGGCGCAGAGAATACTCGACCACTCCGGGTCAGGCCGCTCACATCGGCAATATTTGTCACAGCAGTTGAAGGCAAAGGCACTTCTACCCCATCTTGCACGGCAACTGGGTTGTACCTGAACGACACAGCTTTATCGGATGAATACGGCACAGGGCCTGCAGGTTTAATCACAAGGGAAGAAGAAGTCTTCGGCTTGCTGCTATCGTAGAGAATAACAACAGGCTCTGGTAACTTGAACACTGGAGATATAACATTAACCTCAGGTTCGTCCTCATCGACATTGCGATTCTGGAGAATCTCAATGGTCCCTTCGTCTAACAATTCTTGCAATTCTCTTCGTACCTGATTGCACCCCAGACGGTTTACTGAGCAGATACGGCACTTATCATGGTCGTGCTCCATATGGCTGTACTGACACAACAGGCGATGTAGCTCCACCAACGAACGTCGAATATGACTCACATATTTGACTTTGTATTTCCCAGGGCATCCCTGGACCATATTTACAGACTTCCCATGCGAAGGCAATGGGTTCTTGGTAACATTTGGGCCCGAATCTTCGAAGCTCAAAATTCCACATCTCATCAGGTCTTGAACCTTCGTCTTGAGTGGATAACAATTCTCTATATTATGGCCCGGAGCTCCGGAATGATATACACAATGCTGATCCGGTTTGTACCACCACTGTGGATTAGCAGGAATAGCAGGAGGATCTCTGGGAGTTATCAATTTTCTCTCCAACAAGGAGGGATAAAGCTCTGCGTATGACATGGGGATAGGATCGAAGCTGATCTTTTTCCGGTCATAACTCAAATTGGCTTGATTTGTTGTGCTTCCACGAGGCTGGTAGGCCTGTTGCTGTTGATGATACTGTGGTTGCTGATACTGTTGCTGAGGTTGATATTGCTGATGCTGGGCATTGTCTTTGAAGACAGGCGCAATATGGGCCACCTGATGCTGATGACCTGCACGGCGCGTAGTTTTCCTCTGAACGGGAGGTTTCCTGGATTTATGGGACTGCACAGCATGTGCTTCCCCATCTTTCTTCTTAGCAAATGAGCCATACCTCTTGCTAGAAGAGCCCTCATCTTTAGCCAAACGTCCTTCACGGACACCCTCTTCAAGTCTCATCCCCATATTCACCATCTCGGTGAAGTCTGAGGGAGCACTAGCCACCATTCGCTCATAATAAAATGAGCTAAGAGTTTTAAGGAAAATCTTAGTCATTTCTTTCTCCTCGAGTGGTGGAGTGATCTGCGCTGCAAGCTCTCGCCACCTCTGGGCGTACTCTTTAAAAGTCTCCTTATCCTTTTGCGACATAGACCTGAGTTGATCTCTGTCAGGCGCCATATCGACGTTATATTTGTACTGCTTGACGAAAGCCTCGCCAAGGTCATTGAATGATCTGATGTTGGCACTGTCCAGACTCATGTACCAACGAAGCGCAGCACCAGACAAGCTGTCTTGGAAGTAGTGGATCAAGAGTTGATCATTGTCAGTCTGAGTGGACATCTTCCTGGCGTACATAACCAGGTGAGCAAGCGGACAGGTGTTCCCTTTATATTTCTCAAAGTCAGGAACTTTGAATTTGATAGGTATTTTCACACCTGGGACCAGGCAGAGCTCGGCAGCAGACTTGCCAAATAGGTCTTTCCCTCTGAGGGTCTTCAATTCCTTCCTCAGCTCGAGGAATTGGTCGTTCATAGCATCCATTTTCTCATTAACGTCCGGGCCCTCAGATGGCTCGGAATGATAAATGGGTTCTTCTACTCTCGGCATGGCATGCACAATAGGAGGAACAGCAGTAAGGACCGGGCTAGATGCCGGCATGTGAGCAAACGTCGGAGCTGGGATATCAGGCATGAAACCTGGAGGCATGCCCCACGGGAACCCGGCTGGCATGGCGTTGGGCACAAACTGAACACTGGCAGCAGGCACGACAGAAGTAGCAACCTCTGAGACAACGGTCCTCTGGACGGGAGTTGCAGGCGGTTGAGCAGGTTGATTCTGAGCAGCAAGAAGTTGCTCCATCAGGGCGCCAAGTCTGGCGACTTCATCTCTCAGTTCACGGTTCTCTTGCTCTAGCTGATCCATTACTCTGGCAGAATTTGCTCTGGTGTAATACCGGTGAGTCAGCTTGTCTTCAAAATAAATGAAGAACACAGAGTTAGGACAGGGAGACCAGAAACAAGGGTACCTGCTTATGCAACATGATGCATGAAATGCTTGTGCGGATGCTCCGTTTTATTTTCAAGGAACCCTTAGGGTATTATTTGCAATATTTTGAGTATTTAAGCATTTGGAATTTCACATGAAAAATATCTCATTCAATATATTGGACAAAGAAGTACATCAATTTGATTCAATTACAAGGAGAAAAGGAAAATAACATCCTATGGATCCCTATTAGCTCGGGATGCTGGAAGACGAGAAGTGCACAGCTTCTTGATCTCTCTCTCATAAGCAGCCCCCATATCTGCTTTTGCCTTAGCAAGCTGATCGTACTTCCTCTTCCAAAACTTGGAAGACTGAGGAAGCAAAGAAGTCCAGGTGTCGTTCGGGTCATCGATCACCTGGTGCTCAAGAAACTCAATCAGAGCATCCTTCTCCTTAATCTGTTGCAGCAATTCTTCTCTTTCACGGATCCAAGCACGTGAAAGGTCTTCTTCTCTCAACTCCTCTACACGTTGGATAGGGAGGGTTGAAGGCCCAGCCACATCCAAAGGTGTAGGTCTCGGATAGTCGTATGGCATCAGGTAGGTTGCAGCTCTCTGTCTGACCCAAGAAGTATATGGCTCCAAAGCAATGCAATTCTTCGGACCCAATTCATTCCTACCCTTCTTGCAGATCTTGCGCCAAGCGCGGACAAATCTGGCTTTCAAGCCTTGGGGATCTTTACCCTCCTGGAAGAATACACCTTCTAACAGAATGTTATGAGGTTTATCCTTTAGGGGGAACCCAAGCTGGCGACGTGCAAGTATAGGATTGTAGCTGATCCCACCACATGTACCAAGAAGAGGCACATTCGGGAATTCACCACAATAGTCAATGATCTGAACAGTATCATACACGCGATCGTACCAAGAGATATCATCATTAGTGAGAGACATGAGCCTCTGGGACCACCGTAGACATCCCTTGTTCTCCTTGAAGGCAAGTGTCTGCGGCAAGTGCGAAATAAACCACTTGTACAGCAAAGGTAGACAGCAGACAATAACTCCACTACCCTTCATATTCCTCAGGTGCAGAGAGAAATAGGCATCGCCCAACAAAGTCGGAACTGGATTAAGAACTGAGAAGATCCTAATAGCATTCATGTCCACGAACTTGTCGAAGTTGGGAAACAGCACTAATCCATAGATGAGCAACACAAACAGAGCCTCAAAGGCATCCTCACTCCTGGCTTCACCATAGAAGGTAGCTTGAGCGACAAGGAACTCGGAAGGAAAACCCTGAATTCCCCCTTTGGTAATCAGATTAGCTTTGATCAAAGCTTCATCTATATGCAACAGACTAGCAATCTCTCTGGCAGATGGAATACTCTCTAGGCCACTGAACGGCACCTGATCCAGAATCGGGATCCCAATAATGTGAGAGTACTCTTCCAAGGTAGGCAATAGCTGGAAGTCCGGAAAGGAGAAGCAGTGATACAGCGGATCATAGAACTGAGCAAGAGTGCTCATCAGACCCTCATCAACCTGAGTAGTCAGCAAAGGCAGAAGCTTCCCATACCGAGCTTTGAAACCCAAGGGATCTAGTACATAAGATGTCAGATTCCTTAACTCCTTTACATCTGGCTGTCGGAAACTGTACTTCTTTGTATGCCTTTTTGGTCTTTCCATGTCTGAAAATTTTGCAAATAAACCCTTTTAAGTTCCTTGAAAATTTTCTCTTTTTCTGATGACATGAAATGCAGATGAATGCATGAATGTATGAATGCAACAATCACACTCAAGGATCAAGCAAAGCACACCAAACAAAGGTCATGGGAAAGCTCATTGTATCCCTAATATCAATCATCCATTTTGGTGGATTTAGGTTTTCACCTTATCGACACCCAAGTTCCATTGATATTAACGGTACATGAACCGGCTCGAACACCCTTAATATCAACCAGCCGCTTTGGTGGATTTTAGGTTTTACACCTGATCCGGGATCCATTGATATTAACGGTGTCTGAACGACTCAACCATGAATCACGGGTTTGCTGAGAGTCACGAGCATGGAGTCTTGGTTAAGAACCACCCAAAGGGAGTGTACTAGGGTTTAAACCTGCCCGACATGTTCTACCAGAGGTTCCCATAATCATCGTCCCATCTTTCGAATGTTATCGGAGGAACGAATACTCGTATTCCAAAAATATTCTCAAGGGAGACTCTTATGAGTGTAGTATCGCGTAACAATCGCATCAGAACTGACATCTGAACGACCTCCGCACTACGTCCTAAAAATAGGCCAAGATGGGTTTGGTAAACTAAGGTCCTTGGCTTCTAAGGCACATGATTGAAAGAATAATGCCTAACCACAAATAACTTGTGTGACATTATCAATCCAACATGACCTCCACCAAGTGAATGGACTCGCAAGTCAACTGGCTAAGGAATACTCCACACCAATCGACAAGACTATGCCATTCTCCTATCCTAGAGTGCACTCGAGTTCGGGTATAGAACTCATCTCACAGATCACCAAAGCAAGTAGCAATTGTATATCAAGCAATTCAAACATTACAATCAATACATTTATCCCAAATTGTACAAAAATATGTCAAATAACACATAATAATATCACACAACAATGGTGAAAAGTAGGCAATACCACCAAGGATTTTACTTCCCCAGCAGAGTCGCCACTTTTCTGTAGCGGTGTATTCGTCGCTATATGATCTATTGGTTAAATCATAAGCAAAGTATACAATAAACATAGAGTCGCCACCGCACTTTTATTTATCCTAAGGACTGGCTAAAAAGCGAACAAAAGCCTAAGAAGTTTTACTCGTAGAAAACCAATGAAAAGATCAGAGATCGGGGTAAGGGGTAAATTACGCAAAGGGAAGGTGTTAGGCACCCAATGCGTCCTAGGTACTCCTAGGGAGCCCTTTTCACACTTTGTTGTTTGAAAATTATTATTTGTCATGACATAAGTATTGTGCAAACATGATTGGGATGATGAGGAAAGAATGTACAAATTAATTATTTTTGTGTTTGAACGGATGAACCCGTTGCCTACGTACCTTCCATCAAAGGTAAGGATCAAAACGCCGTAGTTCGGCTAAAAACTTCCAAAAGTTAGTGGATTCAATTTTAAAACACAAGCTCAAAGGTCTTACGTTACCCACGGGAGAAAACTCAACCTTAAGAAACAACGAGTCCACCATGTGAGAAAAGCTTCAACTTGCTAGAGAGGGGTTAACCCTATAATAAGCAAGGAAGACTTACAATTCAATCAACTAAGGACAAATAGGTGAGATTAATATCAACCAACTAGGGTAAATCAAACCTATAGCTAATGTATGAAAACTTAACAAACATGGACAAAGCCACAAAATCATTTGAATGGGTGAAGTTATTTGGATTATTTACAAAAAGGTCAAAGTATGATTAAAGTCAATTCAAAATGAAGTATTTACAAAAATGAAGTTTAGAAAATCATGGACTTAAGGTCCAAGTTTCTAATTTGGAAAGAGGTGAGAATGTTTGCACAACACTTATTTCAAGTTTTTAAAAGTATGTGTGAAAAGGTAGGACACAATGGGATGAATGGATAATGGTGGAATGTAAAACTTCTTAGGAGGGTCCACCTCTTGAAATCATATAGAAGATGATTCAAGTGGGTCCTTAGGAATAGGCTACAAATGAGCAATAATCTGAACATGGTAACAGATGAAAGTAAATAAAAGCGGATACTGGATGCCACTCAATGGTCTTATACCTGTCTCCTAAAACAAGTAAGGATATCAGAGGCCACTCTATGGACTTACACTAATCTCCATCAGAATAAAACAAAAAAACAAAACAGGGAAGTCAACTGCCAATCCATCTGGACTTATGTTAACCTCCACAGTATGATCCTAGGAATACAAATGCCACATCACAGGGACTTACAATGAATCCTCACATACAACAACAATGCTCAAACAAAGAGCAAAGAAGATATGAGTGACCAATGAGGCCTTACACTCTATCTCTTCCATGTCATAGGAACAAAAGCCAATCAATATGGACTTACAATTGTCCTCAATGGGAAAACATCAATGTCACAAGGACAAAAGAAATGATCATGCACTAATGGCAAACAAAGATGATAAATGCACAATGGCAATCAATGATAGTAAATGCACAATGGCAAATCAAGTAATCATGTATAAATGAATCAAGTAATCAATCACATAAATTCAAGTAGCACACACTATAACCATTCAATGAGGCTCAAGCAAAAGGGTAAGGCATTAAAGCCAACTGTAATAGGGTTCAAGTTGCTCTTAACCTTGCCATTGAGAGGCTAAGGTGAAGCAGATGAAAGGATATGAGGGGTGTGCCTCATCACTCTTATCTCTGGTCAGAGAGAGTATTGAATATCAGAAGGTGTGGGAGTTCAGAAAGATGGAACTCTCTCCACATTTTAGACTCGATAGATCTTAGGTTTGGATCTCAATGCTACAACCATGTAATGGGAGCAAGGAGAAGACTCACAGAATAGTGGGAGATAGGCTACATATCTCTTATATCCACCAATTGCCTCGAATGAGGACTTTTCCTGCTTGGGACAAACATAAACAATCACAAACATTGCCTCTTAAGGAGGACTTCAGACAGTTTGCCCGGCCAAATAACAGGCCGGGTCTCCAGACTACATGAAGAAGAAGGTGCTATACCTCAATGCAAATTGCTATTTAAGCAAAGCAATGCAAGTTCTTAAGAGAACTGAGCAACTAAGGGTACCTGAAATCAGTCAAATATAATCAGCATCCCAACATAAACAAAACAACAACAATAAGAATCAATCAACAATCAAACAATGATGTGCATAGCACCAAGTCCATGTGAACCAAGCACCCTACAACACAAATAGGTTAGTCAACAATAGTCAAATGAATTCAACTCAAATATGCATCAACCTCCTTAAGGCATTAGCTTTTTAACCTGAAAAGTCAAAGTCAAGCTCAAACATAAGTAACAAGACCACTAGGCCAAGCCTAGGGTCCAAAAGAGGGAAAAATCTTAAAACAGCAAGTAAATCATAATCCATGTCAAGATAATTCAAATAAGAAGAGATCCCAAGTGGTCTCACATCCAAACTATGCACTAATTTTATTTCATGCACGAATTAAGGCAAAGTAAGCAATGTTGAATCGCATATGAACAACCAGAATGATTTCAATCTAAAAAATATCAAAACAGCACAGTAAATCCCACAAAAATTATATCCTAAACAGGGGACATTCAACAAGCTACATATCAATTTTCATGCCATTTGGACTAGTGGAGTTATGTCAATTAAATCAACATGTTAAAGCATGCAAAAACACAACCAAATGAGGTCACAAAATGTACACCAACTTCAATCAAATGGTAAACAGTGACATTAAATGGGAAATGAGCAGGACCAAAGCCAAATTAAAGCTATACATGTTAGGAAATACTCCACCAATTTTCATGTTTATAGGATAAGGGATGGGCATTTAATGACACATGTGAAGTTTGTTACACAAGAAACAACCCAAAAGTGCTAAACAGCAATCAAAAATCCTAATCAGATAGAAAATGGATCAATTAAATCCACAAAAATTCATGTTGAAAGTTAACATGTCAAAGGTATCTCATGCAAAAAATCAGGGCCATAGGCCTAGGGGGAGCATGGAAAAATAATTCATGAAGTCAGCATAGCATAGTGTGACACAAATTGTCACACTCAAATTAAATAAATTATATCTAATAAACCAGAGGTCAAAAAATCACAAATGATGTACCAAAAATTCCAGGAATGTGTCAAGAATCATCACATGAAATTTCATTTATTTGGGACAATGCATGGTTATTTGGTGATAAAAATGGTAAAACATGCAATTATGTCATACATGTCAAAAATCAATTTATCATTTAAAAATCCTACCAGGCACAACTTACACTACTATGCCTAAAAAAAACTAGATGAAATTTGGAGAATGTCAAAAAAAACCTCACTCAATTTGGATTAGGGATGATTAATCTATGAATTTTTGAAGTTTGTAAGATTTATTGAAATAATTTTTTAAGTGTTAAATGGATTAAATGGATTTTAATTACATCGAATGGCATTTTTGTAAATAATTGAAACACGGCCAAAACGACGTCACTTTGTTTTAATGTGTTGGCACCTCCTGATTCGTCCAGGCGCGCGGGAAACATGATTTTGAAAAGGCCAGGCCAGCGTATGGATCAACGAAGAGAATTTTCCAGAAATCGTCTTCACCTTCGTCGTGTATTATCCAGAATTCGCATGAACACAAGAACAACAAAACTCCACGAAAATCTACAAACTCACATGCGTTGGAAAGGTCTCAACGCGTAGATCTCAAATATGTTCATGATTTCAACTAATTCTCCCTAAATCTCATGGATCGACCAAATTAGGGTTTTCATTCAACTCTTAAAACCACGATTTCTCAACCTATAGTTCATCACATCAAAAGCTAGCTATATCATGATTATCTACGTGGAGAGCTCTACAGAACGCATATGGACTTTCAAAGAATCATGAGATTCGAAATCTCACCTTAATTTGATGGCAGTGTTGAACCTTGAGGTGTTTGCGCGTGATGATCCAAAACAGATGGAGTATGGCGCTAGGGAAGATGCTTGGAACACTCGCTTCAGCTCAAAGTTGCTTGAGGGGATGAAATCTTGCAGCTGCCATGGAAGATCAAGGCTTGGACAGTTGGAGTTCTTGCTCGATTTTCCTCTCAATCTCTGCAAACAGCAATTACACAAGACCTGTAGATGATGAATTAACCATGAACTCGCACAAAGATTAGTGAAAATTGATGAATTGATGCAAAAAGTTCTTGGTGAAAAATGAAAAAAAATGAGAGAATTGGTGAGATTTTGCTTTTGGATCTGAAAATTGTGATTAGTGTCGTGAGTTTCTGTTACAATTAGGCTTATATATGATGCTCTTAATCCAACTCATAATCAAGATTAGCAAAAAAATGGTGATTAGCAAAATGAGCTTATGTGTGTATTTTGGCATTTTTGCCCTTGGATGGCTATGACCAATGTAACAGTGATTTCTCAACTTGAACAAGTCACAAATCTCATTTAGAAGCTACTAGAATTGGTCCCATGTCAAAATTCCTTATACTTTGAAAGTTGGACCATTTTGCCCTTGCATTTTAATTGGTTCACTTCAAAAATGACCTTTTTATGTGGAGGTTTTTGGAAAAAAGTGATGATGGATTATGAAAGTACATATCAAATGTGGTTTGCTCAAAAAATAACCATCCAATTTGGCCATTCCATGTGCAAGTTATGCCACTTTGAATTCGGGCATTTTCTGAAATTGATTTGACCATAACTTGCCAACCATACATGAGAATTTCAAGTTCTTGGACTTTTTGGAATGGTGAGGACAAGATCTTCAACTTTCATGTTGGACAAATTTTGATTTGAAGCTTGTATGATGAAGTAAATTTGAGGAGCAAAACTTTCCATTTTTGGCAAGTGAGAATTACAGGTCATTTCCATTTTTGGAAACTTTTTGTCTGACTTCAAATCCTTCAACCTTGATCTTTGAAATGCCAAATGAAGCTTATATGGACATGAATGAGACCTTTCCAACCATCTCACACCTCCCAAATCCTGATTAAACGCACAGTTGACCACAGTTGACTTTTCTTGACTGGGCCATGTTCTGATGAATTCCAAGCCTCTTTCACATGGGATCTTGGTTCCAAATGATATCACAAGTTATATGAACTCTTTATGAATGATCATGGTGTCCAAATTCTTCAAGAATGACCACCATCTATAACTCAATGCCTGATTTGACTGATTGACTGATGATTGCTTCATCTGCAAGCAACATGGTTAGATGACAATATTTTTGTACATTTGGTTAGTAAACATATGAAAAGCAATGATATACAAATGCAATACATGCTTGGTGATCAAGAACCACACTCACAAGGTAACCCACCCACTAGGAGGGAAGCTAGGGTATGCAATGATCCTTGAGGCCATGATATGATATGATATGGGCCATGAGGGATCTTAGGGCCAAAATTGGGGTCTTACAGATGGCCGCCACCGTCTTCTCCGGCCAAGGTTGGCCATGAGATGGAGACGGAAGGTGAAGTTGCAGAGCAACTTGAAGTAGAGAGAGAGAGAGAGCGAAGAGAGAGAGTGGAGTGAGGGAATGACTTTTCTTCCTCTATTTTTTTCGTTTTTTATATATTATTATTATTTGTTTGGGGCGCCACATGGCCCCTTCTGGTGGCGCCATTTGGTTGGTCGACCAGGGGATCCTGTGAGGATCCCCCCACCACGTAGTGGTGTACCCTTATGCACCTCTCCTTGATCTGTTGACCAAGTCAGAGTAATCTCATCGTGTGGCCCAGATTTTCCTAGAAAGTCTTTGGTTGACCAAGCCATTTAGGGTTTTTGGCATTTTCGTTTGGGCCAACTCTGGTTGGGCCCAAAGCCCTTTTCCCCATTCAAACCCCCTATTCTATTTCCATCAGCACCTTGAGTTGGGCTTTTCCCTCACTTGGCCCATCTGCTTTCTTTTTTAATTTATTTCACTTATTTTGTTTTATTTTTATACATATAAAAAAATATAATAGACTTTTGTGGCTATTAAATAAAAATAAGACAATGCTTTATGTCGCACCTCGAAAAATGGGGATACGACTTTAAGCGAAGCGCGATCGCGCGCTCGCAATGATGGACTGAACAGAGTCGCCACCGAACTTTATTTATTCCTAAAAAGGAAAGGGGAAATATCGATAAAACCCAAGAAAGAACGACAATGATTATGGTCGTCGCAACCAATATCAGGGTTCGGGAGTCGATTACGCAAGGGGAAGGTATTAGCACCCCTCACGTTCGTTGTATTCAACGGGAACCGTTTAGTTAGTTTCGTTTTGAATGTTAGCTTATGTTAGTCTTCTCAAGTTATAATGAGGGAGAGAAAGAATAGAAGAGGGAAGAAATGTTTTTGGATTTTTGACGAAGGACTAAACCTAAGTTTTTTATTAGTGGGCCTGACAAGATTTACAAATCCTGCTCCTACGTATCTCAATAGAGAAGTCAAGGCTTATGTAGTTTTGGGTAGAAAAATGTTTGTTTGTTGGTCGATTTTAGCGAAAGCTATATTGTATTAATCGATGAAAAACATTATTTTACCCAAAACAGATGAGTAGTGGACGCATACCACACATTGAATGGATTTATAAATCTACATTCGGAAAAGCGTCACTTATCTCGACTCAACAATCGTGGCCGAAACATTGTTTTGCATCACCTTAAGACAATATGTCTTTCGTTTATGAAAAAGGTTTTTTTAGTCGCACGGCGGCGAGAAAGAGTTTGATTGGTTGGATTTATTTTGAGTAATGGCGAGAACTTGGATGAGCGAGATATCCATCTCGAATCCTAGTCTCAGGAGTGCACGGTATACACCATGTTCCATTTCCATCTTTATTGAAAAAAGTGTTTAATAAAGATTAAGTATTTTTAGGTTTGATTGAAAAAGGGTTTGAAGAAACCGCATTGACAATTTTAGACGATGGCGAGAGCTAAGATAAGCAAGGCATCCACCTTGAATCTTAATCTCAGGAGTGCACGGTATACACCATGTTCCATTTCCATCTTATTGAAAAAAGTGTTAAAGTAGGAATTAAGTATTATATTGAGTTTTGAAAACGAATATTTGATGAGAACGAGACATGAGCCTCGGATCAAAAATTCAGGGTTTCACTGGAATGCTAGATTCCAATGGCCCTTTTTTCATTCGAATTATTTAAGAAAAATATTTAATGGATAGTGAACGTTTGATGATAATCAATTGTTCAAAGGGTTATGCCAGAATGCTTGATCCCAACGGCCTTTATTTTGTCCACGTTAATTAAAGTGTTTTAAGAATGAAAGAAAAGAATGAACGGTTAATCCAAAACGCGTGGTTCAGGACTGATTATTCGAGGATTCCCACCGGAATGCAAGATTCGAATGGTCTTCTTCTTTCGTGTTTTAAAAAGGAATTTAATCGGGTTGTAAAGATAGTTTAAAAATAAAATTATATTATAGGGATAAAATTAATTTTACAATTTTATATGTATATCGAATTAATTTTATATATTATCGAGTTCCCACCAGAATGCTAGATTCTAATGGGAGGAAATGAGATTAAATGTTAAGACTATGGAAAGTTAGTGAAATTTAAATCGAAAATTTAGTGAACTTGAATGTGATTATTTACATGTGTAAAAGTATGAACATGGGTACTAATAACCTAACTAAATTAATTAACACACAAAAATCGACTAATCGAATAAAAAAACAATATCGGAAATTCAACCATTAATTAAATCTAAAAGGTAAACATTTAAAAATACAAACAACTAAATAACGATTAAATTAATATAAAAGTAAAATAAATAGTAGAAGTTATAAATTTTTTTACATGAAATAGTAAGCATAAAAAATAAAAATAGGGAGATATATGCTACTCCCAAGTATCAAACACACCCCACTAAGGGAAGTGAAACTACTATCTCTCCACTAGGCCACTTATAATTATTTATTACCTTAATGATAACTTGAATATATGGACAGGGATAACTGAAGATAGTTTAGAATAAAAATTAATTAAAATGAGATGGATTACTAATTAAAATGATGGAGGAATACAAAACGTAACCCTAGCCGCCTGGTTGTTGGGTTTAACCAAGAGATTGATGAATTGGGAACACAAAACAACATTAACAAACACTAATTAATAAAATGTGCAAGGAAAGACTAAATATGTTAAGTTTTTAAAGTGGCTTAAATACTTGTTTTTAAAAATAAATAAAAAGAGTACTGGGAACGTGAGAGAAATACATAGTGAAATCCAGAAACTCATCCATTTACCTCACGAAGAGCCTCCCGCTCCCTCACTCTCACTCGTCACCTCTCCATCTCTCTCACTCTAAAACTTTCGCACCTCTCTCAATCGCTCGTGCTTCCCTCTCTCACTCTGAACATGCAAAAATCCATGGCATCAAAAGAGAATCAAGTAAGAAGCTCACCTTCGGCGGTGACGACGGCGACGGCGAGGCTTGAATCTTCCTTCTTCGCCTCTTCAATCTAGGTTTTTTCGCCGTTTTTCAATTAGGGTTTTTCTTCTGTTTTCGAATTAGGGTTTCGTGGTGGTCGCCTCCTCCTTATAGTACCCGTTTCGCTCCTATTTATCCCCACAACTTAGGGTTTCAGATTAGTATACGGAGACCAAAAAGGGGTTTCTGTGAAATCCCTTTAGGGTTGTCAGATTTTGGTATTTGATGCTTGGATTCGGAGAAGGTAACATAAAACTAACTTTCTTCTTTGAATTTTGTCTCAACTATCTTTTGGGATATTTTTTGAAATCTTACCGCTGCCAATTACTTTGTTTACTGCAGTGAAAACTTAGTGAAAGCATGAGTAACTTCGGTTTGTACACGGCCTTGGTAGAATTGGTATTTTCTAGCCTATTAGTTTTGTTGCAACATGTGTGTAGCGGGGTATTCGTTACCATTAGAGATATTGACTAAATCCAAGGTAAATCATACAAGTCGAGTCGCCACCGCACTTCTATTTATCCAAAGGAATGGTTAGAAAGCGAACAAAAACCTAATAATTTTAACAAAAACTAATAAAAGAAACAGAGATCTGGGTAAGGGGGTTGGTTATGCAATGGGAAGGTGTTAGGCACCCAAAACATCCTAGGTACTCCTAGGGAGCCCTTTTCATACTTGTTGCAAAGGTTGTTGTTTTGTGAAAATTTGTTTGTGCAAACATGATTGATGAGATGAGAGGAGAATATACAAGTTTATTTACATTTCTGTGTTTGGATGGATAAACCTATTGCCTACGTACCATCTTAAAAAAGATTAGGATCAAAACCTCGTAGTTCGGGGTAAAAATCTCAAAACAAGTTGGTGAATTGATTGGTCCAAAAGCCTTAAGGTCTTTTGTTATCAAAGGGAGAAAACTCAACCAAACCACAAATCCACCATGTGAGGATAGCTTCAACATGCTAGTGAGGGGTTAACC
The DNA here is from genome assembly GCF_024323335.1 of Lathyrus oleraceus. Lineage (NCBI taxonomy): Eukaryota > Viridiplantae > Streptophyta > Magnoliopsida > Fabales > Fabaceae > Lathyrus > Lathyrus oleraceus. The sequence continues at coordinate 182,822,069 of NC_066585.1, forward strand.
CTATAATAAGCATGGGACTCATTGTCTATCACTAAGGATATAGGTGAGTATTACATCTACCACAAAGATAACTCAAACCTAATAGCTAAAGGTTATGGAAAATTTGATTAAGAGGGTGGCCATTGGAACCACAAAAAGACATTTAGATGGGTTATATTTACCAATTAAAAGTATGTACAAAAATGGTCAAAGTTGACTTAAAGACTCAATTCAAAATGAGTATTGTGAAAAGAAAGTTTGAAAATCAAAAGCATAAGGCTTAGGTTTCTAATGTTTGAAAGCAATAGTTAAATGTTTGTGCAAAAGGTTTTGGCTTGGGTTAGAATGGAGAGAGGAAGAAGAAGGGCTAAATCCTAAGTAAAACAAAAAGAGAAGGGATAAAGAATCAAAACCACAATGGAGTCCCTCTCTTGAGATCATATTGATGATCCAAGTAGCTCCCATCCTTTGGAATAAGCAACCATAAAGCATAAGCAATCAAACAAGTCTCTTAAAAGATCCTCAATGTATCTTGTATCCTCCACTTGGATGAACATGGCAATGGTCCTCCAATTAAGCTCAAATGGAAACTCCTAACACAAAAGCACACACATCAAAAGTTCTATGAAATAAAACAAGAATGGACAAGAGAGAGTTTAGAGATTTAGTCCTTCTAATCCACCTTCATCATTAAGGTCCATTTACTCCAATTTTTGCATAAGGAAGGTCCTAGAATCTAAGTCCAATTCTCCATTTCTTTGCATTGGGAAAGTCCTAGAAACTAAGTTAACATGTCCTTTGATGATTATTGCGCTGCTGAAGACGCAATGGCAAATGGCAAGGCCGGTGGAGGTACTTCTGCAGAGTGCCCAAGTTAACATGTCTAGTTTTATATCTTTTCATTGTAGTTTTAGCTTGGAGGATATGTATACTCCACGTTGCATCCTTGTACTCGTTTCCTCTAATAGATTTTCCTCTCATTAGTTTTGAATTTTATTGCAAGTTTGGTTTGTAGTTTTGTAACTTTGGAATTGGAAATTGTATATTGGTTTATGGTTAAATTTGTAACTTTGAATGAAGATGTATGTATTTGTATGGTTTATATATGAAACAGAAGGTTTGGAAATTGGTTCAAACAATGGTTTCTCGGTTCAATTTTATGTTGTGGATTGGAAGGCTTGGAATGCAATCTTGTAACTTAAGATATTTTTGTAATGTTTATGTTGACACATATGTGGTTGTGGTTTATAATTGGATGTAATTAGAATAGAAATGGGAGTGTATTATGGTTTATGGAATTGAAATGCTCACAATTATGCTCATAATTGTTGGATATATTTGTTTATGAAATTGAAAATGAATGTATGTATGGTTTAATTGGAAATTTGATGGTCATGGTTGTTAAAAGGGTTAATAGATAAATGGATATTTGATTATAAAAATGGATATGGATTTTAGAAATAATCCAAGACTAATCTAAATGTCAAATTAAAATCAAAAACCAATTAAAATCAAATTAATCTACAATTTGTTAAAATTAATTTGATATCAATTCTAATATTTATTTGAAAATTAAAATCAATTAGAGTTTGAATCATTAGTAAAAACAATTAAGATTAAATTGAAATTTGGACTTAATTTGAAATTCAAATCAAACTAAAAATTAAAAAGTCAAATAACTTAAATTAGAATTCATTTTGTAATTAAAAGCACCATGATCGAAAAAAAGCCTAGATAATGACCAATGTTTATCAAAATTAAGACAATATGGATTTGGGAATGGACGGTTGACTTTGGTCATGAATGTATGCAAATGAACTTTAGGCCAAGTGCCAAATGAAAAATGAAAAATGAAAAAAATTCAGGACCAAAATCGGGGTATGACACTTTAGTTTACTTACTTTATTTCAAAAGTATAATTGTATTATTATTATTATTATTATTATTATTATTATTATTATTATTATTATTATTATTATTATTATTATTATTATTATTATTATTAATTTTTAATAGTAAATGTGTAATTATATTATTATTATTATTATTCTTATTATTAATAATAATTTTTAATAGTAAATATGCAATTATATTGTTATTATTATTAATAATATTTAATAAATATGCAATTATTTGGTTATATTCATTTTTTTTAATTACTTATTATTTAATTAAAATAATCTATTAAATATTTAATTAACTAATTATATTATTACTAATGTCATTTATAATTTAGATAATTGTTTATTTTGTGGAGTGTATGTGCATGATTGTTATTTATTTATTTATTTATACCGAACCATGGCTGCATATAAAATAACATGTTATAATTGTGACAAAATTATGTCGCTTTCACCGATTTAAAACTATTCAAGCCAATTTCAAAAATGAATCACATACTTCTCCATTCAAAGTCGAGCCCAGTTTCAAAACACCTTCGTAAGCCGATTACTTGTAAAAGTATCGCCATTAACCTCACATGGCTTACTCTTGGGCTTCCTTACAATGAGACCTATTCGGTTTTAATTAATCGATTAGATGAACTATTCACTAAATAAGTTCAATCCATTCACAAAATACAAATTTAAAACATTAATCCAACATCGAGTATTCTTTATTAAGAATTAAAATACCTGGTCACAATTAATGTTATTTCACTTAGCAATAAAAGAGGAAATGGTTTTGAGTTTTCAACTCCTCTCCTCGATTATTTAAACATGAACTCCTGCACTCGATTAATCAAACAATCGTCATTTCTAATCCACCTAAGCACAAATAAATCAAATTCTTTTACAATAAGAAATAAAAAGGGAGATGACTTTGAGCCTTCAACTTCTCTCCTCAGTTGTTCGAATACGAGTTCTCTTACTCGGTTAGTCGAACAACTATCATTTTTCCACAAACATATAACTTAATCAAAATATTTTCACAGTACACTAAATGAAAAGGGAGTTGACTTTGAGTTTTCAACTTCACTCCTCAATTGTTTGAATACGAGTTCTCTTACTCGGTCAGTCGAACAATTGTCATTTTTCCGCAAACAGACAACTTAATCAAATCATTTTCTTAACAAACTATACGAAAAGGGAGATGATTTTGAGATTTCAATTCCTCTTCTCAATTGCTTGGATATGAGTTGTCTTACTCAGCCATTCAAGTACTTGTCGTTCATTCTAAAATACGTCAACCATATACAACCTTATTTTCATAAATATTCAGATGAAACAGAAAGCGGTCTAGAGTCTTTTATTCCTTGTCCCGATTATTAGGATACAAGTTGTATAACTCGATTATCCGAGTATTCGTCATCCGTTCATAATACCTTAACTATTATCAAATCCTTTCTATAATTAAGGATGAAAAAGAAAGTGGTCTAGAGTCTTCTACTCCCTTTCCCAACTGTTAGGATACGAGTTGTCTTACTCGACTATCTGAGTGATCGTCATCTAACCAAAAAACATCTCAACCAATCATCCAACATATTAATCCAACTTGTCACCTCCGTGTGACCTAAACTCTTTTCAAAAAGAAAACTATTTAATCCTTTCTAATGCGCATAACAAACCAATGCTTAAGCCTCCGCCGAGAGTAGACAAGTCAACGTTTAGCCTTTAGAACACGATCTAAACAGTTGTTCACTAAAAGACATCAACCAACTGTAGTTCCCCGAACTAAGAATGCTCTGATTTCCTTATGATACCGTGAGGATACGTAGGCAGTAGATTGATGTATCTTCGCGAGCACACTAATAAAAGACCTTCCCTTTCTCTTTTCCGAGGTTCCCACCTATTTCTATTTTTAATGTATTTATAACCCAAAGATAACAAACAATATAAATTAACACTCGAAACACACATTAGAACTAAAAGGTTCCTGTTGAGTACAACGGACGTAAGGGGTGCTAATACCTTCCCCTTACGTAATCCACTCCCGAACCCAAATATGGTTGCGACGACCATTATTCCATTTCCAAAAGGTTTTATCGATATTTTCCTATTCCTTCATTGGGATAAATAAAGTTCGGTGGCGACTCTGTTCGGATATAATATTTTCCGCGACCATCGCGAGGAATCGTATTTTTTGAGATACGACAGATGGCGACTCTGCTGGGGACTAGCTCCAAGCAAAAGAGAGTGAAGCCTAATTTAGTTCAGTTTCTGTATTGTGTGTTAATCTTGTTTGTTTATCTGTTATTTTTTATTCTGCTATTATTATTCTGTCAGAATTATTATATTGTGATTTATTAACATTGTCGTATTTGGGGTTCTTTGGTTGGTGATACTTTGTGAGATATGCTCTCCACCCGAGTCTGAGAAAAACGATAAGATTAAGTTGGTGGTTGCATAGTGGGCGCCCACAAGGAGTCTTCCTTGTTGGGAAGAAACGAAGACCCCGCCTAGAGGAGATTCTTTTGAGATATTATTGCCCGACGAGTTTTCGTCACGACGATAGTATTCTCAAGTTGGATCAATGACTCTAGGGACCTTTTAACCCATTATACCCGGTGGTTATGTAGTATTTACCTGAAAAGTCCCAGACTTATTGGGTTAATACGAAAGCCCCAATCAGATGAGATCCCTTGGGCGTATTACTACCTTACAGTAGTACTCCCAACCTCGATCTATGACTCTGAGAACCTTACTAGAACCTTGGACTCGAGAGTTGTGTAGTATGGGCCCACTAGGACTTTTCCTATTTGGGACCATACGAAGGCCTCGCCCAAACGAGACTCTGTTTGGGGATGTTATTTGCAGGTGAGTTTTCATCATGACAATAACTTTCCTAAAATAATTGATTAATGACTTTGGGAACCTTTTAAATTTAGCATCCTCCCAAAAGGGTTTTGTTTAGTAACTAAGAATACCCGCTCTCACGACCTGTATATTAACCTACATGTGGTACGCATAACATAATTCATAGCATAACATTCATATTATTTTATTTCCAAGGAATCTGAGTATCATGAGTTGCAGGAATTCAAGAAACATGGAATCAAGCAAAAGAAACATTTACTCTTTCAAGTTCAAGGATCCCGATCTAAAGAGCTTACGTGACTTGGTTTCTCAGATGCACCAGGTATACAGAATCAACTTTGGGAAGAATTATGGCAATCTGCTTAACATCCTCAATCAACGAGTAGACTATACAACTTTAATCACTTTGGCCCAATTTTATGTCCTACCTTTAAGATGCTTCACATTCCAAGACTTCCAGCTAGCACCAACGTTGGAAGAATTCGAGCGTCTTGTTAGGATTCCTATGAAGAACAAGCCACTATTTGAAGGGATAGATGACTCTTTTCCCCTTGAGGTCATTGCTAGTGCGCTTCACATGGGTGAAAAGGAAGCAGAAGCTAACCTAAAGACCAAAGGGAATACCAAAGGATTTCCACTAAGTTTTCTCTCGGAAAGAGCTCATACCCTATGGAAAGTAGAAAGTTGGGATGCTTTTTACTCTGCTATTGCATTGGCCATCTATGGCGTCGTCCTATTCCCAAATATGGATGGTTTCGTAGACATGGCTACCATTTGTGTTTTCCTTACTAGAAATCCAATACCTACTTTGTTAGCCGATGTCTACTATTACATAAGTCATAGGTATACTAAGAAGAAGAGATTGATTGCTTGTTGTGCTCCTTTATTGTATCAGTGGTTTCTAGAACATCTTCCGAAGACAGGTGCTTGGTTTGAACAGACAAATATTAGTTGGCCTCAGAGATTGGGATCAATCCGATCTGAAGATATCTCTTGGTACTCCAAAGAATACATCAACATGGATATCATATTCAGTTGTGGAGATTTCCCAAATCTACCGCTTATTGGAACTCAAGGAGGTGTGAATGCTAATCTAGTTCTATCACTCAGACAACTTGGTTACCCAATGGAAGGCCCTCCAGTGGCAAATTCTTTGGAAGCTTTCTTACTACTTGACTTTAGGGTTGAGAATCCTAGCTTATTCCAACGAATCAAAGAAGCTTAGAAGAATGTCAATCGTAAAGGGAAAGTTGATTTAGGGAGAGCAAATGGGATTACAAAAGAACCATATTTTCAGTGGGTAAAGGAAAGGGTGTAGATGATTAAAATGCCATTTGTCATTCGGACACCTATACCTCTTCCTGAACCTAAGCTCACCCATGTCCATATTGAAGAAATGGAGGAACTCAAGACCACCATGGCAAAGCTAGAAAAAGAGAATAAAGAGATGCAGATAAAACTCCAACAAACCATCAATGAGAAAACAATATGAAGTGGGAGCTCGAGAGAAAAGAGGCACAACTTCAAGCCCATGTGGAAAAGTTCAACAAGGAGGAGCATAAGAGAAAAAAGATCAAGGTGGGATTAGAACAAGCTGATCATTGTTTGGATACTCTTAAGGGTCAACTACGACAAGCTCAGAAAGAATGTCAAGACAATGAGCGTTGGTGGCATCTAGCCACGAAGGAAAACAAGACGATAAAGGATACACTTGGGGCTCAGATAAAAGAGCTCACTAATTTTGTTCGTCATGCAAAGGCTGAAGTAGATCAGAAGCGCTGACTCAAGAACATAGACACTGAAGCTTCTACGGTGTCACCCATGATATGGAAGGAGAAGTGTCGAGAAGTAAGAGATGCAAGGGAGTCTGTCAGCTATTGGAAGAACCGGCTAGAGTCATTACGCCAAGACAGCTCCATATGGTTGAAAGAGCGAGACTATGTGATTGAAGATTATGAATCCTTTAAGAAGACCATATACTTCTTACAAGGAGATAGGGATAAGTTTCGTGCGAAACTCGATGGGCTAGTAGGATTCTGTAATTGGGCGGCTAAAGAATTGCCATGGAAGTTGAGAGACGCAGTCGAAGAGTTGAAAGAAGATAACACTCCTCCAACCATAATCAGTTTCATTCTGCTCTATAAAGGGTTGCTGAAGAGATTCAATGAGGAACTAGAAGAGCTTCAGGCCAGAAAGCCAGCTGTTTAATTTGCTTATGTCTTGTATTTTGTTCCGTTAACAAATGTACTTTTGAACTATGACCTTCTTTGGGCCCCTATGTTATGAACTTGAATGAATGATGTTTATTACTCCATTATTGCTATTCCAAGTATTTCTTGTTTCTTCGAATTACTAACAACTAATGAAACTCGAATGATTCCCTGAAAATAAAATATGCATAACATTTGCATCTTCATTATGCATCACGCTTCATAAAAATTCAAAAAACTTACCCAACCTTTTTACCCTTTATCCAGCCACACTGACTAATCAACACCGATACGAGACACGGAGCAAATATAAGATGACATTAGAGCAAGTTGAGGCGAATCAGGTTACCATGAGGACAGACATCAATACGATCCAGGAGAAGATGGATCAACTGTTGGAGACAATGCTCGCGGTCGCTCAGAGAGAGAGGAGTGAGGAGGAAGAAGCTAGGGCAAAAAGGAATGATAACACGCCAGGTCTGAATCCCCAAGACGAGGGTTACGTCCCCACCAAGAAGAGACTGGTTCAAATACCGGTAGGAGGCAAAGGAGATGGAGATTGTGCAGAACCTTCTGACACGTCTACTCATCATGGATCCGAAATTGAAGATGACCAGTATGATGCATTCTATATGCCTGATCAACCGAAAACCTAAGATACTTCCAGATCCTGCTGCAGATAGGCTTTGTGCCCTGGAAAAGAAGATCCATAGAAGGAAACAATATCTTTGGTGCGTCTGCCATGAACATGCGTTTGGTATCGAATTTAGTCATCCCGGATAAATTTAAAACTCCTGATTTCGAGAAATACAAAGGACAGACTTGTCCAAGAAGCCACCTGGTAATGTACTTCAGGAAAATGGTTGCTCATACCGAAAATGGCAAACTACTTGTACACTATTTCCAAGACAGTCTGAGTGGGGCATCTCTGAGATGGTACATGAGCTTAGAGCAAGGGCGGATTCAAAGCTGGGAGGATTTGGCTGACGCATTTCTCCGTCAGTACAAATATAACTTAGATATGGCACCCGACCGAATGCAATTGCAAGGGATGGATATGAAGGAGAATGAGTCATTTAAAGAATACGCCTAGCGGTGGAGAGAGTTGGCTGCTCAGGTAGAACCACCATTGTCTGAAAAGGAAATGACCAGGATATTTGTGGACACCTTGAAGGACCCATTCTTTGATTGATTAGTGAGCAGTGCAGCATCTGACTTCGCACATCTAGTCACAATTGGAGACCGCATTGAGAAGGGGTTAAGGGATGGAAAGATTCCAGGAGCGGTGACAGCACCTAGCGCACCGAAGAAGTATTCTGGAGGCTTCCCGAAGAAAAGAGAAGGTGAAACAAACGCCATATCCAGAAACTATAAAGGGAAGCAACAAGCTGCATATGGTCAAGTCGCCGTCGTGGTGCCTATACCCTATCAACAGCCAATGCAACAACAACAAATGTATCAGCCATAACATCAACAACATCATTATCAGCAAAATACCACACCACCAAGACAATTCAAGCCAAGACCTCCAAGAAGGCAGCTTGATCCCCTACCAGTACCTTATAGTTAGATATTCCCATATCTGCAAAAGGAGGGCCTTCTAACATTGAGGGAGTTAAAACCAGTTGTTTTTCCATATCCACTAGGATACGACGCTAATGCCCATTGTGAGTTTCACATGGGAGCACCTGGTCATACCTTGGAGAATTGTTTCGCATTTCAAAATCGGGTACAAGACTTGATCGAAGCCAAGGCTGTCTCATTCACTCCGAGACGCCCGAACGTGAACACCAATCCTATGCCAACACATAAGGATGCTTCCGTCAGTGCCATTGAGAAGAGTGATCAAGGAAAATTGATCTGTAAGGTTGAAGAAATTCAAACCCCTATCACCATGATAGGAGCACAATTTCTAAAGAGTGGTCTGATCCAGGAGGAGTTGCTTGATAAAGAGAATATTGAAAAGTTGAGGAATTTTATACAACAAATGCTGGCTCGAGGCGAGTTACAGATAAATTTTCGTGTCAAGAACAAGCGCCAGGAAGAGATAGCCGTGGTGGACATCCCTATGATGAGGTTAAAGTATAAATACCTATAAGCCCATTAGTGATAGAGTTCCCAGCACCATTTGAATATAAAGATGAGAAGGCAGTCCCGTGGATATATCAGCCCAGAGCTTTTAAGCAGGGGCGAAAAGATCAACCTTTGATGATCAACGAACCAAATGTCACTTCAATTGTGGGGCCAGCAGGAATGACGCGTAGTGACCGAGTGTTCGCTGAGAACTGCTGATATTTCTGCAAAGACTAAAGGGAAGGAAGCTGTTGTCCAGATCCTCATCCCTAATCAAGAAATGCGAGACATGCACCTATCTCTTAAAGCTGATGTCACTCGTGAGGAGGCTGAGGAGTTTTTGAGAATAATCAAAAAGAGCGATTATAAGGTGGTGGACCAGCTAAACCAAACACCTTCCAAAATTTCCATGTTATCTCTACTGCTCAACTCAGAAGCACACAAGAATTCGCTGTTGAAGGTATTGAGCGCCGCTCATATCACGGAGGATATAACAATAGAACAGTTTGATGATGTGATAGCTTGTGTGACCACTGGGAATTTCTTGGGTTTTTGTAGGTGTTTAATTGGCTGCATTGTATGGTAAAACACTAATGTCTTGACTGATGTCATGACATGTATATGTAACTACATTGTAGTTACTGCAGGACTAGCTAACACAGGATTATTGAATGCTGTGACATTCATACCTGTCAACAGATACTAAGGAACAGAAGCTCTGTTAGAACTTAGTATTCACTTGCAGTCTGGTTATCAAGGAAGAACCAGACCTGGCATAAGGCCTACTGATTGAATGTCAAACTGGATGTTGTGACATTCATCATTGACAGCAGCTACTGAAGATTGGGCAGAGTGGTGTTCTGCTATACTTCAGCATATTAGTTAGTTTGTTCTTCAAGAGAATTACAGAACTAACCTAAGGCCAACTGTGTAAATGTTAAGTTGGACACTTTGACATTTACTAATGTAATCTGGTACTGTAGTATGGTCATATTGATCATGTACAGGTCAGCAGATTTGTACAGTCTGTTTTCTGGGAAAACAGACTCAGCATATGGACCTTGATGTCAAGCTGAATGTCGTGACATTCATGCCTGACAGCATATGCTAAATTGTAGGTTGTTCAGTTTTCTGTTACAGCTTTCTCAGGCTATTCTTTAGGAAGTCAACAGCTTAGAGAAAATTCAGGAAATCAACAACCAAGCTACATTCAATGAACCTAACAAATAGCCTATTTGTTAGCAACCTAAATATTGAATTTGAGGGAACGTATGTGACCTAAAATTCAGGAAAATACAGGTGCAAAAGCCCAGGTGCTGCAATATAAAAAGGAAGGCATTCCTCCATTCAGTTCCAGGGATTTTGAGGCGTGAAGATTTAGTGTGTCCATCTTACTTCACTGCTGTATTTTTGTGAGTCTAGAATTAGACGTATCTTGTAAGCCAAGTCATTATCAAATAGATGATTGCTTTGGCATAGGGTGTTCATTGAGTTGTAAGTGTTGTGTCACTCAAAGCTTTTAAGCGTGAGTGCTGTGTATCTTGGTTTAAGCTGTGAAGCATAACCAAGAGTTGTTTTTGAAGTGTGACTTCAAAGTGTTTTTAATATCACTGAGGTGATTGAGGGGGAGTGAGTAGGAACTCTGATCTTAGATTAAGATTGAAATTGCATTGGGTAGGGATTAAGTGATAAGTTGTAAACGGGTGAGTTTAGCTTTGAATTGATACTACTAATAGTGGATTTCCTCCCTGGCTTGGTAGCCCCCAGATGTAGGTCATGTTGGATTGAACTGGGTGAACAATTACTTGTGTTATTTACTGCACTTATAATTAAGTTCTGCATAATCCCTGTCTGTGCAGAATTGGATGTTATAACAACCAGTGTGACATCCAAAGTCTGATAACTAGAATTTCAATTGGCATCAGAGCAGGCACCCTGCCTGTGAAGTTCTGGGTGAGATCTAGGGAAGTTACTTTCTAGTACCATGGACAAGGACTTAGGACACTCAAATAGACCACCCATGTTGGATGGCTCTAATTATGATGACTGGAAGCCTCGTATGATAGCCTTCTTAAGGTCTCTAGACAGCAAAGTCTGGAGAGCTGTCAACAAAGGATGGGAACATCCAATGAGGACAGGTGAAGATGGAGTCAGTGTGCAGATTCCTGAAGAAGAGTGGGACAAGGAGCAAGAGGCACTAGCTCTTGGAAATTCCAAGGCCTTGAATGCATTGTTCAATGGAATCAGCAAGAACATCTTCAGACTAGTGCACCATTGTGAACTAGCTAAGGAAGTTTGGGATACCCTCAAGGTAACTCATGAAGGTACTTCCAAGGTGAAGATGTCAAAACTTCAGATGCTGACAACCAAGTTTGAAAATCTGAGGATGAAAGAGGATGAGACTATTCATGACTTCCACATGAATATTCTTGAAATTGCAAACACCTCTGGTGGACTAGGTGAGAAAATGACCGAAGAGAAACTTGTAAGAAAGATTCTCAGGTCCTTGCCTAAGAGGTTTGCTATGAAGGTCACTGCCATAGAGGAGGCTCAGGACATCAGCAATATGAAGGTAGATGAGCTCATTGGTTCTCTCCAAACCTTTGAAATGGGCTTAGGTGAGTATGCTGAGAAGAAGAAAAGCATAGCCTTTGTATCTAATGCTGAAGAGGAGGCAGAAGAAGGATATACTGGAGGTGATGAAAGTATATCAGAAGCCTTAGCCATGCTTGGAAGGCAATTCAACAAGTTCATGAAGAAGATTGATCAAAGAGGTAGACCCAATGTCAAGAACATCCCGTCTGACATTAAGAAAAGATCAACTTCTGAAGAAAAGTTCAACCATGGGAAGGGAATCCAGTGTCATGGTTGTGAAGGGTATGGACACGTCAGAGCTGAATGTCCTACTTACCTCAAATTGCAAAATAAGGGGCTAGCTATCACATGGTCTGAAGGAGATTCTGAAAGTGAATCTGAAGGAGAATCTGCCAAACATGTCACTGCACTAACTAGTGTGTGTGTCTCTGAAGATGACACAAGTGCAGATGAGCTGACCTTTGATGAACTTGCTGCAGCATATAAGAAGCTGTGTACCACCAGTGCAGAAGTACGTGCACAAGGTGAAAAGCACAAGAAACTCATCAAGGAACTGGAAGATGAGAGACAGAAACAACTGTCTGCCATAGAAGGGCTGAATGATGAGATAGCCCTGCTGACCTCCAAGCTGAACCAGATGACCAAATCCATCAGAATGATGAATAAGGGAACTGACACCTTGGAAGAAATCCTAAAGGTGGGACAGCAGTCTGGAACCAAATCTGGGCTAGGATTTAGAAAAAGAGCTGAACACAAACGCCCAAAGGCTAAAGTTCAGAAGTTCAAGCAGATGTCAAAACCGATGTCTCAACATCGAGGAGCTAGGATGAATGATCATCAGAAGAGAATATTCCAGAATTTGCGGTGTCACCACTGTGGCAGGCTTGGACATATAAAAGCCTTCTGCTACTGGATTCATGGCTTCCCTAACAGAGCCTCACCTGTCAGACCTAAGCATAACACACGCAAGCGATGTGTTCCCATTAAGAAGCAACAATGGTATGCTAGGATAGCACACACTGCCCTAAGGGCTTCTTCCAGAGAAGACTGGTACTTTGACAGTGGATGCTCAAGACATATGACTGGTATGGAAAATCTACTGGTAGACATTCAACCTCACACCACCAGCTATGTGACTTTTGGTGATGGTGCCAAAGGAAAAATCAGAGGTGTGGGCAAACTGGACTGTTCTGGAGTGCCAAAACTGAACAATGTGCTGTTAGTAAGAGGACTCACTGCAAACCTCATCAGTATAAGTCAGCTGTGTGATCAAGGTTTTCATGTTCAGTTTACGAAGGAGCAGTGCATCGTGACAAATGGTGACAATCAGGAAGTTATGAGAGGAACCAGGTCCAAAGACAACTGCTATCTGTGGGAACCTGACCTCTCTAACTTTTCCACAACGTGCTCCTTAGCCAAGGAAGAACAGGAGGTGAAGCTGTGGCATAGAAGACTTGGCCATCTCCACTTACGTGGAATGAAGAAGATCATATCCAAGGAAGCAGTCAGAGGAATGCCAAAGCTTCTGATTGATGAAGGTAGAGTTTGTGGAGAATGCCAAGTGGGCAAGCAAACCAAGATGTCACACCCAAAGCTGGGACATTCCACAACCTCCAGAGTTCTGGAACTGCTGCACATGGACCTAATGGGACCTATGCAGGTGGAAAGTCTTGGAGGGAAGAAGTATGCCTACGTGGGGGTTGATGACCATTCCAGATACACGTGGATAAACTTCATCAGAGAGAAGTCAGATACATTTGATGTCTTCAAGGATCTGTGCATAAGACTTCAAAGAGAAAAGGACAGCTGTGTGGTCCGGATTAGAAGTGATCATGGCACTGAGTTCAAGAATTCCAAGTTTGATGAGTTCTGCTCATCTGAAGGAATAAGCCATGAGTTCTCCTCCCCTATAACTCCTCAGCAGAATGGAATAGTTGAAAGAAAAAATAGAACTATTCAAGAATCTGCCAGAGCAATGATTCATGCAAAGAAGCTCCCTATGCACTTTTGGGCTGAAGCAATGAATACGGCGTGCTATGTTCACAACAGAGTCACCTTGAGAAAAGGAACCTCCTCCACTCTGTATGAAATATGGAAGGGTAGAAAACCCACTGTGAAGTACTTTCATATTTTTGGAAGTAAATGCTACATTCTCACAGATCGTGAACAGAGAAGGAAGCTAGATCCCAAAAGTGATGAAGGCGTATTTCTGGGATACTCCACGAACAGCAGAGCCTATAGAGTGTTCAACTACAGGACCAATGTCCTGATGGAATCCATAAATGTCATTGTGGATGATAAAGAGGAAGGAACCGATGTCATGGAGGATGTTGAAACATTCCTTGATAGTCCAACTGACAGTCCAGTCAAGCCTGAAGAAGTACAGGAACCTCCTCCTGAATGTGAAGTAGAAGCACCTGCCAAAGTGCCATCTATCAGAATTCAGAAAGACCACCCTAAGGATCTTATCATAGGGGATCCCACCAGTGGTGTAACTACCAGGTCAAGGGGAATAAACTCAAATTCCTGCTTTGTTTCCAAGGTTGAACCAAAGAATGTGAAAGAAGCCCTGACTGATGAATACTGGATCATTGCCATGCAAGAGGAACTCGAGCAGTTCACAAGGCATGAAGTATGGGAGCTGGTTCCAAGACCTGAAGGGTCCAACATCATTGGTACCAAGTGGATCTACAAAAACAAATCTGATGAGAAAGGAGTAATTACTAGAAATAAAGCAAGACTAGTAGCTCAAGGATACACTCAAGTTGAAGGAGTAGACTTTGATGAGACATTTGCTCCTGTGGCTAAACTTGAGTCCATCAGATTGCTGTTGGGGGTAGCATGCATCCTGAAGTTTAAGCTATTTCAAATGGATGTGAAGAGTGCATTCTTGAATGGCTACCTGAATGAAGAAGTCTATGTGGAACAACCCAAAGGGTTTAGTGATCCTAACCAACCTGAACATGTATACAAGCTGAAGAAAGCCTTGTATGGGTTGAAGCAAGCACCCAGAGCTTGGTATGAAAGGTTAACCGAATTTCTGACCACAAATGGATACAGAAAGGGTGGCATAGATAAAACCTTGTTTGTGAAGGATGAGGAAGGCAAAATCATGATAGCTCAAATCTATGTGGATGATATAGTCTTTGGTGGAATGTCAGAACAAATGGTTAAAAAATTTGTTCACCAGATGCAATCTGAGTTTGAAATGAGTCTAGTGGGAGAACTGACCTATTTCCTTGGAATGCAAGTAAACCAAATGGAGGACTCCATGTTTCTCTCCCAAAGCAAGTATGCCAAGAACATAGTTAAGAAGTTTGGTATGGATCATGCCAGGCACAAGAGGATTCCAGCTCCTACTCATCTGAAGTTAACCAAGGATGATGGAGGACCCAGTGTTGATCAATGCCTGTACAGAAGCATGATAGGTAGTCTGCTGTATCTAACTGCAAGTAGACCTGACATTTCCTATGCAGTTGGAGTGTGTGCCAGATATCAAGCAGAGCCCAAGGTGAGTCACTTGAATCAAGTCAAAAGGATCCTCAAGTACATCAATGGGACATGTGACTATGGGATGCTGTACTCACATGGGTCTGAGCCTGTCCTATCTGGGTACTGTGATGCTGATTGGGCTGGAAGTGCTGATGACAGAAAAAACACATCAGGTGGATGTTTCTTCTTAGGAGAAAACCTCATATCGTGGTTCAGCAAGAAGCAGAACTGTGTCTCTCTGTCCACTGCAGAGGCTGAATACATAGCGGCTGGAAGCAGTTGCTCCCAACTGGTTTGGATGAAACAAATGCTCACTGAGTACAATGTCACTCAAAATGTCATGACATTGTTCTGTGATAATCTCAGTGCCATCAACATCTCCAAGAATCCCATCCAACACAGCAGGACCAAACATATTGACATTAGGCACCACTTCATCAGAGATCTGGTGGAAGACAAGGTGATCACTTTGGAACATGTAGCCACGGATCTTCAACTGGCTGACATATTTACAAA
Organism: Lathyrus oleraceus; assembly: GCF_024323335.1. NCBI lineage: Eukaryota > Viridiplantae > Streptophyta > Magnoliopsida > Fabales > Fabaceae > Lathyrus > Lathyrus oleraceus. The sequence continues at coordinate 182,837,688 of NC_066585.1, forward strand.
GGCTCTGGATGCTACTCAGTTTGAAAACTTAAGGAGCAAACTGGGAATATGTCTTTCTGAGACATTATAGCAACCACTGATGTTTGGGATAAATTGTTTAATAGCTCTGCCTATTAAACGATTTGTACAAGACTATGATTGGTCAACATATCATAGCCATGCTGCGCGCAACAAGGGTGAATACAAGAGGGTAAGGGGACACCCTACAGAGAGAAGGCCTCTGTACCTGCAGGAGTTCAAGGATGCTGTTCATGCAGGAGTAGTTCTGGATGTCAGAAACAACATCATGGCATCTGATATGGTGGTACCTACTGTAAAGCAAAAGTGGGTGATCACTTGATCGAAGCTGTGAAGCAAGATCAAGTGGATGTGAACTTGGTTGAAACTGTGAAGTAAAACCAAGTCTAGAACTCTGTCATTGTGCTCTGACTATGTTGTTGGCTTTGGCAACATTTGTGACAAAAAGGGGGAGTAATAACCACCAATACCCCTGACAAACAGAGTGGGTCTCTACAACAGACTCTCATGACAGATCTGAAGATTCCCCCCTTGCAGCTGATGTTGAAGTTTAGGTGCAACTTCGAATATGTGTGTGCTGCTATGTGAAGTTTTTATTTAACTTCCATGTGTGTGAGTGTGCTGCCACTCTGAGTGTTTTAGCTAGTATTATTTCCTGCTAGGTGAGTGTTCCCGCTGCCATGAACTCTGTTATGGGGATCAAAGTGTTTTAGCCAAAAATTTGCCAAAGGGGGAGTTTGTAGGTGTTTAATTGGCTGCATTGTATGGTAAAACACTAATGTCTTGACTGATGTCATGACATGTATATGTAACTACATTGTAGTTACTGCAGGACTAGCTAACACAGGATTATTGAATGCTGTGACATTCATACCTGTCAACAGATACTAAGGAACAGAAGCTCTGTTAGAACTTAGTATTCACTTGCAGTCTGGTTATCAAGGAAGAACCAGACCTGGCATAAGGCCTACTGATTGAATGTCAAACTGGATGTTGTGACATTCATCATTGACAGCAGCTACTGAAGATTGGGCAGAGTGGTGTTCTGCTATACTTCAGCATATTAGTTAGTTTGTTCTTCAAGAGAATTACAGAACTAACCTAAGGCCAACTGTGTAAATGTTAAGTTGGACACTTTGACATTTACTAATGTAATCTGGTACTGTAGTATGGTCATATTGATCATGTACAGGTCAGCAGATTTGTACAGTCTGTTTTCTGGGAAAACAGACTCAGCATATGGACCTTGATGTCAAGCTGAATGTCGTGACATTCATGCCTGACAGCATATGCTAAATTGTAGGTTGTTCAGTTTTCTGTTACAGCTTTCTCAGGCTATTCTTTAGGAAGTCAACAGCTTAGAGAAAATTCAGGAAATCAACAACCAAGCTACATTCAATGAACCTAACAAATAGCCTATTTGTTAGCAACCTAAATATTGAATTTGAGGGAACGTATGTGACCTAAAATTCAGGAAAATACAGGTGCAAAAGCCCAGGTGCTGCAATATAAAAAGGAAGGCATTCCTCCATTCAGTTCCAGGGATTTTGAGGCGTGAAGATTTAGTGTGTCCATCTTACTTCACTGCTGTATTTTTGTGAGTCTAGAATTAGACGTATCTTGTAAGCCAAGTCATTATCAAATAGATGATTGCTTTGGCATAGGGTGTTCATTGAGTTGTAAGTGTTGTGTCACTCAAAGCTTTTAAGCGTGAGTGCTGTGTATCTTGGTTTAAGCTGTGAAGCATAACCAAGAGTTATTTTTGAAGTGTGACTTCAAAGTGTTTTTAATATCACTGAGGTGATTGAGGGGGAGTGAGTAGGAACTCTGATCTTAGATTAAGATTGAAATTGCATTGGGTAGGGATTAAGTGATAAGTTGTAAACGGGTGAGTTTAGCTTTGAATTGATACTACTAATAGTGGATTTCCTCCCTGGCTTGGTAGCCCCCAGATGTAGGTCATGTTGGACTGAACTGGGTGAACAATTACTTGTGTTATTTACTGCACTTATAATTAAGTTCTGCATAATCCCTGTCTGTGCAGAATTGGATGTTATAACAACCAGTGTGACATCCAAAGTCTGATAACTAGAATTTCAGTTTTAATGATGATGAACTACCAATCGAGGGAAAGAACCATAACAAGGCCCTCATATCTCCTTGAAATACATAGATACTATACTGGCAAGAGTGTTAGTAGACACAGGTTCCTCACTGAATGTCATGCCAAAGACAACTTTGATAAAGATGCCAATGGAAGGGATAAGTATGAAACCTAGTACCTTAATCGTAAAAGCATTTGATGGCTCAAGGCGAGCAGTGATAGGAGAAGCTGACTTACCAACCAAGATAGGTCCAACTATTTTCAATATCACATTCCAGGTCATGGACATACATCCTAGTTACAGTTGCCTACTTGGGAGACCCTGGCTTCACTCCGCAGGTGTTGTCACCTCTACTCTGCATCAAAACCTGAAATTCATTATAAATGACAAGATGATTGCGATTGGAGGAGAGGAAGACATCTTGGTTAGTCCCTTGACATCTTTCCGATATATCGAGGTAGATGGTGATATCACTGAAACACCATTCCAATCCTTGGAAGTGGTAAACATGATGGCCGTCCAACATACATTGGAGGTCCCGAAATCAGGACCATCCATGGCCTCATGGCAAAGAGCTAAAGTTGTTATGAAAAATGAAGATGCTCAAGACTGGGGCAAAGTGGTGGAAGTGAAAGAGAAATGAGTCAAGTTTGGCCTGGGGTATGACCCATCATCACACAAAGCCGGTAACCAACATGACAAAGAACAGATTCCTTCTCTGGAGAAAACGTCCACCAGCGTTGGCCACATCTTTGGCAAGAAGGTGGAAATGATCAACGAAGAAGATCGCGAAGAAGGGGTGTCTAGCTGGATGCGTCAAGCCGCACCAAATGAAGAACTGACAAACTTGAAGGCTGTGGAAGTTCACCAAATATTTCAAAAGTAATTTTATCATTTTAGACAAAACCCTGTGCTCTGCCCAAGGCACAATGGCATGTTGTAGGGCCTCATTTATCTTTTTCAAGAGTTTTTATCATTAATGAAATGACGTTTTGCATTCAAATTTTCGTTCTCTTTCTTTTGTTTTGATCTATTTACAAAAATGGCAATCAATTTTTATGCACACACTTTCTAAATAAACTGCATAAATCATAACATGCAGAAACACCACCGAGATCATTGATAACAACACTGCTACGGTCCAATATAACTTTGATTGTCCAATCTACCAAGCTGAAGACGAAGTGGGGGAAGATTGCGAGCTCCCTGAAGAGTTGGCCAGATTACTCAGACAAGAAGAGAAGGTCATTCAACCACACCAAGAAGACGTTGAAGTTATCAATATGGGAACAGAAGAAGATAAGAGAGAAGTAAGGGTAGGCACCGCACTTCAAGATACAGTGAAGACAAGACCGATAGAGCTCCTCCACGAATATGACGACGTGTTTGCTTGGTCATACCAAGACATGCCCGGATTAGACACTGATATCGTGACCCACAAGCTTACCCTTAAAGAAGAATGCCCTGCTGTCAAACAAAAGCTAAGAAGAACTCGACCTGATATGGCTCTCAAGATCAGAGAAGAGGTGAGAAAACAGTTTGACGCTGGTTTCCTGGAAGTCGCTAAGTACCCACAATGGGTTGCTAACATTGTACCAGTACCGAAGAAAGATGGAAAAGTTCGCATGTGTGTAGACTACCGAGACTTAAACAGAGCCAGTCCCAAAGACGATTTCCCATTACCTCACATTGATGTATTGGTGGATAACACAGCTCAGTTCTCCGTGTTTTCCTTTATGGATGGTTTCTCTGGATACAACCAAATTAAAATGGATCCCGAGGACATGGAGAAGACCACGTTCATTACTCCTTTGGGCACCTTTTGTTACAAAGTAATGCCGTTTGGATTAAAAAACGCTGGGGAAACATATCAACGTGCCATGGTGACTCTCTTTCACGACATGATTCATGAAGAGATTGAGGTGTATGTCGATGACATGATTGCCAAGTCTCAGACAAAAGAACAACACATCACCAACCTAGGGAAACTATTCGCTCGTTTGAGGAAGTTTAGGTTGAGACTTAATCCTAATAAATGCACATTTGGGGTTCGATTTGGGAAGCTTTTAGGCTTTATTGTAAGCCAAAAGGGAATTGAAGTAGATCCTGACAAGGTTCGAGCCATTCAGAACATGCCTGCACCAAAGACTGAAAAGGAGGTTCGTGGTTTCTTGGGGAGACTAAATTACATCGCCAGGTTTATCTCTCACCTTACTTCAACATGTAAACCAATATTCAAGCTTCTAAGAAAGAATCAAGGCGTGGAGTGGAACGATGAGTGCCAAATAGCTTTCGACAAAATCAAAGAATACTTGCAAGAGCCACCAATTCTGATGCCCCCTGCAGAAGGGAGACCTCTCATCATGTATCTAACCGTGCTCGACGAGTCCATGGGTTGTGTATTGGGACAACAAGATGAGACTGGTAAAAAGGAGTATTCCATCTATTATCTGAGCAAGAAATTTAATGACTGCGAGTCCAGATATTCATTACTCGAGAAGACTTGTTGTGCACTCGCATGGGCCGCTAAGCGTCTCAGGCAGTACATGCTAACTCACACAACTTGGTTGGTATCTAAAATGGATCCCATCAAGTACATATTCGAGAAACCAGCTCTCACTGGTAGAATTTCCCGATGGCAGATGTTGTTGTCAGAATACGATATCCAATATGTTGCGCAAAAAGCGATCAAAGGAAGCATATTAGCAGACCATCTTGCTCACCAACCACTGGAGGATTACCAATCTTTGAAGTTTGACTTCCCAGATGAGAAAATCATGGTTGTTAAGGATGTTGAAGACTCCGAACTAGAGGAAAGTCTTGAGCCAAGAGCAGGCTGGACGCTCATGTTTTATGGGGCCTCAAATGCAATAGGCCATGGAATTGGGGCAGTGCTGATGTCTCCCAAGAATTTCCATCTACCGTTCACCGCAAAGCTCTGTTTTACCTGCACAAACAACATGGCCGAGTATGAAGCTTGCATACTAGGGTTGGAAGAAGCTATTGAGTTGAAGATCAAGATACTAGAAGTATTCGGGGACTCCGCTCTAGTCATACATCAGATCAGAGGCGATTGGGAAACAAGACATGCTAACCTAATTCCATATCGGGATTATGTACTGAAGCTACTCCTAAAGTTCGACGAAATCACTTTCTCTCATATTCCTCGAGAAGAGAATCAGATGGCAGATGCCTTAGCAACTCTGGCTTCCATGTACAAATTGATATGGCCCAACCATCAGCCTCATATTGAAATTAGGCGTTTTGATGAACCTGCTCACTGCCTGACGACAGCAGAAGAGCCAGATGGCAAACCCTGGTTCTTTGATATCAAACAGTATCTGAAGAAGCAGGAATATCCGGAAGAGGCTTCCAGCCTTGACAAGAGAACCCTCTGGAGGTTGGAATCAAAATTCCTCTTGAATGGAGAAGTATTATACAAGCAAAACTATGACATGGTTTTGTTGAGGTGTGTGGACAAACACGAAGCGAATCAGCTTATGAGGGACATACACGAAGGGTCTTTCGGTATGCATGCCAATGGGCATGCCATGGCAAAGAAAATTCTAAGGGCAGGTTACTAATGGTTGATGATGGAAACCGACTGTTATCATTACACCAGGACATGCCACAAATGCCAAATCTATGCTGACAAAATACATGTACCGCCTACCCCACTGAATGTCATAGCATCACCTTGGCCTTTCTCTATGTGGGGCATCGACATGATTGGAATGATAGATCCCAAAACATCAAATAGACACCGGTTTATCTTGGTGGCCATAGATTATTTTACCAAATGGGTGGAAGTCGCGTCTTATGTGAATGTCACAAAGCACGTAGCCGCCCGTTTCTTAAAAAATAACATCATATGTCGATATGGGATTCCCAATAAGATCATCACTGATAATGGGTCTAATCTCAACAACAAGACCATGGACGAGTTATGCGCAACATTCAAGATCGAGCACCACAACTCATCACCCTATTGACCAAAGATGAATGGGGTTGTTGAAGCTGCAAATAAAAATATCAAGAAAATCATCCAAAAGATGGTTGTTACGTACAAGGATTGGCATGAGATGTTGCCTTTTGCATTACATGGTTATCGCACGTCGGTACGAACATCAACAGGGGCAACCCCTTATTCCTTGGTATACGGTATGGAAGAAGTTCTCCCTATAGAGGTGGAAATCCCCTCGATGAGAGTCTTGATGGAGGCTAAGCTAGACGAGGCAGAATGGGTTCAGTCAAGGTACGACGAGCTCAACCTTATTGAGGAGAAGCGCTTGAAAGCGTTAGGTCATGGTCAACTCTATCAGAGGCATCTTAAAAAGGCATTCGACAAGAAAGTTCGTCCCAGGGTGTTTTAAGAGGTAGATTTTGTGCTGAAGAAAATCTTGCTTATTCACAAAGACTCCAGAGGGAAATGGACACCAAATTATGAAGGTCCATTTGTGGTGGTTAGAGCCTTTTCCGGAGGCGCTCTGATTCTAGCTACTATGAATGGTGATTAGTTTTCGCTTCCCACAAATACTGATGCTGTTAAAAAGTACTTCGCCTAAAAAAGTGGAATAATAAAAGCCGCTAAATCGAAAACCCGAAAGGGAGATTTAGGCAAAAAAATGGCTATCCCGGTGGATTGAAAACCCGACAGGGCGATCCAGGCAAAAATTAGGGATAAAAGTAAAAGAATTGACCCGCTGAATTGAAAACCCGAAAGGGCGATTCAGGCAAAAATGGGTATCCCGGTAGATCAAAAACCCGAAAGGGCGGTCCAGGCAAAAGTTAGGGATTAATTCCAAGGCAAAGAGTTGTACTTACATACATCTTACATACCCTCGAAGACAAAGAATCAATCTACCTCACTTTTCAAAAGCAAAGTGCTTGGACTATCAAAGACATAAAGATCATAGCAGTGTGGAAACTTAATAAGAACTCAATTTTCATTGCCATTTTGTTTCTATGCACAACAATCACCTCATTAAGGAATTGCCTCTTTATGTACAATCACCCATTTAAGGGGAAAATCAATAAAAGAGAAAATATTCTCAACAAAAGTTGTGCCCAAATCATTTTTATATTTTATCTGTTTTGTTTGCAAAGCACCTTTTTATTTTTGATAAACATCACTTTTAAAAATTATTGGAGAAAATAAAACACAGGTTTAAATAAAGTGGTAAAATTGCTTTTGAAACAGTAAGCAGACAAACCTTTTAGTCCCCAAGATTCATTCTTGTTTTTCATAAAGGTGTAGGACTGATTGCAGACGGTTACGTTCCTTTCAACTACTGATTCATACCTCTCATAAAGGGATTCATGGTATAGCCAGACCGGGGCAAGGTTCCATCACATTTCCCACAGAAACATTGATAAATCATGGATGAAGCATCGTGTGTTGAGAAGTCTGGGGCAACCCAAATATATTCCCAAAACCACCCAAATATACCGGTTAAGACATTTTGCTTTGAGGCATTGAAAAGACTCCTTTTGAGGGAGATTTACTAGAAATGCTCTGCAGGGGAAAAAGCTAATAAGATACTTTTTAGGGTAACTCTGCTTGGGGAGCAATGACTGTAAAGAAAAACGCTGGGAATATCATTATTAATCATAAAGTTTGAAAAAAATGATTTGCTGAGAAATAATCCCACGAGCATATGTAGGGTAATAACTTCATTTGGAAATGAGGAATGTCCAAGATATATATGAATGAACTTGGATCCTGATATTTTACTTTTGATTTCTGTATGATGTCCCACTTTAGGTGGGAATTCTATGCATGGGATGATGCATGAGATGCATGCATGTATGCAATTGCTGGGGATATTTGGCTGTGCATGTAGGAATGCTAATGATTTTTATTTGTTGAACTTCCAACTTTATGGGAGGGCTATGCATGAGTATGCTGATGATTGATATGACCGTGTTTCTTTAATTTTTCTGTTTGATAGAGAAAAACCAATTATGAATGATTTATATGACGCATGTTAGAATGCAAATGGATAATCAGACATGCCCCGGTTAAGACATTTTGCTTTGAGGTATGATGCCAATAGGTATGGTTCCCTCAAAAGGAGTATTTTCAAAAATTTCCCCCAACAGACGAATATTCGAGATACTGCTTCATTTATCTGAAGAATCTCGTTTGTCTGTCCGAGATACTGTTTCATTTATCTGAAGAATCTCGTTTATCTTTTAGAGATACCGCTCTAATATCCTCAGAGAGTCTTAGATTCGATTAAGGTATTTTTCCCTTGCTGAAATATCTTGATTCTATCATATAAGATGTTGTTTCGACCCGATACAGAGAATTTCACTTTTACTGTTTGAGATGCTGCTTCATTAATATGAAGAGTCTCATTTCAGATTTTTTAAGAGATACTGCTCTAATATCCTCGGAGAGTCTTAGATTCGATTAAGGTATTTTTTCCCTTTGCCGAAATATCTTGATTCTATCATATAAGATGCTGTTTCGACTCGATACAGAGAATCTCATTTTTACTGTTTGAGATGCTGCTTCATCAATATGAAGAGTCTCATTTCAGATTTTTTAAGAGATACTGCTCTAATATCCTTAGAGAGTCTTAGATTCGATTAAGGTATTTTTTTCCCTTTGCCAGAATATCTTGATTCTATCATATAAGATGCTGTTTCGACTCGATACAGAGAATCTCATTGTTACTGTTTGAGATACTGCTTCATCAATATGAAGAGTCTCATTTCAGATTCTTTTAGAGATACTACTCTAATATCTTCGAAGAGTCTTAGATTCAATTAAGGTAATTTTCCTTGCTGGAATATCTTAATTCTATCATATAAGATGCTGTTTCGACTCGATATAGAGAATCTCACTTTTGCTGTTTGAGATGCTGCTTCATCAATATGAAGAGTCTCATTTCAGATTCTTTTAGAGATACTGCTCTAATATCCTTGGAGAGTCTTAGATTCAATTAAGGTATTTTTGCCTTGCTGGAATATCCTAATTCTATCATATAAGATGTTGTTTCGACTCGATACAGAGAATCTCACTTTTGCAATTCGAGATGCTGCTTCATCAAAATGAAGAGTCTCATGCCAAGTTTTCTTTATATTATTCTAGCATCCTGGAAAGTCTTGAGATTTAGCTAGGGATGCCATTCCACATATCTCGACTGAGATGTCCAAGATACTGTTTTGACGACTCACAGAAAGTCTTGATTGTTCCATTTTACTGTGGGATAATGTCTTTTGCCATTTCTCACCGTATTTTCTTTCTATAATTTCTTCCTTGCATTTCCTATGACAAAATTTGGGTCTTCTTTTATTTAATCATCTCCCACCGCGAATGCACGAAGACTACTGTCATTCTTACTTTCCAGTTTGAGGAAATTAAATAGGGGCAACTGTCATACCCCAATTTTGTCCGGTCCTTGGTGACATCAAGTCTTTAATGACACTTTCATCTGTTAAGATCCTTAAGAAAATATATGATGCAATTGTCTTCTACTGAAGCATGGGATGGTATGCGCATTTTTGGCTAACAAAGCCCATCTTGGTTTACCATGAGATCTCTTTGTTTCAAAGGCCCATTTACATAAACGTGTCCATAATTAAAAGTGTGGTTTGAATCTTGTTATATTACTAATCCAAAATCCATTTGATTATTAGTAACGTATTAAGAGTCATGGATATTTTTTTTTATGATCACTCATCATTAAACCTATTTGTACATCTCAAATACATATGCCAAATCTCTAAACCATTCATAAAAGATCCTTAAACAAAACTTGCATCTTTTCTAAGTGAGTATGTTGGTTTAAGATTAAGATATTGTAGCGGGGTATTCGTTACCATTAGAGATATTGACTAAATCCAAGGTAAATCATACAAGTCGAGTCGCCACCGCACTTCTATTTATCCAAAGGAATGGTTAGAAAGCGAACAAGAACCTAAAAGTTTTATCGAATCAAAAACTAGTAAAAGAGAGTCAGAGATCTGGGTAAGGGGGTTGGTTATGCAATGGGAAGGTGTTAGGCACCCAAAACATCCTAGGTACTCCTAGGGAGCCCTTTTCACATTTGTCGTAAGGTTGTCTTTTTTGTGAAAAAAAAATTGTGCAAACATGATTGAAGAGATGAGAAGAGAATGTACAAGTTATTTACATTTTATGTTTGGATGGATAAACCTATTGCCTACGTACCATCTTAAAAAGGTAGGATCAAAACCTCGTAGTTCGGGGTAAAAATCTCAAAATGAGTTGGTGAATTGATTGGTCCAAAAGCCTTAAGGTCTTTTGTTATCCAAGGGAGAAAACTCAACCTAAAACCACAAATCCACCATGTGAGGATAGCTTCAACATGCTAGTGAGGGGTTAACCCTATAATAAGCATGGAAGACTCATTGTCCATCACTAAGGATATAGGTGAGTATTATATCTACCTCAAGGATAACTCAAACCTAATAGTTAAAGGTTATGAAAAAGTTTTGATTAAGAGAGTGGCCATTGAAACCACAAAAGATTTGAATGGGTTATATTTACCAATGAAAAGTATGTACAAAATATGGTCAAAATTGACTTAGAGATTCAATTCAAAATAAGTGTTATGAAAAGAAAGTTTGAAAATCAAAAGCATAAGGCTTAGGTTTCTAATGTTTGAAAACAATTGTTAAATGTTTGCACAAAAAGTTTTGGCTTGTGTTAGAGGGGAGAGAAGAAGAAGAATGGCTAAGATCCTAAGCAATGCAAAAGGTGAGGGATAAGAAACAAAACCACAAAAGGAGTTCCTCTCTTGAGATCATATGGATGATCCAAGTAGCTCCCATCCTTTGGAATAAGCAATCACATAAGCATAAACTCAAGCAATCAACAATCAAATGAACTCTTGGAAGGTTCCTCAATGTATCTTGAATCTCTCTCTCTTAGGAGCTCATGGTAATGGTTCCTCAATTTGGCTCAAGTGGAAATCCCTAGCACAAAGAAACACACACATCAAAAGGTTCTACTTACAATCAAAGAATGGACAAGAGGGAGTTTAGAATATGGTCCTTTCAATGTTCATCTTCAAGCTTTAAGCATTCTAAAGGCATGAGGCCTAGTTGCTCTTTGACATTTATAGCACTCTAAAGGCATGAGGCCTAATTTCTCTTGAAACTCCATTAGCTTGGGTAAAGTCCTAAGATCTAAGTCCATTTTGTCCAAATCTTTGCATTTGGTTCACAACAAACAGACAAACACAAGCACAAAAGATATATATACACAATTATATGCTCAAGTGAGCAAAAGGTAAATGGCATTAGTATAAACATGTGCTCAAGTGAGCAAAGGAAAAAACAAATGGATAATATGTGCAAGAATAGTAAATTGCATAAAAGTAAAGAGCAAAAGTAAATGTTAATGGTTAATAGTTAGTGTTAGTAGTTAGTGTGCCATAAGGCAAATTTAGCGTTATGTTAAGCAATCGTAATTGGACTTATGTAGAAGTCACAACTATCTGAGGTCGGTCAATAATAATGTAGGCAACAACACAAGTTAGAAGTCTCGATTAGTGAACCAAGTTCCAACAACTTGCCATGCCAAAAAGAAGAAGAGAATTGATCTTGTATTGGTTTAAGTTTTTTGCATGATTTAGGAAACAACCTATCCTTAATGCAAAGCCATTCACTTGATCAATTGATCAAGATGAATTAGATTTGAATCAAGGAAGATTAAGTCTCCCTAATCAATGCTAACTTATCAACCTTCAACTCATTGATCAAAAAGAAAAAGAAAAAGAAGAAGAAAGAGATGAATAATGGACAAGGAAATGGAAAGAATAAAGTGCATAAGGTGAAATAAAATGTACCAATCCATGTGTGTTGACCAAATGACATTTGAAGTCAAAGTCAAACCATGAGAAACCAGAAATGGGATGAAGATTGGAGGTCAAATAATAAGAAAAATATTTTTGGCATTTTTAATATCAAAATAAACTTGAATTAAAAATAAAAGAAAGGTCAAACTTCAAAATCACTTCAAATCAACCTTGAAAGGTCCAAGTGATTTATCCCAAGTTCAACAAGGTCAAACAAGGTTTGACAAAAAATTTCAGCATTTTTAAAAGTCAGAAACTATTTTTAATCAATTAAAAATGAATAAAAATAACCTAATTGAACTAAAATCTCAAATAAATTTCAAATCAATTAAAAAATTGATGAGAATATTTTTCATAGATCCATCATCATTCAAATAGGTTAGGAAAATATTTTTGTATTTTTTGAATATCAAAAACTATTTAAAATGAATTAAAAATAACCAGAAAAAAGAAAATTCACAAAAAATATCAAATGAAAAAATAAAAAATATTAAAAATCAAAATTAGAAACTAGAAATTATTTAGAGAAGAATGCAATTGGTCCCATATTTTTTGGAATTAAAATGAAGAAGATATGAATTTTTGAAAATAATGGAAATAAAAGAAATTAAAACAGAAATTAATAAAAAAAACAAGAGCGTCTGATCAAGCCTCATTAATTGACGTGGCTGATCAGACGCTCCACATGCGCGCTTCCATGGTAGGCTTTAGTCAATGTGAAACATGTGGCATTATTGAAAGTAAACAAAATGCATGGCTGAGATTAAAACGTGGGAGATGCATCCAACGATCCAGATTGAATCTGGCATGATGGATGGTGGCCAGCGCCACCGTCTTCTCCGGCGAGCACTCAAGCTCCGGCCAGAGTTGCAGGTCCTCCAAACTCAACCAAAATCCACGATCTAGGTACCAAATTAAAGCTGGGGTGATGTACATCACCCCTGTACCATCCATTTCTACTCTAGATCTCCATAGTGAGAGAAATCAGAGGTTGAAACTTGATGGTGTTCATCATGAACTTGTTAGATTTTGAAAATTGAATGCACAGTAATGATGCCTCTATGGAGAGGACTTCAGACAACACAATAGCCAAGCAAATAGATCAAAGAATAGTGAGTTTCGAAGAAAAAACCAGTTGAAGAGAACCTTTGAATTGTGGTGATCTGAGCTTGCTTCCTTTGGCCAAACAGAGCTTCAATGGATTATGAGAGAGAGGTCTAGGAACTTTAGATCTAGAAATTCAACCAGATTTAGTTGAATTTCAGATCTGAGAAATTTGAGTGAAAATGAAATAGTTCCTTTGGTGAGAGGTTTGGTTTTCAGTTCAGCAGCATTTCAGGTTGATTCATGGATCATTTCAAGTGAAGCAAGCAAGTGTATTTATAGTAGAAGCTGATGCAAGGAGGTGGAAAATCCGTGTGCATGGCAAGAGGATCTTCATTGCATGGGCTTGCATGATCATGTAGAAGGCCCAAATCCAATGCCAAATGCAGTCTGAAGTATAATTGAGCTGAAATGGACGTGTAGTTGGCAATGCATAGGCTTGTGTAATGAGTTTCAACATGTTATGCACAATTATGCCTAAAACTTCTCCTCTTCGAAAATGCCATTTGCCAAATCCAAACATGAGCATGTGAGTAATGGTTGGAAAGGTCTTGATGTAAGGAACAAATGTTATGTTGGGAAAAAATCCATTTGAAGTGTGGATATTAGCGAATTTTGAATTTAAAGTGTAAGGTGCAAAACATGCAAAGGTGAGGTTTCCAAATTTGGCCAATGTTCAAGCCCCTCTGTTTTGATGATGCAAGCCTCAAATGAACAAACCTCCAACATCAAAGTTGTAGATCTTTTCAAGACAATCAAAATGGAATTCAATTTTCCATCATTTGGATTTTTGATTAAAGAGTTATGGGCACTTGAAGTTGGACTTTTTTACTTTTCAATGCATTTGGTCCAAAGTGACCTATAATGTTTTGCATTATCACATGTATTTCCTTTGAGATTTTGAAATTTTGTTCAACATAACATTTGAAGTAGACATCTTAATATTTCCAAATCATTTGATCCCACCTCAAAATCATAAAAAATGAATGAGTTATGTACTTGGGAAGTTGACCCAAAATTAGGGTTTCAGTCAAAATGACCTATAATGTCTTGGAATGGATGATGACCTTCCAAGCTTCAAATAAATTTTTGATGAACATGAAAGTTGTTCATATTTCTCTTAAGAACATTTTTTCTTTTGGGATCATCTCCATTTGACCAACACATAAAGAGTTAGGTCTCAGTGTATTTCAAAATAATCAGATGAATTGACTGATCAACTTCTCAAGTCCACCACTCATATCTTGATGAATTGATGATTGAGGGCACTCAAATAAGTTCAAATATGCATGAAATGATGAGTTAAATAACTTCCCTTGATTGTATTTGATCATGGGCTGAGGTTGCTTCAAGAGCAAGGCATTGTGGTACACAGATGAATTAGGGTTTCCTTGGGAAACAAACCTCAAACTCTTTGACTTGCTTTGATCAAAAATGATGAATTGAGATGCTAGGGAGGCATATTTGATGGATGAGAGCTTTGGGAACCATTTCCATGTTTGCCTTCATCTTCTTTTGGCCATATCTCTGCACAAAGGATCTCCTTGAAGCTCTTGACCTTGTGATTGCTCAAGCTACAAACAAGAAATGTTAGTGACATATTTTTGTGCTTTTGGTTAGTAAAAAAAATAAGAAAATCAATGATATATAATTCAAACATGCTTGGTGATCTCAAACCACTCACAAGAGGTCCCACCCAAAGGTAAGGGGAACCAAGATGCTTATGATCCTTGAGGCAATGTAAATGCAATGTTATGATGCCATGAGGGATCTTAGGGACAAAATTGGGGTCTTACAGATGCCCCTATTTAAGGTCATTCTAGCCAGAGAAGTGAAGGTTAAAATCTTCGTCTCGACGGGGTAGAATGGGCTTAAATAATAACAAAGAGATGAATTTTGGTCCCTAAGAGACCTCATGATGTGAATGTATATATGCAAACGGTAATACTCTGTGGGAAGATGAGTCCACAAAGGAAAAGATCAGGAGGAATCTGATAATCCCTATGAGTAATTCACTTTATAGGGCAGAGACTCTACCGGGGAGTAAAGGGATAAAAATGCGTGAGCAGGTCATGACTTGAAACTTGCTGAGAGGCACGAAGGAAATCTAGTGAAATACATCAATGGAAAGACTCGAGCTGACTCAAAGATGCACGTATTGGGGAATATGCCAATACAGCGAAAATTATCCATAACGGATACTTCGGATAAAAATCCGGACTCAGGTAGGGAAATAACAAATGAGGTATTACCGGTTACTGGGTAATAAGCTCAAAGAGACATGTGATCTGAACACCGGTATAAAGGTGAGAGAACAGCAAGCTCCGGGAGAATGAATATCTAAGACCGGTATAAGGGTGAGAGATATCAAACATCCGAGATCATCTGAGGAAGACCTAAAAAAGGGGACACTTCAGCTCAGGAAAATCTGACTCCGCAAAGGGACAAAAGGTCATAATAGGGAGCAGAAGGAAGGAACACCAAGGATACCGGTTACTGGGCATATAATAGGTGGCCAACCAAAACGTGAGTTGGGGAATATTCCCAAGACACTCATCATCCAAAAGAGGGCTAAAAGCAAACTCGATTAGGGGATGGACATTCGATTCCAAAAAGGGATACAAATCTTACTCAACTAGGGAAGAACGAAAGGCTTCGACCAAAGAGTGCATGAGATATATTATCTATTACCGTCAGAACGTAGATAATATGCTCGCATGGAAGATTATCCACAGCCAGTTACTGGGTTAATGAAGGATAGGTCAACCGACAAAGAAAGGCATCGGGATACCGAAACTAGGTATATAATGATGACCATTTAAAGGGAGCAACAACCATTACCGATAATCGGTATATGAAAGATGACTTGCTGGGGATAAACTGCCTGATCAGGGCAATCATCCAAGAGATATATCACTGGGGGTGAAGGACTTATCAATACCGAATATTGGATAATGATAACCGTCAAGGAGGGGATTACATCTACCGGATACTGGGTAGAAAACCACATAAAGGTAACCGTCATCGATTAGGATGAAAAAGAGGTTAACTCTGCAAGGGGATGAAATAGGGTTTACAACTACCGGTATAAGGGTAGAAAACCACAGACTCCGCCGGGGAAAGGATGAATGATTACTGATTACTGAGCAATTATTCATTTACCACAGGGAAGCATAGGAAACAGTCACAAGAGGCCAATCTAGGATCAAACTAAAGAGGCAAGCTGAATCAAGACTCGTCCCAGCGAGGATATAACTCAATGGGGACTCTCCTCATAATATATGTGTTGGGTGGTGTAGCACCTCAAATTTGCACCCATCATTGTACATACATTTTCATACTAGGTCATAGCATATCATGGTCCATTGCATAGCATTGCATTGCCTCTGTTGCCTCAAGTGCAAGCCAATCAAGAAATTAGGTCAAACTGGTCAGGAGATCAGTCAACCAAGCAAGCAAGCACAATTCTCAAGGAGCCAAGGCCCTAGGGTTGGTCCAACATGTTCACATGACTTGGGGATCCATTTGAAGTGATTTGGTCAAGGATTGGATGTTCAGAAATCATCAGTCAATGCACAATCAGTCAGAAACCCTAAAAGTCAATTGTTGGTCAACTGTCCATTTAATCAGTGATTTGATGATGGAAATTGGTTTGAGAGGTTTCATTCATGTCCAAATAGTCCTCATATATCATGTCAAACACCATCATGGAAGAATTTGAAGCCAGATCAGAAATTTCCAAAAATGGAAACTGGACCTGTAACTGAAACTTACCAAAAATGGAAAGTCTTGATCCTCAAACTTACATCATGATATGAGCTTCAAATGAATTTTTTCCCAACATGAAAGTTGAAGATCTTGTTCTCCCATTTCCAAAAAGTCCAAGAACACTCAATTCCCATGTATGGTTGGCAAGTTATGATCGAATCGATTTCAGAAATCTTGAACTTCAAAAGGCCATATCTCCCAAACCATTTGGCCAATTTGGGTGGGGTTTTTTCCTACAAGTCACATTTGATCCCCTCTTTCCAAAAATATAAATTTCATACACCAAAACCTTGCCAATCAAAATGGCATTTTTTGACTTATCTCATTTAAATTCAAGTTTGACCAAGGGTTGACTTTTTGATATAATCATTTTCTCACCATTTGGCCAATTGAAATAGCTCAGAAATTTGGTTTTGGTCATGTTACAAAGTCAAAATTATGCAGTACATACAGCCCATGCTAGTTTGCTTGAACATTGGAAGAAAAGTACACTTTCACCATATCTATCCATACTTTCATGAACCATACTTGGTACCTTCAAACAGAATTTCAGGAGATGATTTTCTGTCACTTAGTAACCCTAGTTGCTGCCAAAAAACAACAGGATGGACATTCTCCAAAAACTTCACTTTGGCACTTTTGCAAAAATCTGTCAAAGAGCTTCTAAAAGAAAAAAACCTTGCCATGCTTGGTACTTCTCATAGCAGACATACACCATCATTTTCTGTCAAAGGAGAACACTAATGGCAGCCACATTTGACAGCAAGAAGCATTACTTCACTCATTCTCAAAAAATCACATTCTTGGCATTTTCAAAAACCAGTCAGGAACTCAAAGAGAACTAAGCCTTGCATTGTTATTTTCACCATCCTTTCATCATTTTGAAACCACTAGCAGCCACACAAACCACTTGGTCTGAACAGAAATCTCACTCTCTCTCAAACTCATTTTTTGGCCATTCTCCAAAATCTTCAAAAACTTCAAAAGAACTGGACTTGGAGATTGTTGGTACATCATCCAAACACCTTTCTAAACTCATTGCAATCACCTTTTCACACCTGTAAGCACCTTTTCTAGCACTGTTTTAAAGAGGCATCAGCCATGGCAGAGTTTGTATGAGGCCAAACCAAGCATCCACAAGCCAAAGGACCTTCACCAATCATCATTTGGAGGGCCTTGCTTCATCTGTTTCACTTCAAATCCACCAAATACCAACTGTATCGCCATTGCCTTGCTGATTTGGTAAATTTTCGAGTTCCATTATTCTTAAAATTATCACATGTTTTGGATAGGTCTCTTGATGCTGATTTCATGGATGTTTGTGTTTTTAAAAATGGTTAAGTAATGGTTGAGTTATGTTGAGTTAAAGTTTCACATCCAAACTTGTTTTTGATTATTTCTCTTTGTTTAACTTGATTTGATGAAATTGGAGTTTGGAATGTTGATGTGTGTTGCTCAATGATCATGTCTGTGTATTCAATTGAATTTTCTGAAAAAAATTGTTGAGCACGAATTGGGAAGAGATGAACATGGTTCCTGTAGCAAAAACCCTAATTTATCCAAACCCTGCCCAAATTTTCTGTGTCCCTTTCACACGTCGCATGGCCTTGGTCTACTGACCAATCAAATTATTTCATTTTCTGGCCCTAAACGACCGCGTCTGATTAAGTGGGAGGAGGAATTACAAAAATGCCACCCCCGGGCCCCATGTCACATTGAACCATGTTATTTTTTCCATTTTTATTTCATTTGTGATCTTCATCTTACAAAAATCATAACTTGTTCAATTTTGATCCAAATTTAATGGGATTTTTTGTGTTGTGTTCATCATGATCTCTACCTTTTTATCACATTTTTTCCAGAATTTTGTGATCAATGGATTTTAATTGGTGTTAGGGTTTGTGACATGTGACCAATTTTTGTACACTTTGCCAAAACATTTGTGAAATGGTGATACTTTATCCAATGGCTCCCAAATTTTTTGTGCTTAAACTAGACACACTCATGGTGATTTTGGTGTAGAGTTTGTGAATTTATCATTGCTGGTTTGTGAGATATGAATTTTTGAATTAGGGTGTGACAATTTGTGTCACACCATTGATGTCCAACTTCATGATTTTCATTACCATGCTTCTTGACCTCCAATTGATCTGATTTTTTGCATGAACCTACTCTTGTATGTCTAGTTTACATGGGAATTTTCTTGGATTTATTTGTGGCATTTCCTAATTGTTTGGGATTTTCTCCCTTGTCTAGTCATATGTTGACTTTTTGTGACACTTGTTCCCATTTCATTTGTGAAATTCTCATACTTTATTGGATGGACATGAAATTTTACATGAGATAACTAGACATCCTCATCTTTGCCATGGTTTTAGTCCCATTCATTTATCATACACCATCCCTGATTTATGATTTTTCTAAGTTGATGCATGTTTGGTTGACTTCTTTGAGCATGTTCAAAATTGCTTTGACTTTCTGATTTTCATTGACTGCCTTCCACTTGTCCAAATGGGATGAAATTTGACATGCTTACCATGCTGTGGGTTGTGATTGATCATGATTTATTTGGTGATTTTTGGAAATGTTTGAGATTGCTTTTGAGTTAAGTCTTGCTGTTGACTTCTATGAGCTTCTGTTTGCCATGCTTTGATTTCTTTTGCTTATAAAATGATGATGATGCATGATATGAACATGAAACCAATTGGGTTTGTTCCTTAAATGTTTAAACTTGACTTTGATTGGGCATTGCTTGCTGTTTTGACTTTTTCATTCCTTTTTGACCCTAGGCTTGTCCTAGTGGTCCTGTTACTCACTTTTGAGCTTGTGTTTTCAGGTTGACCAACAAATGACCAATGAGACCAATTCTTTTTGATTGAGCTTGTTTAGATATCATTGTCTAACTTGTTTGTTTTGTAGGTGGCTTGTCTCCCATGCCTTAAGCCTTGTGCCTGGCACATTCACTTGCTTGTGTTGACTGGTTGACATCTGTTTCACTTTGATTTAACTTTGATTTGTATACTGATCTGTTTGACCATTTCAGGTACCTTTAGTTGCTTAGTTCTTTGAACTTGCTTGGATTTGCTTGTATAAGCAATTTGCATTGAGGTACGCTTCTAACTTCATGTAGTCTGGAAGACCTGGCCTGTTACTTGGCCAGGCAACTGTCTGAAGTCCTCCTTAAGAGGCAATGTTTGTGATTGTTTAATTTTGTCCTTGCATAGAGTCAAAGACCTCCTAAGTGAAGAGGCAATTGGCAGAACCCAAGGGATATGCAACCTATCCCCTGCTATTCAGTGTGTCATCTGTTTTGCTCACACCACTGTGTTGATGCATTGCAGATACAAACCCAAGATCTTGTGCAATTGCACAATTGAGTCAGTTTTAAATGTGTAGAAGGGTTCCCACTTTCTGAACCCACACATTCTTGTCTTAAGCTCTCCCAGGCCAGGGATAAGAGCTGTGAAGTCTTATCTTCACTCACCTTTCATCTGCTTCACCTTAGCCCCTCAATGGCAAGGTTAAGAGCACATTCACCCAGTTCCAGAGGTTTGTTTGTTGAGGTTGATATGACCCCTCGACTAAAACCTAACCCTTGTTTGAGCCACTTGCTTGTGTATAGTGTGTGCTATCTGTGCTTGTAGGATTGTTTGACTTGCTTCCTGTGCAAGTTAGTGTTTGTTTGACTTGCTTCCTGTGCAAGTTAGGTTTAGTTTAGACTTGCTTCCTGTGCAAGTAGGTTTTGCTTGGCTTGCTTCCTGTGCAAGTTAAGTGTGTGTGTGGCTTGCTTCCTGTGCAAGTCTTGACTAGGATAGGCTGGCTCCCTGTGCCAGTTAGCTAGAAACCTTAACTTAGGGATGATTTTGCATGATAACATCTAGGCTCGAGTCGTAGTCTCCCTAGTTGTGTCTCCCTCTGTTATCTGGTTAGGCTAGTCCTTTATCCCTCCGTAGGGGAACTACATCGCCCTGATCTTCATACCAGATGAAGTATGTAGGCAGGAGATTGAGCTGATCTCTCCGGGCGCCCTTTTTTCTTCTTGTGTGTGTCGTTTGACAGTTGCTAGGCTCGAGTGCCTGACTCCTTAGCAATTTGTTGTCTGTTTGTTTGTGTGTGTGCTTGACAGTTATAGGCTCGAGTCCCTGACTCCCTATTAATTTGTTGTGTTGTTGTGTGCTTGGAAGCTGATGTAAGTCCATCGAGTGGCATTTGGGTTCCAGTGTGGGTGTGTTTTGGTTCGGATGCTGATGTAAATCCAGCGATTGGCATTCAGGCTCCATGTTTGCCTTTGCCTGTGTTTGTTTGTGTGCGTGTCAGCCGAGCTACGAATGCTCTGATTCTCCTTCGTCCAAAGGAGATACGTATGCATAGGATGCGACATCCTAGCGAGCATGTGTCGTTTCCCCAGTCCGAACTACTTTGACTCTGATGTCTATGCCTGATAGACTAAGTAGGCCCAGGATACGATGTCCTGCCGAGTCAGTTTCAGTCAGTTTTCTTTTGTCTCTTTTCAGCCAGTGTGTGTGTGTGTGAGCAGCGTTTTAGCAACCATTTTCCTTCCTTTTGTGCGTGGATCCCGTCGAGTACGACGGATGCGTAGGGGTGCTAATACCTTCCCTTCGCATAACCGACTCCCGATCCCATTCTCTTTGGTCGCGAGACCATGTCTTTTCCTAGGTTTACTTCGAGCGTTTCCTTTCCCTCTTTTGGGATAAATAACGCACGGTGGCGGCTCTGTTGTGTCTTGTTTCCCGCCGGTTTTTCGCGTAATGCGACAGCTGGCGACTCTGCTGGGGATTTAGAGAAGTTGACCTGTGCTGGTCCATCTTCCCTAAGCGAGTCTCTCCTAGCGCTCTCTAGGTTGGGGTTTTGGTTGCTTTGTGTTGTGTTTGTTTATTGCATTCATTATTTACTGTTTGCATTCATTGTCTATTGTTTGCATTTATGTTTGTAATTATGTTTGCATTCATATTCATCTGTTCACCTGGCTGGTTGTCTGTTTCTCTCTGTTGGGGTGGGAGTTACAAGAGGTAAAAGGCCCAATACCCAGGCTATGAGTGAAATCTAGGATACTTAGGAATAGAGTGATTCATGGGAAGCGGGTGGTATTGCGCCACTTAGCGGAACATTGATATCACGAGCAGTTCAGACCCTGGTGGGACATTATCGTTACATACTTCGGGTGTGTATATGATGATGTTCTGCGAAAGGTTATTTATGCTGCGTTTCTCTCGACCTTACCCTGGCCTAGATGACACCCGTGAGTGGGGAGGGAATGATCATTATTACAGGTACAGTTGGTAACTTGTTGGTGACTTGTTGGTGACTTGTGATCCTGTTGGTGACTACTGGTTCAGAATTTTGGGGTCTCAGATGACTTTGGGTTTCAGATGAATTTGTGGTTCCGAGTTCAAGCCGAAGCTTTGATCCTGTGTTCTGAGAGACACAGCCAACCAGTCGTGTCTGCATCATTTGCATCATAGCATATTTATTTTTCAAAAGAAACGCAATAAAAAAATACAAAAAAAAAAAGAGAAAAGAAAAGAAAAAGAAAAAAAACTAATCCCTGCATGCATATCATTTCTCAGGTACATTCCAGAGCTTGTTCACTGATAGAGATGGCAACAGTCCCAGAGTTGAAGCGGAAGACTTGTTCCTACAGCTTTCACCGTGAACCTTTGACGTCTCTGATTGAGTTGAGTAACCTTATGACCAGTGGTAACCAGAAGGGGTTTGTTGACCAGTATGGAGATATTCTGACACTGTTGAAGATGGTAGTCGATCCGGTGCCGTTGCAGACTCTTCTACAGTTCTATGACCCAGAGCTTCATTGTTTCACCTTTCAAGATTACCAGTTAGCGCCTACTCTTGAGGAGTACTCCATTCTGCTGAGTGTCCCGGTCCGGTATCAGGTTCCTTTCTTGGATGTGCCCAAGGAGGTTGATTTCAGAGTTGTTGCCAGAGCTCTCCATTTGGGTATCAAGGAAGTCAGTGATAGTTGGAAGTCCAGTGGGGATGTTGTAGGTTTACCTTTGAAGTTTCTGTTGAGGGTAGCTAGAGAAGAAGCAGAGAAGGGAAGTTGGGAAGCCTTTCATGCTCAGTTGGCCGTCATGATCTATGGGATCGTCCTGTTTCCGAGTATGCCCAATTTTGTTGACTATGCTGCAGTCAGTATTTTCATTGGAGGAAATCCAGTTCCTACTCTGTTGGCTGACACTTATTATGCTATTCACAGTAGGCATGGTAAGGGTGGAGCTATCAGGTGTTGTCTCCCGCTTTTGCTCAGATGGTTCTTGTCTCTTCTGCCAGTCAGTGGACCTTTTGTGGATGCTCAGAGCACGCATAAGTGGACTCAGAGGGTTATGTATCTTACTTCCTATGATATCAGATGGCAATCTTACCGGATGGATGTGCGTAACGTCATTATGAGCTGTGGAGGATTCCGTAATGTGCCACTCGTAGGGACCAGGGGTTGCATCAATTACAACCCGGTTCTTTCTCTTCGCCAGTTGGGGTTTGTGATGAAGGGAAGACCACTTGAGGCTGAGGTAGCTGAAAGTGTGTATTTTGAGAAGTAGAGTGACCCGGCTAGATTGGAGCAGATAGGGAAAGCTTGGAAGTCTATCGGTGTGAAGGATGGATCTGTCTTAGGGAAGAAGTTTGCCGTTGCTATGCCCGATTACACTGATTGGGTCAAGGAGAGAGTAGAAACTTTGTTGTTACCCTACGATAGGATGGAGCCGTTGCAGGAGCAACCACCTTTGATCCTTGCTGAGAGTGTGCCTGCGGAGCACTACAAGCAAGCCCTGATGGAGAATCGCCGTTTGAGAGGGAAGGAGCAAGATACCCAGATGGAGTTGTACAAAGCCAAAGCTGATAGGTTGAACTTGGCTCATCAACTCAGAGGAGTGCGAGAAGAAGATGTTAGCAGACTGAGAAGCAAGAAGAGATCCTACGAGGAGGTGGAGAGCATGTTAGATGCAGAACACCGGGAGTGCTTGAGGTTGCAGAGAGTTGAGGCCAGCTATCAGAAGAAGATCAGAGACTTGGAGAAGCAACTCAGAGATAAAGGCATCCAGTTGAAGAAGGAAGTAGACTTGAGACAGGCATCAGAGAACCGTCTTGGAGGAGAAGTCTTAGAGCTTAGAAGACAGTTGAAGGAGAAGATTACCCCTCTACCAGAATGTTCAGAATGCACACTGTTGATAGACCAGTGCCATTACCTGAAGACCCTCATTCCAGAAGACCGTCTGTCTTAGTTTGTATCTTTGTTTGTGTTTTGTTGAGAATCACCTCCAGGCTTGTAGGATGGGATTCATCTGTTTATACTCCGTCTTTGGATCTTCATTGTTGAGAATCACCTCCAGGCTTGTTGGATGGGATTCATTTCTTTGTACTCTGTTTATGCGAATTTTCTGTTGACTCGGTGGTATTGACCTTTTTACCCTTATGTATAGATAAGGTTGTCAGTATTTCCCTGTTGTTCTCATTTTCCTTGTATTTGTTTGTTCTTTTGTTGCTGCAGGTTGCCATCTTTTCAGGATGGGTCAGGCTCTTTGAATGCCTGAGAAATGAGCATATCATGTGCATCATACGCATCATTAGCATCATACTCATATCATTTCGCATAATAGGTGTTCTTGGTCGTGGCTTCTCACTCTGGTTCCTGTTTTAGGCAGGATAGCTGATCAACGTCCGCACCGCTACTCAACAAGACTGAATCAACAGAGAGGTATGGATCAAGTTCAAGCAGAGTTGGCTGAGATGAAGGCTAACATGGCCCAGTTTATGAATATGATGCAAGGGGTTGCGCAAGGTCAAGAAGAACTTCGAGCCATGGTTCAGAGACAAGAGGCTGCAATTCCACCGGTCAACCATGCTCCGCCAGAGGGAGGCCCAATCAATGATAACAATGTTGCTGCTGCTGTACCCATCAACAACTATGCTACAGGTGATGAGTTGGGGGGAATTCGAATCAACGGTCAACCTATTGTTCCAGATGCCGCTAATGCCAGAGCAGTCCGTGCCCCGGCCCGTAATCCTGTTCCGATTGTTGACAGACAAGAGGATATGTTTACTCTGATCAGTGAAGACGAAGATGTTCTGGGAAGAGTTGACGAGAGGGATCGTAAGGTTGATGCCCTTGCTGAGAAGATCCGTGCTATGGAATGTCAGAATTCTCTTGGTTTTGATGTTACCAATATGGGATTGGTGGAAGGTTTGAGAATCCCTCACAAGTTCAAAGCACCGTCCTTCGATAAATACAACGGTACTTCTTGCCCTCGCACCCATGTGCAGGCTTATTATCGAAAAATCTCTGCGTATACTGATGATGAAAAGATGTGGATGTATTTTTTCCAAGATAGTCTATCTGGGGCTTCTTTGGACTGGTACATGGAATTGAAGAGAGATTCTATCCGCTGTTGGAGAGATCTGGGTGAGGCCTTCTTGAGGCAATACAAACACAACATGGACATGGCACCGAGCCGGACTCAGCTGCAGAGTCTTTGTCAGAAATCCAATGAAAGCTTCAAGGAGTACGCCCAGAGGTGGCGTGAATTGGCTGCTAGAGTTCAACCCCCTATGCTGGAGAGGGAGTTGACAGATATGTTTATCGGTACTCTTCAAGGTGTGTTTATGGACCGGATGGGGAGCTGCCCATTCGGTAGTTTTTCTGATGTTGTCATTTGTGGAGAGAGGACTGAGAGCTTGATTAAAACTAGGAAGATCCAAGATGCTGGTTCCTCTTCTTCTAAGAAGCCGTTTGCTGGGGCACCTCGTCGAAGAGAGGGTGAAACTAATGCTGTTCAACACCGCAGAGATCAGAACAGAATTGAATACCGTCAAGCTGCTGCAGTAACCATTCCGGCACCTCAACCTCGTCAACAACAACAACAAAGAGTTCAACAACCGCAACAACAACAACAACAGCAACGTCCGTATCAGCCCAGACAAAAGATGCCTGATCGACGTTTTGATTCGCTACCCATGTCGTACGCCGAACTACTCAGGTTGGGGATGGTTGAGTTGCGTACAATGGCTCCGCCTACAGTATTGCCTCCTGGGTACGACGCCAACGTCCGTTGTGACTTTCATTCTGGGGCACCAGGGCATCATACTGAGAAGTGTCGGGCTCTCCAGCACAAGGTCCAAGATTTGATCGATGCCAAAGCAATCAACTTCGCTCCAGTGCCTAACGTCGTAAACAACCCTATGCCTCAGCATGGTGGGCATAGAGTGAACAATATTGAGGGGAAAGAAGCTGAAGATCTGGTTGTTAATGTTGATGATGTTCAGACTTCTCTGCTAGTTGTGAAGGGCCGTCTGCTGAATGGAGGTGTCTACTCGGGTTGTGATGAGGATTGTTTGGGCTGTGCAGAATCTGAGAATGGTTGCGACCAGTTAAAGGCCGGTATCCAGGGTATGATGGACGAGGGTTGTTTGCAATTTGGTAGGGCTGTAAAAGATCGTGGAACAGTGTCAACTATCACCATTTACTTTAAACCGTCTGAAGAACGTGGACAAAGGGTCGTTAGTGCACCTGCAGCGAATGGTACCCCAGTTACCATTTCCGTGCCTGTAACCATCAGTGCTCCAACTACTATCGTTGCGTCTGGAAGAAGGGCTGTTGAGAATAGTAGAGCCGTGCCGTGGAAGTATGATAATGCTCACCGCAGTTACAGAAGGGCAGAAAGTCAGACGAGGCCAGTGAATCAAACTCCAGTGACAATTGGTTTACCGAATAGAGTTCCTGCAACTGTTGGTCCGGCTGTGGATAATGTGGGGGGTCCAGGAGGTTTTACCAGAAGCGGTCGTCTGTTCGCACCGCAGCCTTTGAGGGACAATAATGCTGAGGCTCTCGCCAGAGCAAAGGGTAAGCAAGCTGTGGTTGAGGAAGAGCCTGTCCAGAAGGAAGCGCCCGAGGGGTCATTTGAGAAGGACGTGGAGGAGTTTATGAAGATAATCAAGAAGAGCGACTACAAGATTGTAGATCAGTTGAATCAAACTCCGTCCAAGATTTCTATACTTTCACTGTTGATGTGCTCTGAGGCACACCGTAATGCCTTGCTGAAGATGTTGAATCTGGCTTACGTGCCTCAGGAGATTTCTGTCAATCAACTGGAGGGTGTGATGGCCAATGTGAGCACCAGGCATGGTGTAGGATTCACCAACCTGGACTTACCGCCTGAAGGGCGGAACCATAACAAAGCCTTGCACATCACCATGGAGTGCAAGGGGGCAGTGTTGTCTCACGTATTGGTAGACACCGGGTCGTCGCTGAATGTGTTGCCTAAGCAGATTCTGAGGAAGATTGATGTGGAAGGGTTTGTGCTTAATCCCAGTGACCTGATCGTTCGTGCTTTCGACGGATCCAAACGTTCTGTGTGTGGGGAAGTTACCTTGCCTGTGAAGATAGGTCCTGAGGTATTTGATATCATCTTCTATGTTATGGACATCCAGCCCGCCTATAGTTGTTTATTGGGGCGTCCATGGATTCATGCAGCAGGGGCACTCTCGTCGACTCTCCATCAAAAGCTCAAGTATGTCTGGAACGGTCAGATTGTGACTGTGTGCGGTGAAGAAGAGATTCTGGTGAGTCATCTATCCTCGTTCAAGTATGTTGAGGTGGATGGCGAGATCCACGAAACCTTATGTCAGGCGTTTGAGACTGTGGCTCTTGAGAAAGTGGCGTACGCTGAACAGAGGAAGCCAGGTGCTTCAATTACTTCTTACAAGCAGGCTAAGGAGGTTGTTGATTCTGGCAAAGCTGAAGGCTGGGGCAAGATGGTGGACTTGCCTGTTAAAGAAGACAAATTTGGCGTTGGTTATGAGCCTCTCCAAGCAGAGCAGAATGGTCAAGCGGGTCCGAGTACCTTTACCAGCGTTGGGCTGATGAATCATGGCGACGTCTCTGCAACCGGTAGTGAAGACTGTGACAGTGATTGTGATTTGGACAACTGGGTTCGCCCGTGTGCACCAGGGGGGTCTATCAACAATTGGACGGCTGAAGAAGTGGTTCAAGTTACTCTTCTGACAGAGTAATTTTCTGTTGTTTTGTCATTTTTGCATGAAAATCCTACGTTCTGCCCAAGGCGTAGTGGTTCATTGTAGGGCCTCATCATGTTTTAATAATTATCATTAATGAAGGACATTTTTTGAAATCAAACTTTGTGATCCCTGTCTTTCAATTTTTTTGTTTTCATCTTTTTCAAAAACAATAAAAATGGCAATGTTTTTGTTTTTTGTGACTTTATTGAACTCTTTTTCTAAAACAAAGCATTAAACATGCAGAAGCGATCTTATGGCATTCACTATGAACAGTTCTGTTATGGCTCAGTATGATTTCGACAATCCCATCTACCAAGCTGAAGAGGAGAGTGAGGAAGACTGTGAACTCCCTGCAGAATTGGTCAGATTACTGAAGCAGGAGGAAAGGGTCATCCAACCTCATCAGGAGGAGTTGGAGGTTGTTAATTTGGGTACTGAGGACGCCAAAAGAGAAATCAAGATTGGGGCTGCTTTAGAGGACTCTGTCAAGAGGAGGCTGATTGAGATGCTGAGAGAATATGTGGAGATATTCGCCTGGTCATATCAAGATATGCCTGGTTTGGATACAGACATTGTGGTGCATCGATTACCTCTTAGGGAAGGATGTCCTTCGGTCAAGCAGAAGCTTCGTAGAACGAGTCCTGACATGGCAACTAAGATCAAGGAAGAGGTTCAGAAGCAGTGGGATGCAGGTTTTTTGGCTGTTACAAGTTATCCCCCGTGGGTGGCCAACATCGTTCCTGTGCCGAAGAAGGATGGTAAAGTCAGAATGTGTGTCGATTACCGGGATTTGAATAGAGCGAGTCCGAAAGATGATTTCCCATTACCTCACATTGATGTATTGGTTGATAATACGGCTCAATCCTCGGTATTCTCTTTCATGGATGGTTTCTCTGGATATAATCAGATCAAGATGGCGCCAGAGGACATGGAAAAGACGACATTCATTACACCTTGGGGCACGTTCTGCTATAAGGTGATGCCATTTGGGCTAAAGAATGCTGGTGCTACCTATCAGAGGGCAATGACGACTCTTTTTCATGACATGATGCACAAAGAAATTGAAGTGTACGTAGATGATATGATTGCGAAGTCGCAGACAGAAGAGGAGCACCTGGTTAATTTGCAGAAGCTGTTTGATCGGTTGAGAAAGTTCAAGCTGAGGTTGAATCCGAACAAGTGTACGTTTGGGGTGAGATCAGGAAAGCTTTTAGGCTTCATTGTCAGTGAGAAAGGGATTGAGGTTGATCCAGCGAAAGTCAAAGCTATTCAAGAGATGCCTGAACCGAAAACGGAGAAGCAAGTCCGTGGGTTTTTAGGGAGGTTGAACTACATTGCAAGGTTCATATCACATCTAACAGCCACGTGCGAACCAATTTTCAAACTGCTCAGAAAGAATCAGGCGATCAAGTGGAATGATGATTGTCAGAAAGCTTTTGACAAGATAAAAGAGTATTTACAGAAACCTCCAATCCTTATACCTCCAGTTCCAGGGAGACCTTTGATAATGTACCTGTCAGTGACTGAGAACTCGATGGGGTGTGTATTGGGACAACATGACGAGTCTGGTCGAAAAGAGCATGCCATATACTACCTTAGCAAAAAGTTTACCGACTGTGAAACAAGATATTCACTGCTCGAGAAAACTTGTTGTGCTTTGGCCTGGGCTGCTCGCCGACTGAGGCAGTATATGTTGAACCATACTACTCTGTTGATTTCTAAGATGGATCCAGTAAAGTACATCTTTGAGAAACCAGCTCTCACCGGACGCGTTGCTCGTTGGCAGATGATTCTAACAGAATATGATATTCAGTACACGTCACAAAAGGCCATCAAAGGTAGTATTCTGTCAGACTACCTCGCCGAGCAACCGATTGAAGATTATCAGCCGATGATGTTTGAATTCCCTGATGAAGACATCATGTATCTTAAGATGAAAGATTGCGAAGAGCCTCTTGTCGAGGAAGGACCGGATCCAGATGACAAATGGACACTGATGTTTGATGGGGCTGTGAATATGAACGGTAATGGTGTTGGGGCAGTATTGATCAATCCTAAAGGTGCTCATATACCTTTTTCTGCCAGATTGACGTTTGACGTCACCAACAACGAAGCTGAGTATGAGGCTTGTATCATGGGGATAGAAGAAGCCATTGATCTAAGGATCAAAACTCTTGACATATTTGGAGATTCCGCTCTAGTGATCAATCAAGTCAACGGAGATTGGAATACGAACCAGCCGCATTTAATTCCGTATAGAGATTACACCAGAAGAATACTGACGTTCTTCAAGAAGGTGAAGTTGTATCATGTCCCCCGGGATGAGAATCAAATGGCTGATGCTTTGGCAACTTTGTCGTCTATGATCAAAGTTCATTGGTGGAATCATGTGCCACATGTTGCGGTGAATCGACTCGAGAGGCCTGCGTATGTGTTTGCAGCCGAGTCTGTTGTGATTGATGAGAAGCCGTGGTATTATGACATCAAGAACTTCCTCAAGACTCAGGAGTATCCTGAAGGTGCGTCGAAGAATGACAAGAAAACCCTGAGGAGGCTAGCTGGAAGCTTCTATTTGAATCAGGATGATGTGCTGTATAAGAGAAACTTTGACATGGTCTTGCTCAGATGCGTGGACAGACCCGAGGCGGACATGTTAATGCAGGAAGTTCATGAAGGTTCCTTCGGTACTCATGCCGGCGGACATGCAATGGCTAAGAAGTTGTTGAGAGCGGGTTATTACTGGATGACTATGGAATCCGATTGTTTCAAGTATGCTCGGAAGTGCCATAAGTGTCAAATTTATGCTGATAAGGTGCATGTACCACCAAGCCCTCTGAATGTCATGAATTCGCCTTGGCCGTTTGCCATGTGGGGCATTGATATGATTGGAAAGATTGAGCCTACTGCTTCGAATGGACATCGCTTCATCCTGGTTGCGATTGACTATTTCACCAAATGGGTGGAAGCAGCTTCCTATGCTAACGTTACCAAACAAGTGGTTACCCGGTTCATCAAGAAAGAAATCATATGTCGTTATGGAGTTCCTGAGAGAATCATCACTGACAATGGTTCGAATCTCAACAACAAGATGATGAAAGAGCTTTGTAAAGATTTCAAGATTGAGCATCACAATTCTTCTCCTTACAGACCGAAGATGAATGGTGCTGTAGAAGCGGCAAACAAGAATATCAAGAAGATTGTGCAGAAGATGGTCGTCACGTACAAGGATTGGCATGAGATGCTGCCTTTCGCTTTGCATGGGTACCGTACCTCAGTACGTACGTCGACCGGGGCAACCCCTTACTCCCTTGTGTATGGTATGGAAGCTGTCTTACCTATTGGAGTGGAGATTCCTTCCCTGAGAGTTTTATTGGATGTCAAGCTGGACGAAGCCGAGTGGATTCGTACAAGGTTTAATGAGTTAAGCCTTATCGAGGAGAGACGGCTAGCAGCTGTGTGTCATGGGCAGTTGTATCAGCGAAGGATGAAGCGAGCCTTTGATCAGAAAGTGCGTCCTCGAAGCTATCAGATAGGTGATCTAGTCTTGAAGAGGATCCTCCCTCCCGGTGCAGATAACAGGGGCAAGTGGACTCCTAATTATGAAGGTCCATATGTTGTGAAGAAGGTCTTCTCCGGTGGAGCCTTGATGCTTACAACTATGGATGGTGAAGATTTCCCGTCTCCTGTTAACTCAGATGTAGTCAAAAAATACTTCGCATAAATTGACCCGCTGGACAAAAAGAAAAAAAAGAGTCCAGGCAAAAATGGGCATCCCGGCGAACCAAAAAAAAAAAACAGAAAGAAAAGGTTCGGGCAAAAATTAGGGATAAAATGAAAAGAATTTGTACACCCGGTAAGTCGAAAACCCGCAAGGGCGGCTTAGGCAAAAATGGGTATCCCGGTGGATTGAAAACCCGAAAGGGCGATCCAGGCAAAAGTTAGGGATTAAAGCGAAGACTACAGTCTGAGTTGTCTGTACTTCATCGAGCTTTGTCGTCTGCCATCTCGAAAGATGTGATCCGTCCAGTCATTCTTCTCAGAAAGCAAGGAGTTGGGAGGAAAACTGATGATCTGTGGGTTATAACAGAATTGGGAAATAGTGGATGCCGTGTTCACGTTGCCATTAGGATAGATTTTTCCTTTTACGCGCAATTACCTCTTTCTAGGAATTGCCTCCCAATGTATTTACCTTTTTAGGCACATTTTCAGTCAATAAAAGTCGTTATTCAGATAAATGGCTCTTTTGTTTTTATTTTTACTGTTTTGTTTGCAAAAATGTCCGAATTTTTGATAAGCATTGCATATAAGAACATGAAGGCTACACAATAATGTGCAGAAAGACAAAACATTTGAAAATCATTTTGAATGTTGAGGACACTTGAGCGTATCTTGTCCATGTATCCCCTGGGGGCATTTTGTTGTTTTTCAGGTTGGCATCTGTGAGGACGTTTTCTCAACAGATATTTTCCCCCAAGCAAGTTTGGAAGCTATCAGAGCTATGTTCCCCTGCGGAGACGTCTGTGGATAGTGCCTTCTATTCCCCAACGGATCTAAGGATTGCCTATCCCCAGCAGGCCTGTGTTTGCCGATTTCCTCCCCGAGTGAGGTAGGTTCATTGAAATTTATCTCCAGCATTTATCCTATCTGTGGACTGAAGGATATCCCCGGCGGAGTTTACCCTTCCCCCAGCAGCAGTGCTATTCTCCAACATGAGTGTGAAGTCGCTTCGCCATTCCCCAAGCAGAGTTCCCCGCAGAACATTTCCCCAAGAGGAGTCTCCCCACAGAGTTGGAGTATCCGATCGTTTTGGCTCCCTAGCCAGGGTTCATTCGCATTTTGCATGTAGTAATCATTGCATCCCCAAAATGCGTAGCATTTCCATTCATAAATGGAGCATTACGCCATAGAAAAAATTCAAACATATGCATTCATGTGTTCAAAACCCCATCAGACCGTATCCCCGACAGAGGCGGATCATTTTGCTCAACATCAGCACAGCACGTCTGCTACAGTTGCTTTGACAACAATTGGTGTTGATAATCCCCATAGAGGTTTATTTCCTCATCCGTTGGTGAAAAGAAAGCCTGCTTCTCCCCAGTGAGACCCCCTGCAAGTGTTCAGCCTTGCCCTGTCATCCTGTAAATGTCAGTATCCTGTCAGCACCCGCGTGTGTTGTTTCTTTGATGTCGGTAAACACCATCTTTCGGGGATTCCCAGTCATGCGTAAGTGTCTGGTTTTCTTTTGATGTCTGTAAACATCATCTTTCGATGTTCGTAACGTCGTCATCCCTTCCCTAGTGAAGATTTCTCCTCTCCGTTGGTGTCGATAAACGTCGAGTTTTTCCCGATCATCCGTTGATGATTCGTTTGTGTTCGCTCTTCCCAGAAGAGTTTCCTCCTCTTCGTTGGTGTCGATAAACGTCGAGTTTTTCCTAGTCATCCGGTGATGTCTAGTTGTACCCTCCCCATGTGGACTGACCTCTCCGTTGGTTTCGATAAACGACGAGTTTTTCCCATTCGTCCGTTGACGTCTGTTTGTGTTTCTCTTTTTCCCATTCATCTGTAAATGTTTGGTCGATATTTTTGGTGTCTGTAAACATCATCTTTCGATGTCTGTAAACGTCGAGTTTTCCCATTCATCAGTAAATGTCTGGTCGATCTTTTTGGTGTCCATAAACATCATCTTTCGATGTCTGTAAACGTCGAGTTTTCCCATTCATCTGTAAATGTCTGGTCGATCCTTTTGGTGTCTGTAAACATCATCTTCCGATGTCTGTAAACGTCGAGTTTTCTCCCATTCATCCGTCGATGTCTGGTCGAGTCCTCCCAGTCATTCATTAATGTCTGGTTACCTCTCCGTCGGTTTCGATAAACGTCGAATTTTTCCTGGTCGTCCCCAGTTGTTTACCTCTCCGTTGGTCTTGGTAAACGTTGAGTTTTTCCCATTTCGTCCGTTGACGTATGGATGTATCCCTTCCAGTCATTCATTAATGTCTGGTTACCTCTCCGTTGGTCTTGGTAAACGTCGAGTTTTTCCTAGTTGTCCGTTGGCATCTAGTTGTGATTTCTTCTCCCATTCATCGTCGTTGCGATGTCTGGATGTGGCCGTACCCTTTGAAAAATATACCCAGTAATAAATATCAAATCCCAGTGGACGTTTCCATTGGTGGATCCCTGTATTGTGCAAATTCTACGGTTCTTGGTATTCAATCCCTGTTTACCCTGAAAGTCTGACAGCCGTTGCTCTCATCCATTCGGGTTCCCAGCTGATTGAATAGGGGCAGCTGTAGCACCTCAAATTTGCACCCATCATTGTACATACATTTTCATACTAGGTCATAGCATATCATGGTCCATTGCATAGCATTGCATTGCCTCTGTTGCCTCAAGTGCAAGCCAATCAAGAAATTAGGTCAAACTGGTCAGGAGATCAGTCAACCAAGCAAGCAAGCACAATTCTCAAGGAGCCAAGGCCCTA
Organism: Lathyrus oleraceus; assembly: GCF_024323335.1. Lineage (NCBI taxonomy): Eukaryota > Viridiplantae > Streptophyta > Magnoliopsida > Fabales > Fabaceae > Lathyrus > Lathyrus oleraceus. The sequence goes on from NC_066585.1 coordinate 182,872,040, forward strand.
GGGTTGGTCCAACATGTTCACATGACTTGGGGATCCATTTGAAGTGATTTGGTCAAGGATTGGATGTTCAGAAATCATCAGTCAATGCACAATCAGTCAGAAACCCTAAAAGTCAACTGTTGGTCAACTGTCCATTTAATCAGTGATTTGATGATGGAAATTGGTTTGAGAGGTTTCATTCATGTCCAAATAGTCCTCATATATCATGTCAAACACCATCATGGAAGAATTTGAAGCCAGATCAGAAATTTCCAAAAATGGAAACTGGACCTGTAACTGAAACTTACCAAAAATGGAAAGTCTTGATCCTCAAACTTACATCATGATATGAGCTTCAAATGAATTTTTTCCCAACATGAAAGTTGAAGATCTTGTTCTCCCATTTCCAAAAAGTCCAAGAACACTCAATTCCCATGTATGGTTGGCAAGTTATGATCGAATCGATTTCAGAAATCTTGAACTTCAAAAGGCCATATCTCCCAAACCATTTGGCCAATTTGGGTGGGGTTTTTTCCTACAAGTCACATTTGATCCCCTCTTTCCAAAAATATAAATTTCATACACCAAAACCTTGCCAATCAAAATGGCATTTTTTGACTTGTCTCATTTAAATTCAAGTTTGACCAAGGGTTGACTTTTTGATATAATCATTTTCTCACCATTTGGCCAATTGAAATAGCTTAGAAATTTGGTTTTGGTCATGTTACAAAGTCAAAATTATGCAGTACATACAGCCCATGCTAGTTTGCTTGAACATTGGAAGAAAAGTACACTTTCACCATATCTATCCATACTTTCATGAACCATACTTGGTACCTTCAAACAGAATTTCAGGAGATGATTTTCTGTCACTTAGTAACCCTAGTTGCTGCCAAAAAACAACAGGATGGACATTCTCCAAAAACTTCACTTTGGCACTTTTGCAAAAATCTGTCAAAGAGCTTCTAAAAGAAAAAAACCTTGCCATGCTTGGTACTTCTCATAGCAGACATACACCATCATTTTCTGTCAAAGGAGAACACTAATGGCAGCCACATTTGACAGCAAGAAGCATTACTTCACTCATTCTCAAAAAATCACATTCTTGGCATTTTCAAAAACCAGTCAGGAACTCAAAGAGAACTAAGCCTTGCATTGTTATTTTCACCATCCTTTCATCATTTTGAAACCACTAGCAGCCACACAAACCACTTGGTCTGAACAGAAATCTCACTCTCTCTCAAACTCATTTTTTGGCCATTCTCCAAAATCTTCAAAAACTTCAAAAGAACTGGACTTGGAGATTGTTGGTACATCATCCAAACACCTTTCTAAACTCATTGCAATCACTTTTTCACACCTGTAAGCACCTTTTCTAGCACTGTTTTAAAGAGGCATCAGCCATGGCAGAGTTTGTATGAGGCCAAACCAAGCATCCACAAGCCAAAGGACCTTCACCAATCATCATTTGGAGGGCCTTGCTTCATCTGTTTCACTTCAAATCCACCAAATACCAACTGTATCGCCATTGCCTTGCTGATTTGGTAAATTTTCGAGTTCCATTATTCTTAAAATTATCACATGTTTTGGATAGGTCTCTTGATGCTGATTTCATGGATGTTTGTGTTTTTAAAAATGGTTAAGTAATGGTTGAGTTATGTTGAGTTAAAGTTTCACATCCAAACTTGTTTTTGATTATTTCTCTTTGTTTAACTTGATTTGATGAAATTGGAGTTTGGAATGTTGATGTGTGTTGCTCAATGATCATGTCTGTGTATTCAATTGAATTTTCTGAAAAAAATTGTTGAGCACGAATTGGGAAGAGATGAACATGGTTCCTGTAGCAAAAACCCTAATTTATCCAAACCCTGCCCAGATTTTCTGTGTCCCTTTCACACGTCGCATGGCCTTGGTCTACTGACCAATCAAATTATTTCATTTTCTGGCCCTAAACGACCGCGTCTGATTAAGTGGGAGGAGGAATTACAAAAATGCCACCCCCGGGCCCCATGTCACATTGAACCATGTTATTTTTTCCATTTTTATTTCATTTGTGATCTTCATCTTACAAAAATCATAACTTGTTCAATTTTGATCCAAATTTAATGGGATTTTTTGTGTTGTGTTCATCATGATCTCTACCTTTTTATCACATTTTTTCCAGAATTTTGTGATCAATGGATTTTAATTGGTGTTAGGGTTTGTGACATGTGACCAATTTTTGTACACTTTGCCAAAACATTTGTGAAATGGTGATACTTTATCCAATGGCTCCCAAATTTTTTATGCTTAAACTAGACACACTCATGGTGATTTTGGTGTAGAGTTTGTGAATTTATCATTGCTGGTTTGTGAGATATGAATTTTTGAATTAGGGTGTGACAATTTGTGTCACACCATTGATGTCCAACTTCATGATTTTCATTACCATGCTTCTTGACCTCCAATTGATCTGATTTTTTGCATGAACCTACTCTTGTATGTCTAGTTTACATGGGAATTTTCTTGGATTTATTTGTGGCATTTCCTAATTGTTTGGGATTTTCTCCCCTGTCTAGTCATATGTTGACTTTTTGTGACACTTGTTCCCATTTCATTTGTGAAATTCTCATACTTTATTGGATGGACATGAAATTTTACATGAGATAACTAGACATCCTCATCTTTGCCATGGTTTTAGTCCCATTCATTTATCATACACCATCCCTGATTTATGATTTTTCTAAGTTGATGCATGTTTGGTTGACTTCTTTGAGCATGTTCAAAATTGCTTTGACTTTCTGATTTTCATTGACTGCCTTCCACTTGTCCAAATGGGATGAAATTTGACATGCTTACCATGCTGTGGGTTGTGATTGATCATGATTTATTTGGTGATTTTTGGAAATGTTTGAGATTGCTTTTGAGTTAAGTCTTGCTGTTGACTTCTATGAGCTTCTGTTTGCCATGCTTTGATTTCTTTTGCTTATAAAATGATGATGATGCATGATATGAACATGAAACCAATTGGGTTTGTTCCTTAAATGTTTAAACTTGACTTTGATTGGGCATTGCTTGCTGTTTTGACTTTTTCATTCCTTTTTGACCCTAGGCTTGTCCTAGTGGTCCTGTTACTCACTTTTGAGCTTGTGTTTTCAGGTTGACCAACAAATGACCAATGAGACCAATTCTTTTTGATTGAGCTTGTTTAGATATCATTGTCTAACTTGTTTGTTTTGTAGGTGGCTTGTCTCCCATGCCTTAAGCCTTGTGCCTGGCACATTCACTTGCTTGTGTTGACTGGTTGACATCTGTTTCACTTTGATTTAACTTTGATTTGTATACTGATCTGTTTGACCATTTCAGGTACCTTTAGTTGCTTAGTTCTTTGAACTTGCTTGGCTTTGCTTGTATAAGCAATTTGCATTGAGGTACGCTTCTAACTTCATGTAGTCTGGAAGACCTGGCCTGTTACTTGGCCAGGCAACTGTCTGAAGTCCTCCTTAAGAGGCAATGTTTGTGATTGTTTAATTTTGTCCTTGCATAGAGTCAAAGACCTCCTAAGTGAAGAGGCAATTGGCAGAACCCAAGGGATATGCAACCTATCCCCTGCTATTCAGTGTGTCATCTGTTTTGCTCACACCACTGTGTTGATGCATTGCAGATACAAACCCAAGATCTTGTGCAATTGCACAATTGAGTCAGTTTTAAATGTGTAGAAGGGTTCCCACTTTCTGAACCCACACATTCTTGTCTTAAGCTCTCCCAGGCCAGGGATAAGAGCTGTGAAGTCTTATCTTCACTCACCTTTCATCTGCTTCACCTTAGCCCCTCAATGGCAAGGTTAAGAGCACATTCACCCAGTTCCAAAGGTTTGTTTGTTGAGGTTGATATGACCCCTCGACTAAAACCTAACCCTTGTTTGAGCCACTTGCTTGTGTATAGTGTGTGCTATCTGTGCTTGTAGGATTGTTTGACTTGCTTCCTGTGCAAGTTAGTGTTTGTTTGACTTGCTTCCTGTGCAAGTTAGGTTTAGTTTAGACTTGCTTCCTGTGCAAGTAGGTTTTGCTTGGCTTGCTTCCTGTGCAAGTTAAGTGTGTGTGTGGCTTGCTTCCTGTGCAAGTCCTGACTAGGATAGGCTGGCTCCCTGTGCCAGTTAGCTAGAAACCTTAACTTAGGGATGATTTTGCATGATAACATCTAGGCTCGAGTCGTAGTCTCCCTAGTTGTGTCTCCCTCTGTTATCTGGTTAGGCTAGTCCTTTATCCCTCCGTAGGGGAACTACATCGCCCTGATCTTCATACCAGATGAAGTATGTAGGCAGGAGATTGAGCTGATCTCTCCGGGCGCCCTTTTTTCTTCTTGTGTGTGTCGTTTGACAGTTGCTAGGCTCGAGTGCCTGACTCCTTAGCAATTTGTTGTCTGTTTGTTTGTGTGTGTGCTTGACAGTTATAGGCTCGAGTCCCTGACTCCCTATTAATTTGTTGTGTTGTTGTGTGCTTGGAAGCTGATGTAAGTCCATCGAGTGGCATTTGGGTTCCAGTGTGGGTGTGTTTTGGTTCGGATGCTGATGTAAATCCAGCGATTGGCATTCAGGCTCCATGTTTGCCTTTGCCTGTGTTTGTTTGTGTGCGTGTCAGCCGAGCTACGAATGCTCTGATTCTCCTTCGTCCAAAGGAGATACGTATGCATAGGATGCGACATCCTAGCGAGCATGTGTCGTTTCCCCAGTCCGAACTACTTCGACTCTGATGTTTATGCCTGATAGACTAAGTAGGCCCAGGATACGATGTCCTGCCGAGTCAGTTTCAGTCAGTTTTCTTTTGTCTCTTTTCAGCCAGTGTGTGTGTGTGTGTGAGCAGCGTTTTAGCAACCATTTTCCTTCCTTTTGTGCGTGGATCCCGTCGAGTACGACGGATGCGTAGGGGTGCTAATACCTTCCCTTCGCATAACCGACTCCCGATCCCATTCTCTTTGGTCGCGAGACCATGTCTTTTCCTAGGTTTACTTCGAGCGTTTCCTTTCCCTCTTTTGGGATAAATAACGCACGGTGGCGGCTCTGTTGTGTCTTGTTTCCCGCCGGTTTTTCGCGTAATGCGACAGGTGGAAACAGAAATAATTATCATCCACGAGGATATAACTCGGTGGGGATTATGGAAGGAAAGATAAACACTTTCTGCTTAAGGAGCTGACTCTATATGGGGAGTTCAGACACCGACATCTGCTTGGGGAAATGTATTACCAACTAGCAGGGGATCGCAAACAAAGATATATGGCAAAGAATGCGATATGAATATCTGAATGTTTAAAAATTACATGCACACATGCGTAGTTTATGTATGATGAATGCCGACAAACAGACGTTTCTAACACCAACAAGTCCAGCGAATAAGTACACAAAAGTCCGGTACTACATCTCAAGGGATAAAGCCAGGATAACAAAGAGCGGCAGTTGTCCCAACTGGGGCAAAGTCATTGCACAGATGGACTCTGACATAGGGGCAACTCTACTAGGAAGTTATCCAAAGGGTCATCAAATACCGTATTACCAAAGAGATCACATCTGCTGAGGAGGAAAAGATGAATAATCTTTACCAAACATTATGCTTGAGAGAAAGCACCATTAAGAGGCTCCGGAGGAAGGGGACACCGACATGCCAGGAATGCGAACAATTGTCTTACCCTGTTGAGAATCTTACCATCCTCGGGAGAGCACTGCAGGCATCCACAGTATTCCTATGTCATTGTGGATGTTCACTTTGTTTAAAAACAAATTATGAAAAATTTGATAATTTAAAACAATGACATTTTTCAATTAAAACATGCAAAACATTTGTTGAATAGAAACAAATAAGAGTGCAAATAAATGGATAAAGGCTCAAATTTATTTGATGGAATGGTAGTCTGCAAATGGCAAGACTCCATAAATCTTTACAAATTTGAGATTGGTGATGTATATTGGAAAAGGTCTACATTGAACATAACGACCATTTCTCCACCAATTCTGAATCTGATGTATTCGAAGCTTTGGTTGATGATGAATGATCGAGAATCTCTGACGGATAACAATTGTAGAACAAAGTCTTGTCAGGATGCAGTTACTTGCCAAATCCCTATTTTTTGCCTAGATTGCCCCAGGGTGAGGTACTCAATCTAGCGGGATACATATTCACCTTTTTTTATATGTCTCTAACTTTTGCCTGGATCTCCCTTTCGGGTTTTCAATCCACCGAGACGCTCATTTTTGCCTAAGCCTCCTTTTCGGGTTTTCAACTTAGCGAGCTATTCTGTTTTTATTTTAGGCGAAGTATTTCTTAACTGCATCTGAATTCACATAACGAGTGAAATCCTCCCCATCCATAGTTGTAAGTATCAATGCACCGCCTGAAAAGGCTCTCTTGACAACATATGGACCTTCATAGTTTGGAGTCCACTTGCCCCTGGAATCGGGCGCGAAAGACAAGGCTTTCTTGTGCACAAGGTCACCTTCTCGGAACACACGAGGCTTGACCTTCTTATCAAAGGCTTTCTTCATTCTTTGTTGATATAATTGACCATGGCACATGGCAGTCAATCTCTTTTCTTCTATCAGATTCAACTGGTCATAATGACTCTGAACCCATTCAGCATCAGTCAGCTTGGCTTCCATCAAAACTCTCATCGATGGGATCTCCACCTCTACTGGGAGCACAGTCTCCATGCCATAAACGAGAGAGAAGGGGGTTGCCCCTGTTGAAGTGCGAATAGATGTACGATATCCATGTAAAGCAAACAACAACATCTCATGCCAATCTTTATACGTGACAACCATCTTCTGGATAATTTTCTTGATATTCTTATTAGCAGCTTCAACAACCCCATTCATCTTGGGTCTGTAAGGGGAAGAATTATGATGCGCAATCTTGAACTCACTACACAATTCTTTCATCATCTTGTTGTTCAAGTTAGATCCATTATCAGTAATGATCTTATCTGGCACACCATATCGGTGTCGCATCCGTGAAAAACAACCAGCGGGCTGAAACAAAACACAACACAGAGCCGCCACCGTGCGTTATTTATCCCAAAAGAGGGAAAGGAAACGCTCGAAGTAAACCTGGGAAAGGAAATGGTGTCGCGACCAGAGAGATGGGATCGGGAGTCGGTTACGCAAGGGGAAGGTATTAGCACCCCTCACGTCCATCGTACTCGACGGGATCCACGCTCTAAAAGAAAGAAAAGGTTGCTAAAACAAAACATCACACACACACACACCAAAGACAACACAGGTGGGGGAAAAGAGGAGAGGGCTCGCTAGGATATCGCATCCTATGCCTACGTATCTCGTCTGGAACGAGAATCAGAGTTGCCGTAGTTCGGCTCACGCACGCCAAACAGGACACACACAAACACAGGCAAACTTGGAACCCGAACGCCAGTCGCTGGACTTACATCGGCTTCCGAACCAAACAAACACAATCAGGATACGGACAGCCAATCGCTGGGCTTACATCCATATCCTGACGCACAAGAACAAACAAACAACAAGCTGCTAAGGAGTCAGGCACTCGAGCCTAGCAACCGTCAAGCAAACACACACAAAAAAGAAAAAAAAATGCCCGGAGAGACCTCGCACGGTCTCCTGCCTACGTACCTCATCTGGTATGAGGATCAGGGCGACGTAGTTCCCCTTAACAGGAGAGAAATTCTCACCTAACCAGATACAAAGGGTGACACACTACTAGGGAGCTGGACTCGAGCCTAGGCGTTATCATGCATCATTGCCCTATGTTATGGTTTCTACCTACTTGCACAACAGCAAGCTAATCCTAACCAGGAAGAAGCAAAGCATGCAACCATAAACAAAGCAAATCAAACATTCACAAGTAGCACACACTATATCCAGTCAAGTGAGGCTCAAACAAAGGGTCAGACTGCCAAGGCAAGTCATCTGTACAAGGGTGGTGTTAGCTCTTAACCCTGACATTGAGAGTCAGGGTGAAGCCAGATGAAAGGTGAGTGAAGATTAGACTTCACAGCTCTTATCCCTGGCCAGGGAGAGCTTCAGACAAAGGAGTGTGGGTTCAGAAAGGGGGAACCCTTCTACACTCAAGACTCTGACTCAACTGTACAATTGTACAAGATCTTGGGTTAATGTCCCAATGCATCAACACAGTGGTGTGAGCAGAGGGACGACTCAACAGAATAGCGGGAGATAGATTGCGTATCTCTCTTATCCGCCAATTGCCTTAATCAAGGTCTTTACCTGCTTGGGGACAAATTTAAACAATCACAAACATCGCCTCTTAAGGAGGACTTCAGACAGTTGCCTGGCCAAGTAACAGGCCAGGTCTTCCAGACTACATGGAGACAAGAGAGTCTACCTCAATTGGTTTATACAACCAAGCAGCAGCATAAAGCAAGTTCAAAGATGAACTGTTAGCGACTAAAGTACCTGAAATCAATCTAATTCAGTCAGTATACCAATCACCAAGTCAAAACAAACAGCATAAGAACCAACAGACAATGTATAATCAGACAATGCAATGTGCAAAGCACAATCAACTCAAGTGAGCCAAGCACAAGCTCAAGGCAAGTGAGCCAAGCATCCTACAAAACACACAAGTTAGTTCACAACAATTAACCAAATCAAACTCAATTAACTTGAAGCAATCTCCTTAAGGCATTTGCATCTCAACCTGAAACACAATTCAAAAGTGAGAAACAAGACCACTAGGACAAGCCTAGGGTCAAAAGGAGATGAAAAATCCAAAACAGCAAGTGAAAATCATCCAAAATCACAATCAATCAATTTAGAAACAAATCCACTTGGTCCCATGCTCATATCATTCATTATCATCATTTCATGAAAGAAAAGGCACAAAACATGCAATTTGCAACCTCAAAGGACCAAACAGAATGATCATCATCAAATCAATACCAAAACATTTCAATAAATTCCACAAAAATTCAAGTCTAAACAGAAGACACCCAATGAATAGCATATCAAATTTCAGCTCATTTGGACCAGAGGAAGTATGGAAATTAAATTCACTAAGTTCAGACATGTTCAAGCAAGCCAACACAAGGCATCAAAACAATCATCAACTTCCAATAATCATAAAACAGTGACAATACATGATAAATGAATGGGATCAAAACCATAATGACCTACAATGTGTCTAGAATTCACATGTCAAATTTCACACTCATCCAATTAACCATGAGGATTTCACAAATCAACTACAAACATGTGTCACAAAAAATCACAAAATGAGCAAACAGAAGAAAAAATTCCAATCAAATAGGAAATGCCACCAATAAATCCATAACAATTCACATGTATTCTTAACATCCATATGCTCAAACATGCAAAAATTCAATTCAATCCAATGTCCCTAAGCAAGGCAAATAAAATCATGAAGTTCATCAAGCATGGTGTGACACAAATTGTCACACCTCTAATAAAAAATTCATATCTCATCAACCAGGGATCCAAAAATTGCACACCATACATCAAAATCACCAGCAAAGAGTCCAGAACATGCACACAAAATTTCAAGCATTTCTATGGAAGCATCATCATTTTATGAGTGAAAAGGCAAAGCATATACACATGGCACACATCCAAACAATCCCTAGGCATTTTATTTTTTCACACGTGCACAAAAATCATAAAAATCACCATTAAAAACTACACATCACAAGGAGAATAATGCAAAAAACCTCACAAAATTTGGACAAGAAATGAATTAGTTATGGATTTTCTAAGTTCATGTGAATCAAAATGAAATAAAATGAAAAAGACAAAAGAAATAATGAAATGAATATTCTGAAAATGGCAATTCTGTAATTCTTAAGCCCGCGACCAAAACACGGTCGTTTCATTTAATTTGGTGGCGCTCTCTCAATGGCCAGTAGGTGGCGGTAAACACTAATTCGAATCAAGCCAGGGAAAAAACAGATCAAACACGTTCTTCATCATGTTCTTGCTCAAGAACATCTCAAATTTTCCAGAAAATGATCATGAACTAATCTCAACCAAAATAAACATGCTATACATCAAAATCACCGTCTAATCACGTACATCATGGATATGCCAATGGCTTGACCTAATTCCTATCATGCTAACCGGATCGAACGAAAAAAGGATTGAGCATCAAACTTTAAATCCAAATATCTCCTTCGATTCTCAACCAAAATCAAAACCACAAACAGCATTGCATTCTACATTGAAAGACCTATCATAACCATATCACAATTTAATCAATGAAGGAATTCGAAAATGCACCTTGTGATGATGGCAGTGATGAATCTGGACGTTTCAATGGCTAAAACACCAAAACAGTTGCAGTACAATGATGTGGAAGTTGAATGGAGTACAGGCCTTAGCTCAACAATGCTCCAGTTGCAAGAACCTTCGATTTTGCCATGAATGAACTTACTTCCAACAGTTGCGATTTTGCACTCTCCTGGCCTTGAATTAATGAAACAGTTCTTCCACAAGTCTTGTAGAAGATAGATCCAACAAGAATGATCGAAAATGATGAAGAATTCAATGAGAATTATGGAAAAAAGTGTGAAGAAATTTTGGAGAATTGAGAGGTTTTTGGAGGGAAAAGTAGTTAGATCTTGGAGAATGTGAATGTGATTATGATTTCTGTTATGATTAACCTCTTATACCAATGCTTAATCCATCTCTTAATCACAATTATCAAAATTGAATGAATTAGTGCTAATGCCAATTCAAGTGTAATGTCCAAAATAGCCTTCTCCAAATTAGCCAATGTAACAGTGCAATGACAGTTCAAGCAAGTCTAAAATGATGTATGTGATATGTTGGAATGAGCTTTTTGTGCCAAAACCATGTATTTTGAAATTTCACCTATTTTCCCACCAATTTCCAAAGTGATCACTTGAAAAATGACCTTTTGCCATGATTATTTTTGATGAAATTTGATCATGCATCATGAAAGTACATGTGAAATGTGGTTTGCTCAAAGAAAGATCATCCAATTTGGCCATTCCATGTGAAAGTTATGCCACTTTGAATTTAGGCATTTTTGGAAAATGATTTGATCACAACTTGCCAACCATACATGAGAATTTCATGTTCTTGGACTTTTTGGAAAGGTGAGAGCAAGATCTACAACTTTCATGTTGAACAAATTTTCATTTGAAGCATTTTTGGACATGTAATTTTGAGGTGAAAAACTTTCCATTTTTGGCAGTTTCAATTACAAGTCACTTTCTATTTTTGGAAAGTTTCCATCTGACTTTATTTTCTTCATTCTTGATGTTTGAAATGTCAAATGAAACTTGTTTCAACATGAATGAAGTGTATCTAACTCTCTCCCACCTCCAAATCCATCAATTCTAGCACAGTTGACCACAGTTGACTTTTCTGATTGATAGATGAATTTGGCCATGCACTGATCAAGTTGAGCTTCAAACTCCTGATGAAATGGCTCAATGATGAAACCCTAGCTTCCATAAGCTCAATATAATCACATGATGATCCCCATATTCATTGTAGACCCCATCTCCTTGCCAAGCCCTGATTGGCCCAATGCAGATGATTAGACTGATTAGGGTTGACCAGTGGTCAAAACCCTAATCTCAAGGTATCTGATCAATCTCTTGAATCCCTTGGATGATATCAAGACCATGATGATGATGTATCATTTCAACCCAGATAAAGCTCAATCTCTTTGAGAACCAAGAAACCCTAATTTGTAGCACAATCCTCAGATGACTAGTGATCAGTCCATAAACCCTCAGGCTTGAATCCCAACCTCTTATCTTCATTCCAAGACTTAGGAGGATGATTTGCACAAAGTAGCCACATGATATGAAAATATGCAATGCCTAATGACCTACAAAATGGTATGCAATATATTAAGTTAGTCCCAAGAGAGGAGGGCAAATTTTGAGGTGTTACAATCGGCATATGAGTTGATTCTTGATAAACTTCACAACCACCTGCCTGGTCACATTTGCATATGATGCCGCTTCAACCCACTTTGTGAAGTAATCAATTGCTACGAGAATAAATATGTGTCCATTGGACGCTTTTGGCTCTATCATGCCAATCATGTCGATTCCCCACATGGAGAAGGGCCATGGTGACGAAATCACATTCAGAAGTGTCGGGGGAATATGAATCTTATCCGTATAAATCTGACACTTATGGCATTTCTTCACATATTTGCAACAGTCAGACTCCATTGTCAGCCAATAGTAGCCTGCTCTCAACATCTTTCTAGCCATGGCATGTCCATTAGAATGAGTACCAAATGAACCCTCATGGACCTCAGTCATCAACAGGTCTGCTTCGTGTCTATCCACGCATCTGAGTAGCACCATGTCAAAATTTCTCTTATAAAGCACATCACCATTCAGGTAGAAACTTCCTGATAATCTCCTCAGAGTCTTCCTATCTTTCACAGATGCCCCAGGCGGGTAAATTTGGTTCTGAAGGAAACACTTGATGTCATAATACCATGGCTTATCATCTTTTACTTCTTCTACTGCAAATACATGAGCTGGTCTGTCCAAGCGCATCACAGTGATATTGGGAACTTCATTCCAAAGTCTTACCACAATCATTGAAGCAAGTGTAGCAAGAGCATCTGCCATCTGATTCTCATCTCGAGGAATATGATGGAAGTCAACCTCAGTAAAGAATGTTGAAATCCTCCTCGCATAATCCCTATATGGAATGAGGCCAGGCTGATTCGTTTCCCACTCAACTTTAATCTGATTAACAACGAGGGCCAAATCACCATATACATCAAGATGTTTGATCCTAAGATCAATGCACTCCTCCAATCCCATAATACAAGCTTCATACTCAGCCATATTATTCGTGCATTTGGAAGTTAGCCTTGCTGTAAAAGGAAGATGTGTGCCTTGAGGAGTAATAATTACTGCCCCAATACCATTTCCATATTGATTTACAGCGCCATCAAATACCATGCTCCATCTGGAACCTGGTTTTGGCCCTTCATCAAGTGTAGGCTCATCACAATCTTTTATTTTCAAATACAAAATCTCCTCATCTGGGAAGTCATACTGAACTGACTGATAATCCTCAATCGGTTGATGTGCCAAGTGGTCGGCCAAGATACTACCTTTAATAGCCTTCTGAGCTCGATACTCAATATCATACTCAGATAACAACATCTGCCAACGGGCAATCCTCCCTATAAAGCAGGCTTCTCGAAGATATACTTGATGGGATCCATTCTGGATATTAACCAAGTCGTATGATTCAACATGTACTGGCGTAAGCGCTTAGCAGCCCAAGCCAAAGCACAACATGTTTTCTCAAGCATTGAGTATCGAGACTCACAATCAGTGAACTTCTTGCTCAAATAGTAAATAGCATACTCTTTCTTCCCTGATTTGTCTTGCTGACCAAGAACACAACCCATTGAGTCTTCAAGAACAGTCAGATACATAATCAATGGTCTTCCTTCCACGGGCGGAGACAGGATCGGAGGCTCAGATAGATACTCTTTAATACTGTCAAAAGCTTTTTGGCAATCCTCGGTCGAATCATGAGACTGATCTTTACGGAGGAGCTTGAATATCGGTGCACATGTGGCAGTCATGTGGGATATGAATCTGGAAATGTAATTCAAGCGGCCAAGAAAACCTCGGACTTGCTTCTCAGTTCTGGGCGCGGGCATCTCTTATATTGCTTTGACCTTTGCAGGGTCAACCTCAATACCTCTTTCACTGACAATAAAGCCCAATAACTTACCGGAACGGACCCCAAATGTACACTTGTTGGGATTCAGACGAAGCTGATACTTTCTCTAACGCTGAAAAAGCTTCAACAGGTGCCTTACATGCTCAACTTCCGTTCTCGACTTAGCAATCATATCATCAACACATACCTCGATCTCCTTATGCATCATATCATGAAACAAGGTGGTCATAGCTCGTTGATACGTGGCTCCGACGTTCTTCAAACCGAAGGGCATCACTCGATAACAGAATGTTCCCTTAGGTGTGATGAATGTTGTCTTCTCCATATCCTCGGGTGCCATTTTAATCTGATTATATCCGGAAAATCCGTTCATAAATGAGAAGACATTGAATTTAGCTGTATTATCTACCAACATATCAATATGTGGCAGAGGGAAATCATCTTGCGGACTAGCTTTATTCAAGTCTCTATAGTCCACACACATTCAGACTTTTCCATCTTTCTTAGGCACGGGCACAATATTGGCCACCCACTGAGGATATGTAGAAGTCACCAGAAACCCAGCATCAATTTGCTTATGAACTTCCTCTTTGATCTTTACTGCCATATCAGGATGAGTTCTTCTGAGCTTCTGCTTCACAGGCACGCACTCAGGCTTTAAAGGTAGGAAATGTTGCACAATATTAGTATCTAGACCAGGCATGTCTTCATATGACCAGGCAAAGACGTCAACATATTCTCGTAGCAGCTCAATCAACCCCTTCTTAACAGACTCTTCCAGGAGTGCCCCAATCTTCACTTCTCGCACACAATCCTCAGACCCCAAGTTGACTGTTTCTAGATTCTCAAGATGCGGCTGAATGATCTTCTCTTCATGCTCAAGTAGACGGGTAATCTCGTCAGGAATCTCTTCAACATTATCTTCTTCCGCCTCAAATACAGGGAATTCAAAGTTGGGAGATGGTGTTGGATCATTATGTTCAATGGGTTTGATCAACCTGCATAATGTTTTTGGATATAAAGAGCTTTTAGAATTTAAACAAGGCAAATCATTATGCAGATGAAAAGATTGATCTTATTCTATTTTTAGGGTTTTATGTGATCACCAATTTCATGCAAAAGCGAAAAGGGAAAACAATTGGAAAAACAAACATTTAACATGAATCTATTGAATGAAAATATCATTGTATTTATGCACCAACAATGTCATCACTCCTCCCTTTGGCATGGGAGAAGGGTTTTTAAACACAATGAACATTACTTTGACTTATGGATAACTGTTGGAATATCCACAGTGACCCAATTATTGCAGATCCCCCCAGGGATGACGAAATTGCCAAAATCCCCTTCGTCCTCTTCCAAGATGGCAGCAGTCTCCTCGTCTTGACTGGTGTAGATGAAACCTCCACTTTTGAACAGCCCTTGCGTATTGGAAACCCCAGAAGAATAACCTATGCCAGCCCGAGATTTATTGTCTTTTAACTCAATCATTTGCCCCAAACCAGCAGTTGCGTCATGCTCAATGGCCAACTTTGCATCTTTGTAGGAAGCAAATGAAGGAGTTCTCTTCTTAATAGGCTCAATAATAGATAAAGCTTGGAATGGAGTTCCAACTTCATCCTCAGCATCTATATAAGAGAAGGAAGACAAATGACTAACCAGGAGAGTCTTCTCTCCCCCTACTACCACCAGCTTCTTATTCTTTACAAACTTCAGTTTCTGGTGTAGGGTGGATGTCACGGCGCCCGCCTCGTGAATCCATGGTCTGCCCAAAAGACAGCTATATGATGGGCGAATATCCATAACCTGGAAGATAATCTGGAAATCATTTTGTCCAATTTTGACTGGGAGATCAACCTCGCCAATCACAGTTTTGCGAGACCCATCGAAAGCCTTCACAACTACTCCACTCTGCCTTATGGGAGGCCCTTGATATGACAACTTCGAAAGAGTGGTTTTTGGCAATACATTCAACGATGACCCAGTGTCCACCAGAACATTGGACATGGCGACGTCTTTGCAACCCATAGATATATGTAATGCCAAGTTGTGGTCTCTTCCCTCCTCGGGGAGATCAGAGTCACAAAAACTCAAGTTGTTACAAGCGGTAATGTTTGCAACAATGCTATCAAATTATTCTATCGTGACATCATGATTTACGTACGCCACATCCAACACCTTCTGTAGAGCCTCTCGGTGTGGTTCTGAATTCAAAAGCAATGATAACACAGATATTTTGGATGGCGTTTGTAGAAGTTGGTCTACAACGTTGTACTCGCTCCTTTTGATGAGCCTCAGCATCTCATCACAATCTTCTTTCATATTGCCACTCGGGCCAGCGGAAGCAGGAGTTTTTAACATAGGGGAGGGCTTAACAACAAGTGCCGGATTCGGAGTGCTCACAGCATTCCCAATCGGGCGTTTAACAAAATCAGCATCAGCACTTCCTTGAGCATCAGCTTGAGGCTTTGACGGTGCTGAAAATACACGACCGCTGCGGGTCAAACCACTGACATCAACAATGTTAACAACAGATGAGGAGGGCAAGGACACCTCTTTCCCACTTTCTATTACTACAGCATTTTAGCGATAGGGAACCTCTTTCTCGGAGGAGTACGGTACAGGTCCGACAGGCTTGATAGTCAGAACTGGAGAAACCTTCTGCTTGCTACAATCATACTTGATAACAACAGGCTCAGGTATCCGGAATACCGGGTAAATTACATTGACTTCGAGCTCATCTTCGTCAACATTTCTATTTTGAAGGATCTCAATGACTCCTTCGTCCAACATCTCTTGCACATCTTTGCGCACCTGGCGACATCCTCTCTGATTGACAGAACAGACTCTGCATCTATCATGGTCATGCTCATAATGGCTATAGTCACACAACAATCTATGCATCTCAACCAGCGATTGTCGGATATGACTGACATATTTAACCTTGTACTTGCCAGGGCAGCCCTGGACCATATTGACAGATTTCCCATGCTCGGGCAATGGGTTCTTCTTTACGTTCGGACCTACATCCTCGAAAAACAAAATCCCGCTCCTCACAAGGTCTTGCACCTTGGTCTTCAGGGGATAACAGTTCTCTACGTCGTGTCCGAGAGCACCGGAATGATACACGCAATGAAGCTCAGGCTTGTACCACCACTGAAGGTTAGCAGGTACAGCGGGAGGGTCTCGCGGAGTGATCAACTTTCTATCAATTAGCGACGGGTAGAGTTCGGCATAAGTAATCGGAATTGGATCAAAGGTGACCCTTTTCCTCTCATAGCTGGTGCTGGCATTATTGTTGTTATTTCGAGGCTGATAGGCCTGCTGTTGTGGACGTTGTTGTTGTTGATATTGCTGAGTTTGTGGTTGTTGATAGTGTTGAGCTTCCCTGAAAACAGGTGCTATATGAGCCACCTAATGCTGATTGTTGATCGGGCGAGCAATCTTCCTCTTCACAGAGGGTCTTCTTTTTACATGGGAAGACACGGCATGTGCCTCTCCCTCCTTCTTCTTCGTAAAGCTTCCATATCTCTTTGCCGAAGAGCCTTTGTCTCGAGTTAAGCGTCCTTCACGGACCCCTTCTTCCAATCTCATCCCCATATTCACCATTTCGGTAAAGTCTGAGGGAGCACTGGCTATCATCCTCTCGTAGTAAAACGAGCTCAAGGTCTTCAAGAAGATCTTAGTCATCTCTTTCTCCTCAAGGGGAGGCACTATCTGAGCTGCCAATTCGCCCCACCTCTGGGCGTACTCTTTGAAGGTCTCCTTATCCTTCTGCGACATTGTCCTCAATTGGTCCCTATCAGGAGCCATATCCACATTGTATTTATATTGCTTGACGAAGACCTCGCCAAGATCGTTGAAAGATCGGATGTTCGAACTCTCCAAACCCATGTACCACCGGAGAGCGGCGCCGGACAGACTGTCCTGGAAATAATGGATGAGCAGTTGGTCGTTGTCTGTCTGCGTTGACATCTTGCGAGCATACATCATAAGATGGCTGAGAGGGCATGTGTTTCCCTTATACTTCTCAAAGTCAGGCACTTTGAATTTAATAGGGATCTTCACGTTGGGCACAAGGCACAACTCAGCAGCACTTTTTCCAAAGAGGTCTTTCCCCCTCAAAGTTTTCAGTTCCTTGCGAAGCACAAGGAATTGGTCCTTCATATCATCCATCTTTTCATAAATGTTTGGGCCCTCAGATGGCTCAGAGTGGTAGATGGTATCTTCGACCCTTGGTAAAGTGTGCACAACGGGCGGTGGCACTGAAAGGACTGGGCTAGATGTCGGCAGAGAAGCGAGAGTAGGGGCGAAACCCTCTGGTACAAAGTTGGGGGGCATTCCCCAAGGGAACCCGGATGGCATAGATGGCGCAAAATGAGCCGTTGCAGCAGGCACAATAGAAGTCACGATCTCAGAAATGACCGTCCTCTGGGGAGGAGTTGATGGCGTTGGAGAAGCTTGGCTCTGAGCGGCCAAGAATGACTCCATCAAGGCAGTCAACATGGCTACTTCCTCCTTCAGCTCGCGGTTCTCTTGTTCTAGATGATCCATCAGTCTCAAAGAATTGGCTCTGGTGTAGTACCGGTGAGTCAGCTTGTCTTCAAAATAAATGAAGAACACAGAGTTAGACCAAAGGACAAGGAGCCGGGAACAAAACCTGCTTATGCACATGATGCATGCAATGTTCGTGCATATGATTTGTTTTTTTATTTCAAAGGAACTTTAGAGTTCTATTTGCAAATTTTGGAAATATTAAACACTTATCATATATGAAAGTATCTTGGTGCTAATATCTGGAAAATGGTTTTACATCAAAGAAGTACAGCATTGGTAACCATATACAAGAGAAAAGGAAAATAATCATCCTATGGATCCCTATAAACAATCATCTAAAGCTCGGGACATAGAAATATAAGAAGCGCGAAGCCTCTTCACCTCTTCCTCATAGGCTGCCTCCATATCTGCCTTCTCCTTGGCAAGCCGATCGTACTTCCTCTTCCAGAACTTGGAAGACTGAGGAAGTAGAGAAGTCAATGCATCATTAGGATCATCAATAAGCTGATGCTCGAGGAACTCGATCAAAGCATCCTTTTCCTTAATCTGCTGAAGCAACTCTTCTCGTTCGCGGATCCAGGCACGTGAACGGTCTTCGTCTCTCAACTCCTCTACTCCTTGGTTAGGGAGGGTTGAAGGCCCAGCCATAACCAAAGGTGTAGGTCTCGGATACTCGTACGGCATGAGATACTCAAACGCTCTCTTCCTAACCCAAGCAGTGTAAGGCTCCAAAGCGACACAATTCTTAGGACCCAACTCCTTCCTTCCTTTCTTATGAATCTTGCGCCAAGCGCGGACCATCCTAGCTTTCAAGCCTTGGGGATCTTTACCCTCCTGAAAGAACACACCCTCTAAAAGAATGTTATTGGGTTTATCCTTTAGGGGGAACCCAAGCTGACGTCGTGCCAAAACAGGGTTGTAGTTAATCCCATCACATGTACCGAGAAGAGGTACATTGGAGAATTCACCACAAGAGTCGATAATCTGCACGCCATCATACACACGGTTGTACCAAGAGATATCATCATTAGTGAGACACATAAGTCTCGTGGACCACCGTAGACATCCCTTGTTCTCTTTGAAGGCGACCGTCTGTGGTAAGTGAAAAATAAACCACTTATACAACAGAGGCAAACAACACACAATGACGCCACCACCCTTTGCATTCCTCATATGCAAAGAAAAATAAGTGTCACCCAACAGAGTCGGAACGAGATTAAGAGTAGAGAAAATCCTAATAGCGTTCACATCCACAAACTTGTCGATGTTGGGGAACAATACTAACCCATAGATGAGAAGTACAAATATGGCCTCAAAGGCATCCTCACTCATGGCCTTCCCATACATAATAGCTTAAGCGATGAGGAACTCAATAGGGAGACCTTGAATTCCACCTTTGGTAGTCATATGAGCACCAACCAGAGATTCATCTATATGCAACATGTCAACTATCTCTTGAGAAGTAGGAATACTCTCCAAGCCACTGAACGACAACTGGTCTAGAATTGGTATGCCCACAAGATAGGCATACTCCTCGAGCGTGGGTAAAAGCTAAAAATCCGGAAATGTGAAGCAATGGTATAAAGGATCATAAAACTGCACCAATACACTCATCAATCCTTCATCCACCTGAGTGGTCAGCAGAGGAAGAAGCTTCCCAAAACGAGCCTTGAAACCCAAGGGATCTAGTACATAGGATGTCAGATTCCTTAACTTTTTCAAATCTGGTTGTCTGAAGTTGTACTTCTTTGTATTCCTTCTTTGTCTTTCCATGTCTGAAAATTTGCAAATAGACCTCTTAAGTTCCTTGAAAATTTTCTTCATTATTGATGACATGGATGCAAATGGGTGCATGAATGCATGAATGCAACAATCACACTCAAGGATCAAGCAAAGCACACCAAACAAAGGTCGTGGGATGGATCATGTTATCCTTAATATCAATCATCCATTTTGGTGGATTGTGGTTTACACCTTATCAACACCCAAGTTCCATTGATATTAAGGACACATGAACTGATCAACCATGAATCAAGGGTTTGTTGCGAGTCACGAGCATGGAGTTTCGGTTTAAGAACCACCCAAAGGGAGTGTACCAGGGTTTAAACCTGCCAAACATGTTCTACAAGAGGTTCCCATAGTCATCATCCCATCTTTCGGATATTATCGGAGAAACGACTACTCGTATTCCAAAAATATTCTCAAGAGAGACTCTTATGAGTGTAGTATCGCGTAACAATCGCATCAAATCTTACACTTGAATGACTTTCGCACTACATCCTAAGAATAGGCCAAGATGGGCTTGGTAAACTAAGGTCCTTGGCTTCTAAGGTCTATATTGGAAAGAGTAATGTCTAACCACAACTACTTGTGTGACATTATTGATCCCAACATGACCTCCACCAAGTGAATGGGCTTGCAAGTCAACTTGCTAAGGAATAACTCCACACAAGTCAACAAGACTACGCCATTCTCCTATCCTAAGTGCACTCGAGTTCGGGTATAGAACTCATCTCACAAAGATCACCAAGCATACAAGGAATTAATATTCAAGCAATTCAATCATTACATACAATACAGTAATCCCAAATTGCACAAAAATATGTCACAAAACAATATACACAATAATACAACAAAATATGAAAAGTAGGCAAAACTCACTAGGAAAACTGAAGTCCCCAGCAGAGTCGCCACTTTTCTGTAGCGGGGTATTCGTTACCATTTAAATATATTGACTAAATCCAAGGTAAATCATACAAGTCGAGTCGCCACCGCACTTCTATTTATCCAAAGGAATGGTTAGAAAGCGAACAAGAACCTAAAAGTTTTATCGAATCAAAAACTAGTAAAAGAGAGTCAGAGATCTGGGTAAGGGGGTTGGTTATGCAATGGGAAGGTGTTAGGCACCCAAAACATCCTAGGTACTCCTAGGGAGCCCTTTTCACATTTGTCGTAAGGTTGTCGTTTTGTGGAAAAAAAATTGTGCAAACATGATTGAAGAGATGAGAAGAGAATGTACAAGTTATTTACATTTTGTGTTTGGATGGATAAACCCATTGCCTACGTACCATCTTAAAAAGGTAGGATCAAAACCTCGTAGTTCGGGGTAAAAATCTCAAAATGAGTTGGTGAATTGATTGGTCCAAAAGCCTTAAGGTCTTTTGTTATCCAAGGGAGAAAACTCAACCTAAAACCACAAATCCACCATGTGAGGATAGCTTCAACATGCTAGTGAGGGGTTAACCCTATAATAAGCATGGAAGACTCATTGTCCATCACTAAGGATATAGGTGAGTATTATATCTACCTCAAGGATAACTCAAACCTAATAGCTAAAGGTTATAAAAAGTTTTGATTAAGAGAGTGGCCATTGAAACCACAAAAGACATTTGAATGGGTTATATTTACCAATGAAAAGTATGTACAAAATATGGTCAAAGTTGACTTAGAGATTCAATTCAAAATAAGTGTTATGAAAAGAAAGTTTGAAAATCAAAAGCATAAGGCTTAGGTTTCTAATGTTTGAAAACAATTGTTAAATGTTTGCACAAAAAGTTTTGGCCTGGGTTAGAGTGGAGAGAAGAAGAAGAATGGCTAAGATCCTAAGCAATGCAAAAGGTGAGGGATAAGAAACAAAACCACAAAAGGAGTTCCTCTCTTGAGATCATATGGATGATCCAAGTAGCTCCCATCCTTTGGAATAAGCAATCACATAAGCATAAACTCAAGCAATCAACAATCAAATGAACTCTTGGAAGGTTCCTCAATGTATCTTGAATCTCTCTCTCTTAGGAGCTCATGGTAATGGTTCCTCAATTTGGCTCAAGTGGAAATCCCTAGCACAAAGAAACACACACATCAAAAGGTTCTATTTACAATCAAAGAATGGACAAGAGGGAGTTTAGAATATGGTCCTTTCAATGTTCATCTTCAAGCTTTAAGCATTCTAAAGGCATGAGGCATAGTTGCTCTTTGACATTTATAGCACTTTAAAGGCATGAGGCCTAGTTGCTCTTCAAACTCCATTAGCTTGGGTAAAGTCCTAAGATCTAAGTCCATTTTGTCCAAATCTTTGCATTTGGTTCACAACAAACAGACAAACACAAGCACAAAAGATATATATACACAATTATATGCTCAAGTGAGCAAAAGGCAAATGGCATTAGCATAAACATGTGCTCAAATGAGCAAAGGAAAAAACAAATGGATAATATGTGCAAGAATAGTAAATTTCATAAAAGTAAAGAGCAAAAGTAAATGTTAATGGTTAATAGTTAGTGTTAGTAGTTAGTGTGCCATAAGGAAAATTTAGCGCTATGTTAAGCAATCGTAATTGGACTTATGTAGAAGTCACAACTATCTGAGGCCGGTCAATAATAATGTAGGCAACAATACAAGTTAGAAGTCTTGATTAGTGAACCAAGTTCCAACAACTTGCCATGCCAAAAAGAAGAAGAGAATTGATCTTGTATTGGTTTAAGTCTTTTGCATGATTTAGGAAACAACCTATCCTTAATGCAAAGCCATTCACTTGATCAATTGATCAAGATGAATTAGATTTGAATCAAGGAAGATTAAGTCTCCCTAATCAATGCTAACTTATCAACCTTCAACTCATTGATCAAAAAGAAAAAGAAAAAGAAGAAGAAAGAGATGAATAATGGAAAAGGAAATGGAAAGAATAAAGTGCATAAGGTGAAATAAAATGTACCAATCCATGTGTGTTGACCAAATAACATTTGAAGTCAAAGTCAAACCATGAGAAACTAGAAATGGGATGAAGATTGGAGGTCAAATAATAAGCAAAATATTTTTGGCATTTTTAATATCAAAATAAACTTGAATTAAAAATAAAAGAAAGGTCAAACTTCAAAATCACTTCAAATCAACCTTGAAAGGTCCAAGTGATTTATCCCAAGTTCAACAAGGTTAAACAAAGTTTGACAAAAAAATTCAGCATTTTTAAAAGTCAGAAACTATTTTTAATCAATTAAAAATGAATAAAAATAACCTAATTGAACTAAAATCTCAAATAAATCTCAAATCAATTAAAAAATGATGAGAATATTTTTCATAGATCCATCATCATTCAAATAGGTTAGGAAAATATTTTTGTATTTTTTGAATATCAAAAACTATTTAAAATGAATTAAAAATAACCAGAAAAGAGAAAATTCACAAAAAATATCAAATGACAAAATAAAAAATATTAAAAATCAAAATTAGAAACTAGAAATTATTTGGAGAAGAATGCAATTGGTCTCATATTTTTTGGAATTAAAATGAAGAAGATATGAATTTTTGAAAATAATGGAAATAAAAGAAATTAAAACAGAAATTAATAATAAAAAAAAACATGAGCGTCTGATCAAGCCTCATTAATTGACGTGGCTGATCAGACGCTCCACATGCGCGCTTCCGTGGTAGGCTTTAGTCAATGCGAAACATGTGGCATTATTGAAAGTAAACAAAATGCATGGCTGAGATTAAAATGTGGGAGATGCATCCAACGATCCAGATTGAATCTGGCATGGTGGACGGTGGCCAGCGCCACCGTCTTCTCCAGCGAGCACTCAAGCTCCGGCCAGAGTTGCAGGTCCTCCAAACTCAACCAAAATCCACGATCTAGGTACCAAACTCATCCATTTCTACTCTAGATCTCCATAGTGAGAGAAATCAGAGGTTGAAACTTGATGGTGTTCATCATGAACTTGTTAGATTTTGAAAATTGAATGCACAGCAATGATGCCTCTATGGAGAGGACTTCAGACAACACAATAGCCAAGCAAATAGATCAAAGAATAGTGAGTTTCGAAGAAAAAACTAGTTGAAGAGAACCTTTGAATTGTGGTGATCTGAGCTTGCTTCCTTGCTTCCTTTGGCCAAACAGAGCTTCAATGGATTATGAGAGAGAGGTCTAGGAACTTTAGATCTAGAAATTCAACCAGATTTAGTTGAATTTCAGATCTGAGAAATTTGAGTGAAAATGAAATAGTTCCTTTGGTGAGAGGTTTGGTTTTCAGTTCAGCAGCATTTCAGGTTGATTCATGGATCATTTCAAGTGAAGCAAGCAAGTGTATTTATAGTAGAAGCTGATGCAAGGAGGTGGAAAATCCGTGTGCATGGCAAGAGGATCTTCATTGCATGGGCTTGCATGATCATGTAGAAGGCCCAAATCGAATGCCAAATGCAGTCTGAAGTATAATTGAGCTGAAATGGACGTGTAGTTGGCAATGCATAGGCTTGTGTAATGAGTTTCAACATGTTATGCACAATTATGCCTAAAACTTCTCCTCTCGAAAATGCCATTTTCCAAATCCAAACATGAGCATGTGAGTAATGGTTGGAAAGGTCTTGATGTAAGGAACAAATGTTATGATGGGAAAAAATCCATTTGAAGTGTGGAAATTAGCGAATTTTGAATTTAAAGTGTAAGGTGCAAAACATGCAAAGGTGAGGTTTCCAAATTTGGCCAATGTTCAAGCCCCTCTACTTTGATGATGCAAGCCTTAAATGAAAACATCTTCAACATAAAAGTTGTAGATATTTTCAAGACAATAAAAATGGACTTCAATTTTGCATCATTTGGATTTTTGATGAAAGAGTTATGGGCACTTGAAGTTGGGCTTTTTTGCTTTTCAATGCATTTGGTCCAAAGTGACCTATAATGTTTTGCATTATCACATGTATTTCCTTTGAGATTTTGAATTTTTTTTTCAACATAACATTTGAAGTAGACATCTTAAGATTTCCAAAGCATTTGATCCCACCTCAAAATCATAAAAAATGAATGAGTTATGTTCTTGGGAAGTTGACCCAAAATTAGGGTTTCAGTCAAAATGACCTATAATGTCTTGGAATGGATGATGACCTTCCAAGATTAAAATCAATTTTTGATGAACATGAAAGTTGTTCATATTGCTCTTAAGAACATTTTTTCTTTTGGGATCATCTCCATTTGACCAACACATAAAAAGTTAGGTCTCAGTGTATTTCAAAATAATCAGATAAATTGATTGATCAACTTCTCAAGTCCACCACTCATATCTTGATGAATTGATGATTGAGGGAACTCAAATAAGTTCAAATATGCATGAAATGATGAGTTAAAGAACTTCCCTTGATTGTATTTGATCATGGGCTGAGGTTGCTTCAAGAGCAAGGCATTGTGGTACACAGATGAATTAGGGTTTCCTTGGGAAACAAACCTCAAACTCTTTGACTTGCTTTGATAAAAAATGATGAATTGAGATGCTAGGGAGGCATATTTGATGGATGAGAGCTTTGGGAACCATTGCCATGTTTGCCTTCATCTTCTTTTGGCCATATCTCTACACAAAGGATTTCCTTGAAGCTCTTGACCTTGTGATTGCTCAAGCTACAAACAAGAAATGTTAGTGACATATTTTTGTGCTTTTGGTTAGTAAACAAAATAAGAAAAGCAATGATATACAATTCAAACATACTTGGTGATCTCAAACCACTCACAAGAGGTCCCACCCAAAGGTAAGGGGAACCAAGATGCTTATGATCCTTGAGGCAATGTAAATGCAATGTTATGATGCCATGAGGGATCTTAGGGACAAAATTGGGGTCTTACAGATATCACATACACGAGTACTTAATCGGTTTTTATGATCAAAGTTTGAAATTTGCAATATCTTTTTTTTGACATAGGCCTTTTTGGCACATTTTATCTTTATTAATGTTTATGTGCTAAAGTTAATCAAATTAAAAATCCATTAGATTGCATTGTTGAGCCCAATCCATTTTCAATTTGAATTATAGTTTAAATTTTCTTTTGATTAATACTATTAGATTGTTAAGGCAAGGTTTAGAATTTTTAAAAAAAGACTAATTGCACAAATCATGTTCCAAATAATGTTCCAAGTGATATTCCAAATCATATTTCAATTAAGTCCAAATGTTACAAGTTACTCTAATAGAGCTTAAATTAAAATTATAAAAAAATCTTGCTGATAATCCAAAAAAGTAGTTACATAGTTCTCCAAAAAAGGAAGTTTCAAATTAAATTTCAAATTAAATTTACATATTAAAAACAACTCCAAATAATCCAAATTTACACAAAAGTCCAAAGGAGCATTTGATTAATTTACAAGTTACAAAAATAATCTAAAATCCTGAAAATAATTGAATGGAGTATAATGGTTTGAAGTAGTCTTCAGAGACTTTCTCCAAAGTCAATGGTCCCTTCATGTAGTGCCCCTAACCCCAAAAGCCAGCGCCCTTTTCAATCAATTCAACATCACTTCACCTGCAAATGCAAAATCAAATTCAAAATTAAAAACAGCTTATCAAATAAGCACTTAAAACAAACTGGAAAATAAAGCACAAATTAAACAGATTATTTGCTTACACAATGAACCAAAGGGGGCGCTCAAAATACATCCCAATATTCAATCCAAAAAACAACCTTAAATCCATAAGGTGGTTGTCCCATAAAATCTGGAAACGGGATTCAACAAGCAATCTCAAAAGCAAAATTCACATATATAAACAAAAATCAATTAACAAAAGGAGGACGTTTTTTAAAAATCCAACAGAACAATCAAAGTTTTTTTCTAACTCAAACCAAACCAAGGAGAATGTTTTGAAAATGCAGAAGAAATTATCAAATATTTTTTTCTTCCGTTAATCTAAAGACAACAAGAAGATTCAAAATAATAGCATAGCCACAATCAATAACAATCCATAAAAATCCAAAACCCTAAACAGCAAAACGAAGCAACAACAACAACAGCCAAGCGACAAAAATCAAAAGAAGAAGAAGGAAGAACGGAGGGAGCGAAACTTATCTCAACAGGGGAGGGAGCGTCGCCGGCGTTTGGACTCCACCAAGTAAACATTCTTTTTCGTTCAAACCTTTGCATGTTTTCTTCAAAGCATAACCATGGAGGATCCAATTTTGGATTTAGGGTTTGAGTTTTCAACAACTGGTAGTTAGTGTTTATGTTTTGTTTTGTTGGGGGATGATTTAGGGTTTGGTAGCCGCGCGAGAGAGGGAGACGAATTAGGGTTTAGGTATTTTTCTCTTCTTTAGGTTCCGATCCGGTCAGTTGAGGAAAATTTTGGAAAAAACAAGTTTAGATTTGGGTAGAGGGGTGAAAAATAAGTGGGGTTTGTGTTTGGTTCTTTTAGATTTGAGGTGGTTGTTCGCCGAAGGAGACGGAGGCGCCACCGCGGTTGGCCGGCCGCCACCGTCTTCTCTGGACAAGGTTGGCCATGAGAGGGAGACGGAAGGTGAAGTTGCAGAGCAACTTGAAGTAGAGAGAGAGAGCGAAGAGAGAGAGTGGAGTGAGGGAATGACTTCTCTTCCTCTGTTTTTTTCGTTTTTTATATATTATTATTATTATTTGTTTGGGGCGCCACATGGCTCCTTCTGGTGGCGCCATTTGGTTGGTCGACCAGGGGATCCTGTGTGGATCCCCCCACCATATAGTGGTGTACCCTCATGCACCTCTCCTTGATCTGTTGACCAAGTCAGAGTATTCCCATCGTGTGGCCCAGATTTTCCTAGAAAGTCTTTGGTTGACCAAGCCATTTAGAGTTTTTGGCATTTTCGTTTGGGCCAACTCTGGTTGGGCCTAAAGCCCTTTTCCCTATTCAAACCCCCTATTCTATTTCCAACAGCACCTTGAGTTGGGCTTTTCCCTCACTTGGCCCATCTACTTTCTTTTTTAATTTATTTCACTTATTTTGTTTTATTTCTATACATATAAAAAATATAATAGACTTTTGTGGCTATTAAATAAAAATAAGATAATGCTTTAGGTTACTTACTTTATTTCAAAAGTATAATTGTATTATTATTATTATTATTATTATTATTATTATTATTATTATTATTATTATTGTTATTATTAATTTTTAATAGTAAATGTGTAATTATATTATTATTATTAATAATAATTTTTAATAGTAAATATGCAATTATATTGTTATTATTATTATTATTATTATTATTAATATTTAATAAATATGCAATTATTTGGTTATATTCATTATTTTTTTAATTACTTATTATTTAATTAAAATAATCTATTAAATATTTAATTAACTAATTATATTATTACTAATGTCATTTATAATTTAGATAATTGTTTATTTTGTGGAGTGTATGTGCATGATTGTTATTTATTTATTTATTTATACCGAACCATGAGTGCATATAAAATAACATGTTATAATTGTGACAAAATTATGTCGCTTTCACCGATTTAAAACTATTCAAGCCAATTTTAAAAATGAATCACATACTTCTCGATTCAAAGTCGAGCCCAGTTTCAAAACACCTTCGTAAGCCTATTACTTGTAAAAGTATCGCCATCAACCTCACATGACTTACTCTTGGGCTTCCTTATAATGAGACCTATTCGATTTTAATTAATCGATTAGATGAACTATTCACTAAATAAGTTCAATCCATTCACAAAATACAAATTTAAAACCTCAATCCAACATCGAGTATTCTTTATTAAGAATTAAAATACCTGGTCACAATTAACGTTATTTCACTTAGCAATAAGAGAGGAAATGGTTTTGAGTTTTCAACTCCTCTCCTCGATTATTTAAACACGAACTCCTGTACTCGATTAATCGAACAATCGTCATTTCTAATCCACCTAATCACAAATAAATCAAATTCTTTTACAATAAGAAATAAAAAGGGAGATGACTTTGAGCCTTCAACTTCTCTCCTCAGTTGTTCGAATACGAGTTATCTTACTCGGTTAGTCGAACAACTATCATTTTTCCACAAACATATAACTTAATCAAAATATTTTCACAGTACGCTAAATGAAAAGGGAATTGACTTTGAGTTTTCAACTTCACTCCTCAATTGTTTGAATACGAGTTCTCTTACTCGGTCAGTCGAACAATTGTCATTTTTCCGCAAACACACAACTTAATCAAATCATTTTCTTAACAAACAATACGAAAAAGGAGATGATTTTGAGCTTTCAATTCCTCTTCTCAAATGCTTGGATATGAGTTGTCTTACTCAGCCATTCAAGTACTTGTCGTTCATTCTAAAATACGTCAACCATATACAACCTTATTTTCATAAATATTCAGATGAAACAGAAAGCGGTTTAGAGTCTTTTATTCCTTGTCCCGATTATTAGGATACGAGTTGTCTTACTCGATTATCCGAGTATTCATCATCCGTTCAAAATACCTTAACTATTATCAAATCCTTTCTATAATTAAGGATGAAAAAGAAAGTGGTCTAGAGTTTTCTACTCCCTTTCGCGGCTGTTAGGATACAAGTTATCTTACTCGACTATCCGAGTGATCGTCATCTAACGAAAAAACATCTCAACCAATCATCCAACATAGTAATCCAACTTGTCACCTCCGCGTGACCTAAACTCTTTTCAAAAATAAAACTATTTAATCCTTTCTAATGCGCATAACAAACCAATGCTTAAGCCTCCTCCGAGAGTAGACAAGCAAATGTTTAGCCTTTAGAACACGATCTAAACAATTGTTCACTAAAAGACATCAACCAACCGTAGTTCCCCGAACTACGAATGCTCTGATTTCCTTATGATACCATAAGGATACGTAGGCAGGAGATTGTTGTATCTTCGCAAGCACACTAGTAAAAGACCTCCCTTTTCTCCTTTTCTGAGGTTCCCACCTATTTCTATTTTTAATGTATTTATAACTCGAAGATAACAAACAATATAAATTAACACTCGAAACACACATTAGAACTAAAAGGTTCCCGTTGAGTACAACAGACGTAAGTGGTGCTAATACCTTCCCCTTACGTAACCCACTCCCGAACCCGAATATGGTTGCGATGACCATTATTCCATTTCCAAAAGGTTTTATCGATATTTTCCGATTCCTTCATTGGGATAAATAAAGTTCGGTGGCGACTCTGTTCGGACATAATATTTTCCGCGATCATCGCGAGGAATCGTATTTTTCAAGATACGACAATTAGCATGAGATGTTACCTTTTGCATTGCACGGGTATCAAATAGCTATTCACACTTCAACATGGGCAACCCCTTTCTCCCTAGTCTGTGGCATGAAGGTTGTGCTACCAATAGAAGTAGAAATCCCCTAGTTGAAAGTCTTGATGAAGACATATTTAGAGGAGGTAGAATGGATTCAAACTAGGTTTAACCAGCTCAACCTGATCAAAGAAAAAAGGATGACATTGTTGTGTCATAGTCAGTTATATCAGAAGAGGCTCAAGCGGGCATTCGACAAGAAGGTTTGACCTCGTGAGTTCAGTGTAGGTGAACTGGTGTTGAAAAAGATAATATACCTCTTGAAGGATTCACGTGGCAAGCTTTCCCAACTATGAAGGACCGTTTATGGTGAAGAAAGCTTCCTCTGGTGGAGCTTTGGTTGTTACAAACATGGATGGAGAAGAGTTGACACACCTCGTTAATTTTGATGCAGTCAGAAAGTATTATGCCTAAGAAAAAGAGATGGATAATAAAAGCTTGCTAAGTTGAAAAGCTGACAGGGCGACTTAGCCAAAAAAATGAGTGTCCTAGTGAGTTGAAAACCTGAAAGGGAGACTCAGGCAAAAATTAGGGATAAAAAAAAATTAAGACCGATAAGTCGAAAACCCGAAAGGGCGGCTTAAGCAAAAAAAGGGTAAATCTCTTGGTGATCTAAAACTCTTAGGAGCGGTTAGCGCAAGAGTAAGGGAATATCCAAAGGCATAATACTACAATAGCACAAGAACACTGCAACAAAGCTCAGATGGAAGGAAACAGTCTGATTTCCATCTCTATAAGCAAAGTAGTGAGGACTAGAGGACATAGGGGAAAATAGCAAAGTTGTATTTCGATGGAAATTCAGTTAAATTTTCATTGTTATTTACTTGCTTTCTTTCTCTGTAATATACTCTTAGAGGGAATTATATTTTCATGTACCCCATGTATGAGTTATTATTCTCATCAAATAAAAATTGTTCAATTGAACATTGCTTTATCAGTTACTTTTGTTTTTTTACTTAATGTCACTTTTATTCTTGATAAGATAAAAACATTAAAATAGTGGAAACACAAAGCTTTTGAAAACTTTAAATTATTTTGATTTTGAAAATATTAAAGGAATGTTTGTTTACAACAATGCATCTGGTTCACAAGACGTGGGGAATTTTCTGGATCATCATGATCTAAGGTAAGTTTGAAGTGGCTTTTCTTCCAAAAGCAAGAGTCCTCACTGAAGCCCGCTTGGCGGCAAAGCAGAAATAAAAGTTTTTTCGTAAATCATCTTCATGGTGTCAGAACTATTCAAGACAAAGTGTTGGGGAGTCAGTGCTTGATACCCAAAAAATGCATAAACTAGTATATTCGTGCATTCATTTTCTTTCTTGCATATCATGTACAAAACAAATCATGCATAACCTCAGCTGGATTCAACAACCTCTCAAGGAAGTTCAGTGGAATCCTCAGGATAATCAATATTCAAGAGGTGTTCTCAAGAGTAGAACTGTTCTTTTATTTAAGCAAGCTCTTTTAGAATTCGAGCATTGTTAGTGATGATTCTCAAGGCGAGTTTCTTCCCAGGTAAGATGATTGATATTCTCCCATTGGAACTCTGGTGTCAATAGGATTTTCTGCTTGGTTTCCCCAATAGATATTTTTCCATAGAGTTTCCCCTATATTGTATTTTCTCCAGCAAAATTTCATGAAATCCCCAAGCGAGTTTCATACCAGAAGGATTCCTTAATAAAGGTATCCCCAACAAAATTATCTCCAGCAAGTCCCTAGTGAGTCTAATGGATAAGAGTTCCATAACATACAAGTTTTACTGATTGATTCTTAGTATATCTCCAGCGAGTCTCCTATGCATTTATTTCCTACAGATTCTCTTGTATTTCCCAACAGTTTATTTCAGTCAATCCCCGACAAAGTTAGTATTCCTTACTGATCTACTCTCCGAAGAAGCATTGAGTTGGATTATTCAGTCCATTAGTTAAGAGTAATGCTAAGCCTTTTGGATAGCATTAACCTTTCATTCCCAGCAAGACTCTGGGATCTTCTTATCCCCCAGAGGAGTCTTTTGTCAGCCAAGAGCAACTAAATATGCAGTTATTCCCAAAAGAAAGTCTTTTGTTTATTTACCTAGTAGTTTGCATCAACCAAGAGCACTTGAATACAGTAGTTTCAGTCAAAATTAGTTGAACACCATTTTATTTTATGCATTTTGCATCAACCAAGAGCAGTTGAATGAAGTAGTTTTAGTCAAGAGCAGTTGAACACCATTTTATTTTACAATTTTGCATCAACCAAGAGCAGTTGAATGCAATGGTTTTAGCTAAGAGCAACTGGATACTGTCGCATCCGCGAAAAACAACCGGCGGGCTAAAACAAAACAACACAGAGCCGCCACCGTGCGTTATTTATCCCAAAAGAGGGAAAGGAAACGCTCGAAGTAAACCTAGGAAAGACATGGTCTCGCGACCAGAGAGAGATGGGATCGGGAGTCGGTTATGCGAAGGGAAGGTATTAGCACCCCTACGCATCCGTCGTACTCGACGGGATCCACGCTCAGAAAGAATAGAAGAAAGGTTGCTAAACATTGCTCAAAAGAATGCACGCACACTGGAATAAAACACAGATGGAAGAAGAGGGGAAAGGGCTCGCTAGGATATCGCATCCTATGCCTACGTATCTCATCTGGAATGAGAATCAGAGCTATCGTAGTTCGGCTCACGCACGCCAAACAAAACACACAGGAAACCGACTGCCAATCGCTGGGCTTACGTCAGACTCCACACAAAACGGCAAACATGGAAACCGAATGCCACTCGCTGGACTTACATCAGATTCCGAACCAACAAACACACACTGGAAACCAACTGCCAATCGCTGGACTTATGTCGGACTCCAAACACACCAAAGGGTTAACAGGACGCTGAGTCGTTAAGAAGCAACAACAAAGGTTGAACAAACAAGCTAACAGGGAGTCTGGTACTCGAGCCTGCTAGTTGTCAAGCAAACACACACAAAAAAGGAAAAGGGTGCCCGGAGAGATCTCGTACGATCTCCTGCCTACGTACCTCATCTGGTATGAGGATCAGGGCGACGTAGTTCCCCTGAATGGGAAAGAACTTCTAACCTAACCAGAGACCGGGAATGACAAACTAGAAGGGAGCCTAACTCGAGCCTAATAGTTATCATGCAAATTCACCATGGTCCTAGGTTAAGGTTTCTAGCTAACTTGCACAGGAAGCAAGCTAAACCTAAACAGCACAAGCAAAGCACAAGAGCAAGCATACACACAAATAGCACACACTATATACAAACAAAGTGGGCTCACACAGGGTTAGGCTTTAGTCAAGGGGTCATGTCAACCTCGACAAACAAGCCACTGTATCAAGGTGATGTTAGCTCTTAACCCTAACATTGAGAGTTAGGGTGAAGCAGATGAAATAGGAAGTGAGGGGTATGCCTTACAGCTCTTATCCCTGGCCAGGGAGAGCTTTGAATAATAGAAGATATGGGAGTTCAGAAAGTAGGAACTCTTCTCCACAAGAATTAGACTCTATAGATCTTGGGTTAAGATCCACAAGGCATCAACATGTAATGTGAGCCAAGGGATGACACACTGAATAGCAGGAGATGGACTACACATCTCTTGTGTCTGCCAATTGCCTTATCAAAGGACTTTCCCTGCTTAGCACAAAAATAAACACACAAAGACATTGCCTCTTAAGGAGGACTTCAGACAGGTGCCTGGCCACATAACAGGCCATGTCTTCCAGACTACATGGAGAAGAGAGGTTATACCTAATTGGTTAAGCAACCAAGCACAAGCAAGTTCAAAGTGAACTTAAGCAACTTAGGTACCTGAAAACAATCTAACTCAGTCAGTATACAACTCAAAAAGTCAAACAGACAATCCAATAGTCAACAGTTAACTGTACATAGTCAAACAAACAACAAGTGCAAGCTACAAGCTCATCTCAAAGGAGCTAAAAGCAACCTACAAAACAAGTTAAGATTAGTCAACATTCAACAATAAACCAACTTTAAGCAATGTGAATCAATCTCCTCAAGGCCATATGCTTCTTATCCTGAAAACAAAGCTCAAACATAAGCACCAACCACTAGGACAAGGCCTAGGGTCAAAGGGGGATAAATAATTCAAAACAGAACATGAAAATTGACAAGAATCAATCTCAATCAAATAAGAACATCATCCAAGTGGTCTCATGTCCATAGCATTCACCAAAATCATTTCACAAGTCAAATAAGGCAAAGCATGCAATTTCAAAGCTCATTGAAGCAACAGAATGAACAAATGCATATTAATTCCAAAATGATTCAATAAATCTCAAGAAAAATCATGACTAAAATGAACACATCACATGACCATCACACCAAAATTCAAAGCATTTGGGCAAGTTTAAGCATGGCAATCAAATTCATCAAGTCAAGGTAAGCAAAACAAGCTCAAATAAGGCATCAAATGGTGCATCAACTTCACACAAGCCTAAAACAGAATTGACAAATGATAAATGTCCCAAACCAAAGCCACAATAAACTTCAAAGTGTCTAGAATCCATGTACCAAATTTCAAGTTCATATGATAAACATCAAGCATTTCACAAATCATTTAAGTTCATGACTATCAAAAAGTGCACAAATGATCAACCAGCAAAGAAAATCCCAAACAAATCAGAAATGAGATCAAAAATTCCACAAAAGTTCATGAGCAATCCTAACATCCAGAAGAGGCATCATGCAAAAAATCACATCCATTGGCATTTATTTGGCATGGCAAAGAAAATCAACAAGTTGAGCAAGAAATGGTGTGACACACATTGTCACACCTACATTAATCAGATCATAACTCAACAACCAGACATGAGAAAAATACAAACTCTACACCAAGATGTCCCTAAAGATGTCTAGTTTAAGCATACCAAATTTCACAGGCATTGGATTAAATCTCAGCATTTCATGAAGCAAATGGCAAGGTAGGTACAAGATAGCACACATATGAACAAACCCTAAGCCAAAACAAATTCCATCCGTGCACAAATTCTAGAAAAATAGTCATAAAATTCTAGAGATCATGAGGAACATCATGCAAAAAACCACAACTCATTTGGACAATTATTCATGAAGTTATGCATTTTTGAATGAATGGAAAAAAATAAAAATCACATGAACAAACATACATGAACATGGAGGAATAATGAACTAAAATGCAAAGGCTTCATTAGAAATGTCCATCGTCTGGATTCGAAGTGAGGGAAAAATCAAAAGTGGCGCTCAACTTGTGAAACGCGCCGTTTCACTAAGTATGCGTGGCAAGGCAAGGCTTCCGTATCCAATCAAAATGCCACGCTGTGCTGAGCTTGACCAATGCATGGCCAGAAACATCAAACCACATGCAACAAGCGCTAGAATGGATTAAAACGAATTCTGGAACCAAAACCTAATTGTTCTTCAATGTTCATCGTGATTCATATGCTCAAGAACAAACTTGCACAGAAATTCACAAAACCTATACCATTGGATAGATCCTTCCACATACATTAACATGCTAGGCCTGGATTCCTCTAATTCATCCTATATTCAAAGTTTCGAGCCATGGAAGTTTCATGCATCAATCTTATATCTAACATAACTAAGTCATTTCTCCATGGAATTTAATGAAACAAAGCGCAGCATAATCACCAATGAAAGATCTATAACATGCATACATCAATTTCAAGAATCATGAGAATCGAATTCCAACCTTAATTGAAGTGCAGAACTGGAATCGGTTGTTTCAAGCCTTGCCAAGTCCAAACAGAAGTTCCTCAGCTCTTGGATGAATGAATGGAGGAAAGTTTGAGTGTTAATCGCGCTTGATCTTGCTCAAATCTCCACTTGCCATTGATGAATGCTTGCTTCAACAGTTCCTAAAACAGCTCGAAAATGGATGGATCTTGCTTCCAACACACTCAATTATGCTTGTAGATCAAGCATTGATCAAGAACAAAGCAATGTTTGTGAAGATTTTTGATGAAAAAGTGAGAGGAAAAATTGTGAAGATTCTGGAAACTAGATCTAGATCTGAGAATTATGCAATGTTAATCCAATTTCTGTTATGCTTAGGCTATATGTATGTGCTGTTAATGATTCTCTTAATCACAATTAGGCAAATGCAAGTGATTAGTGAAATTGAAGGTGTTTTGGCCAATTTTGCAAGTGCACCCTATGCATACAATGACCAATGTAACAGTACACAAATGCCTTTGGAAATCACTTAAAAACCTGTTTTGAACCAGATGCAAGTGTTAGGAAGTGAATACCATGAATAATTTTTGAATTTGACTTTTCCCTCCAAAATTCAAATGGAAAGTCAAATATTTTTATGATCAAAATGCATGATATGTGATGCATGAATTGGATAGAGCATGTCAAAACAAGAATGTGGCAAAAAATCCCACTCCATTTGGCCTTATGGTTCAAAAGTTATGCACTTGTGAAGTTCAAATTTGCTTGACAATGATTGATCCATAACTTGCCAACCACACATGGGAAATTCATGTTCTTGGACATTTTGGAAAGGTGAGAGCAAGATCTCTTCAACTTTCATGTTGGACAAAATTCCATTTGAAGCATTTTTGGTCATGTAAACTTGAGGAGAAGACCTTTCCATTTTTGGCAATTCCAAATTACAGGTCACTTACTATTTTTGGAAACTTTTCATCTGACCTCAAATTCTTCATTGTTGATGTTTGCAATGTCAAATGAGACTTGTATGGACATGAATGAGGCCTCTCTAACCATCTCCCACCTTCAAATCCATGATTGAATGCACAGTTGACTTTGGTTGACTTTCTAGGGTTTCAGATGAATTGCATCTTGACTGATGAGCTTTGAACCTTCAATGCTTGATCAAACCATTTCAAAATGATCCCTAGGTCACATGAACTCATCTCCTTGACAAAAACCCTGATAGACATAATGTAACTGATTAGGGTTGACCAGAGGTCAAAACCCTAATCCCAAGGAATCTGATCAGGAACCATGAACCTTGATGATGATGATGTATCATTTCAACCAAGATAATGATCAATCTCCTTGATGAACCAAGCAACCCTAATTTAAGCACAAACCCTCAGATGGCTAGTGATCAATTCATGAAGACCCTCAGGCTTGAATCTTTTAACCTCTCCATCTTCAGAGAAAGACCTAGGAGGATGACTTGCTCAATGTTTCCACATGATATGCAATATGAAATGACTAATGCCTTAAAAGATGAAATGTAATATGCTAAGCTAGTCCCAAGAGAGGAGGGCAAATTTTGAGGTGTTACAGCTGCCCCTATTCAATCCACTGTGAACCTGTCGATATGAATAGCCTCGGCTTTCAGATGATCAGGGTGAAGAGTGATTGAATACCAAGAACAGACGAACAATTTGCACTCTGATGGGAAGAATAATTAACAATGCCTGTCAGAATCGGCAAGGAAGCAATCTTGAAAGAAGAATCCGTCTGGCATGGAGAAAATTGGCCTGAATACCGAAACAGAGATATTGGTCTGGATACCAAAATAAATGGTAACACATGGATAACCATGTCCTGAACGCCGCTCATCAGTCTGAATACTGAGCATCATGGTATGAGAGTATTGATATCGGTCTGAATACCGAGAGATTGGCCTGAATGCCCAACAACTGGCCTGAACGCCACTTCGGTCTGGACACCACTTCGGTCCGGATACCAGAAAATTGGCCTGAAAACCCCAAGCTGCATCGATCTGAACTTCGGAAGCTTCCTCGATCTGAACATCGAAAACTTGGTCTGACCACCAAACAACTGGCCTGAACGCCGCTTTGGTCTGAACACCACTTCGGTCTGGATACCGGAAACTTGGCCTGAAAACCACAAGTACTTCAACCTGATTGTTGGAAACTTCTTCGATCTGAAAATCAGAATTTTTGGTCTGAATACCCACCTCGGTCTGATCACCGGAAGACTGGTCTGAACACCACTTCGGTCTGGACACCGGAAACTTGGCCTGAATGCCACAAGTACTTCAACCTGATTGTTGGAAACTTCTTCGATCTGAAAATCGGAAACCGGCCTGAGTGCCACAAGTTCTTCAACCTGATTGTTGGAAACTTCTTCGATCTGAAAATCGGAAACCGGCCTGAGTGCCACAAGTTCTTCAACCTGATTGTTGGAAACTTCTTCGATCTGAAAATCGGAAACCTTCCATGCCTGTCAGCGTCGGCAAAAAGAAATAGCGATAAATGAGTCGGCACGCGTGCCAACGACCCATGCTGGGGATAACAAGCCATGAACCGGCTATTCTCTATTCAACCCTAGCCAACGAACACTTTGCGTTTAGCTGGGGATAACAAGCCATGAACCGGCTATTCTCTATTCAACCCTAGCCAACGAACACTTTGCGTTTAGCTGGGGATTATTCTTTCCCTTTTCTTTACTTTTTGGACCCCGAAACTTCCTGGATTATCATTCCATCTCCGCCCGACATAAGTCTTTCCTCCAATATCGCACTACTGGGGAATACTGTTGATTCAGAATCATGATACCAAACTCCTCAGAGTAACATCTTCACCTTATGGCAAAACCACTTCTCAAACAATAACCACGGTCTGAGACTAGCTTATGCTTGCGATGCTGATGCATGACTTTTTTCAGCGTAACGCTCCATAATCATGGAAATGCTACGCGATTTATTATGCAATATGCTATGCTTATCTACATGATGAATGCATAAAAAGTATCCCCCTCAAGGGACTCCTAGGGAGCTCAAGGCACTCTGCTGAGGAGCTCGACAACACTCCAACTCCACCCTGCTGGGGAATACCACTACTGCTGGGAAATAGGCCACCCTCACCAGGGATAACCTCCTTTGCACCCGATCCGCTTGGGGACATAGCTGGGGAAAGAACCACCAACGCACTCTGTGGGGAGCAACGGTCTTTGACTTGCTGGGGATACAACAATCCCAACTCTGCTTGGAGAAACCACCACCTACAGATACCTCCACTGGGAAATAGCAACCTTCAGGCCTGGATGCTGAGGAAACACCAATCTAAACCCGCTGGGGAGACAACCATCCCGACCCTGCTAGGGAAGACACAGACCTTGAATCTGCTGGAGAGTTAGCAATCCCAACTCTGCTTGGGGAAACTAGGAAATTCTGGCACAGAACACCAGTCGACTCGTCGAACCATGGCATTCACCATCCAAATCCAATGTCAACTTTCCAATTTTGAGAACTCCCAGACTCGTCTGGACTTTTCTGATTCATCACCTTGTATTCCCGCTTCTCCGTACTCGACGGAGAACGAACTCCTGGGATTGATACAGACTTTTTAATCTTCAGACTTTGAAGAGTCTTCTTGATTAATATCCAGGATCGTCGTACGTCTCTCGCCACCCTTTCACCATTCTCCCTCCATGTGTCCCTGATCGGACTCTGCGGGGATCTTTTGTCAAAAAGCTTCCTCATCACAACCTGCAAGTGAGTGAAAATATCTAACAGCACCTGCAAAAGAGATCGTTAGATAAAACCGTGCCCCAGGCGTGTCAAGATTTCAACACATGGGTCACTCCACCTTCCAAATAAGATTTCCAATTTCCAACCTTATAAGCATGCATTGGAAGGGACCTGTATGTCTTAAAATGCAAAGATTCTTTATCAAAATAAACGGATGTTTTTGCAATCAAAGCGGTAATGAAAAACAAAAACAAAATTATTTGACTGAATATGCATTTATTGATTGGAAAAGTGTGGCTCATAACTGAGCAATACAAAGGAAGCAACTCCTGAAAAGAGGTAATTGCGCACAAAAGGAAAAAATATATCCTAATGGCAATGTGAAACCGCGATCTCATCGAGTTCCAACTCGGTTACACCCCATATGTCCTCAGACTCTCCGTGCTTTCTGCCTTCTGAACAAGACGTTTCCGATTGATCCCTACCGGAGACTATCCATGTCATATCCAAAGCATAAACGATCATGCCAGACGCAGTTGTTCGTTTCAATCCCTCTTTTGCCTGGACCGCTCTTTCGGGTTTTCAGTCCACCGGGATACCCTTTTTTGCCCAAGTCGCCTTTTCAGGTTTTCGACTTGCCGGGTGTACATTTTTTCATTTTTATCCCTAATTTTTGCCCGAACCTCATCATTTTTTTTTCGGTTCGCCGGGATGCCCATTTTTGCCTGGACTATTTTATTCTTTTCGTCCAGCGGGTCTCTTATACGAAGTATTTTTTAACTGCGTCCGCATTCACAGGGGATGGAAAATCTTCGCCATCCATGGTCGTCAACAACAAGGCTCCGCCAGAGAAAACCTTCTTGACCACGAATGGACCCTCATAATTGGGTGTCCATTTGCCCCTACGATCGTTTTGAGGAGGAAGGATCCTTTTCAGCACCATATCACCCACGTGATACACACGAGGTCGTACCTTTCGGTCAAAAGCACGCTTCATCCTTTGCTGGTATAACTGCCCATGACAGATGGCCGCCAGCCTTTTTTCCTCAATCAGGCTCAACTCTTCGTACCGGGTCCTTACCCATTCAGCCTCTTGCAATTTTACGTCCATCAGGACTCTCAAAGAGGGAATTTGAACCTCAACCGGTAGCACCGCTTCCATTCCAT
This sequence comes from Lathyrus oleraceus, assembly GCF_024323335.1. Taxonomy (NCBI): domain Eukaryota; kingdom Viridiplantae; phylum Streptophyta; class Magnoliopsida; order Fabales; family Fabaceae; genus Lathyrus; species Lathyrus oleraceus. Next base: position 182,912,895 of record NC_066585.1, read on the forward strand.
ATACGAGCGAGAAAGGCGTTGCCCCAGTAGAAGTACGCACCGAAGTTCGATACCCATGCAATGCAAACGGCAACATCTCATGCCAGTCTTTATAGGTCACAACCATTTTCTGCACAATCTTCTTTATATTCTTATTGGCTGCCTCAACCGCCCCATTCATCTTCGGACGATAAGGAGAAGAATTGTGATGCTCGATCTTGAATTCCCGGCACAGTTCTACCATCATCTTGTTGTTCAAATTAGAACCATTATCAGTAATGATTCTCTCGGAAACCCCATATCTGCAAATGATGTCTCTCTTCAGGAATCTGGCGACGACCTGTTTCGTCACGTTCGTATAAGAGGCTGCTTCCACCCACTTGGTGAAGTAATCAATAGCCACTAATATGAACCGGTGCCCATTCGAAGCCGTAGGCTCAATCTTTCCAATCATATCAATGCCCCACATAGCGAACGGCCACGGAGACGACATCAAACTCAACGGATTTGGAGGCACGTGCACCTTATCAGCATAAATCTGGCATTTATGACACTTCCTCACGAAATTGAAACATTGGGCCTCCATTGTCATCCAATAATAACCTGCCCTTAGCAGCTTCTTCACCATTGCATTCCCATTGGCATGGGTACCGAACGACCCCTCGTGAACCTCTTTCATCAATTGGCTTGCTTCTTTATCATCAACACATCTGAGCAAAACCAAATCGAAATTTCTCTTGTACAAAACCCCATCCTTATTCAAGTAAAACACCATAGCCAACCTCCGCAGAGTCTTTCGGTCCTTCTTGGATGCTCCCTCAGGATACTCCTGGGTTTCCAGATAGCGCTTGATATCGAAATACCACGGCTTCTCATCATCAGGCACTGTGTCCACAGCAAACATAAGCCGGTCTATCCAGACGTCCCACCTCAACACTGGGGAACTGGTTCCACCACTGCACCTTAATCAAGGCAGCCAAAGTAGCCAAAGCATCTGCCAAAGGATTCTCTTCTCTAGGCACATGATGCATCTTCACCTTGGTGAAAAACGTCAACAATATCCTCGTATAGTCTCGGTAAGGAACTAAATGAGATTGATGCGTATACCATTTTCCGTTAACCTGATTCACAACCAAATCCGAATCTCCATATATAACAAGGTTCTTGATCCTCAAATCAATCGCCTCTTCAATCCCCAAGATACAAGCTTCGTATTCAGCCACGTTGTTGGTGCACTCAAATGTTAGCCGGGCAGCAAAAGGAATATGGGATCCTTTCGGCGTAACCAAAACAGCACCAACACCGCTACCATTCACGTTAACGGCCCCATCAAACATCAGAATCCATTCGGATTCAGGGTCAGGCCCCTCCTTCGGGATTGGTTCCTCACAATCTTTCGATTTGAGAAACATGATGTCCTCATCAGGGAATTCAAACTTCATCGGTTGATAATCCTCAATAGGTTGCTGGGCGAGATAATCGGACAATACACTCCCCTTGATCGCTTTCTGAGAGGTATACTGTATATCATATTCTGTCAAAATCATTTGCCATCTCGCAACCCGTCCGGTCAATGCTGGCTTCTCAAAAATGTACTTGATTGGATCCATCTTGGAAATCAATAAAGTGGTATGAACCAGCATATACTGCCTCAGTCGGCGAGCAGCCCAGACCAAAACACAACAAGTTTTCTCGAGCAGTGAATATCTTGTTTCACAGTCGGTAAACTTTTTGCTAAGGTAGTATATGGCATGCTCTTTTCGACCAGACTCGTCATGCTGCCCCAATACACACCCCATAGACCCCTCGAGGACCGTCAAGTACAGAATTAACGGTCGTCCCTCCACAGGAGGCATCAGAATCGGAGGCTCCTGCAAATACTCTTTTATTTTTTCAAATGCCGCTTGGCAATCATTATTCCACCTGACCGTTTGATCTTTTCTCAATAATTTGAATATAGGTTCACACGTGGCTGTTAGATGAGATATGAACCGTGAAATGTAGTTCAATCTACCTAAGAAACCACGAACCTCCTTCTCCGTTCTCGGTTCAGGCATTTCTCTTATTGCTTTTACTTTAGCAGGATCAACCTCGATTCCTTTTTCACTCATAATGAACCCCAGCAATTTACCGGACCGCACTCCGAAAGTGCACTTATTCGGATTCAACCTCAGTCTGAACTCTCTCAGCCGGTCAAACAACTTGGCCAGATCTACCAAATGCCCCTCTTCTGTCTGGGACTTTGCTATCATGTCATCAACATAGCATTCAATTTCATGATGAATCATATCATGAAACAAAGTCACCATAGCTCTCTGATAAGTAGCACCGGCGTTCTTGAGACCGAATGGCATCACCTTATAACAGAAAGTGCCCCACGGTGTGATGAACGTTGTTTTCTCCATATCATCTGGCGACATTTTGATTTGATTATAGCCAGAAAAGCCATCCATGAAGGAAAACACCGAGAATTGAGCTGTATTATCTACCAACACATCAATGTGGGGTAATGGGAAATCATCCTTCGGGCTAGCTCTGTTCAGATCCCGGTAGTCCACACACATTCTTACCTTTCCATCCTTCTTCGGTACGGGCACAATGTTTGCGACCCAAGGTGGATAATTAGTGACAGCAAGGAAACCAGCATCCCACTGCTTCTGCACTTCCTCTTTAATTTTCATGGCCATCTCGGGTCGAGTTCTGCGCAACTTCTGCTTCACTGGAGGACAATCCGCTCTCAATGGTAGCTTATGCACAACAATATCGGTATCCAACCCTGGCATATCTTGATAAGACCAGGCAAAGATGTCGACATACTCTTTCAACAATGCCACCATTCTGCTCTTGACACTCGCCTCCAAAGCAACCCCGATTTTCACTTCTTTTCTGACCCTTTCGGTACCCAGATTCACTATTTCAACTTGCTCTTCGTGCGGCTGAATGACCTTCTCCTCTTGTTTCAACAACCTGGCTAATTCCTCCGGCAGTCCACAATCTTCTTCTCCTTCTTCTTCGGCATGATAAATCGGATTGTCGAAGTCATATGAGGGTGTAACAGGATTGTTATCAGTGAGATCCGGCGAGAAATCGCATCTGCATGAATGTGGATTCATGCATTGCTTTAGAACCGGAGCGAGACAAATTGAAAAGAAAAATGAAAACATTGCCATTTTTATTTTGTTTTTAAACTGCAAAAATAAATGAAAAAACAGGGAACACCGCTTTTAATTGAAAAACATCCTTTTATTTATGATGCGAATTTGCAAAATGAAACATGAGGTGGCCCTTACAATGAACCATTATGTTTCGGGCAAAACGTATGGCTTCCATGCAGATAAAATTGAAAACAAGAAAAATATTACTCTTCAAGCAGAGTGACAGTGATGATCTTTTCAGCCTTCCAGTTCTGGATTTCCATCCCTAGTGCGCACGACTTTATCCACCGATCAATCTCACAGTCACTGTCGACTTCCCCATCCACCATATAGATGTGATCTGGATCCAGCATTCCAGCACTGGTGAATGGGAACGACGGACGACGTCCTCTACTCTGTCCAGACGAGCCTCGGCCCGGCTGATAACCCACTCCAAAGCGGTCTTTCTTGGCGGAGATGTCCATCATCTTCCCCCAACCCGGAGCCTCTCCACTCTTCACTACCTCAGCGGCCTGCTTATACGAAGAAATGGACGGTTTCTCCTCTTCTTTGGCAAAAAGAGCATTCTCCACCTTAACGGTTTCAAATGCTTGACTCGGCGTCTCCCATATCTCACTGTCCATTTCAACGTACTTGAACGATGAAAGGTGGCTGACGAAGATGTCCTCTTCCCCGCAAACGGTGACGACCTGCCCGTCCCAGATATACTTCAGCTTCTGGTGCAAAGTCGAAGTCACTGCCCCAGCAACATGGATCCATGGGCGACCCAACAGGCAACTGTATGCTGGTTGAATATCCATGACGTAGAATACCGACTTAAACACCTCAGGCCCAATCTTCACCGGGAGCTCCACCTCTCCAAACACCGCCCTTTTTGAACCGTCAAAAGCCCTCACTATCAGGTCAGTGGGCGTCAGAATCAAACCTTCACAGTTCAGCTTCGCCAGGGCTTTCTTTGGCAACACATTCAAAGATGAGCCGGTATCAACTAACACATGCAAAAGCACGGCTCCTTTACATTCCATTGCAATGTGTAAAGCCCGATTATGATTCCTCCCATCCACAGTCAGATCCATATCGGTGAAACCCAGCCCATGGCTGGCATGAACATTAGACACCACCGTCTCCAACTGATTGATCGTTATCTCCTGAGGAACATAGGCTCTCTTCAGAATTTTCAATAAAGCCTCTCTATGCCCCTCAGAGCTCAGCAACAAAGACAAGATCGAAATCTTGGATGGGGTCTGCTGCAGATGGTCAACAAGTTTGTACTCTGACTTCTTGATGATTCTTAAAAATTCTTCCGCTTCATCATCAAGTTCTCTCTCCGACCCACCAGGCGCCGGTGTCACCACAGGAGTACCTTTGTTGACTACTTGCTTCCCTCTTGCCCTGGCTAAAGCCTCGGCCTTTTCTTTCTTTTCTTTCTCTCCTTCTCCACTTCTCAAAGCGTCAGGAGCAAACAACCTTCCACTACGAGTGAAACCACTGGGTCCGGCATTATCCACCTTTGAAACGGTGGCTTCACTTGTAGTCTGATCTTCCACTTTCTCTCCGTTACAGTACACCTCCCCACCATAATGCCACGGCACGGCATCATCTTTGTCATAAGGAATTGGCCCAGGTACCGTGATAGTAACTGGAGCCGCATCGGCAAGCGTTGACAAATCAACCGGGTCGAAGTAAATAGTTATGGTGGAGACATCCTCCTTCCCCAAACCAGCCTTCTCAAACCGGAGGCTCCCTTCATCCATCAGCCTCTGGACGGCCTCCCTCAAAAGTATACACCCATTCGGAGTAACAGTGCACGCAGCACAACCAACACCACAGCTCGGAAAGACCCCATTTTTCAACAATTGTCGTTTGATCTCAGCCAACGGAGTCTTCAACTGATCAACATTTAACAGCCCGATTCTGCTTTCCTCAGAAATTGCATTCACCCTCATTTGACCATGCGCGGGCATGGGATTAGCATTCACGTTGGGAGATGGAGCAAAGTTGATTGTTTTAGAATCCACCAGGTCTTGAACCACATGCTTAAAAGCTTTGCAGTTTTCTATATTGTGCCCAGGAGCACCTGAGTGAAATTCACATTTGGCATTTTCATCAAAACTGGCTGGCCTCTGATCAGGTCTCAAAGGAGCCAAAGTTCTTAATTGTACCAACCCCAAATCTTTCAGCTTCTTCAACAAGAAAGAGTAAGTCACAGGTGGCCTATCAAATTGACGATCATTCATTCTCCCCCTGACTTGATACCCGGCCCTCTGCGGCCTCTGCTGAAACGGCTGTCTTTGTTGTTGCGGTTGTTGTTGTTGCTGTTGTGCAGGCTGATTATCAGCAGGAATAGTTACCGCAGCAGTGTGCTGGTAGTAACGATCCCTACTTTGTCCTCTCTGAGAATACACAACACTGGTATCACCCTCTTTCTTCCTCTGGCCATTTCCGAAGGGCTTCTTCGATCCAGACGACGAAGCATTACCACCCTGGATTTTCCCCAGCTTCAACCAACTCTCTATTCTCTCACCGGCTACCACTATATCAGCGAAGTTGGTAACCGGGCAACCGACCATCCTTTCAGCGAACGCCCCCTGCAGGGTACCCATAAACAAGTCAGACATCTCCCTGTCCACCAATGGAGGTTGAACTCTGGCAGCCAACTCCCTCCACCTTTGCGCATACTCTTTAAACCCCTCGTTATGCTTCTGAGACATACCCTGCAGCTGGGTACGACTAGGAGCCATATCAGCGTTGAACTGATACTGTTTAAAGAATGCATCTCCTAGATCCTGCCAGCTCTTGATGTCAGCAGATTTCAGCTTGGTGTACCATTCCAATGATCCTCCAGACAGACTGTCCTGAAAGAAGTACATCCACAGCTTCTGATCCATCGTATAGGCAAAAATCTTACGAACAAAAGCTTGAAGGTGAGTCTCCGGGCAGGAACTCCCATTATACTTATCAAATGCGGGCGCCTTGAACTTCTGTGGGATCACAATCCCCTCAACCAGCCCCATATTCGACATATTCACAACCCCGGGAGTGGCATAGCTTTCAAGAGCCCTGATTTTTTCCGCCAGCAACTGGATCTCCTTATTCGGTTGTTGGACACCGTACTGACCAAACGGCTCATTATGCATGGAGAATTGATCAGCTTCTCTGTCTTCCTCCCTATCATCCTCAGCCCCAAAGAAAGGAGGGAACAGACTATCCTTCATATTATTACCCATCTGACCGGGTCCACCCCCTGTGGCAGCACCAAAACCACCAGCATTATTCACTACGCCCACAGTTGTCCTCTTTCCACCATCCCTAGAACCACCAAGCCCCTGATTGGAGACACCATCCAGGTTGACCCCACTGTTGGCAGCTGAAGCCCGCTCGAGCTTCTCAACTTTATCAGCCAGCGCTTTCTGGCCCACAGCAAACCCTTGCATGATGTTAATCAGCTCATTCATCTTCTCTTTCAGCTCAAGAACATCTGTATTTGGGAGATCCATCAGTCTAGGTGTATTGCGTCTGGTGAAGTATCTGTGTGGACGTGTTAAGTGCAAAGGTACAACTCTATGAGTACGAGCAATGATTCCTGAAACAATCAAGCACGTTAGCAACTGACACCTGCAAAACAAAAAACAAGTTATTATGATTATGCATGAATGCAATGTCTATCCATATGAGGAACACTCTGTCTTTCGATCCTGGCTTCATCGAGACAGATAATAATCCGGCAGCAATATTTTGACATTCAATCATCTGGTTTCATCATACAGATCAGAGATATATGATTTAGCAAAGATACCACCCAACCATGTGTGTGATGTGTGAGTGCATACAGGAAAGCAAATAAAGCTTGAAGACCAATCACTGAATGAAAATAACCATCGCATACCAAAAGTGCACAATAAGTGCGAGAGTCATACATCAAGTCTGATACAAATCACATACAATTCTCCAGAATCAGAAAGAAAATACAAACAAGTGAATTCCGTCAACAGGCCTGACGGTAATCCACATAAATAAGCATAAAAGGCTATGCTGAAGAAGGTCCCACAGGAGGCTCCGCATCATCTACCATCTTGGTAAACTTCACGGCAAACCTGAGCTCAGTGTTCTCCTGCTGCAATCTCCCTATCTCCTTCTGGCCAATCTTCATCTGTCTGAAGTAATGATCTCTCTCAGCAATGTAGTGATCTCTCTCGGCAATAATCTTCATGTTCTCTGCTTCCTTGGTCTTCATCTTTGCTTCCCACTCAGCGACGAGGATTCTGACTCTGTCTTCCCTCTGATCCCTCACGAGGATTTGCCTCCTCTTCTCATCTTCAATATACCTCAAGGCTTTGGCTAGCTTCTCCTTAGTGATGTCATGTTCCTTTGTAGATGACTCCAAAGCTTGGCTGACCTTCCGGTAATAAGCAGTGTCTATCTCAAAGCGCTTTACTTCCAGAGCATGTCTCTTATCCTGATCTTCCATCCTCACTTTGACCTCCTGATTAGCCATCTGAATCCGAGCAACACTCATCTCCAATTCAGTCTTCTCTGCTTGCAACTGATCTCTGGCCTTCTTTATCTCAAGGAACTCTTCCATGCTGACAGAAGAACGTGGACCCTCAATCAAAGGACACCAAGGATCACCTCCCGGAAATGGCAGATGTGTGAGCTCTATCCTCTTCCTAAGCCAATCATCAAATGGAGGAAAAGACCTGCTGTTAACCTTGCCAAAAGGAACCTTGCCCTTCCTCTGAATGTCACGCCACTCATCCAACACTTGCCTCAACTTGGCCTGATTACCCTCAACCGGGAAGTAGAAAGACTCCTGAATCTCTCGTCCAAGAGGAGGACCCTCCACGGCAAACCCCATTTGTCTCCTAAGAAGCACCGGGTTGTAATTAATGCAACCTTGAACTCCTATAAGAGGCACATTGGGAAGACTCCCACAACTGTAAATGAAATCTCGTCCAGCCATACCATTGTGAGTCCAAGCTATGTCCTTGGCCCGCAAACCCATCAGCCTGAACGACCACTTAACAGTAGGATCAAGAAAGACAAAGGCGCCCCTGGAAGGCAAATATCCCATGAACCACTTGTACAACAACTGAGCATAACACCTGATCAATCCCCCACGCCGCTTCTCGTTCCGATTATGGACCGAGTAATAGACATCTCCAACCAGAGTAGGAATAGGATTCCTCTGCATAAACAACCTGATGGCATTAATGTCCACAAAGCTCTTCTGATTAGGAAACAGGATGGTCCCATAAATGCTCACAGCAATCAAGGCACAGACAGCTTTCCAGTTACCTACAGCAGCATGTTCCCTGGCTTTAACCTCCAAGAAACTCAAATGAAAACCGGGTAATTTTCCTTTCTCCTTCAAACCCCCCTTGGTCATCTCCGGGCTCAAATAAAGAGCACGAGGAATCTCAGCAACATCAGGCTCTCCCTTAGTGGCAAAGAAAGGAATCTGATCTCGGATCTAAATACCCAGGATGCTAGCATAGTCTTCCATCAGAGGTCCCAACAAATAATCCGGGAACACGAAACATCTCAAGCTCGGGTCATAAAACTGGAGAAGAGTATGGATGGCACTCTTATCTGAATCAGTAAGCCTGAAAACCAACTTCAAAATACCACCGTATGCCTCACGGAACATCCCCACATGGTCAGGTGTAATCAATGCTATCATATCTCTCAGCACACCAATCTCTGGGTCGAAGAAACTGTAGACGACGTCATCTTTCAAATCGGTCCTCATGTCTGAGCAAAGAAGTCTCTCAACCAGGATCTCAATCAAGAATGTCCCCTGCATATGGATAAACATGAGTTAGATGCAGATAAATGCAAAATGTGAATGATGCTGATGTATGAATGCAATGCATTGTGCCATCCTCTCATTCATCTGAACATCAACTGCACTGAGTTACGGCCTCTGAACTTGATCACAGCCATCTGAGGTACTGAGCAACCAAAAATCCGACTTGGGGTTCCGAAATAAACGAAACTGAAGAATACATCACCATCATCACCAGAAAGTCCTCTGAACAGATAATCACAACAATCTCTGAATCGGCCCAGGGAATCCTGAAATAAACGGATCCCCACTGATAAATACCGCGGACAGAACTCCGGCGTCTCGGAAATAAACCCATAAATCCGACTTATAAATAGAACTCTGATCAACGGAACCATTAGTTACCATCAAAGTCACCATCAGAACATGCATCTGTAAGAATCAACCCTCCCCTCACAGGTGAATTCTAATCAGGTCACCCTAAAGCGGATAATGGTCTCGACAATCGGGCAAAGATACTCAACGGGTTTGCCCTTTCGGGTTTGCCGTTGCAGCTCTCTTAAGATCGTCTAATCCAAAGATCCGGGAAAGATGGGTCACCGAAGTCAACAGTTCAGATGAAGTTACTCAACCAGAGTGGATACTCCACAAAGGAAGAGCTCCCTCAAAGAACCTCGTCCGGCTTGTGGTATGTCACGTCGCCCAAAACATGTTGACCTAACATGAGAGGCAACATGAGACCACACTAATCCTAGGTGTATACTCGGGCCTGGGTTTTAGCCCCACTCAGAACACCCACCCCATATCAGAGGAACCACTTGTACAGAAGACAGCACAATGATAATATGATGCATGCAAACATTTATGCAAATATATACACAACATAATAATAAATGCAATAAATAGAGCAGCACAAGCAACCTAAACTATCCTAGAGAACGCTAGGAGAGACTCGCTTAGGGAAGATGGACCAGCAGGAGGTCAACTTCTAATAGTCCCCAGCAGAGTCGCCAGCTGTCGCATCCGCGAAAAACAACCGGCGGGCTAAAACAAAACAACACAGAGCCGCCACCGTGCGTTATTTATCCCAAAAGAGGGAAAGGAAACGCTCGAAGTAAACCAGGGAAAGACATGGTCTCGCGACCAGAGAGAGATGGGATCGGGAGTCGGTTTTGTGAAGGGAAGGTATTAGCACCCCTACATGGAGAAGAGAGGTTATACCTAATTGGTTAAGCAACCAAGCACAAGCAAGTTCAAAGTGAACTTAAGCAACTTAGGTACCTGAAAACAATCTAACTCAGTCAGTATACAACTCAAAAAGTCAAACAGACAATCCAATAGTCAACAGTTAACTGTACATAGTCAAACAAACAACAAGTGCAAGCTACAAGCTCATCTCAAAGGAGATAAAAGTAACCTACAAAACAAGTTAAGATTAGTCAACATTCAACAATCAACCAACTTTAAGCAATGTGAATCAATCTCCTCAAGGCCATATGCTTCTTATCCTGAAAACAAAGCTAAAACGTAAGCACCAACCACTAGGACAAGGCCTAGGGTCAAAGGGGGAGAAATAATTCAAAACAGAACATGAAAATTGACAAGAATCAAGCTCAATCAAATAAGAACATCATCCAAGTGGTCTCATGTCCATAGTATTCACCAAAATCATTTCACAAGTCAAATAAGGCAAAGCATGCAATTTCAAAGCTCATTGAAGCAACAGAATGAACAAATGCATATTAATTCCAAAATGATTGAATAAATCTCAAGAAAAATCATGACTAAAATGAACACATCACATGACCATCACACCAAAATTCAAATCATTTGGGCAAGTTTAAGCATGGCAATCAAATTCATCAAGTCAAGGTAAGCAAAACAAGCTCAAATAAGGCATCAAATGGTGCATCAACTTCACACAAGCCTAAAACAGAATTGACAAATGATAAATGTCCCAAACCAAAGCCACAATAAACTTCAAAGTGTCTAGAATCCATGTACCAAATTTCAAGTTCATATGATAAACATCAAGCATTTCACAAATCATTTAAGTTCATGACTATCAAAAAGTGCACAAATGATCAACCAGCAAAGAAAATCCCAAACAAATCAGAAATGAGATCAAAAAATCCACAAAAATTCATGAGCAATCCTAACATCCAGAAGAGGCATCATGCAAAAAATCACATCCATTGGCATTTATTTGGAATGGCAAAGAAAATCAACAAGTTGAGCAAGAAATGGTGTGACACACATTGTCACACCTACATTAATCAGATCATAACTCAACAACCAGACATGAGAAAAATACAAACTCTACACCAAGATGTCCCTAAAATGTCTAGTTTAAGCATACCAAATTTCACAGGCATTGGATTAAATCTCAGCATTTTATGAAGCAAATGGCAAGGTAGATACAAGATAGCACACATATAAACAAACCCTAAGCCAAAACAAATTCCATCCGTGCACAAATTCTGGAAAAATAGTCATAAAATTCTAGAGATCATGAGGAACATCATGCAAAAAACCACAGCTCATTTGGACAATTATTCATGAAGTTATGCATTTTTGAATGAATGGAAAAAAATAAAAATCACATGAACAAACATACATGAACATGGAGGAATAATGAACTAAAATGCAAAGGCTTCATTAGAAATGTCCATCGCCCGGATTCGAAGTGAGGGAAAAATCAAAAGTGGCGCTCAACTTGTGAAACGCGCCGTTTCACTAAGTATGCGTGGCAAGGCAAGGCTTCCGTATCCAATCAAAATGCCACGCTGTGCTGAGCTTGACCAATGCATGGCCAGAAACATCAAACCACATGCAACAAGCGCTAGAATGGATTAAAACGAATTCTGGAACCAAAACCTAATTGTTCTTCAATGTTCATCGTGATTCATATGCTCAAGAACAAACTTGCACAGAAATTCACAAAACCTATACCATTGGATAGATCCTTCCACATACATTAACATGCTAGGCCTGGATTCCTCTAATTCATCCTATATTCAAAGTTTCGAGCCATGGAAGTTTCATGCATCAATCTTATATCTAACATAACTAAGTCATTTCTCCATGGAATTTAATGAAACAAAGCGCAGCATAATCACCAATGAAAGATCTATAACATGCATACATCAATTTCAAGAATCATGAGAATCGAATTCCAACCTTAATTGAAGTGCAGAACTGGAATCGGTTGTTTCAAGCCTTGCCAAGTCCAAACAGAAGTTCCTCAGCTCTTGGATGAATGAATGGAGGAAAGTTTGAGTGTTAATCGCGCTTGATCTTGCTCAAATCTCCACTTGCCATTGATGAATGCTTGCTTCAACAGTTCCTAAAACAGCTCGAAAATGGATGGATCTTGCTTCCAACACACTCAATTATGCTTGTAGATCAAGCATTGATCAAGAACAAAGCAATGTTTGTGAAGATTTTTGATGAAAAAGTGAGAGGAAAAATTGTGAAGATTTTGGAAACTAGATCTAGATCTGAGAATTATGCAATGTTAATCCAATTTCTGTTATGCTTAGGCTATATGTATGTGCTGTTAATGATTCTCTTAATCACAATTAGGCAAATGCAAGTGATTAGTGAAATTGAAGGTGTTTTGGCCAATTTTGCAAGTGCACCCTATGCATACAATGACCAATGTAACAGTACACAAATGCCTTTGGAAATCACTTAAAAACCTGTTTTGAACCAGATGCAAGTGTTAGGAAGTGAATACCATGAATAATTTTTGAATTTGACTTTTCCCTCCAAAATTCAAATGGAAAGTCAAATATTTTTATGATCAAAATGCATGATATGTGATGCATGAATTGGATAGAGCATGTCAAAACAAGAATGTGGCAAAAAATCCCACTCCATTTGGCCTTATGGTTCAAAAGTTATGCACTTGTGAAGTTCAAATTTGCTTGACAATGATTGATCCATAACTTGCCAACCACACATGGGAAATTCATGTTCTTGGACATTTTGGAAAGGTGAGAGCAAGATCTCTTCAACTTTCATGTTGGACAAAATTCCATTTGAAGCATTTTTGGTCATGTAAACTTGAGGAGAAGACCTTTCCATTTTTGGCAATTCCAAATTACAGGTCACTTACTATTTTTGGAAACTTTTCATCTGACCTCAAATTCTTCATTGTTGATGTTTGCAATGTCAAATGAGACTTGTATGGACATGAATGAGGCCTCTCTAACCATCTCCCACCTTCAAATCCATGATTGAATGCACAGTTGACTTTGGTTGACTTTCTAGGGTTTCAGATGAATTGCATCTTGACTGATGAGCTTTGAACCTTCAATGCTTGATCAAACCATTTCAAAATGATCCCTAGGTCACATGAACTCATCTCCTTGACAAAAACCCTGATAGACATAATGTAACTGATTAGGGTTGACCAGAGGTCAAAACCCTAATCCCAAGGAATCTGATCAGGAACCATGAACCTTGATGATGATGATGTATCATTTCAACCAAGATAATGATCAATCTCCTTGATGAACCAAGAAACCCTAATTGAAGCACAAACCCTCAGATGGCTAGTGATCAATTCATGAAGACCCTCAGGCTTGAATCTTTTAACCTCTCCATCTTCAGAGAAAGACCTATGAGGATGACTTGCTCAATGTTTCCACATGATATGCAATATGAAATGACTAATGCCCTAAAAGATGAAATGCAATATGCTAAGCTAGTCCCAAGAGAGGAGGGCAAATTTTGAGGTGTTACAGATACTATTTTATTTTACTTTGTTTTGCTTCAACCAAGAGGAGTTTAATGCATTTATTATTTTTATATTGGTCTCAGGCAAGAGCAGCTGGATACTATTATATTTTTTGCACATATTTGTCTTCAACTAAGAGCAGTTGGATACAATCTATTTCAGCCAGGAGTCGTTGAATATGACATCTTTAGCCAAGAGTAGCCGAATATGATCATTTGTTACCCCAGTGAGTGTCTACCTTCAACAAAGAGTATTTGAAGAACAATTGAGCTTTTTACTTTGTAACAAATCCATCCCCAGAGATCTATCGTTAGTCAAGAGTAGCTGAACATGATTCTCTAATCCTTAGTCATTTGCATAACATCTAAGGAATCAAGAGTATGTCTTACCTCATTTACATTCATGTCTAAGGAATCAAGAGTATTTCTTACCTCATTTACATTCATGACTAAGGAAATAAGAGTATTTCTTACCTTACTTACATTCATGTCTAAGAAATCAAGAGCATATCTTAGCCCATTTGCATTCATGTTTAAGAAATCAAGATTATTTATTAGTTCATTTACATACATGATTAGGGAATCAATATCATTTCTTAAATCATTTGCATTCCCATGATTAAGAAATCAAGAGCGTTTCTTAATTCATCTGCATTCATCTTTAAGAAGTCAAAAGTGCTTCTTAACCTGCATATCATTAAGAAATCAAGAGTATTTCTTAAAACCATCATTTACATTCAAATGATTAAGAAATCGGGAGTATTTCTTAAATCATCGCATTCATTTCCAAGAAGTCAAGAGTACTTATTAACATTCTCATGATTAAGAAATTGAGAGTGTTTCTTAATTCACATGCATTTCATTAAATCATTTGATGATTAAGATATCAAGAGTATTTCTTAATTCATTCATCTATAAGGATTTAAGAGTGCTTCTCAATATCCATATCATTTACCATCCATATAGTTGAGAAATCGAGAATGTTTCTTAACTCATATGCATTTTCATTCAATCATATGATGGTTAAGAGATCAAGAGTATCTCTTAAATCATACATCTCCAAGGAGTCTTGATAACATGAAACTATATCACATTTTTGGACTCGATTTAATTAAATTATATTATTATTTGATTCGATTTATTTTATATTATTCGATATTACTTGGTATTTTCCTTCTATTTATTTCAGGTAACATTATTTGAAGCATATGTGAAAAAGAAAGAAAAGGGGGTGCAAAAAGAGGATTCTCTAGGAAAAGCGTTCCACTAAAGCCCAACCCACAACTACAAGGAGAAGCGCTGAAGCGCTGTGACGACCGCCACACATGGTGTGACGAGCGTCACGCCCCTCTGCTTAGTGTTACGAGCGTAACACATGGTGTGACGGACGTCACACCCCCACTCCTATTTTTTTGGCTTTGACGCGTAACAGAAGCACGTTCTCTCCTATTCTTCCTCTGACTCGTTGACACGCTAGAAAACCTACTGAAGGAACTTTTGGGAAACGGTTACTAAATGGATGAATATAAATAGACCTTAAGTGGTGCCCTGCCGTAGACTCTCCTTTTCCGCCGTGCAAGCTTTTACAGCAATATATTTTCCAGTATTCTACTTTCTTAGCATTTTTTATTTCCTTTTCTTTTCTAGTTAATTTCCAAAGCATTGAATTTATTTTCTTTCACACTAGTTTCTACGCCGGAAACTATTATGTAGTTTGTACTGGATCTAACCTTACGTTAGGTCATAGTATTTTATTCCTTGGTTTTTATTTTTCTGTCTGATCGAAGATTGTGAAGAACAAATCCAACCGGTTTGTGGTGGAGTGTTCAAGCATCGAAGTTAGGGAACAACCAAGATTTCTATTAATTTTACAGGTTCATTAATTTATTGTTTTAATTTATATATGCTCTGTACTGCTGTTTATCAATATTGTTTGTCTGATATGGTTGTATTTAGGCATAATAATTGTTTAGGCCTGTTTAGCATGTCTGGCTAATTAATTTAGATATCGGTATGTAAAGTAAGCGGAATAAAGGAATCAAAACTGAGTTGGTTTAAATTTATTTAAAAATATAGTCACTCTTTTTATGGTCTCAATTTACAGAGTTAATACCAAAGTTTTTGTACGAGAGTAAAAGACATAAAGAAGTTAAAATCAATAGAACGACGATTTGAGCTTTTAACTGGACAGTGTAAATTGGACATTAACTTTAAATCAGGGCGAAAGCAATTTTTAGAGTTAATTTAATTCTAATCATTTTCAAAAAGTATTTTTAAAGGTTAAATGTGAGGACGAGAGTTAAGCATTTAAGTTTAATCATATAATCTAAGTCAACAGAGCGAGAGTTTGAGACGAGGGTGTTTAAACGGTTAGTATTTTAATAAAAAGAGTTTCTATAGATTCTATTGTTTTCAAAAAGTGATTTTAGATTTAACTAAATAGTGAGAGCGTACGTTAATATAAAGTCATAGTCTGATTCAACAGAGCGAGAGTTTGAGAAAAGACTTTTAATCAATAGTGTCTACTGAAAAGACTTATTTTAAAATTAAGAAACCAACGAAGATTTGATTCCCTAATTACGACGAACTACATACCGATATCCGCGTTATTTGATATTTAATCTAGATCCGATTTTAGTTTTATTTTCCCCCCTAATCATCAAAGTATCATCCGCCTTAGCTTTACGAAGTAACCTTAGAAAAACGGTATATCGATTCATTAAGTCCCTGTGGGATCGATATCTTTTAAAACTACGCGATTAGACTCTGCATTTGCAGTTAATACCTCAATAGACTCATAAAGTCGCGATCAAGTTTTTGGCGCCGTTGCCGGGGACTTTTATTTAGTCGATATCGTAACTCTTCTGTTACGCTGTAGAGACTAAGGCAATTTTATTTTTCCCTTGTCTTTCGTTGATTTGTATGCCACACACTCGCTCACAAGACGGACCGTACTACTTACGAATCAACGACGTTGAACGATATCTCCGAGTCTTACGACGAATTCGGGAGTATCGTGCTGCAAACAATCTTCCTCCAATCGAAATTCCTGATCTCAAAAACCTCCTTCCTTCGCCGATACCCGAGATGGCAGAACTAGCTCGTGCTCTTCGAGATTACGCCGCTCTATCGCAAGATGAGCCGCATTCGAGTATTGCTCCACCCGCAATCGAAGCAAACAACTTCGAACTTAAACCTTCGCTGTTGCAGGCAGTGCAACAAAATCAATTCTCTGGAAATCCTACCGAGGATCCAAACCTTCATTTATCCGTATTTGTCCAATACGCTGATACTGTTAAAGCTAATGGTGTCACTTCAGAGGCAATTCGACTTCGTCTCTTTCCTTTCTCGTTAAGAGATAAAGCTAGAAGATGGCTTCAGTCTCTTCCTTCCAACTCAGTCACCACATGGAATGAGTTGAAGAAAGTCTTTCTTGCCCGATATTTTCCTCCAAGCAAAACAGCTATGTTAAGAGCCCAGATAAATGGATTTAAGCAGAAAGATAACGAGTCTCTTTTCGAAGCTTGGGAAAGATACAAAGACATGATGAGACTTTGTCCACACCATGGTTTAGAGGACTGGTTAGTAATTCATACCTTCTATAATGGTCTCTTGTACAACACAAGGTTAACAATAGACGCCGCCGCCGGTGGTGCGCTTATGGATAAACCTTACGCTGACGCTTATCAACTTATTAAGAGCATGACCCAAAACCATTATCAGTGGGGAAGCGACCGAACAATGGTAGAAAAACCTCAAACAAAAGGAGGCATGTACGAGATAAGTAGCCTTGATCATGTTAATGCAAAAGTGAATGCTCTTGCCCAGAAAATTGAAAGTTTAAATGTATCACCTCCAGCCACCGTGGTTGCCGTAACTCAAAATTGCGAAGTCTGTGGAATCCAAGGTCACACTCCTACAGATTGTCAACTCCTAATAGGAATCCAAGCAGAGCAAGTGAACTATGCTCAAGGAAATCCATACTCGCATACCTATAACTCAAACTGGAAGAACCATCCTAATTTTTCATATAAGAGTAATAATGCTTTATACGCACCAGGTCAAGCTCCCAGTCAAGCCCCAGCTATACCTCCCGGATATCAAAAGCCAACCCCATCTACGTCTAACAATAACATTCCTAGGAAATCCAACTTGGAAATCATGATGGAGAACTTCATAGCTTCTCAACAGCAAACGAATAAAGAGTTCTTAAACCAGAATGTACACACTAGCGAACAGATTAAACAACTAGCAAGTAAAGTAGATGCCCTGGCTACCCATAACAAAATGCTGGAAACACAAATCTCGCAAGTAGCTCAACAACAAGCGCCTACTGCTGCCCCAACTGGTACATTTCCTGGACAGCCTCAACCTAACCCGAAAAGCCACGCTCATGCAATTATATTAAGAAGTGGAACAGAGGTAGAAGGACCGCCTGACCCAAGGATTGAGAACCAAAACTCTAAAAAGTCAACTGAGAAGAAAGTAAACCTAAGGAAAAGGAAGAGAGTAATAAGGAAACCGTAGAAAAGAAAGAACCTTATGTACCTCCACCGCCTTACAAACCACCTATCCCTTATCCTCAAAGGCTAATTAAATCCAAAGATGCGGGCCAATTTAAAAAATTTGTTGACCTACTGAAACAATTAAACGTCACCATTCCTTTTACAGAAGCTATTACACAGATGCCCTCATATGCTAAGTTCTTAAAAGAAATTCTTTCTAATAAAAGGAAACTTGAAGATAGCGAAACCGTTACACTCACTGCTGAGTGCAGCGCGATAATCCAAAATATGCCTCCTAAACTTAAAGATCCTGGTAGTTTCTCTATACCCTGTCACATAGGAAAATTTGTCATAGACAAAGCTCTATACGATTTAGGAGCCGGTATCAGTGTTATGCCCTTGTCCATATGCAAGAGACTTGAAATGGGAGAATTAAGACCAACTAAAATGTCTGTGCAATTAGCAAATCGTTCCGTTAGATATCCCGTAGGAATTCTTGAAAACGTTCCCGTGCGCATAGGTCAATTCTACATTCCCACCGATTTTATAATTATGGACATAAGAGAAAATGAAGTTACCCCCATTATATTGGGAAGACCCTTCTTAGCAACCGTCGGTGCTATCATAGATGTAAAACGAGGACGACTCACTTTCGAAGTAGGAGAAGAGAAAATTGAGTTCATTCTTTCCAAATTTTTGAAAGCACCTGCAATAGATGACACATGTTACTTCATGGATATCATCGATGAATGCATAAAAGAAACAGAATTAGAAAATGACAAATTGTCTGACTATCGTGTAGAAGACAGACTGAACCAATGTTTAGCAATAACATCGGATCCTACGCAATGCCTTAAGAAACCAACCCTCGACCTGAAAACACTTCCCAAAAATCTGAGATATGAATTCCTAGATTCAGAACTTGAACGACCAGTGATAGTAAATGCAGACCTAGGAAAACTCGAAGCCGAAAAACTCCTACATATCTTAAGAAAATATCCAACCGCACTAGGATACAACATCACCGATCTTAAAGGGATACGTCCTTCTATTTGTATGCACCGCATCATGCTAGAAGAAGACTGTAAAACTTCTAGGGAACATCAGAGGAGACTAAACCCGATCCTGAGTGAGGTAGTAACGAAGGAAGTAACAAAATTATTAGAGGCAGGTATCATATATCCTATATCCGATAGCAAATGGGTTAGCCCTGTACACGTAGTACCAAAGAAAGGGGGTATAACCGTGATCGAAAATGAAAAAGGAGAAACTATAACCAAACGAATCGAATCGGGATGGAGAATGTGCATTGACTATAGGAAGCTAAACAAAGCAACCCGAAAAGATCATTTTCCTTTACCATTCATAGACCAAATGTTAGAACGATTAGCCAAGCATTCTTATTTCTGCTATCTGGACAGTTACTCAGGCTTCTTTCAAATACCAATTCATCCTGATGACCAAGAAAAGACAACGTTCACATGTCCTTTTGGTACCTTCGCTTATCGACGAATGCCGTTTGGCTTGTGCAATGCTCCTGCAACCTTCCAAAGGTGCATGATGGCAATATTCGCCGATTTTCTCGAAAACATCATGGAAGTCTTTATGGATGACTTTTCCGTATGCGGGCAAAGTTTCGAAGAATGTCTTGAAAACCTAGAAAGAGTTCTAGAACGATGTGTAAAAGTAAACCTAGTACTTAATTGGGAAAAATGTCACTTTATGGTACAAGAAGGAATTGTTTTAGGACACATCATATCAAATAGAGGAATTGAAGTAGACAAAGCCAAAATAGAAGTAATCGAAAACCTTCAACCTCCGAAAACTGTGAGAGAAGTACGAAGCTTCTTAGGACATGCCCGTTTCTACCGACGATTCATTAAAGATTTCTCTAAAATAACTAAACCTTTAACCGGATTATTAATGAAAGACGCTGAATTCACCTTCGACAATAAATGTTTAGAAGTATTTCAAACACTTAAACAAGCATTGATCTCCGCGCCCATAATACAGACTCCGGATTAGAATGAACCATTCGAAATAATGTGTGACGCAAGTGACTACGCCGTAGGCGCTGTTTTAGGACAACGAAAGGATAAAAAACTTCACGTCATATATTATGCAAGTAGAACCCTAGATGAAGCGCAAATGAATTATGCCACGACCGAGAAAGAACTTTTAGCAGTAGTATTTGCACTAGATAAATTTCGTTCTTACTTGGTCGGAGCTAAAATAATCGTTTACACTGACCACGCTGCCATTAAGTACCTCTTAACAAAAAAAGACGCTAAACCTAGACTCCTAAGGTGGATCTTGTTGTTACAAGAATTTGATTTGGAAATCAAAGATAAAAAAGGCACTGAAAACATAGTAGCAGATCACCTTTCTAGACTTGAAAACCTGGAACTGGAAAGAACATCGATCAATGATGATTTCTCGTACGATAAACTTATAGCTAATTTGGAAGAAAATAGAGTTGATGAACAGGTAGAGACCACCTTGGCTATATGCGTTACACCATGGTACGCTGATTTTGTCAATTATTTAGCCGCCGGAGTGGTTCCACTTGATTTATCCTACCAACAAAAGAAACGATTCTTCCATGACATAAAACATTATTACTGGGATGACCCTTTACTTTTCAAAAGAGGCCCCGATGGTATTTTCCGTCGCTGTATACCTGAAGAAGAGATAGAAAGTATAATCCAACATTGTCATTCCGCTCCTTATGGTGGACACGCAAGTACATCCAAGACCTGCTCTAAAATCCTACAAGCCGGGCTTTATTGGCCAAACATATGGAAGGATGTGCATGCTGCTGTCAAGAAATGTGATAGGTGTCAACGCACAGGAAACATATCTAGACGTGACGAGATGCCACAAAAAGGCATTTTGGAAGTAGAAATTTTCGACGTGTGGGGAATAGATTTCATGGGACCTTTCCCACCTTCTTTCGGTAACAAGTACATACTCGTAGCGGTTGACTACGTATCAAAATGGATTGAAGCTATAGCTTCTCCAACAAACGATACACGAGTAGTAACTAGACTCTTTAAGAATATAATCTTTCCAAGATTTGGTGTCCCAAGAATAGTCGTCAGTGATGGTGGATCGCATTTCATATCTAAGATACTCGAAAAATTATTGTTTAAGTATGGTGTAAAACATCGAGTAGCGACACCTTACCATCCGCAAACCAGTGGACAAGTGGAAGTGTCTAACAGAGAAATTAAACAGATATTGGAAAAAACAGTCGCCACCTCGAGGAAAGACTGGTCATCAAAATTACCCGAAGCTTTATGGGCATATCGAACCGCTTACAAAACTCCCATAGGAACAACCCCATTTAGGCTTATTTATGGTAAATCTTGCCACCTCCCAGTAGAGTTAGAATATAAGGCCTATTGGGCTATTAAAAATTTAAATGTAAACTATAAGGCCGCCGGTGAAAAGCGAATTCTTGATATAAACGAATTAGAGGAACTTAGACAAGACGCATACGAAAATGCCAGAATCTACAAGGAAAGAACGAAAAAATGGCATGATAAACGCATATCAAGGAAAACTTTCAAACAAGGCGATGTAGTTCTATTGTTTAACTCTAGACTTAAGTTATTCCCAGGAAAACTACGCTCTAGATGGTCAGACCCTTTCCAAGTCACTAATGTCTTTCCTAGTGGGGCTGTGGAAATTAAGGGAAAATCTATGGAAGCATTTATCGTAAACGGGCAGCGTCTGAAACATTATCACTATGATGAAAACAATGAAGACTCGCGAGTCCTGCACTTAGACGTATTGTCTCCTAAATTTATAGATTAACATTTAATAGTTTTATGTCGAGCTTGCGACATTAAACAAAGCGCTTCGTGGGAGACAACCCACAAATTTTTACTATTTTTCCTTTTCTTTGATTATTCTTTTGATTTTATTCAGTATTCATTCTTCATTTAATTTATTTTATAAAACTTTTCTTCTTTTCTTCTTTCGGCATCTGGCCAAATCCTGACTAAATTCTTGTTTTTCTTTTCCTTAGTTAACACTAACCTGATGGGACATATTGATCGTATGGGTATCAAATTCCGAGGGAGAGCTCAGAGACAAAAATTTGAAGAACTAGCGGAGAGAGAGATGCACCCAAGTTTTTATGCTGATGATTGGGTAATGACTATCCTTGGACTAAGAGAGAGTGCCCTATATCTGCTGAGTCAAATAGGGTGGGAAACCACTCCTATTCGAAGACAATTTGTTACTTACCGGAGGCTAACTCTAGAATTCCTTAGCTCCCTGATCTATTTACCAAACCATGGAAAAGGAATAAACTGAGGTTTCATTCAGTTCAGGATGTTCAATATGGAGTATCAGTTTAACATTCGAGAATTCACTAACCTTTTAGGGTTCCCTACTTCTTTTGATACATTCACCATGAGCCAAGAAGACCTTTTTGAATATAGAGAGCTTGAGCATTTTTGGGGAAGTTTGACAGGAAATGACGACCCTGAGGAACATGAGTTTCTTTCTGGAAACATACACAACCCGGCTTTTCGTTATTTCCACAAGATCCTAGCACACACTCTTTTTGGGAAGAAATCAAACACTACCACAGTCTCACGTGATGAACTCTTCATAATATTTTGTGCTTCCCAGAACCGTCCAGTGAATGGTGCCACTTATATGTTGGCGAGTTTTGACCGCCTTATTCAAGATGACCGTGCACCGATCATAATAGGAGGATTGATAACTATGATTGCTAATGCTATTGGATTGCGCCAACCCATGCTTGATTTGAACCCTTTTTGTGGCATTGAGCCTATGAATATACCTTTCCTTTTCAACACTATGTTTATAGGAAACCTTGGACCTGAAGAGTTTGAACTAATAATTAATAACCAAGTTCTTTACCTATTCACCATGCCTAGTCCGATGACTAGTGTCCATAACCGAAATAATTGGCTCTACAACCTGAATGGAATACCTTCTCCTGTTAGATCTGTTGAATCCATCCAAGATTATGAGATTTGTGATGACCAGATTCCTTATGCTGAGTCTGATCCACAGACACCAACTGGTTACCATGATGTTGCCTCTCCACCTCATCCTATCCCGTCCGCAGAATCGGCAATACCTGATCTTAGACATCATATGCCCGGAACTGATTATAACTCCGCCATTCAAGCTTTGATGTCAGAACAAGATGCCATTAGGGAAGAGTTAACTAATATGGGACATGAATTCATGGAATACATGGGTAGAATGACAAATCAATTTCACGAGTTGCTACACCGTGTCAATTCCTTTGCTCCTCCGGCCAGAGATCCTACAAGTGGCTAGAAGTTTTTAGTTAATTAGTTTTAGTTTTAGGCAATTTATAGTTTCGTTTAACATTGCTTTTTATCTTAGTATTTACTTTTCGCATGTTTTCTTCTATCTTCAAATGTTACATTATGTTTATTTTATTGAAGCTATTGGCATTATTGGTTAAATTTTATTTTATTTTGATTTATGCAATATCTACAATTACCAGTAATGATATTCACTATATGCTACTACTTACATAGCCTATTAGAGAAATATATATATATATATACACTATGGTGTGTAGTAGAATAGCATACATGGCAATTCAAAAATATAATAATAGCAAATATAATAAACAAAACAAAACAAAAAAATAATAAAATAATAAAAACAATTTATGAAGCACCCACGTAAGCAATCACGAGCGCCAGTGACCGTTGCAAGCTAACCGGTGTGACGAGCGTCACACAAGCCATCACGGTCGCCACGCAAGTGCACATGACGCCCGTAACACCTTCTGTCACGAGCGTGACAGCTTCAGAACAGGCGAACGTTGGTGACCGTTGGGGACATGACCGTTACCCCCCCCCCCACCTTTTTATTTTCCCCATTCATTCACCTCTTTACTCCATCCCACTCACATTCATCCACATTTATTTTTCTCTCACCCACTCCTCTTCCCAATTCCAAAAACTTTTCCTATAAATACCTACAATACCTTTCTTCCTACACCACATCATTCCAACAAACCATTCTATACAAATACATTTTCATCCCCTTTCCTTCTTTCAACCTACCTACCAATATGGCGGAGAACCAACAATTCGGAAATATTATCTTCCGATCTGAAGATGATAACTATCAACGGGAGCAGTTCGATCGGTTCCAACAACGAGGTGTCGTATCTACCAGGTATCCTGATTTAAATTGCTTACAAGAATTAGGATTACTTCAAGGTGTGCAATGGATGCTTCGGCTTTCTGATTTAACTTTTCTTTGCACACAAAATCACCCTACATACCCATCACTCACCTTAGAATTTTTAAGTTCTTATTCATACACCACTCCAACCGGTGAAGACGAGTACTTAACCGGTACCGCAAATTTTCGCATGTTCAACACCGAGTACTCACTATCCCAAGACTAGTTGAGTGTCATGCTACACTTTCCTGTAGGAGACCAAGTCCACCCAAGAATCCCTCCGAACTCACAGTGGCACATAAACGCCTTCGACCTCTTTGGAAAAATATCCGGTGTGGAAACCAATAATTGGGATGCACTACTTGCTTCGCACATACATAACCCCACTATCCGGTATTTTATCCGCATTCTGCAAAACACCATTTTTGGTCGACCCAACAACAACAAGGTCAACGCGAAGGAATTATTCTTCCTCCACTGCGTCCTTGAAATGGATACAAAGGTAAACGCCGCTTCTTTCTTACTTCACCATATTCGTACCCTTTGTGCTAGAGGCCGCCAACCTTTTGTGATTGGAGGATTAATAACCACCATCGCACTCGGCTTAAATCTAGGGGACCGACTTCAGAATTTACAATCTCTGCCACCCCTATTTATGGATATAAGCTATTGTCACTCCAGCCGCTTAATCAAAAATAGGGTAGGCGGAAGGTATTATCTTATGGTGAATAACCAAGAAGTCCCAAGCGTTGTTTTGCCCAACATTGCCCTCACAGATGTCACCAACCCCAACCGATTCATCTACGATCTGAATGCTCCCGAACCTACCGAGCCTACACAAGTAAACCCGCCCCCGGACGAGTTTGAGCAAATGGCGCAAGGTGATCAGGGTCCTGAACAACAATCAGCCCCGCTTAATCCTTCTGATACTGTGGCTGGTCCATCCTCCCGACGCCGTCGAAGAAGAAGGCCCGCAACAAACGAAGACATCATGGATGCTATTGATGCTATGCATGTGCAGAATAACAAAGTGATACAATTGATGCGCCAGATGCAACAACAACAAGAAGCGAGGAATGCAATAACCGATCAGCGGTTCACTGACTTGCTCAACAGGTTTGATGACTTGGAAGTACGTCAACGCTCACCGGGTCCGAGAACAAGAGGACGCAGGCAGAATTGAGCATATTTATTTATTTTTCCTTTCTTTTCGCTTTTCTTTAAAACATTGGGGACAATGTTTCATTTAAGTGTGGGGGGGAAAAACTTTGTTTCCGTTATGATTATTTCTCTTTCAACATTCCTCTTTCAAGTATGTTATTTCCCTTTCATTGTTATTTCCCTTTTATTAACTTATATATATATATATATATATATATATATATATATATATATATATATATATATATATATATATATATATATATATATATATATATATATATATATATATATAATATATATATATTTATTTTAAGTCGAGTCCCTAGTGTGAAAAATCTTTATTATCCACTCCCCTCAATTTTCTTGAGCCATAACAAAAATTTAACACACTCGATAAGTATAAAGGTTGCTTATTTTATAAACCTTGAGTGAAATTAAGACAAAATTATTACCGCCCCAATGCTCTAAAAACCTCAACATGTTAGATCAGGCTAAGTACCTATTATACCAATTCCTTGAACTTTTAGTTTTATAGTAACCCCGAGTAGTTTATACGAGAAGTCGGCACCATCTTAATAGCAAACTACGTGGAGAGCCGATGAATATAAGTGAACGATTCCCAAAACAATATATTAAAAATCAGGAAATGCACTAATTAAGTTAGGTGATCCTTACCCGATCATTTAATCCAAAGGTTGCGGACCCTACAAAAACATTGTATGAACGATCTATTGTGAGTTGGTTCAGCGGTTTCTGGTGCTGAACTTGGTAGGGCGGACTACGATCTGATCCCCCGCAATTTGCAATGGACTAAATAACGAAGTTATCCAACTTATGTACCAGAACTTCTAGCTAAAAGGGGATCAGAATCGCTAACCGGTTACTCCACTATGTGCGCGAAAAGATAAAGGGCTTAATGTGATTTCGCTAGAATGAAAACGGGTGAAATAAGAGTAAAAGAACTAGGATAGCTATAATAGCGTGGCTCGAACTGGTTTGCATAAGGTGGGGTTATCTGATGTTGTAACAATAGTTGTTGATGTTAAGATTAAGCTCAGGTTATTTCTAAACGAGATTTACTTTTAACCTATTACGAATTGATGTGTGTTTAGAAATTTCATCTGGCTAATATTTTAAAACGACTTCTATATTGTATCTTGCTTGAGGACAAGCAAAAGTCTAAGTATGTGGGAGTTTGATAACATGAAACTATATCACATTTTTGGACTCGATTTAATTAAATTATATTATTATTTGATTCGATTTATTTTATATTATTCGATATTACTTGGTATTTTCCTTCTATTTATTTCAGGTAACATTATTTGAAGCATATGTGAAAAAGAAAGAAAAGGGGGTGCAAAAAGAGGATTCTCTAGGAAAAGCGTTCCACTAAAGCCCAACCCACAACTACAAGGAGAAGTGTTGAAGCGCTGTGACGACCGCCACACATGGTGTGACGAGCGTCACGCCTCTCTGCTTAGTGTTACGAGCGTAACACATGGTGT
The DNA here is from genome assembly GCF_024323335.1 of Lathyrus oleraceus. NCBI lineage: Eukaryota > Viridiplantae > Streptophyta > Magnoliopsida > Fabales > Fabaceae > Lathyrus > Lathyrus oleraceus. The sequence continues at coordinate 182,939,950 of NC_066585.1, forward strand.
GACGGACGTCACACCCCCACTCCTATTTTTTTGGCTTTGACGCGTAACAGAAGCACGTTCTCTCCTATTCTTCCTCTGACTCGTTGACACGCTAGAAAACCTACTGAAGGAACTTTTGGGAAATGGTTACTAAATGGATGAATATAAATAGACCTTAAGTGGTGCCCTGCTGTAGACTCTCCTTTTCCGCCGTGCAAGCTTTTACAGCAATATATTTTCCAGCATTCTACTTTCTTAGCATTTTTTATTTCCTTTTCTTTTCTACTTAATTTCCAAAGCATTGAATTTATTTTCTTTCACACTAGTTTCTACACCGGAAACTATTGTGTAGTTTGTACTGGATCTAACCTTACGTTAGGTCATAGTATTTTATTCCTTCGTTTTTATTTTTCTGTCTGATCGAAGATTGTGAAGAACAAATCCAACCGGTTTGTGGTGGAGTGTTCAAGCATCGAAGTTAGGGAACAACCAAGATTTCTATTAATTTTACAGGTTCATTAATTTATTGTTTTAATTTATATATGCTATGTACTGCTGTTTATCAATATTGTTTGTCTGATATGGCTGTATTTAGGCATAATAATTGTTTAGGCCTGTTTAGCATGTCCGGCTAATTAATTTAGATATCAGTATGTAAAGTAAGCGGAATAAAGGAATCAAAACTGAGTTGGTTTAAATTTATTTAAAAATATAGTCACTCTTTTTATGGTCTCAATTTACAGAGTTAATACCAAAGTTTTTGTACGAGAGTAAAAGACATAAAGAAGTTAAAATCAATAGAACGACGGTTTGAGCTTTTAACTGGACAGTGTAAATTGGACATTAACTTTAAATCAGGGCGAAAGCAATTTTTAGAATTAATTTAATTCTAATCATTTTCAAAAAGTATTTTTAAAGGTTAAATGTGAGGACGAGAGTTAACCATTTAAGTTTAATCATATAATCTAAGTCAACAGAGCGAGAGTTTGAGACGAGGGTGTTTAAACGGTTAGTATTTTAATAAAAAGAGTTTCTATAGATTCTATTGTTTTCAAAAAGTGATTTTAGATTTAACTAAATAGTGAGAGTGTACGTTAATATAAAGTCATAGTCTGATTCAACAGAGCGAGAGTTTGAGAAAAGACTTTTAATCAATAGTGTCTACTGAAAAGACTTATTTTAAAACTAAGAAACCAACGAAGATTTGATTCCCTAATTACGACGAACTACATACCGATATCCGCGTTATTTGATATTTAATCTAGATCCGATTTTAGTTTTATTTTTCCCCCTAATCATCAAAGTATCATCCGCCTTAGCTTTACGAAGTAACCTTAGAAAAACGGTATATCGATTCATTAAGTCCCTGTGGGATCGATATCTTTTAAAACTACGCGATTAGACTGTGCACTTGCAGTTAATACCCCAATAGACTCATAAAGTCGTGATCAAGTCTAGAGTACTTCTTAACCTTCATTACATCCATATCACCTGACGATTAGGAAATCAAGAGTATTTCATAAATCTCGTTACATTCATTTTCATTACCATATGGTGATTAAAGAATTCCAAAGTACTTCTTAAACCTATGTGCATTCATTCGTAATCATAAGCATATCATTCTATTGCATAAAAGGAAAAAATTTGGGACTGTTTGGTATTTAAGCTATCTTTCACCATGATGATTTGAAGATGAGAGTTGTTCATATCCTCTAGTTAAAGATGTTTAAATAGGGGCAATTGTCATATCCTAAATTTTACCCAAAGTTTTCACTCACATCAGCATAACATAAATTGATTCATTTTTTATGTATTTCATCAGTTAAAAGCATTCATCAGGGTTTAGATGAAAAGTCAGGAGTTCTGGTATTTCATCTGGTCTTGATGACATTCATTCAGTCATATGTTGATTAAGAAGTAGAAAGATTTAATTTCTCAAATCTCAGTGCATCATTTATTATGTTGCATCTTGTTTCAGAGGTTTAGAGGGTGACAATAAAGAGTATTATCGTCATCTAAATCTTTGTAAGGTTAATTGTGATTGAGAATTAGAAGCAAATGGTCCAAGAGCGATTCATTTGCATCTGATTGTCTGTTCATGATTATTTAGTCAACAATTCAGTTTATTTACATGACGTTTGCATTTTCTACTTGTCATAACATGCATTTTGTTTCGCATAACACCTAAAATATCATTTGAAATAATTTTTCGGATCTACAGACAGACTGGTCGAATCGTTTCTCAACTGTACGTCAAATTAGTGGGCAAAAAATTCAAAATCGTGCTTGCATACGTCATTTTTATTAATCTACGGTTCACGTAGTTTAACCGGACGTGCTCATTTTAATTTTTCGATTACTTTTTCGATCGCATTTAAATCAACCTGAGCCTTTTAACCGATCATTTTTTATTTCAAAATCTGATCGAAACTTGTATGTTTCCGAGAATTTTATTTTACGCTGATAATTTTGGTATAGTCAGGTTAATTTTTCGAGCATTTTTAGTGCCTAACTTTTATTCAATTTTTATCCGATTTTTTTTATATCTTTGCTAAAATATTAGCAATAATTAATTAGAATTGTGTACACTTTTTTTTGGTCTGATTTCTATTATTTAGAATATTTTGATTTTGATTTTAATATTAGTCTTTTGAAACTCATTTTTATCCATTTTAAAAAGAGACAATTTTGTGTGTGTTACTATTAATATAATTTTCTCTTTTAACTTACATTATCTCTTTTTTTTCTAAATATTTCACTAGTAATATTTATTAATTAGATATTATGTTAATGTATTTTTCTTTTAAAAGAAAGAAAAAAAACATGTACATGATATTAAGAGAGGAAGGAAAACATGACATTGGGAAGACTTTGATCTTCATGGGCCTATTGAGAAAGCCATCAATCACATAGACATATTTTTCTCTGTTGTAACACTCTCCTGCTATAAAAACATCAACATCTATGATAAAAAGGGGGACCCTCTCAAATCAACACTACTAAACTCTGAACCAAGCTTTTTCTCCAACCATCACTTTCTTTTTTCTTTTTCTTCTTAAAAGAAAACAAAACATCATCAACTCTACCGCCCCATATCATATTCTTCTTCCCACACCAACCACTAAACAATCATACACTTCCACTCTCAAAACAACCACTATCTTCACCATTAAACTCTCCTCCAGCCAACCTTTCAACCACAAACAACCACTCCTCCTCTTAACCTCCATCGTCGGAATAATCCTCACCCTCATCTCCCAACATACACCCTTGACCCACCATAAACTTCCTTCCAAAAAACCACCGGCCATCACCATAGTGAGAAACACAAACCTCCATAACCATCACATGAAATCTGTCTCGTTCAATCACATTGTGCCACCTTCGAATCACCATGACACCATGACTTGCACGAGGTAACCACCACAATAGTTTCCTTCCATTATCACTTCCATTGACCATCAATATCACTAACTTCTTCACTTACATCAACTCCTTCAAACTCACAACCACATACCTCCATCTTCTTCCTCCCCTACCTTCCTCATTCAACCACTACATCACAAAACAAAACAACACAAACCATATCAACCATCCCACAATCATCCTTAACTACACAACCTCAAACTCCACCCCTCACCACCATAATACCACATTCATATCAAACTTATAGAATCATCTTGTCGTCATCATCAACACAACCTCAAAACCTCCATGAACTTCGGCCACTGTGAACACATGAACCACCATCATGTTCCTCTCACTAACAACACTTGCACCATCATCTTCACGTGAAAAAAAGCAGTCCCACAATCACCCTTAACTACACAAAATTGTAGCATCCACCTCATGCACCATATCAACACCATACAACACGGCCAAAACCACCGCGTTCCTCCTCAACAACGATGCCGCACCGACCACCCACATCTCTATCGTGAAAACACAACACCACCACTGACCGAGCATCTCTTGGAAGGGTGAATGGAGGTTTGAGTTTTCCTCTATTTTTTCATTGTTGTTTCTAATGTTTATGAAGGATTGAGGAGTTTGTTTGTTTTCTTCGTTTTATTCAAGTTTATTCTTGATGTTACTGGTCGAAGCAGGAAAGAAGAAGATAATTGCTCTTTTTTTCACTTTTTTCTATGCGACATCTCAGGCGGGGGGGTGGTGTTTTTGTTTTTTAAAACCCACCAACACATGTTAGTCACATATCACCATCCCTCTTGTTTTTTTATTTTATTTTCTGTATTTTTTTTATATATTAACATTATATATTATTATTATTATTATTATTATTATTATTATTATTAATTTATGAATTAATTAATATTTATTATATATTATTATTATTATTATTATTTTATTATCATCATTATTATTTTATGAATTAATTAATATTCATTATATATTATTACTATATATATTGTTATTACCATTATCATTATTATTATTATTATATTTATTCATTTATTGTTATTGGTATTATTATCATTTGATTATTTATTAATAATGATTATTAATACTTCTATTGATTAATTGTTATGCACTGTCAGTGTAAAAAGTTTTACACTATCAATGCATCACAATCATCCATCTGTATTACTTTTTAAATGTTTAAAATAAAAGTCAAACCTTTCAAATAAATTAGTGGTTGTGATTAACTAACAGTGTAAAATATCTTTACACTGACAGTGTATATCAATTAATCTCTATTATTATTGATATTTACTATTATTTATTTATTTATTATTATTATTGTTAATATTTATTATTTTTATTATTATTATTATTTATTAATTATTAATTATCATTATTATTTATCATTATTGATTATTTATTATTGCTAATTATTATTATTATTATTATTATTATTATTAATCATTAGTATTATTGATTATTATTGTCAATTATTATTATTATTTATTGATTTTTATTATTATGGTTGATTATCATTATTAATTAATTATTACTAATTATTATTATTATTATTGCTATTAATCTTATTATTTTTTGTTTATTATTTATTTATTGATTAATTGTTTTTTTTTAAATTGATTAAAATGAAAAGTTTGATTTATTTGTCTCATCGGTTTTTCACATATGTCTTGTGATTTTGGAGTTGAAAATTTAATTTAACTTAAGGAATTGCTCAAGCGCATAAAGTTTTGTTGATCGGCCTCAGATATGGTGATTCCTACATGAATCGCTTTACGATTTCTTAACATGGCGCTAAATTATGTAGTTTAATTTCTGATTTTTTAACTTCGAATCCCTTAGCTTTCTCTTGGGCCTTCTTACAATGAAATTCTTTTATTTTACAATTGTCTTTTGAACTTGTATTGTTTAATTATTTGTTGTATCCCCATTCGATAAATTGTACCCCCATTCTCGTGAATATGTAATAAATTTATCGCTTTCATTTACTTTATTGTATCAGTTGATTGTTAACAAAAGATTAAAATTAACCCTTTCAGAAAAGAATAAAAAAACAAATAATCGACCCAACGTCGAGTCTTTCCCATAAATGAAATCCAAATTGAATGCAAATTCGAGCATGCCCCCGTCATATCCAAATTATTTTTCATAAATAAACTTCAAAAACACGATCCAACGTCAAGTCGTCCACCTGTTTTAAAAGCTTTTCGCAATAAAAATAGAAGAAAATGATTAGGTTTAGACTTTCTATTTTTTCGAATGTTAGGATACTGCTATAGAGCTCCATATTCAAACATTCGTCTTCCATATTAAAACACAATAATTACCAACATTAAGTCATTTCTCTTATAGAAGAAAAAAATTGATTGGGTATCGACCTTCTCTTTCCCAAATATTTGGACACTGCAATAGAGCTCCCTGTCTGAATAATCATCTTCTATTAATGAACCTTGACCTAATTTGCCACACATTTTCATAAATAAATTTTTGGATAAAGAGAGAGTGATTAGGCTTAGGCCTCTTCCTTTTCGGGCATTTGAATACTACAGTAGAGCTCCATGTTTGGATGTCTGTCTCCACTTAAAAGCAATTCAACCAATTAAACTTATTTTTCGCCTTTGTACGACCACAAAGACATTTTCTGAAAAGATTATGTTACTTCCATTTTGACGCGAAACAGATAAAGACTTCAATCTTCATGAGCAAACAACAAGTAAAGGTTTAATCGCTCAAATGTGATCCAAACACCTCTCTCTTTAAAAGCAATTCATCAAGTAGTCCTCTTTGAGTAGAACTACGTATGCCTTGAGTTCTTCATAGCAACTGGAAATATGTAGGAGCAGGATTGCGAAATCTTATCAGGCACATTAATATAAAAAACCCTAAGTCTTTTATTTCTTTCTTTCTCTTTCCTCACTCGATAGGTAGAAAATTGTAAACGATATCACGCTAACACTCTAACACGAAACTAACTAAATGGGTCCCATCGAGTATGATGGATGTGAGGGGTACTAATACCTTCCACTTGCATAAACGACTCCCGAACTCGATTTGGTTGCGACGACCATTTCTTTTTTGTTTTTCATGGGTTTTATTGATATTTTCCCTTTTCCTCTTTGGGAATAAATAAAGTTCAGTGACGACTCTGTTTTGTTTATATTTTGAGCGTTCCTTACGCTTGGGTATTTTTCGCGTCGCGACAGGTTCATTTTAGAGAATTCTCAGTTCGGGGAGATTGTTACTCCTCGTCACGGACTCTCTTCATCGAAACCAGAAGCGGGGTTGATTTTCCACTGATAAAGTGACTACAACGTCCCCAAGTTGACCCACCTCGAGAGTAGGAGTATGAATCTCTATAGTCGGGGTAGGAGAAAGGGTCGGAGTTAAAACAGTGGTGGCCTGACGAGTAGGTGAAAAAGAGGTAGTCCAAGTATTGACCACAACCCGAATACCTTAAGCATCTGCAAGGCTGTAGAACATATTCCGTTTGTTCACCTTATCCATGCTATTTACAAAACAAAATCACACATGTAAAAAAAGCACGAAGACCCCGTTCTCACTAAGAATTTTCCCCCTCTCTTCTCGTCTAACTACACTCAAGATATCATGAGTGTCAATCCATCTTTTTTTCACCTCGGCAGAGGGCACCTCAACAGGGCAAAACCCTTCCTCATAGCCAAGCTCCTGAAACCAGGATTGTATTTCCTCCTCCATTTCCACCTTGTTAGGAGAAAGAAAATCCAACTTGGTATAATAGAAGTGAGCATCCCGGTTAAAGTGGATCTTAAACTCGTACTTTAGTCACAAAATTTGACAAAAACAGGGAGAATAAACAAAGATATAGAAGAAACCAAGGTGTGATACAAGTGTGTGGGGCTTTACAATTAAAAAACGCCCCAAGAAGTCGACCCAATCTAGCGCAAAAGGGTCGAACCAAGGATTGACTAGGTAGAAGTAAATAAGCCCCCGATTATGGAAAGTATACTAGGAAGTGCGCCTCAAATAAAAAATATCAAAGAATAATCTAAGGGAATGCTTCTAGGATATTGATCTCGACACACAGTTGAAACACCCTTATGTATGCCCATGACCCCAAATAAAGTTGGGAAGAAGCAACTTTTAAATATTTCAGGATGACGCCTCTGATGGAAAAGATCAAAGAATGATCTAAGGGGATGCTTCCAGGATTTGTGTTTGACGCGCAACTGAAACACCCTATGTATGCCCATGACCCTTGATGAAGTTGGGAATGAGCAACTTTTAAATATTTCAGGACAACTACATCGAATTCAAAAAAAGACAATCGATGTCCTACTCTTGTAAACAAACACTCATAGAGTGAGACCACACAGTCATCAAAAGAATTACATATCCCCTTTTCTTCCGATACTAGAAGAGATAACCACTTTTAAGGGTCACTGACCTCAACGTCGACCATATTTATAGTAGCCTCCGTGCTTAGAACCTATGAAGTACCCGTTATCTTTGAATTCATCCAATCATACTCAATCGCATCCGACTGGGCTCAAAGATCTAAATGAGCTTTCACTTCAACGTCATTAGGCTCACAATTATCGGTCCTCAGACGATGTTGAATATAATAATTAACACGTTCTCTCATCTGCCGATTAGCTTGCACCTTCTTCTCGGATAAGGCATGATGGGGCATAGGGACCTCAACACGATTTATTCCTTTGCCAACATTTGATATAAGTTCATCTAATGAACCGGATGACGACATTTCTTCCACCAAGGAATCCCTAGACACCCTTTCTGAGTTAGAATTGTCAGATATGGGTATGATTATGGTTATAGGTAATCACTACAAGATAAGAAAGATGAGAATCAGGGAAGATCCCAATTATAGAGGTATATGGAATTTCCACTTCAGAATCACTCACTAGGTTGATCGTACTATCGCTCATCTTGACTAGAAAACATGAAATGCTGGAAGATAAAAGTTTGAGTTAGAACGATACCTGATTATATGGGGGTGATGAAATAAGAGAAGACGAAGAAACGAGAGAGTTTTATGCAAAACACTGAAAGTTGCTTATACTAATACACTCAGGGAAGAAGAAACGAAGATATTTTCTGGAAAGTAATAACAAGATTGAATGTTAAAGGTTGCAAAAAACTTCTAAATACTAAATTCACCCTATTTATAAGCAATACCAACTGAAAGGACCAGGTCAAATATGGAATGGAATCACAAAATCTACGACTAGATTTCCACTCATGGATACACGCTAACTCGAGTGCACTCAAGTACTCTATAAGTTGCGTCATACCCTAACTGGTCACATCAACGCACATGTCAGAAAAGGGCGACAAAGCGTTTCAATGATGGACCGCATTAAATGTGTTCGTTCCTATTACTTTTTCCAAAACTAATCCTAAGCGTTTAAGTTTCATCCCACTTCAGACCACGTCATGGAGGTCGGTTAATGATACTTAAGGCTTCCTCCAGCTCCTTTAGTACTTGACAAAGCCTTGAGAGAAACTGTTCTAGACCGACCAAACCCAAATGACCAAGGCTCAATCCATCTTAAATCCACTTCACTTGACCCAAAGTATAAAATCAGCTCACATGCTAAGAGAAAAATACAATTTATGATCTTCGATTTTCACTATACTTATCTTAAATATTGAACTGACTTGAATGTTAAAGTGTTAACCATGCAAATCCACCATGCGCTGTCGTAAAGGAGATCAGAATCACCATTCAAGATCATTAGTTTTTCAACTAAATTCATTTTGGTTCCTGAACAGAACAATATCCAATATCATTTGATATTAATTTAATCATTAACATACTTTAAAACACAAACTAAATAACACTCAAAATTTTATAAAAATAATAAGGTTAAAATAGTCTATTGATCATTGTAAGTTAGCGAATTTTTGGTTTTGATTAATGTAATTTTTATTTTTTGGTATGAGTCCCTATGTTGCTGTTAATCTCTAAAGTCAAAATTCATAGAAAAATCTACCATGTAGATTTGCCTTCGAATTTTATTTTTAGAAACTAAAACCAACGCAAAAATATAACAACTCAGAACAAAAATAAATAAATTATAGAACCAAAATAAAAAATTAAGTTACTTACAATGACGAGAAGATTATTTAAGTCAAATAATAATAATAATTTATTATGAGTCGATTTTAAAAAGATTATTTAAGTCAAATAATAATAATAATTTATTATGAGTCGATTTTAAACCATCTATTTAAATTTGTCCAAATTTGTCCACCCATGTGACAAAAAGCTTATGCCACTACTTACTATTGGTATGGCAGATGCAGTAGCTTGTTCCGAAGAGAACAGTAACCTTTTGTTCTTGACATGTATTGACACTCATTAACAAAGTGTTCCATGGTTCTAATTCGTACCACACACACGAACTGTCCATGAAGACTCAAGTCACATGAAACCTTTTTCATAAACAGATTTGCTAAACTATGCGCCTCTCTAGAACCACATAACTACCCTACGAATTTAATACCAACCAGCTACCATGTACCAATCATTCAATTTCTAGTTATGCGTCTAAATCAGACTCCTTTAAACACATGAACAATCACAGACAAACAACTCATCCTCATAAATAATAACGTAACAGAATTAAACACGTTCATCTCTGTGTTTTTTTATTCATCAAATGACACTCACAACCGACACGAATAATCAAGTGCAACACCATGAAAGAGCTTCTTCTCAGTCAATTTCTTCTTCTGTTGATGCTTTATTACCCTTCTTGCCACTCACTTGATACAATTACGCTAAACCAAACTATCAAAGACGGCGACGTTTTGGTCTCCAGCCCACGAGGAACCTTCGCACTTGGTTTCTTCAGCCTGAAACCAGATTCCAAAACCCGTTACCTTGGTATATGGTACAACAAAATTTCGGAGCAAACCATTGTTTGGGTTGCAAATAGAGACACTCCTCTCAGTGACACTTCCGGTGTTCTCTCCATCAATAACGGCAACCTCGTACTCCACGACCTCAACGAAAATAAAAACGTTAAACCCATTTGGTCTTCCAATTTTTCAACTTCTACCTCGTTTGGTGACTCTTCGGCTAAGCTTTTGGATACAGGAAACTTTGTTTTGACTCATGATAACGAAAAAAACATTTTATGGCAGAGTTTTGATTTTCCATCTAACACTTTACTTCCTTTCATGAAACTCGGGTTGGACCGTAAAACCGGTCTGAACCGGTTCCTCAGATCTTGGAAATCCCCGAATGACCCCGGAACTGGAAATTTCACATACCGGATTGACCCGACCGGTTTTCCTCAATTGTTTCTGTATAGAAATAAATCTCCAACATGGAGAGTCGGGTCGTGGACGGGTCAGAGATGGAGCGGAGTACCCGAAATGACTCCGAATTTCATCTTCAACGTTAGCTACACGAACAACGAAGATGAAGTTTATGTAGTATACGGTGTGAAGGATCCAATGGTGTTATCGAGAATGGTTTTGGAAGAAACGGGTCACGTGAGGAGGCTGACGTGGCAACCTAGCGAACGTAGATGGTTTCAGATTTGGTATGGTCCGAAAGAGGAATGTGATGGTTTCAAACAGTGCGGGTCGAACTCGAATTGTAACCCGTATAATTCGGATAAGTTTGAGTGTGAGTGTTTACCCGGTTATGAACCGAAGTTTGCGAGGGAATGGTATTTGAGAGACGGGTCGGGTGGGTGTGTGAGAAAGAGGAATGTTTCCACGTGTGGAAGTGGGGAAGGGTTTGTGAAAGTGGCACGTGTGAAAGTTCCTGATACTTCAAAGACACGTGTGAATGAGAGTTTGGGTTTGAAAGAGTGTAGAGAGAAGTGTTTGGAGGATTGTTCTTGTGTTGCCTATGCAAGTGAAAATGAGATATCTGAGAGTGGGTGTGTTACTTGGCATGGTGACATGGAAGATACAAGAACTTACACACAAGTTGGACAAGATTTGTATCTACGTGTGGATGCACATGAATTAGGTAAGACGTTTTTAGAATAATGCATTCCAAATGTTTGTAAAAATGTTGAGATATAGGATAGATTTATAGCACCCACACTGGTGTGTCTGTGTCAGAATCGGACACCAAATCTAGACTGACATTTGTTATTACCTTTAGTTTATTTATTTTTTAAATTGTTACCGGTGTTGTGGTGTCAGTGTGGTGTTTGGGGTGTCTATTTTGATTTGTTTGGTCATGATGTTTGTTATGAGATTTTTCATTTTCTGCAACTTGCAGCTATGTATGCAAAGCATCCATATGGTTCTCTTGGCAAAAAAAGGATGGTGGTGGTATTAGTCATTTCTTCTTGCTTGGTATTGTTGATGGGGATCATTTTTGTGTATTGGTTTGTGAAATCCAGGAAACAATGTAAGTATTTTTTTTTTTACTCAAATTGGTCATTGTGGGAGGATTATTGATTCAATTGATGTGCTCAAATGTGCTTGTTTCCTTGTTTGATGACAGGGTCGAAAAGGGATCCCAAGTATTCATTTCGTCTTAGCTTCGACGACTCTTCTAATCAGCAAGAATTTGATAGTACAAACAATTCAAAATTCTTTGATCTTAGCTCCATAGCTGCTGCAACGGATAATTTTTCACTTGCTAACAAGCTTGGTGAAGGTGGTTTTGGTTCTGTTTATAAGGTAGATAATCTTCTTTAGCGTCGATTTTAATGCGTTCTTTTGTACCATTGTCAATTTTGAAAAAATTTAAACATATGTTTACATTTCACAATTAGTTGCACTAGTCGCGGTATTTCTCTGGGCATATAACGTGTTCTATAAAAAAGGGAAAAGAAAAGTTATTAAGAAGTTTAATTTGGATGATGGTTTCAGGGTATATTGAGCAATGGAATGGCAATTGCAGTGAAGAGACTGTCGAAGTATTCTGGACAAGGCATAAATGAGTTTAAAAATGAGGTTGTTTTGATTTCAAAACTCCAACACAGAAATCTTGTGAGGATCTTAGGTTGCTGCATTCAAGGAGAAGAAAAGATGTTAATCTATGAGTATCTGCCTAACAAAAGCTTAGACTTTTTCATTTTTGGTATGTGTTGTTTATTTTCACCTTTGTTGCATTAGTACATAAGCTCTCTCTTTTTCATATATAACAATGTCATGGTGATATTTTCATACACCAAAGTTACAAAAGAATTGACATAAGCTCTCGTTATACCATGAACTATTTATCTAGATAAATCTAAAAGCTCAGAGCTAGATTGGAGAAAGCGGTTTGATATTATCTGTGGCATTGCTAGAGGGATATTATATCTTCATCATGACTCGCGATTAAGAATAATTCATAGAGACCTAAAGGCCAGCAATGTCTTGTTGGATTCTGCATTGAACCCAAAAATTGCAGATTTTGGTATGGCTAGAATGTTTGGTGGAGATCAAATTGAAGCAGTTACGAATCGTGTCGTTGGAACTTAGTAAGTATTCATTGAAACACCCATTCGATTCCTTGCATCATGTTATACGTAAATTTCAATTGTAGTTTTAGTGATCTCATTTATCTATATTTTGTTTTTACAGTGGTTATATGTCTCCAGAATATGCCATGGAAGGACAATTTTCAGTGAAGTCTGATGTATATAGCTTTGGAGTTTTACTGCTAGAGATTATTACAGGAAAGAAGAACAGTGGTCAATATGAAGACAATGCATCCACAACTTTAGTTGGACATGTTAGTGTTTCTTAGAAACTATACTCCAAATAATTAAAATTCTTTTCTTAATATATAGTTTGATTAATCTAGTAAGTTCAATAACTAATGCAGATATGGGATCTATGGAGAGAAGACAAAGCCATGGAGATTGTTGATCAATCATTAGGAGAGTTGTTCTCCGAGTTTGAATTTCAAAGATGCATCCAAATTGGGCTTTTATGTGTACAAGATTATGCTGTTGACAGACCATCTATGTCAGCTGTTGTATCTATGTTGGGAAATGACTCAACTCTTCCTACTCCAAAACAGCCAGCATTTATTTTCAAGAAAAGTAACTATGAGAGTTCAAATCCATCAACCAGTGGAGGAATTTACTCAGTAAATGATGTAAGTATGACTATGATTGAAGCTCGCTAAAGGCCATGCTTATTGTCTGATGCTAGTGTGCTGTATACTTGTAAACGAAATTGCAATAAGGTACGCCATAATACTCTCAATCTAGATTCTTACAAGGAGGTAAAGTTAAAACCAACATTTTACTTGTACGAGATGAGTGAGAAACCACAAAAATGAGTGACCATGTCTTGATCAAAAACCTTAAGCTGTTGCACATTGTGTCTCCACAGCTGTATTGTCTTTATTTAACTCATTGTCAACCAACATGGGATTAACACAGCTCCTCCGCACTTGTATTTTACAGAAGTACTCCTTTATGTAAATTAAAGCCATTGTTGTAAGTATATATTTGTATGGAAAATGTAAAATATTGTTATTAAAATAGTATGAGTTACTGCTACACTCTTTTAATCTTTGAGAATTGGAATGGATAATTGTGTAAAAACATTTTATATTGTTATTGTATATTCTTTAAAATCATGAAATTTACAAGTTGGGCTCTTGGGTTCATATAGGACCACATTATAAATTTGTTAGCAAAAGGCTCTAACAGAATAGCTCAACTCACTAACTAAAAATACATACAATCAACAAATTACAATAAGGATAATTATTTAATATAACAAATTATATTGTAAGAAACCTTGATACAAAACACTTCAATATATCACTAAACCTAACACCATTTCCTAAGCACTCAAAGCACAAATTGATAGAGAAACCAGCAAGACCATTATAGAACCATTAAGATTGTCAATTCCGAAATCAGTAAGCACGTTTGATATACCTTGGTAAGTTCTCAAGAGCTTCTAGAAATGTCTACAAACTCAATTCTAATAGGAAATTAGGAAGCAAATATTAAATATTTGATTAAAGTAGCTTTTGGCGAGCACTGATACTAGTTTCTGTTACTTCATTTATTGAAGACCCTCCTCCTGAAGTTGATTCTTGCCAGTCTTGGCTGCCGTTGAATAAGACTGCTGGTTTTTGTGGTTGGCAAAGAGGTGTTTCATTGCATAGCATGAAAACAACTTCTAACATTGATGGTCTATTCATGGCTTTTTCTTGCACACATAAGAGTCCAATTTGAATGCATCTCAAAACTATATCAGGAGGATAAGACTGGTTTAGTGTTGGATCAACTGTATCCAATGCCTTTCCTTCTGTCCATGGTGTCCACTGTCCACACCTACAAATGCATAATACAGTCTTTAAATAAATACACCATATATCATTAAAGAGTTGGCCAACTTTAAGGTTACCTCTTTTTATTTTTTTTCTAACTTACATGCCCAATTAAATTTAGGGATGCTCTTCCAGTTTCACAATGTGTGTTTCTTTGTCCAGCAATGATTTCTAGTAGCAAGACCCCATAACTGAAGACATCAGATTTTGTTGAATATAGTTCTTCCATTGCATATTCTGGTGCCATATATCCACTGCAATTTTACAAAATAGTTAGAGCATTATGTAAAATACAGATCCATCTTTTAATACTAATGATTATAAGGGCATGACACATACTATGTTCCAACCAATCTTTTTGTTCTTGCTTGAATTTCATCTTCTCCAAATATTCTAGCCATACCAAAATCTGAGATTTTGGGATTCATTGCTGCATCAAGGAGAACCTTGCTTGCTTTCAGATCTCTATGAATTATTTTCAGCCTTGAATCTTGATGAAGATATAACAGTAACACACCTCGAGCAATCCCACAAATAATTTCAGAACGCTTACTCCAATCCATTGACAGCCTTTGGTTTAGATCTGAGTTGAACAATTGAAGTTTTCAGAAATTGAACATATTGGGAAAGGATAATACAGTTTTAGTTGAATATCTGGAAGCCATTATTTCCACTTAACCATGAAAATGTAGAATTTAGGAAACTGACAAGTAGATAAGATTAGATAATCCTATGAACCTATCATCTGGTGCCTGACAAGGAGTTATAGAAATATATGTAAAAGTTTCAATCTTGTCCCCGATGTTTAGGCATCTAAACATTATAATGAATAACTATTAACCCATTTATTTTAGCGACAGTCCTATGAGTAATGTGTCGATTTCTCTCCCCAAATCAGTCACAACTCACTATGCTTTAGCCTTTATGCATGTCTAAATACAAGTTTATTCATGCTAGAGAGACAAAGAGTGAGTTCGATATAATAGCATACCGAATATAAAGAAGTCTAGGCTTTTGTTTGGTAGGTATTCGTAAACTAGCATCCTTTCTTCGTTTTCAAAGCAACAGCCGAGCAATTTCACTAGATTTCTATGTTGTGTTTTCTTGCATCAGTAGCTTAATGTAGAGTTTCACTTACCTTGTTGACAGAGCCAAATCTACCTTGTCCAGGCTTATTCTCATGACCACAATTTCTTGTAGCTGTCATTATTGTTTTAAAGTTGAAAAATGGTAGATTTGGATGTGGAGCACCGTTCTCTTCTCTGGAGGAATCTTGGTTTGACTGCTGCATCATTTTATCTGAAGTTACAAATAAATAACATGAGGTAAGATTTCAATCAACTTACACATTTTGAAGAGTATGTTTCTTCTTGGCTATCAAATAAAAAACTTAGATTATACATTTAGCTATGGTTGCACGTAAAATGATCTCAATAATAATAAAAATAACATTACTATTATTCAATCAAGCACATACATTATTAGTAGTTGCAAAGGAAATTTGGAGATATTGTTAACATTTCTGGTAGTGTATTTTAAAATATATGGGTGGATTGAGAAACTCCCCAAAAATTGGTAAGTGCTAATTAGATACTGACAATAATTTGGCATAAATCAGTCCCCTTTAGAATTCCCAAGCATGTCTCGGTTTGAATGGAGAAGATTGAATTGGTGCAGATGTGTATTGGTTCTGAAAATGGTATATGCGGAGAAAAAATTTCTGTCATAATGAAGCACGGGATCTTGTGTCAGCAGAAACATGAGACTAGGAGGTGGAATTGAAGCTGACAATAGTACTTGGAGATGATGTGGTTATGCCTATCATTTGGGGCTGCTGGGGACCATTTTTTTGTGGTCATTAGTACTGGTTTTCCTATTAATTTTATGGTATTTGAGACTAACAATTGATTACTTTGAGCTGTTTTGGAGCTACTTTTTTGGCTCTTAATGCTGACTTTTTTCTCTGGTTTTTAATGGTATTTAGGCTATTCTGATTTTGTTGAGGTAAATTTGTAATGGTGGAACATGTGGGTTGCTGCACTGTTTCAGTGGTGAATTGGTCTTGGGGTGATTTTCAAGATGATAGCAGTACAATCATAGCAAGACAAAAACATGGTTAATTTTGGTAATGTCCGTAAAAAATAGGTGAATGTGGCTCGTGACAGCAAAAATTAACTCGGTACAGTATTATATGCACAGGGTAGATATGGCTTATGTTATGGCAAGAATTGAATGAGTTGGGGACACAACATATACTATTTAGGTAGGAGTAGCAGGACATGTGATACTAAGGCTTTAAGAATTATGATGTATGAGTTAATATGTGGTGTATTTCTTTCTTATGACTCGTGCCTCTAAGAAATTTTTCATATGAATAAAATTCATTTTGCCTTTACCAAAAGAAAACTTTGATAAACGATATGGCGCTCACAGCCCATGTATTAGTTGAACATAATAAAAATAATAGCTGAAACAGAAGAAACTAATATTACACTTTGCAACACAAACTGAAAATAATAATGGAATGTAATGAACAAGGGATATCATCCTTGAAAATAAATCACATACCCTTTATTTTTTCTTCCGCCAGCAATACATATACACACAGGAGACGAGGAACACAATTGCAACTATAGAAGCTACAAGATATGCAGCCAACCTCTTTTTATCAAGGGCTCCGTTGCTTTTTGTGTAATAATTGGCTGATAAGAAGAAACATATCTAAATAAGTTCAAACGACACCTAAGCGGTGTAAAATCTATAAAGAAAACCAGTGGGAGGAAATATCTTACCTAGTAAAAACAAATCTTGGCCTTGATTACTAAGTTTCTGAATGTCCATTAAACCCCCATACCATGCCAAACAACCACTTCCACCATTCCTCACATCAGCAGGTGCATAGGCAGCACAAGAGCAGTTTCTCAAGCATTCTTTCTCACATTCTTCCAAACTTAAACCGCCTTTAGCAACTGCCACAGATGTATCAGGAGCTTTCAAGTTTACAATTTTGACAAACCCTTCTCCATTCCCACAAACAGATACACCTTTCCTCCTAATACACCCACCTGACCCATCTCTACTGTCATACCAATTACATGGAAATTTGGGTTCAAAACCAGGTAAACAAGTACACTTAAAGCTCTCCCAATTGAAAGGAACACAATTATTATTTGATCCACATGTTCCCTAGTTATCACATTGGTCTGTTGGTTCAGACCGGTACTGGTTCCATTGGCTCTCTTGACTGTCCCATGTGAATGCTTTAAAGAACCCAGATTGCTGAAGCACTATCCTAAGAATGACAGACGTATTAAACATGTTATAGGTGAGTGCTACATAGTTTGTCTTCTTCAACCAAAGAAATGTTACAAAAGGACATATCTCGTTTCATATTAGGTAGACCTACTATTAATGCTCCGTTCCAGGGTCCACAACGCCACCAAGGAAAGTTGCGATTGTACATAACCAACTGAGGTTTACCAATGGTGCTGAATTTCACTGTGAATGCACCTTTTCCAGGGTCCTCATCTGTCTTCCAGGATTGAAAGAACCAACTTTTATTATTCTTTCTATCATAACCAAATCTTTGATATGGAAGAAAGGTGTCTGTCGGATGATCAAAGCTTTCCCATAATATAGTTTCGGTGTTGTTTAGCTTCAGAACAAGGTTTGCTATATCCGATACTTGAGCTATTACAACATTGATGTTATTTGTTAGTGATGGTGGTAATGAAACATTGGTAGACCAAATGGGAATGGTGCTAAGGTTGTGGTGGAGTACTAGATTTCCACTCGGGTCGATTGATAGGATTCCAGAAGTGTCATTGATTGTTGTATATCTGTTTGCAACCCAAACAACAGTTGGGATTGACAAATTGTAGTACCAAATTCCAACATAGCGAGAAGTGGATTTTCCTGGAGTGAAGAATCCAAGAGCAAACGTTTTAGATTTAGAAATGAGAAGCTCCCCATCTCTTATAGATTTGTGAATAGATATGGAATCATAAGAACAAGAGCAAAAAGAGAATGTGAGAAGGAGTAGAAGCAAAGAGTTAAGCATCTAATTATTACTATGTAATAGTAGTAATAACTTGTGTCTATGATTTTGTGTTATGACAAGTTAGAGAAGATTTTTTGCAGACTCCATTGAGTTCCTCTTTCATTTTATGAGGAGAAAATTGAATTGAAATATTAAAACTGACGCAAATTTGGCTCTTGAACAGCACATAGTCACTTGACTTTGAAAACATCAATAGTCTTTGGATGGATGCTTCATATTTTCCACACGATAGACCAATGCCACAGACTAGGAAGTGTAAATATGCATGCAAGTTGCAAGTTGCAACTGAGAGCACATCCAGTGAGGTCTTTTATTCAAGTAAGCCAACATGTCATAGCCAAGACTGACCTATACGTAAATGACTTATAACAAGCACCATTCACGTTCTTAAACGTCTGTGTCAAGCTTTAATTAAATTCAATTGATATATATCCCTAATTTACCGGTCATTGCAATAGTTTGTCTTCTTAAAGTCTCAATCAACAAATTCAGATAAAATTTTAATGGCTTAAATGCGAGAATTTAACTTGCCACCTCCAATTATACTTGACACCCCTCCCATAGTTTCAAAATTTCAAAACCGCCCCTATATATATCTCCAACGTTTCACCTATCTCTTCTTTAAATACTTTATTCATCATCCTCTGATACGTGGGGCTGACATCCTTTAGGATGAATAGCATGATGTTGTATTGATAGTTTGCTTGCTCGGTCATAAAAGCAGTTTTTCCTCTGTCTGGTTCATAGATCGAAATCTGATTATAGCCAGAATACACGTCCATGAAAGATATGAGTTTGTACTCGGTGGAATTATTGATCAACTTGTCTATGTTGAGCAGTGGATAGGAATCTTTAAGGCATAACTTGTTCAGATCAGTGTAGTCAACAAACATTCTCCACTTCTAAGAAGCTTTCTTGATTAGCACTGCATTAGACAACCACTCAGTATACTTGACTTCAGAGATGAAGTTAGCATCTAGAGTGTTCATGGTTACTTCTGCCTTCTTGGGTGACTGCCTCCATCGTCTCTGTGCTACGTTTTAGGAACTGGGATCACATTCAACTGGTGCTGGGATATGTTTCGAGAATTACGGTGGGATCACATTATGGGGGAGAAATAGCAAAAAGGTCAGCGTTGGCTTTTAAACAATTCACCAGCCTCTCCCGGATTACGGTGGGCAAGCTGGCTCTTATCTTCATGGTACTCAGAGGGTTATTATTCAGCTGGATGATTTCAAACTCACCATCCGCGGTTAGACTCAGGTTCTTCACTTTGGTTCCGATCCCCGACTCTAATTCACTGTGCAATGAGTACTCTTTAGTGAAAGAAATAACTAATGTGCTCTCAATTTGAAAAATGAAAGTCATACCTGTCCTAGCGCGAAGTGGATTATTTATATGGTAGATAGGATTGGGCCTTTGGAACCCCTTCCCTTTTGTGCCTTGGGTCCGGCCTGGAATAGAAACACATCTTTACATTTCACAAATAGTTGCACTAGTGACACTATTTATTTACCAAGAATATAATGTATTCTGCAAAAGCAAATAATTACTTTGGATTATTGTTTCAGGGTATATTGAGCTATAGAATGGCAATTGCAGTTAAGTGACTCTCAAAGTATTCTGGACAAGGCATAGAAGAGTTTAAAAATGAGGTTTTTGTGATTTCAAAATTCCAACACAATTCTTGCGAGGATCTTAGGTTGCTGCATTAAAGGAGATGAGAATATGTTAATCTATGAGTATTTTCCTAACATAAGCTTAGGCTCCTTCATTTTTGGTATGTGTTATTTTTTCACCTTTGTTACATTAGTACTTTAGATGTCACTGAATATATAGCAATGTCATTTCCTAACCATTAATATTCATTTTTTCATACATCAAAGAATAATCGAACATACTCATGTCACTCGTTATGCCATGCATATCTTGTCTAGATAAATCTAACCGTTCAAACCTAGACTGGAGAAACTGATTTTATTTTATTTGTGGGGTTGTTAGACGAATCTTATAACTTCGTCACAACTCACGAAGATAAATCACTCACAGGACCTAAAGGCCAGCAATGTCTGCATTGAACCCAACAATTACAGATTTTGGTATGGCTATAATGTTTGATGGATATATGATCTAAAAACATGTTTGTAAGTGTAAAATAATGAAAATCGTGTTCTTCTCATTGATCTGAATAGAATATATATACATTAATGTGTAACATTTGGTCAACTATCTAATTATGATACAACATAATTATAGAAAATTAATTATGACTAATTATAACAAAATATTATATTCTATCACACCCCCGCAGTCGAAGCGGGAGGTTCACGGACGCTTAGACTGGTCCGAAAATCATCAAAGAGAATGCGATGAAGTCCTTTGGTGAAGATGTCTGCGATTTGATGTCTTAAGGGAACATGAAGGACGCGAGCCTGACCACGAGCTACCTTTTCCCGAACAAAATGAATGTCCATCTCAATATGCTTAGTGCGCTGATGCTACACAGGATTACCAGATAGATAGATGGCACTAACATTGTCACAATATACCAAAGTGGCCTGAGGAATAGGAAAATGGAGTTCCAGGAGAAGATTACGAATCCAACACGATTCGGAGACAACACTGGCAACCCCCCTATATTCGGTTTCAGCACTGGAACGAGAGAGAGTTGACTGCCTTTTGGAAGACTAAGAAATAAGGTTGTCACATAGAAAAACACAGTAACCAGATGTAGAACGTCTGGTGTCAGGACATCCACCCCAATCAGCGTCAGTGTAGGAGATAAACTTTATAATGGGAGATGGGGATAAGTGTAGTCTAAAATGTAAGGTGCCATGAACATAACGTAAAACGCGCTTAAGAGCAAGCATGTGTTCCGTGCGAGGGGCATGCATGTGAAGACAAATTTGTTGAACAACATATGATATATCAGGTCGAATGAATGTGAGATACTGTAGGGCCCCTGCAAGACTCCGATACAAGGAGGGATCCTCATAAGAAGTGCCGGAGGAGGTGCTGAGTTTCTGTTTGGTGTCAACAGGAGTGGCTGATGGTTTACAGGACGCCATGTCAGCACGTTCAATGATCTCTGAAGCATAAGTGCTTTGACTGAGAAATATGCCATCAGGATGACGAGATACTGCAATACCCAGAAAGTAACTCAGAGGGCCTAAATCTTTCATTGCAAACTCGGATGCTAAGAGTGACATAATTGATTGGCGGAGGACCTGAGTGGAGGTGATGAGGATAATGTCGTCTACATACAGTAGAATGTAGGCCATGTCTAAACCTTGTCGATATATGAAGAGGGAGTGGTCTGATGTGCTATGGCGAAAGCCAATGGTGGCGACATAGTCAGCAAAACGTTGGTACCATGTCCTAGGCGCTTGCTTGAAACCATACAATGACTTCTTTAACCGACATACATAGTCTGGATGATGGAGGTCGTGGAAACCCAATGGCTGATGCATGTAAACAGTCTCATGAAGATCACCATGTAAAATAGCATTATGGACATCCAGTTGATGAATGGGCCAGGATTTGGAGAGAGCAATGGTAAGCACTGTTCGAATGGTAGCGGGTTTCACCACGAGGCTAAAAGTCTCATCACAATCCACACCTGCAACCTGCCATCACCTACAAGACGAGCCTTATAACGCTCAAAGGAGCCATCCAAATTTTTCTTATGCCTAAAAATCCACATACATCGAATAAGATTAGCATCACAAGGACGAGGAACTAAATCCCACGTCTTATTTTGAATAAGAGCATCAAATTCAGATTGCATCGCGGATTTCCAATTCGGGTTTGATACGGCTAATTTGGGATTTTTAGGTAAGGGAGAAATGGTTGGTCAGAGTGAGAGATTGATAAGTTAAATATCGTATGGGGTTTGACAATGCCTTTCATGCTTCGGGTGATGATGGTTCGTGTAGGTGGAGGTGGATGCGGTTGAATTGGTGGTTGTGATGGAGAGTTTATTGTAATGGGTGTGTTGATCGAAGAGGTAGGTGATGATGATTGTTGGTTTATTGAGGGTAGTGGTTGGTCAATTGGGATTGTGGGTGTTGGTTGGTTATGTGCAACAGGTGGTGAAATTTGATTTTGCCACTGATGTATAAGGTAGGGGTGAAGGTCATCATCTAGGAATTGATAAGAGTGAGGTGAATGGGAGTGTATCTTGGTGAAGGGAAATTGAGTTTCATCAAAGATAACATGCCTCGAAATTATTAATTTTCTATTAGACAAATCAAAACACTTGTAACCTCTATGATTCGGCGGATAACCCAAGAAGACACATGGAGTAGATCGGGGTTGTAACTTATGAATGGTAGATGACGGGAATAATGGATAACATAGACAACTAAAGACTCTGAGATGTGTGTAGGTGGGATCACGATGATACATGAGTTGTGTTGGTGACTGATTACGAAGTGTTTTACAGGGAATAATATTTAACAGGTAAGTTGCCATGTGGAGAGCATGATGCCAAAACGAGGGGGAACAGAAGAATGAGCTAGCATAGTGCGTATCATATTATTAATGGTTCTTATTTTGCGTTCCGCTCTCCCATTTTGTGAGGATGTGTGGGGACAAGAGAAACTAAAAACTAGACCATGATCAGTGCAATATTTTTTTTAAAAGTTCATTGTTATATTCACTGTCATTGTCACATTGGAATATTTTGACTTTTTGCAAAAATTGAGTTTGAATGAGTTGAGTAAGTGACTTGAACGTTTCAAACACATGAGATTTTCTGCTAATAGGAAAAGTCCACAAGAAGTTTGTAAAATCATCTAAGAATAAGACATAATATTTATGACCAGCAGAACTTAAAATTGGAGACGTCCATAAATCACTATGTAAAATGTCAAAAGGCATCAAAGTCGTAGTTTGAGAATAAAAAAATGGCAATTTAACCTGTTTGCCTAAAACACAATAGTCACAAACGACAGAAGAATTAAAAGGTTCACAACATATGAACTTATTTTTGCGAAGGGAATTCAAAACAGTCACGCCAGGATGACCAAGACGACTATGCCAAAGACCGGATGTGAGACCGACAAAACTGGGAGGAGTAGTAACTGGATAAAGATCTCCACGACTGACACATCTGAGAAGGGTGATCCCCGTCTGAGAGTCAGAGACAGTAAAACCAAAAGGGTCAAAGGAAATAGAAACATTGTTGTCAGTGGTGAGTCGTCTCACAGAAATTAAATTTTTAATAATTTTCGGGGCATGTAGGACATGGTTAAGGTGAAGTGGTTGGTTTTGTGTGCGTCTGGTGCCGTGAATTGGAATTCCATGGCCACTGCCAACAATGACTTTCTGATTTGAATTACTTATTGGAAAATAAGACGTTGTCAATATCTGAGATGAGGTAGAGGTTGCATACACCTGAGGACGCTGTCCTAGAATGCCTGACTGCTTAGGAGGACCGGCAGGGCGTGTCCACTGAGAGGTGGGATACGGACATGGTGGCATAGTTCATGGTGGTGGAGTCCAACCCCATGGTTGCCAGGTTGGGTACTGCTGTTGCCAAGGAGGAGCGGACCAAGGTGACGGAGGCTGGGAGCTCCAGACTGAGGTGCACTGCGGTTACCACGTCCCCCTCCGCGACCCTGGTTGCCACGGGAGCGAGAACGGTTGCCGGGGCGACAGTTGACGCTGAGAGGTGTCTTCAGTAGGTTTCGGCTGAGTGGTGTGCATAGCAGCATGAGAGCCTGTGCTTGCCATCTTAGCCATATCGGCTTCTTCCAAAGTGAACATGGAACAAGCCTGATAGAATGCCGGAAGAGTGTTCCTCTGGCGAATCAAAGTAGCAACACTGCGGTAAGCTTCTGGGAGACCAGAGATCAGCTGAAGGACCAGACGATGATTGTTGACAGAGGAGCCGACATTTCTCAACAGTAAGCAGAGACATTGGGAAAATCCTCCATACGAGTGTTAGAAAACTCTTGCTCAAGAGTGACAGCTCGAGCATTTTGGTTGTCCTGAAAAATATCTTCCAAGCGATTCCATGCTTCCATTGCAGTGGAGTTGGGCTCCAGAATAGTGGTCAGCAAATCGGTAGAAATAGTGGAATAAATCCACTGAAGAACGGTGGCATCAAGAGTGGACCATTGTTCATGGTTGACGTCGGTAACGACTGGTGGCTCTTTTCCGATAGATGGAACGATGTGATGACTCGATGTGAGCAAGCATGGATGCGGAAAAGCTCGGCCCAGGTACCATATTGATCTTTTTCCATCTCAAGAAAAATAGGAACGTGGTTCCTAATATTGGAGTCGGCAAGAGCGAGATGAAACTCCGATTTGGAACCTCGAAACGTGGTGTTCTTGGGCTGACCTGAATCACCAGTATCGGCGGATTTGTGGGTATCGGCATCACTGTGTTCTGAATGGTTTGAATCAGACATGGCTGCAGGTGGAACATTGAAAACACACAAACAGTAGAGATAGGTGAAAACACGTACAGAACAGAACCACTTGTGAAAACACGTACAAAAGACAAACACGCAAACAATAGCGGCTGATTTGCGGAGGAGAGAAGGTGCGGTTGTGGTGTGATACAGAGGTGTCGATCGTAGAACAGAGATCGAAATCGAGTGAGTCCTTGTGCACGGTGGTGTGCGACGGCGGCGGCGCGAACAGAGGCGGAAGGCAAGAGAATAAGGTGATTCTCGTGTTCGGCGGCAGTGATACAGAGGACGGTAGTCCTGTTGCGGCGACAGACTTCAAGGAGGGAGAAGAAGCATGCGGCACCGGACTGAAATGAGGGAGAAGAAACATGTTATGATTGATACCATGTAAGATAATGGAAATCGTGTTCTTCTCATTGATCTGAGAATATATATATATATATATATATATATATATATATATATATATATATATATATATATATATATATATATATATATATATATATATATATATATATATATATATATATATATATATATATCAATGTGTAACATTTGACTAATTATAACAAAATATTCTATTCGATCGGGGAGTGGAATCAGTCTTCACCTTACGATAACTATTCAGACCCATAAAGCCACGTGAAAAGCTTATTCAAAGAGACTCTTACTCAAGTATTCATTTTACAATATCACAAATTGACTAAACATACCTGTTTCTAAAGAACCTCTAGAAATGTCTACGAACACAATTCTAATGGAAAAGTATGAACAAAATATTACTTATTTCATTAATGTAGCTTTTAACGAGCGCTGATGGTAGTTTCTGTTAATTCATTTATTGAGGAACCTCCTCCTGATGTTGAAGACTCTTGCAAATCTTGCTTGCCATTGAAAAAAAATGCTGGTTTTTGAGGTGAGATGAGAGGTGTTTCATTGGATAGCATGAAAACAACTTCCAACATGGATGGTCTATTCATGGCATTTTCTTGCACACACAAGAGTCCAATTTTAATGCATCTTAGAACTATAGCAGAGGGATAAAACCCGTTTAATGTTGGATCAACTATATCCAAAGCTCTTCCCTCTGTGCATAGTGTCCACACCTACAAATGCACAACACAATCATTAAATAAATACATCATACATCACTAAATTGTTGGTCAATTTTAAGGTTACCTATTTTTATTTATATAACATACATGTCCAATTAAATTTGGGGAGGATCTTTCTTTTTCACAATGCGAGTTTCTTTGTCCAGCAATAATTTCTAGTAGCAAGACCCCATAACTGAAGACATCAGATTTTGTTGAATATAGTCCTTCCATTGCATATTCTGGTGCCATATATCCACTGCAATTTTACAAAATAGTTAGACCGTCATGTTCATCTCTATAATACTAATGTTTATAAGGGTATGACACATACTATGTTCCAACCAATCTTTTTGTTCTTGCTTGGATTTCATCTTCTCCAAATATTCTAGCCATACCAAAATCTGATATTTTGGGATTCATTGCAGCATCAAGGAGAACATTGCTAGCCTTTAGATCTCTATGAATTATTTTCAGCCTTGAATCTTGATGAAGATATAAAACACCCCGAGCAATCCCACAAATGATTTCAAAACGCTTACCCCAATCCAATGACGACCTTTGGTTTAGATCTGAGTTGAAGAATTGATGTTTTCAGAGATTGAACATATTAGGATAATCAATATCACATTGAGCTTAAATTCCTAAGAGTTTATCAAAATATAGAAAGGAAAGGGATAATACAATTTTAGTTAAATATCGGGAAGCTGACGAGTAGAGAAGATTAGATAATCTGCTGAACCAATCATCTTGTGCCTGACATGGAGTTATGGAATGTATGTAAAAGTTTCAATCTTGTCCCATGTTTTGGCATCTAAACATTATAGTGAATTACTATTAACCCATTTATTTTAGCGACAGTCCTACGAGTAATGTGCCAATTTCTCTCCCCAATTCAGTCACAACTCACTATGCTTTATGCTTGTCTAAATACAAGTTCATTCAGGCTAGAGAGAGAGAGACAATGGTAAATTAGAGAGAGGAGCATACCGAATATAAAGAAGTCTAGGCTTTTGTTGGGTAGGTATTCGTAAACTAGCATCCTTTCTTCTTTTTCAAAGCAACAACCTAGCAATCTCACTAGATTTCTGTGTTGGAGTTTAACTAAAAGTGTAACTTCATTTTTAAATTCTTCTTTGCCTTGACCTGAATCTTTGGATAATCTTTTCACTGCTATCTCTTGTCCATTAACCAAGCAACCCTGAAAATATTTATCAGTTAAATCCCATTTCATTATTTTTGCATCATTTTTCTATTATGTGAATATAAAGAGGTGAAGGATGTTCTCACTTCTTGTATCAGTAGCTTAGTGTAGAGTTTTAGTTACCTTATAGACTGAGCCAAATCCACCTTGTCCAAGCTTATTCTCATGACCACAATTTCTTGTAGCTGTCATTATTGTCTTAAAGTTGAAAAATGGTAGATTTGGATGTGGAGCACCATTCTCTTCTCCAGAGGAATCTTGGTTTAATTGCCGCATCATTTTTTCTGAAGTTTCAAATGACATGAGGTAAGATTTCAATCAATTTACACAGTTTGAAGAGTATGTTTTTCTTGCCTCTAAAAATTATCAGATTATAAATTTAGCTATTGTTGCACTTGTAATGATCTCAATAACAGTAATTGTAATAATAAGAATAATAATATTCAATCAAAACATAGACATTATTATGAGTTGCTAAGGAAATTTGGAGATATTGTTTGTATAACACTGAGAGACCATACTTCATCAAAACTTGGTTAGAACTGCTAACAGAATAGTTCAGTCTGGATTGGAACAATATATCCAAATGAAAATAATTTGGCATTGTTTTTTGGAATGCTCGATCTTCTGTAGCGTTTGGTAGACAATATTCAGTAGTTAGGAACTTAGACATTCATTTTACACTACACTATAATATGGGCATACAACTAGATTAGTTTGCTGGATTGTTAGGTTAGGTGGTTGCAAGGCATGTAAGGATATGTTGGCTTGCGTGTGATTTGGAAGAAGTGAAACAGTGCGCCGTTTTATCTTAAGGAAATATCGATTGAAAGTCTAGGGAAGGAAATAAAGATAACAGCGTGGAAATGGTTGAAAATGAAAACTAAAGGTTTTAATTATCAAACTTGGCAATGGTGTTTGAATCCCAAAGCACGTCTCAGATTGAATTGGTGCTGGTGTGTATTAGTGGCATATAAAAAGAAAGCTGCTTCTGTCATAAGGAATCAAAGGATCTTGTGTCAGCAGGAACATGAAACTGAGAGCTGGAATTGAGCTGACAATAGTATTGGGAGATGGCGTGGTTCTGTCCATGTCAAACTATTTTTTGTGGTTACTAGTGTTGGTTTTCCTATTAGTTTTCCTATAGGGGAATGCAGCACGTGTTAGCAAAAAAGTAACTTAGTACAGTATTATATGCACTAGGTAGACGCTGCTTATGGCAAAGATTGGATGATCTGGTGACAAGATATACTATTTAGGTAGGAATAGAAGGACATCTGATGCTAATGCTTAAGATTTATGATGCATGAAAACATTGATATACCATATAGCACACATTCCATATAATAGCTGAAATCAGAGAAACTAATAGAAAACTTTTTGTAAGACAGATTGCAAATAATAATGAAATATAAAGAATAGGGGATATCATCATCAAAAGTAAATCACACACCATTTCTTTTTTTCTTTCTCATGAAATACACACAGGAGAGGAGGAGGATGATTGCAACAATAGAAGCTATCATAATTGCAGCCAACGGCCTCTTTTTATCAAAGAGTCCTTTGCTTTTCTTATAGTAAGTTGCTGATAAGAAGAAACAAGTCAAAAGAAGTTCAACCTACAATGAAGTGGTATCAAATTTATAAAGAAAAACACAGTTAGAGAGAATATCTTACCTAGTTCAACTTTATCGACACGTACGAACAAATCTTGGCCTTGATCACTTAGTTTTTGAATGTCCATTAAATCCCCATGCCATGCCACACACCCACTTCCACCATTCTTCACATTAGCAGCTGCATAGGCAGCACAAGAGCAGTTTCTCAAGCATTCTTTCTCACATTCTTCCAAATTCAAACCACCTTTGTCAAATGCCACAGATGTATCAGGAACTTTCAAACTTACAACTTTGACAAACCCTTCTCCATTCCCACAAACAGATGCACCTTTCTTCCTTACACACCCTCCTGACCCATCTCCATTCTCATACCAATCATGTTGAAATTTGGGTTCAAACCCGGGTAAACAAGAACACTTAAAATCCTCAAAGTTCAAAGGGTCACAATTACTGTTTGATCCACATGTTCCATAGTTATCGCATTGGTTTGTCGGTTCTATATAGAACTGGTTCCATTGACTCTTTTGATTGTCCCATGTGAGTGTTTGAATGAAACCAGACTGTTGAACAATTGTTCTAGTAAGGGCAGACTTATCTATCATGTTAAATGAAATTGCTACAGAGTTGTCATCTCCAACAAAAGAAACATTATAAATGGTCCTAGCTCGTTTCGCATTAGGTATACCTGCTAATAGTGCTCCGTTCAAGGGTCCACCGCGCCACCAAGGAAGATCATGGTTGTACATAAAAAACTGAGGTGTACCAATGGTGCTGAATTTCACTGTGAATGCACCTTTTCCAGGGTCATCACCTGTCTTCCATGATTGAAGGAACCAGCTTTGATTAGATTTTCTATCAAAACCAACCTTTAGATATGGAAGCATAGTGTCTGTTGGATGATCAAAGCTTTCCCAGATGACAGTTTTGGTGTTGTTTAACATCAGAACAAAGTTTGCTATATCCGATAGTTGAGCTACAACGTTGGTGCTATTTCTCTGTGAATGTGGTAATGAAACATCGGTAGCCCAAATGGGAATGGTGCTGAGGTTGTGGTGGAGTACTAGATTTCCAGTCGGGTCGATTGATAGGATTCCAGAAGTGTCGTTGATTGGAGTATCTCTATTTGCAACCCAAACAACAGTTTGGATTGGCAAATTGTAGTACCAAATTCCAACATAGCGAGAGGTGGACTTTCCGGGAGTGAAGAATCCAAGAGCAAATGTTTTAGATTTAGAAACAAGAAGCTCACCATCTCTTATAGGCTTGTCAGTAGATATGGTATCAGTAGAACAAGAGGAAAAAGAGAATATGAAAAGGAATATAATCAAATAGTTAAGCAGCAGTCCATTGAGTTCCTTGAGTCTATGATTTTGGGGTTTGAGAAGGTAGCTAAGATATTTAGCAAAGTCCATTGAGTTCCTTTTACGTACTCTTTTTGCATTTTATGAGGAGAAAATTGAAATAGAGAAGAGGAATGTCACAGAAACACAAAAAAACATAACACCACATAGTAATTTGTATTTTTTCAATATTTTTTCTGCCTTGTAATGGCTGCAGATACAACAACCTTTTATTTACAAACCTATCAAAAAGTATAGTACAGTGTTGGGCATTGACGTTGAATTTTGTGTAAACATAGTATTCCTCATTGAAATAATTCAACAAAAATTGACTCATTCATACTAGATGAGGTGTTTTCTCCTTTAAATGATATAATAAAGGATGCTTTTCATACACGCAACTAGCCAAGAATACATATTTAACTTTACAGATGAAAAACCTTTGTCAAAATCTTTATATATTTTATGGAAATTTTGTTGTAGTGCCCCAATTTTAGAAAAAATACCCAATATACCCTACTTTAGAAAAAAGTCCTCAAATACACAATTTTTAAAGCAAAAATATATAATGCTCTCTACCCTTCACCTAAAAGGCGGAAAAGACAAAATAAATAAATTAAAACCCTTCCAGTCCACCATTGCTTTTTTTTTATTATTTTGTTACATAAATTATAAATATTATCATATAAATAATATTATATTGTTTAAATAACTGAAAACAATATGAAATAATTTAAAATAGGATAAAAATATTTTAAAAATTATAATTATTATATTTTAAATTAATACGATTTTATAATTAAATTATACTATTTACAATTTAGTTTGAATATAAATTATTCTGAATCATTTGCAAGACCCAATGAGGCGACAAAGGTAATAAAGCGCGTAGAACAGGTATACTCATTCTTTCTTGAAAGCAGATAATTTCACCCACTAGAGATTCGTTGACCGTCCATATCAATCTGACGGCTGATCGTAATCCACGCCTCACTCCACGTTTTTTGTTGTTAACTGTTAAGAGTCTCACATCGGATAATATATGGTCTAAACATGTGTTTATAAGTGGGAGTAGTCCTCACTCTATCAATCGGTTTTTTAGGGTTGAGTTAGACTCAACCACATGTCTTAACATGGTATCAAGAGCCTCGTTTAAGATCAGGTGGACCACCCACCATTTATTTCCACGCTCCAGTTGTCTAGTCCTGAGCATGAGGGGGTGTTAAGAGTCCCACATCGGATAATATATGGTCTAAACATGTGTTTATAAGTGGGGACAGTCCTCACTCTACCAACCGGTTTTGTAGGGTTGAGTTAAGCTCAACCACATGTCTTAATATTAACTATTTCTCCTATTTAACAGGAAAGACAAACCATTTCTTAGGTATTCAAATTCATTCTCACATAATCATTTTTTCACTCTTATTGACTTGGATGTTAGAGTGCTAACCTTGCACGTCAACCCCCTCTCCACCGAATCAGAATCTCAATTCCACCACAACAAGATCTGCTTCTTTTTTCACTAATCAATTCTTGTTCCACTATGGAACATTGGCACTGTCTGTGGAATCGAAATTCGATTCCCGCACATTTCCACTTTCTGATCTTCTCTATTAGAATTTCAGATTTCCTCCGCTAGACGTTCCAATCTTCAACGTTAGAAGTTCAAACTTCTGTTTCTTGGTCACTCTTCTTGAATCACAACTTCCTCTTTGTCAGATCCTTTCTCAAATCCATCAACTATGGTGGCATCCAAGACCACTTGTTCCACCGTTCAATGGCAAGTTATTATTAAAGCTGCCAAAGATCCAATTCTTCTTCATCCACTAGTGGACGATTCAGTCTTGATAGCATCTTCGTCCAATCCTTCACAATAAGATCATGTTCAACCTAGAGTAGGCCAGGGAACATTTCAACCTTTTTCCGTTCCTCAGATCAATGCAACAATATCACGAAGGCGAGCCTTCACACATACCTTCACAACCACTTTCGATTCCCGCACAAGAAGTGCTTCTTGGCCTTCAATTATTGCAAGCTAACCTCAGAGTGCAGGGAATGATCCGTTGAACAATGTCTGCAACTTAGTACAACAACTGAACTCGCAACTTCTGCCTGAAAAGTCACGTCCATAACACTGTCATTTCCATAAAAGACACGTCCATAACACGAATGATTGCATCAACCTGAAAAATACAATAGAAGGACTGATCAAAAGGGGGAGACTGGTTGAGTACATTAGAGATACAAAAGAGGCCAAGAAGGCTCACCAAAAAAGAAATGTACCCCAGAGGAAACAATCCCCAAAGAAAACTGTTCAAGTTGTTGCTATGGTCAAAGGAAAGGATACAAGCAATGAAGAAGAAGAAGGACATAAAAGGAAGCACCAGTATATCGCTTCCATCATTGGTGGTATTCCAAGATCAAGAAATATCTCCAAAGGGACGATGATGGGAAAGATCGCCGAGCTAATGGCCATCAACAAAAAGGAGGGAGGCACTTCAATCGGGGTGCCGGGGAGATCGATTCTCGGGCTCTGGGACAACGAGAAAGTAAGGGAAATCCCAAACGAGATCTTTCCTTTGGTGAATACAACCCAACTGGGAAGGGCCGTATCACATATACCAAAAGCTGCCTCACAAAGCCTACAAGCTTGAGGAGTTAGATAGACGACTCATTCCCAGAACTTGGAACTCAGTTAATCTAAGATGCTACTATAGTTAATTGTTTGCTAAAAAAACTAGTTGTCTGCCGGTGTATGAATCTTTTTGAAAAACCTATAAATGATGGACTTCTACATGAAGATTCTTGCCGCCCTAAAAGGGAAATATAAATATAAATGTCGGACTTCCACAGAAAGATCCTTGCCGCCTTAAAAAGACAATGTGAATATTAGACTTCCACTGAAAGATCCTTACCACCCTTAAAGGGAAATAAGAATGATGGAATATATTGAAAAAGATCATTGCCGCCCTAGGGGAAATATAAATGATTTTTCTATGAGACATCTCCCGTATAGACCCCTCAACTAAAGTCTCGTCTGAGAGACTCGCCTAAAGTCTCTCTGAGGGACTAAATTAAAGTCCCGCTTAAGGGACTCACCTAAAGTTTCGTCTAAAAACTCAATTAAAGTCTCGCATAAGGGACTCAATTAAAATTGTGCCTAATGGACTCATCATAAGCCTTGCCTGAGTTGCTCCACTTAAGGATCCATCTGAACGATTCCAACGAATGAAAACAAGACTAAATTAATTTCTCTCTTTCCAAGCCTTCATGCTTGAGGAAATATGTATTGGTATATTTGTGAAAGGCCTATAAGGGGTAACATGGGAGGCGAATGATGTAACACCTTGCCCATAACACCTTCTTGACCGCGATCCGTCATGCACAAGTCCTTCATCATAGATAAGAGCAAAGCTACCTGACACCACTCCTCATTCGGCTGAGGCAAGCCAGTAATCTTCTCCCTGTGGTTAATAAACTTCAGCGGATCACGGTCCTTCAGAAAATAAAAATCAATGTCAGAAACTTGTAATATATTAATAAACATAAATTAAAATAAATGAATCCCACTAATGCTACCTCTCAGTCCTAGATATGTTTGGCAGTATGGTTTGGATACAGAGGCAGTAATGACAACTCTACAGGACCTTCTCCAAATAGCTCTGACTCAGCATGCTCAACAGCATCACCATCCGGATGTGGCACTGACTCAACAGCATTAGTAGTAGGAGGTGGCACTGGCTCAGAAGCATCATGCGTCGGAGGTGGCACTGGTGCCTCAGGTACCACTTGTGACTCGGGTACCTCTGACGTCTAAATAGGTGAAACCTGACGCCTGCGGGAGGATGGAGAGAGTGATGTGTTGGTAGGTGAAACCCGTCTCCTACGGGAAGAAGAAGATGGAGAAGCATGCGCCCTAGAAGTAGATGTCGCTGCATGACCAGAGTGAACAAGAGCCTCTAAAACCTGACTCTTCTCCTGCCGCACTGATGCATTATGTGCAATCCTTCCGTGCCTCAGTCTATCGTGTCTATCAGCCATAATGGTTGTAAGTTAAAGTAAACCAGACAATTAGTGCAAGCAAGCAACACTACAAACAAGAAGAAAAAAAAACTGCTAATTTACGAAGATGCATCTCCGAAAAATATGAATCCAAACGTTGAAAAATCTCGAGATGCATCTCCGAGTAATATGAATCCAAATGTTGAAAAATTATGGAGATGCATCTCCGGAATTTTCTGCAACTCTTCAGTTCATCAATGGAGGCAATGCAGAAATGCAAACCTCAAATAAACGGTTTGATCTTGATTTTCAACAAACAAACGTGTTTTACAGCACGTATAAACTAACATTCTTGCATTTCCTACTCATTTACACAAAAACTCAAAAAACTTATCAAAACATCAAAAGTTTACAATTTGTCACTTTGCTTCAGTGTTGGATGATGTTTCTGATATTGATTGAAGATCCTTTGAGTTTGGTTGTTTGATTTCGAACTTGGCGATGAAAATAATTGAGAGAGTTTGAAGAGGTTTTAAGTTTTTTCAGAAATAAGGAAGGAGAAGGGTTTTGGCGTGATTTAAACTCCAATACATTCCGGAGATGCATCTCCGAAATAAGTTTGAAGATGCATTTCAGGGATATTTTAACGTTAGTTCAGAATTGGATGTGTCCGAAAATATATCTCCGAAATCTGAAAGCATTTAAATATTTTCACGTGGTGTCTAAATAATATATAAGATTCATTAAGAAATTTCCAAATATATACTATTAATCAAATTACAATAAGGATCATTAGTTAATATAACAAATTATATTATTAGAAGCCTTGAAACAAAACACTTCAATATGTCACCAAACCTAACACCATTTCCTAAGCACTCGAAGCAAAAATTGATAAAGAAACCAGCAAGACCATTATAGAACCAGTCATGCTTACAACATCAATACTCAAACATGGTAAGGTTGTGAACTTCAAAATCTGAAAGATTGTCAATTCCGAAATCAGTAAGCACGTTTGATATACCTTGGTAAGTTCTCAAGAGCCTCTAGAAATGTCTACAAACTCAATTCTAATAGGAAATTATGAAGCAAATATCAAATATTTGATTAAACCAGCTCTTAGCGAGCACTGATAGTAGTTTCTGTTACTTCATTTATTGAAGACCCTCCTCCTGAAGTTGATGACTCTTGCCAGTCTTGGCTGCCATCGAATAAGAATGCTGGTTTTTGAGGTTGGCAAAGAGGTGTTTCATTGGATAGCATGAAAACAACTTCTAACATTGATGGTCTATTCACGGCATTTTCTTGCACACACAAGAGTCCAATTTGAATGCATTTCAGAACTACATCAGGAGGATAAGACTGGTTTAGTGTTGGATCAACTATATCCAAGGCTTTTCCTTCCGTCCATAGTGTCCACACCTACAAATGCATAATACAGTCTTTAAATAAATACATCATATATCATTAAAGAGTTGGCCAACTTTAGGGCTACCTTTTTTATTTATTTTTATAACTTACATGTCCAACTAAATTTGGGGAGGATCTTTCTTTTTCATAATGTGAGTTTCTTTGTCCAGCAATAATTTCTAGTAGTAAGACCCCATAACTGAAGACATCAGATTTTGTTGAATATAGTCCTTCCATTGCATATTCTGGTGCCATATATCCACTACAGTTATACAAAATAGTTAGACCATCATGTTAAATACAGATCCATCTCTATAATACTAATGATTAAAAGCGTACGACACATACTATGTTCCAACCAATCTTTTTGTTCTTGCTTGCATTTCATCTTCTCCAAATATTCTAGCCATACCAAAATCTGAGATTTTGGGATTCATTGCAGCATCAAGGAGAATGTTGCTGGCTTTTAGATCTCTATGAATTATTTTCAGCCTTGAATCTTGATGAAGATATAACACACCTCGAGCAATCCCACAAATAATTTCTAAACGCTTACTCCAATCCAATGACAACCTTTGGTTTAGATCTGAGTTGAACAATTGAAGTTTTTAGAGATTGAACATATTGGGAAAATCAACAGCATATTGAGTTTAAATTTATAGGAGTTTATCAAAATATAGACTGGAAATGGAAAATAAAACTCTAGTTAAATATTAGGAAGTCATTATTTCCACTTAACAATGAAAATATAGAAGTTTAGGAAACTGACAAGTAGAGAAGATGAGATAATATGCTGTAACCAATCATCTTGTGCTTAACATGGAGTTTTAGGAATATATGTAAAATTTTCAATCTCGTCTCGTGTTTAGGCATCTAAACATTATAATTGATTACCATTAACCCATTTATTTTAGCAACATCCCTGCGAGTAATGTGCCGATTTCTCTCCCCAATTCAGTTTATTCAAGCTAGAGAGACAATGAGTGAATTAGAGAGAGGGGCATACCGAATATAAAGAAGTCTAGGCTTTTGTTTGGTAGGTATTCATAAACTAGCATCCTTTCTTCTTTTTCAAAGCAACAGCCGAGCAATCTCACTAGATTTCTGTGTTGGAGTTTAACTAAAAGTGTAACTTCATTTTTAAACTCTCCTTTTCCTTGACCTGAATTTTTGGATAATCTTTTCACTGCTATCTCTTGTCCATTAACCAGGCAACCCTGAAACATTTATCAGTTAAATCCCATTTCACTATTTTCCCGTCATTTTTCTATTATGTGATTGAAATGAATATAAAGAAGTGAAGGATGTTGTGTTTTCTTGCATCAGTAGCTTAATATAGAGTTTCACATACCTTATAGACAGAGCCAAATCCACCTTGTCCAAGTTTATTCTCATGACCACAATTTCCAGTAGCTTTCATAATCGTTTTAAAATTGAAAAACGGTAGATTTGGATGTGTGTTGCTTTGAGCATCATTCTCTTCTCCAGAGAAATCCTGGCTTAGATGCCGCATCATTTCATCTGAAGTTACAAATAACATAAGATAAGGTTTCAATCAACTTGCACATTTTGCAGAGTATGTTTCTTCTTTGTTCTCAAAGAAAAAAACTTAGATTATACATTTGACAATGGATGCACATGTAATGCTCAATAATAAGAATAACATTCCTATTATTTAAACAAACATAGACATTATTAGTAATTGCTATGGAAATGTGGAGATATTGTTTGTTTAACATTGATAGACTAATAAAACTTAATCACAACTTGGTTAGATCGGCTATTAAAATACTTCAGCCTGGATTGGCGCACACAATATATCCAAATGACAAAATAATGGCAGTTTTCTCAATCTACCGCGTAAACGGGAGGTTTCCGGATACATGCTTCCAGTAGTGTATTTTAACGTATTTGAGCATCTAGGAGACGATTGAGAAACTCTCCAAAACTTGGTTAGAAATGCTAATACTTTGACAAAATAATTTGGTATAAATCAGTCCCCTTTAGTGATAAACTCAGTTTGAATGAAGATTGAGTTGGTGGTGATGTGTATGAGTTATAAAAATGGTATATAGGGAGAAAACTTCTTCTGCCATAATGAATCATAGGATATCTTGTCAGCAGAAACATGAGACTGGGAGGTGGAATTGAAGCTGACAATAGTATTGGGAGATTATATGGTTATATACCTATCACTTGGGGCTGCTGGGGACCATTTTTTTGTGGTCATTAGTGCTGATTTTGTTGAAGTGAAATTGTGGTGAATTGGTCTTGAGGTGATTCTCAAGGTGGTAACCATACAATCATTGCAAGGCAAAAATATGGTTAATTTTGTTAATGGACAACAATGGTTGATGTCTGTAAAACATAGGTGAAGGTGGCCCGTGTCAGCAAAAATTAACCCGGTACTCTAATATATGGAAAAGGTAGATGTGGCTTATGTTATGGAAAGATTTAGGTGAATTAGGGACACAACATACATTATTTAGGTAGGAGTAGCAGGACATGTGATGACTTATGCTAGTAAGAAATTTGTCATATCAATAAAATTCATTTTGCCTTTACCTGAAGAAAACATTGATATATCATATAACACACACAGTCCATGTCATACTTGAACATAAACAAGAATAGTAAGACACTTTTTTGTAACACAAATTGAAAATAATAGTAAAGTATAATGAACAAATGACATCATGCTTTAAAATAAATCACATACCCTTTCTTTTTTTCTTCCACCTGCAATATACACAGGAGAGGAGGAGAACAATTGCAACAATAGAAGCTACAAGAATTGCAGCCATCCTCTTTTTATTAAGGGTACCTTTGCTTTTTGTGTAGTAATTTGCTGATAAGAAGAAATGAGTCTAAATTAGTTCTAACTACACCTAAGCGGTGTAAAATCTATGAAGAAAACCACAGTGGGAGGAAATATCTTACCTAGTTCAACTTTATCGACCCGTAAAAACAAATCTTGGCCTTGATCACTGAGTTTCTGAATGTCCATTAAATCCCCATACCATGCCAAACACCCACTTCCACCATTTCTCACATCAACGGCTGCATAGGCCGTACAAGAGCAGTTTCTCAAGCATTCTTTCTCACATTCTTCCAAACTTAAACCACCTTTAGCAACTGCCACAGATGTATCAGGAACCTTCAAGCTTACAACTTTGACAAACCCTTCTCCATTCCCACAAACAGATACGCCTTTCTTCCTCACACAACCTCCTGACCCGTCTCTAGTGTCATACCAATCACGTGGAAATTTGGGTTCAAAACCAAGTAAACATGTACACTTAAAGTTGTCATAGTTCAAAGGGTTGCAATTACTATTTGATCCACATGTTTTGTAGTTATCACATTGGTTTGTTGGTTCATACAAGTATCGGCTCCATTGACTCTTTTGACTGTCCCACGTGAATGATTGAAGGAAACCAGATTTCTCAAGCACTATCCTAGTAATGACAGACTCATCAAGCATGTTATATGTGAGTGCTAAATAGTTGTCATCTTCAACCAAAGTAACGTTAAAAAGGGCCATATCTCGTTTCAGATTTGGTACACCTGCTAATAGTTCTCCATTCCAAGGGCCACCGCGCCACCAAGGATTGTTCCGATTGTATATAAACAACTGAGGTTTACCATTGGTGCTGAATTTTAAAGTATATGCACCTTTTCCAGGGTCATCATCTGTCGTCCAGGATTGAAGGAACCAGCTTTGATTAGATTTTCTATCAAAACCAACCCTTTGATATGAAAGCATGGTGTCTGTTGGATGATCAAAGCTTTCCCAGATGACAGTTTTGGTGTTGTTTAGCTTTAGAACAAGATTTGCTAAATCTGATAGTTGAGCTATAACAATACTGGTGTTATTTGTTAGTGATTGTGTTAATGAAACATCGGTAGACCAAATTGGAATGGTGCTGAGATTGTGGTGGAGTACTAGATTTCCACTCGGGTCGATTGATAGGATTCCAGAAGTGTCGTTGATTGGAGTATCTCTATTGGCAACCCAAACAACAGTTTGATTTGGCAAATTGTAGTACCAAATTCCAACATAGCGAGAAGTGGATTTTCCGGGAGTGAAGAATCCAAGAGCAAAGGTTTTAGATTTAGAAACGAGGAGGTCACCACCATCTGTAATGGGTTTGTGAATAGATATGGTATCAGTAGAACAAGAGCAAAAAGAGAATATGAAAAGGAATATGATCAAACGGTTTAGCTGCAAATTATTATATCTATGATTTTGGGTTATGACAAGGTAGAGAAGATTTTTTGCAGAGTCCATTGAATTTCTCCCTCATTTTAGTATGAAGATATAATAGAATTGACACAAATTTTACTCTTGAACAGAAGATAATCACTTGACTTTGAAGACATAAATTTTCCACACAATGGGCCAATGACCAATGACATAGTCAATTGAAGTATTTTATGCAACTACGCCAACGTCTCATAGCCAAGAATTATTCATACCTCTTGACCATTACAATGACTCGTAACTAGAGCTGACAATACTCGCTCTATCCCACACCCTCCATCCACAATGAGTAATTCAATGGATCAAATTACACAGATTAAGAAAAAGAAATAATAAAAGAGAATGATATTTTTTAAAAAGTATTGAGAATGATGAAACTAATATTAATTTTAGAGTAGAATTTGAAAAAAGTATTTTGAAAATTAAAATAGATCATTCATTTTAAGATACTTATTTATTTCAAATAGATTATTCCTTGTGAGACGGTGGGAGTACAATTTAGGAGGTCGGAGTCTAACTTTTAAAGTCAAAAAAATTAAGAAGGCCTGAAATTATAAAAATAAAGAGAATTTTTTAATGTACTTTATATATTACTTAGACACCACGTGAAAATAATATAATGTCATCCGATTTCGGAGATTCATCTCCCGATGCACCCAATTCTGACTCAACGTTAAAATATTTCGAAGATGAATCTTCAAACTTATTTTGGATATGTATCTTCGGAAGGTATTGGAGCTTAAATCACGCTAGAACTCTTTTCCTTCCTCATTTAAAAAAAACACAAAGTTTGCTCAAATTCTATCAAAGTGTTTTTCATCAACCAACTCCCAAATCAAACAACCAAGCTCACAGGTTCTTCAAACAACAACAAGTGCATCAGACACATCAAAGTGTGAGGTAAATCTAAATTTGTAAGTTTTTTGATGTTATGAAAAGTTTTTGAGTTTTTGTGTAAATGAGTAGAAATTGATGATTAAGGTAAGAAATGAGTAGAGATTGTATGAATGATAGTTCAAACATAGTGTATAACATGTTTGTTGGCTGAAAATGATTATCAAACTATTATTTTTTGTGTTTGCATGTTTGCATTGCCGTCATTGACGCACCTGAGGTGTTGCAGAAAATTTGGGAGATGTATCTTCGGAATTGTTCAACATTTAAGGTTTCCAGTAACAAGAGACGCATCTCTGAAATTTAGCAGTCTGTTTTATTTTTTTTTCTTTCTTGTTTGTAGTGTTGCTTGCTTGCATTAATTGTCTGGTTTACTTTAACTTACAGGCATTATGGTTGATAGGCACGATAAAATAAGGCACAGGAGGATTGCACAACATGCATCAGTGCGGTGGGAGTAGAGTCAGATTTTGGAGGCTCATGTTCACTCTGGTCATGTAGAGATATCTACTTCTAGGACTCGTGCTTCTCCTCATGTTTCTCCATCTTCTTCTTCCCGTATGAGACATGTTTCACTTACTGGTGCATCGCTCCCTCCATCCTCACGTTGGC
The DNA here is from genome assembly GCF_024323335.1 of Lathyrus oleraceus. Lineage (NCBI taxonomy): Eukaryota > Viridiplantae > Streptophyta > Magnoliopsida > Fabales > Fabaceae > Lathyrus > Lathyrus oleraceus. Next base: position 182,981,550 of record NC_066585.1, read on the forward strand.
GCCAGGTTTCACTTATTCAGACGCCAGAGGTACCCGAGTTACCGGTGGTACCGGAGGCATCAGTGCCACCTCCGACGAATGATGCTTCTGAGTCAGTGTCTGCTCCTGCTGTTGTGCCAGTGCCACCTTCGGATGGTGAGAATGTTGAGCCAAAGCCATTTGAAGAAGGCTATGTAGAGTTGTCACTACTGCCTTTGTACCCAGACCATTCTGTTAGACATATCTTGGACAAAGAGGTAGCATTAGTTTGATTCATTCTTTTTAATTTACGTTTATTGTAATTTACCTTTATTAATATATTACAAATTTCTGACGTTGATTTTTATTTTCTGCAGGATCGTGATCCGCTGAAATTTATTAACCAGAGGCGAAAGATTACTGGCTTGCCTCAACTGAATGAGGAGTGGTTTTATGCAGCTTTGTCCGTATCTGGGATGAGGGACTTGTGCATGAGCGGTCAACTACGGGATGCTTAATGCATTCGTGGAGAGATGGCACACCGATACCTCGTCACTTCATCTCCCGTTGGGTGAGATGTTTATTACACTCAACGATGTATCGTGTTTGCTGCATCTTCCGATAAGGGGAAAACTTCTAGATCATGGGAGGATTAGCAAAGACGAGGCACTCGAGATGATGGTAGACTATCTGGGAGTTGACCCATATACTACATTGAAGGAGATTGAGAAAACCAGAGGGGATCATGCTCGATTTGAATTCCTGGAAAAAAAAGTATATACATATGAGCTCTAGAGAGCAGAGCATGCTAGATATGATTACCTATGAAGCATAGACTCCGACACGGACACGACACAGACATAGACACTTCGACATCGATAAAATAAAAATATGGAACACTGACACCGCTATGTATATGATAATATTTGAGTTTAATTTATCCATCTATCATTAAAAATATTATAATCAAAATTTATAATTTTAATTCACCATTGATATCATCGTTTCAAAACATGTTTAACCATATTAGAAGTATACGAGATTTGGCCAAAAAATATATAAGGTGTGATGAAGCAAAAAGAAAAAAAATATATCTTTTTGAAAAACTTGTCTGAATTTTGTGACCTGTGTTGAATGAGTGTCAAATGGGTGTCGGACATCGATTTAACAAGTGTCGAAGCATATAAAAAAACCATTTTTTTGAAGACACTTGTTTGACTTTTTGTAACACTTGTCTAACATTTCTAACACATGTCGTACTAGGTGTCATACAAGTGTCAAACACTGTGACACGCCTATGCCTAGAGGTGTTTGTGCTTCATATGTGATGACAAGTAGGTAGGGCTCCATATAGCGTATGCAATGAGAGCATACATGTTATATTTGGTTGGCACTATGATTTTTGTGGACAAGAGTTTCATTTATATAGATATCGTCTAAATGCGGTACTTTGAGGATTTTGAGCGGATCCATGAGTACAACTTAGGGGTCGTTTGTTTGGTCTACTTGTACTTAAAGTTATCAGAAGGTTGTAGGTGGAAGACAAAGTAGGTCATAGGCAGCATTACACTACTGGCGGTAATACTTATTGGTCTTTTAATGTTTATGTGTCATTTTTATTTCATCTTTGCAACGCCATTACTGATGATTCTTATGTTCCAAACTTTTCAGGCTTGGATCCTCCAGCACTTCCTGCCCATCTTCGCCTAGGCGGGTGTACCAACTTACACTGAGGATTTGTCGTGTGCTACTGCATTTTCCCCGCTCAGAGGGAACCATGAGATATAATTGTTTAGATTGTATCTTGACCGTTTGGTTTCCGAGGACATGCACTTTAACAACTATGTCGATCACCGTGAGACACGACTATTTGACGATATAATGCTATACTCGAGATGGTTGGCTTGCAGATCACTGTTTCTCATCTTCCCAAGCGCATGATGCGTCTGTTCGACTACACTCAGACCATTCCCTGACACTCTGTTGTCTCTACTCCTCCTGATTTTACACGTAAATTGATTAACGTCATGTTTGATGATTATAAGAGTCATCTGGTACCAAAGGAGGCACGAAGTATCAGGTGGTTCTTTAAGGTGTCACATTTGTATATGGTGCAGGATGCTCAAGGATATTTGCCGAGGCCATCTCACCAGGAGGTACTAGAGGAGAATCATGCACAATTAGATCATGTTGAGGATGTTTTGTCTATATGTCGTCGTATAATGGAAATTGCGTAGGCAAACATTGACAATGGTATCTTCCATGATGAATCTGATGTGAGGCAGGTTCTAGATGTCATCATGACAGAGACACCGGGGGCACTGATGTATCAGAGACAACGCCGGAGGACAAGGGTTATTGAAGGTCGAAGAGCCCGATGAGTCAGAGGAGTCAGAGGAGGCAGAGGAGATGTAGTCCAACATACACAATAGTGTACTAGTATATAGTAGTTGTACTTTGGATTTATTATGGATTGTATTTTATTTTCACCTCATGCTACTTTATCGTGTATTTCGAATTTATTTATATATGACATTTTTGGACCATCTGGATTTATATACGTCATTTTTTGCATATCAATTGTATGGTTTAAATCTCATCATATAACATGGTATATAACATTTATAAATATTCATCTGAATAAACATAAACAAAACATAACATGCAATATTCTAAAAGGTTACAGAGATATATCTCCGAAAAATAAACGGAGATGCATCTCCGGTACAATATGTGTGTCAAATGCCTTTCAGAGTTAATGCATGATGTATGATTTTTAAAATATTATGTGTTAGTTTATGCGCGGACACTAAGAGATGTTGGATTAGATTTATTGGACTTTCTTGATTTGAAGCGTTAGCACTTGTTTTGTTAGTTTTCAGAATTTATATGAAAGTAATATGCTAACAATGATAAATTTTAGTTCCCCTCACAATCCGAGAGTACTCCAGTCCCCTCACTCCCTGTGAGAGATTTTCCACTATGTCAGATCTTTGTACAAGTCTTCTACCAAGACTTATCCTACAATATTCTAACATAAGCAACACAAGAGGAAAAGAAAACAATTCTTTCTTTTCTACTCTCTTGTTTCCAACAATCCTGGACAACAAGGTATACACAAATATGAGTTTATAACAAAAGTTATAGCTCTTGAATCAATTATGTATTAATTGATCTTCTCTTTGTATTGATCACAATTCAAACATATACACCTAAGTGCTCAGAATAATATCAATGAAACTTTAATGAATATGTATGAAAGTTCATGCCCAAAGTTTCATATTTGAAAGTTTAGAAACTTGTTTGGATTATGAGATGTGAAAGTTGTATATCAAGGAATCTCTTTTGAAATTTAAAAGTTTTGTGTCTAAAAGTTTCTCTTTTGAAAACTGAAACTACGTGTATATATACATGCAATATACCTTTTTGAAAGAGTGTATATTCATGAAACATTGTCATGCTTGATGTATGAGAGTACCAAAACGTTAGAATCTTATTTTTCATGAAAAATTATCACTGCTTAGTGGTAACTGAAGGTGAGAAAAACAAGAAAGGGGGGGTTTGAATTGTTTGAAAAATAAGCGCTTTTGCAAAATGAAATCACACAATGATTTTATACTGGTTCGCTTATAACACAAAGCTACTCCAGTCCACCCGGCCAAGGTGATTTCGCCTTCAACAAGGACTTAATCCACTAATCTTGAAAGATTACAAACAACCCCTAAGAGAGAAGAAAATCTCTTAGTCCTCTCAAGTCTACAGACTACAAAGAGTCACTTGAGGAAATCAAATAAGAATTAGATACAAGATGTGTAATCTAGAGTGCTTCTAAGAAAGCAAATATTACAAACTTAAGAACAAATTTTTCACTTGATAAGCAAAAGCTTAGTGAAATTCTTTGAAGAACAAAGATGTTTTTCTTGAGCGTGATATAATTTCAGTATAGTTTTGGCTAGTGATTTCTTGTGTTTACTGAATGAGATTTCTTCTCTATTTATAGGAGTTGAAGTAGAGTTGAAGTAGCGTTGAATCTGTTGGATATTGAGATGTAATTACGCCATTCCATTAATAGCTTCTGCAGTAGACTTTTTCTTTTAGAAGTGACTACTTACCACAATTGGTATCTTCTCTCTTGGAAGTGGAGATTAACGTCTCTTTCTAATTGAGGAAATCCATTTGCAGAACTTTAACTTGGCTTAAACGTTACTTCATCATGATTAACAATTCTGATTAGAGTCTTTGTGTATCTGGAGAAACTGGCTTCTGATGTTATCTCTTGAAAGTTCAGATGGTGCTGATAACTTCAGAATTTACAGAAGACATTTGTTCAGAGTCAGAGCTTCTAGACTTTACTTCATGTTCAGATGCTTCTGATACTTTGTAGTTTTGTCCAGAGTCAGAGCTTCTTGAAACGAGATTTCACTTTAGATGCTTCTGATACTTGAGATTTTGCATCTGATCTTGTTGTGCATCTGATGACATCATCAGATTTATTTCTTCTTTCTTTAGAACCCTGCACACTTAGAAACTTTTCGTTAGGGTGCCATTTTTGGTTTCATCCTTTGTTATCATCAAAATCATGGAGTCTATTGTAGAACACTTTTTGTTCTTACAATCTCCCCCTTTTTGATGATGACAAAACAAATAAAATTATCAGATGAAACATGAAAAATATTAGATCAGATAAACAAAAGCTCCCCCTGAGTTAGTACTAGGGAGTTCAGAAGTTCTTACCAAAGCTTTCCAAGTAATTAGGTTTCTGAAAACTTTCTGCAAGTGCTTAACTTTAAAGTTAGAGTTATTTAATCAGAGCTATTATTTAATCAGAGCTATTTATATCAGAACTATTTCTATAATTGTTGCAGAATGCTTAAGGTTTTAGACATAATTTTCATCAGAGCTATTTAATAATTTCTCCCCCTTTTTGGCATAATCAAAAAGGCATAAAAAAATGAAAAGAATAATAAAGAGAAAAACACTGCATTGAAAAGCACAAAGGCAAACAGCAGTCAAAACATTAGATTCAACAGAATATCAGAGCTAAAAAGAAGGACAGAAGCAAAAAAACACTTAGGCAAACAAACAAAAAAAAATCCTAAGTGCCTAAGGGTTTGGAGGTTGAGGAAGTCTCTGAAGCAACATGGCAAACATGTTTTGGATGTTTTCGTTCAGAGCATCTTGCTTGTCCATCCTGGCACGAAGCTCATTCTGATCTTTCTTGATCTCTTGCTGATCTTGCTTGATCTCCTTCAGAGTGTTAAGAATCAGAGGGATCGCAGAGGAAGACTCCCCCTGAATCAGAGCTTGCTGAGCTTCAGCTTCAGCAGCAGCTTGGGCTTCTGCATCTGCCTTAGCCTTGGCTTCAGCTTCCTGAATCCTTAGAAGTTCTGCTTCCTTTGCCAGGCGTTCTTCTTCCAACCTCTTAGCTTCTTCTTCAGCTTCCCTAGCCAACCTTTCTTCCTCTAACCTTCTGGCCTCAGCTTCTCTAGCCAGTCTCTCTTGGAGTCTTTCCTCAGAGTCTCTGATGTAGCCATTTCTGACTTGTTCAGAGATACTCTTCAGCCTATAAGACTCAGAGGTCATCCAACTAATGACTCTGTTCCAGTGTGTCCTAACAGATTTAGGATCATCACTAACTTCAGAGTTTTTAGCCAGAGACTTGATCTTCTGGACTGAAGCTTCTGCAACCTGTATAATGGCCTCCTCAAGGGTAGGTATGGTAAGTTCAGGCTCAGGTTCAGGTGAATGAGGTGGAGAGTTTTGAGGGCTGAGATTTAGAGGTTGAGGTTCAGTTTGTTGAGGTTCAGATTGTTGAGGTTCAGATTGTTGAGGTTCAGATTCTGCTTGAAGTTCAGAATCTGCGTCTGGTTGAAGACTAGGGGATGAAGCATATAGTGGATTTAGGTCTAAAGGGTCAGAGTCTGGGCCAGGTACAGCGGGAATGAATGGTGGAGTGATATTAGAGGTGAAAGGATCAGATGTTTGAGTTTCAGAGGGTAAGGTTGTTGTTTGTTGTGGAAGGGAAGTTTGATTTTCAGAGGAGATGGTTGTTGTTTGTTGTGGAATAGAAGTTTGGAGGGTTGAGGTTACTTCAGTTGGTGTTTGAGTTTGTGGGGCGAAATTTTTAGCATAGATTTCAGCTATTGTTGGGGAGTTTGGGTCAGAATGTTCTTGGTCAGAGGACTCATGATCAGATAACTCTTGGTCAGAAGAAGGGGAAAGGTAAGGGGGTGATTCATATTCAGAGGATGAGGAAGAGCTGTGGTGATATAGTTGATTAGGGTCAGAGGTTGTTGTGAAATTACGAGCAATTTTTAGAACAGGTGGAGGTTGAGAGGTTCTGGTGATTGAGGGTGGTATTTCAGAGGTGGTATATATTGGTTGAGAGGAGAGAGGGTTAGAGGAAGCCATTACAGATTCAGAAGAGACAGGAGGAATGGACTTACCAGAAGAGACATTCAGAGGTGCTGAAGCTGTGGTGCCAGAGGTTTCTCCAAGTCTGGCTTTCTTTGCCTTCCTTGCTTCCTCAGCTATCTTCTTCTCAGAAAGACCTCTTTTGTATCTGACCAAATCTTCTACAGAGTCCAGACAGTCTTCAAGGCGGAAATCAGAAATATCAATGCCTTCATCCAGACGATCCTGAAGGTAGATAGCAATGGCATCTCTGGGTTCGTTCTTGAAGAACCTTTCAAGGCCATGAGGCATCTTCCTCTGATCCTTCAGAGCTTCCCAGGTCACATTCATAGTGGGCTTGACTCTGATGTCTTTGATGATTCCCATACTCCTCAGATTTTTGGCATTCAGAGGCTTTCCAACGTCAATTGCCAGATCATCCATACATCTGGTCTTCTCCAGAGCATCTACCAGTCCATGCTCAATGAAGATGTCAGAGAGCAATCTTCCCAGAGGAATGTAGGATCTGGGCTTCATGTTATTCCTCGTTTCTCTGACTGAATCCCTCAGATATCTGAAGAGGAGAACAGGGAGGTTGATCGGGATACCCTTCTGAATACAGTAGAGGATGCATTTCTGATCAGCATTTATGTAATCTGAAGAGTTGGAGGCTGGACGATGATGGATTGTTCCCAGAATAATCTTCAGCCAAACTCGGAGGTTCTGATGAAGCTCCTTGTTCTTAGATGGGTTTCCTTCAACATTTGCTTTGAAGATTGTAGGGTTAATGACTTCTGTGATGCGCTTGGACCTTGGAGGAATGTTGTAAATCCTCTTACCTCCAGCTTTCTCCATATTCAGCAAAGAAGCAATAGACGCTTCTGTGATAATGATCTTCACTCCCAGAACAAAAGAAACGATGAACTCGTCATCAGCATCTGCACATCTCCAGAATTCCTTCACCAGTAGAGGATAGATTGGACCATAAAGCCTGTTGAAGTAGGTTTCCCAACCTTGCTTGCGAAGATCTTCAGTTAAATCAACGCCATTTCTTCTCAAATTCTCAAAATCCACCAGTGATTCACACAGTACATCCAAACCTTCAAAGGGAGTTGAAAGGTTTATGTGTTGTTCACGTTCAAGAATGTGAGGTTCTTTGTAGACTGGGGTTGTGGTAACGTCTACAACCATGGGTGTTTGAGTGTTTGAGGTTTGGGGGTTAGAAGCGGCTTCCATTTGTTGGGAGAAGTTAAAAACTGCTTGCTCTTGAGGATTCATGACGAAGATTGATGAAGAAGATGAAGAACTGAGAAGGTTGCAGAGAAAACTTCGAGAGAGGGTTTAGGGTTTTAGAGTGAGTGAGAGTGATAAGTGTGTGAAATGTGAGAAAAGTGTTTATATACCTAAGGGTAAAAACACATGCAAAACGACACATTTAATTGCGTTGGAACAGAACACAAGATTTGCACGCTAGGGGAGGAAAAATGATTATAGCTAATAAATGAATGTCTAATCCCAACAGTAAGCACACTGCTCGAGGAGATTTCAAGCGTTCTGACCTTTGATTTCTTTTGACAGCTGTCTAGAAGTTCTAGGGTTAGACGCATGTTCCCCACGTGTTGATGTTTCTGATCTTCAGGAATACCAAAGGATTTCTGAAGATTTCTAACTCAGATATCTTCTTAACTTGGTAGAAGTATCAGAGTCAGAGGCAGAAGTGTATTTGTTTTTATCAGAGTCTCATTTTACATGTTCAGAGCCAAATTTTACTCAGGACAATTTTTAATGTTCAGATTTTCTAAGATGAAAAGAAATCTATCTTCAGCTAGAGGCTTAGTAAAGATATCTGCCCATTGATGTTCTGTATCAATGAACTTCAGCGTTACTATCCCTTTCTGAACATAGTCTCTAATAAAATGATGTTTTATTTCTATGTGTTTGGCTCTGGAATGCAAAATGGGATTCTTACTCAAACAAATAGCAGCAGTATTATCACAAAGGATAGGAATGTTACTCTCAAATATCTGAAGATCTTCTAGCTGATGCTTCATCCAGAGCATCTGAGTTGTGCACAGTGATGCTGAGATGTATTCTGCTTCTGCAGTTGATAGAGCAATTGTTGACTGTCTTTTGCTAGCCCAGGAGATTAAGTTGTTTCCCAGAAGCTGGCAATTTCCAGAAGTACTTTTTCGTTCTATTCTATCTCCTGCATAATCTGCATCACAATAACCAGAAAGCCTATACTCTGATGTTTTCTCATACATCAGGCCCAGGTTAGGAGTTCCTTTCAGATACTTAAGAATTCTTTTAACAGCTGTTAAATGAGATTCTCTAGGATCTGATTGGAATCTGGCACAAAGACAGACGCTAAAGAGAATATCAGGACGAGTAGCAGTCAGATAGAGAAGAGAGCCTATCATACCTCGATAGAGCTTCTGACAAACCTTGTTGCTTACCTCTTCCTTCTCCAGAATGCAAGTTGGGTGCATAGGAGTCTTTGCAGAGTTGCATTCAGACATATCAAACTTCTTCAGAACATCTTTAATGTACTTGTTTTGATGAATGTACGTGACTTCTGGAGTTTGATTGATTTGAATTCCCAGAAAGAACTTTAGTTCTTGCATTAGACTCATTTCAAATTCTGCCTGCATTAACTTAGAAAATTCTTGGCAAACAGAGATATTAGCAGAACCAAAAATAATGTCATCAACATAAATTTGGCATATCATGAGATCATTTTCATGATTTTTACAGAAGAGTGTAGAATCAACTTTCCCTCTGATAAAATTTTGTTCCAGAAGAAAATTGCTCAGACGTTCATACCAAGCTCTGGGAGCTTGTTTAAGTCCATATAAGGATTTCTTAAGTTTGAAAACATGTTCTGGAAGGTTTGAATTTTCAAAACCAGGAGGTTGATTAACATACACTTCTTCTGAAATATAACCATTAAGAAATGCACTCTTGACATCCATTTGGTATAATTTGATAGAATGATTAATAGCAAAAGATACAAGAAGACGAATAGATTCTAACCTTGCGACTGGAGCAAAAGTTTCATTATAATCAATACCTTCTTGTTGACTATAACCTTGAGCTACCAGTCGAGCTTTGTTTCTGACAACTTCTCCTTTCTCGTTCAGTTTGTTTCTGAACACCCATCTGGTTCCAATGACATGAGTGCCTCTGGGTTTAGGAACGAGATCCCAGACATCATTCTTGGAGAATTGATCTAACTCTTCTTGCATAGCTGCCACCCAATCGTTATCTTGAAGAGCTTCATCACAGGACGTAGGCTCAATCAGAGACACTAGTCCCAGAGGAATATCTTCAGAAGTTCTGAAGGTAGATCTGGTTCTAACAGGTTCATCTTTGTTTCCCAAAATCAAATCTTCAGATACGTTGCTACGACTCTTGACTTTCCTTGGAATTTCTGGAGATTTAATTTCTTCAGAGTCTGGAGTGACAGTTGCTTCTGGAGTTTTCTTAGATTCTACCAGAGTGATCTCTAAATCTGCAAACTTTTCAACTAGCTTTGACTTTTCAGGGTCAAGCTTATCATCAAATCTAACATGAATTGATTCCTCCACAATTTTGGTTTCTGTGTTGTATACTCTATAGCCTTTAGAGCGTTCTGAGTATCCTAACATAATACCTTTCTGTGCTTTGGAATCAAACTTGTTCAGATGTTCTTTAGTATTTAATATAAAGCAAATGCATCCAAAAGGATGAAAATATGAAATGTTGGGTTTTCTTCCCTTACACAGTTCATAGGGAGTCTTATCCAGAATAGGTCTAATAGAGATTCTATTCTGAATGTAACACGCTGTATTTACAGCTTCTGCCCAAAAGTGCTTTGCTACATTTGTTTCATTGATCATGGTTCTGGCCATTTCTTGGAGTGTCCTATTCTTCCTCTCTACAACTCCATTTTGTTGTGGAGTTCTAGGGCAGGAGAAATCATGGGATATTCCATTAGAATCAAATAGTTCTTCAAAATCTTTATTTTCAAATTCTCCACCATGATCACTTCTGACTCTAACAATTTTAGAGTCAAATTCTTTTTGCACTTTAGAACAGAAACTGGTGAATACAGAGTGAGACTCACTCTTGTGCCTTAGGAATTTTACCCATGTCCAGCGGCTGTAATCATCAACGATTACAAGTCCATACTTCTTTCCATTGACTGATGCTGTTTTCACAGGACCAAATAAGTCAATGTGAAGAAGCTCCAGAGGCTTGGAGGTAGAAACAACATTTTTCTTTTTAAAAGATGTTTTTGAAAACTTTCCTTTCTGACAAGCTTCACACAGAGCATCTGAAGAAAACTTCAGTTTAGGTAAGCCTCTGACTAACTCAAGTTTAGTTAGCTGAGAAAGTTTCCTCATGCTAATGTGGCCTAAGCGTCTATGCCATACCCATTGCTCTTCGTGAACTGACATTAAACATTTAACATTTTGATCTTTTAAATCAGAAAGATTTATTTTATAAATGTTGTTTTTCCTCTTGCCTGTGAAAAGAACAGAGCCATCGTTCTGACTAATGGCTTTACACGTTTTTTGATTAAAGATTACATCATAACCGTTATCACTTAATTGACTTATGGATAACAAGTTATGCATTAATCCTTCTACATAAAGAACATCAGATATAGAGGGAAGAGTACCATTACCAATAGTTCCGGAGCCTCTGATCCTTCCTTTCTGATCTCCTCCGAAGCCTACAAAGCCAGCGTCTTTAAGTTCCAGGCTTTGGAACATAGACTTTCTTCCCGTCATATGTCGCGAGCATCCAGAGTCCAGGTACCATGACTGGTGTCTGAACTTTGCTGCATAGGATATCTGCAACATAGATAATCTTATCTTTCGGTACCCAGAATCTCTTGGGTCCTTTCAGATTAGTTTTCCCAGAGTTTCTTACAACTTTGGGTCTTCTAGCATTTTTAAATTTGTGTTCTTGTGTGTGTGTGTAGTGGTATGAAAAAGGCGATTTAATTTGGTTACTGGTAGAAGTTTTATCAGAATCAGAATCATACCCAATTCCCCTTTTATTATTCTGTCCTACTCCATAAATCATGGATGCCATAATACTCCTATTTATCCCATTCTTCAGAAATTGTTGAAAGGCTTCTTCATACTTATAAATAATTTCATTTGAAGTTTGTGGTGCTTGAGACAACACTTCTTCTAATTCTAAGCTTTTTGTTTTAGCTCCATCTCTTTCTAACGTTAAAGATTTGATTGTATCTTCATGTGCTAGAATTGTTGTCTCAAGTTCACTACATTCTTCAGATTTTGCTTTAAGAAGACCTTTAATGCTTTTAACTTTTTGTTTTAATTTCTGAAGAGAGGTAAGAGTTTCTGATAAACATGATTCTAAGTCAGATCTAGAAAGTTCAGAAAATACCTCTTCAGATTCTTCATCTGAGCTGCTGGATGTGGTAGCCATAAATGCTACGTTGGCTTGTTCATCAGAGTCAGATTCTGATGATCCTGATTCACTATCGTCCCAGGTGGCCATTAATCCTTTCTTTGTTCTGAAGGCATTTTTCTTGAAGCTTTCTTTCTTAGAGTTATCTTTCTTCAGCTTGGGGCATTCATTTCTATAATGACCTGTTTCTTTACATTCAAAACAGGTAATATCTTTATTAGATTTACCTTTTGAAGTTGACTCTGATCTATCCCCTCTGGGTCTTGATCTTCTGAAGTTGTTGTTGTTCCTTCTTTTCCAGAGTTGCTTAATTCTTCTGGTTAGTAAGGACAGTTCTTCTTCATCATCAGAGTCTTCAGGTTCAGAGTCGTCAGTATCTGCAGTTTCTGCCTGGAGAGCTTTGGTTCTGTCTGACTTCCGTCTTTCAGGTCTGGACTTCAGCGCCACTGACTTGTTCCTTTTCTGAGGCTCATCCTCCTCTAGTTCTATCTCATGGCTTCTGAGAGAACTAACAAGTTCTTCAAGGCTGATGTTGTTCAGATCCTTTGATAACTTCAGAGCAGTAACCATTGGTCTCCATTTCTTTGGCAGACTTCTGACTATCTTCTTAACATGATCTGCAGTCGTGTATCCTTTGTCTAACACTTTAAGACCTGCAATAAGAGTTTGGAATCTGGAAAACATAGCTTCTATAGCTTCGTCATCTTCCATCTTGAAGGCTTCATATTTCTAGATCAACGCCAGAGCCTTCGTCTCCTTGACTTGGGAGTTTCCTTCATGGGTCATCTTCAGAGAGTCAAGTATATCTTTAGCCGTCTCTCTGTTGGTGATCTTTTCGTATTCGTTGTATGATATAGCATTTAGAAGTATTGTTCTGGCCTTGTGATGATTTTTGAACTCACGTTTCTGATCTTCTGACATTTTGCTTCTGGGAACTTCAGCTCCATTTAAGGTTGGAGGTTTGTATCCATCTGTGACAATGTCCCAGAGGTCAGCATCATAACCCAGAAAGAAACTTTCGATTCTATCTTTCCAGTAATCAAACTTTTCTCCATCAAAAACAGGAGGCTTGGCATTGTAAGAATCTTTCTCATTTGAGTGGGCCATTTGTTTTTCTCGCACTGGATCTCTCTACACGGTTAAGTGTTTGATTTGAAAATCAATAACAGAGCCGGAGCTCTGATACCAATTGAAGGTGAGAAAAACAAGAAAGGGGGGGTTTGAATTGTTTGAAAAATAAGCGCTTTTGCAAAATGAAATCACACAATGATTTTATACTGGTTCGCTTATAACACAAAGCTACTCCAGTCCACCCGGCCAAGGTGATTTCGCCTTCAACAAGGACTTAATCCACTAATCTTGAAAGATTACAAACAACCCCTAAGAGAGAAGAAAATCTCTTAGTCCTCTCAAGTCTACAGACTACAAAGAGTCACTTGAGGAAATCAAATAAGAATTAGATACAAGATGTGTAATCTAGAGTGCTTCTAAGAAAGCAAATATTACAAACTTAAGAACAAATTTTTCACTTGATAAGCAAAAGCTTAGTGAAATTCTTTGAAGAACAAAGATGTTTTTCTTGAGCGTGATATAATTTCAGTATAGTTTTGGCTAGTGATTTCTTGTGTTTACTGAATGAGATTTCTTCTCTATTTATAGGAGTTGAAGTAGAGTTGAAGTAGCGTTGAATCTGTTGGATATTGAGATGTAATTACGCCATTCCATTAATAGCTTCTGCAGTAGACTTTTTCTTTTAGAAGTGACTACTTACCACAATTGGTATCTTCTCTCTTGGAAGTGGAGATTAACGTCTCTTTCTAATTGAGGAAATCCATTTGCAGAACTTTAACTTGGCTTAAACGTTACTTCATCATGATTAACAATTCTGATTAGAGTCTTTGTGTATCTGGAGAAACTGGCTTCTGATGTTATCTCTTGAAAGTTCAGATGGTGCTGATAACTTCAGAATTTACAGAAGACATTTGTTCAGAGTCAGAGCTTCTAGACTTTACTTCATGTTCAGATGCTTCTGATACTTTGTAGTTTTGTCCAGAGTCAGAGCTTCTTGAAACGAGATTTCACTTTAGATGCTTCTGATACTTGAGATTTTGCATCTGATCTTGTTGTGCATCTGATGACATCATCAGATTTATTTCTTCTTTCTTTAGAACCCTGCACACTTAGAAACTTTTCGTTAGGGTGCCATTTTTGGTTTCATCCTTTGTTATCATCAAAATCATGGAGTCTATTGTAGAACACTTTTTGTTCTTACAGTAACCGGTTAACACAATAAGTTTAATCGTTACAGCTGAAGCGATATGTAAATTTTGAAATTTTTGAATGTCTAACCGGTTACCATAAATGGTGTAACCGGTTACACCTGCTACTTTTTCAAAAACTAAGGTATTCTTACGTTTTGAGTAACCGGTGCAAATTGTGGCGATTTTAAAGTGTTGTTATGATTGGTTTAAATACACAATTGACCAAAAACAAAATGTTTGAAACAATATTATGAAAAACCATTTTTACGTTTATGTAACTCATTAACCAATTTGAAAAATACTAAAAAATTAAGTTTCAAACAAGTTTCCACATAATGTTAAAATGATTGCATGCACAAGATGAAAAGATCATGATAATTCTGAACAATTAAGATATATATACTTGAATTGTAAAGAATACCCAACCATCTTAATTCTCCCATTGACTTTTTAGAGCTTATTATCATTTGAACTTGATTGCTCTAGTCTTCAAGCTTTGACTTATTTTTGTTGATGTGTTTGTCTTCATTAAAACTATAATCAAGCACAAGAAGAACTCTTCTTCACATTACGGAGATACATCTCCGGATAATTTAGCGTTTCAAGGTGCGTTCGTAGATGCATCTCTGAATCTGAGGGCATTTTAGTATTTTTATGTGGTGTACTAGTAATATATAAGGTGCATTAACAAATTCTCAAAATAAATGAGTCCCGAAATATATATGTCATATAAACTAAAGACACCTAAAATTCAAGTAGGCCATAAGGCATCAACACTTTCAAAAAAAAATTGACTTTTTGATTTTCTAAAAAAGTTGACCTTTTTATTTAAAAAAAATACGATTTTTTTTTGGAATAAATCGACATTTTCTGTCTTCGAAAAAAATCAATTTCTTTATATTCGAAAAAAATTGATTTTTGTATTTTATAAAAAATCAACTTTATTTAAAAAAAATCGACTTCTTTTTTCGAAAAAAAATGACTTTTTTTTTATTTTCAGAAAAATTCATTTTTTTTATCTTCGGGAAAAATCTTCTTTTTTAATATTAAAAAAAATTGACTTCTTTTTTAATTTAAAAAAATTGACTTTTTTATATTTTTAGAAAAAATTGACTATTTTTATTTTTGAATAAAATTAACTATTTTTTAAGAAAAAAATCGATTTTTTTATTTTTTGAAAAAATTGATATATTTTTTTTTGAAAAAAATCGACTATTTTTTATTTTTGAAAAAAAGTCAATCAGTGGAATTTTTTTCCTTCTTATTTTCATAATGAAATATTTTTTTATTTTTCTAAAAAAAATTATTTTTTAAAATTAATTATCAAATATATATATATATATATATATATATATATATATATATATATATATATATATATATATATATATATATATATATATATATATATATATATATATATATATATATATATAAATGCATATTAAAAAAAACTAAAATATTTTGTTTCAACAAATTATATTTTGCTTCTGATGCTGCTGAGCTAGTGTCACCTCCGGATGGTGAGGCTGTTGAGAATGTTGAGCCAGAGCCATTTGGAGGATGCCTCTGTATCCAAACTATACTTCCATACATATCTGGAACCGAGAGGTAGCATTAGTTAGATTAAATATTTTAATTTATGTTTATTAATATATTACAAGTTTCTGACATTGATTTTTATTTTCTGCAGGACTGTGATTCGTTGAGGTTTATTAACCACAGACGGAAGATTATTGGCTTACGTTATCCGAATGAGAAGTGGTTTCAGGCAACTTTGTCCCTATCTGGGATGAAGGACTTGTGCTTGATCGGTTATACTACGGTCAACTACACGATGCTTAATGTATTCGTGGAGAGATGAAACAGCGAGACTTTGTCATTTCACCTCCCACTTGGTGAGATGTCTATCACACTCGATGATATGTCGTATTTGCTTAATCTTCCGATCAGGGGGAAACTTCTAGATCATGGGAGGATCACCAAAGATGAGGCACCCGAGTTGATGGTAGACTATCTAGGAGTTGACCTAGAGGTTGCATTGTCGGAGATGGCCAGAACCAAGGGAGCTCATGCTAGGTTTGAGTTCTTGAAAGAGGTATATATCGATGAGCTCTAGAGAGCTAAGGATACTAGAGGTGATGACGAGAAGGTGGGGCTACATATAGAGTATGTTATGAGAGCACACCTGCTAAATTTGGCTGGCACTACGATTTTTATGGATAAAAGTGCCACTTACACATATGTTGTCTACTTATGGTACTTCGAGGACTTCGAGAACTTTGAGAGGATCCATGAGTATAACTGGGGGCTGCTTGTTTGACTTACTTGTACTCGAAGTTATCAGAGGGTTATATGTGAAAGACGAAGCATGTCACAAACAACATCACACTACTAACGGTAATATTTATTGGTCTTTCAATATTTATGTCATTTTTATTTCATCTTTGCAACGCCATTACTGATGATTCGTGTGTTCCAAACTTTTCAGGTTTGGATCCTCCAGTACTTCCTGTGCATCTTCGGTTGGGAGAGTGTACCAACTTACACAAAGGATATGTTGTATGCTACTGCATTTTCCCCGTTCAAAGTGAATCGTATGATAAATTCGTTCAAAGTGTATCTTGACTGCTTGGTTGCCGAGGACATGAACTTCAACATCTATCTCCATCACCGTGAGACGCGACCATTTAACGTGATAATGTTATACTCAGAATGGTTGGCTTACGGATCACGTCTCAATACTCCTCATCTTCCCAAGCGCGCCATGCGGCAGTTCGGCTACACTCAAACTATTCCTAGACACCTTGTTATCTCTGGTCCTCCTGCTTTGACACGTAGACAGATGGATGCCATGTTTGATGATAATGAGAGTCGCCTAGTACCGAAGGAGTCACAAAATACCATAGCTGAGAGCGACTGAAGCTACGTCGATGGGTACATCAGGTGGTTCTTCAGGGTGTCACATTCGTATATGGTGCAGGCTGCTCCAAGAGATGATCCATGAGGCCAAGTCATCAGGAGAGACTAGAGGAGGGGCAAGCACAGTTAGGTCATGCTGAGGATGTCTTTCCTAAATGTCATCGCATTGTGGAGATTGTACGGGAAGGCATTGACATAGGTATCTTTCCTGATGGCTCTGATGTGAGGCAAATCCTAGAAGCCATCGTGATGGAGGCACGGGGTACATTGATGTACCAGAGGCAACGTCGAATGACGGATGATTGATGGCAGATGAGATAGATGAGCCAGAGGAGGCATATAAGATGTAGTCTGACATACGCAGTAGTGCAGTACTACCTCAGTTTTTTATTACTCCGTATATGTCACTTTGGAAAAATATTTTGTACCATAATATAAGTCGTTTTATAATACCAATGAATCATTAATGTTATTTTTCCTATTATACCCTTAAATATTTATTATTCTCTTTCCTTTTAATTGTGTCAATTTGTCTTTTCAATACCATTAATGAAGAATAATTTTGTAAAATCCTTCATCATTTATCTTTTTCATACCATAATTATTACATTTCTTAATACGTGTGAAAAGTCAAAAATGACTTATAATAAAAAACGGAGGGAGTAGTATATAGTAGTTGTACTCTGGATTCATTATGGATTGTATTTTATTTTCACCTCATGTTAGTTTATTGTGTATTTCAAATTTATTTATATATGACATTTTTGGATAATCTGGATTTATATACGTCACCTTTTTCATATCGTTTGTATGGTTTAAATCGTGTCAGTTATTAGGCTAAATGACGTTTATAAATCTTCATCTGAATAAACATAAACAAAACATAACATGCAATATTTTGGTATGTTACAGAGATGCATCTTCTTAAAATAATCGGAGATGCATATCTGGTACAATATGCGTGTCAAGCCTTTCAGAGTTAATGCATGGTGTATGACTTTCAAAATATTACGAAGATGGATCTCCGATAAGTTAACGTCACAAGGTGCGCCCAGAGATGCATCTCTGGAATCTGAGAGGCATTTAAGTTTTTTTCACGTGGCGCCTAAGTAATATAAAGGATGCATTAAGAAATTCTCAAAATTTTCTATTTAGTAGGAAGTCTAAAAAAAGGGGGTCAAATAAGGGGCCTAATTATTAAGGTTTTGTTATATAAGACTTTTTTTTACACCTCTCCTTGTAAGAAGCACGAGTGAGGTACTTACACATTGGTCTCAAACTTAAATTAAACTAGAGTTAGACCCGTGCAAATTAATTTTTATTTATTTTTTATTAAATTTTAGTTATATTGAGAACTATTTTTTTATAAATAAAATCAATAATTTAATATTGTAATTATTTATTATGAATTATATCAATTAATAAAAAATAAAAATAAATTTTACTTGAAAAAAATTTATTCAGAAGTTGAGAATGACATATAAAATATAATATTAAAAATTAAATAATTCAGAAAGATATTACTTGTAATTTATTTATTAATTAATTTTGATTCTCATGGTTTTTTGATACTTATCTATTTTTTTAGATATTTAGTATTAAGTCATTAATGAATTGTATTTATTTTTAGTCCCGAATAAAATTTAAATTTTATTTGTAATTATTGTCCAATAAAACTTTTAAATTTTTTTCAAAATTATGTCTATATTGTTCGACGTTAGTAATATAATAAATAAAAGTGTTTCAAATGCTAATAACTATTTTATTAACTTAATTTTTTAAGAAAAAGAATTATTTTAATTTGTTATTAATAGTATTGAAAATATCTATATAATTTTATTGTTGATATTAATTGAAATATGAGAGTTCTTTAGAAAATATTATCTTTATTTTTTATTATACTCACTATAATTGTCATTATTATAAAATAAAAAGAGCAAACAAAAAAGTATATATTCTTATATTTGTTCAACATGATAGGAAGAATTTTAAAATATAAATAATTTAAAATTATTTTAGAAATATTATATTGAAATGATACATTAAAAAATTTCTTTTTATTTTTTATTTTTAAAATTTAAAAATAATTGCAAAAAAATAGAAATGTTGTTTTATAAATTTTATGAAAATAATAAAGTTAGTAAGTATTTGTTCGATTAATATATTTTATGTTATTTTTCTAAAAAGAATTATCTTAATTTATTGTTAATTTTGTTGTTAAATTAATAGTAATATTAAATATGTTATTTTAATTTATTGTTGATTTTGTAGTTAGGTTTAGAATATTGTAAAAAAAATATGTGATTTTATTTTTGATATTAATTAAAATATAAAATTTTTTATTTTAGGCATTGTTAACCTTGTTTTTTTTATTATACTCTTTATGATCATTTTAACAAAAAAAATTAGAAAAACTATAAATCAATTTTGACAAACTCTATCAAGAAAATTCTTATTCATCTTTAATTTATTTGTTTGACATGATATGGATAATATAGAATATAAATAATCTAAAATTATTTTAGAGACATTATATTGAAGAATTTTTACGAAAATAATCCAGTTTTTCAAAAAAAAAATCCCAAAGTACCCCACTTTTAGGAGGAGACGCCAATCCAATTGGCGACTCCTCTTAAAAATAGAGTGGAGGCGCCAATTGGATTGGCTAGGGCACATGGTGCAACCAATCCAATTGGCGCCCATGTGTATTTCTATAAAGGAGACGCCAATTGGATTGACACCTCAGTGTATTTTGCATTTTTTTGTTAAACGGTCTACGTGATACATAATTTCGAAATAGGATCAATTGATATTAATATAAATTCCCGCTTACACAAAAAAGCCTAATGGTGATGACGGGATCACCTAACCGACCTTCGGTCCCACATCCCCTAGCTACCATAACTCGTGGCCCTAACCCGCATTGATGATTCACCATTGGTGTTTGAGCATCTGAGGGACCAGGTGCATCACTACCAACTACATGAGATGGCCTATTGAGATAGTCAGACAAATCGGCATAGTCTTCAGTATCCATCGAAGGTGTACCGCCATAGCTGAGTTCATGACCCATGCCATAGTAGTTGGGTTGTGTTTGACTCATTGGTGGGCGACCGGGACGGTTGAAAGGAGACATGGGTGTGAATGATGCGTCGAGGAAATGTTGGAAAGATTGTTGGGGTGTTTGGTAGAGATAGGGTTGTTGGAGGTTTTGGTTTTGTGAGGTTTGGGCTTCTTGGTTATGGTAGGAGGATGGACGGTTGGTGTTGAATGATCGTTGAGTGTTCTGGCTAAGACGGCTTTGGTAGGGTGATGTGTTGGGTACGATACGATATTGGGTCTCTGGTTGATGATCAACTTGTTAGTGGTGGTATGGGGTATGCTCTTGGTATTGGGGTTGGGTGTATGACATGTTTGGGTTGTATGTTTGTGTGTTTGTGGAACAAAAAGCTTGACGGACAGGGGGTTGTGTGTACCCTGTCTGACAATGTTGTTGGGGGTTAGATGTTGAGGTGTTTGGTGTGTAAGTTTATTGACGTGGGTCGTACAGGTACATATCCTCGGCGATGAACTGAAAACCAACCGATTTATACCAAGCCATATAAGTACGACTTGGTTTTTCTTCATTTGGCATCACTGCGTCAGTTAAGACATGGTCATGGCGGTGCTTCCATTTGCGACACTCAGATCCTGCGAAGCTTTTTCATGGATTGAAGTTCCATTGATAATTATAACTCATACCACGTACTAACCATCTGCACCAAAAAGGTAAAAATATTAGTTAGAGATAATAATTATTAAAGAAGTAAGTAAATATATAGTAATTTAAACAACTTACTTTTGTGCATACGAGAATGTGAAAGGGTTGTTGTTGACGAGTGCTATGGATGGTAGTCTTGACCAATCCCATGCTTGGAGCAAAACATCACATCCAGAAAAGGTAGATGTGTCTTTGTATGAGTTTTTACACAAAGAGCTATAAAGATAGACCAGACAAGCGGATCCCCAACTGTAACTTCCTATTCTATCTACATGACTTACTAAAGGTAAATACATAATATGCATACTAGAACTACTATCTACATTTCTTTCTTCGACATCTCAGAACGCATGTGGCTCCACAAGTCAATCTCTATTTGATTTCTGATAGACATGATGCCATTGAGAGTGCCTACAACAACCATGACAACGGATGACATGATCCTCCTTCTACCCATGTCTATTGCATTAGACATATTGCACAAAACTTCATGCGTGCAATAAAAGATAAGAATCTTCGCAAGAAGGTGGTGAATGTTGGGTATGCTTTAACTCAACCGTCATTTCAATACTATCGCGATGAAATTAGACTGTCTAATGAAGATGCAGAAAGATGGCTGAATAACATACCAGTAGAGCAGTGGACAAGGACATTTGACGGAGGTTGTCGATGGGGCCACATGACAACAAACCTTGTGGAATGCATGAACGGGATATTCAAAGGAATTAGAAATCTTCCAATAACTGCCTTGGTCAGATTGACCTATTATAGGTTGGCTTCTACGTTCGTAACCAGAGGTGAAATATGGAGTGCGGTGTTAATGTCTGGGCAAGTATTCAATGAGTGTTGCATGAAAGTCATGAAAGAGGAGAGCATCAAAGCTAGCACACACGATGTAACAGTCTTTGACCGTCATAGGAAAAATTTCAGCGTCCAGGAAACAATGGACCACAACGAGGGGAAACCAAATTTAGCCTATGCTGTTAGACTAAATAGAAGTTGGTACGACTGTGGAAAATTGCAGGCCTTCCGCATTCCTTGCTCCCATGTCATTGCAGCATGCACATATACTCACCAAGACGCTTACAACCATTTATCTAATGTGTACAAGGCCGTCACCATCATGAATGTATATAATAAAAGCTTCTCGATGCTACCAATGGAAGAATACTGGCCTCCATACGAAGGTGATATAGTTTGGCACAACGACGAGATGCGTAGAAAGAAAAAAGGAATGCCAAACAGCACACGTATCAAGATAGAAATGGTTTGACAGATAAAATGATAAGTTTATGTAGTATCTGTCGTCAACCAGGACACAACAAGAACAATTGTCCCAATCGATGAGCATCATCTAGGTCATAAGCTTTTTGTAACATTGTATTTTTGTAACCTTAAATTATTATATATCATAAAGTTTTTGTTACAACGAGGTTCACAACAAATATTAGTACAAAATAAGCTAACTGAAAATAGAAATATTTCTAACTGATTACAACAATCAAGGTGATGTCATCTCGACCGAACAACATTTCCCTAGCATCCTTATCAGTTTTTACTCGCACCCAACCAAAGATACTGTCAAGTCTCTCAATACTTCTATTTTTTTACCCTTCTGGTATTTTCCCATCTAACCAACGAACCAACTCCCTCTTCAGTTGATCGAACGTAGTGATGTTCCAGAAGAGCATCAGCATCTGAGGTTTGTCTCTCGCATAAGTCACCTTTCTGTAGCGGCGACGAACACCAAACATGATTTCCAAATGATGAAATGAGATGTGGAAAAATGATTCACACAACATCTCTATTTATAATAAAAAAAATTGCATTTTACACTGAGGTGTCAATCCAATTGGTGCCTCCTTTGTAAAAATACACATGGGCGCCAATTGGATTTGCTGCACTATATGCCCTAGCCAATCCAATTGGTGCCTCCACTCTATTTTTAAGAGGAGTCGCCAATTGGACTGACGTCTCCTCCTAAAAGTGGGGTACTTTGTGATTTTTTTTTAAAACAGAGTTATTTTGAGAATTTTCTTGAAAAATTGGGTTATTTTGGTAAAAAATTCTTATATTGAAAATATATAAAAATAAATAATTTTTTTTCAAAATAACCAAAATTTTCAAAAAAAATCTAAAATAACCAATTTTTCAAAAAAAAACCAAAATAACCAAGTTTGGTAGATGATGCGCCAGATGAATTGACGCACCCCCATACTAATAAGAGGAGACGCCAGTAGCATTGGCGCACATGCATTGGGCCTCATGAGGAGGCGTCAGTGCTTATGGCGTCTGCATTGGCCCTCATGAGGAGGCGTCAATGCCTCTGGCGCCTGTGTGTATTTTTAATGGTGGGCGTCAATTCATGTGGGGCCTGCTTGTGATGGTCATGTGGGCGTCAATTCATCTGACGCCCACATGTTTTGTCCAATAGATGTTCCGTCTCTATAAATACCACGCCTTGCATACATTTATTTTCACTCAAATTCATCTCCTAGTCTAGTTCAACCATCAATTTCAATTTTCTTTATTTCAACAATGTCTGCATACATTCAGAAACGAAATGCGGATGTAATATTTTTTGCCATTGCGGCTTCGATACAGGTTTGACTTTGGAACACAGATACGTTTGAACGTCTTAATCGGACATTGTACAGTTGATTAGAGGGAGAAATTGGACAGGGTGAGCGGATTAGAAGAATACAATGACTTGTGTTCACGTTCAACCAACACGGAGAAGTGAGTGAATGGGTGGATATTAAGACTGACTAAGACGCTCGTAGGATGATGCATTACATGTTCAAAAAAAAATTGATGGTTGTAATCGCATAGTTTTTGTATTCTAGTTGTTTTAATTATTTGTGTTATTTTTTATGAACAACTGTCTTTTCGTCATAGACGTCTACTATGAAGTAAATTTAGTTTTTTCATATATTGCAACAGAGATACTTTGAAATAAATTTAGTTTTCCATATATAGCAACAGAGGTACATCTGAATTTATCTGGTTGTGCTCGTTCCAAAACTAGAACAGTTATTACGATCGTGACCTGGTTGACGGCATGAACTACATAGTCTAACCATTTTGTTCGCCGTATCCATTTCGGTTCGAATCCGGGTGCTGTTAGGGCGACCCTTTTCTTCCTTCGCATAATTTCCTTGTGCCAGACGATGTCCCCTTGATATTCTGGCCAATAATCCTCTTTTGCCACTACCGAAAAACTAATTTTATAAACATTTGAAAGGATGACGACTTTGTAAACTTCAGATAGCAAGTAAGATGTATCCCTTCGAACCTTTGAGCACGCCGCAATGACATGGGAGCAGGGGGTACGAAAGGCTTGGAACCTTCCGCAGTCGCACCAACCTCTATCTAGTTCGACTCTGTATTGTCCCATCGGCATGCCCTCATTGTGATCCATGGACTCGGCAACACTAAACCAACCTTTAGTTCGGTCAAATACCGTAACCACGTGCATGTTTGCTTTGGCAGCTTCATGTCTGATGAATTTCATTGAAGCATCACTGAACAACTGTCCATATTGCAACACTGAACTCCATTTTGAGCGTCTGTTTTCAAACAACGCCCCCTAGCCTGAAATATGTAGCTTGCACCAAAGCGGTTATTGGTAGGTTACAGATGCCTTTGAAGACAGAGTTCATTGATTCCACAAGATTTGTTGTCATGTGGCCCCAACACCGACCGTTGTCGTATGCCCTAATCCACTTCTCCAACAGAATACTATTCATCCACCGAACCGCATCTTCGTTCGATAATCTTATTTCCTCGCGATAGTGTTTGAAAGAAGGTTCTGATAATGCGTAACCTGCATTGACAACCTTCTTACGCAACGTCTTATCTTTGATTTCCCGCATGAAATTATGAGCAATATGTCTAATACAAAACACATGCGTCCAAGGAGGATTTTGCCAACCATTATTATTATATGCACTGATGATTGAGGGGTGTCTATCAGAGATCAAACACAAGTTAGGCTAAGGTGCAACGTGCAATCGGAGATTTCTTAGGAAAAAACTCCACCCCTCAGCAGTCTCCCCTTCAACTAGGGCAAAGGCGATTGGAAAAATATTGTTGTTCCCATCTTGTGTCACTGCCATCAGTAACGTTCTTTTGTATTTTCCATACAACCATGTACCATCAATTTGTATAATTGGTTTACAGAAAGAAAAACCTATGATACATGGTTGATACACTCAAAATAGACGGTGAACTATTCTATTTCCAACAGCACACGTACCATCTGGTGTATATGCGGGCAATGTTTCCATCTTGACAATTGTCCCGGGAGCATAGTGTTTTAGAGCCAACAGGTATTTTGGAAGTTGTTTGTAAGACTCCTCCCAATTGCCAAACACTTTTTCAACAACTTTTGTTCTAGCTATCCATGCCTTCCTATATGATGGAGTGTACTCGTACTCTGCCCTTATATGCGAGATTATTGTACTCACCTTTAACGATGGATTATCGCCAATGACAGACAATATTTCATCGCATATTAGCTGAGAGCTTAATTTACGATGATCCTGCATTGGGTTTGTCAGCATGCATGTGTGATCTGGACCCATTGATCCAATCTCCCAAGACTCGCTCCTCTTCCGGTACGAAGCTGACAACCTAAAAAGGCAATGCTCATTCGGACAATAAACTTTATACCTCGATGCGTCAGTTCTGTCTACTCTGAAATCTGCTGATAGTTACATGTGGAATTTCTTAATGGCTTTTACACATTCCTCTTTTGTGCGAAATGTGTCTCCTTGTTTCAGAGATCCTTGCATTTGCACGTAAGGATTGTACCATACATCTGCCGAAGGTTCATCTGAACCCAAATTTAACCTTGTCATGTGTTGGGGTGGGCAATATACATGACTTGCTGGTATTGGCTTCTCTTCCTCTTCAGCGTTCACCGTCGAATCAACCATGATCTCAGGTTCCTCTTCTTCATCGTCTGGAATATTCGCCTTAGCTTGTTCGTCATCAGTGTCACAAAACACTTGTGACTGATCAACGTACTGAGACTCCTGTTGTTGATGTGGTAATATATACAACTCTATATCATTGTAACTGGATTGTTCGTAACTTCCAAACATATGTTGAACATCATCATCATCTCGAATCTTCTTCTGATAAAATTTTACCTGGTTTTCTGCAAACCAAACCGGATTTTTATAGATGATCTGACCCACATTATTGCACTGCAATTTCTTTTCTATTCTTTGTTTCAGATGTGAAAAATTTGATCGTCGATTTATTGTAAACCGAGTCACCTCTGTGTTTCTAAAACAAAAACCGAACAACTGATGATCAAATATTTCACCTTCGACATGTGCACTGATCATGTAATGTTGTGTGGAAGACATTGTGTTGAAATATTAAATATGTAGATAGTTTGAATGGAATTGAAACTAAATGCATTGCTAAGTTGTTCAACTGCACAACATAAATAGGTTGGTCATTGGTAAGTTGGTCGTTGCATTGATAACTTGGTAATTGTCTGTACAGACTTGACCATGCATGCAGTTGAAGGAATCCAACACGCAGAGAAAAGATTGAAAAGACTACACAAGCACCAGGGAATCAAAGAATCTTTGAGCTCTGTGCCCAAAGATTCCAACCTAGGCGCCCATTCCCTAGGCGCCATAAAGTAACTGAGGCGCCAAAGGGTTGGGCACCTCTTCACAAAACAACACTCAGGCGCCACTAGGAAGGGCTCCCCTTCCAATTGCCCTACACTAAGGCGCCAAGAGGAAGGGCGCCTCTTCCTTGCATGTGAGAAATCACATGTAGGCACCAAACTCAAGGGCTCCTCTTCCCTTGCATGTGCTTTCTTCACATGCGCCAAGAAGATTCCTCACATGCTAGCTTTCTCTTCCATGCTGAATTTTGTCATTCTCTTGTCTCCTCTTGCCTTTCCATGCAACCAATCACACTCTTTTTAGGTTCCAAACCTACTCACTCATTCATCTATAAATAGTCTCTCATATTAACAATATCAAATCATCTTCATCAATACTCAAGTATTTTCTTCTACCACACTTCTTTCATCTACCAAACTCAAGCTTTGCAAATTCAAATCATGTCTTTGTTGACTATGGGCGATGAACACAGAGGCACAATCCAGAATATCTCGGCATTTGTATGTTATCTCTCTCTTTTAGTTTCTATTTTTGGATTACTTCTAATAGATATCTTCTTTGTGTTATACCTTTGTAATCTCTCTCTTTTTAGTTTCTATTTTTGGATTACTTCTAATACATATCTTCTTTGTGTTATACATTTGTAATCTCTCTCTCTCTTTTTAGTTTCTATTTTTGGATTACTTCTAATAAATATCTTATATGTGTTATACCTTTGTATTCTCTCTCTTTTTAGTTTCTATTTTTGGATTACTTCTAATACATATCTTCTTTGTGTTATACCTTTGTAATCTCTCTCTTTTTAGTTTCTATTTTTGGATTACTTCTAATACATATCTTCTTTGCGTAATACCTTTGTAATCTCTCTCTTTTTAGTTTCTTTTTTTGGATTACTTCTAATACATATCTTCTTTGTGTTATACCTTTGTAATCTCTCTCTTTTTAGTTTCTATTTTTGGATTACTTCTAAAACATATCTTCTTTGTGTTATACCTTTGTAATCTCTCTCTTTTTAGTTTCTATTTTTGGATTACTTCTTATAGATGTGTGTTTGTTGAGTATGTATTTCTTCTTCTAATTGTATTTTCTTACTTTTTTGTTATTAGGATCCAAAGCGGTTTAGATGATGTGTACATGAATATGTAGCCCACGGTCCTTTAATAGAACCATATATTAGAGGATGTGGATTTGGAAATCTACTAAACATTGTTTTGTACTCGGTGGACTACAAGTTCATTCTGGCTTTGTTGGAGAGAGGTGGAGACCCGAGACCCACACATTTCCCCTTCTGATTGGTGAGTGTACCGTCACATTTGAAGACGTGTACATGTTGTTGGGTCTCCGTATAAACGGAAAGGCAGTGAATGGGCGAGTTAACCAAGACAACAATATATGCAATGAATTACTGGATGCCCCTTTGTTAGACGACGAAACTAAGGGAGACACATTTGGTCAAGCAAGGGGGTAAGGTATAAATTTAAAATACGTAAAACAATATTATACCAGTATAGTATTGTCCGACGATTCAGCCGAGTATGAGAAAATAATAAAAGCTCGATGTTATATTATGATTTTATTTGGTAACTTTTTGTTTCTAGAAAGTACATGTAATTCTGTGAATATAATGTATTTACCTTTATTACGCAACATTAATAAGGTAAACACTTATAGTTGGGGTTCAGCTGTGTTGGCTCATCTATATAGTGCAATGTGTAGAACTGCAAAAAAGAATACCTGTACTTTTTTTCATGTGCTTATTTGCTTCAAGCTTAGGGGTGGTCTAGAATGCCGTCGCTCGCCCCGATAAATGAGCGCCCATTCGTGTTCCCGTTTGCAACCAAGTAAGTCTAACACTTTACCATTCACCACTTAGTTAATTATATTTATTATTATAATTAATAGTAAATAATATTTTCACTTCTTTTTATTATCTTAGGTAGCCAGTAAGGGGAATGAACTACAATAGGTGTCCGAAACACGCTATTGTAGTCTATCGAAATCTATTGGACCACATTGGACAGGACGATGTAATACTCCTACCAAACTATATTTTAATTTAAAAATACTTCTCAAATTATTTTCCATCTAACGATTTGGTATTGTTTTACAGTTTGTTTGGAGGTCATATCTGAGTCTGAATCATGATGTGAATCATGACGATGTTGCAGTTTGGACAACGAAGACACTGATTATCCGATTCACTACAGTGGAAATGCACCAAAGTGACCGGGTCAAACTGTAGTTCGGAATGCTACAACAGATTCCAGAATCTCCCACGTGTTTGGGGAATTAGCATCAAAAAAGGGTCGATGCACAGTGGGATTATTCTGACTGGAGAGACTTTGCAAAAGACATGTGTTGTCAATGGAGGAATCGACGATAACACATCTTGAACGAACCAGTCATCCAAGGTGCAAGACCGACTCAACAATATATGGCATGGTTTAGGTCTGTAACAACTCAGCAATTTGTATCTGAGTCGCGGTATTTGATGGATCCGCGCCAACTTGCTTCGTCATCGTATGCCCCACATCAATTCACCACCCAACACCAATGTGAACCCACCCAACACCAATGTGAACCCACCCAAACCCAACAACCAACCACACAACATCAACCGACCACATACACACAACAACCACACACCCAACATCGCAACCCGTTCATGCCAACCACCTAACAACCAACCACCCTACGTCGCAATCCATTCATACCACCCACCCAAACACAAAACCAAGAATCAAACCCCGCAACCACAATCGTCTATAGCCCAGGTGATTCATATGGGTCACTTCATCGTAGCCCCCCACCAATGAACACCCAACCACTGTTTAACTATAGTACGCCCCAGGAACCATTGCTTCGTTTTCAAAATGACTCAATGGTCCAATTTGGGCAACTATACCGTCCCCAATTCACCCAACCCCAACGTCCTAACTACAATGACATGGGCAACGAACTCCATTACGGAAGCGCCGTTGGCCAGAGCCCCTCCGGATATTGGGAGCAAATGATGACACATCTGTCAAATACCGTCGGAACTTCCGCCGGACCTTCCAACCAACCATCGCTGGATCAGGTCAGCACCCAAAGACCACAAACACCTCAAGAAAATCGTGGGAGACCTCGGAGACAAACTAACGCACTAGGATGTGGAACCGGGGGACGTTATAATCGGGCGGCTCATTAGTTTTTTGTCTGTCCAATGTAACCAATTATTACATATTTAATGAATTTATTTTTTTTCATTATTATTTCTTATGTATTAAATAATAAATATTAAATATTAAAAATAAAAAATAAAAAAAATTAAATAACTAAAAAAATTAAATAAAATAAAAAAATAATAGGAGGGGGTGTATGCGCTAGATGAATTGGCGCATACACCCACCATTAAAAATACACAGGCGTCAGAGGCATTGACGCCTCCTCACGAGGGCCAATGCAGGCGCCACAAACATTGACGCCTCCTCATGAGGCACAATGCATGTGCGCCAATGCTACTGGCGCCTCCTCTTATTGGTATGGGGGTGTGCCAATCCATCTGCCGCATCCTCTACCGAACTTGGTTATTTAGGTAATTTTTTTGAAAAATTGGTTATTTCAATTTTTCTTTTTGAAAAATTTGATTATTTTGAAAAAAAAATTCAAAGAAAATCTTTAATTTTTTAATAGTTAAAAATAATGGCAAGAAAAATAGAAATAATGTTCTATAAATTTTATGAAAATAATATGTATCAAAATTAATAAGTAGTTGTTAAGTGAATTATTTTTTTGCATTTGGTAGGATATAAACATATGACCTCTAATATAATGTGATTTTGTCTTTTAATAATTGAAGATGAAATTTAGAAAATGTCACATATAAATATAAATATGAGTGATGAGTGATGTGTCACAAATTAAATTGATGTATTAACATTACATTTTAATTTAATATATTATAATAAAATTTAATATATTATAATACATAATAGATAATAGATTATACAATTAAAAAATTGAAACTACATTTTTTTACCTAAACAAACTTTTATGATATTATGAAGTAATTATTAGTATTATTATTATTATTATTATTATTTAAGTATTATTATTATTATTATTATTATTATTATTATTATTATTATATATTAGTGTCTAGAGCGACTGCTGTCTGTTTTATTTATTGGGTTAACACGTGTAAGTCTTTTATTAGTTTTTCGTCTATGTCTCATTAAAAATAAATATAATTTAAAAATATTAGAATTTAAAATAAGATGATACTCTCTCTCACGCACAAGCTTGCAAGTTGGAAAACTAATCATTTATCATTTGTAGTGACATGGATCGTCACTCAGCTGAAAATTTTACCTTATACCCCTACATTTATCCTTATACCCCTACATTTTATAAAAAATACCAAT
Source organism: Lathyrus oleraceus (assembly GCF_024323335.1). Taxonomy (NCBI): domain Eukaryota; kingdom Viridiplantae; phylum Streptophyta; class Magnoliopsida; order Fabales; family Fabaceae; genus Lathyrus; species Lathyrus oleraceus. Next base: position 183,012,331 of record NC_066585.1, read on the forward strand.
TTTATCCTTATATATTTTTAAATAATTTATTATTTTATTATTTAAATATTTTTTAAATTTTATTTTACATATCGGAAGACTTTGTAAAAGAATTCCGATAGTCATTTTTCACGTATTTTTAAACTTTTTTTATGTACCAGAAGACTTTACAAAAGAGTTCCGGTACACAAAAATTGACTACCGAAACTCTTTTACAAAGTCGTCTGATATACAAAAAAAAAGTCAAAAAATATTTGAAAATGAGTACCGGAACTCTTTTGCAAAGTCTTCCGGTTCACAAAAATTGACTACCGGAACTCTTTTGCAAAGTCTTCCGGTACACAAAAAAATGTTTAAAAAAATTTGAAAATGACTACCGGAACTCTTTTGTAAAGTCTTCCGGTACATAAAATTTGACTACCGGAACTCTTTTGCAAAGTCTTCCGGTACACAAAAAAAAATGTTAAAAAAATATTTAAAAAATGACTATCGGAACTCTTTTGCAAAGTCTTCCGGTACACAAAAATTGACTACCGGAACTCTTTTGCAAAATCTTCCGGTATGTAAAATAAAATTTGAATTGAGTTCCGGTAGTCAAATTTTATGTACCGGAAGACTTTACAAAAGAGTTCCGGTAGTCATTTTCAAATTTTTTTTAACATTTTTTTTGTACCGGAAGACTTTGCAAAAGAGTTCCGGTAGTCAATTTTTGTGAACCGGAAGACTTTGCAAAAGAGTTCCGGTACTCATTTTCAAACATTTTTTTGACTTTTTTTTTTGTATACCGGAAGACTTTGTAAAAGAGGTCCGGTAGTCAATTTTTGTGTACCGGAACTCTTTTGTAAATTCTTCTGGTACATAAAAAAAGTTTAAAAATACGTGAAAAATGACTATCGAAATTCTTTTACAAAGTCTTCCTGTATGTAAAATAAAATTTTAAAAATATTTAAATAATAAAATAATAAATTATTTAAAAATATATAAAGATAAAATTGATATTTTTTATAAAATGTAGGGGTATAAGGATAAATGTAGGGGTATAAGGTAAAATTTTCAGAAGAGTTTCGTGGATACCAAACACATGTGTCCGTGATACTCATACCAGTACTAGAAAACCCTCATGAAGACCCAAGCATTTAGGTGAAGCTGCAATGGGAGGATGTGAAGATGATCCAACGCTTCTTTTTCAAAGGCAGTCAACAGAAGTCGAACATCCAACTTCTGAAAAATGCAGTCGTAGAAGAGAATAGAACACCATTCGTACTCGCAGCACATCGACTTGTCAGCAGGGATTACGGATATTCCCATTCAGAGGGAAACCTTACCTCGAAGGAGGCAACAACCACTTTAGCTTCTTTAGTGTAGGTGGAGGGTGTATCCAGATATTATGGGTCTACCTATGGGTAATCTTTCACGTTTGTCGTCCCCTTCAGATCTTTCAATAGTTGAATCTTGTGTCCGTTGAAAACAATGTACACTTTTATGATCTCTACCTTTCATTACAAGCATCTTGAATTTTAAGATCTAACAAAGTAGATTTTCCTAGTGATATAAAATTTAGTATAGAACTTACATTTTTTTATTGGATAATGAGTTACATTAAATTCATCCATCAACTTCTAAAGCACTGTGTTATAGACGAATTCCAACCGATAAACTTATTGAAACACCCACATTCAAATCAACTATTGTTTTTATCTAATGGAAAAAAATTCTTCTTAACAATAAGTCGAATATCTATTTTATTTTAATAAAAAATTATTTTTATTTAAGAGATAAAAAATTTATTTTTAAATGTTAATTTATTTTTCCTTTCTCTATCTCACAAGTCCCTTTTTTTCTTCTTTTTATATCGTTATTTAATACAAATTGAGATTATATAATTATTATTTATCTTACAATTAAATAAATCATTTAAAATTTAAATATGTATTTAAATACATTTCATACTATATCAAATAAATTTACCCGAACGCGGATATTCAACTGGTAAATCGTATTACAATAACACAAAGTGAATACACACACTTGTTAGCTTCTAGAAATGTCTACAAACTCAATTCTAATAGAAAATTTACTTGTACTCATAAGTCAATTCCACCTGATAACTTTATTTAAATGGCCACTTAATCTAATTAATCATTTTACAATATTTGTTTCTTAAGAAATTTTTGAAAGGTCTATAAACTCATTTCTAAAAGAAACTTACAAAGCAAAAATTACATATTTGATTAAGGTAATTTTTAGCGAGCACTGATGGTAGTTTCTGTATATTCATTCATTGATAACTCTTGCAAAACTTGGCTGCCATTGAATAAGAATGCTGGTTTTTGAGGTTGGCAAAGAGGTGTTTCATTGCATAGCATGAAAACAACTTCTAACATGGATGGTCTATTCATGGCTTTTTCTTGCACACACAAGAGTCCAATTTGAATGCATTTCAAAACTATAGCCGGAGGATAAGACTTGTTTAGTGCTGAATCAACTATATCCAAGGCCTTTCCTTCTGTCCATAGTGTCCACACCTACAAATGCATAACACATCATATATCATAAACCTGTTGCCCAATTATAGGGCTACCTCTTTTTATTTTTCTAACTTACATGTCCAATTAAATTAGGGGATGCTCTGCCAGTTTCATAGTGTGTGTTTCTTTGGCCAGCAATGATTTCTAGTAGCAAGACCCCGTAACTGAAGACATCAGATTTTGTTGAATATCGTCCTGCCATTGCATATTCTGGGGCCATATATCCGCTGCATATGTACAAAATAGTTAGACCGTCATAAAAAATACAGATCCATATCTCTAATCATAATGAATATAAGGTTATGACACATACTATGTTCCAACCACTCTTCTTGTTCTTGCTTGGATTTCATCTTCTCCAAATATTCTAGCCATACCAAAATCTGAGATTTTAGGATTCATTGCAGCATCAAGGAGAACGTTGCTGGCTTTTAGATCTCTATGAATTATTTTCAGCCTTGAATCTTGATGAAGATATAACACACCTCGAGCAATCCCACAAATAATTTCAAAGCGCTTACTCCAACCCAATGATGACCTTTGGTTTTGATCTGAGTTGTTGAACAATTGAAGTTTTCAGAAATAGAACATATCGGGAAATCAACTGTATATTGAGCTTATATTCACAGGAGTTCATCAAAATATAGAATGGAAAAGGAAAATACAATTTTAGTCATATATCAGAAATCCATTATTTCCACCTAACCATGAAAATGTAGAACTCAGAAAACTGTCAAGTACAGAAAAGATTACATAATCTGCTGAACCAATCATCTTGTGCCTGATAAGGAATTTTAGGAATACTATTGAAACATTTATTTTAGCAACAGTCCTGCGAGTATGCATGTATAAATACAAGCTTATTCATGCTATAGAGACAACAAGTTAGTTAGAGATAAAGGCATACCGAATATGAAGAAGTCTAGGCTTTTGTTTGGTAGGTATTCGTAAACTAGCATCCTTTCTTCTTTTTCAAAGCAACAGCCGAGCAATCTCACTAGATTTCTGTGTTGGAGTTTAACTAAAAGTGTAACTTCATTTTTAAATTCTTCTTTGCCTTGACCTGAATCTTTGGATAATCTTTTCACTGCTATCTCTTGTCCATTAACCAAGCAACCCTGAAAATATTTATCAGTTAAATCCCGTTTCATTATTTTTGCATCAAAAGCTTCATGTAGAGTTTCACATACCTTATAGACAGAGCCAAATCCACCTTGTCCAAGCTTATTCTCATGACCACAATTTCTTGTAGCTATCATTATTGTCTTAAAGTTGAAAAACGGTAGATTTGGATGTGGAGCACCATTCTCTTCTCCAGAGGAATCTTGGTTTAATTGCCGCATCATTTTTTCTGAAGTTACAGATAACATGAGGTGAGATTTCAATCAACTTGCATAATTTGAAGAGTATGCTTTTTCTTGTCTCGTACTGCTGAATTTGTTGGGCTAAAATAAATCACATACCCTTTCTTTTTTTCTTCCGCCGGCAATACATATACACACAGGAGAGGAGGAGAACAGCTGCAACAATAGAAGCTACCAGAATTGCAGCGAACCCCTTTTTATTAAGGACTCCTTTGCTTTTCTTGTAGTAATTGGCTGTTAAGAAAGAAAAAAGTCCAAAGAAGCTCAAACAACACTCTACAATATCAAATTTATAAAGAAAACTACAGTAGGAGGGAATATCTTACCTAGTTCAACTTTATCGACGCGTAAAAACAAATCCTGGCCTTGATCACTAAGTTTTTGAATGTCCATTAAATCCCCATACCATGCCAAACAACCACTTCCACCATTCCTCACATCAGCAGGTGCATAGGCAGCACAAGAGCAGTTTCTCAAGCATTCTTTCTCACATTCTTCCAAACTTAAACCACCTTTAACAACTACCACAGATGTATCGGGAACTTTCAGGCTTACAACTTTCACAAACCCTTCTCCATTCCCACAAACAGATGCATTTTTATTCCTAACACACCCTCCTGACCCGTCTCTACTGTCATACCAATCACGTGGATATCTGGGTTCAAAACCAGGTAAACATGTACACTTAAAGTTCTCCAAGTTCAAAGGATCACAATTACTGTTTGATCCACAAGTTCCATAGTTATCACAGTGGTCTGTTGGTTCAGACCAGTACTGGTTCCATTGGCTCTCATGACTGTCCCACTTGAATAATTGAAAGAACCCAGACTGCTGAAGCACTATCCTAAGAATGACAGACGTATCATACAAGTTATATGTCAGTGCTACATAGTTGTCTTCTTCAACCAAAGAAATGTTATAAAAGGGCATATCTCGTTTCATATAAGGTTGGCCTACAAATAATTCTCCGTTCCAATGTCCACCACGCCACCAAGAAAGATCATGGTTGTACATAAACAACTGAGGTTTACCAATGGTGCTGAAATTTACTGTGAATGCACCTTTTCCAGGGTCATCATCTGTCTTCCAGGATTGAAGAAACAAACTTTGATTATTCTTTCTATCAAAACCAAGTCTTTGATATGGAAGCCAGGTGTCTGTTGGATGATCAAAGCTTTCCCAGATGACAGTTTTGGTGTTGTTTAACATCAGAACAAAGTTTGCTATATCCGATAGTTGAGCTACAACGTTGGTGCTATTTCTCTGTGAATGTGGTAATGAAACATCGGTAGCCCAAACGGGAATGGTGCTGAGGTTGTGGTGGAGTACTAGATTTCCAGTCGGGTCGATTGATAGTATTCCAGAAGTATCGTTGATTGGAGTATCTCTATTTGCAACCCAAACAACAGTTTGGATTGGCAAATTGTAGTACCAAATTCCAACATAGCGAGAGGTGGACTTTCCGGGAGTGAAGAATCCAAGAGCAAAGGTTTTAGATTCAGAAACAAGAAGCTCACCATCTCTTATAGGTTTGTCAGTAGATATGGTATCAGAAGAACAAGAGGAAAAAGAGATTGTCCAAAGGAGTAGAATCAAATAGTTTAGCAGGCAATTATCATGTAACATAACAGCTTTTTTTTTATTATGATTTTTTGCAGAGACCATTGAGTTGCTCTTACACAACCCTGTTGCATTTAATATAGAGAAAATTGAAATAGTAAAACTGACCATTTAACTATTCAACGATACATAGTCATTCCTCATTAGTGACGTGATTTTTATTACATTTTCCACAAAACTATAGTGGAAAAGTAAAATGAATGAAGAAAATAAACAAGTAGGCAGGGTGGTTTTCATACATGCAAGTGGCTAAGGAACAGTCTCTTACTTGTTGTACACGGCATAACGATGGAAACATGTGTGTCATGCGGCACTGCGCAGGTCTCCAACTCGGCGAGTGAAGAACCGAACAGACCAAGAGGGCATGCTTATGATTGGAGTCGATAATACCTTTACAAAATTTAAAAATATTACTCATAATTTCATTCATTTGTTTTTTTTTTCTTCTTAATTTTATACTTTATCATACAATTTAAACCTCACAATTTTATCTCATTAATTTTCATTTAATAATATCTTTTATTCAAATTTTTTTTGAGAATTTTTTTATTCAATTTTTTTCTCATAGTTTTAACCATGGTAATTAAAACTTGATTGAATCGGAAGGTTCAATCCATCGAACAGGGAACCGGAACCATTATCGATCTATTTGAATTCTAACAGAATTGAAATTTAAATCGGAAAATGATTTTTTTAAAATAATCTAGTTTTTAAATTAAAATTCTAAAATAACCATTATTTAAAAATATTTACCAAAATAATCACTTTTCCAAAAACATCTAACATAGGCGTCAAGTGCATTGGCGCATCCAATGAAAATGTTATTCATTAGCACCACATGCACTGGCGCATCCATGGTCATGGCGCCACTAGGAGTGACGCATGCATGTGTAGGCGTCACATGCAATGGCGCATGCATAGTCCACTCTATGTGTGCGCCAATGTATGTGGCTACTGCTCCAGCTCCATCTATAAATACATAGCATCACCCTCCCATAACTTTTCAGACATCTTCTTACTATCTCATTCCATTTTCCTTCATTCTCCTTCCATTTTTCTTTTAAATATCTTCATATTCATACTTGTGTCCTTATATTCACAAGAGAAATGCCGATTTAATTTTTTCAGTAGTGCAATCTCCGACGAAGATCCGACTTTGGAATGTAGATGCGTTCGAACATCTTAATAGGAACTTGGACCATTGGTTAGATGGAGAAATTGCAGATGGTGAAAGGATCAGAAGAATTCAATGACTTGATATGACGTTCAATCAAAATGGAGAAGTTCGTTTTCGGTCATTGTTAAAACTGACAGAGACGTTCACATGATGATGTATAGTTCTCACAAAATTATTTTGATGGTTGTAATCGCATAGTTATGTTGTTTATGTGTTGTATTTATTTGTGATGTTATTTTATTTGTTGTAGTTGCTTGTGTTGTTACTTATATGTTGTATTTGTTCTGCTTATCATATGAAATGGATGTTGTTATGCTTGGTCTAACACTAAGACAATTTGTACGATTATGACCGAGCTAGCGACATGAACTACATAATCTAACTATTGTGTTCGTCGTATCCATTTAGGTTCGAATATGGGTGATGTTTAGACGATCCTTTTTCTTTCTTCACATTATTTCATTGTGCTAGAGAATGTCTCATTGATATGCAGGTCAGTAATCCTCTTTTGCTACCACCGAAAAGCTAATTTTGTAAACATTGCAAAGGTTTATGACTTTGTAAACGTCAGATAGTAAGTTGAAAGGATCATGTCGAACCTTTGAACATGCCATTATGACATGGGAGCGGGGCATACGAAAGGCTTGAAACTTTCCGCAGTCGCATCAACATCTATCTAGTTCCAATCGATAGTGTTTCCTCGGCATGCCTTCATTGTGATTCATTGACTCAGCAACATTGTACCAATCTTTAGTACGGTCAAACACCGTGACCACATGTGTGTTAGCTTTGGCAGCTTCCTCTTTAATGAATTTCATTGAAGCATCACTGAACAATTGCCCAGATTATAACACTGAACTCCATTTGGAACGTATGATCTCAAATAACCCCTCTAGCCTAAAATATGTTGATTGCACTAAAGCGGTTATCAGTAGGTTTCATATGCCTTTGAAGACAGAGTTCATTGATTCCACAAGATTTATTGTCATGTGGCCCCATCGTTGACCGTTGTCGTATGCCCTAATCCATTTCTCCAATGGAATATTATCGATCCACCTTACTGCATTTGCGTTTGACAATTTGATATCTTCGTGGTAGTGTTTAAAAGAAGGTTCTATTAATGCATACCCTGCATTGACAACCTTCTTCCGCAACGTTTTGTCTTTGATCTCCCGCATAAAATTTTGAGCGATATGTCTAATGCAGTAGACATGCATCGAAGGAGGATCCTGTTAGCCATTATCAATGTTTTTATAGGCACTCACAATTGATGGGTGTTTGTCTGAGATCAAACATAAGTTAGGCTGAAGACCAGCGTGCAATCAGAGATTTTTTAGGAAAAAGCTTCATCCCCCAACAGTCTCCTCTTTAACTAGTGCAAAGGCGATTGAAAGAATGTTGTTGTTGTCATTGTGCCACTGCCATCAGTAGCGTTCCTTTATATTTCCCGTACAACCATGTACCATCAATTTGTATAATAGGTTTACAGAAATAAAAACCTTTGATGCATGGTTGATACGTCCAGAAAAGTCGGTGGAATATGCCATTACCACTAACACAAGTCCCGTCTGGGGTATACGCCGACAACGTTTCCAAATTGAAAATAGTTGTCGCATCACGCGAAAAACCGGCGGGAGAACAAGAACAACAGAGCCGCCACCGTGCGTTATTTATCCCAAAAGAGGGAAAGGAAACGCTCAGAGTAAACCTGGGAAAAGACATGGTCTCGCGACCAAAGAGAATGGGATCGGGAGTCGGTTATGCGAAGGGAAGGTATTAGCACCCCTACGCATCCGTCGTACTCGACGGGATCCACGCACAATAGGAAGGAAAAATGGTTGCTAAAACACTGCTCAAACACACACACACACACTGGCTGAAAGAGACAAAAGAAACTGACTGAAACTGACTCGGCAGGATATCGCATCCTGGGCCTACTTAGTCTATCAGGCATAGACATCAGAGTCGAAGTAGTTCGGACTGGGGAAACGACACATGCTCGCTAGGATATCGCATCCTATGCATACGTATCTTCTCGGACGAGAGAAGAATCAGAGCATTCGTAGCTCGGCTAACACGCACGCAAACAAACACAGGCAAAGGCAAACGTGGAGCCTGAATGCCAATCGATGGACTTACATCAGCATCCGAACCAAAACACACACAAGAAGGCAAACGTGGAGCCTGAATGCCAATCACTGGACTTACATCAGCATCCGAACCAAACACACACAAGAAGGCAAACGTGGAGCCTGAATGCCAATCACTGGACTTACATCAGCATCCGAACCAAACACACGCACACTGGAACCCAAATGCCACTCGATGGACTTACATCAGCTTCCAAGCACACAACAAGACAAAACAAAGACACGGGCGCCCGGAGAGATCTGCTCATCTCCTGCCTACGTACCTCATCTGGTATGAGGATCAGGGTGACGTAGTTCCCCTACAGAGGGATAAAGGACCAGCCTAACCAGATAACAGAGGGAGACACCACACTAGGGAGACTACGACTCGAGCCTAGATGTTGTCATGCAAATCATCCCTAAGTTAAGGTTTCTAGCTAACTTGCACAGGAAGCAAGCCTATCCTAAACATGACTCGCACAGGAAGCAAGCCACACACACACTTAACTTGCACAGGAAGCAAGCCAAGCAAAACCTAACTTGCACAGGAAGCAAGTCTAAACTAACCCTAACTTGCACAGGAAGCAAGTCAAACAAACATACAAGCACAGATAGCACACACTATACACAAGCAAGTGGCTCAAACAAGGGTTAGGTTTTAGTCGAGGGGTCATATCAACCTCAACAAACAAACCTCTGGAACTGGGTGAATGTGCTCTTAACCTTGCCATTGAGGGGCTAAGGTGAAGCAGATGAAGGGTGAGTGAAGATGAGACTTCACAGCTCTTATCCCTGGCCTGGGAGAGCTTAAGACAAGAATGTGTGGGTTCAGAAAGTGGGAACCCTTCTACACATTTAAAACTGACTCAACTGTACAATTGTACAAGATCTTGGGTTTGTATCTGCAATGCATCAACACAGTGGTGTGAGCAAAGCAGATGACACACAGAATAGCAGGGGATAGATTGCATATCCCTTGGGTTCTGCCAATTGCCTCTTCACTTAGGAGGTCTTTGACTCTATACAAGGACAAATGTAAACAGTCACAAACATTGCCTCTTAAGGAGGACTTCAGACAATTGCCTGGCCAAGTAACAGGCCAGGTCTTCCAGACTACATGAAGATTAGAAATATACCTCAATGCAAATTGCTTATACAAGCAAAGCAAAGCAAAAGTTCACAAGGAACTGAGCAACTAAAAGCACCTGAAATAGTCAAGCAGACATTAGTATACAACTTCAAACAAAGCAAAAGGAAACAGACATTAACAGTTAATCAGAAGCAAATGAGTGTGCAAGGCACAAGGCTTAAGGCTTGAGAGCCAAGCCACCTACAAAACAAACAAGTTAGACAATGATATTTAAGTAAGCTCAATCAAAAGAAATGGTCTCATTGGTCATTTGTTGGTCAACCTGAAAACACAAGCTCAAAAGTGAGTAACAGGACCACTAGGGCAAGCCTAGGGTCAAAAGAGAATGAAAAAGTTAAAACAGCAAAGGGCAAGCATTCAAAATCATGTTTAATCAATCAAGAAACAAATCCAATTGGTTTCATGTTCATATCATGCATCATCATCATTTCATAAACAAAAGAAGTCAAAGCATGGCAAATGAGAGCTCATAGAAGTCAACAGCAAGACTTAACTCAAAAGCAATCTTAAACATTTCTAAAAATCACCAAATAAATCATGACCAATCACAACCCACAGCATGGTAAGCATGTCAAATTTCATCTCATTTGGACAAGTGGAAGGCAGCCAATGAAAATCAGAAAGTCAAAGCAATTTTGAACATGCTCAATGAAGTCAACCAAACATGCATCAACTTAGAAAAATCATAAATCAGAGATGGTGTATGATAAATGAATGGGACTAAAACCATGGCAAAGATGAGGGTGTCTAGTTATCTCATGTAAAATTTCATGTCCATCTAGTAAAGTATGAGAATTTCAAAAATGAAATGGGAACATGTGTCACAAAAAGTCAACATATGACTAAACAGGGGAGAAAATCTCAAACAATTAGGAAATGCCACAAATAATTCCAAGAAAATTCACATGTAAACTAGACATCCAAGAGTACATTCATGCAAAAATTCAAACCAATTTGAGTTCAAGAAGCATGGTAATGAAAATCATGAAGTTGGACATCAATGGTGTGACACAAATTGTCACACCCTAATTCAAAAAATCATAACTCACAATCCAGATAAGATAAATTCACAAACTCTACACCAAAATCACCATGAATGTGTCTAGTTTAAGCACAAAAAATTTGGGAGCCATTGGATAAAGTATCATCATTTCACAAATGTTTTGGCAAAGTGTACAAAATATGCATACATGTCACAAACCCTCATACCAATTAAAATCCACTCATCAAAAAAATCTGGAAAAATCATGATAAAAAACTAGAGATTCAGATGAACACAATGCAAAAATTCCCATGAAATTTGGATTTGAAATGAAGATGTTATGATTTTTGTAAGATGGAGCAATCAAATGAAATAAATAAATAAAACAACATTATTCAATGAGACATGGGGTCCGGGAATGGCAAACTTGTAATTTCCTGGACCTTTTAATGAAACGCGGCGTTGCGTTTACAGGCGTGGCGAGATGCTAGTGGTCCATGCTAATCCAACAGAACAAAAATCATGCAGTAACGTACAAACAAAATCTGGAAAAATGGTTTTAGGGTTTCCAATGAACAGTATGAAGCTTCATCATCTTCCCAATTCGATTCAAAAGAAAAATTCCAGAAATCAAAATTAATCATACCAAAATGATCAGCAAGCTTCACTCATGCATAATCCATCATCCATTTTCGTTAAAACAAGCCAGGCATTCGGAGCCGAGTAAAAACATATTTCATCATCAAACTTTAAAACAGCATAACTCCTAAACTACTTAACCAAATCAAATGATTCAAAGCTTAACGTGCTCAGGGACAAGAGATCTACAAAGTACATATCATGGTTTTGGAAAAAATGAGGGTCAAAAATTTACCAAAAATTTGAAGAAAAGCTGTGGTGCAGTTGTTGTTTGATGGTAAATGCTTGAAACAGATGTGCCAATAGCTTCCCAAAGATGGATGGTTGAAGGATTTTGGTTCAGCAACTCTTGAAATGGCTTAACCCGAGTTCTGCCATGGATGATGTGTGAAGAAAAACAGTTGGATAAAAGCTCCTTCCAGCTGGAGAAGGATGGTTGCAAAGTGTTCACAAGGTTGCTTGAATGATGGAAAAACAATGGCCTGCTCGAGTTCTTTGGAGTTTTTTTTTGACAGATTTTGGCAAAATGCAAAAATGAAGTTTTAGAGAATGAGTGAAGTTTTTTGAGTTTTGAGGCAGCTGCTAGGGGTTTCATTCAGCAGAAAAAATGATGTGTGTCTGCTGTTTTTGTGGTACTTGAATCAAGGTCCATGAAAATGTGGAGTAGAGTTGGTAAAAGTGTACTTTCTTTCCAATTTTCAAGCAAGTTGGCATGGGTGTATGTACTGCACGAATTTGACTTTGTAACATGACCAAAACCACATTTCTGAACTATTTCAATTGGCCAAATGGTTTAAAAATGATTATTTTGAAAAGTCAAAATTCAACTCACTTGAAATTAATTAAGGCAAGTTCAAAAAGGCCATTTTGCATGGTGATGTTTTGGTGAATGAAAGTTACATTTTTGGAAAGAGGAGGTCAAATGTGACTTGTAGGAAAAAACCCCACCCAAATTGGCCAAATGGTTTGAGAGATATGGCCTTTTGAAGTTCAAGAATTTCTGAAAATGATTTGATCATATCTTGCCAACCATACATGGGAATTGAGTGTTCTTAAACTTTTTGGAAATGGGAGAACAAGATCTTCAACTTTCATGTTGGGCAAAAATTCATTTGAAGCTTGTATCATGATGTAAGTTTGAGGATCAAGACTTTCCATTTTTGGTAAGTTTCAGTTACAGGTCCAGTTTCCATTTTTGGAAATTTCTGATCTGGCTTCAAATTCTTCTATGATGGTGTTTGACATGATATATGAGGACTATATGGACATGAATGAGACCTCTCAAACCAATTTCCATCATCAAATCACTGATTAAATGGACAGTTGACCAACAGTTGACTTTTAGGGTTTCTGACTGACTGTGCATTGACTGATGACTTCTGAACATCCAATCCTTGACCAAAACACTTCAAATGGATCCCCAAGTCATGTGAACATGTTGGACCAACCCTAGGGCTTTGTCTCCTTGAGAATTGTGCTTGCTTGCTTGACTGACTGATCTCCTGACCAGTTTGACCTAATTTCTTGATTGGCTTGCACTTGAGGCAAATGGGACAATGCAATGCTATGCAGTGGACCATGTTATGCTATGACCTAATATGAAAATGTATGTACAATGATAGGTGCAAATTTGAGGTGCTACAGCTGCCCCTATTCAATCAGCTGGGAACCCGAATGGATGAGAGCAACGGCTGTCAGACTTTCAGGGTAAACAGGGATTGAATACCAAGAACCGTAGAAATTTGCACTCTGCCGGATATGATACCAGGAGAACCACGTCATTTACTGATGACGCCTGCAATTGACAACTTCAGAAAGGCGAAACCATTTACCGATGGTTAGAAACTGGAAACTTGATATTTACCGATATCAACTTCAGCAAGACCATCTACCGATGGCTGCTGGGAAACAACTCTGATGTAAAAGGAAGCAAGACCATTTACCGATGGCGGCTTCAAAGGAACTTGACATTTACCGATATCAACTTCAACCCGACCATTTACCGATGGCTACTGCAACTGGAGATCTGATATTTACCGATATCGAAGAAAACGGGGCCATTTACCGATGGCGGATAAAACTGGGCATTCAATATTTACCGATATCGAAACATACAGGACCATTTACCGATGGCGTTTCCACTTGGGAAGGAACAAAATCTCTGTGGTGTAATCAGACAAGACGTTTACCGACGACTTCTGGGGATCTTGATTTTATCAACAAGGAAACAAAGCATGACCAGACATTTACCGATGACTGGGATGAGACTCGACGTTTACCGACATCGAAAGATGATGTTTACCGACATCCAAAAACGACCAGACATTTACCGATGACCGGGGAACACTCCACTAAGGGAAAAACAAATATTTGCAACCGGAAAACCAGATAGGACATTTACCGATGACTCTACTGGGAATCTCTAGCTGGGGATTATCAGACATTTACCGATGACTGCAGAAAAGACTCGATGTTTACTGACATCGAAAGATGATGTTTACCGACATCAAAAAATGACCAGACATTTACCGATGACTGGGGTGAGACTCGATGTTTACCGACACCGAAACAATGGTGACCAGACATTTACCGATGACTGGAGAGAAAACCCGATGTTTACAGACACCGAAACAATGGTGTTTACTGACACCAAACAAAGAAACACACGCGGGTGCTGGCATGACACTTACCGGTATCACAAGAACGACTTTTTAGATATGTCAAGGCAAGGTTGACCACTTGCTGGGGGTCTCACTGGGGAGAAACAAACTTTCTGTCACCATTGGGTGAGGAAATGAACCTCTGTGGGGATATCAATCCTGAGTGCTGTCAAGAGCAACTGTAACAGACTTGCTGTGCTGATGTTGAATGAAATGATCCGCCTCTGCCGGGGATACGGTCTGGTGAGGTTAACACATGAATGCATATGTTTGAATTTTTCTATGGCGTAATGCTCCATATTGAATGGGAATGCTACGCAGTTTGAGGAGGCAATGATCACTAAAAATGCAAAAAATGCAAAAATGATGAAAAACTCAGGCTGGGGAGCCAAAACTGATCGGGTACTCCAACTCTGCGGGGAGACACTGCCGGGAGAGCAACGACTTCTCACTCATGTTGGAGAATAGCACTGCTGCTGGGGGAAGGTAAACTCCGCTGGGGACATCCTTCAGTCCACAGATAGGATAAATGTTGGAGATAAATTTCAATGAACCTGCCTCACTCGGGGAGGAAATCGGCAATTACAGGCCTGCTGGGGATAGGCAATCCTTAGATCTGTTGGGGAATAGAAGGCACTATCCACAGACGTCTTCGCAGGGGAACATAGCTCTGATAGCTTCCAAACTTGCTTGGGGAGAATATCTGCTTGAGGAAATGTCCTCACAGATGCCAATCTGAAAAACAGCACAATAAAATGCCCCCAGGGGATACATGGACAAGATACGCTCAAGTGTCCTCAACATTCAAAAAGATTTTCAAATGTTTTGTCATCCTGCAAGCTATTGTTTAGCCTTCATGTTTTTATATGCAATGCTTATCAAAAATTCGGACAGTTTTGCAAACAAAACAGTAAAAAATAAAAACAAAAGAGTCATTTATCTGAATAACGACTTTTATTGATTGAAAATGTGCCTGAAGAGGCAAATACATTGGGAGGCAATTCCTAGAAAGAGGTAATTGCGCACAAAAGGAAAACTCTATCCTAATGGCAAGGTGAACACGACATCCACTATTTCCCAATTCTGTTATAACTCACAGATCATCAGTTTTCCTCCCAACTCCTTGCTTTCTGAGAAGAATGACTGGACGGATCACATTTTTCGAGATGGCAGACGACAAAGCTTGATGAAGTACAGACAACTCAGACTGTAGTCTTCGCTTTAATCCCTCTTTTGGCTGGATCGCCCTTTCGGGTTTTCAATCCACCGGGATACCCATTTTTGCCTAAGCCGCCCTTGCGGGTTTTCGACTTACCGGGTGTACAAATTCTTTTTCATTTTATCCCTAATTTTTGCCCGAACCTTTTCTTTCTGTTTTTTGGTTCGCCGGGATGCCCATTTTTGCCTGGACTCTTTTTTCTTTTTGTCCAGCGGGTCAATTTATGCGAAGTATTTTTTGACTACATCTGAGTTAACAGGAGACGGAAAATCTTCACCATCCATAGTTGTAAGCATCAAGGCTCCACCGGAGAAGACCTTCTTCACAACATACGGACCTTCATAATTAGGAGTCCACTTGCCCCTGTTATCTGCACCGGGAGGGAGGATCCTCTTCAAAACTAGATCACCGATCTGATAGCTTCGAGGACGCACTTTCTGATCAAAGGCTCGCTTCATCCTTCTTTGATACAACTGTCCATGGCATACAGCTGCTAGCCGTCTCTCCTCGATAAGGCTCAACTCATTAAACCTTGTTCGAATCCACTCGGCTTCGTCCAGCTTGACATCCAATAAAACTCTCAGAGAAGGAATCTCCACTTCAACAGGTAGGACCGCTTCCATACCATACACAAGGGAGTAAGGGGTTGCCCCGGTCGACGTACGTACTGAGGTACGGTACCCATGCAAAGCGAAAGGCAGCATCTCATGCCAATCCTTGTACGTAACGACCATCTTCTGCACAATCTTCTTGATATTCTTGTTCGCCGCTTCTACAGCACCATTCATCTTCGGTCTGTAAGGAGAAGAATTGTGATGTTCAATCTTGAAATCTTTACAAAGCTCTTTCATCATCTTGTTATTGAGATTCGAACCATTGTCAGTGATGATTCTCTCCGGAACTCCATAACGACAGATGATTTCTTTCTTGATGAACCGGGTAACCACTTGTTTGGTAACGTTAGCATAGGAAGCTGCTTCCACCCATTTGGTGAAATAGTCAATCGCAACCAAGATGAAGCGATGTCCATTCGAAGCAGTAGGCTCAATCTTCCCAATCATATCGATGCCCCACATGGCAAACGGCCAAGGCGAATTCATGACATTCAGAGGGCTTGGTGGTACATGCACTTTATCAGCATAAATTTGACACTTATGGCACTTCCGAGCATACTTGAAACAATCGGATTCCATAGTCATCCAGTAATAACCCGCTCTCAACAATTTCTTAGCCATCGCATGTCCGCCGGCATGAGTACCGAAGGAACCTTCATGAACTTCCTGCATTAACATGTCCGCCTCGGGTCTGTCCACGCATCTGAGCAAGACCATGTCAAAGTTTCTCTTATACAGCACATCATCCTGATTCAAATAGAAGCTTCCAGCTAGCCTTCTCAGGGTTTTCTTGTCATTCTTCGACGCACCTTCAGGATACTCCTGAGTCTTGAGGAAGTTCTTGATGTCATAATACCATGGCTTCTCATCAATCACAACAGACTCGGCTGCAAACACATACGCAGGCCTCTCAAGTCGATTCACCGCAACATGTGGCACATGATTCCACCAATGAACTTTGATCATGGACGACAAAGTAGCCAAGGCATCAGCCATTTGATTCTCATCCCGGGGGACATGATACAACTTCACCTTCTTGAAGAACGTCAGTATTCTTCTGGTGTAATCTCTATACGGAATCAAATGCGGCTGATTCGTATTCCAATCTCCATTGACTTGGTTGACCACTAAAGCAGAATCTCCAAATATATCAAGAGTTTTGATCCTCAGATCAATGGCTTCTTCTATCCCCATGATACAAGCCTCATACTCAGCTTCGTTGTTAGTGACGTCAAACGTCAATCTGGCAGAAAAAGGTATATGAGCACCTTTAGGATTGATCAGCACTGCACCCACACCGTTACCGTTCATATTCACAGCCCCATCAAACATCAGTGTCCATTTGTCATCCGGATCCGGTCCTTCCTCGACAAGAGGCTCTTCGCAATCTTTCATCTTCAGATACATGATGTCTTCGTCAGGGAATTCAAACATCATAGGCTGATAGTCTTCAATCGGTTGCTCGGCGAGGTAGTCTGACAGAATACTACCTTTGATGGCCTTTTGTGACGTGTATTGAATATCATATTCTGTTAGAATCATCTGCCAACGAGCAACGCGTCCGGTGAGAGCCGGTTTCTCAAAGATGTACTTCACTGGATCCATCTTAGAAATCAATAAGGTAGTATGGTTCAACATATACTGCCTCAGTCGGCGAGCAGCCCAGGCCAAAGCACAACAAGTTTTCTCGAGCAGTGAATATCTTGTTTCACAGTCGGTAAACTTTTTGCTAAGGTAGTATATGGCATGCTCTTTTCGACCAGACTCGTCATGCTGTCCCAATACACACCCCATCGAGTTCTCAGTCACTGACAGGTACATTATCAGAGGTCTCCCTAGAACTGGAGGTATAAGGATTGGAGGTTTCTGTAAATACTCTTTAATCTTGTCAAAAGCCTTCTGACAATCATCATTCCACTTGATCGCTTGATTCTTTCTAAGCAGTTTGAAAATTGGTTCACACGTGGCAGTTAGGTGAGATATGAACCTTGCAATGTAGTTCAATCTCCCTAAAAACCCACGGATCTGCTTTTCCGTTTTTAGTTCAGGCATCTCTTGAATAGCTTTGACTTTTGCTGGATCAACCTCAATCCCTTTCTCACTGACAATGAAGCCTAAAAGCTTCCCCGATCTTACCCCAAACGTACACTTGTTCGGATTCAACCTCAGCTTGAACTTTCTCAACCGGTCAAACAGCTTCTGCAAATTAACCAGGTGCTCCTCTTCTGTCTGCGACTTCGCAATCATATCATCTACGTACACTTCAATTTCTTTATGCATCATGTCATGAAAAAGAGTCGTCATTGCCCTCTGATAGGTAGCACCAGCATTCTTTAGCCCAAATGGCATCACCTTATAGCAGAACGTGCCCCAAGGTGTAATGAATGTCGTCTTTTCCATGTCCTCTGGCGCCATCTTGATCTGATTATATCCGGAGAAACCATCCATGAAAGAGAATACCGAGGATTGAGCCGTATTATCAACCAATACATCAATGTGAGGTAATGGGAAATCATCTTTCGGACTCGCTCTATTCAAATCCCGGTAATCGACACACATTCTGACTTTACCATCCTTCTTCGGCACAGGAACGATGTTGGCCACCCATGGGGGATAACTTGTAACAGCCAAAAAACCCGCATCCCACTGCTTCTGAACCTCTTCCTTGATCTTAGTTGCCATATCAGGACTCGTTCTACGAAGCTTCTGCTTGACCGAAGGACATCCTTCTCTAAGAGGTAATCGATGCACCACAATGTCTGTATCTAACCCAGGCATATCTTGATATGACCAGGCGAATATCTCCACATATTCTCTCAGCATCTCAATCAGCCTCCTCTTGACAGAGTCCTCTAAAGCAGCCCCAATCTTGATTTCTCTTTTGGCGTCCTCAGTACCCAAATTAACAACCTCCAACTCCTCCTGATGAGGTTGGATGACCCTTTCCTCCTGCTTCAGCAATCTGACCAATTCTGCAGGGAGTTCACAGTCTTCCCCACTCTCCTCTTCAGCTTGGTAGATGGGATTGTCGAAATCATACTGAGCCATAACAGAACTGTTCATAGTGAATGCCATAAGATCGCTTCTGCATGTTTAATGCTTTGTTTTAGAAAAAGAGTTCAATAAAGTCACAAAAAACAAAAACATTGCCATTTTTATTGTTTTTTTTTTTGAAAAAAGATGAAAACAAAAAATAAAAAGACAGGGATCATAAAGTTTGATTTCAAAAAATGTCCTTCATTAATGATAATCATTAAAACATGATGAGGCCCTACAATGAATCACTACGCTTTGGGCAGAACGTAGGATTTTCATGCAAAATGACAAAAACAACAGAAAATTACTTTGTCAGAAGAGTAACTTGAACCACTTCTTCAGCCGTCCAGTTGTTGATAGACCCCCCTGGTGCACACGGGCGAACCCAGTTGTCCAAATCACAATCACTGTCACAGTCTTCACTACCGGTTGCAGAGACGTCGCCATGATTCATCAGCCCAGCGCTGGTAAAAGTACTCGGACCCGCTTGACCATTCTGCTCTGCTTGGAGAGGCTCATAACCAACGCCAAATTTGTCTTCTTTGACAGGCAAATCCACCATCTTGCCCCAGCCTTCAGCTTTGCCAGAATCAACAACCTCCTTAGCCTGCTTGTAAGAAGTAATTGAAGCACCTGGCTTCCTCTGCTCAGCGTACGCCACTTTCTCAAGAGCCACAGTCTCAAACGCCTGGCATAAGGTTTCGTGGATCTCGCCATCCACCTCAACATATTTGAACGAGGATAGATGACTCACCAGAATCTCTTCTTCACCGCACACGGTCACAATCTGACCGTTCCAGACATACTTGAGCTTTTGATGGAGAGTCGACGAGACTGCCCCTGCTGCATGAATCCATGGACGCCCCAATAGACAACTGTAGGCGGGCTGGATGTCCATAACATAGAAAATGATATTGAATACCTCAGGACCTATCCTCACAGGCAAGGTAACTTCCCCACACACAGAACGTTTGGATCCGTCGAAAGCACGAACGATCAGGTCACTGGGAGTAAGCACAAACCCTTCCACATCAATCTTCTTCAGAATCTGCCTAGGCAGCACATTCAGCGACGACCCGGTGTCTACCAATACGTGAGACAACACTGCCCCCTTGCACTCCATGGTGATGTGCAAGGCTTTGTTATGGTTTCGCCCTTCAGGCGGTAAGTCCAGGTTGGTGAATCCTACACCATGCCTGGTGCTCACATTGGCCATCACACCCTCCAGTTGATTGACAGAAATCTCCTGAGGCACGTAAGCCAGATTCAACATCTTCAGCAAGGCATTACGGTGTGCCTCAGAGCACAACAACAGCGAAAGTATAGAAATCTTGGACGGAGTTTGATTCAACTGATCTACAACCTTGTAGTCACTCTTCTTGATTATCTTCATAAACTCCTCCACGTCCTTCTCAAATGACCCCTCGGGCGCTCCCCTTCTGGGCAGGTTCTTCCTCATCCACAACTTGCTTACCCTTTGTCCTGGCGAGAGCCTCAGCATTATTGTCCCTCAAAGGCTGCGGTGCGAACAGACGACCGCTTCTGGTAAAACCTCCTGGACCCCCTACATTATCCACAGCCGGACCAACAGTTGCAGGAACCCTATTCGGTAAACCAATTGTCACTGGAGTTTGATTCACTGGTCTCGTCTGACTTTCAGCCCTTCTGTAACTGCGGTGAGCATTATCATACTTCCATGGCACGGCTCTACTATTCTCAACAGCCCTTCTTCCAGACGCAGCGATAGTAGTTGGAGCACTGATGGTTACAGGCACGGAAATGGTAACTGGGGTACCATTTGCTGCAGGTGCACTAACGACCCTTTGTCCACGTCCTTCAGACGGTTTAAAGTAAATGGTGATAGTTGACACTGTTCCACGATCTTTTACAGCCCTACTGAATTGAAAACAACCCTCATCCATCATACCCTGGATACCGGCCCTTAACTGGTCGCAACCATTCTCAGATTCTGCACAGCCCAAACAATCCTCATCACAGCCCGAGTAAACACCCCCATTCAGCAGACGGCCCTTCACAACTAGCAGAGAAGTCTGAACATCATCAACATTAACAACCAGATCTTCAGCTTCTTTCCCCTCAATATTGTTCACTCCATGCCCACCATGCTGAGGCATAGGGTTGTTTACGACGTTAGGCACTGGAGCGAAGTTGATTGCTTTGGCATCGATCAAATCTTGGACCTTGTGCTGGAGAGCCCGACACTTCTCAGTATGATGCCCTGGTGCCCCAGAGTGAAAGTCACAACGGACGTTGGCGTCGTACCCAGGAGGCAATACTGTAGGCGGAGCCATTGTACGCAACTCAACCATCCCCAACCTGAGTAGTTCGGGCAGCAGTTCGGCGTACGACATGGGTAGCGAATCAAAACGTCGATCAGGCATCCTTTGTCTGGGCTGATACGGACGTTGCTGTTGTTGTTGTTGCGGTTGTTGAACTCTTTGTTGTTGTTGTTGACGAGGTTGAGGTGCCGGAATGGTTACTGCAGCAGCTTGACGGTATTCAATTCTGTTCTGATCTCTGCGGTGTTGAACAGCATTAGTTTCACCCTCTCTTCGACGAGGTGCCCCAGCAAACGGCTTCTTAGAAGAAGAGGAACCAGCATCTTGGATCTTCCCAGTTTTAATCAAGCTCTCAGTCCTCTCTCCACAAATGACAACATCAGAAAAACTACCGAATGGGCAGCTCCCCATCCGGTCCATAAACACACCTTGAAGAGTACCGATAAACATATCTGTCAACTCCCTCTCCAGCATAGGGGGTTGAACTCTAGCAGCCAGTTCACGCCACCTCTGGGCATACTCCTTGAAGCTCTCTCCGGATTTCTGACATAGACTCTGCAGCTGAGTCCGGCTAGGCGCCATGTCCATGTTATGTTTATATTGCCTCAAGAAGGCCTCACCCAGATCCCTCCAGCATCGGATCGAATCTCTCTTTAATTCCATGTACCAGTCCAAAGAAGCCCCAGATAGACTATCTTGGAAAAAATACATCCACATCTTTTCATCATCGGTATACGCAGAGATTTTTCGATAATAAGCCTGCACATGGGTGCGAGGGCAAGAAGTACCGTTGTATTTATCGAAGGACGGTGCTTTGAACTTGTAAGGGATTCTCAAACCTTCCACCAATCCCATATTAGTAACATCAAAACCGAGAGAATTCTGACATTCCATAGCTCTAATTTTCTCAGCAAGGGCATCAACTTTACGATCCCTCTCATTAACCCTTCCCAGAATGTCTTCGTCTTCACTGAGCAGAGAAAACATATCCTCTTGTCTGTCAACAATCGGAACAGGATTACGGGCCGGGGCACGGACTGCTCTGGCATTAGCGGCATCTGGAGCAATAGGTTGACCGTTGATTCGAATTCCCCCCAACTCATCACCTACAGCATAGTTGTTGATGGGTACAGCAGCAGCAACATTATTATCATTGACCGGGCCTCCCTCTGGCGGAGCATGGTTGACCGGTGGAATTGCAGCCTCTTGTCTCTGAACCATGGCTCGAAGTTCTTCCTGACCTTGTGCAACCCCTTGCATCATATTCATGAACTGGGCCATGTTAGCCTTCATCTCAGCCAACTCTGCTTGAACTTGATCCATACCTCTCTGTTGATTCAGTCTTGTTGAGTAGCGGTGCGGACGTTGATCAGCTATCCTGCCTGAACAGGAACCAAGAGTGAGAAGTCACGACCAAGAACACCTGTTATGCAAAATGATATGAGTATGGTGCTAATGATGCGTATGATGCACATGATATGTTCATTCCTCAGGCATTCAAAGAGCCTGAGTCATCCTCAAAAGATGGCAACCTGCAGCAAGAACAACACAGAAGCACAGAAACAACATACACAAGAGTGATGAGTACAAGGTGAAACCAACAACCTCATCTATATGAGTAACAGGATCATACAACAAAGTCGACAAAGAAAATCCAAACAATCGGAGTACAACAATGAATCCCATCCAACAAGCCTGGAGGTGATTCTCAACATACACATCAAAGATACAAGCTAAGACAAACGGCCTCCCGGAATGAGAGTCTTCAAGTACTGACACTGGTCTATCAACAGGTCACATTCTGAACATTCTGGCAAAAGAGTGATCTTCTCCTTCAGTTGTCGTCTAAGCTCTACCACTTCTCCTCCAAGGTGGTTCTCTGATGCCTGTCTCAAGTCTACTTCCTTCTTCAACTGGATGTCTTTATCTCTGAGTTGTTTCTCCAAGTCTCTGATCTTCTTCTGATAGCTGGCCTCAACCCTCTGCAGCCTCAAGCACTCCCGGTGTTCTGCATCTAACATGCTCTCCACCTCCTCGTAGGATCTCTTCTTGCTTCTCAGTCTGCTAGCATCTTCTTCTCGCACTCCTCTGAGTTGATGAGCCAAGTTCAACCTATCAGCTTTGGCTTTGTACAACTCCATCTGGGTATCTTGCTCCTTCTCTCTTAAACGGCGATTCTCCATCAGGGCTTGCTTGTAGTGCTCCGCAGGCACACTCTCAGCAAGGATCAAAGGTGGTTGCTCCTGCAACGGCTCCATCCTATCGTAGGGTAACAACAAAGTTCCTACTCTCTCCTTGACCCAATCAGTGTAATCGGGCATAGCAACGGCAAACTTCTTCCCTAAGACAGATCCATCCTTCACACCGATAAACTTCCAAGCTCCTCCTATCTGCTCCAATCTAGCCGGGTCACTCTGCTTCTCAACATACACACTTTCTGCTACCTCAGCCTCAAGTGGTCTTCCCTTCATCACAAACCCCAACTGGCGGAGAGAAAGAACCGGGTTGTAATTGATGCAACCCCTAGTCCCTACGAGTGGCACATTACGGAATCCTCCACAGCTCATAATGACGTTACGCACATCCATCCGGTAAGATTGCCACCTGATATCATAGGAGGTAAGAGACATAACCCTCTGAGTCCACTTATGCGTGCTCTGAGCATCCACAAAAGGTCCACTGACTGGCAGAAGAGACAAGAACCATCTGAGCAAAAGCGGGAGACAACACCTGATAGCCCCACCCTTACCATGCCTACTGTGAATAGCATAGTAAGTGTCAGCCAACAGAGTAGGAACTGGATTTCCTCCAATGAAAATACTGACTGCAGCATAGTCAACAAAATTGGGCATACTCGGAAACAGGACGATCCCATAGATCATGACAGCCAACTGAGCATGAAAGGCTTCCCAACTTCCCTTCTCTGCTTCTTCTCTAGCTACCCTCAACAGAAACTTCAAAGGCAATCCTACAACATCCCCACTGGACTTCCAACTACCACTGACTTCCTTGATACCCAAATGGAGAGCTCTGGCAACAACTCTGAAATCAACCTCCTTGGGCACATCCAAGAAAGGAACCTGATACCGGACTGGGACACTCAGTAGAATGGAGTACTCCTCAAGAGTAGGCGCCAACTGATAATCTTGAAAGGTGAAACAATGAAGCTCTGGGTCGTAGAACTGTAGAAGAGTCTGCAACGACACCGGATCGACTACCATCTTCAACAGTGTCAGAACATCTCCATACTGGTCAACAAACCCCTTCTGGTTACCACTGGTCATAAGGTTGCTCAACTCAATCAGAGACGTCAAGGGTTCACGGTGAAAGCTGTAGGAACAAGTCTTCCGCTTCAACTCTGGGACTGTTGCCATCTCTATCAGTGAACAAGCTCTAGAATGTACCTGAGAAATGATATGCATGCAGGGATTAGTTTTTTTTCTTTTTTTTCTTTTTCTTTTTTTCTTTTTTTTTTTATTGCGTTTCTTTTGAAAAATAAATATGCTATGATGCAAATGATGCAGACTCGACTGGTTGGCTGTGTCTCTCAGAACACAGGATCAAAGCTTCGGCTTGAACTCGGAACCACAAATTCATCTGAAACCCAAAGTCATCTGAGACCCCAAAATTCTGAACCAATAGTCACCAACAGGATCACAAGTCACCAACTGTACCTGTAATAATGATCATTCCCTCCCCACTCACGGGTGTCATCTAGGCCAGGGTAAGGTCGAGAGAAACGCAGCATAAATAACCTTTCGCAGAACATCATCATATACACACCCGAAGTATGTAACGATAATGTCCCACCAGGGTCTGAACTGCTCGTGATATCAATGTTCCGCTAAGTGGCGCAATACCACCCGCTTCCCATGAATCACTCTATTCCTAAGTATCCTAGATTTCACTCATGGCCTGGGTATTGGGCCTTTTACCTCATGTAACTCCCACCCCAACAGAGAGAAACAGACAACCAGCCAGGTGAACAGATGAATATGAATGCAGACATCAATGCAAACAATAAATGCAAACAGTAAATGCAAATATATACAAATGAATGCAATAAATACAACAGCAAACAGCAACCAAAACCCTAACCTAGAGAGCGCTAGGAGAGACTCGCCTAGGGAAGATGGACCAGCACAGGTCAACTTCTCTATAGTCCCCAGCAGAGTCGCCAGCTGTCGCATCACGCGAAAAACCGGCGGGAGAACAAGAACAACAGAGCCGCCACCGTGCGTTATTTATCCCAAAAGAGGGAAAGGAAACGCTCAGAGTAAACCTGGGAAAAGACATGGTCTCGCGACCAAAGAGAATGGGATCGGGAGTCGGTTATGCGAAGGGAAGGTATTAGCACCCCTACGCATCCGTCGTACTCGACGGGATCCACGCACAATAGGAAGGAAAAATGGTTGCTAAAACACTGCTCAAACACACACACACTGGCTGAAAGAGACAAAAGAAACTGACTGAAACTGACTCGGCAGGATATCGCATCCTGGGCCTACTTAGTCTATCAGGCATAGACATCAGAGTCGAAGTAGTTCGGACTGGGGAAACGACACATGCTCGCTAGGATATCGCATCCTATGCATACGTATCTTCTCGGACGAGAGAAGAATCAGAGCATTCGTAGCTCGGCTAACACGCACGCAAACAAACACAGGCAAAGGCAAACATGGAGCCTGAATGCCAATCGATGGACTTACATCAGCATCCGAACCAAAACACACACAAGAAGGCAAACGTGGAGCCTGAATGCCAATCACTGGACTTACATCAGCATCCGAACCAAACACACACAAGAAGGCAAACGTGGAGCCTGAATGCCAATCACTGGACTTACATCAGCATCCGAACCAAACACACGCACACTGGAACCCAAATGCCACTCGATGGACTTACATCAGCTTCCAAGCACACAACAAGACAAAACAAAGACACGGGCGCCCGGAGAGATCTGCTCATCTCCTGCCTACGTACCTCATCTGGTATGAGGATCAGGGCGACGTAGTTCCCCTACAGAGGGATAAAGGACCAGCCTAACCAGATAACAGAGGGAGACACCACACTAGGGAGACTACGACTCGAGCCTAGATGTTGTCATGCAAATCATCCCTAAGTTAAGGTTTCTAGCTAACTTGCACAGGAAGCAAGCCTATCCTAAACATGACTCGCACAGGAAGCAAGCCACACACACACTTAACTTGCACAGGAAGCAAGCCAAGCAAAACCTAACTTGCACAGGAAGCAAGTCTAAACTAACCCTAACTTGCACAGGAAGCAAGTCAAACAAACATACAAGCACAGATAGCACACACTATACACAAGCAAGTGGCTCAAACAAGGGTTAGGTTTTAGTCGAGGGGTCATATCAACCTCAACAAACAAACCTCTGGAACTGGGTGAATGTGCTCTTAACCTTACCATTGAGGGGCTAAGGTGAAGCAGATGAAGGGTGAGTGAAGATGAGACTTCACAGCTCTTATCCCTGGCCTGGGAGAGCTTAAGACAAGAATGTGTGGGTTCAGAAAGTGGGAACCCTTCTACACATTTAAAACTGACTCAACTGTACAATTGTACAAGATCTTGGGTTTGTATCTGCAATGCATCAACACAGTGGTGTGAGCAAAGCAGATGACACACAGAATAGCAGGGGATAGATTGCATATCCCTTGGGTTCTGCCAATTGCCTCTTCACTTAGGAGGTCTTTGACTCTATACAAGGACAAATGTAAACAGTCACAAACATTGCCTCTTAAGGAGGACTTCAGACAGTTGCCTGGCCAAGTAACAGGCCAGGTCTTCCAGACTACATGAAGATTAGAAATATACCTCAATGCAAATTGCTTATACAAGCAAAGCAAAGCAAAAGTTCACAAGGAACTGAGCAACTAAAAGCACCTGAAATAGTCAAGCAGACATTAGTATACAACTTCAAACAAAGCAAAAGGAAACAGACATTAACAGTTAATCAGAAGCAAATGAGTGTGCAAGGCACAAGGCTTAAGGCTTGAGAGCCAAGCCACCTACAAAACAAACAAGTTAGACAATGATATTTAAGTAAGCTCAATCAAAAGAAATGGTCTCATTGGTCATTTGTTGGTCAACCTGAAAACACAAGCTCAAAAGTGAGTAACAGGACCACTAGGGCAAGCCTAGGGTCAAAAGAGAATGAAAAGGTTAAAACAGCAAAGGGCAAGCATTCAAAATCATGTTTAATCAATCAAGAAACAAATCCAATTGGTTTCATGTTCATATCATGCATCATCATCATTTCATAAACAAAAGAAGTCAAAGCATGGCAAATGAGAGCTCATAGAAGTCAACAGCAAGACTTAACTCAAAAGCAATCTTAAACATTTCTAAAAATCACCAAATAAATCATGACCAATCACAACCCACAGCATGGTAAGCATGTCAAATTTCATCTCATTTGGACAAGTGGAAGGCAGCCAATGAAAATCAGAAAGTCAAAGCAATTTTGAACATGCTCAATGAAGTCAACCAAACATGCATCAACTTAGAAAAATCATAAATCAGAGATGGTGTATGATAAATGAATGGGACTAAAACCATGGCAAATATGAGGGTGTCTAGTTATCTCATGTAAAATTTCATGTCCATCTAGTAAAGTATGAGAATTTCAAAAATGAAATGGGAACATGTGTCACAAAAAGTCAACATATGACTAAATAGGGGAGAAAATCTCAAACAATTAGGAAATGCCACAAATAATTCCAAGAAAATTCACATGTAAACTAGACATCCAAGAGTACATTCATGCAAAAATTCAAACCAATTTGAGTTCAAGAAGCATGGTAATGAAAATCATGAAGTTGGACATCAATGGTGTGACACAAATTGTCACACCCTAATTCAAAAAATCATAACTCACAATCCAGATAAGATAAATTCACAAACTCTACACCAAAATCACCATGAATGTGTCTAGTTTAAGCACAAAAAATTTGGGAGCCATTGGATAAAGTATCATCATTTCACAAATGTTTTGGCAAAGTGTACAAAATATGCATACATGTCACAAACCCTCATACCAATTAAAATCCACTCATCAAAAAAATCTGGAAAAATCATGATAAAAAACTAGAGATTCAGATGAACACAATGCAAAAATTCCCATGAAATTTGGATTTGAAATGAAGATGTTATGATTTTTGTAAGATGGAGCAATCAAATGAAATAAATAAATAAAACAACATTATTCAATGAGACATGGGGTCCGGGAATGGCAAACTTGTAATTTCCTGGACCTTTTAATGAAACGCGGCGTTGCGTTTACAGGCGTGGCGAGATGCTAGTGGTCCATGCTAATCCAACAGAACAAAAATCATGCAGTAACGTACAAACAAAATCTGGAAAAATGGTTTTAGGGTTTCCAATGAACAGTATGAAGCTTCATCATCTTCCCAATTCGATTCAAAAGAAAAATTCCAGAAATCAAAATTAATCATACCAAAATGATCAGCAAGCTTCACTCATGCATAATCCATCATCCATTTTCGTTAAAACAAGCCAGGCATTCGGAGCCGAGTAAAAACATATTTCATCATCAAACTTTAAAACAGCATAACTCCTAAACTACTTAACCAAATCAAATGATTCAAAGCTTAACGTGCTCAGGGACAAGAGATCTACAAAGTACATATCATGGTTTTGGAAAAAATGAGGGTCGAAAATTTACCAAAAATTTGAAGAAAAGCTGTGGTGCAGTTGTTGTTTGATGGTAAATGCTTGAAACAGATGTGCCAATAGCTTCCCAAAGATGGATGGTTGAAGGATTTTGGTTCAGCAACTCTTGAAATGGCTTAACCCGAGTTCTGCCATGGATGATGTGTGAAGAAAAACAGTTGGATAAAAGCTCCTTCCAGCTGGAGAAGGATGGTTGCAAAGTGTTCACAAGGTTGCTTGAATGATGGAAAAACAATGGCCTGCTCGAGTTCTTTGGAGTTTTTTTTTGACAGATTTTGGCAAAATGCAAAAATGAAGTTTTAGAGAATGAGTGAAGTTTTTTGAGTTTTGAGGCAGCTGCTAGGGGTTTCATTCAGCAGAAAAAATGATGTGTGTCTGCTGTTTTTGTGGTACTTGAATCAAGGTCCATGAAAATGTGGAGTAGAGTTGGTAAAAGTGTACTTTCTTTCCAATTTTCAAGCAAGTTGGCATGGGTGTATGTACTGCACGAATTTGACTTTGTAACATGACCAAAACCACATTTCTGAACTATTTCAATTGGCCAAATGGTTTAAAAATGATTATTTTGAAAAGTCAAAATTCAACTCACTTGAAATTAATTAAGGCAAGTTCAAAAAGGCCATTTTGCATGGTGATGTTTTGGTGAATGAAAGTTACATTTTTGGAAAGAGGAGGTCAAATGTGACTTGTAGGAAAAAACCCCACCCAAATTGGCCAAATGGTTTGAGAGATATGGCCTTTTGAAGTTCAAGAATTTCTGAAAATGATTTGATCATATCTTGCCAACCATACATGGGAATTGAGTGTTCTTGGACTTTTTGGAAATGGGAGAACAAGATCTTCAACTTTCATGTTGGGCAAAGATTCATTTGAAGCTTGTATCATGATGTAAGTTTGAGGATCAAGACTTTCCATTTTTGGTAAGTTTCAGTTACAGGTCCAGTTTCCATTTTTGGAAATTTCTGATCTGGCTTCAAATTCTTCTATGATGGTGTTTGACATGATATATGAGGACTATATGGACATGAATGAGACCTCTCAAACCAATTTCCATCATCAAATCACTGATTAAATGGACAGTTGACCAACAGTTGACTTTTAGGGTTTCTGACTGACTGTGCATTGACTGATGACTTCTGAACATCCAATCCTTGACCAAAACACTTCAAATGGATCCCCAAGTCATGTGAACATGTTGGACCAACCCTAGGGCTTTGTCTCCTTGAGAATTGTGCTTGCTTGCTTGACTGACTGATCTCCTGACCAGTTTGACCTAATTTCTTGATTGGCTTGCACTTGAGGCAAATGGGACAATGCAATGCTATGCAGTGGACCATGTTATGCTATGACCTAATATGAAAATGTATGTACAATGATAGGTGCAAATTTGAGGTGCTACAGCTGCCCCTATTCAATCAGCTGGGAACCCGAATGGATGAGAGCAACGACTGTCAGACTTTCAGGGTAAACAGGGATTGAATACCAAGAACCGTACAAATTTGCACTCTGCCGGATATGATACCAGGAGAACCACGTCATTTACTGATGACGCCTGCAATTGACAACTTCAGAAAGGCGAAACCATTTACCGATGGTTAGAAACTGGAAACTTGATATTTACCGATATCAACTTCAGCAAGACCATCTACCAATGGCTGCTGGGAAACAACTCTGATGTAAAAGGAAGCAAGACCATTTACTGATGGCGGCTTCAAAGGAACTTGACATTTACCGATATCAACTTCAACCCGACCATTTACCGATGGCTACTGCAACTGGAGATCTGATATTTACCGATATCGAAGAAAACGGGGCCATTTACCGATGGCGGATAAAACTGGGCATTCAATATTTACCGATATCGAAACATACAGGACCATTTACCGATGGCGTTTCCACTTGGGAAGGAACAAAATCTCTGTGGTGTAATCAGACAAGACGTTTACCGACGACTTCTGGGGATCTTGATTTTATCAACAAGGAAACAAAGCATGACCAGACATTTACCGATGACTGGGATGAGACTCGACGTTTACCGACATCGAAAGATGATGTTTACCGACATCCAAAAACGACCAGACATTTACCGATGACCGGGGAACACTCCACTAAGGGAAAAACAAATATTTGCAACCGGAAAACCAGATAGGACATTTACCGATGACTCTACTGGGAATCTCTAGCTGGGGATTATCAGACATTTACCGATGACTGCAGAAAAGACTCGATGTTTACTGACATCGAAAGATGATGTTTACCGACATCAAAAAATGACCAGACATTTACCGATGACTGGGGTGAGACTCGATGTTTACCGACACCGAAACAATGGTGACCAGACATTTACCGATGACTGGAGAGAAAACCCGATGTTTACAGACACCGAAACAATGGTGTTTACTGACACCAAACAAAGAAACACACGCGGGTGTTGGCATGACACTTACCGGTATCACAAGAATGACTTTTTAGATATGTCAAGGCAAGGTTGACCACTTGCTGGGGGTCTCACTGGGGAGAAACAAACTTTCTGTCACCATTGGGTGAGGAAATGAACCTCTGTGGGGATATCAATCCTGAGTGCTGTCAAGAGCAACTGTAACAGACTTGCTGTGCTGATGTTGAATGAAATGATCCGCCTCTGCCGGGGATACGGTCTGGTGAGGTTAACACATGAATGCATATGTTTGAATTTTTCTATGGCGTAATGCTCCATATTGAATGGGAATGCTACGCAGTTTGAGGATGCAATGATCACTAAAAATGCAAAAAATGCAAAAATGATGAAAAACTCAGGCTGGGGAGCCAAAACTGATCGGGTACTCCAACTCTGCGGGGAGACACTGCCGGGAGAGCAACGACTTCTCACTCATGTTGGAGAATAGCACTGCTGCTGGGGGAAGGTAAACTCCGCTGGGGACATCCTTCAGTCCACAGATAGGATAAATGTTGGAGATAAATTTCAATGAACCTGCCTCACTCGGGGAGGAAATCGGCAATTACAGGCCTGCTGGGGATAGGCAATCCTTAGATCTGTTGGGGAATAGAAGGCACTATCCACAGACGTCTTCGCAGGGGAACATAGCTCTGATAGCTTCCAAACTTGCTTGGGGAGAATATCTGCTTGAGGAAATGTCCTCACAGATGCCAATTTGAAAAACAGCACAATAAAATGCCCCCAGGGGATACATGGACAAGATACGCTCAAGTGTCCTCAACATTCAAAAAGATTTTCAAATGTTTTGTCATCCTGCAAGCTATTGTTTAGCCTTCATGTTTTTATATGCAATGCTTATCAAAAATTCGGACAGTTTTGCAAACAAAACAGTAAAAAATAAAAACAAAAGAGCCATTTATCTGAATAACGACTTTTATTGATTGAAAATGTGCCTGAAGAGGCAAATACATTGGGAGGCAATTCCTAGAAAGAGGTAATTGCGCACAAAAGGAAAACTCTATCCTAATGGCAAGGTGAACACGACATCCACTATTTCCCAATTCTGTTATAACTCACAGATCATCAGTTTTCCTCCCAACTCCTTGCTTTCTGAGAAGAATGACTGGACGGATCACATTTTTCGAGATGGCAGACGACAAAGCTTGATGAAGTACAGACAACTCAGACTGTAGTCTTCGCTTTAATCCCTCTTTTGGCTGGATCGCCCTTTCGGGTTTTCAATCCACCGGGATACCCATTTTTTGCCTAAGCCGCCCTTGCGGGTTTTCGACTTACCGGGTGTACAAATTCTTTTTCATTTTATCCCTAATTTTTGCCCGAACCTTTTCTTTCTGTTTTTTGGTTCGCCGGGATGCCCATTTTTGCCTGGACTCTTTTTTCTTTTTGTCCAGCGGGTCAATTTATGCGAAGTATTTTTTGACTACATCTGAGTTAACAGGAGACGGAAAATCTTCACCATCCATAGTTGTAAGCATCAAGGCTCCACCGGAGAAGACCTTCTTCACAACATACGGACCTTCATAATTAGGAGTTCACTTGCCCCTGTTATCTGCACCGGGAGGGAGGATCCTCTTCAAAACTAGATCACCGATCTGATAGCTTCGAGGACGCACTTTCTGATCAAAGGCTCGCTTCATCCTTCTCTGATACAACTGTCCATGGCATACAGCTGCTAGCCGTCTCTCCTCGATAAGGCTCAACTCATTAAACCTTGTTCGAATCCACTCGGCTTCGTCCAGCTTGACATCCAATAAAACTCTCAGAGAAGGAATCTCCACTTCAACAGGTAGGACCGCTTCCATACCATACACAAGGGAGTAAGGGGTTGCCCCGGTCGACGTACGTACTGAGGTACGGTACCCATGCAAAGCGAAAGGCAGCATCTCATGCCAATCCTTGTACGTAACGACCATCTTCTGCACAATCTTCTTGATATTCTTGTTCGCCGCTTCTACAGCACCATTCATCTTCGGTCTGTAAGGAGAAGAATTGTGATGTTCAATCTTGAAATCTTTACAAAGCTCTTTCATCATCTTGTTATTGAGATTCGAACCATTGTCAGTGATGATTCTCTCCGGAACTCCATAACGACAGATGATTTCTTTCTTGATGAACCGGGTAACCACTTGTTTGGTAACGTTAGCATAGGAAGCTGCTTCCACCCATTTGGTGAAATAGTCAATCGCAACCAAGATGAAGCGATGTCCATTCGAAGCAGTAGGCTCAATCTTCCCAATCATATCGATGCCCCACATGGCAAACGGCCAAGGCGAATTCATGACATTCAGAGGGCTTGGTGGTACATGCACTTTATCAGCATAAATTTGACACTTATGGCACTTCCGAGCATACTTGAAACAATCGGATTCCATAGTCATCCAGTAATAACCCGCTCTCAACAATTTCTTAGCCATCGCATGTCCGCCGGCATGAGTACCGAAGGAACCTTCATGAACTTCCTGCATTAACATGTCCGCCTCGGGTCTGTCCACGCATCTGAGCAAGACCATGTCAAAGTTTCTCTTATACAGCACATCATCCTGATTCAAATAGAAGCTTCCAGCTAGCCTTCTCAGGGTTTTCTTGTCATTCTTCGACGCACCTTCAGGATACTCCTGAGTCTTGAGGAAGTTCTTGATGTCATAATACCACGGCTTCTCATCAATCACAACAGACTCGGCTGCAAACACATACGCAGGCCTCTCAAGTCGATTCACCGTAACATGTGGCACATGATTCCACCAATGAACTTTGATCATGGACGACAAAGTAGCCAAGGCATCAGCCATTTGATTCTCATCCCGGGGGACATGATACAACTTCACCTTCTTGAAGAACGTCAGTATTCTTCTGGTGTAATCTCTATACGGAATCAAATGCGGCTGATTCGTATTCCAATCTCCATTGACTTGGTTGACCACTAAAGCAGAATCTCCAAATATATCAAGAGTTTTGATCCTCAGATCAATGGCTTCTTCTATCCCCATGATACAAGCCTCATACTCAGCTTCGTTGTTCGTGATTAAGCATGTTTGAACTGGACCCATATAACCTATCTCCCAAGAATCAATCCTCTTCCGGTAAGATGCTGACAACCGGAACAGGCAGAGCTTCGATAATAAATCTTGTACCTCATTGCATTAGTTCAATCAATCCTATAATCAACTGATAATTCCATATGATACTTTTTAATGGCTCTGACACGGTATTCTTTTGTGCAAAATTTGTCTCCTTCTTTCAATGATCCTTGAATTTGCACATAAGGATTGTAAAATATATCTGACAAAAGTTCATATGCATCCAAATTCAAGTTTGTCATGTGTTGAGGTGGACAATATACATGTCTAGCTGGTAATGGCTCTTGCTGGTGGTCGATAGTTTCATCGTTCACCATTTCATCAATTAATAACTCGTCTTCTTCTTCCTCGTCAACAACATCGACTTCAACTTGTTCGTCGTCATCATTTTCACAAAACACTTGTCACAAATCAACAAACTGAGACAATTGATTTTGTTGTGTTAAAATATATAACTCAATATCATTGAACCCAGATTGTTCATGACTGAGAAACATATGGTCAACATCGTCATCATCTCGAATCTTCAACTAATAAAACTTAACTTGGTTGTCTGCAAAAAATACCGGATTTTTGTAGATGATTTGTCCCACCTGACTACACTGTAATTTCTTTTCTATTCTTTGTTTCAAATGTGAAAAATTTGATCATCTATTTAATGTAAATCGATTAACTTCCGTGTTACAAAAACAAAAACCGAATAACTCACATTCAAATATTTCAAAATCGGTATGGGCATTGATCATGTAATGTGGTGATGAAGCCACTTTTGTAAGATGCAAGTTTAGTGTTTGGTGATGAGTGCATTGATCACGTATTAGCATGCAGTTAAATAGGATTAATGGTGAATATCCATAAATCAAGGTATGCGCCAAAGGGTGTGGTGCATGCTATATGGTTTTAACTTAGGCGTCATTTGCAGTGGCTTATACGAAGAGTCTTGCATGCATGAGCCTAGGGTTCATACTACAACGAATCTCTTCCAGATTCCCAGCATGATTCCATTTTCACTGTCCAACATATGTGCCCTTACCAATGGTGCATGGTCTTAGAAAATAATGCATGCGCCATAACAAGACAAGGCATGCGCCCTGCATGATTCCCCCGCCCTAAAAGGACAAACACATGAGCCCTTACCAGCGGCGTGTGCCCTAAAAAGACATTGATGCGCCCTTACCAATGGCGTGTGTTCACATATATCACATGCAAAAGAAAATTTCACGTGAATGCAACTTACCCTCAACCTACTTTCACATCTATAAATACTGATGTTTATCAGTCTTTTCTACAACGCTCAACCTATCTGTAACACTCAATATATCTGCAACACTCAACCTATCTACAACACTCAATCTATCAGCAACATATACTCAAATGCATTCAACAAAATGTCTCTATTGACCATGAATGATGACCATCGAGGAACAATCGACAATACTGCGATATTTATATGTTATTACTTATTCTATATTGTTTATTACTTATTCTTATTTCCTAACAAAATGTCTATATTGTTTATTACCTATTCTTACTTATTTCTTAATTATCTTTTGTTAGGACCCAAAGAGATTTCGATGTCGTGTACATGAATATGTACCACACGACCCTTTGATAGAACCATATCTACGAGGATTCGGTTTTGGTAATCTACTCAACATAGTCTCACACTCAATTGACTACAAATTTATTCTTGCTTTGTTAGAAAGATGGAGACCCGAGACCCACACATTTCATCTTCCTTTCGGTGAATGTACTGTCACACTTGAGGATGTCTACATGTTTTTAGGTTTATCGATCGATGGTAAGACCGTAAATGGTAGAGTTAACCAAGATAACTCTATATGCGAGGAATTGTTGGATTCCCCTTTGTATGAAGACACAACTACGGGACAGACTTCGGGTCAACCTAGGGGCCAAGGTATTAATTTAAAATATCTTAAACAATATTATTCAAGTATAACATTAAACGAAGAATCTACTGAGTATGAAAAGATAATTAAAGCTCGTTGTTATATTATGATTCTATTTAGTAATTTTTTATTTCCTGAAAGTACTGGTAATACGGCAAATATTATGTATTTTCTGTTGTTATGAAACATAAAAAAATAGGCACATATAGTTGGGGTTCAGCTGCTTTGGCCCATCTATATAGTTCGTTGTGTAAAAATGTCAAAGGAAAATACTTGTACGTTTTATTCTTGCGCCTATGTGGTACAAGAATGTCGTCACTCGCACCGGTCAACGAGAAGCCATTCACATTCCCTTACGCAACAAAGTAAGTTTATCTTAAATCTTCTAATTTGTTAGACTTTATACTACAATTGACTGCAATGAATATATTTTCAATCTTTTCGATCTAGGTAGTCAGTTAAGGGGATGAACTACAACAGATGTCCCAAACATGTTGTAGTAGTCTATTGCAATCTTTTAGACCATATTGAACCAGACGATGTATTACTACTAAACATCTATATTTTTGATTTAAAAGAATTATCCAATTACATATCCTTTAATCATGTCAAATTCTTATACAGTTTATCTAGAGGTCGTGTTTGTGTCTTGACCATTAGGTTAACCATGATGATGTTGCAGTTTAGACAACAAAAACACCAATCATTCAATTCACTACTGTGGAGATGCACCAGAGTGACCGTGTGAAACTGCAGTTCAGCATGCAACAACAAATTCCAGAACCTCCGACGTGTTTGGGAGATTGGTGTTAACAAAGAGTCGATGGCTAATGGGATTATTCCGATTGGAGAGACTTTGCAAAAGAGATGTATCGTCATTGGAGG
This sequence comes from Lathyrus oleraceus, assembly GCF_024323335.1. Taxonomy (NCBI): domain Eukaryota; kingdom Viridiplantae; phylum Streptophyta; class Magnoliopsida; order Fabales; family Fabaceae; genus Lathyrus; species Lathyrus oleraceus. Next base: position 183,049,771 of record NC_066585.1, read on the forward strand.
AATCGCTGACAACACATCTTAAACGAACCAATCATACATGGTGCTAGATCAACTCAACATTATATAGCATGGTTTAGGTCGGTTACAAGGCCACAGTTTGTGTCTGAGCCAAGGTATTTGACAAATCCCCGTCCAAGAACAATGTCAACCCACCCAAACCCAAGACCAACCTCACACCATCACCCTACCATATACACCTAACCACCAAACGTTCAACCTCGCAACCAACTTCATGCCATCATAACCCCCCACTTATGAACACCCAAACATCACATCGCCACAACATCCAACCATTGTTTGACTTTATTACACCACATGAACCATTGATTCGTTTCCAAAATAATAATGTCCCAATTCGGGCAACCATACCGTCCACAAACAACCCAACCACAACGACTCAACTACGACAACATGGGCACCAAACTCAATTATGACAGCGCCGTTGGCGACAACACCTCCAGCTATTGGAGAGAAATGATGACAAATTTATCAAATACCGCTGAATCTTCCACCAGACCTTCACACAAGCCACCATTGCATAATGTCAACACTCAACGACCCCAAACACCTCAAGGAAATCGTGGGGGATCTCGTAGGCAGACTAACGCACCGGGATGTGGAACAGGGGGCAAATCATTGATTTTCTTGTCAATTCTTATGTATTTTAACTTTATATCATAATATTAATAATTATTTTTTACTTACCTATTTATTTTATTTATTTATAATATAAAATATAAAACTAATAAAATAAATAAAATATAAAACATGCGCCACATGCAATGACGCATACACTTGATATAATTAAGCATGCGTCAATACTATTGATGCCTATGTCCATTGACAACTTCGATGTGTTAGTCCAACTGACGTATGCTTTATAGGTGTGCATGAAATATGGTTATATTAGTAAATAACTTGAAATAGTGGTTATTTTGGAAATTAAATTGAAAAACTTGATTATTTAAAAAAAGAATTCTTGAAAAATCGATCAAAAATTAGAAAATAAGAGATTTTTACTATTTTTAAAGTCAAATTGGATTTTACTTTTAATTTATAAAAACAGGATAGAGTATTTCTTTTTAAATAAAAAAAAAGTTGTTTGATTTTTTTTTCTTTCCCATGAATCGTACAACATGAGAAATCAAATATCAAAATAAAAAATATTCTTAATTTTTTTTTTGTTCTGATGAATGAAAGAAAATTTTATATAAGAACATATAATATACGGTACGGTAGGTATTAATTTATTATTATTATATTAGAATAGAAATCTTAAAATTACCTAGTCCAATTGAGATTTTTTTTTTAAATAACCACTATTTTCAAAAAAAAAATTCAAAATAATCAATATTTCTATTTTTTTTTCAAAATAACCATCTTTCAAAACAGATGTACCAGATGAACTAAAACATCCATTTTGCATTAGGAGGAGGCGCCAACATCATTGGTGTATGCTTTGGAAGCATTGAATGTTGGCGCCAAGTAAGTTGGCGCATGCATGTAGTGCATTAGGTGCCGCCAGTGCTTCTGGCGCCTACATTTCTTGACATGTGTGACGCCTAGCCCTTTGACGCATGCATTTTCTTACTCCTCTATAAATACATCGCCCTGCATGCAATATTTTTCACACAACTTTTACTCTACAACCACATTTTCTTTCGTTCAACTTCACTCTCCTTCAAGTTTTTGAGTTTTAACCATGTCTGAATACATTCATAAACGAAATGCCGATTTAATCTTTTTCGTCGTTGTGTCTCTGATAAAGAATCGACTTTGGAATATAGATTCGTTTGAACGTCTTAATCGGACGTTGAATAGTTTGTTAGATGGAGAAATTGGAGATGGTGAAAGGATTAGAATAATTCAATGGCTTGTGTCCACGTTCAACCAAAATGGAGAAGTTCGTGAATGAGTGGATATTAAGACTGACCGAGACGTTCATAGGATGATGCATTACATGTTCAAAATTGTTCCGATGGTTGTAATCGCTTAATTATTTTATTTTAATTGTTTTAGTTGTTTGTGTAATGGTATTTCCTCACAAACTTATAATATGAAATAAATTTAGTTTTTTTATATATTGCAACAGAGGTACATTTGAATTTATCTGGTTGTGCCCGTTCCAATACAAGGATAATTAGTACGATTGTGACCTGACTAACGACATGAACTACATAATCTAACCATTTTGTTCGTCGTATCCATTTCGGTTCGAATGCGGGTGCTGTTTGGGCGATCCTTTTTCTTCCTTCACATAACTTTGTTATGCCAGACGACGTCCCCCTGATATTATGACCAGTAATCCTCTTTTGTCACTACGGAAAAACTAATTTTGTAAATATTTGATAGGATGGTGACTTTGTAAACGTCAGATAATAAGTAGGATGGATCCCTTCGAACCTTTGAACATGCCGCAATGACATGGGAGCAGGGCGTACAAAAGGCTTGAAACTTTCCGCAGTCGCACAAACCTCTATCTAGTTCCACTCTATATTGGTTCATCGGTATGCCCTCATTGTGATCCATGGACTCGGCAACACTATACCAACCTTTAGTGCGGTCAAACATCGTGACCACGTGTCTGTTTTCTTTGGCAGCTTCATGTCTAATGAATTTCATTGAAGCATCACTGAACAACTCCCTAGATTGCAACACTGAACTCCATTTGGAACGTCTGGAAACATTGCCCCTAGCCTGAAATATGTTGCATGCACCAAAGCGGTTATAGGTAGGTTACAGATGCCTTTGAAGACAGAGTTCATTGATTCCACAAGATTTGTTATCATGTGGCCCCAACGTTGACCGTTGTCGTATGCCCTACTCCACTTCTCCAATGGAATATTGTCGATCCACCATATTGCATATGCGCTTGACAATCTTATTTCTTTGCGGTAGTGTTTGAAAGAAGGTTCTAATAATACGTAACCTGCATTGACAACCTTCTTCCGAACGTTTTGTCTTTGATCTCCCGCATAAAATTATGAGCAATATGTCTAATACATAAGACATGTGTCGAAGAAGGATCCTGCCAAGCATTATCAATGTTATTATATGCACTGATGATTGAAAGGTGTCTGTCGAAGATCAAACATAAGTTAGGTTGAGGTGCAACGTGCAATCAGAGATTTCTTAGGAAAAAACTCCATCCCTCAGCAGTCTCCCTTTCAACAAGGGCAAAGGCGATTGAAAAAATGTTGTTGTTGCCATCTTTGCCACTTCCATCAGTATCGTTCCATTGTATTTCCCGTACAACCATGTACCATCAATTTGTATAATTGGTTTACAGAAAGAAAACCCTATGATGCATGGTTGATACGCCCAGAAGAGACAGTGGAATATTCCATTTCCAATAGCACACGTCCTGTCTGGTGTATACGCAGGCAACGTTTCCAACTTGACAATAGTCCCTTGAGCATACTGTTTTAGAGCCAACAAGTATTTGGAAGTTGTTTGTAAGACTCCTCCCAATTGCCATACACTTTTTCAATAGTCTTTGTCCTATCTATCCATGTCTTTCTATATGATAGAGTGTAGTAGTATTGTGCTACAATACGCGAGATTATTATACTCATCTTTAACAACGAATTGTCGCCAATGACAGACAATATTTCATCGCATATTAGCTGAGAGCTTAGTTTCCGGTGGTCTTGCATTGGGTTTGTGAGCATGCATGTGTGAATTGGACCCACGGATCCAATCTCCCAAGAACCGCTCCTCTTCCGGTACGAAGCTGACAACCTGAAAAGACAGTGCTCATTCGAACAATAAATTTTGTACCTCAATGCATTGGTTCTATCAACTTTGAAATCAGCTGATAGTTCCATGTGAAACTTTTTAATGGCTTTTACACAATCTTCTTTTGTGAGAAATGTGTCTCCTTGTTTCAAAGATCCTTGCATTTGCACATAAGGATTGTACCATATATCTGATGAAGGTTCATCGGAACCCAAATTCAACCTTGTCATGTATTAAGGTGGACAATATACATGACTAATTGGTAATGGCTCCTCTTCTTCATCATAATTCACCATTGAATCAACCAAAATCCCGACTTCTTCTTCCTCGTCATCTACAACATTCACCTCAGCTTGTTCGTCGTCATCAGTTTCACAAAACACTTGTGACTGATCAATGAACTGAGACACTTGTTGTTGTTGTGGTAATATATACAACTCTATATCTTTGTACCCAGATTGCTCGTGACTGGCAAACATATGTTGAACATCGTCATCATCTCGAATCTTCTTCTATAAAACTTCACCTGGTTTTCTGCAAACCAAATCGGATTTTTATAGATGATTTATCCCACAGGACTGCACTGCAATTTCTTTTCTATTCTTTGTTTCAGATGTGAAATTTTTTATCATCGATTTATTGTAAACCGAGTTACCTCTGTGTTGCGAAAACAAAAACCGAATAATTGATGCTCAAATATTTTACCTTCGATATGGGCACTGATCATGTAATGTTGTGAGGAAGACATTTTTTTAAATCTAACTTTAGTATTTCTTTTTATCTATATGGGTACTGAAAGTGAATGCATTGATATGTTATTCGCATACACTTAAATAGGGTAAATGTTGAATGCATTGATCACATAATTCATCTGTACGGACAAGACAATGCAATGAAAAAGATCCATGCAGAGACAAGATGATATAATGCATGTGCCTGGTAGAATCTCTGCACACAGAAAGCATGCGCCTGCACACAAGGAATCTCACAAGATATTCTACCCTAATAGTCCAAACAGACACTCATTCCCTAGGCGTATAAAGCAACCTAGGCGCCAATGGGCGCCTCTTCATGCATAAAGCAACCTAGGCGCCATTAGCACGGGCGCCTCTTCATTGCATGTGAATATTCACATGCATGCGTCACTTCCCTTGGCGCATGTGACCTTGCATGTGAATATTGCATACATGCGCCTAAGGCTATGACACCTCCTACACTTTGCCATGCATGCATCCAATCACATGTTGCGTAGGTTGCAAACTAGTAAGACTTCTGCATCTAAAAATAGGGCATCAATTCACAACATCTAATCATCTGCAACATTAACATTCAATCTCTGTAACACTCTTTCTTTACCACACTCTTTCTCTGCCACACTCAACCTCTACAGCATTATGTCTCTCTGTTGACTATGGGTGATAAACACAGAAGAACACTCGAGAATATCTCGACATTTGTATGTTATTACTCTCTTTTTACTTATTTCATATTTATTTCGTATATCTTTGTTATCTATGTTTTTATTATATATTACTTCTTCTTATTGTATTTCTTACTTATTTTTTATTAGGACCCAAAGCGATTTCGATGTCGTGTACATGAATATGTACCCCACGATCCTTTGATAGAACCATATATTAGAGGATGTGGATTTGGAAATCTCCTCAACATAGTCTCGTACTTGGTGGACTACAAATTTATTCTTGCTTTGTTGGAGAGATGGAGACCCGAGACCCACACATTTCATCTTTCTTTCGGTGAGTGTACCGTCACACTTAAGGACGTATACATGTTGTTGGGTCTAGGTATAGATGGTAAGGCCGTGAATGGTAGAGTTAACCAGGACAACTCTATCTGCAATGAATTATTGGGTGCCCCTTTGTGTGACGACTGTAATAACCCAATTTTTTTAGTATTGAATTATTATACTATTATTATTATTATAATTTTAATTTAATTATGTGGAGTGTTAATTAATTAATTGGTGTATTAATTCATTATCTAGTGGATATGAGAAATAATTAAATAATTGAATTAATTAATTAACTTGGTTGCATAGTGAGTGGTTAATTATTTAAATTTAAATAGAGGTATTTGAATATTAGGTATTATTAGGCCTAGTGATTAAATTAGATGATTTAAGCTCAACTAGAATACTATTATAAATAGTAAGAGTGAAGGAGGTGAGAATTAGAATTCACTTGAGCACTGAAGGCAATAGAGAAAGAGGAGAGGAAAAACGAGAGGAGTCAAGGTTTCCATCAAATTGACAAGGTAAGGGGGGAAATCCTTATCATTGTGGGTTAGTATGATTTGGTCAATGGGTAGGAACATGATTTAGGTTGAAATCCTTAATTGGCATGGTTTTGGAATTATTAGGTCTTGATAAATACTCTTGAATTGTGATGATTAAATTATGCTAAAACTGTGAATGAATATATAATTGGATGAGTCATAATTTTCTGAACGTGTAGCTTTTTACGGAATCGAAATGGGAGGTCCGGAAGTCCTCCAACGGTGAAAAATGCGGGGAAATCTGCATTCTGTTCGTTGTTAGCGCAGGAACAGCATTCTGTCTTGCGTTAACCGGTTAACCCAGGGTGTTAACCGGTTAACACTGTTACGATATTGAAAAAATTGCATTCTGTCTTGCGTTAACCGGTTAACCCGGGGCGTTAACCGGTTAACACTGTTAAAAATTGCCAAGAAACGCATTTTGTTTTGCGTTAACCGATTAACCCAGGGCGTTAACCGGTTAACACTGTTTGAAAAGTGAAAAATTGATATTTAAATGTTGTGTGCGTTTTGGAATGAAATCTATGTGTACATATTTGATGATTGGCCTATATTGGTGAATAATATATTGTATGAATGTGTATGTATACCATTATTGAATTGTGAATGATTTAGGGTGATGGATGTGTATATGTGCCAATTGTGAGTTATGGTGATATGTGAAATGTTAAGACAGTATAGATGGTCTTAATTGCATATGTGTTGGTATGTGTGCATTCATTCATAGCATGGTTGACTTCATCGTGGAAGTGGTGAAACTGTGGGTTCACACGAGCAGACGTTGATTCTCAATTGGAATCAGGCGTAGTATTAAGCGGTGATCCTTCATTGGAAACAGACGTAGCAGACGTTAATCCTTAATTGGGATTAGGCGTAGTATTAAACGGTGATCCTTCATTGGAAACAGACGTAGGGCTTTGGTCTTGTCCGGATCGGAAGCGTGGCTTGGATTCTCGATATTGAATCGGAAAGCGGTGAAACTTTGAGTTCACATTGAGGTACCGCATGCATGGAGTCACATTGTCTTGCATCGAGTCGTTTATAGTTATGTGATCATTGAACGCATGTATTGATGTGGGTGTGATGCATGTTTGAAGCATGTGAGATGATTGTTTATTAATATCAGTGATATAATAATACAAAGTGAGAGGAATTCTTGAATTGTTGTTTTAATTCATTGTGCCTTATTATGCTATTTCATCATGATTTGAATTCTCACCCTTTCTGTTTGAATGTTACCTTTACATGGGTATCGTGCAGATACTACAGAGTAGTATTGCTGGAGTAGATGGACGGTAGCTCGCTCAAGAATAGCTGGAGAGTTTCCGTATTTAGTTTGAAATTAGGTACTGAGTCAATGCTCTGGTCATGTAACACTGGGTAGATTAGTGGTATTGAACTCATATCTTATTTTGATATGCTTTATGTCATTAATTGTTTTATTTTATTTGGAGTGATTATTGAGAGATGATCATGGTATGGGACATGGATCATATTATGAAATACATGAGTATTCTTTATTTCCGCCGCGAACGCATATTGCTCGAATATTCATGATGAGTGAAATGTATTATTTTGAATGACCAGGTGTATTGTTGGTTTTTGAAAGTTTTAAGTTTCGAAAACGTCGATGTGACGCCCTTTTCTTTATATGCGTGCTTATTTACTCTGATTATATGCTAAATAATTTGGGGTAGAAAAAGGGGTGTTACATTAGTGGTATCAGAGCATGGTCGACCAGTTGGTCAATAGTAGTAGGTTTTCCGTGGTATTTGATTTGTGTATCTGACACGATCGATATTGTTTGTTTGATGTTTCGGGTTGTTTAGGACAATGGTTGCAGGCAGGAATGACGATGCCATTGCTGAGGCGCTGAGGATGCTGGCTGAATCCATGGGTCAGATCCATCAAGCGAATGTCCATCAAGCGAATGCGAATGCCGGTAACCAAAAGGGAGATGACGATGAGTTCCGTGGTTTGGGGAGATTCCAGCAGAACAATCCTCCTATCTATGAGGGTGAGCATGCACCTGAGAAAGCTCAAGCTTGGCTGAAAGCAATTGAGAAGATCTTCAGAGTCATGAACTGTACTGATGCTCAGAAAGTGCAGTTTGGTACCCATATGCTTGAGAAGGAAGCTGAAGATTGGTGGAATAACACTCTTCAGAGGTTCGAAGAAGACAACATTGAAGTTACTTGGACTCTTTTCCGTGATACCTTCTTGGAGAACTATTTCCCAAAAGATTGTCGTGGGAAGAAAGAGGTGAAGTTCCTTGAATTGAAGCAAGGAAATGGTACCGTTGCTGATTATGCTGCTAGATTTCAGGAGCTTATCAAGTATTGCCCTCATTACAATACTGCTAATGATGAGAGATCTAAATGTTTGAAGTTTGTGAATGGCTTGAGACATGATATCAAGAAGGCCATTGGTTACCAACAGATTACTCGTTTTACAGAATTGGTTAACAAGAGCCGGATTTATGACGAGGATAGTAGGGAGAGTGCTTCTGTCTACAAGAGTCTGAAGGGGAAAAACCAAGATCGGGGAAAACCATATGATGACAATAGGAGACAATCTAGTGTTGGCAAGAAGCCAAGTGGGGGAGTATCTTCTATTCCACTTAAGTGCTTCAAATGTGGTGTGGAAGGCCATCGTGCTACAGAGTGTAGTAGAGATTCTGGGAAGTGTTTCAGTTGTGGCAGGATGGGTTACAGAGCAAACTAATGTAGGGTTGGTTCGAACGTAACTTGTTTCAACTGTGGTGAGAAAGGTCACATTAGTTCGCAATGTGGTAAGCCGAAGAAGGAGCAAGTGAAGGGAAAGGTGTTTGCATTGTCTGGTGCGGAGACCACTACCGATGATAGACTAATCCAAGGTACGTGCTCTATTAATGGTACACATTTGATTGCCATTATTGATACCGGTGCGACACATTCTTTCATTTCTTTGGATTGTGCTAAGAGGCTGAATCTCATATTATCTGATATGCGTAGAAGTATGATTATTGATACACCTGCTATGGGTTCTGTTTCTACTTCCTATGTGTGTTAGAATTGCCCGTTGAGTATATTTGGTAGGGATTTTGGAATTGATTTAGTTTGTCTTCCGTTAGAGCAACTCGACGTGATTTTGGGTATGAATTGGTTAAAAGTTAATCGGGTGTATATCAACTGTTTCGAGAAGACGGTTAATTTTCCTGAGGTTGATGCTAAGGAAGATTGGTGTGTGTCTGCTAAGCAAGTTGATGAATCGGTGCAAGATGGTGCTGAGTTGTTTATGTTGTTGGCAACTTTGGATATTCGGGAGAAGAGGACGATCGAAGAACTGCCAATAGTTTGTGAATTTGCGGAGGTATTTCCGGAAGATATAAGTGATTTACCGACGGAACGAGAGGTCGAGTTTTCGATTGATTTAGTTCTTGGAACTAGTCCTGTATCGATGGCTCCCTATCGAATGTCCGCTTCTGAGTTGAAAGAGTTGAAGAGTCAACTTGAAGACTTACTCGAGAAGAAGTTTATTCGTCCTAGTGTGTCGTCGTGGGGTGCACCTGTGCTATTGGTCAAGAAGAAAGAAGGTTCTATGAGATTATGTGTTGATTATAGACAACTGAATAAAGTGACGATTAAGAACAAGTATCCACTCCCGAGGATTGACGATCTGATGGATCAGCTGGTTGGAGCTTGTGTGTTTAGCAAAATTGATTTGAGGTCTGGGTATCATCAGATTCGTGTAAAGGCTGAGGATATTCAGAAGACTGCTTTTAGGACAAGGTACGGTCACTACGAGTACTCCGTGATGCCTTTTGGGGTGACGAATGCACCTGGTGTGTTTATGGAGTATATGAATAGAATCTTTCATGATTATCTGGATAAGTTTGTAGTTGTGTTCATCGATGATATATTGATTTATTCCAAGGGCGAAGAGGATCATGCAGAGCATCTGAAGGTTGTGTTATCGGTGTTGAAAGAGAGGAAGTTGTTTGCTAAACTCTCTAAATGCGAATTTTGGTTGAGTGAAGTAAGTTTTCTTGGTCATGTGATTTCGAGCGGTGGGATTTCTGTGGATCCTACGAAGATCGAAGTTGTATCTCAATGGGAAGCTCCTAAGTCTGTTGCTGAGATTCGAAGTTTCCTTGGCTTGGCTGGTTATTATAGGAAATTCATTGAGGGATTTTCTAAGTTGTCGTTACCGTTGACGCAGTTGACTAGGAAGGGTCAAGCTTTCATTTGGACTTCACAGTGTGAAGCGAATTTTCAAGAGCTTAAGAGAAGATTGACTACGGCTCCTATTTTGATTTTACCGGATCCGTTAGAAACCTTCGTTGTGTATTGTGATGCTTCTTTGTTGGGTTTGGGAGGTGTTCTGATGCAAAAAGGGCAAGTGGTAGCTTATGCTTCAAGGCAACTCAAGGTTCATGAGAAGAATTATCCAACGCATGATTTAGAGTTGGCCGCCGTTGTGTTTGTGTTGAAGCTTTGGAGGCATTACTTGTTTGGATCGAGGTTTGATGTGTTTAGTGATCACAAGAGTTTGAAATACTTGTTCGATCAGAAAGAATTGAATATGAGGCAAAGGAGATGGTTGGAATTCTTGAAGGATTATGATTTTGGTTTGAATTATCATCCTGGGAAGGCGAATGTTGTAGCCGATGCATTGAGTATGAAGTCATTGCATATGTCTATGTTGATGATGCGAGAGTTTGAATTGTTGGAGCAATTTAGGGATTTGAGTTTGGTTTGTGAAGCGACGTCTTCGTGTGTTAAGCTTGGGATGTTGAAGCTTACGTGTGACATTCTTGACGAGATTAGAGAAGGTCAGAGGTCAGATTTGAAGTTAGTCGATGTTATGACATTGATTAACCAAGGTAAAGGTGGTGACTTTCGGATTGATGAGAATGGTATCATGAGGTGTCGTGATCGAGTGTGTGTTCCGGATGGTATGGATTTGAGAAAGAGGATTCTTGAGGAAGGGCATAGAAGTGGTCTGAGTATTCATCCTGGTGCTACTAAGATGTATCAAGACTTGAGGAAGATGTTTTGGTGGCAAGGTATGAAGAAGGATGTAGCGGAATTTGTGTATTCATGTTTGACTTGTCAAAAGTCAAAGATTGAACATCAAAAGTCGTCTGGTTTGATGCAATCGTTATCTATTCCCGAGTGGAAGTGGGACAATATCTCTATGGATTTTGTTTCGAGCTTACCAAGAACATCGAGTAATTGTGAGGCGATTTGGGTCGTTGTGGACAGACTGACGAAGTGTGCTCATTTTATTCCGATGAGAATGGATTATTCGATGGAGAGACTTGCTAAGTTGTATGTCGAGAGAATTGTGTGTTTGCATGGTATACCGTCGAGTATTGTTTCGGATAGAGATCCGAGGTTCACTTCGAGATTTTGGGAAGGTTTTCAAAGTGCTTTGGGTACGAAGTTGCGTTTGAGTTCAGCATATCATCCGCAAACTGATGGTCAAACGGAGAGGACTATTCAGTCACTTGAAGATCTTTTGAGGTCTTGTGTTTTGGAACAAGGAGGAAATTGGGATAGTTTCTTGCCTTTAATCGAGTTTACATATAATAATAGTTTCCATTTGAGTATTGGAATGGCACCGTTTGAGGCCCTTTATGGCAGGAGGTGTAGAACTCCTTTATGTTGGTACGAATCGGGAGAGAGTGTTATGGTTGGACCCGAGTTGATTCAAGAGACTACAGATAAGATTAAGATGATTCAAGGGAAGATGAAGGCTTCTCAGAGTCGTCAAAAGAGTTATCATGATAAGAGGAGGAAAGCTCTTGAGTTTGAGAAAGACGAGCATGTGTTTCTTCGAGTTACGCCAATAACGGGTGTTGGTAGAGCTTTGAAGCCGCGTAAGTTGACGCCACGTTTCATTGGTCCTTATCAGATTTCCGAGAGGATAGGTGAAGTGGCATATCGGATTGCATTACCACCATCACTTTCTAATCTTCATGATGTATTCCATGTGTCTCAATTGAGGAAGTACATTACGGATCCATCGCATGTTGTTCCATTAGATGCTGTGCAAGTACGGGATAATTTGACGGTTGATACATCACCTGTGCGGATTGAATATCGAGAAGTGAAGAAGCTTCGTGGTAAGGAGATTACGTTGGTAAAAGTGATATGGGGCGGAGTCGCCAATGGAAATATTACGTGGGAACTCGAGGATAAGATGAGGAAATCATATCCGGAGTTGTTCGTTTGAGGTAAATTTTCGAGGACGAAAATCTTTTAAGTGGGGGAGAGTTGTAACAACCCAATTTTTTTAGTATTGAATTATTATACTATTATTGTTATAATTTTAATTTAATTATGTGGAGTGTTAATTAATTAATTGGTGTATTAATTCATTATCTAGTGGATATGAGAAATAATTAAATAATTGAATTAATTAATTAACTTGGTTGCGTAGTGAGTGGTTAATTATTTAAATTTAAATAGAGGTATTTGAATATTAGATATTATTGGGTTTAGTGATTAAATTAGATGATTTAAGCCCAACTAGAATAATATTATAAATAGTAAGAGTGAAGGAGGTGAGAATTAGAATTCACTTGAGCACTGAAGGCAATAGAGAAAGAGGAGAGGAAAAACGAGAGGAGTCAAGGTTTCCATCAAATTGACAAGGTAAGGGGGGAAATCCTTATAATTGTGGATTAGTGTGATTGGGTCAATGGGTAGGAACATGATTTAGGTTGAAATCCTTAATTGGCATGGTTTTGGAATTATTAGATATTGATAAATACTCTTGAATTGTGATGATTAAATTATGCTAAAACTGTGAATGAATATATAATTGGATGAGTCATAATTTTCTGAACGTGTAGCTTTTTACGGAATCGAAATCGGAGGTCCGGAAGTCCTCCAACGGTGAAAAATGCGGGGAAATCTGCATTCTGTTCGTTGTTAGCGCAGGAACAGCATTTTGTCTTGCGTTAACCGGTTAACACTGTTACGATATTGAAAAAATTGCATTTTGTCTTGCGTTAACCGGTTAACCCAGGGCGTTAACCGGTTAACACTGTTAAAAATTGCCAAGAAGCGCATTCTGTTTTGCGTTAACCGATTAACCCAGGGCGTTAACCGGTTAACACTGTTTGAAAAGTGAAAAATTGATATTTAAATGTTGTGTGCGTTTTGGAATGAAATCTATGTGTACATATTTGATGATTGACCTATATTGGTGAATAATATATTGTATGAATGTGTATGTATACCATTATTGAATTGTGAATGATTTAGGGTGATGGATGTTTATATGTGCCAATTGTGAGTTATGGTGATATGTGAAATATTAAGACAGTATAGATGGTCTTAATTGCATATGTGTTGGTATGTGTGCATTAATTCATAGCATGGTTGACTTCATCGTGGAAGTGGTGAAACTGTGGGTTCACATGAGCAGACGTTGATTCTCAATTGGAATCAGGCGTAGTATTAAGTGGTGATCCTTCATTGGAAACAAACGTAGCAGACGTTAATCCTTAATTGGGATTAGGCGTAGTATTAAACGGTGATCCTTCATTGGAAACAGACGTAGGGCTTTGGTCTTGTCCGGATCGGAAGCGTGGCTTGGATTCTAGATATTGAATCGGAAAGCGGTGAAACTTTGAGTTCACATTGAGGTACCGCATGCATGGAGTCACATTGTCTTGCATCGAGTCGTTTATAGTTATGTGATCATTGAATGCATGTATTGATGTGGGTGTGATGCATGTTTGAAGCATGTGAGATGATTGTTTGTTAATATCAGTGATATAATAATACAAAGTGTGAGGAATTCTTGAATTGTTGTTTTAATTCATTGTGCCTTATTATGCTATTTCATCATGATTTGAATTCTCACCCTTTCTGTTTGAATGTTACCTTTACATGGGTATCGTGCAGATACTACAGAGTAGTATTGCTGGAGTAGGTGGACGGTAGCTCGCTCAAGAATAGCTAGAGAGTTTCCGTATTTAGTTTGAAATTAGGTACTGAGTCAATGCTCTGGTCATGTAACACTGGGTAGATTAGTGGTATTGAACTCATATCTTATTTTGATATGCTTTATGTCATTAATTGTTTTATTTTATTTGGAGTGATTATTGAGAGATGATCATGGTATGGGACATGGATCATATTATGAAATACATGAGTATTCTTTATTTCCGCTGCGAACGCATATTGCTCGAATATTCATGATGAGTGAAATGCGTTATTTTGAATGACCAGGTGTATTGTTGGTTTTTGAAAGTTTTAAGTTTCAAAACGTCGATGTGACGCCCTTTTCTTTATATGCGTGCTTATTTACTCTGATTATATGCTAAATAATTTGGGGTAGAAAAAGGGATGTTACAACGACCAAACTGATGGAGAGTCATCCGGTCAAGCTAGGGGGCAAGGTATAAATTTAAAATATCTTAAACAATATTATGCGAGTATAATATTGTCCGAAGAATCAACCGAGTATGAAAAAATAATTAAAGCTCGGTGCTATATTATGATTTTATTTGGTAATTTTTTATTTCTAGAAAGTACTCGTAATACAGTAAATATTATGTATTTACCGTTGTTATGCAACATTAATAAGGTAAGCACATATAGTTGGGGTTCAGTTGTGTTGGCCCGTCTATATAGTGCAATGTGTAAAAATGCCAAAAAAATACTTGTACTTTTTATTCATGTGCGTATTTGCTACAAGTATGGGGTTGATCAAGAATGTCGTCACTCGCCCCGGTAAACGAGAAGTCATTCATATTCCCGTTTGCAACAAAGTAAGATCAAAACTTTACCATATAATTAATTATACTTTATATTACTATTAACTGTACATAATATTTATTAATTGTTTATGATCTAGGTGGTCAGTTAGAGGGATGAACTACAATAGGTGTCTGAAACATGCTATGGTAGTCTATTGCAATCTATTGGATCACATTGGACCAGACGGTGTAATACTCCTACACAACTCATTTTTAATTTAAACATACTTATGAAATTAGTTATCATCTAATCGTGTGTATTGTTGTACAATTTATATGGAGACCATATCTGGATCTTGATCATCAGGTTAACCATGATGATGCTACAGTTTGGTAAACAAAGACACCAACTATCTGGTTCACAACTGTGGAGATGCACCAGAGTGACCGGGTAAAACTGCAGTTCGGCATGCATCAACAGATTCCAGAACCTTCGACATGTTTGGGAGATTGACATAAAAAAAGAGTCGATGCCCAATAGGATTATTCCGACTGGAGAGACTTCGCAAAAGAGATGTGTCGTCATTTGAGGAATCAACGACAATATATCTTAAACGAACCAGTCATACATGGTGCAAGACCAACTCAATAATATATGGCATGGTTTAGGTCGGTAACAACGCAATAATTTGTGTCTGAGCCACGGTATTTGATTGATCCACGCCAACTAGCTTCGTCCAACACCAATGTCAAACCACCCAAACCCAACACCCAACCTCACACCATCAACCTACCATATACATCCAACAACCAAACACCCAACTTCGCAACCCATTCATGCCACCCACCCAACAACCAAACACCCAACCTCGTAATCCATCCATGCCACCCACCCAACCACAAAACCAAGAATCAAACCCTACCCACCAACAACCATACGCATCAACCACAACCGTCTATAGTCCAAATGATTCATATGGGTCACTTCATCGTAGCCCCCCAAAAATGACCACCCAAACATCCCATCACCAAAACATCCAACCATTGTTTAACTATAGTACACCATAGGAACAATTGCTTCGTTTCCAAAATGATTCAATGTCCCAATTCGGGCAACTATACAGTCCATAATTCACCCAACCACAACGACCCAACTAAGACAACATGGGTACCGAACTAAATTACGGAAGTGCTGTTGGCCAGAGCCCCCGGGCTATTGGGAACAAATGATGACACATCTATCAAATACCGTTGAAACTTCTGTCGGACCTTCACACCAGCCATCATTGGATCAGGTCAACACGCAAAGATCCAAAACACCTCAAGAAAATCGTGGGAGATCTCGAAGACAAACTAACGCACCTGGATGTGGAACAGGGGGACGTTTCGATCGGGCCGATCATTAAATTTTGTCAATCCCATGTAACTTTTATTATATCATGAATAATTTTTTTTTAACATTATATTTTATTATTTATTAAAATATATATATATAAATAAATAAATAATAATAATACAAAGTTGTATGCGCCAGATGATTGACGCATACACCAAAGGCCAAATGCATGTGCTAGCTCACTTGGCGCCAACATTCAATGCTTCCAAAGCATGCGCCAGTGATGCTGGCGTCTCCTTCTAATGCAAAATGGATGCGTCAGTTTATCTGGCGCATCTGTTTTGAAATGTGGTTATTTTGAAGAAAAAAAATTGAAAAATTGGATATTTGGGAATATTTTTTGAAAATAATGATTATTCTAAAAAAACAATTTCTCCGATTGACTCGTTTTGAAATTTTGTTTATTTTTTTTTAAGTTAAAATTAATTATTCTATTATATAATTTTTTAGCACAAAAAAATGTTCAGGACATTTTGTATATTTTTATCTTATTTTATTTATTGATTATTTTTAAATAATTAAATATATATTTTTAAAATATTAAAGACTATAGAAAATTAAATAAACTATTTAGTGTTTATTATTATGAAATTATCAATAAATATTGATATTAGTTTAAGAATACAACTATTTTTGTGCATTATTATTTTTATATTAAATTCAAAATGTTTATTTATTTATAATGAGTTCAAACGAAGTCCAGCAACAAACTAACCTTACAATCTTGAACTCGTAGGCACACCTCCAGTTTTGATTATGTTGATTTCAACTTTACAATTTCATTTTCTTGATCTTTATTAATGATTTTTACTCAACTTTTTTTGCATAACCCTTATAAATTACTTTAATGTATGTCAAATAAATAACAATTAATATAAGGATTAAATATATCTCACAATTTGTCAATGTAGCGAATTTTGATTTTGTCCCTATAAATTTTTTTTTTTGTGATTCTCTCTTTATCAAATTAAGATTTCCTCAATAATAATCTTCGGTGATGTGTTTATGTGATTTTTTAATTATTTTTTATTGTTGATGGAGCTGCTAACTAGATTTTTAAAATTATTTTTTATTTGTAATTACACGTGGATTTTTATTATTATTTTATTGTTTATAAAAATTAAAAGTTATAAAAAATAAAAAAGTATTTACTGTGAGCTAGACATGATAACCTAACCTATACCCGTGGATATTCACCCGAATCCGCTCTGAAGTTGACGGAAAAAACCCGTTTTAACTGAGTTTGGATTTTTTTCGATTATAAAATATGGGAACAGGTCGGATAATGAGGATACTAATACCCATCCCGAACCCGCCCCGTTTATTTCATTATGTACATTATTATTTATTTTTGATAATTTAGAATATTAAATATGTGATCAATATTTTAATATTTTAATTTTAATTTATTATTTAAAATAATTGAATCTATGTCTGGAATTTTTTAAGATTGTTTTATTTTATTTTGAAAAAAATAATATATATCTATTAAAAAAATTGATTTTACTAAATGAATGGTGGTGGGGTAGGGATACCTGAACCCAACCCGAACCTGTTTGGACGGGTTTGGATTTTGATTCTCCATCCCCGTTTGGATTTTGGACAGAGAACGAGAATCGTTTAAGGATTCAGATTTGAGTTTAGGGATGATAAAAACCGTCCCCGACCCACCTCGTTGTCATGCCAACTATGAACTATGGGGCTATTTTACTCCTTATAATTTGTTACCACCTAGAAATATTTATATTACATAATTAATGAGCAATTGATTACATAACTAATATTAGATAGTTAATATTATACACTTTCAATTTATTACATAATTTATATTTAATATATAGTAAATATATATATATATATATAGTTTTAGTTTATTATATATATTTCAACAAATTTTAACATATAACATACTACTAAAAATAATATATTAAATAATTATTATATAATTTAATACTATTTAATAATTATTACATACTATTTAAATAATAATTTTATATTAAATAATTCATTAAATATTATAAAATATTTACGTTAAAAATAATTTTATGGTGAAATGTTGCTAGCGGAGTGGTATGGCAGCCCTATAATATCTCCAATTCTCCATGACCTTAGTTTGATGCTAGGTCATTGCAAAATTTCTAGGATTTTTCTTATAACTTTTATATTTTTATAATCTATTAATATTAAAATAATTAAAAAATAAAATAATATATGACGTGAATTTTAAAACATAACATTAAAAAGATTCCAAATCCTAAGTTGCTTGAAAATACAACATTGAAATAATTTATATAGAGTGATACATCTCACCTTATAAGTCGGTTCTTGTAAGAATGAGTTATGTCAACCTTAAATATGATTTCAAAGTTTATCGATAGGACTTTGGACCGTCAATAGTTTAAAATCCACGCACTAAACCTAAAAAGAATGCTAGGAGTGATCGAGTGTGTTGAAAAGATTTCAAATTCCACCTTGATTGGAGATAGAGTATTGAAATTTTTTATATAAAATGGCGTCTCTCATCCTAGAAACCGATTTTAAAATCGATTTTATAAGGATGAGTTAGAAAAATCTCTAATAAATCCCTCCAAAACCCTTAAAACTCCTCCTCTAATACAATTTTTAAATTTTTAGAGATTATAAAAATAAATCTCAAAATCCTCCCACCTAAATCGTTTTATTCTTTTCAATCAATTCTTCTGTTTTTACAAAACTCTCCCTCCCTTACCTTCCACACTCTCAAACAAAACCTAACTCTCGATCTTTGATCTTCTAACTTATGTGTTGGTCAATAAATTCAGCCTCTATACCATTTTTTTAATGTACTCTTGGACATTTAATAAGTGATATATGTTGCAGTCAAAAGTGTAAGTTGGAAAGATGGAGGTTAAAAAAATAATTTTGAGTTTGAATAAATTATTTTAAGACTGTTTTATTTTAATATAGTAAAATAATTATAATAGATAGTAATATATGAGATAAGTTTGTTTAAAGATGCATGTATAAAACACCTCAATTGACTATGTCATTGGCCATTGGTCATTGGTCACGTGTCAGTGTGGAAAATGTGAAGCTAGTGATGTCTTCAAAGTCAATTGATTATGTGCTGCTCAACACTAAAATTTGTTTCAGTTATCCTAAAATGAGAATGCAACTCAATGGATTATGCAAAAAATCTTCTCTACCTTGTCATAACCCAGAATCATACATATAATAATTTGCAGCTAAACTGTTTGATTATATTCCTTTTCATATTCTCTTTTTGCTCTTGTTCTACTGATACCATATCTATTCACAAACCTATAACAGATGGTGGTCACCTCCTCGTTTCTAAATCTAAAACATTTGCACTTGGATTCTTCACTCCCGGAAAATCCACTTCTCGCTATGTTGGAATTTGGTACTACAATTTGCCAATCCAAACTGTTGTTTGGGTTGCAAACAGAGATACTCCAATCAATGACACTTCTGGAATTCTATCAATCCACTCGAGTGGAAATCTAGTACTCCACCATAACCTTAGCACCATTCCCATTTGGTCTACCAATGTTTCATTACCACATTCCCTAACAAATAACAACTCTATTGTTATAGCTCAACTATCAGATTTAGCAAACCTTGCTCTGATGCTAAATAACACCAAAACTGTCATCTGGGAAAGCTTTGATCATCCAACAGACACCTGGCTTCCATATCTAAGGCTTGGTTTTGATAGAAAAACTAACCGAAACCGGTTCCTTCAATCCTGGAAGACAGATGCTGATCCGGGAAAAGGTGCATTCACAGTGAACTTCAGCACCATTGGTAAACCTCAGTTGTTTATGTACAACCATGATCGTTCTTGGTGGCGTGGGGGACATTGGAACGGAGAATTAATTGTAGGTCAACCTTACATGAAACGAGATATGCCCTTTTGTAACATTTCTTTGGTTGAAGATGACAACTATGTAGCACTCACCTATAACATGTTTGACACGTCTGTCATTCTTAGGATAGTGCTTCTGCAATCTGGGTTCTTTAGAGCATTCACGTGGGACAGTCAAGAGAGCCAATGGAACCAGTACTGGTCTGAACCAACAAACCAATGTGATGACTATGGAACTTGTGGATCAAACAGTAATTGTGATCCTTTGAACTTAGAGAGCTTTAAGTGTTCTTGTTTACCAGGTTTTGAACCCAAATTTCCACATGATTGGTATGATAGTAGAGTCGGGTCAGGAGGATGTGTAAGGAACAAAGGGGTATCTGTTTGTGGAAATGGAGAAGGGTTTGTCAAAGCTGTAAACTTGAAAGTTCCAGATACATCTGTGGCAGTTGCTAAAGGTGGTTTAAGTTTGGAAGAATGTGAGAAAGAATGTTTCAGAAACTGCTCTTGTACTGCCTATGCAGCTGTTGATGTGAGAAATGGTGGAAATGGGTGTTTGGCATGGTACGGGGATTTAATGGACATTCAGAAACTTGGTAATCAAGGCCAGGATTTGTTTTTACGCGTCGATAAAGTTGAACTTGGTAAGATTTCCTTCTTATTGTGTTTTTGTTTATAGATTTGATACTACTATAGAGTGTTGTTGGAACTTCTTTAGACTTATTTCTTCTTATCAGCCAATTACTACAAAAAAAGCAAAGGAGCCCTTGATAAAAAGATAATGGCTACAATTCTTGTAGCTTCTATTGTTGCAACTGTTCTCCTCTCCTGTGTATGCGTGTATTGCCGGCGGAAGAAAAAAAGAAAGGGTACGTGATTTATTTTAACTGATGATATCCTTGTTCATTATATTTCATTATTATTTGCAATTTGTCTTACAAAAGGTGTCGTTAGTTTCTTCTGTTTCAACTATTATTTTTGTAATGTTCAACTATTACATGGACTGTGTGTGCTATATCAATGTTTTCTTTAAGTAAAGGCAAGATGAATTTTATTCATATGATAAACCATGCTTTTTGTCTTGCTATAATTGTACTGCTACAACCTTGAGAATCAGCTCAAGACCAATTCACCACTGCTGCAGAGCAGCAACCCACATGTTTCCATAAAACTAGCGCTAATAACCACAAAAAATAGTTCCCAGTAGCCCCAAATCATGGACAGAACCACACCATCTCCCAATACTATTGTCAGCTTCAATTCCACCTCCCAGTCTCATGTTTCTGCTGACACAACAAGATGCTATGATTCATTATGACAGAAGCAGTTTTCTCCTTATATACAATTTTTGGAACCCCATACACATTTGAACTAATTCAATCTTCTCCATTCAAACCGAGACATGACTAGTTTATGCCAAAAAAATTTGTCAAAGTATTTAATTAACATTTCTAACCAATTTGTTATTAAGATTTAATCTATCAATGTAAAACAAACAATATCTCCAAATTTCCTTAGCAACTACTATTATTATTGGAATAACTACACGTGCAACTATAGCGTAGCTAACTGTATAATCTAAGTTTTTTATTTGAGAGCCAAGAAGAAACGTACTCTTCAAATTGTGCAAGTTGATTGAAATCTTAACTCATGTTATTTGTAACTTCAGATAAAATGATGCGGCAATTAAACCAAGATTCCTCTGGAGAAGAGAATGGCGCACAAATAACCACACATCCGAATCTACCATTTTTCAATTTTAAAACGATAATGACAGCTACAAGAAATTGTGGTCATGAGAATAAGCTGGGACAAGGTGGATTTGGCTCTGTGTATAAGGTAACTGAAACTCTACATTAAGCTTTTAATGCAAAAATAGTGAAATGGGATTTAACTGATAAATATTTCAGGGTTGCTTGGTTAATGGACAAGAGATAGCTGTGAAAAGATTATCCAAATATTCAGGTCAAGGCAAAGGAGAGTTTAAAAACGAAGTTACACTTTTAGTTAAACTCCAACACAGAAATCTAGTGAGATTGCTCGGCTGTTGCTTTGAAAAAGAAGAAAGGATGCTAGTTTACGAATACCTACCAAACAAAAGCCTAGACTTCTTCATATTCGGTATGCTACCATCTTAAACTCACAAATCGGCACATTGCTCGCTGGGCTGTTGCTAATTGTAATTCATTATAATTTTTAGAGGCCTAAACGCGGGACAAGATTGAAACTTTTACATGTATTCCTAAAACTCCTTGTTAGACTCAAGTTGATAGGTTCAACAGATTATCTAATCTTCTCTAGTTGCCAGTTTCCTAAATTCTACATTTTCATGGTTAAGTGGAGATAGTGGCTTCCTGATATTTAACTAAAATTGTATTTTCCTATTCCATTCTATATTTTGATAAACTCTTGTGAATTTAAGCTCAATATGCACTATTGATTTTCCCAATATGTTCAATCTCTGAAAACTTCAATTGTTCAACTCAGATCTAAACCAAAGGTCGTCATTGGATTGGGATAAGCGTTTTGAAATTATTTGTGGGATTGCTCGAGGTTTGTTATATCTTCATCAAGATTCAAGACTGAAAATAATTCATAGAGATCTGAAAGCCAGCAACGTTCTCCTTGATGTTGCAATGAATCCCAAAATATCAGATTTTGGTATGGCTAGAATATTTGGAGAAGATGAAATCCAAGCAAGAACAAGAAGAGTTGTCGGAACATAGTATGTGCCATACCCTTATAATCATTAAGATTACGTTGATGGATCTGTATTTTTGGTAATGCTGTAACTGTTTTGTATAACTGTAGTGGATATATGGCACCTGAATATGCAATGGAAGGACTATATTCAACAAAATCTGATGTCTTCAGTTACGGGGTCTTGCTACTAGAAATTATTGCTGGCCAAAGAAACTCCCATTATGAAAAAGAAAGATCCTCCCTAAATTTAATCGGACATGTAAGTTATATAAATTAGAATAGGTAACCTTGAAATTGACCAACAATTCAGTGATTTATAATGCATTTTTTTAAAGATTGTGTTGTGATTTGTAGGTGTGGACACTATGGACAGAGGGAAGAGCCTTGGATATAGTTGATCCAGCACTAAACCAGTTTTGTCCCTCTGCTATAGCTCTAAGATGCATTAAAATTGGACTCTTGTGTGTGCAAGAAAATGCCATGAATAGACCATCAATGTCAGAAGTGGTTTTCATGCTATGCAATGAAACACCTCTTTACCCACCTCAAAAACCAGCATTTTTATTCAAGGGCAACCAAGATTTTCAGGAGTCTTCAACATCAGGAGGATGTTCCTCGATAAATGAATTAACAGAAACTATCATCAGTGCTCGTTAAAAGATAGGTTAATCAAATATGTAAATTTTGTGTACTTACTTTTCCATCAGAATTGAGTTCGTATATATTTTCTAGAGGTTTTTTAGAAACAGGTATGTTTAATCACTTTGTGGTATTGTAAAATGAATCCTCAATAAGTGTAAGGTGAAGACCGATTCCACTTATAAACTCGTTTCTAGCTCATATATCCACCAAACATTATAGCCATACCAAAAAATCTGTAATTGTTGGGTTCAACAGTGTCTAACAAGACATTGATAACCTTGAGGTCCTATGCGTGGTTAGCAGCATTACGGCGCCTGCAGCGAATGGTTAGCGGCGTTACGGCTTCTGCAGTGAGTGGTTAGCAGTGTTACAGCGTTCTCCGGCGAGTGGTTAACATCGATACATGAGTATAAAATTTATAATGCATCTGGAATGGACATGAACTTTTTTATTATAAGATTTGCAATATCAAGTTTAGGGGTTTATGTGTTTTATTGATTGAGGTTTTTTAATTTCTACATGTTGGATTATTTTAAGAGAATAGAGTGTTGAATTATTACTTGATGATCTGTTGTATAACTCTGTATGCTACAAGACTATGAGGAGGTGTTGGCTCATAGTATTACTTGATGTTGGATTTGATTGAAACAGATATACCTTTCTTCCTTATAGGCTTGTCAGTAGATATGGTATCAGAAGAACAAGAGGAAAAAGAGAATTTAAGAAGGAGTGGAATCAAAGAGTTTATAAGCAACCAAAACTTGTGTTTATGATTTCGGGCTGTAACAAGACAGAGAAGATTTTTAGCAGAGTCCATTGAGTTCCTCTTTCATACTCTTGCACTTTATTAGGTGAAAATATAAATACTAAAACTGACCCAAAGTTCACTCTTCAACAAGACATAGTCATCACTTATTTTTCCACGCGATGGAACAACGCTTAATGAAAGTGGAAAAATAAAATCATAGATACGACTAACTATGATGTGAAGTATATTCTACTGAATGGATAATGACTTCCCGTATATGCATCTGACTAGGAATAGATGCAAGAGAAATGTTATTTCCACTCTTATATTTGTCCTCCACGACTTTGAAAAATCACAACTATTCTTAACGTTTGAAGATGTATTTTTAAACGTAATTTTTTTCACACATGCCTCAGATGGAATTGTAGAGAAATTTTTATTATGTTAAAATTTGTTTGTACGTGAGACACTTTTGTGAGAAGAGAAAAGAGAGAGAATATGAAAATAAAGATTATATTATTGAGGAATGATTATATTACATACTGATTTACATATGCATGTATTTGTATACAAAGTTACTTGACTATTAAGTAACAAATATAGTAACAAACTCTAAACTCTACTTAACTTTGAGCTTGTGCCACACACAACTTGGATTATATTTTATATCTCAACATACCTCCCTATAATCCAAATTGTTCAAGATATGTTAATCATAGTCAATCTGAACCATTCCTAATATCTTTATCAAATTCAGGAATTTTTCGATATTCAATCTTTTGGTGAAAATATCGGTCAATTGTGCTTCACTTAAGCAATGTCTTACTTCAAGTTCACATCAATTTACCTTCTCCCTTAAGAATTGAAATCTAGCTTCGATGTGCTTACTCCTTCAATGCAAAATTGGATTTTTCGCAAGATTTATGGCTGACTTGTTGTCGATTTGCAGCACCAGGGGTTTCTTCACTTCGACCTCCATTTATTCACGCGCATATCTGATCCAAATAGCTTGACACGCAACATAGGATCCTGCTATATATTCAGCCTCACACGATGACAATGCCACCACATGTTTCTTTCTCGAGCACCATGAGATTGGGGCACCAAATACTTGAAAGAAATAACCAGTTGTGGTTCTTCGGTCTTCCTTATCTCCACATCAATCAACACCTGAATAACAAGTAACCATAGTTTCTTTGCTTTCAGAGTCTGGTCAAAATAGAGTTCCATAGTTTATCGATCCTTTTAAGTATCTCAAGATTCTTCTTGTAGCCTTCATGTGTGGCACCCTTTGTTCACTCGTGTATCTGCTCACTAATCTGACCGAGAAACCTATACCAGGTCAACTGTTGCACACATATCTCAGAGATCTGACAATTTGTTTGAACAAAGTTGCATCGACTTTGTCTTCCACTCCATACTTCTCCAACACCAAATTTGATTCGACAAGTGAAGATGCAAGAGTCGAATCATCCATCCAGAATCTCTTGAGTATCTCTTTGACAAACTTTCTTTGATCTAGCATCATACCTTACTTCGAGATTTGAAATTCCATGCCTAGGAAATAAGACAAGTTTCCCATATCTGACATTTCAAATTCCTTCTTCATCATCTCTTTAAACTTCGACAAGTTCTCCAAGCTACTTAGTTACTAACAAGTCATCTACGTATAAACAGATGATTGTTATATCTTGTGTCACAACCTGAACATAGACACCATACTCATATTTGCATTTGATGAATCTCAATTCGACCAAGCATGAGTCAATCTTCTTGTTACATGCCCTAGGTGCCTACTTGAGGCCATATAGCATTTTGTGCAACTTGTATACTTTCCTTACTTCCTCCTAAATCATAAACCCAAAAGTTTGTGTGACATAAACCTCTTCAACTAGAGGACCATTCAAAAGTGTTGATTTAACATCTAAGTGAAATATCGATCAACCTTGCTTACTTACCAAGGCGACTACTAGTCGAATAGTCTCCAATCTTGCTATTGATGCATATACTTCAGAGTAATCGACTCCTGCTCTCTAAAGAAAACCTCGACCTACCAATCTTACCTTATGTCTGGCTATTGGCCCATCATCATTGTGCTTCAACTTGAACACAAACTTCATTTCGATAACTTTTGTATATGCTGGAAATTCGAATAACTCTCATGTGTTGTTTCTTTCGATTGCTTGTAACTCTTCGAACATAGTTGACTCCCATTGTTTATCGTTTAAGGCTTCGCTATAATTGATTGGTTCAGTGCCTGCAAGTAAGGCGAAATGAACTAATTCTCCATCTGGTGTGACTTCATCATCACCAGTCACTTCATAGTCTCAAAGTCTTGATGGACGAACTCTAGTTCTTTGAGGTCTTTGACTAGTAGTAGCTACACTATCTTTGAATTCGACTATGTCAGGCATGTCATCAACTACTTCGACTTCGATAGGAATATCGATAATATCTTTGACTTCGACATCATTACTTTCTTCGCCGAAATCATAGATCATTAATGACTTATGAATTGCATCAATATTCCAATCCCAGACAAAATTTTCATCAATCACAATATCTCGACTCATCACGATCTTCTGATTAATTGGATTGAACAACCTGTATGCACCAATTTTATGATATCCTACCAAAATCATAGGTTCACTCTTGTCATCAAACTTCCTTCTTCTAGAATCAGGAACATGCTTGTAACAAATAGAGCCAAACATCTCCAGATGACTCACTGATGGTTGTTTGTCACTCCAAACTTCTTTAGGAACCTTTTTCCTTAGCTTCTTGGTAAGGCACATGTTCAAAATATAAACATCAGTGGAAACAACTTCACCCCATAAAGGTTTTGGCAAATTATTTTGCTTCAACATGCATCTCACCATGTCTAATATGGTCCAATTTCTTCTTCCTGCTATTCTATTATGTTTAGGCGTGTAAGGAGCGGTTACCTCATGATTAATACCATATTCTACACAAAATTCATCAGACTAACATTCAAAGAGAAGTTACCTTGTCAAAACCAAGCACAAGCTGAACTTAGAATTTCTTATCCTTGTATATATTAGAAATCCTTAAGTCTTAAAAGAGTCTATTTGAATTGTATTCTTTATACACATCTGACTGTATATCAAGTGTATTACCCAAAACAATCATTTATCTGTTAGGTAGATTGTTAGAAGTCTCTTACTAAGTGTTTGAGCATTTAAAGTCTCTTGCTTGTGCGCTTGAGGATAGAAGTGTCTTGCCTGTGTGCTTGAGAATTTAAAGTCTCTTACTTGTGTTCTTGAGCATAAAAGTCTCTTACTTTGTGTTTGAGCATTGGAAGTCTCTTGCTTATATGTTTGAGCAAATTATAATCTTGTGTGATTATAGTGAAAATTTGTTGTAAGTATAAGGGGTTTGGATTACAATCAAGTTGTTAGAGGAACCAGGATAACTTTGTGTGTCTCTCTCCTTTCTTTATTTATTCGCTTCCTATCTTAACCTCTGATTCAGATTCTCTACCCTATGTTTAGAATCTTGTGAGTGAAAATTTCTACTAGATGTATTTGTTCGATGTCAAAATTAGGACACTTTAGCGTTTATGTATATTGGACGGTATTTATGTGAGTCTTAGTGTCCATAGTAGCATTAAGAAGCATAAAAATATTTTGAAATGATTTAAAAAGGTTTCATGCATTAAAAACAGGTTTTTATGGGAAAAATAATCTATGTGTCGATACATACGTGCTATAGGCCGGCACATAGAAGAAACATTTTCCTATGTGTCGACACATACGAGTTATAGGTCGACACATGTACCTCATTTTTAAATCATGTAACTTATGTTTGATGTGCCGATTGTACGTGTCGACACATGACCTATACAGGTCGACGCATGCATCAAATTTCAAAAATTCATGATTTTTTCAAATCTTTTGCATTCCTTTTGCCTCCAACTTGCACACATATATATACTTCATACATGCATAATTTCTTTTAGTGATTTTGAGAAAATCACAAACGAAATCGGGATTTCAAAGATTGTTCATCATCTTCAACCTAAATTCTATACATACACATAAACAAATTACATATAATCATTTTTTGTTCGGGTGTCATCTAGAATCAGTGTTTATAACGTCCAATTTAGGTTGTTGAATTGTAAATTGGGTTGAGATCTTTGAGGGTTTCAAATAAGAAAACCAAGTTGGGTTTTTTCTTCAAGATAAATCGTGGATTTGAAGTTTTGGACAAAATTAAACAATTTGGATCCGATTGAGTGAAAGCTTTGATGAACGGTGGGTTTCTTACAAAGGAGTAGCATGAGACGGTGGATCATCTTGATAATTATTAGGTTATAACAATTATCAATTTGGATTCGATCAAGTGAAAGCTTTGAAGAATGGAAGGTTATTTCAAATGAGTATCATGACACTGTGGATCAAATTGGTATTGTTAGGTGACATGATCAAGTTCATATCAAGGGAAGGGAAAGTGATAGAATCAACATCAAACATAGGATTTGTAGGGTTGGATTGATACATTTCTCTTGTATTCTACTTTTGCAAAGTAAGGTTAATTTCATCATCTCAATTCAAGTTCAAATTGAGGACAGACGTATCCATAGCGAGGCCTATTGGATATATATATATATATATATATATATATATATATATATATATATATATATATATATATATATATATATATATATATATATATATATATATATATATATATATATATATATATATATATATATATATATATATATATATATATATGTTTCATTTGTAAATTGTTGAATTCATCAATTGTGCGATCAAAACGTTTCGTTAAAAATTTTGATGACCATTTTAAAAAGATTTTGTTGAGTTGATCACAATTTATTAGATTGTGATTGGATTTGAAGATCAACAAAATTATACAAAATTCTAAACGAAATCGATTGCATACAAGGTGTTCGATAATTTGTCTCTAGCATTTTTGTGTACTTTATCATTGGGAATAATCTCTACTATTAAAGTAGAATTCAAGTGATTGTGATTAATAGCATTTTGATCAATTTGTTCTTATTACCATAACTTGAATTTACATACGCATATCCGAGCTTTTAGATAGCGGTTCAGTTTAGACGATTCGATCCGTGTCACTTCCGCTAGCCGTTAAAATTTTCAAAACTATTTTTATTAAGCTTGTGTTTAACTTGGGATATATTCAATCCCCTCTAGATCATTGTTTATCGTCTAACAAGTGGTATCACGAGCTCCGGTTAATTTCGTGCTTAAATATTTGCTTATTAGAAAATGGTTACCGAACCTAAATGAGCGTACAATAGAGTGCCCATTTTTACTAGTGAAAATTATAGCTATTGGAAAGCTTGTATGCGTATCCATATCAACTCGGTTAATAAGGGTGTTTGAGATGTCATCACCAATGGTCCTAATCAAATTACAATGACCAATGGTGAAGGTGATGTCGTACCAAAACCGGAAGCATAATGGAATGATAATGATAAGAAATTGTGGTCACATGATTTGAAGACACAATATTCTCATATCCGCACTTGGTGTTGATGAATATTATCATGTTTCCCATTGTGAAACCGCCAAAACTATGTGGGACATATTAGATGTTGCCTATTAGGGAACTAATGAAGTCAAATAAGCTAGTATCAATACCTTAAATCAAGAGTTTGAACCATTTCGCATGAAATATGGTGAAACCGTTGCCGACATGCAAAAGATGTTCACACATCTTATAAATCGTTTGAATGCTCTAGGTAAGCCTATTTCCAATGATATTGCTACTAATAAAGTTTTTAGGTGTCTTAATAGGGAATGGAAACCTAAAGTCACTATAATAAAAAAAAAGCGAATGATCTTAAAACACTTGATCTCACAATTTTATTTGGCAAACTAGAAGAACATGAGCAAGAATTCACTTGCTTGGAAAAACATGAAAAAAAGCATGAGAAGAAGATAAATAAGGAGAGAGGTAAGGACAAAGAGGTGGAAAAGAAGTCTATTGCTTTAAAGGCTTCAAGTTCAAAGTCCTCTGCCAATAAGCAAAGTGATTGTGAAACAAGTAATGACGAGAATTCCAATGATGAGGAGATGATGTTGTTTGTCAAAAGGTACAGTAGGTACATAAATAAAAAGGGAGTCAAGTATTATGACAAGAACCTAATCAAATTTAGAAGGCTATCAAACTCCTCAAAGGAAGATGAGAATAAGAAGAGTAAACTTATAAATTCATGTTACAAATGTGGAAAAGTAGGATTGTCCATTGATTAAGAAATACAAAGAGAAAGGTCATCACAAGAAATCTAGCAAGTCTAGAAGAGCCTATATTGTTTGGGATAATGGAAATGATTCTTCAAGTGATGAAAGCTCAAGTTCAAGTGTCGAATCGACCAAGCCTTGCTTCGTGGCCAACAAAAAGAAGAAGAAGAATGTAAGTCATTCTAGACTTGACTCTATGAATGAATCATCTTATTCTCACTTACAAAAAGCTTATAACAATCTACATATAGTAGCCATAGACATTTTTAAAAAGTTAACTTCAAACAAAAGAATATTTTCATATTTAGAAGCTAAAGTTTTAGAAACCGAAAAGAATATGGAAGCTCTTAAGAGATCTATGGTAGATATTCAAAAAGTTAAAAATGAGGATGAAGAACCCTCTTGGTTCGATTATGAGACTTGTCATATTTGGCAGAAAGAAGCAAATACTCTAAATACCATATTAAACAAGGATCTTGAACCAAATGTCACTTTTGCTATTGATACTACCAAATATAAGATGACTTCTTATAATCCTTATAGAAGGTACAACTTTGTTGAAAAGGATCAAAATAGCAAAGGTCACTCTCCTCACAATTTATCTTGTCACTTTTGTAGCAAGAAAGGTCATACCATTGGAAAATGAAAATTTAGGAGATTTCTTGTGCCTAAAGGTGTTTTTAAATGGTTGCCTAAATGCAACCAAGGTTTCACTCACCCTCAAGGACCCAATGAAGATTGGGTACCTAGCATTTTTTGTTGATCTTGCAGGATAAATGTCTTAGCTCTATGAAGAGAGTATGTAATCTCGTTTGTGGATGCTCAAGAGATATGACAGATGACATCTCCCTATTTAATTGACTTTGTGGTAAGGAAGAAGGATTGTGTGAGCTAGGAAGACAACAACTAGTGTTCATTAATTGGTAAAAGATGTGTAGATCACTTTTAATGTTTCCCGTCAGAGAAATGTCGGAAAAGGGTATTTTGTTTCATGATGTAGGTAGATCTTCAAAAGACATACTCAAGGACATCGAATAAGGGATTGATCAACCTAAGATGATGAAACCTAAAGAGAAGCAAAATAACTATCATGAAAAGGACAAAAATGAAAGTTCAATAAAAAAGGATGATAATAAAATCAATAACTTTCTTAGATACTTTATAAATCACACTATCAGATACTTTGTCACAATGAAAATTGGTAAGAGTGTTGATGTTAAAAGGTTTTGTAGCACGCTTTGAATTTATTCTAACTTTCGCTCGAGAGTTCCTTGTGAAATGCAATTGCATCCTCCATAATTTGTACGATGAGGTAATATCGTTTCAATTTTCACTTTGTAAGTAAGTCCTTCCATTTACCTGTTTATTCTTCAAAGGTATATGATATGGTGTGTTTCAATTTACATGTTTCTAGTGACCTCATCTTAATATCTTCACATGTATTATATACTGTTAATACTTTATGCTTGCTTCAAAGATTTCAAGTTATTTCAAATGGACGTGAAAAGTTCTTTCCACAATCGGTATATTAATGAGGAAGTGTATGTTTCACAACCTCCCGGTTTTTGAAATTCATGAGTATCCTAATCATGTATATAAACTAAAACGAGCTTTGTATGGTTTCAAACGAGCCCCTAGGGCTTGGTATGAGCGAATTAGTGAGTTCTTAATCTGTTAAGGATACTCTAGATGGAAGGTAGATACTATATTTTTCATTAAACGTCAAGGAAAACATACTTTTCTAGTTAAAGTTTATGTTGATGATATCATCTTTGGTTCCACTAAAATGCAATTAGTCAAGGAGTTTTCTAAGCTAATGCATGGTGAGTTTGAGATAAGTCTCATAGGGGAGTTTAACTACTTTCTCGGTTTTCAAATCAAGCAACTCAATGAAAGGATGTTTGTGTGTCAAACAAAATATTGCAACAGATTGCTAAAGAAATTTGGTATGGAAGATGCAAAATTAATGGACACTCCAATGCCCACAAATGGAAACTTGGAAAAATATGAAAATGGTAAAGATGTTGATGTCAAGAAGTATAGAGGTATGGTTGGATATTTTATATATCTTATTGCATTTAGGCCGGACACTATGTTTAGCGTGTGTATGTGTGCTCGTTATCAATCGACTTCTAAGGAATCACATTTAAAAGCCACAAAGTGCATCCTTAGATACCTTTGTGGTACATCTAAGTATGGACTTTGGTATTCTGAGGGAAGCGATTATAATTTGGTTGGTTATACCGATTCGGATTTTTCCAGTTGCAAATCGGATAGGAAAAGTACTAGAGGAACTTGTCACATGTTTTCAAACTCCTTAGTAAGTTGGCATAGAAAGAAACAGGTTTCCGTTGCTTTGTCAACCACCGAGGCGGAATACTTTGCAACCGGTAGTTGTTGTGCTAAAATATTGTGGCTCAAACAACAACTACTTGATTTTGATATTGAACTACAACATATTCTTATCATGTACGACAACACTAGTGCTATTAATCTAACCAAAAATACGGTGTTACACTCCCACACTAAACATATTGAGATACGTCACCACTTCCTACATGACCATGTTGAAAAAGTAGATGTCGTATTTGAGCATGTTGATAGCAAAAATCAACTTGCTGATATCTTTACAAAACCTCTTGCAACTGAACCATTTTTCAACATTCGAAAGGAATTAGGCATACTTGATATCTCAAATCTTGCCTAAATATGATTTGTTGCATGCATTTTATATACTTTTTTCTAACTTTCCTTGGAAGTTTAATCACATATGAGTGCATCATTCATTGATTCATGCGTGAGGTAATATTGTTCAATTTTTTCTATTTGAAAGTAAGCTTTTTACTTTTGCATGTTGTCTATGTTCCAAATGCTTGATATGTTTGATGTATGAAATATATCATGTATGATCACTTCCAAAACTTTCAATTGATGTATTTCAATTTATATGCTTATAGTGGCCGCATGTTATTCTTCTTACATACTTGAAATATGTTCTTGGTGTATAAGCATGATATCTATTATTAGTTCTTACATGATATATGTGAGATTGTTGTTTATCTATTCCAACATGAAATATGTTTTAACTTGTTATAATGTCAACAAAATTCTTGTAGTGTGTCATGGTTATGACAACATTTATGTTTTTGGTTTGAGTGGTGATAAATCTAAATAATCGCCTTGCTATAGCACATGCGTGTGCAACATTCAGGAGCACCAAAGGTATATGTCACGTAAACGTGTCATTTTGTAGCAACTCAAGAGTTTTTTATTGCATTGTATCCTTCATCTTTCATGTTTATTACTATGTTATTTGACATTATTTGTGGAAACTATGTCATATTATTTCTTAAATTGTGTTTATTTACGTTTAGGAATTTTCAATATTTACATCATTTTATGTGAGTGTTGTGTTATTGATGATCTTATCTTTGCAAACACATATGTGTGTTATATTGGTTTATGTATGATATAAGATACTTCTCATGGATTGCTTTGTCTCTTTTTGATGTTGTCAAAGAGGGAGAAGCATCTACAAGATGAAGTTGGGACTAACATTCAGGGGGAGCCTTCATGAAGACACGAAATGCATCGTCTCAAGTTTTGTCATCATAAAAAGGGGGAGTATGTGAGTGCAACTTTCCGCTAGATGTATTTTGTATGATGTCAAAACTATGATACTTTAGTGCAACACATTCTTTTTCCAAAAATTCATGATTTTTTTTAAATCTTTTGCATTCCTTTTGCCTCCAACTTGCACACATATACATACTTCATACATGCATCATTTCTTTTAGTTATTTTGAGAAAATCACAAACGAAACCATGATTTCAAAGATTGGTCATCATCTTCAACCTACATTCTAGGCATAAACACAAACAAACTATAATCATTCTTTGTTTTGGTGCCATCTAGAATCAGTGTCGATAATGTCCAATTTAGGTTGTTGAATTGTAAATTGGGTTGAGATCTTTGAGGGTTTCAAATAAGAAAACCAAGTTGGGATTTTCCTTCAAGATCAATTGGTGATTTTAAGGTTTTGGACAAGATTATGCAATTTGGATCTGATTGAGTGAAAGCTTTGAAGAACAGGGGTTTCCTGCAAAGGAGTTGCGTGGGACGGTGGATCATCTTGGTAAATATTGGGTTACAAAAATTTGCAATTTGGATTCGATCGAGTGGAAGTTTTGAAGAACAAAAGGTTCTTGCAAAGGAGTAGCGTGAGACGGTGGATCAAATTGATATTGTTGGGTGACTTGATCAAGCTCAGATCAAGGGAATATAAATGGTTAGAATCAACACCAAACATAGGATTTGTAGAGTTGGATTGCTACATTTCTCTTGTATTCTACTTTTGAAAAGTAAGTTAATTCAATCATCTTAATTCGAGTTCGAATTGAGGGTTGACGTACCTATGAGGCCGATTAGGGAACTTCCTAAACAAAGTCTTGTGTACTCTCTCTCTCTCTCTCTATCTATCTATCTATCTATATATCTATCTATCTATCTATCTATCTATCTATCTATCTATCTCTTTTACGTTTCATTTACAAATTGTTGAATTCATCTATTGTGCGATCAATACATTTGGTTAAACTTTTTAATAACCATTTGAAAAAGATTTTATTGAGTTGATCACAATCTATTAGATTGTGGTTGGATTTGAAGATCAACAAAA
Organism: Lathyrus oleraceus; assembly: GCF_024323335.1. NCBI lineage: Eukaryota > Viridiplantae > Streptophyta > Magnoliopsida > Fabales > Fabaceae > Lathyrus > Lathyrus oleraceus. The sequence goes on from NC_066585.1 coordinate 183,084,798, forward strand.
CCATACAAAATTCTAAACGAAATCGATTGCATATAAGGTGTTCGATAGTTTATCTCTATACCACTTTTATGTATTTTATCGTTGGGAATAATCTCTACTATTAGAGTAGCATTCAAGTGATTATGATTAATAGTATTTTGATCAATTTGTTCTCATTATCATAACTTGCTTCTTCTACATACGCATATCCGAACTTTGTTATAGCAGTTTGATTTAGATGATTCAATCCGGGTCACTTCCGCTAGCCGTTAAAATTTTCAAAACAATTTATGTAAGCTTGTTTTTAACCTGGGATTTATTCACCCCCTCTAGAACGTTGTCTATTGTCTAATAAATCTGACCAAGAGTTTTAAAAGAAATAAAAAGTGAACACAATTCAACCCCCTTCTTGTGATTTTCTTACCTTCACATAGAATTTCAATTTTCTAGAAAATGAAATTGACTTGTTGTGAAAATCCAAGGTAATGTAACCTTTCATCCCTTGTTTGAATCCAAGAAAGTGCCTTGTTTGCTATTGGATCAAATTTAGGATTTTAATTATGAACATTTGATGAATAACATAAACATCCAAATGTCTTAATCAAAAGTTGAGATCATGTGCCTCACCAAATACCACTTCATATGAGGACCTTCCATTCAAGAGTTTGGTGGGAATTCTATTGATAAAAAATAATTGATGTTGAGCAGAATATGACCAATATACCTTAGGAATGTTGGACTGAAACATCAAGGCTCTGTTGATGTTCAATATATGCTAATGTCTTCTTTCGACTCTATCATTTTATTATGGTGTGCTCACACAACTTCTTTGATGCAATATACCATTTTTTTCATTGAATGTTTTCAACATGAACTCAGGTTCATTGTTACTCCTGATAACTTTTACATTTTTCTTAAATTAAGTCTTAACCATGTTAACAAAACCCTTTACACAATTAGACACTTCTGCTTTATTTTTGATCAAAATCATCCAAAGATACCTACTATGATCATCAAGTATTGTAAAAAAGTACTTAAAACCATGAATAGAGGTTGTAGAGAAATGTCCCCATATATCAACATGTATCAACCCAAAAACATACTTTGCATTAGAATTGCTTGAGGCATAAGGTAACTTTTTCTGTCTTGCCATATGACATACATCACATGATTCTTTGGCCAAAACATGAATGTAACTGTAATTTTTATTCAAACATTTAGTCCTATCATGAGATAAATTTCCTAGTCTTAAATGTCAAACTAATCTTACTCATAACTCCTTTTTCCTGTATAATGCATGAATCATCCTCAAATACTATGACACAATTATGATTCTTAGACAATCTTGACACAAATATAAGATTCACATTAAAACCTGGTAGACATAACACCCTATCTATGATCAACCTATCATGTATTTTTACTTTTCCAATCATGTGTGCTTCAATGCTATTTCCATTAGGCAAGCCAACAGTTATAGGGGGAATAACTTGATTGTATGAAATGAACCAATTTATGGAATTGCATATATGATATGTTGCTTATGTATCTAAAATCCAATTACAATCACTATATTTGATTTTGGATTCATAATTAGAATGTTTACCTGCCACTCCTGCAGAATAACAACTATTGCCTTCCCCTTTAACCATGTTGGTTGTATGTTTACCTTTATCAATGATATTCTTCTCTAGAAGAGAAATCAACTCATTGTATTGCTTTTGAGTGAGTACCATCATTAGTACCTTTCATCTTCAATTTATCATTGATTTCTTGAAATTCATATCCAACATTGTTAGAAAATGCATTTCCTCTTCCTGCTCCCTAACTTGGAGGATATTCATGCTTCATATAGCATACATCCACGGTGTGGTCATTCTTGTCACAATGTATGCATACATTGTCTTTGAAGAAAACTCATCTACATTTTCCTGCTTGATTGTATCCTCCCCCTTGGCAAATTATTGATTAGCTCAATTACTCTCATATGACTTTGCTAGTGTTAATCAGGAAATAATCAAACACATTTATTGTAAATAATTTACATTCATAGAATAGAAAATTAGTAATTAAGAGCTGTAATTAGTTATGATTATTCATTATGAGTTGTAATTACCGACACTATTATATATAGTATCAAATACAATGAGAAAGGCATCAAGCCAGAATTTATAACATGGTATCAGAAGGTTCGATCAAACCAAACCTTTGAAATTGTGTTATCTTGGGCTTGTCCGGCGACACCCACCGTGTCGTTCTCGAAATTGTCTCTTCCATTCCGATTCATTGTCGGATTCGTTCTGTTGTTTGCGGTTTCGTGCCGTATCTTGATTTTGTCTCGGTGATTCTCGATTTGAAGGATTGAGATCGTGATTCTCGATATTGTTCTGGATTGTCGTTACTTGTGTGTGACTCTGAGTTTTGCTGCCGTCTCTTGATTCTCGGTGTTGTTCAGGATTGACGTTGTTTAGGTTCAAGATTGAAGGTTTTGCTTTGACATCGTTATTTCGTATTTGCGATCGATTTTGATTCATTGCTGCCATTTACGACTCTGCAATCGCAACAGCTGTTTCCTTTGTTACGGTATTGGGTATTTAGGTTTCTAAGGTTATTTTGTATTCCTTTCCCTTTTTTTTTCTTTTTCTGTAATTTCAAGCGGTGGGTGCAGAATTAAAAAAAAAAAAAGAATAATAATAATAATTAATTCTGCTGCACGTGTTTTACTTTAAAAAAAAGTATTGTATTATGAATTCAGAAAAAGAAAAAGATAATTTTTGTGTTCGTTTTACCGGTAAAAATTATCCGGCTTGGGAATTTCAGTTTCGAATGTATGTCAAAGGGAAGGGATTATGGAATCACTTGGATGATATCTCTATGGCGCCATTAGAGACAACTGATTTAGATGCTTGGGAAATCAAAGATGCTCAAATTATCACTTGGATTCTCGGTACTATTGATCCTCAAATGATTAATAATTTGCGATCTTTTTCCACTGCTCAAGAAATGTGGAACTATTTAAAGCGTATTTACAATCAGGACAATGCGGCCAAACGTTTCCAGTTGGAGCTCGAGATAGCCAATTACAAACAAGGTAATATGTCAGTTCAAAAATATTATTCTGGTTTTTTGAATTTGTGGGCAGAACACTCTGCGATTATACATGTGGATGTTCCCAAGAGTTCTCTTGCGGATGTCCAGGAGGTCTACAACACTAGTCGACGAGATCAATTTCTTATGAAACTTCGTCCAGAATTTGAAGTTGTCAGAGGTGCTTTGCTGAACAGGAATCCTGTTCCTTCTTTAGACACATGTGTTGGTGAACTTCTTCGAGAGGAACAACGTCTTGCTACTCAAGGAACCATGTCTCATGAAGTTGCTGTTTCTGAGCCTACAGTGGTTGCATTTGCTGCTCAGAGTAGAGGTAAAGGTCGTGATATGAGACAGGTTCAATGTTTCTCCTGTAAACAATTTGGCCATATTTCACGGAGTTGCAATAAAAAGTTCTGCAATTATTGCAAACAGCAAGGTCATATTATATCTGATTGTCCCACACGTCCTCCACGACCAACACAACGTTCAGTGCAGGCATTTCATGCAAATACAAATTCTTCCGATGGCCCTTCTGTTACTAATGCATCTAATTATGGTACTCTACAGCCTGAACTAATTCAACAAATGGTACTTTCTGCTCTTTCGGCCTTGGGAATTCAGGGTAAGTCTTCTAATATTTCTCGCCCATGGTTTCTTGATTCTGGTGCATCCAATCACATGACGGGTTCCTCTGAATATTTGCACAATTTACAATCTTATCATGGTAATCAGAAAATTCAAATAGCTTATGGCAATACTTTATCTATCACTAATGTTGGCGATATAAACTCTGACTTTCAGGATGTTCTTGTATCACCCGGACTTGCTTCCAATTTGTTGTCTGTTGGTCAATTGGTAGATAAAAATTATGATGTTAACTTTTCTAGAGATGGTTGTCTTGTGCAGGAGCAGGTGTCGGGGAAGGTGATCGCGAAGGGGCCTAAAGTGGGAAGATTGTTTCCAATACAATTTATTTCTAATCATTTATCTCTTGCGTGTAATAATGTTTTGAATTCTTATGAGGATTGGCATAGAAAATTAGGTCATCCGAACTCTTCTGTTTTGTCTCATTTATGTAAAACTGGTTTGTTGGGAAATAAAAATGTTATTTCTAATGCCTCGGTTTCATGTTCTGTTTGCAAATAGGCTAAAAGTAAAACACTTCCTTTTCCGTCTAATGCTCACCGTGCCTCTACTTGTTTTGAGATAATTCATAGTGATGTATGGGGAATGTCTCCCGTAGTTTCTCATGCTCACTATAAATATTTTGTCACATTTATTGATGATTATAGTCGTTTTACTTGGATATATTTTCTACGTTCTAAATCTGAAGTGTTTTCTATGTTTCAGAAATTTTTTACATATGTTGAAACTCAATTTCAAGCAAGTGTTAAAATTTTTTGCTCTGACTCTGGTGGTGAGTACATGTCTCATAAGTTTCAGGAATACCTTCAACAAAAAGGCATCCTGTCTCAACGATCTTGTCCCAATACCCCTCAACAAAATGGTATGGCAGAACGTAAGAATCGTCATTTGCTTGATGTAACACGCACTTTACTTCTCCAAGCTTCTGTACCATCCCGATTTTGGGTGGAGGCTCTTTCCACAACTGTCTTCTTGATCAATCGTCTTCCTTCTATGGTTATTGATCTTGATTCTCCTTTCTTTCGTCTTTTTAAAATTCATCCTGATTATAGTGCTTTACATACTTTTGGGTGTGTGTGTTTTGTTCACTTACCTCCTTTTGAAAGACATAAGCTTGGAGCACAATCCGTTCAATGTGCATTTATGGGATATAGTCACTCTCATAAGGGATTTGTGTGTTATGATGTCACTAACCATCGTTTTCGCATTTCTAGAAATGTGACATTTTTTGATAATCAGTTTATGTTTCCCTGTGTTTCTCCTGCCATTAATGATATTGTTACTCTTCCTAAGTTTTCTATTATGCCTCAATCTATTGAACGTTATAAACCAGGTCATGTATATGTTAGACAAAACAGGCAGCAGGTTCCCACACCCCTTCCTGTCGCTGAACCGCCACCTGATCCTGTACCGGTTGAACCACGACGTTCTGGTAGAATATCTCGCGCACCAGATAGATATTCACCAGACAGGTATGATTCCTCACATACTTCTCTGACTGCCACACTCTCTAGCATATCTCTTCCTACTTGTTACTCACAGGCTGTTAAAGATGTGTGATGGGTAAAAGCAATGAATGAAGTGCTTCAAGCTCTTCAAGAGAATTTCACATGGGATATTGTCTCTTGTCCTCTTGATGTCAAACCTATAGGTTGCAAATGGGTGTATTCTGTGAAATTAAATTCTGATGGGTCCCTTAACCGTTACAAGGCTCGTTTGGTTGCTTTAGGAAACAAGCAGGAATATGGAATTGATTATGATGAGACATTTGCACCGGTTGCCAAAATGACAAATGTTCGTACGATCATCTCTATAGCTGCTTCTAGTGGGTGGTCTCTTCATCAAATGGATGTGAAGAATGCTTTTCTTCATGGTGACCTGACAGAAGATATTTATATGATTCCACCTCAAGGCTTATTCTCTTCATCTAAAGGCGTGTGCAAACTCAAACGCTCCTTATATGGTTTGAAACAGGCACCTAGAGCATGGTACGAGAAATTCCGTTCCACTCTACTTGGATTCTCCTTTACTCAGAGTCAGTATGATTCCTCTTTATTTATTCATAATACATCCGCGGGTATAGTTCTGCTTCTTTTGTATGTTGATGATATGGTTATTACTGGTTCTGATCATGCTTCCATTCAGCGACTTAAGCAACAGTTACAGGCCTCATTTCACATGAAAGATTTGGGTAATCTACATTATTTTCTTGGTCTTGAGGTTCATTCTACATCCAAGGGCATCTTTCTCCATCAACACAAATATGCTACAGATCTGATTTCTATGGCTGGTCTCGAATCGGCTAATCCGGTAGATACTCCTCTTGAGGTTAATGTTAAATATCATCGTGATGATGGTGATCTTTTGCCTGATCCCTTATTGTATCGCCAACTTGTGGGTAGCCTCAACTACTTGACTATTACTCGCCCTGACATATCTTTTGTTGTTCAACAAGTAAGTCAATTCATGCATTCTCCTCGCCATCTTCACTTAGCTGCGGTTCGTCGTATAATTCTCTACTTAAAGGGAACCTCTCACCGCAGATTATTCTTTTCCGTTGGAATTTCTCTTCAGTTGAGTGCTTATAGTGATGCTGATTGGGCAGGGTGTCCTGATACTCGTCGATCTGTTACTGGTTGGTGCATGTTTCTTGGTTCTTCATTGATCTCTTGGAAAAGTAAGAAGCAAGCAAGAGTTTCTAAATCTTCCACTGAATCAGAGTATCGTGCCATGTCTGCTGCTTGTTCAGAAATACTTTGGCTTCGTGGTCTTTTGGCTGAACTTGGATTTCCCTAAACAGAGCCAACTTTACTTTATGCTGACAATACAAGTGTCATTCAAATTGTTGCAAATCCTGTTTTTCATGAACGCACCAAACATATCGAAGTTGATTGTCATTCAATACGTGACGCCTACGATGATCGAATAATATCACTTCCTCACGTCAGTACTCAGTTGCAGGTTGCAGATATTCTTACCAAGGCTGTTCCACGCCCACGACATCAGTTTCTTGTTAGCAAATTGATGCTCCTTGATCAACCGCATCAATTTGAGGGGGGATGTTAATAAGGAAATAATCAAACACATTTATTGTAAATAATTTACATTCATAGAATAGAAAATTAGTAATTAAGAGCTGTAATTAGTTATGATTATTCATTATGAGTTGTAATTACCGACACTATTATATATAGTATCAAATACAATGAAAAAGGCATCAAGCCAGAATTTATAACAGCTAGTACATTCGTTTCATTTTCTTTCACATCAGCACGACCACTAGCTCCATAACCTTGTTGCTTTTCTTCTTGTAACACAATTGGTAGCATTTTGTTGATTGATGGTAGAGGCTCCAATAACAAAATTTGAGACTTGACACTTTGATATTGATCATTCAATCTCATAAGAAATTGAATGATTTGATCTTCTTTCTTGAATCTTCTTGCATTGCGCATAGCTTCTTAAACACAAGCATTAAGACACGTACACTGAGGCACGAGCCTAAATTGTCAAGCTCTTCCCACATAACACACATTTCGGTGAGAAATTATGAAAATTTTAGTTCTCACTTCAAAATATTTTGATGTACAGCAGCAACACGAACTCTATCTCCTTGTAAGTAGCGTTCTCTGAGATTATTCCAAATGTCCACCACGTGTTCGATGTAAAACACACTTTCAACAATTTGTGGTTTTATGGAATTAATCAGCCATGAATGAACAAGATTGTTGCATCGCTCCCACATAACATAGTTAAGATCATCTTCTCTTAGAACTAGAATTGAGCCATTCACGAGCTTGAATTTGTTCTTGGTGGAAATAACTCGTTGCATTCTTTTTTCCCATCCATGGCAGTTGGATTCTCCTTCTAGCAACGGTGTCATACACACAATGGTTGGATTCTCTGATGAATGTATGTAATACGGATCAAGTGATATGTTTGCATTCACATTTCCATCATTATTATTGTTGTTATTTCTTTCCATTGAATACACACAAGGAAGAAGAATAGTTGGATTTAATCAGGCTCTATGATACCATAGTACTAGTTTCAATAATCATGAAAGGAATGAATGAAAGCATTTGTTCATTACCTCAACAATGATTACAAGCTCAACATTTATAATAGCTTGAGTAAGTTACAAGTTGGTAAAATTGAAAATTGAAAAACAAACTTCTAACTAACTCTCCAACAAACTTGGAGACTGATTTACTTGTTTAACAAGTAACCATACAATCTAACTCACAAAACCAAATCTAACTAAGATGACTTGATCTGCAAGTCATCCTCTTCTCTTGTTAATTTTAATAACTTAAAATAATTTTTTAAAATCATATCAAACGAGCCCCAAGTCCGGTTTGTTTTCACGTTACAAGTTATCAAAGTGGAAATAACATCCACCTTCCTTAAAGTTTAAATGACACTCACACCTTCTTTAATTTTAAAATACGCATTGATCTCCCTTGACGTCTATGAAATTCTTGTCATGCTATAAATGTCAAAATTATTATTTTGTTTTATTTGTAATAGATTTTCGAATTCACTCTATGAAGCTACGTATGCAACTTTTAGCTTTCTTGGCAAAAAGGGAATGGTGGAAATTTTAGTTTATTTGTACTTGCTTGGTGTTATTTATAGGGATATTTTTTGTGTATTGGTTTGTAAAAGCCATTATGGGAGGAGTCCTGATTCTATTGACAATTTCAAACGTGTTTGTTTCCTTGTTACTTTGTAGGATTGTTTCAGGGTATATCGAGTAAGAGAATGTCAATCGCAGTGAATTGACTGTCAATGTATTTCGGACAAGGTATACAAGAGTTTAGAAATGAGGTTGTTGCGATTTCGGATCTTAGCTTGCAGCATTAAAGGACAAGAGGAGATGTTAATCTATGACTATTTTCTTAACAAAAGCTCTGACTCTTTCATTTTTGGTATGTGTTATTTTTTCACCTTTCTTACATTAGTAGTTTAGTACTTTAGATGTCACTCTGAATATATTGCAACGCCATTTTCAAACATTAATATTCATGCTGTCAATTCCTAACCATTAATATTCATATTGCCATACATCAAAGTTTTATCCAATGTACCTATGTCACTCGTTATACCATGAATATTTTGTCTAGATAAATCTAAAGGTACAAAGCTAGACCGGAGAAAGAGAAAGCAATTTGATTTTATCTAGATGAATCTTATAATTTCATCACTCAAGAATATAAATCACTCATAGGACTTGAAGGTCAGCAAAGTCTTGTTGGACATTACATTGAACTTGTTGAAGATTAACTCACATCAAATCATAATCAGTTGATTCTGATTTGTCAAGCTGTTATAAAATAGTGGTATAAATAGAGTTATTATCTATTATTGTTATTTCTTTATTTAGGTAATTATTATTTCCTTATTTAGATAGCAGCAATTATAGGAAATCATTTTTATGTTTATTAACAAATTAGGGTACATTTTTAAACCTATTGTATTCTATTTATACCTCACATGTAAAAGTTCCAAATACAATGAAATATACAACATATTTCTACATGGTATCAGAGCACAAGATCTGAACCATTTCTAAACCTTGAGCACCATCCATGGCAGATACTAAAGCAGAAAATTTAGCAAACAGATTGGCTGAAGGACATGCTCTTCCTATCAATGGGTGCGCTCAGTCAAAATCTACCTTCAAGGAAAAGGGAAGGAAGGTTAAATCACAGAAGACTCCAAGTGTCCAAAAAAGGAGGATTCCAACCTCGGAAAATGGCAACTAAAAAATAGTCTAGTAATATCATGGCTGCTAAACACCATGACAAATGAAATTGGAGAAAATTTCATGTATTATGACACTGCCAAAGATATGTGGGATGCCGTAAAGGAAACCTACTCTAATGTCAACAATACATCTGCAATTTTTGAAATCAAGAGCATACTCCATGATTTGCGTCAAGATGACCGCTCAGTCACAGAGTATTTTAATACTCTCAGTCGTCACTGACAGCAACTGGATGTATATGATGAAAATGAATGGAGCTGCACAGAGGATAAAAAGAAGTACAAAGAATTGGTGGAGAAAGATAGAGTCTACAAATTTCTATTAGGTTTGAACACAAAACTTTATGAAGTTCATGGGAGAATCCTTGGAACCAAATCTCTTCAAAAAATTCGAGAAGCTTTCTTGAAAATACGAAGAGAGGAGAGCAAGAGAAAAGTGATGCTTGAAAAATCCAGTGCAACCCCATCTATAGAGGGATCTGCAATGGCAGCAAGGGGAGATCAGTGTTCTTTCCAAAAGAAAACCCGGCCTTGGTGTGACACTGCAAGAAACCAGGTCATACCAAGGACACATGCTGGATCATTCATGGAAAGCCATCAGAGCTAAAATGGACCAAAAACCAGGATAGTTGAGGGAACACAGCTGAGGTAAATTCCCACTCATTACCATTCAACAAGGAGCAAATGGAAGCCTTACAAAAAATGCTTCAACAAACAATTGGTACAACTATTGTCCTTGCATGCTCTAAACATTAGCAAGGGAAAATAAAATTCATGGATTATTGACTCAGGAGCATCTGATCACATGACTGGAGACTTGGTTGTCTTTGATAGCTATTCTCCATGCCAAAATAATTTGACTGTTCGAATTGCTGATGGTACCCTGTCTAAGGTCATGGGTAAAGGTTCTGCCATTATTTCACAAAATATTACTCTTAGTTCACTACTCTATATGCCTAAACTTGATTGCAACCTATTGTCCATCAGTAAACTTACAAAGGATTTGAAGAGCATCACTAAATTCTTCCCTAACCTATGTGAATTTCAAATTTTGGAGTCGGGGAGGACGATTGGCAATGTTAAAGAATGTATTGGACTCTATATCCTTCAGACTGAAACATCTAAACCAGAATCTGAGGCAACCTCTTGCGCTGTAGTTTCTGAATATAGTGAAAATTCTGCAATGTTGTGGCATTATAGACTAGGCCACCCAAATTTTGTGTACTTGAAAGAAATGCTTCCTAAATTATTCAATAAAAATCAGAAGTTGTTTCAATGTGAAATTTGTCAATTGTCCAAACATACACGCAACCCCCACCCACCTCAACCTTTTGTGTTATTCATAGTGATGTATGAGAACCATCGCGGGTCAGGCATGTAAGTGGGTCAAGATGGTTTGTCACCTTTATTGATGATGTAACACCCCATTTTCTACCCACGAGTTATAACAGCAAAATCAGAGTCGTAAAATTTTCTATAAATGGAATATTACATGTTCAACTTTAAACAATTTCCACTTTAAGGAATCATAACAATATGTAACACTTTTCTTAATTCGACAAAACAATGTCATTCACTCCAATAATTCAACTTCATAAAATCTTACGCAGCGGATTCATAAAAAAAATTCTTATCATCTTTAAGCAACATAAATACGACTTAACTTAAAGGGTAAACAACTATAATCCTTCAAACAATTTAAATTTTAGTAACAATTAAAAGATCCACAAAGCAGACACGCGACAATCCCCCCGAGTGCTACGTATCAGAGCGACTGACCACTGACCCGACCAACGGTAACCGGCTACTTCTCAGGATTACCTGCACGTTGTCACATAAGGACAACATTCAACAGAAGGGGTGAGTTACAATAATTATAATCAGTATATGAAAAACAATACAGTAATTAAGAATCGTACACAAACACCACTTCTCAATTAAATTAAATACCCATACAACAAACCAACAAAAATGCAACTCTAATGAGACTCGACTCGTCATGCATGTGGTACCATTCGGAGTAAAACTCCCAACTTAAAATTTGCCGATTTAACGAGGCATCAAGGCTTAAGCCTTCAACTTTCAACTTTTTCCAATCCAGGCCAACGTGGTGTGAGCAAAGCTCCGACTTAATGCATATGAATTTACATGACATACACGACTTTAAAATTCCGACAACATAATAATAATAGCAACACAACAATGTTTTCAACATAATCAACTTATAATCAACTTTGGCTCACCAAGCTTACAACTCAGTATCTTTAACAACTTTTCGTACACGGAATAACTTAACAACTCAGTCATACTTGTATCGACACTTCATAACATAAACCCAATAAAATTACTCATCAAAATTAACTATAATATTACCCGACTCACCCCGACGAACTTCATTAAATTCTGAGCAATTCGATTTTTCACTTTTCCAACAGCGTTAACGCCCTGGGTTAACCCGTTAACGCAAGACAGAATACAATTTTGCAGCTTTTCAACAGCGTTAACCGGTTAACGCCCTGGGTTAACCGGTTAACGCAAGACAGAATGCAATTTTTTTCAGTTTTTCAACAGCGTTAACCCGTTAACGCCCTGGGTTAACCCGTTAACGCAAGACAGAATGAAATTTTTCAGTTTTTCAACAGCGTTAACCCGTTAACGCCCTGGGTTAACCCGTTAACGCAGGACAAAATACACTTCCTGGCAAATTTTAACAGTGTTAACCGGTTAACGCCCTGGGTTAACCGGTTAACGCAAGACAAACAGCAATTTTTCACAATTCATAACAGTGTTAACCGGTTAACACCCCGGGTTAACCGGTTAACGCAAGACAGAAAGCTGTTCCTGCGCTAACACGAAGCAGAATGCAGAATTCTCCGCATTTTCCGCCGTTGGAGGACTTCCGGACCTCCGATTCCAATTCCGTAAGAAGCTACGTTTTCGGAAAATCACTACCCATCCAATTACAGATTCAATTTCAGTTTTAACACAACTTATCCAACACAATTTTTCAGCATTCAACATCCCAATTAGGGTCAAATCAACGGTCCATCACTACCCATTACATGTTAACCCATAATACCCATTAAACGACGATAAACCCCCCTTACCTTATTATTTTGGATCGAAGGTTGCTCTAAGAATCGGATTCCGGAAGTTTTCTTCTCCTTCCCTCTCGTTCGTACAACAGTTCTCAAATTCCTCTTCTGCTAACTTCTCTCCACTACTGTTTCTTTTTTTTTTCTATCACTTCTTTTATTTTCTCTTTATTACATTAACTAAATATCCTAATCTCTAATGGGCCTAATATAACACCTCTCATTTTACTAATTAGCACACAATGATAAGCCCACTTACTCAAATAACACCACAATTATATTATTATTTCTTATAATAATTTCTACGACTTTCGACTAATTTCCGACTAACCACAATAATTACGTAAATATTAAAAATAACAAATAATTATTTTTGGGCGTTACAACTCTCCCCCACTTAGAATATTTTCGTCCTCGAAAAATTTACCTGCTTCAAACAGCTCAGGATAGGAGTCTCGCATCTTGCTCTCCAATTCCCATGTCATGCTTTCGCCCGCAGCTCCCAACCAAACGACTTTAACCAACACAATCTCTTTTCCTCGAAGAGTCTTTGTTTCACGATCTTCAACTCGTACAAGCTTTGTCTCCATTGTTAAATTATCCCGCACTTGCACATCATCCATACTAACCACATGAGACGGATCTGAGACATACTTCCGAAGCTGCGACACATGGAATACATCATGCAAATTCGAAAGATTAGGTGGTAATGCCATCCGATAAGCAACTTTTCCAACTCGTTCTAAGATTTGATACGGACCAATGAAGCGAGGAGTGAGCTTTTTAGACTTCAAAGCCCTCCCAACACCGGTCACAGGCGTGACTCTCAAAAACACATGGTCACCAGCTTGAAATTCTAAATCCTTCTTCCGCTTGTCATGGTAACTCTTCTGCCTACTCTGAGAAGCTTTCATCTTCTCTCGGATAAACTTCACTTTCTCGGTAGTTTCTCGAACTAACTCTGGTCCAAGTACTACACCCTCACCAGATTCGTGCCAACACAACGGAGTTCTACATCTACGACCATACAATGCTTCAAAAGGCGCCATTCCGATACTAGAATGGTAACTATTATTATATGTGAACTCGATCAATGGAAGATAAGTGTCCCACGAACCTCCTTGTTCAAGAACACAAGCTCTCAGTAAATCCTCCAATGACTGAATAGTTCTCTCAGTTTGGCCATCAGTTTGAGGATGATATGCCGAACTCAACCTCAACTTAGAGCCCAACGAATCTTGCAGACTTTTCCAAAATCCCGATGTAAACCTCGGATCTCTGTCCGACACAATACACAGAGGAACACCATGCAACTTTACAATCACTCGGATGTAAATCTCTGCCAACTTCGCAATTGGGTAAGTGATGTTAATAGGTATGAAGTGAGCTGACTTCGTGAGCCTATCAACGATCACCCAAATCGAATCATGCCCTCTTAAAGTAGCAGGCAGCCCCGTTACAAAGTCCATCGAAATGCTATCCCATTTCCATTCTGGAACTTCCAACGGTTGCATCAACCCAGCAGGCTTCTGATGCTCAATCTTCGACTTCTGACAAGTTAAGCACGCATATACAAAACGAGCCACATCTTCTTTCATTCCGGGCCACCAAAATATTTTCTTTAAATCCTGATACATTTTAGTAGCTCCTGGATGAATACTCAAACTGCTTCTATGACCCTCTTCTAGAGTGCTTCTTTTCAAAATCGCGTCATCAGGAATACAAATTCTTTCCCCTAATTTCAACACACCTCTCGCATCAATCTTAAAGTCACTCTTCTCTGATTGACCACAACGATTAAGGATATCTACTAATTTCACATCCAATTTCTGTGCCTCTCGGATACTATCCATAAAATTATTATTAATCTTTAGCATTCCTAGCATTACACTCTGCGGGGTTACTTCGCAAACCAAACTCATATCACGAAATTGCTCAATTAATTCCAACTCCTTAATCATCATTACCGACACATGCAAGGTCTTTCTACTTAAAGCATCGGCCACAACATTTGCTTTTCCTGGATGATAATTCAAACCGAAATCATAATCCTTAAGCAATTCTAACCACCTACGTTGTCTCATGTTCAGCTCTTTCTGATCAAATAGATACTTTAAACTTTTATGATCGCTGAAAACTTCAAATCTGGAACCATAAAGGTAATGCCTCCAGATTTTTAGCACAAACACCACAGCAGCAAGTTCAAGATCATGCGTAGGATAGTTCTTTTCATGAATTCTTAACTGTCGCGACGCATAAGCAATTACTCTATTATTTTGCATGAGCACACCTCCTAAACCCATCAATGAAGCATCACAGTAAATTATAAACGGTTCCCCCGGATTTGGCAAAGTCAAAACCGGCGCCGACGTCAATCTCCTTTTTAATTCATTAAAACTCTCTTCGCACTGAACATCCCACACGAAAGCTTTACCTTTACAAGTTAATTTAGTTAACGAAAATGCTAACTTAGAAAATCCTTCAATAAACCTTCTATAATATCCAGCTAATCCCAAAAAGCTTCTAATCTCGGTAGTCGACTTAGGAGTCTCCCATTGCAATACAGCTTCTACCTTGGAAGGATCTACAACAATGCCTTTTCCTGAAATTACATGGCCGAGAAAACTGACTTCTCTTAACCAAAACTCACACTTGGACAGCTTCGCATACAATTTCTTATCTTTCAAAACATCCAACATTAATCTCAAATGTTCCTTGTGCTCTTCTTCGGACTTAGAGTAGATCAAAATATCATCAATAAATACTACCACAAAATGGTCCAGATAAGTATGGAAAATACGATTCATGTATTCCATAAATACTCCCGGCGCATTAGTCACACCGAAAGGCATCACAGAATACTCATAATGTCCATACCGAGTTCTGAACGCTGTCTTCTGGATGTCTTCATCTTTCACTTTGATCTGATGATAGCCCGATCTCAAATCAATTTTACTGAACACACAGGCACCCACTAATTGATCCATCAAATCATCTATTCTCGGTAGTGGATACTTATTCTTGATCGTTACTTTATTCAATTGTCTATAATCAATACAAAGCCTCATACTACCATCTTTCTTCTTTACTAGCAACACTGGAGCTCCCCACGGTGACACACTTGGTCTTATAAACTTCTTCTCAAGTAAGTCTTCCAATTGCTTCTTTAATTCATACAATTCAGATGCCGACATTCTATACGGTGCCATCGAAACAGGCCTAGTACCAGGTACCAGATCAATAGTAAATTTAACTTCCCTCTCTGGCGGCACACTAGGAATTTCATCAGGAAAAACTTCAGGGAATTCTTTCACCACTAACAGTTCCTCAATCTTAGCTTTACTCTCAACCGACAACGTCGCCATCAAAGAAAACATCTGAGCTCCCTCTTTCATCAATTTTCGCAATTCTCTGAAAGGTAATAAGTCAACTCCTTCCTCTTCAGGAGTGGAAAACCTCACCGACTTATGATGACAATTTATATGAACATAATTATACTCTAACCAGTTCATACCAAGAATTACATCCATCCCATCCAACGGCAAACATACTAAATCAACATAGAAATCTTTATCGAAGATCGACAAAGGACATTTTAAACATACCAAAGAAGTAGTTATTGATCCCTTAGCTGGGGTCTCAACAATCAATTCACCATCCAAAGCGGACAATTTTAAACCCAGTCTTCGAGCACAGTTAGCAGAAATAAAACAGTGTGTAGCACCGGTATCAATAATAGTAATTAAAGGAGTACCATTTATGAAACATGTACCTCGGATAAGTCTGTCCTCACTGGAGGTTTGAGTTCCGGTCAATGCGAACACCTTTCCAATTTGAGATTTCTTTGGCTTCTGACACTGACTTCCAATATGCCCTTCTTCGCCACAATTAAAACAAATCATTTCCTTGTGCTTGCAATCAGCTATTGCATGGCCAGTCTTACCACAGCGAAAACACCTCTTTATTTCAGCAGTGCATACATTACTCTTATGACCAGCCTGACCACATTTGAAGCAAACTATACCAGCAGGAGCGCCTCCCCTACTAGTCCTCTGAGCCGGAGCAGCTCCTTGTTTCCCTTTTCCCACTGGAGCATCATACGGCTTGCCACGGTTTTGATGTTGCTTGCCCCTGCGGTCACTGACAATCTTGTAATGAGCATTATTGTCTTCTTCAAATATCCCGCAGCTATCAACCAATTCAGTAAAAATGCGTATCTTCTGATACCCAACAGCCTTCTTAATTTCAGAGCGCAGTCCGTTTTCAAACTTGATGCACTTTGAAAATTCAGCACCAGCACCAGTGTAATGAGGATAAAATTTGGACAACTCCACAAATTTTGCAGCATAGTCAGTGACAGACATGTTTCCTTGCTTCAGCTCAAGGAACTCAATTTCTTTCTTACCACGGACATCTTCCGGATAATACTTTCTCATGAATTCCCTACGGAATACATCCCAAGTAATGACTTCACCTGCCACGGTCAACCTCTCGTGAGTCTCTAGCCACCAGTCATCAGCTTCGACTGCTAGCATGTGAGAACCATACCGAACCTTCTGAGCTGGAGTGAAATCCATAACACGGAAGATTCTCTCGATCTCTTCAACCATCCCAAGGCCGCATCTGGATCACGCTTCCCTTTAAACACCGGCGGATTCTCCCTTTGAAAAGTCGCCAAGCTACGTGATCCAGCATCTCCACCAGCATTTGGCAAGTTCTGCACAGCTTGTGCCATCGCTTGCATTGCGGCAGCCATTGCAGCGTCATTCCTTCCAGCCATTTCAACTTATCACTACAACACAACTTAAAAGTTAGATTAGTAACAATACCCAATTGTTAGACAGTAACGACACGACAACTGGCCGGACAGACCGACCTGCTCTGATACCACTAATGTAACACCCCATTTTCTACCCACGAGTTATAACAGCAAAATCAGAGTCGTAAAATTTTCTATAAATGGAATATTACATGTTCAACTTTAAACAATTTCCACTTTAAGGAATCATAACAATATGTAACACTTTTCTTAATTCGACAAAACAATGTCATTCACTCCAATAATTCAACTTCATAAAATCTTACGCAGCGGATTCATAAAAAAATTCTTATCATCTTTAAGCAACATAAATACGACTTAACTTAAAGGGTAAACAACTATAATCCTTCAAACAATTTAAATTTTAGTAACAATTAAAAGATCCACAAAGCAGACACGCGACAATCCCCCCAAGTGCTACGTATCAGAGCGACTGACCACTGACCCGACCAACGGTAACCAGCTACTTCTCAGGATTACCTGCACGTTGTCATATAAGGACAACATTCAACAGAAGGGGTGAGTTACAATAATTATAATCAGTATATGAAAAACAATACAGTAATTAAGAATCGTACACAAACACCACTTCTCAATTAAATTAAATACCCATACAACAAACCAACAAAAATGCAACTCTAATGAGACTCGACTCGTCATGCATGTGGTACCATTCGGAGTAAAACTCCCAACTTAAAATTTGCCGATTTAACGAGGCATCAAGGCTTAAGCCTTCAACTTTCAACTTTTGCCAATCCAGGCCAACGTGGTGTGAGCAAAGCTCCGACTTAATGCATATGAATTTACATGACATACACGACTTTAAAATTCCGACAACATAATAATAATAGCAACACAACAATGTTTTCAACATAATCAACTTATAATCAACTTTGGCTCACCAAGCTTACAACTCAGTATCTTTAACAACTTTCCGTACACGGAATAACTTAACAACTCAGTCATACTTGTATCGACACTTCATAACATAAACCCAATAAAATTACTCATCAAAATTAACTATAATATTACCCGACTCACCCCGACGAACTTCATTAAATTCTGAGCAATTCGATTTTTCACTTTTCCAACAGCGTTAACCCGTTAACGCCCTGGGTTAACCCGTTAACGCAAGACAGAATACAATTTTGCAGCTTTTCAACAGCGTTAACCGGTTAACGCCCTGGGTTAACCGGTTAACGCAAGACAGAATGCAATTTTTTTTTTCAGTTTTTCAACAGCGTTAACCCGTTAACGCCCTGGGTTAACCCGTTAACGCAAGACAGAATGAAATTTTTCAGTTTTTCAACAGCGTTAACCCGTTAACGCCCTGGGTTAACCCGTTAACGCAGGACAGAATACACTTCCTGGCAAATTTTAACAGTGTTAACCGGTTAACGCCCTGGGTTAACCGGTTAACGCAAGACAAACAGCAATTTTTCACAATTCATAACAGTGTTAACCGGTTAACACCCCGGGTTAACCGGTTAACGCAAGACAGAAAGCTGTTCCTGCGCTAACACGAAGCAGAATGCAGAATTCTCCGCATTTTCCGCCGTTGGAGGACTTCCGGACCTCCGATTCCAATTCCGTAAGAAGCTACGTTTTCGGAAAATCACTACCCATCCAATTACAGATTCAATTTCAGTTTTAACACAACTTATCCAACACAATTTTTCAGCATTCAACATCCCAATTAGGGTCAAATCAACGGTCCATCACTACCCATTACATGTTAACCCATAATACCCATTAAACGACGATAAACCCCCCTTACCTTATTATTTTGGATCGAAGGTTGCTCTAAGAATCGGATTCCGGAAGTTTTCTTCTCCTTCCCTCTCGTTCGTACAACAGTTCTCAAATTCCTCTTCTGCTAACTTCTCTCCACTACTGTTTCTTTTTTTTTTCTATCACTTCTTTTATTTTCTCTTTATTACATTAACTAAATATCCTAATCTCTAATGGGCCTAATATAACACCTCTCATTTTACTAATTAGCACACAATGATAAGCCCACTTACTCAAATAACACCACAATTATATTATTATTTCTTATAATAATTTCTACGACTTTCGACTAATTTCCGACTAACCACAATAATTACGTAAATATTAAAAATAACAAATAATTATTTTTGGGCGTTACAGATGACCACACACAGATCACTTGGGTCTACCTTATGAAAGACAAATCGGAAGTTGGTAGGATATTTGAATGTGTCCATACCATGGTGCAAACACAATTTCAAAGCAAAATTAGAGTGCTTAGGAGTGATAATGGTCGTGAGTACTATAATTTTGCACTAAGCTCATACTTTCAGCAACATGGAATAATACACCAAACCTCATGTGTGGATATACCTCAACAGAACGGGGTTGCCGAGAGAAAGAATAGACACCTCCTAAAAGTAACCCGATCTCTCATACTAGCTACAAATGTACCTAATCAGTTTTTGGGAGAAGCTGTCTTCACCGCAACCTATCTTATAAACAGAATGTCTTCCCGGATCCTTAACTTTCATACGCCCTACTCCGCTCTCCAAACCTTATACCCAATCAATCGTATCCTTACATATATTCCTTTGAAAATATTTGGATGTCCGACCTTTGTCCATAATCTTGATCCCCAACGCAGTAAACTTGACCCAAAATCCATTAAATGCACATTCCTCGGCTACTGTCCTCACCAAAAGGGATAGAAATGTTATTCACCTCAAAACAAAAAATTCTTCCACACCATGGATGTAACCTTTTTTTAGAATCAACCATATTACCCCAAAGTTTGCATTTAGGGGGAGAATACATATCCAATTGAAGTGATAGAATCCTAACTTTTGGAACTTGAGCTAACTAAACCCAAACTCACTGTAGAGGCATCAGAACCTACACCTGAACCAACTGAAAATGCAACAGAAAATGCAGAACCTACTCGTGGACCAGAAGAGATTACGTCAGAAAATGCAGAAGATATTGCAGTAGAAAATACAGAGGATATTACACTAGAAACTACAACCCCTACAACAGAAATTGCACCAAGAAACAACGTGAAAGTGTACTCCAAGAAGAGCAAGAAGGGAATAGAGTCCTGCATAACTCCAAGGCAAAACCAAGAAACCTCCAAGACTCTAGGAAATGGTGTTCTCTCAAGTAATACTGCTCCAAACTCTGTGAATGTTGATGATATTGATATTCCTATTGCATTGAGAAAAAATGTAAGATCATGTATTAAACATCTCATTGAAAGATTTGTATCTTATGAAAAATTGTCCCAGAGTTACAAAACTTTTGTAACAACTCTTGACAATTCACACATTCCAAGCAACATCCATGAGGCATTACAAAATTATGAATGGGCAGCAGTCGTAACTGAAGAGGTTCAGGCCTTAATAAAGAATGGCACTTGGGAGATCACAAGCCTACCTGCAGGGAAGAAGCCGGTAGGATGCAAATGGATATTTTCCATGAAGTATAATGCATACGGGAGTATAAATCGATACAAAGCTCGACTTGTAGCAAAGGGATTCACTCAATCATATGGAGTAGACTATGAAGAGAATTTTGCATCGATGGACAAACTAAACTCAGTTAAAGTTATTCTCTCTTTGGCTACAAATTTAGATTGGCCACTTCATCATCTAGACATCAAGAATGCCTTCTTAAGTGGTGACCTAGAAGAGAAAGTTTATATGCAGATTCCTCCTGGACTTGAATCATCCAGCACCGCAAATATGGTGTGCAGGCTCCGAAAATCCCTTTATGGCCTCAAGCAGTCTCCAAGGGCGTGGTTTGATAGATTGACTCGAGTTGTCAAGAAAGACGGGTTCAACCAATGCCAATTAGATCACACTATGTTTGTTTAACATTCCATGGAAGGAAAGGTAGATTTGCTCATTGTTTATGTTGATGACATCGTTATTACATGAAATGATTATGATCAAATTGATCATTTAAAGGGACTCTTGACAAAGGAATTTGAAGTTAAGGACTTGGGATAACTTAAGTAGTTTTTAGGAATGGAAGTTGCACGAACAAAGAATGACATCTATGTATCACAAAGGAAATACATCCTTGACTTACTTCAAGAAACTGGAATGCTTGGGTGCAAGGCAGCTAATACACCAAGAGAACAAATAAAAGGAAGAGAAGATGAAAATCCACCACCTGACAAAGATAGATATCAAAGTCTAGTTGGGAAACTAATCTACCTATCTCACACTAGGCCCGACATTGGGTTTGTGGTAAGCTTGGCTAGTCGCTACATGTCAACCGTGGTAGTCAAAATCGCGATCCTACTCGTAGGATCGTACGATTTTGCGATCTTGTAACCCCTCACCGTGTCGGAGAATGACCAAAATCGCTTTTTGGTAGACACGGCCGGAATCGATGCTATAACACGTAATAACGGTGGAATCGTCGTTTTTGGGAAGAGGCGCCGTTTTTGTTCAAAGCCCCCAGGAATTCGAGTCCGCGGGTTGGGTTCGCGACCCGGTTTAGAAAAAACCTAAAAACATGTTTTTTTTCTGACTGAAATTTGAAAAGTTTCTTTTCTCTTTCTCATTTAAACCGTTTCTGCCTAATAAAAAGGAGTAATCAATACACACTCATCCAATAATCAATTATTTATACAAATTCCCAATATACATCCATACATCCATGATTAGTGTAATTTCCAAAAAAAAAATACAGTTATTTATTCCACTTTCTCAGGTTAAACATCTCTCTCATGTTAAATACAACATTTATCTCATATTCATTATTCACCTAAAAACAACATTTTTTTCTTTATTTTTTTCTCACATTAAAAACAATGAATATTATCACTCTTAAATTTCAGTTTTTAAAAGTAATTTTAGTGAAAGTTGAAGTTTTTTTCATACTAAATTATGTTGATTCATATGCATCCTATTAATATATACGCAATATATATGAATTTCTAAATTTGGTAGGATCTTACGATCCGTGTTACGATCCCCCGATTCACCATCTTATTACCCCTACCCGATTTTGCATAGGATCTCGAGTCTGACTACCTTGATGTCAACTCCAACTGAGTCTAACATGAAAATGGCGAATAGAATCCTCCAATACCTCAAAGGCACACCAGGCCGAGGTCTCCACTTCAAGAAGAATTCAAACAGGGACATTGAAGTTTATATAAACTCAGATTGGGCATGGTGCTCCACAGATAGAAAATCGACTATAGACTATCGTTCATTTGTGTGGGGGAACCTAGTAACTTGGAGAAGCAAGAAACAATCTGTAGTGACGAGGAGTAGTGCGGAAGCATAATTTAGAGCTATGGACCTAGGTATTTGTGAAGGAATGTGGCTTAAGAGCATGAAATTAAAATTCATGTGAACCCTACTCTGAAGTTACTATGTGATAACAAAGCTGCTATAAGTATTACAAAGAACTCAGTCCAACGTGATAGAACCAAACATGTGAAAATTGATCGACACTTCATTAAAGAAAAAATTGATCATAAGATTATTAGTATTGATCATGTCCCATCATGCAAGCAAATTGCAGATATCTTTACCAAGGCTCTTTCAAGGAATACTTATGAAAATATCAAATCCAATTTGGGTATGATAGACATCTACCACCCAGATTGAGGGGGAGTGTTGAAGATTATCACACATCAAATTATAATCAATTGATTCTGATTTGTCAAGCTGTTACAAAATAATGGTGTAAATAGAATTATTATATATTATTGTTATTTCTCTATTTAGATAATTAATATTTCCTTAATTAGATAGCAACAATTATAAAAAATTATTTCTCTGTTTATTAACAAATTAGGGTAAAGTTTGTATTCTATTTAATCGTCACATGTAAGAGTTCAAAATACAATGAAATATATAACATATTTCTACAGAACCCAACAATAAAAGATTTTGGTATGGCTATAGTGTATGGTGGAGATATGATCTCGAAACGTGTTTATAAGTGGAACTAGTCTTACTCAGATATTCATTTTACAATACCACAAAGGCACTAAACATACCTATTACTAAAGAACCTCTAGAAATGTCGGCAAACTCAATTCTGATGGAAAAGTATGAACAAAAATTACACATTTCATTAACGTAGCTTTTAACGAGCACTGATGGTAGTTTCTGTTAATTCATTTATTGAAGAACCTCCTCCTGATGTTGAAGACTCTTGCAAGACTTGGTTTCCAATTAATAAAAATGCAGGTTTTTGAGGTGGGGAGAGAGGTGTTTCATTGGCTAGCATCAAAACAACTTCTAGCATTGGTGGTCTATTCATGGCATTTTCTTGCACACACAAGAGTCCAATTTGAATGCATTTCAGAACTATATCAGGAGGATAAGACTGGTTTAGTGTTGGATCAACTATATCCAAGGCTTTTCCTTCCGTCCATAGTGTCCACACCTACAAATGCATAATACAGTCTTTAAATAAATACATCATATATCATTAAATTGTTTGTTAATTTTAAGGTTAGTAATTTTATTTATATAACTTACATGTCCAATTAAATTTGGGGAGGTTCTTCCTATTTCACAATGAGTGTTTCTTTGGCCAGCAATGATTTCTAGTAGCAAGACCCCGTAACTGAAGACATCAGATTTTGTTGAATATCGTCCTTCCATTGCATATTCTGGTGCCATATATCCACTATAGTTATACAAAATAGTTAGAGCATCATGTAAATTACAAATCCATCTCTATGATACTAATGATTATAAGGGTACGACACATACTATGTTCCGACCACTCTTTTTGTTCTTGCTTGGATTTCATCTTCTCCAAATATTCTAGCCATACCAAAATCTGAGATTTTGGGATTCATTGCAGCATCAAGGAGAACATTGCCGGCTTTTAGATCTCTATGAATTATTTTCAGCCTTGAATCTTGATGAAGATATAAAACACCTCGAGCAATCCCACAAATAAGTTCAAAACGCTTACCCCAACCCAATGATGACCTTTGGTTTTGATCTGTGTTGAACAAATGAAATTTCCATAAGTTGAACATATTGAGAAATGTTAATTGCATATTGAGCTTAAATTCATAGGAGTTTGTCAAAGTATGCAATGGAAAAGGAAGATAATTTTTTATTATTTGCATTTTGTATGCACTATTTCCAAGTAACTAAGAAAATATAGAATATTGGAAACTAACTGGGAGTTAGCTAGATCTATTGAACGGTCATCTTGTACCTGACAAGGATTATAGGAGCATATGTAAACTTCTTATCTTTATTTTAGAACATGCATACAAGGTTATAAAATGTTCAAAGGCCAATGGCCGTTAGTGTTAGTAAAAGGCTTCGACTTTGATGATATATCCAGCTAATTGTTGTAGGCCTCTATTCTTGGTAGATGTTTTTAAAGAGAATAGGAATAGGTTTAACTTGTAACATGCCTCATAAACTGCATTCTTACTTTAAAAAATTGATCTGATGTTTCCTGTTTACAATCATGCAAAGTTTCAGTTTGTTACACTGAGTATCTATAGGCTAGATATAAACAATTTATCAGAGTATTGGAGAGAGCTTCGGGAAACAATTTATAATATGTTGGAGAGACAATGAGACTATGCTTGGGGAAAATAGCCCATTACCTCATTTATATTAGCAGCAGTCTTGCACATAATGGACTATTTTCCTCCAATTCAGTCACTATGCTTTATGACACAATGAGTGAGTTAGAGAAAGGCATACCAAATATAAAGAAATCTAGACTTTTGTTCGGTAGGTATTCGTAAACTAGCATTCTTTCTTTTTTCTCAAAGCAACAACCAAGCAACTTCACTAAATTCCTGTGTTGAAGTTTTACTAGAAGTGTCACTTCATTTTTAAACTCTCTTTTGCCTTGACCTGAATCTTTTGACAATCTTTTTACTGCTATCTCTTGTCCATTGACTAAGCAACCCTGAAATGAATGTAAAGAGGTGAAGGATGTTGTCACTTATTGCATGATTAGCTCAGTGTTGAGTTTCAGTTACCTTGTAGACAGAACCAAATCCACCTTGCCCTAGCTTATTCTCATTACTAAAATTTCTTGTAGCCGCTGTTATCGTTCTAAAGCTGAAAAAGGGTAGATTTGGATGTGTGTTGCTTTGAGCACCGTTCTCTTCTCCGGAGGAATCTTGGTTTAATTGTTGCATCATTTTATCTGCAAGTTACAAATAGCATGAGGTAAGATTTCAACCAACTTACAAACTTTGAAGTGTATATTTATTCTTGGCTCTCAAAACAATCTTACATTATACATCTATCTAGTTGAAACCTAAGAAACTAGTAGGACACTGTCTGTAAGTCTCAGTTTGCAAACTTCAATGAAATAGAAAGACCAAATATACCATCCTTAAAAATAGATTACATACCTTTTCTTCTTTTATTCCACATGCAATACATATAGGAAAAGAGGAGGACAATGGCAACTGTAGAAGCTACCAGAATTGCAGCCATCCTCTTTTTATCAAAGACTCCTTTGCTTTTTTTGTAGTAATTAGCTGATAAGAAAGAAATAAGTCCAAAAAAGTTCAAACTGCAGCTAAGGGGTGTCAAGTTTAGAAAGAAAACCACAGTAGGAGGGAATATCTTACCTAGTTCAACTTTATCGACGCGTAAAAACAAATCTTGGCCTTGATCACTAAGTTTTTGAATGTCCATTAAATCCCCATACCATGCCAAACAACCACTTCCACCATTCCTCACATCAGCAGGTGCATAGGCAGCACAAGAGCAGTTTCTCAAGCATTCTTTCTCACATTCTTCCAAACTTAAACCACCTTTAACAACTGCCACAGATGTATCGGGAACTTTTAAGCTTACAACTTTCACAAACCCTTCTCCATTCCTACAAACAGATGCATTTTTATTCCTAACACACCCTCCTGACCCATCTCTACTCTCATACCAATCACGTGGAAATTTTGGTTCAAAACCAAGTAAACAAGTACACTTAAAGTCGTCAAAGTTCAAAGGGTCACAATTACTGTTTGATCCACATGTTCCATAGTTATCACATTGGTCTGTTGGTACAGACCAGTACCGGCTCCATTGACTCTTTTGACTGTCCCACGTGAATGCTTGAAAGAAACCAGATTGCTGAATCACTATCCTAGTAATGACAGACTTATCAAACATGTTAAATGAGAGTGCTGAATAGTTGTCATCTTCAACATAAGAAACGTTAAAAGTCACCATATCTCGTTTCATATTAGGTACACCTGCAAATAGTTCTCCATTCCATGGTCCACCACGCCACCAAGGAAGGTTCCGGTTGTACATAAACACCTGAGGTTTGCCAATGGTGCTGAATTGAAAAGTAAACGCACCTTTTCCAGGGTCCTCATCTGTCTTCCATGATTGAAGGAACCAGCTTTGATTAGTTTTTCTATCAAAACCAACCTTTAGATATGGAAGCATGGTGTCTGTTGGATGATCAAAGCTTTCCCAGATGACAGTTTTGGTGTTGTTTAACATCAGAACAAAGTTTGCTATATCCGATAGTTGAGCTACAACGTTGGTGCTATTTCTCTGTGAATGTGGTAATGAAACATCGGTAGCCCAAATGGGAATGGTGCTGAGGTTGTGGTGGAGTACTAGATTTCCAGTCGGGTCGATTGATAGAATTCCAGAAGTGTCATTGATTGGAGTATCTCTATTTGCAACCCAAACAACAGTTTGGATTGGCAAATTGTAGTACCAAATTCCAACATAGCGAGAGGTGGACTTTCCGGGAGTGAAGAATCCAAGAGCAAAGGTTTTAGATTCAGAAACAAGAAGCTCACCATCTCTTATAGGTTTGTCAGTAGATATGGTATCAGAAGAACAAGAGGAAAAAGAGAAGTTAAGAAGGAGAAGAATCAAAGAGTTTATAAGCAACCAAAACTTGTGTTTATGATTTTGGGCTGTAACAAGATAGAGAAGAATTTTGGCAGAGTCCATTGAGTTCCTCTTTCATACACACCTTGCATTTTATCAGATGAAAATATAAATACTCAAACTGACCCAAAGTTTACTCTTCAACAAATCATAGTCACTTCAACACTTGATTTTGGAGTCATCAACTCTTTACTGTGTCACTATTATGTATTGTCTTTGGATGGCTGCTTCTTATATTTCAACACCATGGAACAATGAAACACTGACACCTAATGAAAGTGCCAAAATAAAATCAATAAACATATGATACTCCTAGCTATGAAGTATAGTATATTCAAATGAATACAGAATAAATTATTTTCATACATGCACCTTGTTAGGAATAAATGTAAAAGAATTTGACTTTAGAGACACAAGAGAGACCCACACGTAATTAGGCTTAGACGGTTAAACTTTCTTGGTTATAAACAATACAAGGTGTTTAAAAATAATAATCAAATAGTCATTCATATGTTTGATACAAATATAAAGATAAAATTGACAATTTGATACATACAAAAATTTCATATTAATCAACCTTATAGACTTGTAATGAAACATAAACTTTTTCATTTCAATCTTACCTTAAAAAATTGAAAACCAAGTAAATTTCTTTTCTATGTAAGCTAATATGATGGCCAATCCTATGAACTAAAAAACAAATCACAAGTATATATAATCACAATTTCATTGATCCTGCCTTCCACTATCTGCCATCTACCATTGTGACAGTAACATGGTTCACAGAGCAAGATTCATCTTGTTTACTTGATGAAGAATCAGTTTCAATAGGATTGCTTCCTAGGCAAAATCCAGGGTTCTTGGGTTGTGCTATTGTTGCTGTTTCACTACTCAACATCAAAACCACTGAAGACATTGTTGGTCTATCTTCTGCTCTCTCTTGTACGCATAATAATCCAACTTGTATGCATCTAAGAACCTCAGATGATAAATATGAATTATCAATAATGGACGAATCAATTAGTTCCAAAGCATTTCCTTCTTTCCACAGCTTCCAACTCTACAAAAAACAAATCAATTTATCATTAGCAACAAGAGATGATACTATTAAGTTAGTAAAATAGTGAATAACAGGTAAGAAAGTAGCTTTTCTGCGTACATGACCAAGAAGATTCAATTCTTTGCTTGCAGAATAGAAACCTCGGTTCTTTTTTCCACTTATGATCTCCATCACAAGTACGCCAAAACTGAAAACATCTGATTTCACTGAGAAGATTCCGTCCATAGCATATTCAGGAGACATATAACCACTGCACATAACAAAATTGTTTATAAATAGTAAGATAATTAGATCATTATTAAGTTAGGTTCTTTTAGAGTGGTAGTGGATTACTTAGGTACTCACTATGTTCCAACGACTCTAACTGTATTTGCCTCTGTCTGATTCGTGCCAAAAATTCTAGCCATCCCGAAGTCTGATATTTTTGGGTTCATCTCTCGATCAAGTAGAATGTTGCTTGCCTTAAGATCTCTATGGATAATTCTAAATCTCGAATCTTGGTGAAGATAAAGAAGTCCTCTAGCTATTCCGCATATAATGTTGAAGCGCGTTTGCCAGTCTAGTGTGGATCTTTTAGCTTTGTCTGGATATCAAACATTTGTATACACATCAAAAAGTCAAGCATATGAAAACAAACATGAATATATAAATGCTTAAATTAAATAAAATAAACTCACCAAATAAAATGGCATCAAGGCTTCTATTTTCCATGTACTCATACACTAACATCTTCTCATCCATCTGAAAGCTGCAACCTAGTAGCCGAACAAGATTTCGATGTTGAAGCTTGACAATCAACTTGACCTCATTCTTAAACTCTTCAACTCCTTGGCCCGAGTTTTTCGATAATCTCTTCACAGCAATTTCCTGACCTTCCATCAACCTACCCTGATGTAACCATAGTTATTCATGTTATATTCAATGGACGATATGCGAATATTAATTGTTATCGTTTCATGGCGACAGTTGCAAAAGAAAACTTACTTTGTAAACAATACCAAAGCCTCCTTGACCGAGTTTATTCTCTTGAGAGAAATTATTTGTAGCCATTGTTATGGTATTAAAATCAAAAAATGGCAATTCTAGTTCATCCATGTTAGTTTCATTTGATTGTTCTCGATTACTTGTAAACACTCCATCAGTCATAAGCAAATCTTGACTTCTTTCCAATGGACCTGCATTTCAGAAAAATAAGCAAAACATTTCATCATTTACATGCAGTCCATGCATGTACAATTCTACATTCATATATGTGATAGATTACTTTACCTCTTTTTTCTCTCATCTCTTTCAAATTCAATAGACACTTTAATTTTTTCTTCCTCCACAAGAAACATATTCCTAACACCAGAAATATAATCGCTGCACCTCCAACCATAATGCCTATAGCTTTAGCTCTCTTGTGATCAGAACTTTCTCTTAGCACATCATCATCTGAGAGAAATAATTTGTGTAGTTGAGAATAATATCCACTTTCCATTTTATTTAGTTTTTTTTTATAGAAAGAAACAATGATTCTAGCATTAAGATATCTAAGTACAAATTAATTGATGTTAAACATATACATGTGAATCTTGCAATGAAAAAGTGTTATTGTCATTTTGATCAAATACAACGCAACAAAGGGTATCACTATCATGCACCAAAGTAGCAATATGATTTTGCACAATAATTTCGAGGAGGCAACACTCACTTTTCCTTTTATGTACTTGTAAAACCAGACCAACTTTTATATTTTAATGATGTTTTTTCTTATTAGAAATAAATAATCTGTCACAAAAAGGCTAAGTAGAAAAAGAGGAGAAACATTTTGTTTGTTTATGCAATTTAATGGCTTCTTTACCGTTGAAGAAGACATATAACTTTAACAAAGTAGATAAAAAATCCCCCTTTGTGTCCCCCACCATAGAAGGTGGAGGGCTCCATTTTTATTACTAGATCCCTCTCCTTAGATATTTTGTCAAATATTGGATCATACTTGTTTACGATGTGTGACTTGAACAAAATTGTGATCATGCATTTACTCGTTAGTTCGGCTCAGTTGATAGTTGCAGAGACATCTAATTGTACAGGTGAGGTCCGAATCAGCGACATACTTAGTTTAGATAACTATAAATGGGAAGTGATTGTGTACAAAAGAAATACAAAATCTTTCTTCATAGAAACATGAAACACAGAGAAGATAAACATGAAAAACATCACTATATTCTGCATTGATTGCGCGGTGGCACTGTGGGGTGTAAAAAGTAAATGTAGAGTCTCATAAGTCAAAATTGTTGGCCCACACCCCACCAATTCGTGAGAAGACAATTTAAAATTTGAAGGCTGATAACACCGTCCTTATGACAGCTAGAGTCTTATAATGGACCCACAAAACATTATTAAAAGTCCTTTAAATCTTGTATTTATTTGATTCTGTTAACTGACCTAACTAATCAAGACAAGCAGTTTGCACACATGTTTTTTTTTCCGACAACAACAGCTAGATATAGTATGTCTTAGTTTTAATCCTTTGATTTTTATGAAACATAACTTTTCGGAATTTGGTTTTTTCTTTTTTAAATTCATTATTAAAAAATTCCTCAGTGTCACATAAGAGTCAAAGCGGTCAATAATAATTCAACATAAATTTGGCAGTTTAATGTGATATATTTGTTGTACAAATAAAAGTCTGATAAATTTGGAGAGAAAAAAATGTAGAAAAATGAAAGAGTTTGGAAGTGAAAAGATTAGGAACTAGGAAGCAATGGGACCCAAAAGTATTGAAGAGCATGTGGATCATTCAATTCCCATTAAGATAGTTTGCTACATAGGATTACATTAGCACCCAAAATTATAGATTCTAAAGAGAAGAAATCACATAATCAAGCACATATTTTTCCTATTAAAATAGCTAGTTAGTTTTGCTACATGACAAACGAGTAATGCCTATTCCAAGTAACAGCACTTTGGCATCTTAAACGACCTGGAATATTCTTTCTACACTCTAAAGTTCCAAAAAAAAATTAGTGAACTGAAGTTCTTAAGATTCCACACTCAAATGACATTTCTTCAAGGGTCATGTTAAAATTTTCCAATCATTTATATAAAACAAAAAACACTGTTTTTTATCAAATTCAATCATCCAAATGCATATATATCCTATTATGAACCAGAAAATCAAACAAAAATAACAATTGATCTATAAACAAATTGGAGAAGAAACAAACATACCTACATCAGAAGCTGCTAATCTGACATACAGATCTTGTCCACCAGCAGGATAAACTCTAATATCAACCAATTCATCAAACCACATAACACAACCACTTCCACCATTCACAACCTCAACATTCCCGTAACCAATACAAGAACAATTCCTCTTACACAATTCACCACACTCCAAAATCCCCATACTCCTATTCACAAAAACTCTACTCGTCTCAGGTAACTTCACATTCACCATATGCAAAAACCTATCACTCTCACAATCCAGTTCATTGTTCCTCAAACACCCATCAGATCCATCTCTCAAATTCCACGCTGGACGATTCTTTGGTCTAAACCCTTTTATACAACTGCAAACAGGTGAACCGTTTGTGTCACATACACCAAATGGACCACACTCTTTGTAATTATCACATTGGTCTTTTGGTGCATACCAGAATTTACTCCAAATGTTTCTGCTATTTATGAATGTCAGTCTTTGAAGTTCACCCGATGGAGTCACGCCGAGTCTTGAAAATAAAGATTGTTTCCCGATTGTGAATGTGTAGTAAACTTCGTGTTCGTTCTCGACGAAACTGAACTGAATCGAATCGGTAACCGGTTGCATCTCTGGTACACCAGAGAATCGTTTACCATTCCATGGTCCACTTCTATAGATTCTTCTGTTTCTGTTCCAGAGAAAAATCTCTGGGATACCTTGATAATCCATCTTGAAAGATATGTCTCCATTGGAAGGGTCTTGTTCTGCTACCTTCCATGAATTTATGTATGTCTCCATGTTTGTGTCGAAATTCCAACCGAGTTTCATGCCAGGTAACAAAGTGTCGGTTGGAAAATCGAAACTTTGCCATAGAATTTTTGTTGGGTCGTTTTCATTTATTGATTCTGTTACAGTTACAACCAAATTCCCAGAATCCAAAAGCTGGAGAATTGGGTTTTTGCTATTAAAGGTGGAATTTTTATTGATTTGAATACTGGCCCAAATGGTTTTATTGGATTGATCTATGATAACGAGGCTTCCTGTGTCGGTTAATTGGAGAAAAGAATCGGGATTCTGAATTGGGGTGTTTCTGTTTGCCACCCAAATCACAGTTCTGTCATTATCTATGGTGTAACGTATTCCCAAGTACCAAGAAAAATTAGTGTATGAAAAGAAACTGAGTTGGAAAATTCCGTTTGGGGACAAGAGGGTTTGGTTGGTTCTGAGGATTTGGGTTGTTGTTAAGGTATCGGAAGAAACAGAGATTGAAGGTGTGGGGAAGAAAATGATTAAAGTGAAGAAAGAAAAAAGAAAGAGTTTGCGGAGGGTGGTGAGAGTGAACATGTTTGGTTTTTTTGAAAAAGGGAAAATAATAGAAAGAAGGTTTGTTAGTGGGAAGTACTAGTTATATGGACTAGAAAATTTGGTCACTTTGTTTTTGATGACTATTGATGTTTGGTCATGATCATTTTTTTTACCATTTTGAATAAGGGTTTACTATTTTTGACTAATTTCTTTAAAGTACTAAGGAAAAGGAAAAGGAAAAGGAAAAGGAAAAAATTATTATTACTAATGGCCTTTTTATTAACTTGGGATTTGAATGACATGAATGGAATTAAACACATATAGTCATAATTATGATAATGGTATTTTTTTAGGAAAGTAATGCTATTTAAGTTTTACTAAAAAGAAGATAAATATTCTTGGAAGACAAATGGTAAGAGTTAGATATATAAATTTTTTGTGTAATGTTTTAATTAAAAGTCGATAAATACTATCTCCATTTTTAATTATAGGTCATTTTATAATATTTTGTAATACCAATATTAAATGTAATACCAATATTATAGGTCATTTTTTATTAAATGTTTTATGATAAGAAAAATATTTTGTAACATAATATAAATTGTTTTATAATACCAATGAATCATTAATGTTATTTTTCTTATTATACTTTTAAATATTTATTATTCTCTCTCCTTTCAATTATGCCCATTTGTCTTTCCAATACCATTAATAAAAAATAATTTTGTAAAATCCTTCATAATTTATCTTTTCTATACCATAAATATTACATTTTTTAACACGTCTGAAAAGTCAAAAACTTATAATAAAAAATGGAAATGGAGGGAGTAATTTTTTTTCAGCATAAACTTTTAGATTTTTCAATATTTGTCATTACCCTAATACTGATGAGCACTTTAGAATAAATTCATTTTAATATTTGTAAATATTTAGGAGGAAGTTGTTTTGATTTTTCAAATATATTAATATCATGTTTGGTTGTGGATTTTTTTTAAAATAACCATATTTTTTAAATTAATTTCTTAAATAATCTTTTTTTAAGATTATTGGAATAACCATCATTTCAAATAGATGCATCAGATCAATTGGCGTATCCATTTAACATGAAGAGGAGACATCAACACCATTGGCACATGTTTTCAAAGTATTGCATGGACGCGCCAAAGTTGTTGGCGCATGCATGTGTCATGCGCCCATGCTCCTGGCGCATGCATGTGCTTCTAATTTTTGCTTGTGGCGCCTAGTCCTTTGGCGCATGCATTTGACAACTTCATCTATAAATACATCGTCCATCTCCCATATTTTTACACACAACGTTTACCCTCCAACCACATTTTCTTTCATTCTACTTCAATCTCCTTCCTTTTTTTTAACCATGTCTTTTCACATTCACAAGAGAAAATGTTGATTTAATCTTCCGTTGTCGCATCTCCGATAAAGATTCGACTTTGGAATATAGAGTCGTTAGAAAGTCTTAACCGGACGTTGGATCGTTGGTTATAAGGGGAAATTGCAGATGGTGAAAGGATTAGAAGAATCCAATGGCTTGAGTCCACGTTCAACCAAAATGGAGAAGTGCGTGAATGGGGGTGGATATTAAGACGGACAGAGACGTTTGCAGGATGGTGCATAATATGTTCAAAATTATTTTGATGATTGTAATCGCTTAGTTATAGTAATTGTATTTTAATTATTGTAGTTGTTTGCGTTGTTGTTTATGTGTTACTTATGTGTTGAATGTGTTGTATTTATTTGTGATGGTATTTCTCACACAGTTATCATATGTAAACAATTATTTTATATATATATATATATATATATATATATATATATATATATATATATATATATATATATATATATATATATATATATATATATGTAAAAGTGGTACATGTAAAATTATCTTGTTGAGCTCGTTCCAACACTAGGACAGTTAGTACGATTCTGACCTGGCTGACGGCATAAACTACATAATCGAATCATTTTGTTCACCGTATCCATTTCGGTTCGAATACGGGTGCTGTTTGGGCGACCCTTTTTCTTTCTTCGCATAACTTCATTATGCTAGACAATGTCCTCTTGATATTCTGGCCAGTAATCCTCTTTTGCAACTACTGAAAAACTAATTTTGTAAACATTTAATAGGTTTATGACTTTGTAAACATCAGATAGTAAGTATGATGGATCCCTTCGAACCTTTGAACATGCCGCAATGACATGGGAGCATGGCGTACGAAAGGCTTGGAACTTTCCGCAGTCGCACCAACCTCTATCTAGTTCCACTCTGTATTATCCCATCGACATGCCCTTATTGTGATCCATGGACTATGCAACATTGTACCAACCTTTAGTACTGTCAAAAACCATGACCACGTGTGTGTTTGCTTTGGCAGCTTCGTGTCTAATGAATTTCATTGAAGCATCACTGAACAACTGCCCAGATTGCAACACTGAACTCCATTTGGAACGTCTGGTCTCAAGCAGCGCCCCTAACCTGAAATATGTTGCCTGCACCAAAGCGGTTATAGGCAGGTTTTGAATGCCTTTGAAGACAGAGTTTATTGATTCCACAAGATTTGTTGTCATGTGAAACTTTTTAATAGCTTATAGTTCCATCAACTTTGTAATTAACTGATAGTTCTATGTGAAACTTTTTAATAGCTTTTACACAATCTTCTTTTGTGCGAAATGTGTCTTCTTCTTTCAAGGATCCTTGTATTTGCACACAAGGATTATAGAAAATATATGATGAAGGTTCATCGGAACCCAAATTCAAGCTTGTCATGTGTTGAGGTGGACATTATACATGACTAACTGGTAATGGATCCTCTTCTTCATCAACGTTCACCATTGAATCAACCAAAATCTCGACTTCTTCTTCTTCCTCATCTACAACATTGACCTCAGCTTGTTCGTCGTCATCAGTTTCACAAAACACTTGTGACTGATCAATGAACTGGTACTTGTTGTTGTTGTGGTAATATATACAACTATATATCGTTGTATCCAGATTGTTCGTGACTGAAAAACATATTGAAATTCTGGTATCAGATATGAGATGTCGAAGGTAATGTCACGACACTAATATCTGAACAATATAAATAGGATAAAAGATAAAGAACAGTAATGCAAGAGACACAAGCAATTGTTAACCTAGTTCGGTGCAAACTCACCTACGTTTAGGGGCTACCAAGCCAGGAAGGAAATCCACTAAACAGAATTAGTTCAAAGACTCTCAGTAAACAACTTCAAGTTACAGTCTTTTCACCTAATCTCTACCCGTGTGACTTCTACCTAAGAACTCTTAGATATGAGATCCTACTCACTCCCCCTCAATCACAGCAGTGATATAAAATAAGAATTATAATGAAAAGAATACACTCTTCAAGAACACATACTTGATCTTGCTTAAAAGCTTCAATCAAGTAAACACACACTCATGCTTCAAAGCTTAGAGTGGACAAATTACAACTTAAAAGTCAGTCCAATTCAATCATCTATGGATGAATGAATGGCTCACAATACACACGACCACACAAGACTAAAACCCTTATTCTCTCTCAATATTTCGTTCGTTATTTCTTATGTATAAAACCAGATATTCCATGCCCTATTTGTAGAATCGTTTGGCTGGACTTGGACATCATAAAACCCTAAAACTATTTTCCATTCATATCTTCTCATGGCAGCTGATTATATCTCATTGGAAAATAAGTCAATCTGGTTGTAATTACTGATTGAGGGTGCGTTCAATCATTACATCAATCACACATAGATTAGCATAAAAAACACAATCACATAATACATAACATTCAGACTGAATGTTCTGTATACATATGTCATGACATCGGGTCTGACATCTCAGTAAAATCCTTCATATTCATATTTTAAACACCCTGCAGGTACATGTTATCTTATGTCAAGACAACAGTTGTGACAACTTGTGAACACTCTAGGTTTTATCAAAATTGCTTTCAACACATAGAACCAACACATATGATGAACATCATCATCATCTCGAATGTTCTTCTAATAAAACTTGACCTGGTTGTCTATAAACCGCACTGGATTTTTATAGATGATTTGGCCCGCAGGAATGCACTGCAATTTCTTGTCTATTCTTTGTTTTAGGTGTGAAAAATTTGATCGTCGATTTATTGTAAACCGAGTTACTTCTGTGTTGCAAAAACAAAAACCGAATAATTGATGCTCAAATATTTCACCTTCGGTATGGGCACTGATCATGTAATATGGTGAGGAAGACATTTTTTTAAAGGTAACTTTAGTGTTTCTACTAATGGTGAATGCATTGATCTGCTATTTAGAAGAAATTAAATAGGGTAAACGGTGTATGCACTGATCACGCAATTCATCTACAAAGACAAGACAATACAATGTAAACTGCCCATGCAGAGATAATACAATACAATGCATGCGCCTGGTAGGATTCTCTGCACACAAAGCATGCTCCTGCACACAAGGAATCTCACAAGGAATTTGTGCCCTAATAATCTAAGGCAGGAGCCCTCCAATGGCGCATAAAGCAAGGTATGCGTCCAAGCCTTTGGTGCCTCTTCCTTGCATGCCTAAAAAGACATGCATGCGCAACTAGCCTTGGCGCATGTGACAATGCATGTCATAAAGCAAGCATATGCCATAGCCTTAGGCTCCTACTCTCTTGTCACATACATGCATCAAATCCAAAGCTTCACATGCTGCGTACCTATTCAACTTATTCAACACTTACTCATCTATAAACAGGGCATCAACTCACAACATCTCACCATCTACAACACTAACAATCAACCTCTGCAAACACTCCATCTTTACCACACTCAACCTCGGCAACACTCAACATTTTCAGCATTATGTCTCTATTGACTATGGGTGATGAACATCGAGGAACAATCGACAATATCTCGTCATTTGTATGTTATTACTTCTTTTTACTTATTTTGTATTTACTTTGTATACTACTTCTTCTTATTCTATTTCTTAATTATGTTTTATTAGGACCTAAAACGATTTCGATGCCGTGTACATGAATATGTACCCCACGATCCTTTGATAGAACCATATCTTAGAGGATGTGGTTTTGGAAATCTCCTCAACATAGTCTCGTACTTGGTTGACTACAAATTTATTTTTGCTTTGTTGGAGAGATGGAGACTCGAGACCCAAACATTTCATCTTCCTTTCGGTGAGTGTACTGTCACACTTGAGGACGTCTACATGTTGTTGGGTCTATGTATCGATGGTAAGGCCGTGAATGATAGAGTTAACTAGGATAACTCTATTTGCAATGAGGTATTGGGTGCCCCTTTGTGTGACGATCAAACTGCGGAAGAGACATCTGGTCAAGCTAGGGGGCAAGGTATAAATTTAAGATATCTCAAACAATATTATGCGAGTATAATATTGACCGAAGAATCTACCGAGTATAAAAAAATAATTAAATCTCGGTGTTATATTATGATTTTATTTGATAATTTTTTATTTTCAGAAAGTACTAGTAATACGGTAAATATTATGTATTTATCGTTGTTACGAAACATAAATAAGGCAAGCACGTATAGTTGGGGTTCAACTGTTTTGCCTCATTTATATAGTGCAATGTATAAAAATGCCAAAAAAAATACTTGTACTTTTTATTCTTGCGCGTATTTGCTACAAGCATGGGGTTGGTCAAGAATGTCGTCACTCTCCCCGGTAAACGAGAAGCCACTCACATTCCCGTTTGCAACGAAGTAAGTTTAAAAATTTACCATATAATTAATTAGACTTTATATTACAATTAAATGTAAATAATATTTTTCAATTGTTTTTGAACTATGTGGTCAGTTAGAGGGATGGACTACAATAGGTGTCCGAAACACGCTATAGTAGCCTATCACAATCTATTGGATCACATTGGACCAGACGATGTAATACTCCTACACAACTCTATTTTAATTTAAAAATACTTATCAAATTATTTATCATCTAATCATGTCGTATTGTTGTACAGTTTATCTGGAGGTCATATCTGGGTCTTGATCATCAGGTTAACTATGATAATGCTGCAGTTTGGACAGCAAAGACACCAAATATCCAGTTCACTAATGTGGAGATGCACCAGAGTGACCGAGTAAAATCGCGGTTCGGCATGCACCAACAAATTCCAGAACCTCCGACGTGTTTGGGAGATTGACATCAAAAATGAGTCGATGCCCAATGGGATTATTTCGACTAGAGAGACTTCGCCAAAGAGATGTGTCGTCATTGGAGGAATCGACGACAACACATCTTAAACGAACCATTCATATAGGGTGCTAGACTAATTCAATAATATATGGCATGGTTTAGGTCGGTTACAACGCAATAATTTGTGTCTGAGCCAAGGTATTTGATTGATCCCCGCCAACTATCTTCGCCATCATACGCCCAACAACAAGTCCCCGTTCAACACCAATGTAAAACCGCCCAAACAAAACAACCAACCTCACACCATCACCCTACCACATACACCTAACAACCAAACATCCAACCTCGCAACCTATTCATGCCAAACACCCAACCTCGCAATCCATTCATGCCACACACCTAACCTCAAAACCAAGAATCAAACTCTACCCACCAACAACCATATGCAGCCACTACAACAGTCTATAGCCCAGATGATTCATACAATTCACTTCATCGTAGCCCCCCACCAATGACCACCCAAACATCTCATCCTCAAAACACCCAACAGTAACACCTCAAAATTTGCCCTCCTCTCTTGGGACTAGCTTAGCATATTGCATTTCATTTTGTAGGACATTAGTCATTGCATATTGTATATCATGTGTGTCATACCCCAAAATTTGCCCATTAATATTTCAAGACATTTCAGGGCACTCCGACTCATTTTATGACACTTAAAGGAACAAAGGCCCAGCTCGCGAATGACCCAAACTGGCCTACACGCTCACCCAGTGATAATATGAAAGTGGTTTATTTGGAAGCGGAGAAAAAGGGGTGCAAAAAGAAAAGAAAACGAACCAAACAGCAAAGCCCAGCCCAAAGCGCAAGACACAAATGTTGTGCCTGTGACGGACGTCACAGAGGGCGTGACGAGCGTCACGCAACACAGCCTTGTGACGGGCGTCACAGAAGGCGTGACGAGCGTCACGCAGCACACCCCTGGGACGGGCGTCACACATGGTGTGACGAACGTCACACCATTCCCCTACTTTGTAGGCGCAGGTAACGCTTCGGAGATTTGAAGATCCGTTGAGGAATGTTGGGCCCTGCATCCACTATATCCATGCGCACGTTGAAGACTTTTTGGGCAGCATACATGACCTAATGACAACAATATAAATAGCCACCTTGAAAACCTAAAAGGGGAGCTTTTTCGGAGATTCTTTTTTCCTTTGCCGTTTTCGCCTTTGCATTTTTTTTCTTCTTTTCCAGCAGCTTAGGCATTGTGTTTTACAAGTGCTACACTATTTCTTTTGCAATTCCGGATTCCCTTTTGGTATTTAGTTAATTCTTTTCGCACAATAGTTTCTACAACGGAAACTATTGTGTGCCTTTTTACCGAATATAATCTTACGGCGGCAGCAAGGTCACCTCCGCTCAATTCTACCCGATCGGCCCATTCAAGGTTGCGACTCCATTGCAAACAGGTTTGCGTTACTATTATCGCCTTATGTTCCTAATTCACATGTGGTATCATAATTGAGATTCATAAATATATTTGAGGCTTTGCATGTAACTTAAGTATGCCTGGATACTTTGAATTGTTGTAATGGGTGCCGCTGTTCTTCGTCCTATTTTGATCTTTGCCCATCTGACCTGTTTTATCATAACCCTGCTTTGTTTACCTATTACTTTGGTGCAACTCTCGATTGCACCCTGATTTGGTATTCTAACCCGTTTGCTGAATTTTGCAAAGGTTCATATGTCCCGGGAAAAGATTGCTGTTTAGGTCTCCCACTTTATTTGTGGGATACCCTTGTGGAGACTCATCCTAAGTGGCCTAATTAATTTTAATGTGTTCATTTTAATGTCTTAATTTTAATGTATTAATTTTAATGTATTAATTTTAATGCATTGATTTTAGTATGGACTTAATTACTTAATTGACTTTAAAATATGACCTTTAAATAAATGATCTTGGACCTCTCTCTGCTGCCTTACGGTATTACGGTATAGTGGTCATGTCCCGCGAATATGGGGATACCCTTAGCAAAGACTCTTCGGTTAAATCATCATAAAATAAATTGTGGTCCCTCGGATGTTGCCTTCGAAAATACGATTTTGTCCCTCGACGACCCTTCGGTGTAGCCTACGGTTAAATGATGATCGCCCCTTCGAATGCTAAGGTATCCTTACAACTGTTGCCTTCAATGACCTATCGATGACCCTACGATGACCCTTCAACATCCCCAGGATAAAACCACTTACTTCTCAATAGTAAGGACAGTTTTACCCTCATAAGGATGGGAAATGCCCGGAAAGACCTCGGACAGGTATAACCTTAATTGCTCAGTCATAACCTAAAAAAATATACTTTTCGCACCTCGCACCTTTCAAACGTCTTCTTCTGGGAAATCACCACTTAGCATACATCCGTACTAGGATCATTGCCGAGTTATATTTTTCTAAACTATTTTCTAAATTAAACGAGATAACCACTTTGTATACATTCATGCAAGAATCATTACAAAGTTAAATTCTCATTTTCTAAACATTTTCATACATTTCTCAACCGCTTTTTTTCAAACAAAGAAAACATAAATGATTGAGCAATTAAGAGCCCATGGATAACCATGGATACAAAGGGTGCCTAACACCTTCCCTTTGTATAAAGTACCTCCCGAACCTAAGAATTTAAAATTAAGGTCTTTCCTGTTCTTTTCCACCTTTCCTTATGGGATAAAAGAAAAGTCGGTGGCGACTCTTGCTATCCGCGACATTGCGATAAAAAGCAAAATACCTAAAGTCCAGTTCACCGTATGACAGAACTGGCGACTCTGCTGGGGACTACAAAGAGAGGTCCATCTTAAAAAAAAAAAAAAAAAAAAAAAAAAAAAAAATCATTTATGTTTTATTATTCCTTCTTTTAAGGGGGCTTTGAGTGAAAGATCCTACACCCGGATCTAGTGTACCTTAGGTAAGTAGCAATAGATCATCGCGACTATCCGGCGTATACTGGAATGGTCAAAATGATAGCTACGGTTAATGTGACACTTTGGTTGTCCTGATGGTCCTCATGTTATTTGAGGAAAAATTTGGCTTCCGCGTGGTGTCATCAAAGCATTAACCAGACCTTTAGAACCCTAATTGACTCATCCTAGCCATTAGAAAGTAGTGAGATAACTGACTTCGGTTCCGACTGGGGTTGGTTGATACTCGATACTACACTCCTTGAGATTGGACTTTAGGGAAGCTTCGGTCAACCACTTGGTGTTGCACTGAAGTGGACTTGAGGGAAGGTCAATGATTGGAGATCCTTTTAGAACCCGGTTACTATTCTAGGACAGGTTGAACCAACTAAACTTCAGTGGGGAGGGTACTTACCTATGGAACTCATGCAAGCCTTAAAACCTAGGAATGATGGTTGTGTGACTTGCTTGTGCTTGTTATTTATTTAACCTCATAACATCATAACATCATCATACTAA
Source organism: Lathyrus oleraceus (assembly GCF_024323335.1). NCBI lineage: Eukaryota > Viridiplantae > Streptophyta > Magnoliopsida > Fabales > Fabaceae > Lathyrus > Lathyrus oleraceus. The sequence continues at coordinate 183,127,275 of NC_066585.1, forward strand.
CCATTTCAAGGACTTAGGAATTTAGCTTTGCTCTTTGAACAGGTTATGGCTTCCAGGAAGACTATCCGGATCAATCTTGTAGCAATCTCTCCTCAACTCAAGGATTTGGTGTCAGAACTCCCCGATCATGCTCAGTTCAACAAGAAACATGGTCATCTCCTCAATCTGGTTACCACGGGTTTCAAAGAAGATATGATGAGAGTCCTATTCCAGTTCTTCGATCCTAAGCACCATTGCTTCACTTTCCCAGATTATCAGTTGGTACCCACGTTAGAAGAATTCTCCCAGCTGCTTGGGATACCTATCCTGGATCAAATACCCTTCAGCGGTTTAGAAAAGATGCCAAAGTCTGAAGAAGTTGCCGCAGCTTTACACATGACGAAATCTGACATTGAGACCAATTGGGTAACAAGAAGTGGAATTAAAGGTTTACTCGCCAAATTTCTGATAAGTGAGGCCCGAGAATTCCTAAAAGTTATGAATGTTCATGCTTTTGAAGATGTTCTAGCATTGTTAATCTATGGTTTGGTGTTATTTCCTAATCCAGACCAATTCATAGACATGAATGCTATTAAGATATTCCTCACTCATAACCCTGTGCCTACCTTGCTTGGAGATGTTTTGCATTCCCTTCACACTCGTACTATGAAGAAGCAAGGGACTCTCATGTGCTGCGTACCATTGTTGTCTAGGTGGTTTATTTCGCACCTCCCTCAATCAGTCTTGAAGAATGATCAAAATCTGAAATGGTCTCAAAGGATAATGACACTCTCCCATTCAGACATCCGGTGGTGTTCTAACCTCAGAGAAAATGTTATCATCATCGACCGTTGTGGAGAATTCCCTAATGTACCCCTCATGGGGATAAGAGGAGGTATTACTTATAATCCTGCCTTAGCCCTACGTCAGTTTGGGTATGCCCGAAGAGATGGTCCACATGGAATGATTATTCAAGGTACAGTGTTCGACTATGACAATGACCCTCAAAATCTCCGTCAAAAGTTTGTACGAGCTTGGGGCATGGTGAAAAGAAGCAATTTAGGCAAGAAAAATTCTATTCCTATGGAGCCTTATCTCAGATGGGTCCGCGCCAGAGCTCGTGAACTTGTCATGCCATATCTTGCAGTCGGACCATTGATTGTTGAATCGGAGGTCGAAGGAGGTACTTCCCAGATCATTTCTTACCCAGATATGCCTACTGATGCTGAGGAATTGAAAAGATCCTGGACCCAGTTGAGAGAGGAGAGAGATACTTTCGAAGCTCAGTTCAATGCAGAAAGGAAGAAAGTATTAGAGCTCACCAGTCAGCTTAATGAGGAACGAAGACTCAATGCATATCTTCGCCCAAAAAGAAGTCGCCCCTGGGAGATTTGAGATGTCATTGTATTGTACTATTATTCCTTTTGTAATGAACATTGATTAAAAAAGTAGCAATAAACATTTCTCTCTTGTTGGTGATTTATGCAAAGTTAAATTCCAAAAGTCCTTGAAAACATTTCATGCATTGCATCACATAACATAACATGGCATAACAGGTATTCTAAAGGACCATATTCTCACGGTCTGCCTCTTAAACAGAAAAATGGATCTCGAGCAAACTGTCAAAGATCTCCAGACTCAGAATGCTCAGTTCAAGGAGATGATGCTAAGCTTATCCAAGGGGCAGGAGGAACTGAAGGCTCTTTTGGCCGAAAAGAAGAAGGACAAGAAAGCTGTGAGCTTCATTAACCCGGGCAGAAGGCGTAAAGGACAGGCTACGGGAATCAAATTTGGAATCCCGAATGGTCCAGAAGAGGGGGCGGAAATTGATTCAGAGGAGGAGAATCCTGATTTCTCTAACCCTGAGGATGAAGATGAAGAGTATGAAAATGAACAGTACTCTCCAAGAGATGATAAGTACAAACTGCTGGAAGAACGCATGCTAGCCATGGAGGGTCAGAAGACACCTGGTCTGGATTTCGAAAGTCTGGGTCTGGTCTCCGATGTGACCATTCCCCGCAAATTCAAAATCCCCACTTTCACTAAGTATGATGGTGCGTCTTGTCCTCAGATGCATCTAAGGGCCTATGTGAGAAAGATTCAGCCGCATACCACTGATAAGAAACTGTGGATCCACTTCTTCCAAGAAAGTTTGTCTGGCACTCAGTTGGAATGGTATTATCAGCTCGAGAGCTCTGACATCCGCACCTGGACTGATTTAGCAACGGCTTTCTATAAGCAGTATCAGTACAATTCTGAATTAGCACCTACTCGGCTACAGTTGCAGAACATGGCCATGGGATCTAAAGAAAGCTTCAAAGAGTATGCTCAGAAATGGAGAGATTTGGCTGGCAGAGTCAAGCCCCCTATGACTGACCGAGAATTAGTAGACCTGTTCATGGGTACCCTGACTGGCCCATTCTACAGCCACCTACTGGGGAGTTCTTCATCAGGTTTCACTGAACTTATACTGACAGGCGAACGGGTGGAGAGCGGCATTCGGAGTGGGAAGTTACAGGCAGCTACTTCTACAAGCAGCAAAAAGTCCTACCATGGGAAGAATGAATCGAATGCGGTGTATGGTCAGAAGAATCCTAATAAGAAAAGTGGTGACCACGCCGTTGGAGCAGTGACGATCGCAGCACCGCCATCTCAGAACTTCCAACAAAGACAAGACAGACCAAGAAGGCAGTTCACCAGGATCAATATGACCTTGGCACAGGCACTGCAGGGAATGCTAAAGGCAAATTTGATCACCCTCAGAGATCCTCCTACAAATCCCAACACTTCCTCTTCTCGTTATAATCCCAATGCCAGGTGTGCGTATCACTCCGATAGCCCCGGGCACGATACAAACGATTGCTGGCCATTGAAGAATAAGATTCAGGATATGATCGAAGCTGGAGAAATTGAGTTCGAGCCTCCGGAAACTCCTAATGTCATCACTGCTCCTATGCCTAATCATGACAAAGTTGTTAATGCTCTCGATGACGGTTCTCTCATCACTACTGTAGCGGACTTAACATCTCCTCTCCCGATCATAAAGAGGAATTTATTGCAAGCTGGTTTATTTCCAGGTTGTACTAAAGATTGCAATCTCTGCATACTCCGGCCCAAGGACTGTCTGAAGTTGAAGAATGGTATCCAACGACTGATGGACGATCGTACAATCCTCTTTGAAAGGGTTTCTAAGGCAGAAAACCCTATTGAAGAGATATCTGTGATTGCGAGGTCCAAAATTCCAGTGAAGATTACTGCTCCCAGAATACCTGTAAAGATTATTGCTGAGCCCAGAGTAGCTCCCCTGATCATTACTGCACCTGGCCCGATCCCGTATTCCTCAAGCAAAGCTATTCCGTGGAATTATGGAGGTGATGTTTACATCCATGGTGTAAAGCAAGTTGGCAATTCTGCTAATCCTAATGACATTGTTGGGACTAGTAAAGTTACTCGAAGCGGAAGGATCTTCTCTCCAGAGATCTCACCTCCGGTTCCCGAAAACCGAGGAAAAGGACCAGTCAACCCTTCTCAGTCAGAGACACCGATCGAAGCTACTACTGAAGATGTTGCCAAACGAGAAATGGAAGAAATGCTGAAAATCATCCGCAAGAGTGATTTCGATGTGGTAGAACAGTTGGGGCATACTCCTTCCAAAATCTCGATGTTGTCCTTGTTGTTATCCTCTGAATCTCATGCCCATGCCTTGATAAAATTCCTGAAGACTGCCCATGTACCTCAAGAGACCTCCGTCGATCAGTTCGAAAACTATGTTGCTAACCTGACTGTTGACGACGGCCTAGGTTTTTCCAATGCTGACCTGACACCAGCAGGAAAAGACCACAACAAGGCCCTGCATATTTCTATTGAGTGTAAGGGAATCACTTTGGCTCATGTGTTGATTGATAATGGCTCTTCCTTGAATGTGCTACCGCAAGTCGTGCTCGATAAACTTGGCTGTAAAGGCATTGAATTGAAGCCTAGTGATATTGTGGTACGTGCTTACGATGGTGCGAAGAGTGTTGTCCATGGCGAAGTAGTCCTCCCTATCAAGATAGGACCTCAAGTCTTCAATACTACCTTCCATGTAATGAACATTCGTCCTGCCTATTCCTGCTTACTGGGACGCCCTTGGATTCATGGGGCAGGTGCTGTAGCTTCGTCTCTCCATCAAAAGTTGAGATATCCGATAGGGGGTAAGATTGTCACTGTGTGTGGGGAAGAAGAATACATTGTCAATAGTGTGCATACCTTCAGATACGTTGAGATGGATGGTGAATTCTTCGAGACTCCAACTCAGTCATTTGAAGTGGTTTCTCCGCCCGATCCTGTCCTTAAGCCAACTCCCTGTGTGCCCAAGGTTATTCGTGCTCCTCCTGTTATGATTTCTCTGAAAGATGCTCAAGCTGTGGTCGAAGGTGGTGGCTGTACTGGCTGGGGTCAACTGATCCACGTACCGTACAAGTCTGACAAAGCTGGTCTGGGATTCAACTCTGAAAAAATGGTCAAAGATCAAATCAATGCTGTAGAGGATTCTGACGATGATTGTGACCTAGATAGCTGGATCTACCCAACAATTGGCGACGGACTCAATAATTGGAAGGCTGAAGACACTATCCCGATCTCCTTTAGTCAGGAGTAATTGCTATTGTCCATTTAGTTTTGCAAATCTTTATTTTTTCAATTGAACTTCTTAAAGCATTGTGTCTATACCCGGGGCACAATAGCTAATTTGTTAAGGGTTTTGTCATTTCATAAGCATATTCATATTCAATAAATCAATGGACTTTTTCGCATTCAAATGTTGCGCTCTTTATTTTTCCCGTCGTCTTTCAAACAAGCTATGCATTCTTACACACACTCACGTCATAAATCGCAGATCCGTATCCACTCTGGATCCTATTGACAATAATTCTGCTACTGTTCATTATGACTTTGAAAATCCGATCTACCAAGCCGAAGAGGGAAGTGAGGAAGATTGTGAAGTCCCTGGAGAGCTTGCCAGACTGTTACTGCAAGAGGAAAGGACTATACAGCCGCATGAAGAGTCACTCGAAGTCGTAAATCTAGGTACTGAAGTGGAAAGAAAGGAAGTCAGAATAGGAGCAGGATTGGAAAACAGTGTCAAAGAAAGACTGATTCAGATGTTACATGACTATGTAGAGGTTTTCGCCTGGTCTTATGAAGACATGCCCGGATTGGATACTGACATAGTAATGCATCGGCTGCCTACGAAGGAAGACTGCCGTCCTGTCAAGCAAAAGGTTCGCCGTATGCGTCCTGAAATGTCTGAGAAAATCAAAGCCGAGGTTATGAAACAATTCAATGCCGGTTTCCTAGCCGTTACTTCTTATCCTCAGTGGGTTGCTAATGTGGTGCCTGTGCCAAAGAAGGATGGTAAGGTGCGAATGTGCGTAGATTACCGAGACCTGAATAAAGCAAGTCCCAAAGACGACTTTCCGCTCCCGCACATTGATGTTCTGGTAGATAACACCGCTCAACACAAAGTATTCTCATTCATGGATGGATTCTCGGGTTACAACCAGATTAAGATGGCGCCTGAGGACATGGAGAAGACTACGTTTGTGACGCAATGGGGCACGTTCTGTTATAAAGTAATGCCATTTGGTCTAAAGAACGCCGGGGCAACGTACCAGCGTGCTATGGTGGTTTTGTTCCATGATATGATTCATCATGAGATAGAAGTATATGTGGATGACATGATAGCTAGATCTCATACTGAAGAAGAACATCTCGATCACTTATACAAACTGTTCGAGAGGTTGAAGAAGTACAAGTTGAGATTGAATCCAAACAAATGCACTTTTGGAGTGAGATCCGGTAAACTCTTGGGCTTTATTGTCAGCGGTAAAGGAATCGAGGTTGACCCGGCTAAAGTGAAGGCTATTCAAGAAATGCCAGTTCCCCGTACGGAGAAAGAAGTCAGAGGTTTCTTGGGACGCTTGAACTACATTGCTCGATTTATCTCCCACTTGACCGCTACTTGCAAACCCATCTTCAAGCTACTGAGGAAAAATCAAAAGATGATATGGAATGAGGAATGTCAAGAAGCTTTTGACAAAATCAAGAAATATCTCCAGGAACCTCCGATTCTGATACCACCAGTTGAAGGAAGACCTCTAATCATGTATTTGACCGTGTTAGAAAATTCAATGGGGTGCGTATTGGGGCAACATGACGAGTCTGGTCGAAAAGAGCACGCCATATACTACCTGAGCAAAAAGTTTACCGACTGTGAAACAAGATACTCACTGCTCGAGAGAACTTGCTGTGCTTTGGCCTGGGCTGCTCGCCGACTAAGACAGTATATGTTGAATCAGACCACTTTGTTGATTTCTAGGATGGATCCCATCAAATACATGTTCGAGAAGCCTGCCCTCTCCGGAAGAATAGCGAGATGGCAGATGATCTTAACAGAGTACGATATCCAGTACACTACTCGGAAAGCAATCAAAGGAAGCGTGCTAGCTGATCATTTGGCTCATCAAGCGGTGGACGATTACCAATCTATGAATTTTGAGTTCCCAGATGAGGATGTCATGCTTGTTACTGATAATGGAAAACCTAAACCAGATGAAGGACCCGAATGGGGATCCCGATGGACTATGGTCTTTGATGGATCTTCTAATGCATTGGGCCATGGTGTTGGGGTTGTACTCATTTCTCCCGGAGGTTACCATACACCTCTCACGGCTAGACTATGTTTCCATTGTACCAATAATATGGCTGAGTATGAAGCATGTATTTTTGGACTCAAAGCTGCTATAGATTGGCGAATCAAGTTTTTGAGTGTGTACGGAGATTCGGCCTTGGTAATCAGTCAGATCAACGGGGAATGGGATACTAAACATCCAAATCTCATCCCTTATCGAGAGCAGGTGATGACATTAATCCCATACTTTGAAGAGGTAACATTTGAACATATTCCACGAGAGGAAAACCAGTTGGCAGACGCATTAGCTACCATGTCATCTATGTTCAGAGTCAGATGGGGCAGCGAAGCTCCCATGATTACCATCGGACGGTCAGATGAACCAGCTTACTGTTATGGACTTAACACTGAGAAGGTACAGGAGAAACCTTGGTTCCACGACGTAAGAAGATATTTAGAAGCTCAGGAATACCCTGAAGGGGCATCCATCAAGGACAGAAAATTCCTGAGGAAGTTCTCCGCTAAATTCTTTCTGAGTAACGGAGTGTTATACAAACGTAATCATGATTCGACTCTGCTTCGCTGTGTGGATAAAAAGGAAGCAGAAAGGATCATGGAAGACATGCATGACGGTATTTTTGGGACTCATTCTAATGGACATACAATGGCCAAGAAGATTCTGAGATCAGGGTATTATTGGTCTACCATGGAAGCGGATTGCCACCGTCACTCCAGAACCTGTCACAAGTGTCAGATCTATGCGGACAAAGTACATGTGCCTCCTGCTCCATTGAACGTGTTGACAGCTCCTTGGCCATTTGCAATGTGGGGCATCGATATGATCGGAGAGATTAAACCTACGGCTTCCAATGGACATCGCTTCATTCTCGTCGCTATTGATTACTTCACAAAGTGGGTAGAGGCGGCCTCATTCGCTTCTGTCACCAAGAATGTGGTGGCACGGTTCATCAAGAATAGTCTTATTTGTCGATATGGCATCCCTGAAAGAATTATCACTGATAATGGTACTAATTTGAACAACAAGATGATTACTGAACTCTGCACGCAGTTCAAAATTAAGCATCACAACTCTTCTCCGTACCGGCCAAAGATGAATGGCGCCGTAGAAGCTGCTAATAAGAATATCAAGAAGATCATACAAAAGATGACGGTAACATACAAAGACTGGCATGAGATGTTACCGTTTGCCCTTCACGGTTATCGCACTTCAGTACGCACTTCGACAGGGGCAACTCCTTTCTCTTTAGTCTATGGAATGGAAGCCGTTTTACCAGTGGAAGTTCAGATTCCCTCCCTAAGGATCATGAAAGAGGCGGGCTTAGATGAAGATGAATGGATTCAGCCACGACTCGATCAGATAAACTTGATCGATGAGAAGAGACTTGCGGCTGTTTGTCATGGACAGATATATCAGAAGCGCATGACCCAGGCATTCAACAAAAGAGTCAGGAGACAGGTGTATCAAATTGGCGACTTGGTGATCAAGCGTATCATTCTACCCCAAGGTGATCCCAGAGGCAAATGGACTCCCACATACGAAGGGCCATTTGTAGTTAAGAAGGTATTCTCTGGTGGAGCCATGATACTTGCTACAATGGATGGTGAAGACTTCCCACATCCCGTGAACGCGGACATAGTTAAAAAATACTACGCATAAAAAAGACCCGCTAGATCGACGTATCTAGGCAAAAGTAAGGGCATCCCGGCGAACCAAAAGGGTTCGGGCAAAAATTAGGGATATATATATAAAAGATGTACACCCGGCAAGTCGAAAACCTGAAAAGGCGGCTTGGGCAAAAAAGGGTATCCTGTTGGACTGAAAACCTGAAAAGGCGGTCCAGGCAAAAGTTAGGGATTAAAGCGTATGACTATGTCCCGTTTTCAGTCAACTTTCATCCAAGTTCAAGGGACTGACCAAGCCAATCACTTCTATCCGACAGCAGAGGATGAGATGCTTGAAGACATAATGGCCGTAGTAGACTTAAAATCAATAGGACTTTTTCTGCATAGTTTTCTCTTTGTTTCGACAATTTCCTCTTACCAGGATTTCTGTCTCCTTGTACACAAATTGCCTGTTTATAGGCCTCCTTTCAAAATCAATACAACCTTCTTGCAAAAAAGATATTTTTGTTTTTACTTTTTCCGTCTTGTTTGCGTAAACGTCCATTGATTTAATTTGAATTAATATGTGCATTTGAATATGATCAATGTTTATCAAAAATACGTACGTAGAATAGCAATAGCAGTTACTACAAGACTTTGGGATCGAGGATAAGGTCTAATCATGCTCCCGATGAGTCCACTACCAATTCTCTTCCCCCAGCAAGCCTGTCTTCCCCAGAAGAAGTGGGCAGTATTCCCCGGCACAGTCAGCTATCCCCCAACAGAGGTTGGCACCATCAGACAGATTGATCCTCTCTTCCATCCCCAGCCAGGCTCTGTTGAATATTTCCGCCATCAGACCAAATCAACAACCCCCTGCCGCGAAAGGGTCATCATTACAAGTATCTCCAATCAGTAGATGGGGATTTATTTTCCCTAGTAGGTCTCCAAGCAGAACTTCTCATACGCATAACTCATTCCTTACATCATTTCACATCATACGCATGCATACAACATTCGCATTTATTTTCGAAAGCATAGAACATCTCATGCATCATGACATGGCATAAAGCTAACCTTTCTTTGCAGGTTAATTATCCTCCTGATATAGTCAAAGTAAAAGGCTCATCCAGGCAGACGCCTTTATCAATCCCAGACAAGATTCAGATACATATTCCAGATGCAATTCACGGGAACATTCATTCAGACAGACACCTCTATCAATTATGTACAAGATCCAGATATGTATCTCAGATACAATTCCCGGGACATGCATTCTGACTACAGTTCAGTATCTTCCTAACGATGGCATCTTTAAGCTCATCCCAGACATTTATTGCAAGTACAACATGTACAGATATTATCAGATACAGCCTAACATACGGTTCATTCTGATTCAGCCCAACATATGATTCCTTCAACTATTTCAAGACGGTCTAATGTACGACCCAATTAAGACCTTTGTCTCCTCAGATGCTACCTAGTGTACGGTACATTTCTGAAGTGTAGTCTAGTGTACGACTACCCCCTTTTATCATCAGATTCGGCCTAATGGACGGCTCATTCTGCTCTGATACGGTCTAATGTACGACCCAATTAAGACCTTTGTCTCCTCAGATGCTACCTAGTGTACGGTACATTTCTGAAGTGTAGTCTAGTGTACGACTACCCCCTTTTTATCATCAGATTCGGCCTAATGGACGGCTCATTCTGCTCTGATACGGTCTAATGTACGACCCAATTAAGACCTTTGTCTCCTCAGATGCTACCTAGTGTACGGTACATTTCTGAAGTGTAGTCTAGTGTACGACTACCCCCTTTTTATCATCAGATTCGGCCTAATGGACGGCTCATTCTGCTCTGATACGGTCTAATGTACGACCCAATTAAGACCTTTGTCTCCTCAGATGCTACCTAGTGTACGGTACATTTCTGAAGTGTAGTCTAGTGTACGACTACCCCCTTTTTATCATCAGATTCGGCCTAATGGACGGCTCATTCTGCTCTGATACGGTCTAATGTACGACCCAATTAAGACCTTTGTCTCCTCAGATGCTACCTAGTGTACGGTACATTTCTGAAGTGTAGTCTAGTGTACGACTACCCCCTTTTATCATCAGATTCAGCCTAATGGACGGCTCATCCTGCAACTCCAATACAGTCTCTCGTAAGACCCATTTGGATCTTCAACTCAGATACAATCTAGCGTACGATCCGTTCTGATTTTTCATCCTCAGCAAAGTCATCTGCCTAATGGATAGCCCACTCTGGTCTTCAGACACGGTCTAATGTATGATCCATTCTGATCCCTTATCCCCAGCAGTATAGCATACTCTGACTCCCCGACGAAGTCAACAGCATAATGGTGACACAATCTGGAAATCTCCTCAGCAAGTTTCTTGGATGGTATCTTTAAGCCCATCTCCACCAAGACTAATTGGCAAGTGCAAAATTTCGGGGCATTCTAGTGTTCAATAATCTTTCACCTCCAGACCACGAACGGCACATACCATTCTACTCTCTCGGTTCAAGAATATTGAACAGGGGCAGCTGTCATACCCCAAAATTTGCCCATTAATATTTCAAGACATTTCAGGGCACTCCGACTCATTTTATGACACTTAAAGGAACAAAGGCCCAGCTCGCGAATGACCCAAACTGGCCTACACGCTCACCCAGTGATAATATGAAAGTGGTTTATTTGGAAGCGGAGAAAAAGGGGTGCAAAAAGAAAAGAAAACGAACCAAACAGCAAAGCCCAGCCCAAAGCGCAAGACACAAATGTTGTGCCTGTGACGGACGTCACAGAGGGCGTGACGAGCGTCACGCAACACAGCCTTGTGACGGGCGTCACAGAAGGCGTGACGAGCGTCACGCAGCACACCCCTGGGACGGGCGTCACACATGGTGTGACGAACGTCACACCATTCCCCTACTTTGTAGGCGCAGGTAACGCTTCGGAGATTTGAAGATCCGTTGAGGAATGTTGGGCCCTGCATCCACTATATCCATGCGCACGTTGAAGACTTTTTGGGCAGCATACATGACCTAATGACAACAATATAAATAGCCACCTTGAAAACCTAAAAGGGGAGCTTTTTCGGAGATTCTTTTTTCCTTTGCCGTTTTCGCCTTTGCATTTTTTTTCTTCTTTTCCAGCAGCTTAGGCATTGTGTTTTACAAGTGCTACACTATTTCTTTTGCAATTCCGGATTCCCTTTTGGTATTTAGTTAATTCTTTTCGCACAATAGTTTCTACAACGGAAACTATTGTGTGCCTTTTTACCGAATATAATCTTACGGCGGCAGCAAGGTCACCTCCGCTCAATTCTACCCGATCGGCCCATTCAAGGTTGCGACTCCATTGCAAACAGGTTTGCGTTACTATTATCGCCTTATGTTCCTAATTCACATGTGGTATCATAATTGAGATTCATAAATATATTTGAGGCTTTGCATGTAACTTAAGTATGCCTGGATACTTTGAATTGTTGTAATGGGTGCCGCTGTTCTTCGTCCTATTTTGATCTTTGCCCATCTGACCTGTTTTATCATAACCCTGCTTTGTTTACCTATTACTTTGGTGCAACTCTCGATTGCACCCTGATTTGGTATTCTAACCCGTTTGCTGAATTTTGCAAAGGTTCATATGTCCCGGGAAAAGATTGCTGTTTAGGTCTCCCACTTTATTTGTGGGATACCCTTGTGGAGACTCATCCTAAGTGGCCTAATTAATTTTAATGTGTTCATTTTAATGTCTTAATTTTAATGTATTAATTTTAATGTATTAATTTTAATGCATTGATTTTAGTATGGACTTAATTACTTAATTGACTTTAAAATATGACCTTTAAATAAATGATCTTGGACCTCTCTCTGCTGCCTTACGGTATTACGGTATAGTGGTCATGTCCCGCGAATATGGGGATACCCTTAGCAAAGACCCTTCGGTTAAATCATCATAAAATAAATTGTGGTCCCTCGGATGTTGCCTTCGAAAATACGATTTTGTCCCTCGACGACCCTTCGGTGTAGCCTACGGTTAAATGATGATCGCCCCTTCGAATGCTAAGGTATCCTTACAACTGTTGCCTTCAATGACCTATCGATGACCCTACGATGACCCTTCAACATCCCCAGGATAAAACCACTTACTTCTCAATAGTAAGGACAGTTTTACCCTCATAAGGATGGGAAATGCCCGGAAAGACCTCGGACAGGTATAACCTTAATTGCTCAGTCATAACCTAAAAAAATATACTTTTCGCACCTCGCACCTTTCAAACGTCTTCTTCTGGGAAATCACCACTTAGCATACATCCGTACTAGGATCATTGCCGAGTTATATTTTTCTAAACTATTTTCTAAATTAAACGAGATAACCACTTTGTATACATTCATGCAAGAATCATTACAAAGTTAAATTCTCATTTTCTAAACATTTTCATACATTTCTCAACCGCTTTTTTTCAAACAAAGAAAACATAAATGATTGAGCAATTAAGAGCCCATGGATAACCATGGATACAAAGGGTGCCTAACACCTTCCCTTTGTATAAAGTACCTCCCGAACCTAAGAATTTAAAATTAAGGTCTTTCCTGTTCTTTTCCACCTTTCCTTATGGGATAAAAGAAAAGTCGGTGGCGACTCTTGCTATCCGCGACATTGCGATAAAAAGCAAAATACCTAAAGTCCAGTTCACCGTATGACAATGTGAAAATAAGCAAGTCATCCTCCTAAGTCTTTCTCAGAAGATAGAAAGGTTGAGAGATTCAAGCCTGAGGGTCTTATTGAATTGATGATCAATCATTTGAGGGTTGCTCTTCAATTAGGGTTTTTTTTGGTTCTCCAAGGAGGTTCAGCATTATCTTATGGGCAATGGTACATCATCATCATCATGGTTATGTCATCCTCAAGGGGTTCATTGTTCATGATCAGATTCTTTGGGATTAGGGTTTTGACCTCTGGTCAACCCTAATCAATGGCATTCTCCCAACCAGGGATTCTCAAGGAGATGAGCTCTTTATTGAGATGGAGATCCTCATATTGATTTTATTGAGCTTGTACAAACTAGGGTTCATTTTGGTGCCATTTCATCAAGTGGTTGAGGCTCAAAATCATCTGTGCATGTTCAAGTCATCTGTCAACCATAAAAGTCAACTGTGCAAGAACTGAGGGCTATGCGGTGGAGAAATGAGTTTCAACATCTCATTCATGTCCAAACAATGCTTATTCATCATGCCAAAGATCAAGGTTGAAGAATTTGAGGTCAAGTCAAAAGTTTCCAAAAGCGGAAAGTGACCTATAATTTCAACTTTCCAAAAGTGGAAAGTTTTTGGTTCAAATTCAACTTGATCTTGCATCATCAAAGAAGCTTTAAATGAAATTTTGTCCAACATGAAAGTTGAAGATCTCTTTCTCCCATTTCCAAAAAGTCCAAGATCATGAATTTATGATGAATGGTTGAAGAGATATGATCAAATCATTGCCAAGTGTACATGGAATTTCAAATGGCCATAACTTTTGATTCATAACTCCAAATTTGGTGGTTCTTTTTGCAAAATGCTTGTCATGACATGAAGTTTCCAAAACATCCATCATATTGCATGAAATTTGAACATATGATCATTTGCTTATTCCTGAAGATTTTGGAGGGAAAATCATAAATTTGAAATTGATGCATCATGGGACTAAATGACCATTGCTAACATGTGCATGGGAAGATTTTGAGTGAAAATGAGCTCCCATATGGCACTGTTCACGCATGCATTAGCCATGCACCACCAAATTTTCAATTTTTGCCATGCACCCTTATTTTGCTTAATCTCTAATTAACTTTGATTAATTTTAATTAAAATGAGATTAGGACATGGTATATATACTCTAATCATAACAGAATTGAAAGAGGTTAATCACAATTCACCATTTCAAGATCTAAATTCTCTCTCCCTCCAAAATTTTCTTCCATTCATAATTCAAATTTTCTCTTCATAACATTGCAATTTTATGTCGTATTCTTGTTCTCTGGTATGAATTGAGTGCATATCAAGTGTTGAATTGTTGAAATCGAGCAAGAATTGTGCATAGCAAGCTCATGAAGTTGAAAATGGAAATTCAAAATTAAGCTAGATCTACACGTGCTCAAGCTTCCTTTTCTTCATCAAACATCATCACAAGCATTCTGGACTGGAGTTGGATCATTTGGAGTTGAGGATCGTGCAGTTTCAAGATTCTGTTCTTCAAGAGGTCAATTTTCAATCCTCTTAGTTTTGAAATTCATTGCTATATTCTTGTAGATCTTGTGTTCCTGGTGATTCTGATGCAAATTTCATGTGAATTGGTGTATTATTGAGCAAGATATGAGTGATTAAAGTTTTATGTGTGAAAACTATTTTGCTCGATTCTGTTAATTGATGATGATTTAGCATGAAATAAGGATTGATCTGTGTTCCTCGTTGCATGAACTTCATTTTGATATAAAAATTTTGTGATTCTGGAAATTTCTGGAATTTTCTGGAATTTGGTGATGAACATTCATCATCTTCATCATGAAGAAGATGAAGATGCATGCATTGTGACGGTTTCTGGAAAAATTGCGTCGGTTTTGGCAAATAGCGTCTGTTTGAACCGTCCAAATCTACGCAGGCTTAGGGTTTTAGGAAACGAGGTCGTTTTGCCTCAGCACGCACCACTGTTTGAATGTTAACATACTTCGATTCCTCGCTGGTGCAAATATTCAAATGTTCTTCATATTTTTGCTTTCCCTCCACTTTTGAATGCTACATGCTTCATTTGTTTTTTTTATTTTTCATCAACTTGTAAAATCCATATCAAATTGAAAATTGATCCAAAAAATACCTGGTTTTTTGCTAATTGTTCCTTGAGATGTCTAGTTTTTTATGATGATTTTTTCTGGAGTTGTGCCTGGCTGGAATTTTATTTGCTCTAGGTTGATTGAACACATGTGCATTTGTGACCTTGCCTTGTTAATCTTATTGTGAAATGCTTGATTTTAATCCAATGGACTTGAAATTTTACATGCTGATTTTAGACATGTTAATGGATGTTTTAGGCTTGGTTTGGTATTTTTCTCATTTACCATTTCTGTTTTATGCTTGTGTTGACATGGTGTGACAATTTGTGTCACACCTTTGGTTGTTCTACTTGTACCATTTAATTTCCATGCCAAATGATCTTGGATGCTTCTGATTTTTTGTGTGATGATCATGTTGGATGTGTTGATTGCTCATGATTTTTTCCAGAATTATTTGAATCATTTCTGTTTTGTTTTGAAATTTTCATTCATGATGTCCATATATGAGCCTTGAAATTGCCTTTGACTTCTTTTGATCATGAAATGCATTTGCTTGATGATCTTGATGTGAGCCTTTTTAGGACATGTTAATATGTGTTTGAAGTTGCAATGTGTTGAATTTCAGCTCCTGTTTTGAATTTTTTCTTCATCTTTTACCCTAGGCTTTGACCTAGTGGTTTGTTGCTTACATGTGAGCTTTGAATTTCAGGTTTAAGCATCCAAGTTCCATGGTTGATGATGCTTCATCATTTAGATGTTGATATTTGCTTTTGATTGCTAACACTTGCTGTTTTGTAGGTTGATGATAACTCATTTGACTTTGCCTTATGGCTTTTGTGTTGTACATTGGGAATTGTCTGTTTGTCTGAAAGTTGTACTGATTGGTTTAGTTGTTTCCACAGGTACCTAAGTTGCTTTAAGTTCATTTGAACTTTGCTTTGCTTGCTTGTGGTTGGCATACCACTGAGGTATAATTCCTTGATCTTCATGTAGTCTGGAAGACCTGTCATGTTATGTTGGCAGGCACCTGTCTGAAGCCCTCCTTAAGAGGCAATGCTTGTGGTTGTTTAATTTTGTGCCAAGCGGGTAAAGACCTCTTAAGAGGCAATTGGCAGATAAAAGGGATGTGCAACCCATCCCCTGCTATTCAGTTGTGTCATTCACTTTGCTCACACCATGTGTTGATGCATTGTGAATAAGAACCCAAAATCTTGTCCATAGAGTCAGTCATTTGTGGAGAAGAGTTCCTGCATTCTGAACTCCCACACTTTCTATTTGATTGAAGCTCTCCCAGGCCAGGGATAAGAGCTATGAGGCATAACCCTCATCTCCATTTCATCTGCTTCACCCTAACTCTCAATGTTAGGGTTAAGAGCTCAAAACACCCCATTCCAGTTGGCTTGTTTCTACAGCCTAGCCTTGTATGAGCCAATTGTTTGCATATAGTGTGTGCTACTTGTGCTTGTGTTTGCTTTTGTGCTGCTTAGGCTAGCTTGCTTCCTGTGCAAGTTAGGATAGAGACCCCCACATAGGGATCGTATGCATGACAACTTCTAGGCTCGAGTCGTAGTCTCCCTAGTAGCTTGTTATCTCCCTTGTCTCTGGTTAGGTTAGAAGTTCTTTCCCTGTTAAGGGGAACTACGTCGCTCTGATCCTCATACCAGATGAGGTACGTAGGCAGGAGATGAGCAGATCTCTCCGGGCGCCCTTTTTCTTTTTTAACCCTTTGTGTTGTGTTGGAGTCCGACATAAGTCCAGCGATTGGCAGTTGGTTTCCTGTGTGTGTTTTGTTGGTTCAGAGTCTGATGTAAGTCCAGCGATTGGCATTCGGTTTCCATGTTTGCCTGTTTGTGTGGAGTCTGACGTAAGTCCAGCGATTGGCAGTCGTTTTCCTGTTTGTGTTTTGTTTGGCGTGTGTTAGCCGAACTACGGTAGCTCTGATTCTCATTCCAGATGAGATACGTAGGCATATGATGCGATATCCTAGCGAGCCTGTTTCCCGTTTTCCCCGAACTACGTTGACTCTGATGTTTGTTTCTGACAAACTACGTAGGCCCAGGATGCGATATCCTGCCGAGTCCTCTTCCTCCATCCTCTTCCGCCTGTTTATTTCAGCGTGTGCATTCTTTGAGCAGTTATTCAGCAACTTTCTTCTATTCTTTTGAGCGTGGATCCCGTCGAGTACGACGGACGTGAGGGGTGCTAATACCTTCCCCTTGCGTAACCGACTCCCGATCCTTGTAGTCTCCGGTCGTAAGACCATTTCCTTTCCAGGTTTACTTCGAGCGTTTCCTTTCCCTCTTTTGGGATAAATAACGCACAGTGGCGGCTCTGTTTGTTTGTTTTTCCCGCCGGTTTTTTTTCGCGGATGCGACACCAACCATTGTTTAACTATAGTACACCCTAGGAACCATTGCTTCGTTTCCAAAACGATTCAATGTCCCAATTCGGGCAACTATATCGTCCATAATTCATCCAACCACATCGACCAAACTACGATAACATGGGCACCGAACTCCATTACGGAAGTGTCGTTGGCCAGAGTCCCCCTGACTATTGGAAACAAATGATAACACATCTATCAAATACCTGTCGCATCCTGCGAAAAATCAACCGGCGAAGCTCAAAAGAAAACACACACAGAGCCGCCACTGCACGTTATTTATCCCAAGATAGGGAAAGGAAACGCTCAGAGAAACCTGGAAAGGAAATGGTCTTGCGACCAGAGAGAAAGGGTAAGGGAGTCGGTTACGCAAGGGGAAGGTATTAGCACCCCTCACGTCCGTCGTACTCGACGGGATCCACGTCCTAGAATAAAGAAAAGGTTGCTAAACATCACACACACACAGGGAACGCAGGTGGGGTTAAGAGAAGGGAGCTCGATAAGGTATCGCACCTTATGCCTACATATCTTGTCTGGAACAAGAATCAGAGCCACTGTAGTTCGGCTTACGCACGCCAAACAACACAAAACAATCAAACAAACAAAGGTGGCAAACATGGAGCCCGACAACCACTTGATGGAATTACGTCGGCATCCGAACCAAAACATACTCAAAAGGGCAAACGTGGAGCCCGACTGCCAATCACTGGGCTTACGTCGGCATCCGAACCAAAACGCACTCAAAAGGGGCAAACATGGAGCCCAACTGCCAATCACTGGGCTTACGTCGGCATCCGAACCAAAACGCACAGTCAGATAACAAGTAAACACACGCAAAAAAGAAAAAGGTTGCCCGGAGTGGTCTCGCACGACCACCTGCCTACATACCTCGTCTGGAACGAGGATCAGGGCGATGTAGTTCCCCTGAAAGGGACTAAATTCTCCTAACCAGAAACAGAGGGGAAAACACGACACTAGGGAGCTGAGACTCGAGCCTAATGTTGTCATGCAAAGTCACCCTAAGTTCAGGTTTCTACCTACTTGCATCAGTGCAATCTAATCCTAACCAGGAAAGAAGAAAGCATACAAGCATACATCATATATCAAATGAGAACAGGCATCTCAAACAAGCATGTCAATCAGAGATTCACAAAGCACACGCTATAACCAAACAAGAGGCTCAATCAAAGGGGTTTGACCGCCGAAGCGAGTCGTCTGTACATGGTTTTGATTTGCTCTTAACCTTGCCATTACGAGGCTAAGGTGAAGCAGATGAAGAGGTGAAGTGAGGATCAGACCTCACAGCTCTTATCCCTAACCAGGGAGAACTTTTGACAAATGAGCATGGGTCCAGAATAGGGGAACCCTTCTATACTCGATGACTCAGACACAATGTGCACGGCACAGGATCTTGGGCTTTTGATCTCGATGCTACAACCATGTAATGGGAGCAAGGAGAAGACTCACAGAATAGTGGGGGGTAGACTGCATACCCCTACCTTCCACCAATTTCCTTATTTAAAGGACTTTCACCTGCTTGGCACGAAAAAATAAACAACCACAATCATTGCCTCTTAAGGAGGACTTCAGACATTTATTTGCCCGGCCCGGTAACAGCCGGGTCTCCAGACTACATGAAGCCAAGAGGACCTACCTCAATGCAAGTTGCTTAAGCAACGCAAAGCAAAAGTTCACAAGGAACTGAGCAACTAAAGTACCTGGAAACAATCCAACACAGTTAGTACTCAGACAGACAAAACCAAACAGCAAGTGTTCAATCAATCAAACTATACAACTCAATGCACAACAAGGCAAACTCAAAGCTTAAGCCCAAACTTCACAACCTACAAAACAATGTTATGTTAGTGTACAAACATCAAACAACATCAATTGAATTGATTTGGATCATTCTCCATGTTCATTATGCCTTTGATCCTGAAAAATCAAGCAAACATTAGCAACTAGACCACTAGGCCAAGCCTAGGGTCCAAAGCAAGAAAAAAATCCTTAAACAGCAAGGCATTCACAAACCAAACTCAAATTAATGTCAAACAAGAGCAAACATCATTGGTCTCATGTTTATATCATTCATCATGTTCATGCTATGCACAAAATAAGGCAAACTAGTCCAAATGAGGCACCAAGCGTACAAACAGAATTATTGCATTCAAATCCACATCAAAACAAATCTAAAAATTATCAAATAAATTACACCTAAACAGGGGATCTTCAAGGTATACCATGTCAAATTTGAGCTCAATTGGGCAAATAGAACCATGTCAATGAAAATCAACAAAAACAGTCACAATTTCATGCTTCAAACCACAACATCAATGCATACATCCACTTCAAAAATTCATAACTCAATGAAGACAAAAAAGAAATGGATGAGACCAAAACAGGAATGTCACATCATGTGTCTATTACAAGCATGCCAAATTTCATGATCATACAGTACCACATGAGCATTTCTCAATCAATCTACCAACATGTATCATATGAGCTTGCACAATTGGTTAACAGAAATGAAAAATCACAATCAATTCGAAAATGCAATGAAAAATTCCACAAAAATTCACAAAGCATCTTAACATGTTAACTAACCATCATGCAAAATTTCATTTCATTCTAACAAGTATAGACCACTCAATTAAATCCAGCAAGTTGACATCAAGAGGTGTGACACAAATTGTCACACCTAAGTTCCATAATTTGCTGCTCAATGACCAGGTATCAAAAATTCATGAAATTTACATGGAAATGAGCATCAATCAGTCAAGAATCATCACAAAAATTTTCAAGAATTTATTCAACACTATGAGCATTTCATGAACCAAATGGTAAAATGTATCAATTTTGAGCACATGTGAAATAAGTCTAGGTCAAACAATATTTTTGCCATGCACAACTTTGACCAATAGGTCAAAAAGATCCTAAAGTCAACAACAAAGTCAACACAACAATTTCCATATTTTTCTGATTTTTCTACTATTTTTTATGAATTTTTAAAGGTCATGTGAATTTTTTAGAATTAAACAAATAAATTAAATTAACACAATGGCAGTTTGGTAATTAATTATTGGCGCGGGAGGGAAACACTTTTTCAAATTTTCAAATGATGTTTTGGATCTACAGCGCTTATCTTCATCGTTCTCACCACAACTTTCCCAGAATTTCACAAAATGGATGAACACAAAATCTTCATGAAAATTGGCAAGCTTATAACCGTTCTAACCGTCTAATCGAGCACAACACGAATATCAACTTGATTTTGGCTAAATGTTTCTAAATCAAACGAATCGAAGAAGTTAGGGTTTATGTTCATAACTTCAAACCTAGATTTCTCATGCTACAGTCATCCATTCCTAAAACTAAGGACATCATCATCATCACCGTTTCATGCTCTTCTAAACACATATGAACATTAAACATTTCTTGAGATTTGAATTTGACCAACCTGGAAATGGCAGCTTTGAAACCGATGCTTTTAGAGCTCAATTCTTTAAAACAGCAACAGTAGAGGGATAGAGAAGGTGATTAGAGGTGCTAGCTTCAATTGCCATGGCTTCTATTGCTTGAATTCACCATTTCACCATGGATGCTCTTGAAGATGCAGTCGCGATTCAATGCTCCTCATGCTCCAATCTTCCAAAACAGTTGATGTTGATGATGATGTGAGTTCAGATCAAAAGAAATTTCGAAAAATGGTTGAGAATTGGTGATGAATTTTGGAAATGAAGGTTTTGTGTTCTTGAGAGAAAACTTGAGAATGTGAGAGATTTCAGATCCAACTTGGGGAATTGTGATTTCTGTTATGATTAACAAGTGTTTTTGATTATATATGGTAGCTTAATCATCCACTAATCATGTTAATTAGCCAAATGCAATTGTAAGTGAAATGGCTAATTTTGCAAATGAGGGCAAAAGTGTAATTTCCATATACAGCTCATTGCCACCTGTTAACAGCTCATGCAACCTCCAAATACCATATGTGAGCTGTAGAAACTTGCCTCAACTTCATTGGATGCTTATTTCTCAAAATCACCATGTGACACCATTTGTCCATTTTTAGCACTTTCACTTTTCAAGCCAAATCTCATACCATATGCTTTAGCCATGAAATGATGATTCCAACAAGTTTAAAATGCCATTTATGAGGTGTAGCAAAAAGTCCCATCTCAAAATTCCAATTATTTTGACAGTTGGACAATTTTGCCCCTGGTCCAATTCAACTGTCCAGTTGAAAAGTGACTTTTTGCCTTGGACATTTTTGGACAAATCCAATGATGCACCATGAAAGTACATGTCAAATGGAGTTTGTGCATATAAAGAACTTGCAATTTGGACAAAGTATGTGGAAATTATGGCCTCCTGATTACGGGTCATTTTTGAAATTCACTGAGCCATAACTTTCCAACCATACATTGGATTTTCAAGTTCTTGGACTTTTTGGAAAGGTGAGAACAAGATCTACAACTTTCATGTTGAACAAATTTTCATTTGAATCTTCCTTGGACACGTGGCTTTGAGGTCCAAAACTTTCCATTTTTGGAAACTTCAATTACAAGTCACTTTCTATTTTTGGCAGTTTTTGTCCTGACTTGATTTTCTTCATTCTTAAGCTTTGAGATGTCATTTAACACTTGTTCCAACATGAATGAAGTGTGTCTAACTCATTTCCACCTCCACATCCATCAGATCATGTACAGTTGACCACAGTTGACTTTTCATCTGACAGATGAATTTGTCAATGCATAGATCAATCTGAGCCCCAATCTCCAACTGAAATGGCTCAAGGGTGAAACCCTAACCTCAATAAGCACAATATAATCACAAAATGAACCCCATAACCATCAGAAACCTCATCTCCTGATCCAGCCCTGATTGGCCCAATACAACTGATTAGGGTTGACCAGTGGTCAAAACCCTAATCTCAAGGAATCTTCTTCAATCTCCTGATGACATCCAACCATGATGATGATGATGTATCAATTCAATCAAGATGAAGACCAATATCCATTGAGAATCACAAAACCCTAATCCACAGCCCCAATCCTCAGATGGCCCATGATCAATCAATAAAACCCTGGCTTGCACCTTCTGACTTCCTATCTCCTGATTAAGACTTGGGAAGATGGCTTGCATAATGTAACCACATGATATGCAACATGAAATGCCTAATGTCCTAATAATGAAATGCAAATATGTTAATGCTAGTCCCAAGAGAGGAGGGCAAATTTTGAGGTGTTACAGCTGCCCCTATTCAATCCACTGTGAACCTGTCGATACGAAATAGCCTCGGCTTTCGGATGATCAGGATGAAGAGTGATTGAATACCAAGAAACAGACGAACAATTTGCACTCTGATGGGAAAAATAATTAACAACGCCTGTCAGCATCGGCGAAGAAACAAACTCGAAACGTCGACCTGGATACCAAAATAAATGGTAGCACAGGGATAACCATGGTCTGATCACCACACATCCACTCGGGATTATCATCCTCTCCCTTTTTTTCTCTGCTTGGACCCCGAAATTTTCTTTTCTTCTTCTTGGTCTGAAAACCACGTCGGTCTGATCTCCGCTTCGGTCTGAACTCCGGTTCGGTCTGAACTCCGGAAAATTGGTCTGAACACCACTTCGGTCTGAACTCCGCTTCGGTCTGAACTCCGGAAAATTGCTTGCGCCAATGATCCCCAATCATTGCATTTGAACCCCTGAACCGCGCTGATCGCGTAACGTCCTCTGATTTCATTTCCATCTCCGTCCGACGGAAACCTTTCCTCCAGTATCGCACTACTGGGGAACCTTGCTGATCTGACGTCATGATGCTAGACTCCTCAGAGTAACATCTTCACCATCTGGTGAAACCAAACCTTCAAGCGGTAACAACGGCTTGAGTCATGCTGAACGCGTCATGATGTTGAACTTATCCAAGTAACATCTTCACCATCCGGTGAAACCAAATATCAAGCGGTATCCACGGCTTGAATCGCGCTGATCGCGTCACGATGTTGAGCTTATCCAAGTAACATCTTCACCATCCGGTGAAACCAAACCTTCAAGCTGCACCCACGGCTTGAATCGCGCTGATCGCGTCATGATGTTGAGCTTATCCAAGTAACATCTTCACCATCCGGTGAAACCAAATATCAAGCGGTATCCACGGCTTGAATTGCGCTGATCGCGTCACGATGTTGAACTTATCCAAGTAACATCTTCACCATCCGGTGAAACCAAATATCAAGCGGTATCCACGGCTTGAATTGCGCTGATCGCGTCACGATGTTGAACTTATCCAAGTAACATCTTCACCATCCGGTGAAACCAAATATCAAGCTGTACCCACGGCTTGAATCGCGCTGATCGCGTCATGATGTTGAGCTTATCCAAGTAACATCTTCACCATCCGGTGAAACCAAATATCAAGCGGTATCCACGGCTTGAATTGCGCTGATCGCGTCACGATGTTGAACTTATCCAAGTAACATCTTCACCATCCGGTGAAACCAAATATCAAGCTGTACCCACGGCTTGAATCGCGCTGATCGCGTCACATTTCCATCTCTGTCCGACGGAAAAGCTCCTCCAGTATCGCACTACTGGGGTACAACAAATCTCAAGCGGTAACCACGGCCCGAGTAACCGATGCTTGCAATGCTGATGTTGATCTTCCAACCAGTGAAACCACTCCTCAAACGGTAATCACGGCTCGAGTTGCATCTTCACCCACTGGCAGAACCATATCTCAAACGGTAACCACGGCTTGAGATTAGCCTATGCTTGCAATGATGCATGATTGATTTTTCTGCGTAATGCTCCATAATTATGGAAATGCTACGCGATTATTTATTTTTTCTATGCAATATGATATGCTTATTTACATGATGAATGCATAAAAAATATCCCCCTCAAGGGACTCTTCTGGGAAGCACGAGACACTCTGCTGAGGAACTCGCCATTGCTCCAACTCCAACCTGCTGGGGAATAGCACTGCTGCTGGGAAATAGGCAACCCTTGCTGGGGAAACCTCCTTTGCACCCAATCCACTCGAGAAACTGCTGGGGATAAGAACCACCAATGCACTCTGTGGGGATACAACAATCTTTGACTTGCTGGGGAATATCAATCCTGACTCCACTTCGGGAAAACCCTCACAGATACCCGTTGACTTCACTGGGGAAACAGCAACCTCCAGTCGTGACGACTGGGAAAGCATCGATCTGAAACCTGCTGGGGATAACCATCCTGACCCTGCTAGGAAACCGCATACTACTCCGCTGGGACAACCCATGCAATCCATAGGTAGAATCATCACAGCTGGGGATGCAGAAATTCGTCCACTACGGGAACTTGTTCAATCCACTGGTAGGATGAACACTGCTGGAGATATATTTCATTGAAACCCGCTCCGCTCGGGGAACTGCTGGAGATATATTTCTTTGAAAAAGACCCGCTCCACTCGAGGAACTGCTGGAGATATATTTCTTTGGACCCGCTCCACTCGGGGAACTGCTGGAGATATATTTCATTGAACCCGCTCCACTCGGGGAGTTGCTGGAGATATATTTCTTTGAACCCGCTCCGCTCGGGGAACTGCTGGAGATATATTTCTTTGAAAAAGACCCGCTCCACTCGGGGAACTGCTGGAGATATATTTCTTTGCAAAAGACCCGCTCCACTCGGGGAACTGCTGGAGGTATATTTCTTTGAAAAAGACCCGCTCCACTCGGGGATAGCAACCTTCGGGCTCGGCTGCTGAGGAAACACCGTTTACCTGCCGAGGATAACCATCTCGACTCGGCTGGGGAAGTTACAGACCTCGGATCTGTTGGGGAAATGGTCCTCCTGACACTGCTTGGGGACCTAGCTGGGAAATGAGAAAAGTTGGTACAGAACACCCATCGACTCGTCGAACCAGTATCCACCTCCAATACTCGCATCGGCTTTCCACTTTTGAGAATTCCCAGACTCGTCTGGACCTTTTCTGCTCCATCATCTTGTATTCCAAATCGCTCCGCGCTTGACGGAAACGTACTCCTGGGAGTTATACAGAAATTTCAACCTTTCGACTTTGAAGAGTCTTCTTGGTTAATTTCAAAGGTCGTCGGACGTCTCAACGTCGCTCATCGCTTCTCTACCCATTCGTTCCTGATTGGACTCTGCGGGGAATTTTACAGACTTTTCAATCTTCTGATTTTGAAGAGTCTTCTTGGTTACCATCAAGGATCGTCGCACGTCTCAACGTTTCTTCGCCGTTTTTTTCACACATTCGTTCCTGATCGAACTCTCTGGGGAATTTCTCTTGTCAAAGCGTCCACATCACAACCTGCAAGTGAGTGAAAATATCTAACAATTTCTGCAAAACAGATCGTTAGATAAAACCGTGCCCCAGGCGTGTCAAGATTTCAACACTTGGGTCACTCAACCTTCCAAATAAGATTTCAAGCATTCAATCTTATAAACATGCATTGGAAGGAACCTGTATGTCTTAAAATGCAAGATTCTTTATCAAAAATATCTGGATGTTTTTGCAATCAAAGCGGTTATGAAAAACAAAAACAAAATTATTTGACTGAATTTGCATTCTATTGATTTGAAAAGTGTGTGGCTCAAATGAGTAATACAAAAGGAAGCAATTCCTGAAAAGAGGTAATTGCGCAAAAGGAAAAATCTATCCTAATGGCAGTGTGAAACCCGTGATCTCGTCGAGTTCCAACTCGGTTACACCCCATATGTCCTCAGACTCTCCATGCTTTCTGCCTTCTAAACAAGACGTTTCTGATTGATCCCTACCGGGTATTATCCATGATGCCTTAACCAAAGCGCAAACGATCATGCTGGACGCAGCTGTTTGTTTCAATCCCTCTTTTGCCCGGACCGCCCTTTCGGGTTTTCAGTCCGCCGGGATACCCCTTTTTGCCCAAGTCGCCTATCTCAGGTTTTCGACTTGCCGGGTGTACATTTTTTCATCTATATCCCTAATTTTTGCCCGAACCTTTCCTTCTGTTTTTGGTTCGCCGGGATGCCCATTTTTGCCTGGACTATTTTATTCTTTTCGTCCAGCGGGTCAATTTATACGAAGTATTTTTTAACTGCGTCTGCATTCACAGGGGATGGAAAATCCTCGCCATCCATGGTCGTTAACAACAAGGCTCCGCCAGAGAAAACCTTCTTGACCACGAATGGACCTTCATAATTCGGTGTCCATTTGCCCATTCGATCGTTTTGAGGAGGAAGGATCCTTTTCAGCACCATATCACCCACGTGATATACCCGAGGTCGCACCTTTCTGTCAAAAGCACGCTTCATCCTTTGCTGGTATAATTGCCCATGACAGATGGCTGCCAGCCTCTTTTCTTCGATTAGGCTTAACTCTTCGTACCGGGTCCTTACCCATTCAGCCTCTTGCAATTTCACGTCCATCAGGACTCTCAAAGAGGGAATCTGAACCTCAACAGGTAATACCGCCTCCATTCCATATACCAATGAGAAAGGAGTTGCCCCAGTAGATGTACGTACTGCGGTACGGTACCCAGGATACAAGCTTCGTACTTAGCCACCCTGTTGGCGCATTCAAATGCTATCCTGGCAACAAAAGCCTATTCACCTTAACCTCCCCATCAGACATCGGAATCCGTTCGGATTCGGGGTCAGGCCCCTCCTCCGGGATCGGTCACTCTCAATCTTTCGATTAGAGTACCTCGAGATGTCCTCATCAGGGAACTTCAAACTTCATCGGTTGATAACCCTCAATGGGTTGCTAGGCAATGTAATCAGACAATACACTCCTTGATTGCTTTCTGAGAACCCGTCCGGTCAATACTGGATTCTCAAACCCATACTTGATCGGATCCATCTCGGAAATCCACAAAGTGGCATGAATCAACATATACTGTCTCAGTCGGCGAGCAGCCTATGCCAAAGTACAGCAAGTTTCCTCGAACAGTGAACGTACTGTTTCACAGTCGATAAACTTTTTGCTAAGGTAAATTGCATGCTCTTTTCGACAAGACGCGTCATGCTGACCCAATACACCTCATAGACCCTCGAAGGCTGTCAAGTACCAGATTAACAACTACTCCTCCCACAGGGAATCAGAATCAGAGGTTCCTGCAACTTTTCTTTTATTTTTCAATGCCCCTTGGCAATCATTATTTCACCTGACCATTTGATCTTTTTTTTTTTTCAACAACTTGAATATAGGTTCGCCCGTGGCCGTTAGATGAGATGTGAACCATGACAGGTAGTTCAATCTTTCTAAGAAACCACGAACCTCTCTTTTTCCTTCTCGGTTCAGGCGTTTCTCTTATTGTTCTTTTTTTTTTTTTTTTTTTTTTTTTTTGCAGGATGAACCTCGATTCCTCCCTTACAATGAACCCCAATCATCTTACCGGACCGCACTCTGATAGTGCACTCATCTAAATTCAACCTCAGTTTGAATTGTCTTAATCGGTCAAACGACTTGCCCCGGTCTGCCAGATGCCCCTCTCTTGTCTGGGACTTTGCTATCATGTCATAGCATAGCATTTTATTTCATGATGAATCATATCATAAAACAAAGTCACCATGGCTCTCTGATACAGGCACTGGCGTTCTGCTTCTCCAGAGGACTGTCTTCTCTCCATGGTAGCTTGTGCACAACGACATCGGTATCCGTTCCTGGCATATCCTGACATGACCAGGCGAAGGCATCCACATGCTCTTTCAACAAGGCTACCATCCTGCTCTCGATTCGCCTCTGAAGCGGCTCTAATTTTCATCTCCTTCCTGACCTCGGCGGTGCGTGGAATAACAATCTCAACCCGCTCCTCGGGCGGCTGAATCACCTTCTCCTCTTGTCTCAACAACCTAGTTAATTCCAGTAGATCACAATCTTCTTTGCCTTCTTCTTCAGCCTGATTGCTCGGATTGTCGAAGTCATATGAGGGGTAACCAAATTGTTATCAACGAGATCCGGAGAATTATTTTTCGACTTTGGGACGAGACAAATCAAAAAGGAAAAATGAAAATAAACATTGCCATTTTTATTTGTTTTTAAACTGCAAAAATAAAAGAAAGACAGGGAACACCGTTTTTTGACTGAAAAACATCCATTTATTAATGATGCAGAAATGCAAATTATGAACATGAGGTGGCCCTTACAATGGACCATTACGTGTCGGGCAACACGTATGGCTTTCATGCAAATAAAACTGAAAACAAGAAATATTACTCTTCCGGACGAGTGACAGTGATGATCCTTTAGGCCTTCCAGTTCTGGATTCCCATCCCTGATACGCACGGCTTTATCCAACCACTGAACTTGCAGTCACTGTTGTTCTCTTCCCCCATCACACAGACGTGATCCGAATCTTCAACAACTGCACTCATCATCGCCTGACCATGTGCCGGCATGGGATTGGCATTAACGTTTGGAGATGGTGCAAAGTTAATAGCCTTTGAATCCACCAGGTCTTGGACTACGTGCTTAAAAGCTTTGCAGTCCTCTACGCTGTGCCCGGGAGCACCCGAATGGAATTCACATTTGACATTTTCATCAAAATTGGCTGGCCTTTGATCAGGTCCCATAGGTGCCAAAGTCCTCAACTGTACCAGCCCCATATCTTTCAACTTTTTCAATAGGACAGAGTATGTCACAGGAGGCCTGTCAAAATGCCGATCACTCATCCTCCTCCGTACTGGATATCCTACCCTCGGAGACCTCCGCTGAAATGGCTGACGCTGCTGTTGCTGTTGTGCAGGCTGATTGTCAGCAGGAATAGTTACCGCAGCGGTGTGCTGGTAGTAACGACCCCTACCGTGTCCTCTCTGGGCGTACACGGCACTCGATTCACCCTCATCCTTGTGCTGGTCATTACCAAAAGATTTCTTCGGTCCAGACGATGAAGCGTTTCCTTGCATGTTCCCCATCTTCAGCCAGTCTTCAATCCTCCCCACCTTTTCGGCAATTACTTTCTGCCCCAAGGCGAACTCTTGCATGACATTGATCAGCTCTCCCATCTTCTCTTTCAGTTCGAGGATGTCAGCGTTGGGAGGATCCATCAGTTTGGATTTGTTGCCCCCAGCAGGATATCTGAGCAAACAAGCTATGCGCACCGGTTGACACCTACAAAACAGCAAATGGGTTAATATGCATGAATGCAACATCTATCCATATGAGGAAGACTCTGTCCTTTGATTCTGGTTTCATTGAGACAGACAACATTTTGACATCCACATTCTGAAATTCAAGATGTCTCTCAACCAGATTCTCAATCAATAATGCTCCCCATATGGCTAAACGTAGTTTAGGTGCAGATGAATGCAAACTGAGAATGATGCAGATGAATGAATGCAATGCATTGCCATCCTCCAAGTCATCTGATCATCTGTTGCTCTGAAACCTGGTCTCTGAACTAATCATAACCATCTGAAGAAACAAGTAACCACCAATCCAACTTATGGGTTCCGAAATAAACGGAAGACAGATACATCATCATCATCATCATCAATCTCTGAGCAGATACCCATCATCATTTGAATCGGCCCGGGGAATCCTGAAATAAACGGATCCCCACTGATAAATAACTCGGCCCGGGGAATCCTGAAATAAACGGATCCCCACTGATAAATCACGGACAGCACTCCGGCGTCTCAGAAATAAACGGCCATAAATCCGACTCATAAATAGGACCCACGGAACACAAGTCACCATCTGAGTCACCATCTGAACATGCATCTGAAAGAATCAACCCTCCCCTCACAGGTAAATTCTAATCAGGTCACCCTAAGGCGGATAATAGTCTCGACAATCGGGCAGAGATACTCAATGGGTTTGCCCTTTCGGGTGTGCCATTGCAGCTCTCCTGAGATCGTCTGAACCAAAGATCCGGGAAATGATCGGTCACCAGAGTCAACAGCCCAAAAGAGATAACCCAACCAAAGTGGAAAATCCCACTGGAAGAGCATTTCTCAGATGAACCTCGTCCGGCTTGTGGTATGTCACGTCGCAACATCATGCCCAACCGACATGTGAGCGACGCGAGACCACACTAATCCTAGGTGTATACTCGGGCCTGGGTTTTAGCCCCACTCAGAACACCCACCCCAAACAGAGGAAACACCTGCACCGAGGACGGCAACAACATGATAGTATGATGCATGCAGACATTAATGCAAATATATACACACTGGTTAGAATAATAAATGCAATAAATAACACACAATAAGCAACCCAAACCAATCCTAGAACGCTAGGAGAGACTCGCTTAGGGAAGATGGACCAGCACAGGTCTACATCAGATGACTCCCCAGCAGAGTCGCCAGCTGTCGCATCCTGCGAAAAATCAACCGGCGAAGCTCAAAAGAAAACACACACAGAGCCGCCACTGCGCGTTATTTATCCCAAGATAGGGAAAGGAAACGCTCAGAGAAACCTGGAAAGGAAATGGTCTTGCGACCAGAGAGAAAGGGTAAGGGAGTCGGTTACGCAAGGGGAAGGTATTAGCACCCCTCACGTCCGTCGTACTCGACGGGATCCACGTCCTAGAATAAAGAAAAGGTTGCTAAACATCACACACACACAGGGAACGCAGGTGGGGTTAAGAGAAGGGAGCTCGATAAGGTATCGCACCTTATGCCTACATATCTTGTCTGGAACAAGAATCAGAGCCACTGTAGTTCGGCTTACGCACGCCAAACAACACAAAACAATCAAACAAACAAAGGTGGCAAACATGGAGCCCGACAACCACTTGATGGAATTACGTCGGCATCCGATCCAAAACATACTCAAAAGGGCAAACGTGGAGCCCGACTGCCAATCACTGGGCTTACGTCGGCATCCGAACCAAAACGCACTCAAAAGGGGCAAACATGGAGCCCAACTGCCAATCACTGGGCTTACGTCGGCATCCGAACCAAAACGCACAGTCAGATAACAAGTAAACACACGCAAAAAAGAAAAAGGTTGCCCGGAGTGGTCTCGCACGACCACCTGCCTACATACCTCGTCTGGAACGAGGATCAGGGCGATGTAGTTCCCCTGAAAGGGACTAAATTCTCCTAACCAGAAACAGAGGGGAAAACACGACACTAGGGAGCTGAGACTCGAGCCTAATGTTGTCATGCAAAGTCACCCTAAGTTCAGGTTTCTACCTACTTGCATCAGTGCAATCTAATCCTAACCAGGAAAGAAGAAAGCATACAAGCATACATCATATATCAAATGAGAACAGGCATCTCAAACAAGCATGTCAATCAGAGATTCACAGAGCACACGCTATAACCAAACAAGAGGCTCAATCAAAGGGGTTTGACCGCCGAAGCGAGTCGTCTGTACATGGTTTTGATTTGCTCTTAACCTTGCCATTACGAGGCTAAGGTGAAGCAGATGAAGAGGTGAAGTGAGGATCAGACCTCACAGCTCTTATCCCTAACCAGGGAGAACTTTTGACAAATGAGCATGGGTCCAGAATAGGGGAACCCTTCTATACTCGATGACTCAGACACAATGTGCACGGCACAGGATCTTGGGCTTTTGATCTCAATGCTACAACCATGTAATGGGAGCAAGGAGAAGACTCACAGAATAGTGGGGGGTAGACTGCATACCCCTACCTTCCACCAATTTCCTTATTTAAAGGACTTTCACCTGCTTGGCACGAAAAAATAAACAACCACAATCATTGCCTCTTAAGGAGGACTTCAGACATTTATTTGCCCGACCCGGTAACAGCCGGGTCTCCAGACTACATGAAGCCAAGAGGACCTACCTCAATGCAAGTTGCTTAAGCAACGCAAAGCAAAAGTTCACAAGGAACTGAGCAACTAAAGTACCTGGAAACAATCCAACACAGTTAGTACTCAGACAGACAAAACCAAACAGCAAGTGTTCAATCAATCAAACTATACAACTCAATGCACAACAAGGCAAACTCAAAGCTTAAGCCCAAACTTCACAACCTACAAAACAATGTTATGTTAGTGTACAAACATCAAACAACATCAATTGAATTGATTTGGATCATTCTCCATGTTCATTATGCCTTTGATCCTGAAAAATCAAGCAAACATTAGCAACTAGACCACTAGGCCAAGCCTAGGGTCCAAAGCAAGAAAAAAATCCTTAAACAGCAAGGCATTCACAAACCAAACTCAAATTAATGTCAAACAAGAGCAAACATCATTGGTCTCATGTTTATATCATTCATCATGTTCATGCTATGCACAAAATAAGGCAAACTAGTCCAAATGAGGCACCAAGCGTACAAACAGAATTATTGCATTCAAATCCACATCAAAACAAATCTAAAAATTATCAAATAAATTACACCTAAACAGGGGATCTTCAAGGTATACCATGTCAAATTTGAGCTCAATTGGGCAAATAGAACCATGTCAATGAAAATCAACAAAAACAGTCACAATTTCATGCTTCAAACCACAACATCAATGCATACATCCACTTCAAAAATTCATAACTCAATGAAGACAAAAAAGAAATGGATGAGACCAAAACAGGAATGTCACATCATGTGTCTATTACAAGCATGCCAAATTTCATGATCATACAGTACCACATGAGCATTTCTCAATCAATCTACCAACATGTATCATATGAGCTTGCACAATTGGTTAACAGAAATGAAAAATCACAATCAATTCGAAAATGCAATGAAAAATTCCACAAAAATTCACAAAGCATCTTAACATGTTAACTAACCATCATGCAAAATTTCATTTCATTCTAACAAGTATAGACCACTCAATTAAATCCAGCAAGTTGACATCAAGAGGTGTGACACAAATTGTCACACCTAAGTTCCATAATTTGCTGCTCAATGACCAGGTATCAAAAATTCATGAAATTTACATGGAAATGAGCATCAATCAGTCAAGAATCATCACAAAAATTTTCAAGAATTTATTCAACACTATGAGCATTTCATGAACCAAATGGTAAAATGTATCAATTTTGAGCACATGTGAAATAAGTCTAGGTCAAACAATATTTTTGCCATGCACAACTTTGACCAATAGGTCAAAAAGATCCTAAAGTCAACAACAAAGTCAACACAACAATTTCCATATTTTTCTGATTTTTCTACTATTTTTTATGAATTTTTAAAGGTCATGTGAATTTTTTAGAATTAAACAAATAAATTAAATTAACACAATGGCAGTTTGGTAATTAATTATTGGCGCGGGAGGGAAACACTTTTTCAAATTTTCAAATGATGTTTTGGATCTACAGCGCTTATCTTCATCGTTCTCACCACAACTTTCCCAGAATTTCACAAAATGGATGAACACAAAATCTTCATGAAAATTGGCAAGCTTATAACCGTTCTAACCGTCTAATCGAGCACAACACGAATATCAACTTGATTTTGGCTAAATGTTTCTAAATCAAACGAATCGAAGAAGTTAGGGTTTATGTTCATAACTTCAAACCTAGATTTCTCATGCTACAGTCATCCATTCCTAAAACTAAGGACATCATCATCATCACCGTTTCATGCTCTTCTAAACACATATGAACATTAAACATTTCTTGAGATTCGAATTTGACCAACCTGGAAATGGCAGCTTTGAAACCGATGCTTTTAGAGCTCAATTCTTTAAAACAGCAACAGTAGAGGGATAGAGAAGGTGATTAGAGGTGCTAGCTTCAATTGCCATGGCTTCTATTGCTTGAATTCACCATTTCACCATGGATGCTCTTGAAGATGCAGTCGCGATTCAATGCTCCTCATGCTCCAATCTTCCAAAACAGTTGATGTTGATGATGATGTGAGTTCAGATCAAAAGAAATTTCGAAAAATGGTTGAGAATTGGTGATGAATTTTGGAAATGAAGGTTTTGTGTTCTTGAGAGAAAACTTGAGAATGTGAGAGATTTCAGATCCAACTTGGGGAATTGTGATTTCTGTTATGATTAACAAGTGTTTTTGATTATATATGGTAGCTTAATCATCCACTAATCATGTTAATTAGCCAAATGCAATTGTAAGTGAAATGGCTAATTTTGCAAATGAGGGCAAAAGTGTAATTTCCATATACAGCTCATTGCCACCTGTTAACAGCTCATGCAACCTCCAAATACCATATGTGAGCTGTAGAAACTTGCCTCAACTTCATTGGATGCTTATTTCTCAAAATCACCATGTGACACCATTTGTCCATTTTTAGCACTTTCACTTTTCAAGCCAAATCTCATACCATATGCTTTAGCCATGAAATGATGATTCCAACAAGTTTAAAATGCCATTTATGAGGTGTAGCAAAAAGTCCCATCTCAAAATTCCAATTATTTTGACAGTTGGACAATTTTGCCCCTGGTCCAATTCAACTGTCCAGTTGAAAAGTGACTTTTTGCCTTGGACATTTTTGGACAAATCCAATGATGCACCATGAAAGTACATGTCAAATGGAGTTTGTGCATATAAAGAACTTGCAATTTGGACAAAGTATGTGGAAATTATGGCCTCCTGATTACGGGTCATTTTTGAAATTCACTGAGCCATAACTTTCCAACCATACATTGGATTTTCAAGTTCTTGGACTTTTTGGAAAGGTGAGAACAAGATCTACAACTTTCATGTTGAACAAATTTTCATTTGAATCTTCCTTGGACACGTGGCTTTGAGGTCCAAAACTTTCCATTTTTGGAAACTTCAATTACAAGTCACTTTCTATTTTTGGCAGTTTTTGTCCTGACTTGATTTTCTTCATTCTTAAGCTTTGAGATGTCATTTAACACTTGTTCCAACATGAATGAAGTGTGTCTAACTCATTTCCACCTCCACATCCATCAGATCATGTACAGTTGACCACAGTTGACTTTTCATCTGACAGATGAATTTGTCAATGCATAGATCAATCTGAGCCCCAATCTCCAACTGAAATGGCTCAAGGGTGAAACCCTAACCTCAATAAGCACAATATAATCACAAAATGAACCCCATAACCATCAGAAACCTCATCTCCTGATCCAGCCCTGATTGGCCCAATACAACTGATTAGGGTTGACCAGTGGTCAAAACCCTAATCTCAAGGAATCTTCTTCAATCTCCTGATGACATCCAACCATGATGATGATGATGTATCAATTCAATCAAGATGAAGACCAATATCCATTGAGAATCACAAAACCCTAATCCATAGCCC
This sequence comes from Lathyrus oleraceus, assembly GCF_024323335.1. NCBI lineage: Eukaryota > Viridiplantae > Streptophyta > Magnoliopsida > Fabales > Fabaceae > Lathyrus > Lathyrus oleraceus. The sequence goes on from NC_066585.1 coordinate 183,162,896, forward strand.
CAATCCTCAGATGGCCCATGATCAATCAATAAAACCCTGGCTTGCACCTTCTGACTTCCTATCTCCTGATTAAGACTTGGGAAGATGGCTTGCATAATGTAACCACATGATATGCAACATGAAATGCCTAATGTCCTAATAATGAAATGCAAATATGTTAATGCTAGTCCCAAGAGAGGAGGGCAAATTTTGAGGTGTTACAATACCGCTGGACCTTCCACCGAACCTTCACACCAGCCACCATTGGATCATGTCAGCACTCAGAAACCCTAAACATCTCAGGAAAATCATGGGAGACCTCGAAGGCAGACTAACGCACCTTAATGTGGAACAAGGGGACGTTTCGATCGGGGCGGTCATTGAATTTTTTATCAATTTCATGTAATTTTTATTATAACATAAATATATTTTTTTCAATATTTTATTTAATTAATTGTTAAATTAACCAATAAATTTAAAAAAACTAAGATGTATGCGCCAGATGAATTGGCGCATACACCAATGCATACGCTCATGTGCCATGGTTACTAGCGCCTACATGCAATACTTTGAAAGCATGGTCCATCATCAGTGGCGCCTCCTCTTCATGTTAAATGGATGCCCAGTTGATTTGACGCATCTGTTTGAAAATGTGGTTGTTTCGGTAATTTTTTTGAAAAATTGATTATTTCAGAAATTAATTTGAAAAATGTGGTTATTTTAAAAAAATCTTGGTTGTTTATGCTTTGTTAATTTTTTCTCACAAACATATTTGGATGTTATTTAAGGATGACAAAATATTTGTTGGTCTTACTATAAATATAATTTAATTTTGTTATATGGTCTTTATTTTATTATAATTTTTGCAATTTTTTAATAAATTATTTAATAAATATTTTTCACTCCACCAACTACAAATTTAGTCATTTTTCATGTCCATAACTTTGATTTCATCACATGTTTAACATAGTACAACTATAAAAATGAATACTTAACAATTGATATTATTTATTTTTAATTTAATTATAATTTTGATCCTCTATTTTATTTGATATATAAAATTGATTGCTCTTTTTTAAATTTAAATAATTTTGGTCTCTCTCATATTTTTATATTTAAAATTAAAAATATTTTTATTCTTAAATAATAAATTTCTTTTAAAACATGATCAATTATAGTATAGAAATATATTGTAAAACTTATTTTATAGATAAAAATAATGGAGAGTCCACCGATTTTGTGTGAAAAGATTACAAAATCTAATTATATTTATTATCTTGAAACATTGATATTATATTTCTTAAAGTAATATTTTATTTCCAATAAAAATGAAGTAATATGTGATTTTTCCCCTCATTATATGATTATTTCTAGGTGATTTTCTTTGCTTAACCCTTAGTTAAGTGAAAATCTTATTTAATTTTTTTTCATTTTTTATTTAAGCATCTATAACCTTAAAAGTGTTTTTATACGAGGAATGAGTTCATTAGTAGTTCTCCTACGATTTTATACTATTCAGCTTGTAACATCCCTCTTACTATTTTTACTCGTTTTATTTCTTAGTTGGTAGTTTTATCTCAATCTCCATAATTCAGTAACATTCTCTTTCACATGCAAGTCATTTGTGACAGTTTACAACTTCTAAAGCATGAAACATGTGAATGATAATTGCTAAGACAATAAGACAATTTGTCTTTTATTATGTGTATTCATTGTTTTTGACTTGTATGTTTTGTGGCGGAGATTTGTAAATGTGTGGGGAAAATGAATTAGTTAATGATTTCTAGCTGACTTTTTATCTAGAGCATTTGAGTACTGCATCGAGAAGCTACAATGTATTTAGTTTCGGTAGTTGATAGTGTTATTGTTGATTGTCTCTTGTTGGACCATGAGATCAAGTTATCTCCCAGAAACGGATAGCTTCCAGAAGTGTTTTTTCTCTCTACTATGTCTCCAGCATAGTCAGCATCACAATAATCCACTAGCTTGTAGTCTTTAAATTTTCTATAATACAAGCCAAGGTTAATCGTACCGTTCAGATACCTGAAGATCCTCTTAACAGTTGTTAAATGGGATTCTCTAGATCTGATTGGAAGCGAGCACATAAACAGACACTAAATAAAATGTCAGGTCTAGAAGTAGTTAAGTATAAGAGAGAATCAATCATACATCTGTATATATTTTGCTCTACCTTAGCACTTACTTCATCCTTTTAAAGAATACATGTAGGATGCATTAGAGTCTTTGATGACTTGCATTCTGACATGTCAAACTTCTTCAAAAGTTCTTTGGTGTATTTTCTCTTATGGATGTATGTTCCTTCTGGACTTTGATTGATCTGAATTCCTAGAAAGAACTTGAGTTCTCCCATCAGACTCATCTCAAAGTTTGTCTGCATAGACTTAGCAAATTCCTTGCACAAAGCAGCATTAACAGAACCAAATTTGATATCATCTATATAAATTTAAATAACAAGGATATCATTTTTGAATGATTTTCAGAATAAAGTTGTATTAACCTTTCCTGTGGTGAAATCATTTTCTAAAAGAAAATTGCTTAGTCTTTCATATCATGCTCTAGGAGCTTGTTTCAAACCATACAATGATTTCTTAAGTTTGAAAACAAAATCTGGATTTTTAGGATTTTCAAAATCAGGAGGTTGGTGTACATACACTTATTGAGTAATGTAACAATTCAAAAATGCACTCTTAACATCCATATGATATAAGATGTTGCTATGATTAACAACAAAGGAAATTAAGAGGCGAATAGACTTTAACTTGGAAAGTGGTGCAAAGGTTTATGTATAGTTAATCCCCTCTTTCTAACTATGACCTTATACAACCAGTCTGGCCTTGTTTCTTACTACCTCTCCTTGTTTCTGAAGACCCACTTTGTTCCAATAGCGGGAATTCATTTGGGCCTTGGCACAAGATCTCACACGTCATTTCTGGAGAATTGATTAAGTTCTTCTTGCATATCCAAAATCCACTATGTATCCAGAAGCGCTTCATCAACTGGTGTAGGCTCTATAACACCAAACTCATAAGCGTCTCTTCATAAAGTTTGAATGAGGATCCGGTTCTGATTGGTTCAAATTTATCTTCCATAATCAATTCTTCAGAATGAGAAGATCTTTCTTTGTGCTTCCCTCAGAGGAGTTTGAACTTCATCAGCTTCAGGTTGAGTAGCTTTAGAGTCTTTTTTCTTAGCATCTTTTACCTTTAGAACCTGAATAAGTGATCTCCATATCTGCAAATTTCTTAAATAGCTTTGACTTTTCAGAGTCAAGCTTATCATCGAATCTGATATGTTTGAGTCTTAGTGTTATATACTCTAGAGCCTTTTGAGTGTTCAAAGTATCCTAACATGATGCACTTTTGTGCCTTAGAATCAAACTTGTGCAGATTGTCCTTGGTGTTCAACATAAATCAAGAACATCCAAAAGGATGAAAGTATGAAATGTTGGGCTTCTGATTCTTCCACAATTCATAGGGAGTCTTGCCCAAAATAGGTCTTATAGAAATCCTGTTTCGAATGTAACATGTTGTATTGACGCTTGTGCCCAAAAATTCTTAGCCATGTTAGTCTCATTGATCATGGTTCTAGCCATCTCTTGCAGAGTTATATTCTTCCTCCCTACAATCCATTTTGTTATGGAGTTCTAGGGCAGGAGAAATCATGGGAAATGTCATTTGCATCAAAAGGTTTTTCAAAATCTTTGTTTTTAAATTCTTCATCATGATCACTTCTGACTTTAACAATTATGAGATCCTTCTCAATTTGCATTTGAGAGCAGATGGTAGAAAACACATAATGTGACTCATCCTTGTGTCTAAGAAATTTCACCCATGTCGATCTGCTATAGTCGTCACAATGACTAGTCCATACTTTTTACCATTGACAAAAGCAATTTTCATTGGTCCAAAGAGATCAATGTGCATAAGTTCCAATGGTATGGAGGTGGAAACAATATTTTTAGCTTTTAAATATTTTTAGAAAATTTTACTTTCTGACATGCTTCACAAAGAGCATCTGAAGCAAACTTCATATTTGGCAGGCCTCTAACTAAAATAAGCTTATTTAGCGAAGAAATCATCCTCATGCTAACATGGTCCAATCGTATATGCCACATTCATTGCTCTTCATTTACAAACATAATACATTTTACATTTTGAGTTTTCAAATTATAAATTCTTATCTTATAAATGTTGTTCTTCCTCTTTCCATTGAAAATAACTGAGTCATCCTTCTGACTGACAACTTTACAGGACTTTTGATTGAAAATAATGTCATAACCATTGTCACTTAATTGACTTATGGACAAAAGGTTATGCATTAATCCTTTAACTAATAAAACATTAGTAGTGGAAGGGAGAGAACCATTACCTATTATTCGGGAGCCAATGATCTTCCCTTTCTGATCATCTCTGAAACCAACGATGCCTCCAGGATTAAGTTCTAGGATTTGGAACATATGCCTTCTTCCCGTCATGTGTCGCGAGCATCCAGATTCCAGGTACCATGACCGATGTCTCAACTGCGTTGCTAAGGATGTCTGCAACATATATTATCTTATCCTTAGGTACCTACAACTTCCTGGGTCTTTTTTGGTTAGTCTTCCTAGAGTTTTTAACAAACTTGAGTTCATGTGCAGGATATTTATACATGTATGCATAGTTGAAACATGAATGGGCTTTTGCTTTAGCATTAGGTTTTGAAAAAGTTTTGCCTTTAGGCACAACACCGTTTTTTTACCAGAAGGGGAAAAATGGGAATGAAGAGTTTTTGGTTTATCATCTTTTTCAGAATTAGATTCTTCATCAGAATCATAACCAATTTCTCTTGTTCCGTTTCTAATTATGTCATAAATCATTGAAGCCATTATGCTTCTATTTAGGCTTCTAGTAAGAAATTTCTAGAATGACTTATCATATTTCTTTATGACAATCCCAAAGTCTGTAGAGGCTTCTAAAAGACTTTTCTTCTCAAGTTTGGAACTCTTGCTCTGAAGCACAAAGTTATTGTTTTTCAAAATAAAGTTTTCTTCACTTAAACTTGAGAAATCTTTCTTAAGCTTACAATATGCTTCTGACTTAGATACATGAATCTTTTTAGATCCTTTTATTTATTCAAAAGCTTATGATACTTATCCAGAACTTATGATAACTAGATTCAAGTTCAGAATGAGAGAGTTCAACAAATACTTCTTAAGAATCTGACTCAGATTTTGATTCTGATTGAATCTTCTCAGCAGGAGCTTTTATGCACGCCATCAGCGCCACATTAGCTTGTTATTCCTCAAAGTCGTCTCCTGAGGATTTTAAATCATCCTAGGTAGCCATCAAAAACTTCTTCTTTCCTCTAAATTCCTTCTTCTTAGGCCTGTCTTTCTTCAGCTTGGGACATTCATTCTTGAAATGGCCAAGCTCCTTGCATTCAAAGCAAGTGATGTCATTATTGGCTTCATCTTTCTTGAATCCAGAAGTAGACTCAGAACAACAACATGTCCTTCTTTGTCCTCTGAATTTTTCTTGTATTTTCTTCTAGAGTTGATTGACACGTATGGAGAGAAGAGAAAAATCTTCTTCTTCTTCTGATTCCTTTCAGAATCTTCACCTTCTTTAGCTTGAAGAGCTTTTGTCTTTTCAGACTTTCCCAAAGACTTCAGAGCAACATATCTTCTCTTTCTCTTGGGCTCATCTTCTTCAAGCTCAATTTCATGACTTTTTAAAGAACTAGCGAGTTCTTCAAGAGAGGTGTTGTTCAGATCCTTTGATAACTTCAAAGCAGTTATCATAGGTCTCTACCTTTTAGGTAGACTTATGATGATCTTCTTCACATGATTAGTAGTAGAATACCATTTGTCCAGAACCTTAAGTCATGCAACAAGAGTTTGAAACCTTGAGAACATGTTCTCAATAGTCTCATCATCTTCCATCTTGAACGTTTCATATTTCTGAATCAAGATAAAAGCCTTAGTTTCTTTGACTTGGGTGTTCCCTTCGTGATTCATCCTCAGAGAACCAAATATGGACTTTACAGTATCTTTGTTGGTGATATTTTCATACTCAACGTATGCAATGGCGTTCAACAAGATAGTTGTATCTTTGTGATGATTTTTATAATCTTTTTGTTGTTGTTCTGTCATCACTCTTCTTTCTACTTTATTGTCACTTGCATCCACAAGGTGTATGTAGCCATCAACTATCATATTTCATTGATCAATATCTTGACCTAGAAAGAAGCTTTATATTCTATCTTTCCAATAATCAAATCTATCTCCATCGCATGAGGTTTAACGTTATAATGATCTATATCATTTATAGGAGCAGCTGGTGGTGGGAGAGTAGCCATTTTGTTTCACACTAGATCTTTGTCTAACACTATTAAGTGTTTGATAATCTTATCAATACCAGAACCGGAGCTCTGATTCCAATTGAAGGTGGCAAGAAACAAAAGAAATGGGGTTTTGAATTGGATTTCTAAAAATGAAATCTTTTCAAAACCAACACAATCAAATAGTAAACACGAACAAGAAAAATAACACATTTACTTTTATATTGGTTTATTGTTAACTAAGCTACCTCCAGTCCACCCGCCAATGTGATTTTGCCTTCTCAACAAGGACTTAATCCACTATAACTAAAACTGATTACAGACACACAAAAACTACCCGCCTTTGTCTTCTTGGGTCTATCTGACTAAAACCCTAGTCACTTAAGGAATACAACTTAAAAAAATGAGATTACTAGAATATGTTTACAAGATTGCTTCCAAGAAAGCAGTATAACACAAGGTTAGTATAATGAATTTCCCACACAGTAACGAACAAAAGCTTTATGCGTGTTTCTATTTTCTATACACAATAATATATAGTTCAACAAAAGCGTTGTGCAATAGTGTAGTGAATAGTAGTGTGAATTAGCAAAGTGAATGAGCATTAGCAACATTTCCAATCTTTCAAGTCTCCTTTATATAGGAAATGAAAATATTTGTTGGAGAGTAGAATTGGAATACCAAAATATAGTTGTAACCATGCATAACGATATGCATAATGGGAGGCAAAATGATACAATAGTACAATCCTTAGCCCACAAAATCAGCATAATGGAAGGAATATTGATCTTGTATTGTGTATTATTTTACTTACGCAAAACCTTTTGATTTTATCTTTTAATCTTCATAGGCTTTTGAATAAATAATATTGAAGCATGTTTAGAAGGATCAAGATATTGGTTGAGAGTATCTTCAGAACCTTGGTCTTCAGAGTCTTGACACAGTTCCTCAGAACCTGGTCTTCAGAGTCTTCAGATCTTGTTCTTTAGAATCTTCAAAACTTTAGCACAGAATCTTGAAGTCAGCCAAACCTTCAGAGGCTCTTCTATCAGATTCATAGTCAGAAGCTTTAGCACAAACTTTCATCAGAACCATTGTCGAAAAGCGTTTTAGAACTTGACATCTTCTTGTAAAGCACTTTTGCATCTCTTCAGAGTCAGAGTGTGTTGAGTCCAGAATCTGATGATGTCTCATGCCAGATCTTCAGAATCAGAATTTGTTAGCAAAATCTACACACCAGACAAAACCATTAGGGTACAAAATTATTCTCTAAGAAACAATGCATTGTTATCATCAAAACTAAATGTTAGATGCAAAACCAAATCTTATTATTACAAAAACGAGCTGATACAAGAGTAAGTGATATAAGAGAGACGAATGCATGGATGCATGGAATTATATCGCTTTGATGATGATGGTGTCATGAAAAATAGTAAATCAAATACCTCTTTATTGATCGAATGACAAGTGATACAAGAGATATTTTTGAAAGCCGATGACAATATGAAACTCCACATCAAAGAATAATTGAGAAATATTGCTTATCCAGAAACCACTGACTTGAAACCATCCTCTCAACCGGTAAAAACAAAAGGTGCTATGAGGAAGGTCAAGCCTACACCGAGTGTCAACCCAACGATGCAGTCTCCTTCGTATTTTGAACATATTGACAAAGTTTTTTCGGACTCACTAACTCTAAAGTCTCAAAAAATTGTTTTTAATGGAACTCGTATTAGCAAACCACCTTATTCACCGCATCCACCAAAAGTTTCATTCATTGACCAGATGTCAGTTTTTATGCACAAATACATCGAATGGGTCATCAATGTTAAAGGTGGTGGTAATTACAGGTTTTGAGATGTTTAGACTTTGCCCGATAAAGGAGAAGATGACCACACACTTGTCTGCCATCAACTTATCCATGAGTTGATGACCCATAAAGAATCATACACACGACTTTATAGAAAGAGATAAAATTTTGATGTGATTTATGAGTCTCTTGTTCCTTGCATTGGTGGACCGACATCGGAGGAAAAATGGATGCGCTTTCTTGAAATGAGTCATCTCATAGCAAATGTGTATGATAAAGTGTGTATTGATCTTACAAGATACAGTTTTTCTGAAACTTTTTTCTCACTGCGCACTGCCCCACCTCAAAATCCAAATGATTGTATTATGTGTATTTGGTGACTTTCAAAATCACAGCACTTTGTTCAAGTTTTTTTTGAAATCGGGATGCCATGTACCACTTACGTCAGTGGAGTGGACGACTCATTCAACAACAAAATTTGAGACTTGACCGAACCGAATTGTAGAAAGGATGCAAGAGTTTACCAAATTGAGCGACATTGAAAGAGAATCAAATGCACAAAAGTTAAAGGGGGGACCACTCATACTTATAGATTTAGCCAGTGACAAATCTTTCGATTCATTTTAGTTTTTCGTCATCAATTAATTGTATGTAATTATGTATTAATATTAATGAAGTGTAATATATACAATTTCAAATATTTTAATACATTTTGATGTTTACCCAAAAATTTGTCCATTTGCTAAATAAAACACACAGGTTTTGTTTCGTGTCTAAATCAAGAAAGGTTTCGGAGATGCATCTTCGGAATAATAAAATATGGTGGTACTAGAGATACATCTTCGAAACCTCCACTGATACAATATAGAATTTATTTAGGTCCAGATTTGTCTACAACTATTATAAATACAGGCTCTTGTATCATATTTCATACAAATAGAAAATGTCGTAAGTGTCACAAATGAATATCATTTGATATGTTGCAAATGTCTACTTTTCCAACACGAAACCCAGACAAGAATTTAAGATCAATGAGTACACCCCTTTTGCATATCTGCAATACAAAGTGAAAAATCTCCTATCTTGTAGAGATAATCGAAAAATTGTGAAGCTTGAGTACCGTTCACCGTCAATTAACAACGAAGGCAAGACTGAGTTCAGCAACTATGAGTTCAAGACAGATGCAATTGTAAGGACTATGTGGAATGCATTTTTCTGTTTCGAAACAAAAGTTTTGATCGAGGTGGAAGCGACGATTTCAGAATCGGTCGAAGATATTGTGAAGATGTTGAAGCGTCCACCTTGACATTGAAATGTAATGTTTGATTTTATGTTAACATCACTTATGTAATATTGATTTTATGTTATAAATGCTAATTTTATTTTGTTAAAATACAACTTTCTGGTTTTCTGCTTTTGTTTCTATTTCAGTATGCTATGAAGATGCATCTACTGACAGATTACGGAGATGCATCTCCAGATCTAAAAAAGTCACACTCCTAGGGCGTGGCTCAAAATTGGTTTATGGTGTGTGTGTTTGGGGTATGTCCGAAGATGCATCTTCGGAATCTTAGGACATTTTTTTTCATTTTCACGTGGTGCCCTAGTAATATATATGGTGCGTTAAGAAATGCCCATTTTTCCTGGCATTGCCTTTTTAAAAATTTGATCTGAAAGCATATTTAAAAACATATTTCACATTAAGGCTTTCAAATAATCTAATTTATATATGAAACCTTATAGACAGACATATATATATATATATATATATATATATATATATATATATATATATATATATATATATATATATATATATATATATATATATATATATATATATATATATATATATATATATATATATATATATATATATATGTCTATTTAATCTACTTTTAATATATATGAATATATAAGCCGACCTATAATATTTTATAGGCTTTTTAAATAGCGTAGGTCTGGCCCATTTAAGTAGATAGACTTTTAAAATAATCTAAATCTAACATATTTATTAAATAGGTTTGACTTGACCTGATCCTTAAATAGACTAAGTTATAGACGACCGATTTAGTATATTCGCATCTATATATTAGTTACCATTATTAGTTGAATTTTGATACGACCTTTTAACCTTAAACATGCGGTAAAATATATAGTATAATTTTAGCTACCATTAAGGCGGTAAAATAGAAGCTAATTTCTAAAACTATCAATTCCTTAAGAAAAAATCAATTATATTTATAAAAAGTTGAATTTGAAAATTTTCTTTCTAACTAATGACTCTGATAAGATCAATTAGATAAAAGTCGTAACTTTGATATGAGAGCTAATAATCCAAACATCTTGTTTCTTGTTTGAGAGTTTAAAGGGAATGAGAGGAGTTTAAAGATGAGGGAAATGGAGGACTTCATAAAAAAAATTTAAAAATATTTAACATATTTTAAAAAGGAAATTTTATATAAAATAATAAAAGAGTTTTTTATCGTTAATATATTTTTAATTTTCAAAATACTATAAATAGATATTTAAACAATTTATCTAAACCCTCCAAATATAACCTAATCTTTTTACTTAAAAAAAAGTTGAAAACCTTTAACGGCACTTAATTATCTAGTTTTGTTAATTTAGCAAATATACCTCTAGTCGAAATTATATATCACTCCATCGTCAAGTTTTATAGATTGAATTTCAAACCCTAAAATTGATTATATAAACACACGACCGGAGTAAAGAAAACATTATAAATTGGTTGAAAGGTAAAGAAAGCTGTTAGTAAAAACATGAGAAAATCTCCATTTCTTTTTTAGTTTCAATGATTCTCATTGCCATAATATTAACCTCGTACTGTTGTAACTCAATGCCACTCTGAACTCAAAAGAGATGGATCATAGACGATACAAAGGGGAAAAGGGTGAAACTAACTTGTCACATTGGGTAGCTCATATGAAACCAAAGCTTGTTGAAGGTCTTGACAAATTGCCAATACAAGACATAGCTACTCATGTTGCTAATTCAGGATTCACAAACCCTAAACCCTAAATCACACTGTTCGTGATACACTTTCTAGTCTTGATACACCCGAGGTTAATGTGTCAGCTGTTAAGAAACATAATCCGTTAATCTTGAATATAACACATGTTCAAGCTTATGAAGCTGCTATTGATGCTCTTGGAGAAAAAGGTGTGATGGTACTTATTGATGTTAGTATGCCGATGTGGTGTTGTGATAATAATGATCAGAACGGGTTCTTTGGTGATAGGCATTTTCATCCTTGTGAAATGGCTTCAAGGTTTAACTTTTATAGCTAAGCACTTCAAGGGAAAACACAATGTAAGTAATCACATGATATTAAAAAACTATGATCAAGTTTACTTTAGCATGAATATACCTTATGCTTTACCACAAGGTCTGGTGTATAGTGTATGAATGTTGTAAACATACCCTATGCTTTACCACAAAGCCATGGCCTTGTGGAATGAACTAAGAGGTGGAGGCCAAAATTAGCCTGATTGGTACAAGTACGTAGCCAAGGAGCAAAAACGATTCACTAATCGTTAGTTCAGGGTTAAACTTTGTCAGTGTCCTTTCATTCTTGAAGAAGAGGACCCTTGATCTAAACTTCACTAACAAATTGGTATAAGAGGCACACATTTATCCCTTCCCAGGAAACCAAAATAGGTGGAATTTGCTACCAGTGAATTGGGTATGTTCCTCTGTCTGTTGATACCTTAAACGACCAAGCAAGTTTTCTCACAAGTGGTAACAATCCAGTACCTTTATTCATAAGTGAATTTGAGTATGACATGACTGGTGTCAGTTTCGTGGACAACAAATTCTTGCCACGCTTTGTGTCTTATGCTTCTTCTGTTGACTTGGACTGGAACTTGTGAGCTTTTGGTGGAAGCTACTATTATAGAGAAGGCACTGTTGGGGCTGGTGAGCCATATGCTGTTATGGACTACGATCGGAAAAATTTCAGAGACCCAAAATTCCCTGAGAAATTTCAGCTTATCCAAAAGAAGGTTCAAAGTACATATGATATCATATAAATACATACTTCACATTATCACATTCACATAACATTTTTGTACAAAAAAAAAACATTATCTGCACAAGTAATTACACGTATGTGTAGTGTGTTTGACTGATTAGCTTAAATAAGTGCTCACTGAAACAAGATCAAAACGACGTATGAACACATCAAAATCTATTTTCATAATCATTTACAAACAGACCCACAAGTGGTTATATTCTACCATAAATCTAAGTTTAAATATGCTTTTTCAAATGCACTAAGACTATATGCCTAAAAAGTGTGTTTATGTGATTTACTTACACAGATCCAAGTTCAAACCTGTCGAATTCCTATATGATGTTCCATCCATTGACTGGTAAGTGCGCTCATGTGAATAAGAGCAACAATGAACTTGTGTTGGGTGATTGTAAGAGTCATAACCAGTGGAGTTCTGACGGAAATGGTTCTCCAATAAGGTTGATGGATTCTGCTGTGTGTAAAGGCAGAAGGTGAAGAACTTCCTGCAAGTCTCTCAGAACATTGCTTGTCGTAGCAAAGTTCATGGAAATCTGTTTCAAAGACTGATCTTCACTTGGCCACCTCTGATGGGAATGGATCATTTTTGTGTTTGGAAATGCATTCAGATTCTTCCGAGATAGTGACCAGAAAATGCATCTGCATAGATGATTATGATTCTTCATGTTTAGACAATCCCCAAAGCCAATGGTTCCAACTTATTTCAACCAATGTTTAGTTATGAATTAGGATCATGCAAATTAGATTTTGAAGGAATCTGGAGTGTGTTTGTTTGGTTTGTATCTAGTTAGTAACTACATATTTTTCAGTGGTAGTAATGTCATTTAGGTAATAGTGTTATTGTCTATGGCCCCAATTAAGATGCTATATTAGTAGAAAATGAATATTAATATTTATTGTCTACAATACCTCATCCATGAAAAATAATAAAGACGCGCAGAAAAGTTAGAATATTAACATGGTTACTCGGAATATTTTAGAATCATGGGTCATATGAGAAAAAAGTTCTAGAATACAGCCGTGACCTTTTTTATTTTTTGTTCAAATATTATTTTTCTTAGATTAAATCATTTCAGACCAACAATTTTCAAACAAATTTTCTGTAACATACAATTATCATTGCCATACAAGATGGAGAAAAGTTTACAGTCAATGTTCATGGAAATCATAAAGTGGACTTTGAATTAATATTTGCGTTGCTTATCTTAGGATTGACAGGAATGATAAATAAAAAATTAAAACTTGCTTTACTTACAAGTTGGTCTTCAGTATCTCCAACCGAACTGCTACCTTATTAGTAATCAAGAAAATCATTCTTTTGAGGCAGCAAACTCAATATACTTCCTTGACCCCAGCCTTTTTCTACACGCTTCAGAGTTTTCAATGCGATTCCACTGCCAACATCCCTGTCAAGTAATAGGTAACAGATCATTAGGAAATATTGAAGAATATGCGGCCTAAAGAAATGGTAATTGCAATAATTAAAAAGCCACAGACATAACTCATGACAAGAAAAAATTCCAAGATCCGGATCCATGTTTGTATTTAATTTGATAGAACTAATATATTTGAAATGGAAGCAAACAATAATAAGAGATAATTTGTAGACGTCGCGCGGTAAAGCAACTTTTTCAAAGATGGAGACAATTCAAACAATATAATCATATATCTTCATGTGAGATTCTCAATCCGGTTGAGTTAGAAACTGACAAACAAATAAGGTATAGCAATGAATGCAAGCATTTTATCTCATGGTAGTCTTCAACTCATCTAATAAACATGATTTTCTGAGAAAATTCAGTAATTGGAAACGTCAATACTCATAAGCTCAAGAAGTAATTACACAGAGCATGTTTAAGGAGAACAATTAGTCACATTTAGAAATTAATGGTGTGGAGTTTTGAATTAGTAGCCCTAACAGCGTAAATAATTAATCCAAGACAACCCAAACAATCTAGCATAGAAGAAGAACAGAACCCCGAAGTGGAATGAAAAGATTATCTTCACTACCATATGGTAATACCTGTTAATTATATCCTGCCAATCACTTCCACCATCCTTGTGTAATTTTCGACGAAAGACGGTGTTTCCATTTCGACAAGTCCTATCTGCATCTCTACCTTCTAAAGCCAATTCCATTATCCTTGCTAGCTCATCAGCTTGCTGTTTATTTCCCCTTTTACTTAAGCCATCAATCACAGGTATGAATGATGAGTGGTCGAAGTCATATCCCTTATCAATCAACTTCTGAAGAAGGAAGTGGGCATCATCTAACCTTTCATTCTTGCAAAGTTTGTCAATCAAATCTTTATACATGAAATTCTTCGATAAGAGAGATCTTTCTAAAGAAGCTTCAAGTAGCTCCTTTGCGTCAGAGAGTTTTCCACCGGTAAGTAATTCGTTGAACATCAAACTGTACAAAGCTTCTTTATGGCCACATACACTCAAAGCTACGTCAAAAAGTTCACAGGCTACTTTAAAATCTCCAGACTTGCAGAAGGCTTTAATCAATATTTTGAAGGAAGATACATTGGGAGATATGCCCTTATCTAGCAGTTCATGTAAAAGAGAAGTGGCATCCTTTGCTTTCCCTACTTCACAGAGACAACTAATCATATTATTGTAAGTGCAAATATCTGGACGTATTCCTCTTTCTCTCATCTCATCCATCAATCCATATATTTCAAATATTTGCCCTTTACTTCCTAACCCCCATATTAGTGAATTATAAGTTTGAAGAGTCTTGCTGCAACCATTTCTCTCCATATCTTTCAATACACGTAACGCCGATGATATCTTACCTTGCTTACAAAAACTCAGTACAAACGTATCGTAAGTCACAGAATCAGGGTGCAAGTTTTTCGCCATCATCTCAATAAATTTCTTTTTGGCTTCCTCCAGCCTCCCAACCTTGCAAAGTCCACTAATTAAGGTTGTGTAAGTGATTACATCAGGCATGCTGGTTGGTACATTGTGGACTGAATTAACTAGGCCAGCAAATGAGTTTTCTTTACCAATGGAATCTGTTCCATCGGTCCACATCTCACTTACAACTTCACTTGCTTTCTCCAATTCCCCGTTTCTACACAGACCATTGACCACAATATTGCAGGTCACAGTATCTAACTGATAATTCTTTTCATTCATCTTTTGCAGCATTTCCTCGGCCTCTACTTTTCTCCCTTGTTTCCACAGGCTATTCAACAGCGTGTTGCAAGTATAAGTATTTGGATGACAGCCTTTCCTAATCATTTCATTAAGAACAGCTTTAGCTTCAAAAACCTTCCCTTTGCTACAATACCCATGTAAGAGAGTAGTGTAAGTAACAGTATCCGGGTAAACGCCATTACTTACCATCAAATCCATCAACCTTCTGGCATCCAACATCATATGATTCCTGCACAATCCATCCATCACAATATTATACGAATAAATATTCGGTTCAATACCATTATCCACCATTTCATCAAGAACCGATCGAGCCTCCAACAACTTTCCATTTCTAAGCAAACCCAACAACCATGTATTATAACTTTCCAAATTTACAAAATTTCCTCCTTTCTTCATGGTTTCAACCAAAGACCTGGCTTCCTCCATCATCCCTTGCTGGCAAAACCCCTTAAGCATCAAATTAAAAGTTACAACATTAGGCTTCGGAAGTCCCAATTCTCCATCCATCTGCATATCCCTGAAAATCCTGGACGCCTCGAAAACCTTCCCTGCTCTACAAAGCGCAGATATCCTAGAATTAAAAGTAACAACATCAGGAAACAGACCCTTCTCTCTCATCCTCTCGACCAATTTCTCAGCCTCGTCATTCATATCCTGTTTACAGAAGCTAGACACAAGAGTGTTAAACACAACCCTGTTAACATTAAAACATAACTTGTTATCAATAAACTCCAAAGCCTCTTTAGTTTTGCCTGCTCGACAAAACCCGCGAACAAGAATCCCAGCAGTGAACTCATTAGGGTAACATCCTTTTTCAGACATTTTATCAAACAGTTGGAGGGCATGGTCAAGAGCGTTAGACTCACAAAGGGATTGAAGCAAAAGATTAAAAGTGTAGGTTTGAGGACTAACCCCTGATTGAATCATGTCAGTGTACAAAGAAGTAACGAAATGTGGACGGTTGTTTTGGAGGCTTGAACGGAGGAGGAGGTGGTAGAGTGGAAGAGGGAGAGGAGTTGATGGGAATTGGGTTCTGAGGGATTTGAAATGGGAGAAAGCCGAATCAATGTGGTGGGGTGATTGGGCCAATATACGGAGAATTGAAATGAGGGAATGATGAGCAATGTTGGGGTGGTTGGAGGTGATGAGTTGGGTTAGATTGTCGATTTCGTGGTGCATGTTGGCGGCGAGGAGAATGCGTGTGATGGTGGGGATGTGGTGGTGAGTTGAAGTGGAAGTGGAAGGAGAAGAGAGGATTCGCTTGAAGAGATGCCATGCCAATTTGGGGTTGGTGCTGTTTTGATGAACGGCTTTCATTAGCTTCCTTGTTTCTTCCATGTTTCCAAGGGAATGAGGATCATAGTTCAGGTAGTAGAGTTGACATGTTGTGAACGAAGTTGCTGATAGTAATGAGCACGGTATTCATCAAAAATTTAACGTTGAAATTTTTTATTTTAACACCAATTTTTACACTTAATTTTAAATTATAATTTTTTTTTTCTTTCCGTTTAAAACCATTTTAGTTAATGGTGTAAATTTTTTTGATTAACACACTATATAGTTTGGTTATTATGTGTCTGTTTGATCGAGAGATCTCATGATGAAATGAAGTTTAGATGAGGGTGAACCATAGAGAAGAAGAGAGTGAGAGAGAGATATCGAATGGTACAAGATTTTCTTACTATCAACTTTGTATTATCATCATCATAGCATAGCATGGTGTCCATGTCTTTATACAGGATGTTAGTTACACTCTATAATAAGTTAACTAACTTCTAACTATCACAACTATCTCTCAATTAACTATATTCTAAGACTCTAATACACCTCCTCAAGTTACAGGTGATGGTTTGAAGGAAGTATTTTTATTGGGTAAAAAGATGGGGTAGTGAAAAGGTCTAAAGGGGGGTTAATAGACATTTTAATTTTTTTTCTAAAATTTGACTGATTCACCAAAATTGATTATCAAAGGTTTTACAAATATGCACAAAGGAAGGTTTAAAGCGAAAATGTAAATATTATATTTTTGTAGGAACTTTATCACGTTAATATTTAACCAATTCACAAATACCAAAGATAGTTTTATGATGATACATAAATGGTAATCAATTGATTAAATTGTATATTTCACGAGGTGTGTTTGCATAACCGTTCAATATAAATTAATTTAAATCTCAATAGTTTCTTAGAATTTAATCACTATTAAAACTCGATTAGGAACTAATTATAACAAAATCTAACCTTAAGTAATAAATCACTATCAATTGAATAAACGATAAACTGCGCTAAGAATGGAAAACTTAAGCATGCAATATACTACGAAAATTAAATGCAAAAGTGTGTGTATTTGTGTGTGTGCGTGTGTTCTTGTGGATTTGTGTGTGTATGTGTGTGTATGCGTTCGTGTGTGTGTGTGTGTATGTATGCGTTCGTGTGTGTGTGTGTGCACGCGCGTGTGTGTGTGTGAGTGAGAGAGAGTACATCGAAATATATAGTGGTTTGGTGTTCATCCTCACTTTGCCTACTTCACTCTTCAATGATTTCTTATTGGAATATGTTATGTTCCTTTTTATTTTGACAAATATCACAAGAGGTCATACAATCACTAATCCATAGCAATGCTGAGAAAAATAAATCTTTTATCTGAATCTTGACTTGTATACAACTTAATGTCAAACTCTTATGTGTAATCTTTACTCGATTCACGCTTCTTGAATCTTCTAGCTTCACCAATCTTCTCACAGTCTTCATGTGTAGCAATCACCCATTGATCCCATTGATTTCTTGAGCGATGAACTTTTTGAAGATTTAAGAAGAAATCCATATTATTTGTAGTCTTACACACAGTCACTACCAAGGTAATCTAGAGAGAAGAACCTCATTTTTTTCACTAGAATTTGTCAACACCTATTACAACAACCTCATTCTTACAAGCTATCTAAAAATTTCAACCAAATCTTCAAGAACGATTAGTTTCAAGATGACATATCCCTCAATCAATTATAAATCTAAAATGAAATCAAAACTAGAGGTTGAAGATGAAAGAAATTTGTATGCAAGAGTTTTTGAACTTTCAAAAAGAGAGGGTGTTGATTTTTCACAAAAACACAATGTAAAAGTTGTGTAAATTGTAATGGGTTTTTTATGTGTAAAATGATGACAATTTTTTTTTATATGTGCTTGAGATTAAGCACAAAAAATGGTGAAAAAATCAAGTAGTGTAAAACAATATCTCATGAAGAAAAGTGACCCATTTTCTTATGATCTGAATCAGGTTAAAAGTGTGATTCGAGTCACACAGGTTCATGATTTGAATTATGTGTTAAGCCTGTTTCAAATCAGATAAGTCAGTGGCTTCCAGAATGTCTGTGATTTGAGTCATGCGAAAACTGTGATTCAAGGCACAAAGTTGAATGATTCGAATCAGACAATTGACTTAAACCATCATGATCAAATCTCAAACATAACAATTGATTTATGCATGCTTAAAAGCGAATCGATTTAAACTTGATTTAGAGATGTGCAATCATGAAGGATGTTAAACGAAGGCGAAGATCTAGAAGGGGGTGAATAGATCACAATAAAAAATTTCTTCGATTAAAAACCAGTTTTAAAAATATTTACTATGGCAAGCAGAAGCAATTCCGGATCGACAGTCGTCTATCCCGAACCGTTATCGGAAGAATCAGATATGCGTTTAAACCGTAACGAAATGTAAACTGATGATGAGAAAGTGAATCAATATGTATTACAAAACACGTTTGAACTAAATGACACAATGATAATCAATTTCCAATGAAAATAGAAAACTAAAATTGATAAAGACAATTTATCGAACACTTCGTGTGAAATAAATACCAAGCTTATTTCCCTTTGTGTCGATAGTATGAAAATCTAATTGCAATTGTTTTACCAAAATGGTTTGAGAAACTTCAACACAACCAGAATTTTTCAACTAAACAAATTTGCATTCTAAGTTCAATATCAAAATGTAAAGAGAGTGAGTGAGTGTGTGAGTGTGTGCGTGCATGTGTGTGTGTGTGTGTGTATGTGAGTGTGTGTGTGTGTATGTGTGTGTGTGTGTGTGTGTCTGAGAGAGAGAGAGAGAGATAACACCAAGATTTGTTTAGGCAGTTCCCCAATTGTCCTTGCTATGGGTATGTCTGGCCCCAATTCCAAATAGAATTGAGATATGTGAAATTAACCTTTACAAGTTTAGTTTACAAGAGAAAAAGTAGCAATCCAAACCCCCAAACCCTATGTTTGATTTTGATCATAACTTTTTATCTCCCCTTGATCTTAAGCAATATCAAATGACCCAAGACTTCCAAGTCTATCTTGCGGTTACCGCTACTCCTTTGACCGAACCTCCTGCTCTTTAAAGCTTTCACTCGGCTGAATCCTTGTTGCGAAGTCTTGTACAAAACCCCCAAATCAATCATTGATCTTAGAGGAAAAAACCTGACTAGTTTTATCAAAGAAATCCCCAAAGACTACTCAACCTAATTATGATTACAATAATCCTAAATTGGACCTTACCAATATATTATAGATGACAATTAACAAGAATGATTATGTATAATTGTTGAATGTGTGAAGAAAAAGATCAAAGATGAAGAGAAAATTTTAAGTGTGTTCTTGGTTTCAATAACAAGAAATTATGCATGAATGCATATTTATATGTATGTGGGTGTGTAGAAAGAAATAAAAAAAAACAAATTTTTAGTAAAATATTACAAGGATATGAAAAGATTGAGCGAGTGCACATATTGACTCCAAAAAGGATGTATTAACTCCAAATTTGTATGAGTTAATACATCAGGCCCTATGTATCAATACATGAGAGGCATAGCCAAATTCCTTAAAAAAACTTTCAGTTTGAGTCGACTCTAACCATGGATGAGTTGACTCATTCGCAACTTGTATCGATCCATACAAGGCATGGATGAGCACAAAAAAACTTCCTTAAAAAAACTTCCAGATTGAGTCGACTCATTCTCCACTTATATCGACTCATAGAAGGCAAGGTTATGTTTTTAATCATTCTCCATTATGTAGTAACTCATAGGCTTGATGTATTGACTCATAATAATCCTGTATCGTCTCATTTACCTATTTTTCATGAAAAATCATAGTTTTTACTTGTAATAGCTAATCTAATCTTATTTTAAATATCCTATTATGATAATTCACATTTACACATAGAAAATAACATCAGGAAATAAACCCTTCTCTCTCATCCTCTCAACTAATTTCTCAGCCTCGTCATTCATATCCTTTTTACCGAAGCTAGACACAAGAGTGTTATACACAACCCTATTAACATTAAAACATAACTTGCTATCAATAAACTCCAAAGCCTCTTTAGTTTTGCCTGCTCGACAAAACCCGCGAACAAGAGTGCCAACAGTGAACTCATTAGGATAACGTCCCTTTTCAGATATTTTATTAAACAGTTGGAGGGCATGGTCAAGAATGTTATGTTCACAAAGAGATTGAAGCAAAAGATTAAAAGTGTAGGTTTGAGGACTAACCCCTGATTGAATCATGTCAGTGTATAAAGAAGTAACGAAATGTGGACGGTTGTTTTTAAGGCTTGAACGGAGGAGGAGGTGGTAGAGTGGAAGAGGAAGATGAGTTAATGGAAATTGGGTTATGGGGGATTTGAAATGGGAGAAATCTGAATCAATGTGGTGGGGTGATTAGGCCAATATACAGAGAATTGAAATGAGGGAATGATGAGCGGTATTGGGGTGGTTGGAGGTGATGATTTAGGTTAGATGCTGGATTTCGTGGTGCGTGTTAGAGGCGAGGAAAATGCATGTGATTGTGGGGATGTGATGGTGAGTTGAAGTGCAAGTGGAAGGAGAATAGAGGATTCACTTGAAGAGATGCCATGCCAATTTGGGGTTGGTGCTATTTTGATGAATAACTTTCATTAGATTTCTTGTTTCTTCCATGTTTCCAAGGGAATGAGGATGGTGCAAGATTCTCTTTCTATCAAGTTTGTATTATCATCATCATAGCATGGTGAAATCATCCATGTTCTTATATACACGATGTTAGTTACACTCTATAACTAACTTAACTAACTTTTAACTATCACAACTAACTCTCTCAACTAACTCTAGTCTAATAATCAAATACGCCCTTTGAAACTACTAATGGTTTGAAGGAAGCCATTTTTGTTAAGTGAGAATATGGAGTAGTGAAACAGTTTAAAGGAGGATTAATAGACCCTTTAAGAACAATTCTAAAATTTGACTGAATCACCAAAATTGATTATAAGAGGTTTTACAAATATGCGCAATGGAAGATTAAAGCGAAAATGTGAAGATTATATTTTTGTTGGAACTTTATCACGTTAACACTACCAATTCACAAATACCAAAGATGGTTTTATGATGATACACAAATGGTAATAAATTGATTCAATTGTATTGTTCTTGAGGTGTGTTTGTATAACGATTAAATATCAATGAATTCTAACATCAAAAGTTTCTCAGAATTTAATCACCACTAAAGCTCGATTCTGCACCAATTATAACAAAACATAATCTTATGTAATAAATCGCTGCCAATTGAATAAACGATAAACTACGCTAAGAATTGAAAACTTAAGCATGCAATATCCTATGAAAATTAAATTCAAAAGTGTATGTGTATGTGTGTGTGTGTGTGTGAGAGAGAGAGAGAGAGAGAAAGAGAGAGAGAGAGAGAGAGAGAGAGAGAGAGAGAGAGAGTACATCAAAATATATACTGGTTTGACGTTCTTCCTTACTTTCCATACTCCACTCTTCAATGGTTTCCCATTGGAATCTGTTGTGTTCCTTATTATTTTGACAAATATTCCAAGAGCTCATAGAATCACTAATCCACACAATGTTGAGAAAAATAAATCTCATATCTATATCTTGACTAGTATACAACTTAATGCCAAACTCTTCTGCATAATCTTTACTCGATTCACGCTTCTTGAATCTTCCAGCTTCACCAATCTGTTCACAGTCTTCGTGTGTAGCAATCACCCCTTGATCCCACTGATTCCTTGAGTGGTGAACTTTTTGAAGATTTGAGAAGAATTCCACCTTATCCATAGCCTTACACACACTCACTACCATGGTAATATAGAGAGAAAAACCTTCTTTTTTTCACAAGAATTTGTCAGCACCAATGACACCAACTTTAATCTTGCAAGCTATCTAAAAATCTCAACCAAATCTTCAAGAACGACTAGTTTTAAGATGTCGTCTCCCTCAATCAATTACAAATCTCTATTGATCAACATCTGAAATCAAAACTAAGGGTTGATGATGAAAGAAATTCGTATGCAAGAGTTTTTGAACTTTCAAAAAGAGATGGTGTTGATTTCTCACAGAAACACAATGTAAAAGTTGTTTAAATTGTAAAGGCTATTTATGTGTAAAATGATGACAAAAATATTTTATATGTGCTTGATATTAAGCACAAAAAAGGGTGGAAATGTTGGTTAGATTTGAGTCAAGAGCATTACATGATATGAGTCAAATGAGTAAGTAATATGAAACAAGATCTCATCAAGAAAAGTGACCCATTTTCTTGTGATTCGAATTAGGTTAAAAGTGTGATTTGAGTCACATAGGTTCATGATTCGAATCATGTGTTAAGCCTGATTCGAATCAGACAGGTCAGTGACTTCCAGGATGTCTGTGATTCGAGTCATGCACCAACTAGGATTCGAGCCACAGAGTTGAATGATTTGAATCAGGTATAAATTGTGAGTCGAATCATAGATACTAAAATTTTCCTTTTCACCTCTATTTTGCTTGATTTGAGTCATGGATTGTGAGTGATTCGAATCACAAACAAAAAATCTCAAATTTTCAAGTTTTTCAAAATAGTTTAAGATTCCACTTCCCACATGAATTGAATTAATATCACATATGGTTCTTGTTTCATTAACTCAAGAAATTGACTTAAATCATCATGATCAAATCTCAAACATAACAATTGATTTATGCATGCTTAAAAACGAATCGATTTAAACTTGATTCAGAGATGTGCAATCTTGAAGGAGACTCAACAAACAATAATGAATAAAAGAGATAAGAAAAGAAATAAAAAAACGTATTGGGGTTATCCACCTAAATGTGTTAGGGAAATGCAACCTCAACTTTGAGCTTGTCATATAAACTTGAGAAGAGATTAGTTGGAAGCGATTTTGCGGGGATGTCAGCTATTTGTGAATGCTTCGGTACATGTTGAATCTGCAAGCGTTATGATACAACTCTTTCTTAAACAAAATGGATAGAAAATGAAACTAAAAAAAATTGTCATTCTTTTTAAAGTACAAGGAATCTAAGATTCCCAAATTCCTAGAGATCTTGTGAAAAGGTTCCGATGACAATGGTTTTATAAAAGGTCACCAAGCTGACTTTTAGTGTCAACATATTCAAAAACAACATCCCCTTTTTCAACATGATCTCTAAGAAAAAGATGTTGGATCTCAATGTGCTTAGTTCGTGAATGGAGTACTGGGTTTTTAATGAGGCTTATTGCACTAGTACTATCTCACTTAATTGGAATGCAACCAGGTTTTAAATCATAATCTAGCCATTTTTTCTTTAGCCATAAGACTTGTGCACAACAACTACCAGTGGCTACATATTCATACTCGGAGGTAGAAAGAGCAACGTTGTGCTGCTTCTTATTGTGCCAAGAGCAACTACCAGTGGCTTCACATTGAGAAATAAGTCGGAAAAAATAGAATAAGTCACAATAAGCTGAATAAATCGCAGAAAACACAAGAGAGTATTGGTCATCTTGTTTCACGCATAACTTAGTCTCATAAGTCCGTTTGAGGTGCGGTCAGTTGCTTTGAAAAGTTAAGACATAGATCTTTCTTAAGGTAATGAATTCATGAGGCTTAAATGTGTATATGATGTCGTGATTATCGTAATCCCTCATGATGTTATTACGTGTGAATGATGTTGTGAATATGGTATATTCTTACGATGTTTATATGAATAATATTGTGGAAAGTAGTAATTATGTACATGATGTGATTTAGTGTTGAAATTGAATTAATTTGAGAAATTAGATGTCAAACCAATGGTATATGATGATTAGCATTAATAGGAGATGTTTAGTAATATGTGTAAAAAAACTAATGTTGTTACCATATGTCGATTAATTTCTGCAACTTGCAGGTAATATACCTTGTTAGTCAATTGCCTATAATTTTAGTTACTTATACCTTTTAATAATCAAACTTAGATCGTTAGAAACTAGACAAGATTTAGCACGAGATAGACTTCTATCTAAATCGATTTCGTTGTGGCAAAGACTAGAAACTGAATTGCAAGTTTAGTTAATGTTTTGAAAACTCTGCAGCATAACTATTTGACATGTTGTTAGTAATTTAGACACAAATCACTCTACATAAGTCCTTTGAGAGTAAATCTTATATCATAAGAAAATATGCAAATTTACTACATATTAGAATTAATAAGCATTTCATTTTACCAAGTTCAGTAGGAGAAATACTAGTTATAAGTCTGACAAAAACATTCTGCCCGGTGCCTGTACCAGTTCCTATTATTTGACTATATTGTATCGATTGGGATCTTAAGTCCTAAAATAAAAATCATAGTATTAAAATAAACTCTTTAATATTTCCTAAATATATTCATTTGTTTGATTCCGACTTTGTTTGGTATTCTAAATAAATATTCGAATTTGATGTATGACTTGCAGGAAATATGATTTTGGGGTTGTTTTGATAATATGTTATGTGAATTAAGTTGTTAATGTTTTAGGACATTGACCCGATGTTTTGATGATATATTTATGTGAAATAAGATGTGGATATGTTTAGTACTTTGCTCCAATGTCTTGATAATATGTATGCAAGTTAAGTTGTTAAAGTTTTGACACAAGTCCGATATTGATGTGATTTATGTTTAGGTTCGAAAGAACCAGTGTTGAGATGTTTAGGTTCAGGAGAGTCAGGTGTGACGTGACCTTACATTGGAAATAATTTGATGATGATGTATTTAGGTTTGAAAGAACCATGACGTGTATGACTTATGTCAAGTGACGAGGATTGGAGTTGGAGGATTGTGGATGTCGATTTGCATTAATTGTATCATTCATCCATCATGTGCATCTGAGATAGGTAGGACTTCGGTACAATGGAGAGTAGCATTTCGGTCCAGTGTTGAGTATGCCTTCAATTCAGTGACGGATTGGATACATCAGTAACATACCTCTGATATCCAAGAGATTGATACCACATCCATGAGAGAAGAATAGATGAATATTGCATGCATAATTATCTATGTTATTTGATTGTGTGATTGTAATTTGATTGTATATGATGATTATATTATCCTTGTTGTTTTAACACTGTTTGATTTGTGGAATGTATTCTCACCCATTTCTTCTTGTTTCTATGTTGTCCTATATGTATATTCTGCATATGCCCAAGTTGAGATTGATGAGTAGTTGTTGTGCTTAATGGTGAAGGATGACGTAGTTAGCCTCTTTGTTGCTTTACTTACCGTTTTATGTCCGCCACATTATTGTCGGCTATTTAGTATTTCTCTTGTCGCTTCGATAGTGTAACACTAGATTGAGAATACCATGTTTCCTTTCTAAGTTGCTTACTTGAATAATGACATTATGTTGTTTCGAAGTAAATTCCGCATTTTGAATTAAAGATTGAATGTTGAGAGATATGTGTGACTCCATGTTTTATTTTATCTTCATATTTTCTGCATTCGTTTGTATAAAATATATGTTGGGGGTTAGGGTGTTACAATTCTCACAGACTATGCCACAGTTTCGTTAGAGAAGCATAAATGTGTAGTAAAGTGGTGAAGTGAAGACTTGGAGAAGTGGAACAAATTTTCAGTACGATAGGGTACGATAGGGAGGGAGTGGACCTGCAAGGTTAGCATTTCATCACTCAAATCATTTACTTGATGAAAAGTGGTATGAGATGGAAAAAATTGAATACCTAACATGGCGTAATCTGGTCTTTATATAGTATAGACGGTTAACACTGTCCACACGTAATTCGTCTCCTTGTGCGGATGGCCATTCGGTTAGATAATAACAGTGAGAGATGTGACAAAGGATGCGATCATGTATCTTTGACAGAGATGAGGGTCCACGTTCGATGCATCTTTCCCTTAGACGCTTATTATTGGGCCTTCTTCGTAGGTCTTGGGAACGGAAAATAATTATAATCAAACAATACAAAATATACCCCTAAATTTGTTAGTAGATTTTTTGCCACTACAATCCCCTTAACTCTGAAAAATTGTCAATGTCTTCCAACGTGTTTTCTCCACTCTTGTTTTAAAAGTTAAATAATGTAATAAAAGTGAAGTGGAAATGACATCATGAAACGAGCACTCAATAATAATGTATAATCAAATGAGACATGTACATATTGCTATGCTATTACTATACATGGACCAAATTGTATGCTTTATCTTCCTGTCACTGTAAGATCAACTGTGGATTCAAAGGGTTCAGTATGAAACTCTTCTGTATCATCATATCTCCTCATTGAAGTAAACAAAGGTTGAATAGGCAATGGAAGAGTTGTTGCCTCACTTTCCAGCATCAATACCACTGAGGACATGTTTGGTCTATTAGATGCTGAATCTTGCACACATAACATCCCTATGTGTATGCATCTCAAAGCTTTACTCTTTCTACATGATTCACGGATAGAAGGATCAACAAGCTCCATTACTCTATCTTCATTCCATAGACGCCACGCCTACGCTCATTTCATCACAAAAGAAAACATTATTATCTTTGTTCCAAAATAACTGTCATAGCTAATTAACTTGAAATTTATCAGTAGTGTAAAATAGGAGTTACTCACATATCCTATGAGACTTGGATCATAAGAATCGCGAAAGCTAGTGTTTTTGCGGCCACTCACAATCTCTAATAGTAGTACCCCAAAACTATAGACATCAGATTTAACTGAAAATAGTCCTTCCATCGCATATTCTGGAGACATGTAACCACTACAGCACGTACAAATAGTGTTATATTGCGATTAGTCTAGTTCAAGAAAGAATTAAAATGGTGATTTTTGTATACAAGTAAGATAGTATACTTACTATGTACCAACCACTCTCGTTGTATTGTCTTCATTTTGGTTTCCGCCAAATATCCTTGCCAAACCAAAGTCGGATATTTTTGGATTCATATTTTCGTCCAACAAAATGTTGCTTGCTTTTAGATCCCGATGAATTATTCTAAGCCGTGAATCGCGGTGCAGATAAAGTAGTCCTCTTGCAATGCCCTCAATGATTTCAGAACGTTTTGTCCAATCTAGTTTTGTTTGCTTGATTGGATCTGCAACGACGTTAACCATAAAAACCAATTGTTATGCAAAAGCACTAATAATTTCTGTTTCACACTTATGCAGATGAAAATGCTGAAAACTTTAATGTAAAGAAACATACCAAATAAAAAGAAGTCCAAACTTTTGTTTGGCATGTATTCATATACCAGTAACTTCTCTTCCTCTAGAATTGAACATCCTAATAGTCTAACAAGATTTCTATGTTGTAATTTGGCTATTAGCATCATCTCATTCTTGAACTCATCTAAACCTTGGCTAGACTTTCGAGAAAGCCTCTTAACCGCGATTTCTTCTCCCCCGGGAAGCTTTCCCTGATAAACGGAATAAAAGTACTTTAAATATGTTTTGGCTTTCTATTACATTACAATCATATTAACAGTTACATAGTTTACCTTGTAGACAGGACCGAATCCTCCTTGTCCAAGCTTATTTTCGTCTGAGAAATTGTTTGTTGCTATTACAATGCTACTAAAATTGAAGAATGAAAGTTCTGCATTATTTAGAGGATTCGCTTCCGAATTAAGATCAACTGATCCTGAAAATTCTGCTGGTAGTAATAAGTTTGTACTCTTGGATGGTTCAGAAACTGTCACATTACCAATGTTTCTGTTGGGAGAAGAAGTTGAAGAGACTGGGAAAAACAGAAAGGAATAGAGAGTTATAATGTCAACATTGAGAAACAGTATATAAATATAATACACAGTGATTCATCAAACACAAAATCACTATATTACCTTTGAGTTTTCCCTTAAATCTCCATAGCAGCCATGCAAAGAATCCAAGGCAGATAAGCCCCATTACAACACCTAATGTTATCCAAATCTTGGTCTTTTTCTTCCCATCATCTGTGTTTTTCGACACACAAATTTATGGTAATTACAACCTCACATCAAAATTGATAAACTAATACATGGAAATAAGGACAAATGATGTTTTTCTTTCTTTACCTAAATCAGAATCAGCGAGCCGAATGTTGAGTGTATTTCCATAGTTTTCTAGTCTTTGAACATCAACTAACTCTCCAAACCAAACCATACATCCGAATCCAATAGCATTTATGTACGCGGTACAAGAACTATTCTGCAGACAATTTCTTTCACAGTCCTTGCTATCAACAACATTAACCAAATGCGCGAAATCAGGCAACTTCAAACCCCTTTGCACCGAAAAACCATCTTCTCCAACAGAACTATTAGTACTAGTTCTCTCACCATTCAGTGGATTCATCCTCTTACACCCTTTTGACCAATTCCCATTTTTCCAACTTATCATATCCTTTGGCTCAAACCCTTTAAAGCACTTACACAAAACTGAATCAGATTCATCACATATTGCAAAACTACCACATGAATTATAAAACTCGCACTTCTTATAAGGCAAACTTTGTATCACATTCCATTCTTTTTCATCTTCATTCCACCTGAACTGTCTCTCAAATCCATCATAACCAATCTGAAACCTTATCTTATCACTACTATTCAATGCTTCATAGACAAAATACCTTTCGCCTTTATCGTCCGTGTTAAGCCTAAAACCAAAAAGATAACTTCCTGTCATATTTGGTACACCTGAGAAAACTCTACCATCCCAATAACCACTTCTCCACCTTCTTTTCTCTCCTTCCATAATAACTATCTGCGGAGATGCTTCCGAATCAACACTCATCGTGTAGTTTCCGAATGAAGGATCCTTGTCTGATTTCCACGCACGAAAGGTAGGATCCTTCCCGATTCCACTTCCACTACTCGCAGGAACTTTCATACCAGGAAGATATGTATCAGTTGGATGTTCAAAGGTTTTCCAAATCTCTTTGTTAGTTTCTCTATCTAAAAGAACAAGGTTTCCATCATTACGAAGAACAGCTTGTGAGTTTTTAATAGAAACTGATATATTACTCGACCAAACCTCGTTGTTCTCTCCATCAAGAACAACCAAGTTACCATCACTTTTCATTGTAATAGAACCTTGTCTGTTTTTTATAGGATTTTCTCTGTTTGCAACCCACACGTATGCTGAAACTGGAACGTTATGATACCAAATCCCAACGTATCTGGAAGAGTTGTCAAAACTGAAGAAACCCATTTCGAATTTGAGACCTTCTGAGACCAAAGTAGAACCATCTTTGATAGATTCATTCTGTGTAATGGAGTAGGCAGCATGCAAAAACAAAGGATAAAAACATAGGAAAGACAAGAACAATAACAACAACATAAAAAATGAAACATTGAATCCTATGATCATGCCCATGTTCTTGAGAATAGTATACAGTTTGTTTTTATTTTTTGTTGACAATATTAATGGTCAAATATGAAAGGAGAAGAAGTATCAAAGTTGAAACGTGTTACATGACTAAGAAGGAGAAAAGATGGAGAATGGGTTTGACAAGTTGAATATTCATGTGCGCCATAGAGATAGTTAGGTGAAAAAACGTAAGGAAATTGATAAAGCAAAGTTGAAATTTAAAATGAGAAGAATCTTTGTAAAAAGTGTTACTTATTAGTTAACTATTTTAATGCAATTAGTTGAGTCAAGTTTAAGTAATTGAATATAAAGTAGTTAGGTTTTATTGTTTTGTATCACTTTTGTTTTAGCGGTGGGGTGGAGATATTTTCTTTTCCAGCGGTTTACATTAAACCTGGTTTTTCAATCATTATCTTTGTAAGGAGGCTTTATTCATACATGTTTGACTGAGATATATGGAGGGAAAAATAGTAAAAATTATTGGAAAGTTGAGAGAGGAAAAGAATTATAAAACATCAAGTACTCAAAGTCTAGAGATGATATTCGTAGAAGGAGGCTGTAGAACGCAACAAGTTGGTATCGGTAACATGTTTGTCCACCCTGCCTAATATTTCGTCACATTCCATGACGCCATGAGTTACGGTGTTTTTAAGACGTCTTTGACACCATAGGATATTAGTAATTCATTATAAAAAAAAAGAAAAATAGGATTGTTAAGAATATGTTATCAATCAATTAGTATTGATTGATATTCAATTAAACTGTAATTGATATTATTTCCTATTGTATATTTCCTATTCGCATATAAATATACACCATGTGTAATCATATTAGACACACAGACATACAATTACAATATGGTATCTAGAGCTGGTTGACCTACTGTCTTCCACAAAATAAAAATAAATAAAAAAATTCCTTTTTTTTCCGGCCATCCACAGCGCCGCCGCCGTCTCCGCCGCTCCTGTCGACTTTTCGACGAGATTCCTATACGCCGGAATCGTCTCCTACAGATCGGCCAGATTCACTGCCTTCCGCCGCCGCACGCGTCCGCACACGTCTCTCCTTCATCGCACGTGAATCTCACGCGCCGGACAATCAGTCGCGCATCCGCTGCCCCCAGCCGTCGCCGTTTTTCCAGATCTGCTCTCTGTTTTTCGTTCCGAGCCATCAAATATCATGGGAGATACTGATTCATATGATTTCCTCCAATACAAAGCAGCCCATCAACAATCATCATCTGCCGCTGCCGCTCAGTCGGGTAATCCTGTAGCTTTTGTCTCTACACCTTCACTTGGTCCTTGGGTCCTTGACTCGGATGCATCTGATCATATGACTGGTAATAAATCTCTTTTATCTCATTTGTCTTATTCTGATTCTTTGCCTTCTGTCACTGTGGCGGATGGTTCTAAAGCCAAAGTTCAAGGCCTTGGTCAGGCACATCCACTTCCAAACTTGTCTTTAGAGTCTGTCCTTTACATTCCTGGTTGTCCCTTTAATCTAATATCTGTTCACAAGCTTATTCGTACTCTTGATTGTTCAGTTCTTTTTAATGCTAATTCTGTTCATATCCAGGGTCGACGTACATGACGGACGATTGGAGCAGGGAGTGAAGCTGGAGGATTATATCATCTTTCTCCACCGGTGGCCTGTGCTTCTATTGCTTCTCAAGAACTCACACATCAACGTTTGGGTCACCCTAGTCAAAATAAAATGCGTCTTTTAGTTCCTAGTCTTTCTAAGATTTCTTCTTTTGAGTGTCAGTCCTGTCAATTAGGCAAACATACTCGTAGTACTTATTGTCAACGAGTAAATAAAAGTGTTGCATCACCTTTTGCTTTAGTTCACTCTGATATTTGGGGTCCTAGTCATGTGAAGTCTACTTTAGGATACTATTACTTTATAACGTTCATCAACGATTACTCACGATGCACTTGGTTATTTCTAATGAAAAATCGTTCAGATGTTTTCCGTATATTCCAAGAGTTTTATGCTGAAATTAAAACCAATTTAATACTACCATTAAAATTTTACGCACAGATAATGCTCGTGAATATATGTCATCCCAGTTTCAATCTTTTTTAACATTACAGGGAATTATTCACCAATCATCATGTGCTCATACACCACAACAGAACGGTGTTGCTGAACGGAAGAATCGTCATTTAGTTGAAACTGCACGGACCCTTCTTCTTCACCACAATGTACCCTCTCGTTTTTGGGGTGATGCTCTCCTCACCGCATGTCACCTTATCAACCGAATGCCTTCCTCGGTCCTTCAAGATCAGATTCCATACTCTATCTTGAATCCGGAACACGATCTCTACCCCATTCCCCTTCGTGTGTTTGGTTGCACATGCTTTGTTCATGATCTTAATCCAGGTAAAGACAAACTTTTCGCTAAATCTCTCAAATGCATTTTTCTAGGCTACTCACGTATACAAAAGGGATATCGTTGTTTTTGTCCTCAACTTCAACGGTACATTGTCTCTTCCGATGTAACATTTTTTGAAGGTTTTCCTTTTTTCTCTGCCTCTTCGTCCTCCCAGGAGATTTGTAATTTAGATGATAAAGATATCCCTTCTGTCATCCCCACACCCATTAAACCTCCTTTGCAGGTATATCAGCGACGCACAACGCGTCCATCGGCAGTTAGAGATGATATTGATCCACCAATACCATCTCATACTCCAATTGTTCCTCCAGCTACGTCACCTGAACTTGACCTTCCAATAGCATTACGAAAAGGTATTCGATCTCATAATCCAAATCCTAAATATGTATGTGCTTTAAATTATGACCGTCTATCTACTTCCTATGTTTCTTT
The DNA here is from genome assembly GCF_024323335.1 of Lathyrus oleraceus. NCBI lineage: Eukaryota > Viridiplantae > Streptophyta > Magnoliopsida > Fabales > Fabaceae > Lathyrus > Lathyrus oleraceus. The sequence goes on from NC_066585.1 coordinate 183,195,690, forward strand.
TGTATCTGCTTTGGATTCTGTGTCTATTCCTAAGTCTACAGGCGAAGCTATGCCTGACCCCAATTGGCGTCAGGCGATGGTAGAAGAAATGACTGCATTTCATTCAAATAACACTTGGGACATTGTTCCTTTACCTCTAGACAAAACTACAGTGGGCTGTCGATGGGTTTATACAGTGAAAATTGGACCAGATGGTCAGATTGATCGTTTTAAAGCTCGTTTGGTAGCCAAGGGATACACACAAATATTTGGCCTTGATTATGGTGACACCTTTTCTCCAGTGGCCAAGATTAGTTCAGTCCGTCTCTTCCTTGCATTGGCTGCTATTAATCATTGGTCGCTTCATCAGTTGGATATTAAAAATGCATTCTTACACGGAGAATTGGAGGAGGAAGTGTATATGGATCAACCTTCAGGTTTTACTATTCCTGGTAATTCAAGATTTGTTTGTCGGCTCAATCGATCTCTTTATGGGATAAAACAATCTCCACGTGCTTGGTTTGGCCGCTTCAGCTCTGCCTTGATACAGTTTGGTATGACTAGATGTGAAGCAGATCATTCTGTTTTCTTCCTTCACTCTTCCAACGGACAACACATCTTTCTTGTGGTTTATGTTGATGACATTGTTATCACTGGAGACGATACATACGGTATTCAGCGACTCAAAACTCATCTTTTCAAAAACTTTCAGACAAAAGATTTGGGTCCACTCATATACTTCTTAGGTATTGAGGTTGCATAATCCTCATCAGGCATTACAATTAACCAACGTAAGTATGCATTAGACATCCTAACTGAAACTGGTATGCTTGACTGTCGTCCGATTGATACTCCTATGGATCCCAATGTCAAGCTTCTTCCGGGTAAGGGGGAGTTGTTGAAAGACCCGGGAAGATATCGACGTCTAGTGGGTAGACTCAATTATCTTACCGTCACCAGACCGGATATTACTTTTGCAGTGAGTATTGTGAGTCAATTCCTTAATGCTCCTTGTGATACTCATTGGAATGTCGTTATTCGGATTCTCAGATATATAAAGAATGCACCAGGAAAAGGCCTATTATATGAAGATAAGGGTGATGCTAAAATCACTTGTTACTCAGATGCAGATTGGGCAGGATCACCGTCGGATAGGAGATCCACTTCTGGATATTGTGTTCTTATTGGAGGAAATACGATCTCATGGAGAAGCAAGAAACAAAACCCAGTTGCATTATCTAGTGCTGAAGCTGAATATCGGGCTATGGCAGCAGCCTCAAAAGAACTTGCTTGGCTTAAGAATTTGCTCTCAGAACTTAGGTTCGGTGACCTTCAGAACACAAAACTCATATGCGACAATCAAGCGGCACTCCACATTGCGTCCAATCCGGTTTTCCATGAACGGACCAAGCACATAGAAATAGATTGTCACTATGTAAGAGACAAGGTACTGTCGGGAGAAATAACCACGGAATTTGTAAAATCTGAAGATCAATTGGCTGATATGTTTACCAAGTCTCTCAAGGGTTCTCGAGTGAATTATATTTGTAACAAGCTCGGATCATACAATATATACGATCCGGCTTGAGGGGGAGTGTTAAGAATATGTTATCAATCAATTAGTATTGATTGATATTCAATTAGTCATAACTGTAATTGATATTATTTCCTATTGTATATTCCCTATTTGCATATAAATATACACCATGTGTGATCATATTAGACACACAGAGATATAATTATAATAAGGATGAATCAGAACATTTAACACTAAGAGACACACAAAGGTTGGCGTAGCCTTGCTCTATTTTCTCTCTCTTATCAATGCTGTTTTTATTTATTTATCTGTTTTTGATGAAGTTTCAACCATTGGATGAATTACAGGAGGAAAGGCTAACATAAAAAAAATGGAGACGATCTATTTTCCAAAAATATATATACAACCGAAGTCTGTAAGTTCTAATTTGAGTAACAATATTGATATTTGTATCATATCTATTTTGATTGAGATTAGAAATTAGAAATGTTAGATTTGTATAAGTGAGTTTGAGGGATGCTTAATGCACTTGATGTGAGTATAACAAATATTACTAGTTGGTTTCAATAAGGAGCATACAAAATTTTTAGATTCGTTAGCGTGTTGTCTTGTCTTAAATAAATAATATATCCACTTTCGTTGGGATAGTTTATTTGTTTAAGATTGATTTTCGCACATCTATCAAAAATGAGATTTTCTCAATTGAGTTTGAGACACTTTTGTCACCTCGAGCTTAGTTTCTTGTAAGTTCACATTTAGATACTGAAACACACCTTTTTAGCATAATGTCCTCGCATTTGTAAAGACATCTAAGTGGAAGTATTTGAGTTCCGAAATGATTTAAGTTTTATTTCTCGTAATAGAACAATAAAGAGTTCACATGAGGTATGTCACAAGACAATCCTCATGACCCTTAGTCCCTAGGAGACTACTCAGACATAGCAATTGGTAACATAGAAAAATCATACGTGGCATACATAATAACAAACACAATAACAACAGTAATTAGATTTAGAAACTAAATAAAGCAAAAAATATTTAAATTAAAATACTCCAATGGACACTTGATCAGTACAACAAAAGTAGTAGTTTTGGAAACAAAATGCAATGAACAAAATAGAAAGTAAAAATTGAAATCTAAAGTCTTATGTTTGTTTCTCTCCAAATTCTGGCCACCTATAAGCACTCACAAATGATTACAACATTCAATTAACATTATTGGCCTTCAAGAGACGTTTTCCATAGAATAAAACAGTTAGAATGGGAAGAGACGTGAGAAAAGCGTTTTAGAAAAAGGAATCCGCAACGAACTAGCGAGGCCACTACGACTTGTAGCATGTTTTACGACCTGAACGTAGCAGCTCACTACTTTCTATAAAGGGGGAGTATTGGAGGCCACTACAGTCTGTAGCAGGTGCTACGACCAGACCGTACTCGGCCTCTGGTTTTTGTATAGGATAATGTCCCTTCGATGAATTTTGTTCCTTTGATCCCTTTTGGCTTTATTTTGTCCCGAATAGTCCTTTTAGACTTAAAAGCACAGAAAACACACAAACAAGCGTAAAAGTAAAAAAACAAAGATTAAACAAGTTAAATTTAAATATAAAAAATACTCAAAAGCAGTCTAAAAGCCAATGATCAAACTCCTCATACTTGAATCATTGATTGCCCTCAAGCAATTTGACTTGCATTGAAAGAATTTTTAATAAAGTCAATATTAAAAGAGAAAAATTCATGAAAAAATTAGCACTGATACTCATACGGGAACCTAGATCATACCAGCTAAGGGTTGATTCATTTGGGACTCATTCAACACTAAGGATATTATGAGAACATAGTAAAGTCTCCCTCAAACATTATCAATTCCATCATAAGTCAATGCACTTTGATTTTGTCTTCCTTTAAAACTACTCAAAATATTCATTTTAAGACATTTAGAATAAAGATTGTCATCACGCAAAGGTTTCAATTGGATTGAGGGGAGATTTTATTTTGATTTATTCACATCACATACACAAACTAACGTTTGGGAAGGATGACCTTTTTAGGGTGACCCCAACTTACTCCAATTAGTATTTTCTTTATTTGTACACTCATATGCACAATTTCACATATTTTTGCGGAATTGGGGATCAACCACATTAGATTGACTAACCAGTTGAGGGTTACCTAACTTAATAGGTGCAGTTGCCTTTTGTTGGACTTGAGAGTTCACACAAAAGAGGGGGTGAATTATGTGGTTTATAAAATCTTGGTTTTTAACAAACTTGGGAAATAAAATCAGATTTTAAAAATATTTTCAAAACCTTAGCAGCGGAAAAATAAACAGCAGAAAATAAATTGCAGAAATTAAAGGAGTTTAAGGGAAAAAGATGAACACCAAGATGTATAAATGTTCGATCAAAAATAAAAATACCTATTCATCTGCATAAGAATTTATTTTAAGAGTTCCCAATAATAATTGAGAGATTTTAGTAGGAAAGACTCACGAACCCCCTTATACAAGGAAATGGTGGTTAACCTCCAACCAAATAATACAAGACGATAGATTTAGCTTGTGCTTCTTCTCTTGGTGAGTTGAAGCGGTTAGTCTTCTTCTCCACAAATGGTAGATTGAAGCGGTTAGTCTTCTTTCCACAAATTTTATAAGCTTTTACAAGGGGTGAACTTATGAACTTTAATCCTTGGTTTTATATGGGATAACCAATAACTTGTGAGATTTTATACTGGGCTGATCTCGAACCTTCAAAGCTTTTACATGAGATGAGCTTGAACCTGATGAAAGCTTTTATACGGGATGAACTTTCAAACTTAATCTTGGTTTTAATATCGGGCTAGCTGTAATACCTCAAAATTTGCCCCCCTAATTCATGCATTCATTTTTAGGTCATTTAACATTTCATATTGCATTTCATCATGTCAATCGGAATTAGATCCAAGAAGCTTGAATATCATCCAAGACACTTTGTGGGTCCTATCTAGGTGATCAGTCAACACAAGGGAATGACTTGAGATACTTCCAACATGTTCAAATGGGGTCTATTCATCAGTCAAAAAGTTAATCTTGAAGGAGCAAAAGTTTGTTCATGAGTTGTCATGCTCGCTAGGCGAGCAGAATGGGTCGCCTAGCGAGTCCCAAGAAAAGCCACCAGAATCACCTACGCTCAGAGGAATTTCTTGAACTGTCATGCTCGCTAAGCGAAGCCCACGCTGTAAGACCCCAATTTTGGCCCTAAGATCCCTCATGGCCCATATCATATCATATCATGGCCTCAAGGATCAATGCATACCTTAGCTGCCCTCCTAGTGGGTGGGATACCTTGTGAGTGTGTTTCTTGATCACCAAGCATGTATAGCATATTGTATGTCATTGCTTTTCATATGTTTACTAACCAAAAGTACAAAAATATTGTCATTTAACCATGTTTCTTGCAGCTGAAGCAATCATCAGTCAATCAGTCAAATCAGGCATTGAGCAATAGATGGTGGCCATTCTTGAAGAATTTGGACACCATGATCATTCATAAAGAGTTCATATAACTTGTGATATCATTTGGAAGCAAGATCTCAATTGAAAGAGACTTGGAATTCATCAGAACTTGGCCCAGTCAGACAAAAGTCAACAAAAGTCAACTGTGGTCAACTGTGGATTTAATCAGTGATTTGATGATTGGAATTGATTGGAAAAGTCTCATTCATGTCTAGATAAACTTCATTTGGGAATTTCAAAGGCCAAGGTTGAAGGAACTGAAGTCAGACAGACAGTTTCCCGAAATGGCAAGTGGACCTGTAATTTCAGCTGCCCAAAATGGAAAGTTTTTCTCCCCAAATATTACGTGTCCATACAAGCTTCAAATCAAAATTTGTCCAACATGAAAGTTGAAGATCTTGTTCTCACAGTTCCAAAAAGTCCAAGAACTCAAAAATCCAATGTGTGGTTTGCAAGATATGATCAGATGAATTTCAAAAAAGACCCGTAATCGGGAGGGCATAACTACCACATGGTTTGTCCAAATTGCAAGTTCTTTATATGCACAAACTCCATTTAATGTGTACTTCAAGGGTGCATAATTGGATTTCTTTGAAAAGGCTCAGTGCAAAAGCTCATTTTTGAAGTGAACTAATTAAAGAGGGAGGGGCAAAATCGTCCAAAATGAGAAATATGGGGAATTTGAAAATAAGGCCAATACCATTAGCTTCCAAATGATTTTTGTGATTGGTTCCAAGTGACAATTTTCTGCTACATTGCTTCTAAAGAGAAAAGAGCTTAAAGTCCAAAATGCATTACATAAGCTATTTTACTCTAATCTCCTTTTCTTCACTAATTGGGATTAAGGAGGGATTAAGAAATCCATATATATTGTTAATCTAACAGAATTTTAAACACTAATCATTTTTCACAAATCTAACAGAAAATCAAAAGAGAAAACTCTCATATTCTCCCATTTTGCTCAAAAACTTTCCTAACACTTTTTTTGATCAATTCACAAATTGCCACTGATTTAGTGTTAATTCTTGGCAAATCCATCATCCATATGCATTGTCGAATTGCTGTTTGCAGGTTTTGAGCGAAATTCGAGCAAGAAATCGCAGCTGCTACAAGGTGGCATTTCCACGGCAGTCAACGAATCTTCTTGTTCCGTGCATCCCTGAGCTGCAAGAACATCATCATTCGTCTCCTGGATCATCATACTCTACCTGTTTGAACGAAACGAAGCTCGAAACCTCACCGAGTCGCTACTGCACTCCAAGAAGAGGTTGGATTCCGATCTCGTAATCGCTTAAATTGTGTTAGGGATTTGGTAGAATGCTGTTTGTAGATTATGTATCAACCGGTAGATTGTGATTTCGCTGTAAATTGAACGAGTTATTGCCGTTTAAACTTTGATACGCTAAACTGTTTTGGCTCGATCCTTGAAATATGTTTAGAATTAAGTTGTTTACTTGCTAGATTCATGTTCTGCGTTGCTAGACGGTTACAACGGTATATTATTTGCTTGATTTGGTTGAGAAACGGCCATAACCGAAGCCGGTGTTATCGAACCCGTAGAATGCATGCGAAGAAGATGCAGCTTTTCTGGAAATTTCTGCCGTGTAGATCTGCTTCCATCCGTTTTCATTTCTTTTTAGTGTTTTTGGATCGCCAGGACCAATCCGGTAGTGCCACATCACTTTAGCCATGCGCTGCGTTTCGGACTGTGGCTTAAGAATTGCAGCATCGCCATTTAGCTTCTAATTAATTAATGAAATCATCTTAAAATCCTAATAAATATGCAATAAATATTTAAATACTTCAAAATTCATATAATCTTCAATAATAATCCAAATAAATCAGAGTTTTTTTTGTTAATCTTTATTTTTTCTCTACTTTTTTATAAAAATCAAAAATAAAATGTTGCTTGGAAAAAAATGTAAATTGACCTAGAGATATCTTTAATGTATGCTATTTCCACATGATTTACCATTTTAATTATAGAATCAACATGCTTAACCCAAATTAATTGAAATTTTAGATACTAATTCCTAACTCATCCCTGGAATTTTTGACATAGGTTTCATAATTTTTGGGCCTGTGGTTTTTTAGATATGGATTATTGAATCTGAGTGTGTATATGTGTGACACCATTCGACATGCTGAGTTTCCCTAATTTTTCGCCATGCTTCCCATTGGCCAATGGCCTTAAATTTTTGCATGAAGCATCCTTAACATGTTAACTATCACTGTGATTTTTTGTGGATTTTTACAGTCCATTTCCTAATTAATTAAGATTTTTCTTGCTGCCTATCATTGTTGTGGCCTAACTTGTGTTACTATTGTTCATCATGTTGCCATATTCTCATACTTAATCCAATGACCATGAAAATTGATGACATAATTCCTAACATGTATAGCTACAATTTAGCTTTGGTCCCATGTATTTCTAATGTACCATTGCTGTTTACCATCTAATTGAAGTTGGTGTATAATTGTAGGCCTCATTTGATGTAGTTTTTGCATGCCTTGTCATGTTTAATTAATTCCTATTGATCTACTAGTCCAAATGACTTGAAAATTAACATGTGGCTTGCTGAATGCCTTCTGGTTAGAACATAATTTTTGTGGATTTTTTGGTGCCACTTTGGCATTTATTTGAATGTGATCTTGCCGGTTGTTTGTATGAGACTCCACATTGCATCTTTTGCCTTCCATGTTGCATAAATAGAAATGTGTGCATAGTTTGAACATGGGACCAATTGGGATCCCTTTGTAATTGATATAGCTTGACTTTGATCATGATTAGCTTGCTGTTTTAACATTTTTCCATCTTTTTGACCCTAGGCTAGTCCTAGTGGTCATGTTACTTACCTTTGAAGTTGATTGTGCCTTTTCAGGTTAAGGAGTTAATGATTAAGGAATTTGCTCCACATTATGGATTGTGTTACATGACACATATGACTAATGTATTTGTTTTGTAGGATGTTTGGTTCATGTGAGCCTTGTGCTATGCACATCATTATTTGTATAATTGTACTTTGTTAATTGATTCTTATGTTGTTGTCTGATTATGAATAGGATGCTGATTTTATTGGATTGTTTTCAGGTACCCTTTAGTCGCTCAGTTCTCTTAAGAACTTGCTTTGCTTTGCTTAAATAGCAACTTGCATTGAGGTATAGAACCTTCTTCTTCATGTAGTCTGGAGACCCGGCCCGTTATTTGGCCGGGCAAATTGTCTGAAGTCCTCCTTAAGAGGCATTGATTGTGATTGTTTATGTTTGTCCCAAGCAGGAAAAGTCCTCATTTGAGGCAATTGGTGGAAGGTAGAGATAAGTAGCCTATCTCCCACTATTCAGTGAGTCTTCTCATTGCTCCCATTACATGGTTGTAGCATTGAGATCCAAACCCAAGATCTATCGAGTCTAATTGGGGAAAGAGTTCCATCTTTCTGAACTCCCCCACATTCTTATATTTACATGCTCTCTCGGACATGAGATAGAAGCAATGAGGCACACCCCTCATATCCTTTCATCTGCTTCACCTGAGCCCCTCAATGGCCAGGTTAAGAGCGACACTTACCTCTTACAGTGGACTTTCATAGTCAAACCCTTTTGCTTGAGCCTCATGAATGGTTATAGCGTGTGCTACTTGAATTTATGTGATTGATTACTTGATTCATTTATACATGATTACTTGATTGCCATTGTGCATTTACTATCATTGATTGCCATTGTGCATTTATCATCTTTGTTTGCCATTAGTGCATGATCACTTCTTTTGTCCTAGTGACATTGATGTTTTCCCATTGAGGAACCAGTTATAAGTCCCTGTGAGTTGGCATCTGTTCCCATGACATGGAAGAGATAGAGTGTAAGACCTCATTGGTCACTCATATCTTCTTTGCTCTTTGTTTGAGCATTGTTGTTGTATGTGAGGAATCATTGTAAGTCCCTGTGATGTGGCATTTGTAGTCCTAGGATCATACTGTGGAGGTTAACATAAGTCCAGATAGATTGGCAGTTGACTTCCCTGTTTTGTTTTTTTGTTTTATTTTGATGGAGATTAGTGTAAGTCCATAGAGTGGCTTCTGATATCCTTACTTGTTTTAGGAGACAGGTGTAAGACCATTGAGTGGCATCCAGTATCCGCTTTTATTTACTTTCATCTGTTACCATGTTCATATCATTGCTCAGTTGTAGCCTATTCCTAAGGACACACTTGAATCATCTTCTATATGATTTCAAGAGGTGAACCTTCTAAGAAGTTTTACATTCCACATTATCCATTCATTCCATTGTGTCCTACCTTTTCACACATACTTTTAAAAAACTTGAAATAAGTGTTGTGCAAACCTTCTCACCTCTTTCCAAATTAGAAACTTGGACCTTAAGTCCATGATTTTCAAAACTTCATTTTGTAAATACTTCATTTTGAATTGACTTTAAGCATACTCTGACCCTTTTTGTAAATAATCCAAATAACTTCACCCATTCAAATGATTTTGTGGCTTTGTCCATGTTTGTTAAGTTTTCATACATTAGCTATAGGTTTGATTTACCCTAGTTGGTTGATATTAATCTCACCTATTTGTCCTTAGTAGACGAATTGTAAGTCTTCCTTGCCTATTATAGGGTTAACCCCTCTCTGGTAAGTTGAAGCTTTTCTCACATGGTGGACTAGTTGTTATATAAGGTTGAGTTTTCTCCCGTGGGTAACGTAAGACCTTTGAGCTTGTGTTTTAAAATTGAATCCACTAACTTTTGGAAGTTTTTAGCCGAACTACGGCGTTTTGATCCTTACCTTTGATGGAAGGTACGTAGGCAGCGGGTTCATCCGTTCAAACCCAATAATTAATTTGTACATTCTTTCCTCATCATCCCAATCGTGTTTGCACATCACTTATGTCATGACAAATAATAATTTTCAAACAACAAAGTGTGAAAAGGGCTCCCTAGGAGTACCTAGGACGCATTGGGTGCCTAACACCTTCCCTTTGCGTAATTTACCCCTTACCCCGATCTCTGATCTTTTTCATTAGTTTTCTACGTGTAAAACTTCTTAGGTTTTTGTTCGCTTTTTAACCAGTCCTTAGGATAAATAAAAGTGCGGTGGCGACTCTATATTCATTGTATACTTTGCTTATGATTTAACCAATAAATCATATAGTAACGAATACACCGCTACAGAAAAGTGGCGACTCTGCTGGGGACAAAAATTTCCTTGGTGGTATTGCCTACTTTTCACCTTTGTGTGATATATTATTATTTGTTATTTGACATATTCTTGTACAATTTGGGATAACTGTATTGATTGTAATGTTTGAATTGCTTGATATACAATTGCTGTTTGCTTTGGTGATCTCTGTGAGATGAGTTCTATACCCGAACTCGAGTGCACTCTAGGATAGGAGAATGGCATAGTCTTGTCGACTGGTGTGGAGTAGTCCTTAGCCAGTTGACTTGCGAGTCCATTCACTTGGTGGAGGTCATGTTGGATTAATAATGTCACACAAGTTATTTGTGGTTAGGCATTATTCTTTCAATCATGTGCCTTAGAAGCCAAGGACCTTAGTTTACCAAACCCATCTTGGCCTATTTTTAGGACGTAGTGCGGAGGTCGTTCAGATGTCAGTTCTGATGCGATTGTTACGCGATACTACACTCGTGAGAGTTTCTCTTGAGAATATTTTTGGAATACGAGTATTTGTTCCTCCGATAATATTCGAAAGATGGAACGATGATTATGGGAACCTCTGATAGAACATGTCTGGCAGGTTTAAACCCTAGTACACTCCCTTTGGGTGGTTCTTAACCAAGACTTCATGCTCGTGACTCTCAGCAAACCCGTGATTCGTGGTTGAGTCGTTCAAACATCGTTAATATCAATGGATCCCGGATCAGGGGTAAAACCTAAAATCCACCAAAGCGGCTGGTTGATATTAAGGATGTTTGAGCTGGTTCATGTATCGTTAATATCAATGGAACTTGGGTGTCGATAAGGTGAAAAACCTAAATCCACCAAAATGGATGATTGATATTAGGGATACAATGAGCTTTCCCATGACCTTTGTTTGGTGTGCTTTGCTTGATCCTTGAGTGTGATTGTTGCATTCATGCATTCATGCATTCATCTGCATCCATGTCATCAGAAAAAGAAAATTTTCAAGGAACTCAAAGGAGTTTATTTGCAAAAAATTTCAAACATGAAAAAACCGGGAAATTTTTTTCACCTGATCTATCTGATGAGATATTCTCATATACGATCAAAATGTAAATATTTCAAAGTTTGCAAATAGAACCCTCGAGTTCCTTTGAAATAAAAAACAAGCATATGCATAAACACTTCATGCATCATGTGCATAAGCGGGTGTTTTGTTCCGGTCTCCCGTCCTGTGGTGTGACCCTGCGATCTTCATTTATTTTGGAGACGCACCTCGCCGGTATTATACCAGAGCCGATTCTTCCAGATTGATGGATCATCCTGGGCAAGAGAGTTGTGAATTCAGAGAGGATTTTGCCGGACTAAGCGCTGTTGATGGATTTATTCCTGGTTAACCGATCCCGGGATGGCATTGGCTTTTGTTCTGGGGCATATAATGAGCAAGGTTTGTTCACGAGTGGAGGATTCATCCATGATGATCAGTCTATAGAAGAGGAAGCTGCTGCTATCTTAGAAGAGGATACAGAGGATTTGAATAACTTTGTTATCCCTGGCGGTGTCTGCCACAATTGGGTCGCTGTAGATGTTCCTACGGTCATCCATAAGTCAGAGTAATTGTTCACTTTGTTTAAAACCCTTCTCCCATGCCAAAAGGAGAAGTGATGACATTATTGGCTCATATATACAATGATGTTTTCATTCAATTAATGCATTGTTAAACATTTGTTTTTCCATTTGTTTTCACTTTTTGCTTTTTTCATGAAATCAGTGATCACAAAAAACCTGAAAAACAAGAAAACAACTTTTTCATCTGCATAAATGATTTGCTTGTTTAAATACCAAAGCTTTTCGTTATCCAGAATCATTATGCAGGGATTTCTAAACCCATTGAACATAATGATCCAACGCCATCTCCCAAATTTGAATTCCTTGTATTCGAGGCAAAGGAAGATGATGTTGAAGGGGATTCCTGATGAGATTACCCGAACACTTGAGCAATGAAAAGCAGATCATTCAGTTGCGTCTCAAGAACCCAGCAACAGTCAAACTGGGGCATTACAAATGTAATGTAAAAAAAAAAAGAGAGAGAAGAGGGTGAAAAATCAAAGTAAAAGCAAAAATCAGGAAAATTTTTTCAAATAGAAAAAAGAATAAAAGAAGCCTGATACCCTCAAAGTCCCTAGTTGACTGATGCTGAATGGGTTCAGAGTCGTTATGACCAACTGAATTTGATTGAAGAGAAGAGATTAACTGCCATGTGTCATGGTCAGTTATATCAGCAGAGAATGAAGAAAGCATTCGATAAGAAGGTCAAGCCTCGCGTGTTCAGAGAAGGTGACCTCGTGCTCAAGAAAGTCTTATCTTTCGTGCCCGATTCCAGGGGCAAGTGGACTCCGAACTACGAGGGTCCATATGTTGTTAAGAGAGCCTTTTCAGGCGGTGCTTTGATGCTTACAACAATGGATGGGGAGGATTTCGCTCGTCCTGTGAATTCAGATGCAGTTAAGAGATACTTTGCCTAAAAAAAAAAAGTATATGCAAAGGAAAAACAGAATAGCTTGCTAAGTTGAAAACCCGAAAGGGCGGCTTAGGCAAAAATGAGCGTCTCGGTGGAGAACCTGCAAGGGTAATCCAGGCAAAAGTTAGAGACTTGATAAAAAAGCATATTTGCATCCCGCTAGATTGAGTACCTCACTCTGGGGCAATCTAGGCAAAAATTAGGGATCAGGCAAGTAACTGCACCCTGACAAGACTTTCTGTCCACCAGCTGTCATTTTCGTCAGAGGATTCTCGATTCGTCGTCAACTGAAGCTTCGAATACATCGAGATTCAAATTGGTAGAGAAAGGATCATTATGTTCAATGTAGCCCTCTTCCAATATATATCACTGATTTCAAATTTGTACAGATCTATGGGGTCTTGCCATTTGCAGGCTACCATTCCATCAAATAAATTTGAGCTTTTATCCAATTGTTTGCACTCTTATTTGTTTCAATTCAACAAATGTTTTGCATGTTTTAATTGATAAAAATATCATTGTTTTAAAAAAAAAACAAAATTTTTTCAAAGATTATTGTTTTAAACAAAGTGAACATTCACAATGACAAAAGGATACTCAAAGAATTTCTCAGTGCTCTCCCAAGGGTGGCATGATTTCCAACAGGTAAGACATTTGTTCATACTCCTGGTTGGGTTTGTATCCTTCTTCTCCAGATTTGATTGTTGGGGTTGTTCCCCAAGTAGAGATTTGGTTGTTGGGGTTGTTCCCTAAGCAGAGATTCTGTGGATTTTGACTCCCCGAAGCAGAATTGTGAATGGAAGACTCAGTCTGTTCTCCAGCAGTAGTCTCTCCCCGGCTTGATTGCTCAGTCGTTCAGGATATTTGTGGATGGTGGGTTGATATCCCCGTATCCCGCATTTCTCCCCAAGTGAGTTGCCAGCATGATTGCAAGTCGAGTTGTTGGCGGGGTTGTTCCCCAAGCAGAGTGTTGTTGAAGATTCAATTTTCTCCAACAGCAGTTTTCCCTTATCATGGATGCTTTCCTTGTGGAAGATTCGGCAGTTGATGGTTTGTCACCTTGGTGCCCCGCCACTTTCTCCAGTGGGTCGCTATCCCCAGACTTTATTTGTCTCCTTGGAACAGTAGAGCTGTTATTGATATCCCCATTGCAGTCGCGAGCAGAGTTGTTGTCACTCTCCCCAGCGCAGTTGCCAACAGATTTGTCTGTTTTCTCAGCACGGTCACTTTCCTTTTGGAAGACTCGGTAAGTCAGTGGTTTGATACCCGGTACTTTACCTTTTCCCCGGCGCAGTCGCGAGCGGAGTGTTTACTTTCGCTCCATCATAATGCTTGTTTTTCTCAGCAGAGCAGGATTTATTTTCCTACTCAGTGGTTGATTGGGCTGATATCCCGTGTTTTTCATCCAACTTTCTCCAGCATTTGTCTGCAGAGCGGTTGTTGTGGCGGTATTGCCTGTTGAATCTCTTTCAATCCCCGTATGGTTGGTCGATAGCTCCGTCATCCAGAGATTGTATTGATTTCCTGATTACTTTTCGATCCTCAGTAGAGCGGATTTTGTTGCATAATCTACTGATGTGATCCATCAGATGTGTGTTCGCCCCGAGTAGAGTGGTTTGTTGCAGAATCTACTTGTTTGGTGTTTTCCTTCCTCAGTGGGTTATTCCCCAAGAGAGTAGTTGATGATATCCCCAGTAGAGTTGCTTGTGCAGCCAAACTCTATCCGGGTGACCTTTGCTCCCTCAGTGGGTTGTTCCCCGATGGAGTTATGTTGGATCCGTTCCACAGTAGTGTCTGCTAGGATCCCCTGCAGGACTTTGAGATTTCCTCTTGTTCCCCAACAGATTTGTCTTTGTGGCACTTTGCCTGTTGCGACTTTCTGTGCCCCGGTTGGGACGATCGCTGATCCATTGCTCAGATTTGGTATTCTCCAGATATTTCTGATTCTTTTGTTTCTGCTTCCCAGCAGTACCCGCAAATCTTTGCTTTATGGCATGTAGATCTCCAGCAGAATTGGCTTTCCATTTGGTTTTCCCCTGGAAATATAATACCGGGCGTTTGATTCCTGGACCTGTTGTGTTAGATATGTCTGTTTTGTCAGCATTCATCAAACATAAATCATGCATATTCATGCATATTCATAAAACATTCAGATATTCATGTTGCATTTTTGCCATATATCCTTTGTTTGTTGTTCCCTGCTATGGTGATATAGATCTTTATAGATCTCCCTAAGCAGATGTCGGGTGTTAAATCTCACCATATAGAGTCAGCCCATAAGCAGAAAGTGTCTGTCTTTCCTTCTGCAGTTCCCCACTGAGATATACCCTCGTGGATGACGGTTTCTTCCGTTTCCTCCCAACACATATATTGGGATGGAGGTTCCTATTTGATTTATATCCTCATTAGGACGTGTCTTGATTCAGTCTGTCTTTTCGGATCTTTCCTGAATTGACATTTGTCGTCTGTTCATTGTGCTTCCCTGTGGTGATTTTTAGCCCCAGCGGAGTTTCGGGCCTCTACCCTTATACCGGTAGTTGTAAGTCCTATTGTTCCTTGTCCTCTTGGCGGAATTTGTGGTTATATACCTTTCATTCCTCCGCAAGAGTCGATTTTGGCCTCTACCCTTATACCGGTGGTTGTAAGTCCTATTTTCCTGGCTTCTTGGCGGAAATTGTGGTTATATACCTTTTAGTTCCCAGCCGAAGTTGTTGGTTTTCTACCTGATAGTCGGTAGTCGTAAATCCTAATTCCCTACTCTCCAACAGAGTTTGTGGTCTGTTATACACCTCATTTTTGGTTTCTCGTGCGGATTCGTGATTTATTCTTTCCCCACGCAGAGTTTTTGGTTTTCTACCCCGTATTCGGTAGATGTAAACCCTAATTTGTGGTTATTCCCACCAGAGTATGGCTTCTACCCCGTATTCGGTAGTCGTAAGTCCTATCTCTTTTCCCCTAGCAGCGGTAACCTTTGTGGTTCGGTCTGGCTGATGGTGGATTTTCTGTTGTTGTGATTTTATCCCAAACAGAGTTCTGTTCCCTGTGGTGATTGGTATCCCCAGTGGAGTTTGTGGTCTTCTACCCCGTATTCGGTAGTTGTAAATCCTTTGTCGCTGTGATTTTTTCTCTCCAGCGGAGCTGTATCTTATGATACGTGTGGATAATTGCCGGTTGCTAGCAATTTTATCCTCAGCTGAGTCCTTGGTTTCTTACCCAGTAGTCGGTATTGTTAAACCCCTTGTTTTCTCAGCCAGATTTTGGTCTTCTGCCCCGTATTCGGTAGATGTAAACCCTAATTCCCTTTGTAGTTATCTTCATTCAATATTCGATGTTGATATTCCTCCCTGCTTTGGGTAGTTGCTCTTGAGTAAGCACTTGTATTCCCAGCAGTCTTCTGGATCATTGCCGGATGCTTGCAATGTTATCCTTTTGAAGTCGCCAGTGGGTCTTTTCACCGTTTGCTAGTGATTTGTTCCCCGGATCATTGACTGTTTATCAATGTATCCCCAGCCTTGCGGATAATTGCCGGATGCTTGCAATTTATCCCCAGTGAGTCTTTCATTTACCCTTTTGTTGGTAATGTTGTTACTCTCTTTGATTGGTCATCATTATATGCCTGTTTGGTATCCCGATGCCTTTCTTTTCGGTCGATTTATCCTTTATTAACCCTTATACCGGTTGTGGATAATCTTCCGTGCGAGTGTATTATTCACGGTCTGCCGGTAATGGATAATATATCTCATGCACTCTTCAGTCGAAGCCTTTCGTGTTTCCCTGATCGAGTAAGATTCGTTATTTCCCTTTGCGGAGTCGAATATTCTTTCTTGTTGTTGGATAATTGCCGGATGCTTGCAATTTATCCCCTCGAGTTGTCTTTCGTTTACCCGGATGCTTGGTAACGATTGTCTCTCTTTTTGGTTAGTCACCTATTATATACTTCGGTATCTCTGGTGTCTTTTCCTTTCGAGCATATTATTCACGGTCTGCCGGTAATGAATAATATGTCTCATGCGCTCTTTAGTTGGAGTCCTTTGTTGATTTTCCCCAACTGAGCAAGATTCGTATTCTTTGTAGAATCGAATATTCATCCTTTAACCTGTTTGTGTTTCGGATGTGTGTTTTGGCATATATACCAATTCACGTTTTCGGTAGATCACCTATTATATACTTCGGTATCTCTGGTGTTTCTTACCATGCGAGTTTATTATCTACGTTCTGACGGTAATAGATAATATGTCTCATGCGAGTATTATCCACGGTCTGCCGGTAATGGATATTATATCTCATGCACTCTTTGGGTTTGTGTCCCCAGTTGAGTAAGTTTCGTTTTCCCGTTGTGGATTCGAATGTTCCATCCTGTAAATTGTTTTGCTTTTTCAAGCCCTCCTTTCGGATGATGAGTGTCTTGGCATATATACCAATTCACGTTCTGTCGGTCACCTATTATATACCTCGGTATCCCTGGTGTTCCCTCCTTTCTACTCCCTATTATGACCTTGGTCCCCTGTGGAGTCAGATTTTCCTGAGCTTTGTACCCTTCGTTGGTCTTTCTCAGATGTTGGTTGATTGATATCTCTCACCCTTATACCGGTCTTAGATATTCATTCTTCCCGAGATTGTTACCCTTGTACCGGTAACACCTCATTTCCTGTTGCTTTTCCCAGGAGAGTCTCTTTGTTAGACATTCCCCTGCGGAGTTTCCTTTGGTGATTTTTACCCTTTGCTATATGGGTGTTTATTCCCCAATATATGCATTTTCCCGGCAGGGAGGTTCTATGTGAATCTTTTCCTGGTCTGAGTCCGGATTTTTATCCGAGGTATCCTTTATGGATAATTTGAGTCAGCTTGGGTCTTTCCAATGGATTTATTTTCCTCTGGAGTTCCTTATTCCCCGGTGTGAGTCCTTTGCTTCCCCAGCAAGTTCTCCAATCCGATGTCTGTTATCCCCACTCGGAGTCGTGTCTAGTTCACGCTGTGTCAGTTTTGTCATTACCCAATCAAAGTCGTGTCCTGCTCACGCATTCTTTTCTTTACTATCCCCTAGTGTAAGAGTCCCAATGAGAGTCTTATTAGTTGAGTATCTGTTCCTGGTGAGTGTATTACTCCGATGGATCGTCTTTTCTTCTGTGTGAATCATATATTCCCCACAGAATTTGCTTTTGCATGCATACATCTGCATCATGAGGTCTCTTAGGGACCAAAATTTGTCTCATTACTGTTATTTAAGCCCATTCTACCGCGTCGAGATGAAGATTTCTAAACTTCACTTCTCCGGCTAGAATGACCTTAAATAGGGGCATCTGTAAGACCCCAATTTTGGCCCTAAGATCCCTCATGGCCCATATCATATCATATCATGGCCTCAAGGATCAATGCATACCTTAGCTGCCCTCCTAGTGGGTGGGATACCTTGTGAGTGTGTTTCTTGATCACCAAGCATGTATAGCATATTGTATGTCATTGCTTTTCATATGTTTACTAACCAAAAGTACAAAAATATTGTCATTTAACCATGTTTCTTGCAGCTGAAGCAATCATCAGTCAATCAGTCAAATCAGGCATTGAGCAATAGATGGTGGCCATTCTTGAAGAATTTGGACACCATGATCATTCATAAAGAGTTCATATAACTTGTGATATCATTTGGAAGCAAGATCTCAATTGAAAGAGACTTGGAATTCATCAGAACTTGGCCCAGTCAGACAAAAGTCAACAAAAGTCAACTGTGGTCA
This sequence comes from Lathyrus oleraceus, assembly GCF_024323335.1. Lineage (NCBI taxonomy): Eukaryota > Viridiplantae > Streptophyta > Magnoliopsida > Fabales > Fabaceae > Lathyrus > Lathyrus oleraceus. Next base: position 183,214,092 of record NC_066585.1, read on the forward strand.
ACTGTGGATTTAATCAGTGATTTGATGATTGGAATTGATTGGAAAAGTCTCATTCATGTCTAGATAAACTTCATTTGGAATTTCAAAGGCCAAGGTTGAAGGAACTGAAGTCAGACAGACAGTTTCCCGAAATGGCAAGTGGACCTGTAATTTCAGCTGCCCAAAATGGAAAGTTTTTCTCCCCAAATATTACGTGTCCATACAAGCTTCAAATCAAAATTTGTCCAACATGAAAGTTGAAGATCTTGTTCTCACAGTTCCAAAAAGTCCAAGAACTCAAAAATCCAATGTGTGGTTTGCAAGATATGATCAGATGAATTTCAAAAAAGACCCGTAATCGGGAGGGCATAACTACCACATGGTTTGTCCAAATTGCAAGTTCTTTATATGCACAAACTCCATTTAATGTGTACTTCAAGGTTGCATAATTGGATTTCTTTGAAAAGGCTCAGTGCAAAAGCTCATTTTTGAAGTGAACTAATTAAAGAGGGAGGGGCAAAATCGTCCAAAATGAGAAATATGGGGAATTTGAAAATAAGGCCAATACCATTAGCTTCCAAATGATTTTTGTGATTGGTTCCAAGTGACAATTTTCTGCTACATTGCTTCTAAAGAGAAAAGAGCTTAAAGTCCAAAATGCATTACATAAGCTATTTTACTCTAATCTCCTTTTCTTCACTAATTGGGATTAAGGAGGGATTAAGAAATCCATATATATTGTTAATCTAACAGAATTTTAAACACTAATCATTTTTCACAAATCTAACAGAAAATCAAAAGAGAAAACTCTCATATTCTCCCATTTTGCTCAAAAACTTTCCTAACACTTTTTTTGATCAATTCACAAATTGCCACTGATTTAGTGTTAATTCTTGGCAAATCCATCATCCATATGCATTGTCGAATTGCTGTTTGCAGGTTTTGAGCGAAATTCGAGCAAGAAATCGCAGCTGCTACAAGGTGGCATTTCCACGGCAGTCAACGAATCTTCTTGTTCCGTGCATCCCTGAGCTGCAAGAACATCATCATTCGTCTCCTGGATCATCATACTCTACCTGTTTGAACGAAACGAAGCTCGAAACCTCACCGAGTCGCTACTGCACTCCAAGAAGAGGTTGGATTCCGATCTCGTAATCGCTTAAATTGTGTTAGGGATTTGGTAGAATGCTGTTTGTAGATTATGTATCAACCGGTAGATTGTGATTTCGCTGTAAATTGAACGAGTTATTGCCGTTTAAACTTTGATACGCTAAACTGTTTTGGCTCGATCCTTGAAATATGTTTAGAATTAAGTTGTTTACTTGCTAGATTCATGTTCTGCGTTGCTAGACGGTTACAACGGTATATTATTTGCTTGATTTGGTTGAGAAACGGCCATAACCGAAGCCGGTGTTATCGAACCCGTAGAATGCATGCGAAGAAGATGCAGCTTTTCTGGAAATTTCTGCCGTGTAGATCTGCTTCCATCCGTTTTCATTTCTTTTTAGTGTTTTTGGATCGCCAGGACCAATCCGGTAGTGCCACATCACTTTAGCCATGCGCTGCGTTTCGGACTGTGGCTTAAGAATTGCAGCATCGCCATTTAGCTTCTAATTAATTAATGAAATCATCTTAAAATCCTAATAAATATGCAATAAATATTTAAATACTTCAAAATTCATATAATCTTCAATAATAATCCAAATAAATCAGAGTTTTTTTTGTTAATCTTTATTTTTTCTCTACTTTTTTATAAAAATCAAAATAAAATGTTGCTTGGAAAAAAATGTAAATTGACCTAGAGATATCTTTAATGTATGCTATTTCCACATGATTTACCATTTTAATTATAGAATCAACATGCTTAACCCAAATTAATTGAAATTTTAGATACTAATTCCTAACTCATCCCTGGAATTTTTGACATAGGTTTCATAATTTTTGGGCCTGTGGTTTTTTAGATATGGATTATTGAATCTGAGTGTGTATATGTGTGACACCATTCGACATGCTGAGTTTCCCTAATTTTTCGCCATGCTTCCCATTGGCCAATGGCCTTAAATTTTTGCATGAAGCATCCTTAACATGTTAACTATCACTGTGATTTTTTGTGGATTTTTACAGTCCATTTCCTAATTAATTAAGATTTTTCTTGCTGCCTATCATTGTTGTGGCCTAACTTGTGTTACTATTGTTCATCATGTTGCCATATTCTCATACTTAATCCAATGACCATGAAAATTGATGACATAATTCCTAACATGTATAGCTACAATTTAGCTTTGGTCCCATGTATTTCTAATGTACCATTGCTGTTTACCATCTAATTGAAGTTGGTGTATAATTGTAGGCCTCATTTGATGTAGTTTTTTCATGCCTTGTCATGTTTAATTAATTCCTATTGATCTACTAGTCCAAATGACTTGAAAATTAACATGTGGCTTGCTGAATGCCTTCTGGTTAGAACATAATTTTTGTGGATTTTTTGGTGCCACTTTGGCATTTATTTGAATGTGATCTTGCCGGTTGTTTGTATGAGACTCCACATTGCATCTTTTGCCTTCCATGTTGCATAAATAGAAATGTGTGCATAGTTTGAACATGGGACCAATTGGGATCCCTTTGTAATTGATATAGCTTGACTTTGATCATGATTAGCTTGCTGTTTTAACATTTTTCCATCTTTTTGACCCTAGGCTAGTCCTAGTGGTCATGTTACTTACCTTTGAAGTTGATTGTGCCTTTTCAGGTTAAGGAGTTAATGATTAAGGAATTTGCTCCACATTATGGATTGTGTTACTTGACACATATGACTAATGTATTTGTTTTGTAGGATGTTTGGTTCATGTGAGCCTTGTGCTATGCACATCATTATTTGTATAATTGTACTTTGTTAATTGATTCTTATGTTGTTGTCTGATTATGAATAGGATGCTGATTTTATTGGATTGTTTTCAGGTACCCTTTAGTCGCTCAGTTCTCTTAAGAACTTGCTTTGCTTTGCTTAAATAGCAACTTGCATTGAGGTATAGAACCTTCTTCTTCATGTAGTCTGGAGACCCGGCCCGTTATTTGGCCGGGCAAATTGTCTGAAGTCCTCCTTAAGAGGCATTGATTGTGATTGTTTATGTTTGTCCCAAGCAGGAAAAGTCCTCATTTGAGGCAATTGGTGGAAGGTAGAGATAAGTAGCCTATCTCCCACTATTCAGTGAGTCTTCTCATTGCTCCCATTACATGGTTGTAGCATTGAGATCCAAACCCAAGATCTATCGAGTCTAATTGGGGAAAGAGTTCCATCTTTCTGAACTCCCCCACATTCTTATATTTACATGCTCTCTCGGACATGAGATAGAAGCAATGAGGCACACCCCTCATATCCTTTCATCTGCTTCACCTGAGCCCCTCAATGGCCAGGTTAAGAGCGACACTTACCTCTTACAGTGGACTTTCATAGTCAAACCCTTTTGCTTGAGCCTCATGAATGGTTATAGCGTGTGCTACTTGAATTTATGTGATTGATTACTTGATTCATTTATACATGATTACTTGATTGCCATTGTGCATTTACTATCATTGATTGCCATTGTGCATTTATCATCTTTGTTTGCCATTAGTGCATGATCACTTCTTTTGTCCTAGTGACATTGATGTTTTCCCATTGAGGAACCAGTTATAAGTCCCTGTGAGTTGGCATCTGTTCCCATGACATAGAAGAGATAGAGTGTAAGACCTCATTGGTCACTCATATCTTCTTTGCTCTTTGTTTGAGCATTGTTGTTGTATGTGAGGAATCATTGTAAGTCCCTGTGATGTTGCATTTGTAGTCCTAGGATCATACTGTGGAGGTTAACATAAGTCCAGATAGATTGGCAGTTGACTTCCCTGTTTTGTTTTTTTGTTTTATTTTGATGGAGATTAGTGTAAGTCCATAGAGTGGCTTCTGATATCCTTACTTGTTTTAGGAGACAGGTGTAAGACCATTGAGTGGCATCCAGTATCCGCTTTTATTTACTTTCATCTGTTACCATGTTCATATCATTGCTCAGTTGTAGCCTATTCCTAAGGACACACTTGAATCATCTTCTATATGATTTCAAGAGGTGAACCTTCTAAGAAGTTTTACATTCCACATTATCCATTCATTCCATTGTGTCCTACCTTTTCACACATACTTTTAAAAAACTTGAAATAAGTGTTGTGCAAACCTTCTCACCTCTTTCCAAATTAGAAACTTGGACCTTAAGTCCATGATTTTCAAAACTTCATTTTGTAAATACTTCATTTTGAATTGACTTTAAGCATACTCTGACCCTTTTTGTAAATAATCCAAATAACTTCACCCATTCAAATGATTTTGTGGCTTTGTCCATGTTTGTTAAGTTTTCATACATTAGCTATAGGTTTGATTTACCCTAGTTGGTTGATATTAATCTCACCTATTTGTCCTTAGTAGACGAATTGTAAGTCTTCCTTGCCTATTATAGGGTTAACCCCTCTCTGGTAAGTTGAAGCTTTTCTCACATGGTGGACTAGTTGTTATATAAGGTTGAGTTTTCTCCCGTGGGTAACGTAAGACCTTTGAGCTTGTGTTTTAAAATTGAATCCACTAACTTTTGGAAGTTTTTAGCCGAACTACGGCGTTTTGATCCTTACCTTTGATGGAAGGTACGTAGGCAGCGGGTTCATCCGTTCAAACCCAATAATTAATTTGTACATTCTTTCCTCATCATCCCAATCGTGTTTGCACATCACTTATGTCATGACAAATAATAATTTTCAAACAACAAAGTGTGAAAAGGGCTCCCTAGGAGTACCTAGGACGCATTGGGTGCCTAACACCTTCCCTTTGCGTAATTTACCCCTTACCCCGATCTCTGATCTTTTTCATTAGTTTTCTACGTGTAAAACTTCTTAGGTTTTTGTTCGCTTTTTAACCAGTCCTTAGGATAAATAAAAGTGCGGTGGCGACTCTATATTCATTGTATACTTTGCTTATGATTTAACCAATAAATCATATAGTAACGAATACACCGCTACACACGCGTTTTGAAAATAAAAAATAAAATAAAAAATAAAAAAATAAAAACGAAAAAAAAACGAAAAACAAAAAATAAATAAATAAATAAATAAATAAAATATAACAGAAAAATCTTGGACTTGGACCTCTCTCATTTGAGCCCACAAAGCCACGAAAATCAGGTTATAAATTCTAAAAAAAATTCAGTGGAAAAACCCTAGAGAGATTCTAACTAATTCAGAGCAACCTCCAAAGACTGAAGGGAACTCATCTGCAAAGAACAATTCCCTCTCATATAAACCCTAAGATTATTCTGCAAAGTCAACGGTGCAATTCAATTTCAATCGATCCTCCCCAATAAGGGCTCACATGACTCCTGAAAGGATAGCTTGCTTGGCATTCCACTTTATTTGTGGGATACCATTTGGAGATTTATTCTGATTACCTGTATTGACTTGCTTTCTTTGATGGTGCCAGCTAGAGAGATCTATGGGTTTCTTATTTATTTAGCTGTTATTACTTCGGATCTTTATCCGTGTGGTAGATCTCTTGATCCTTTATCTTTCCCGCATTTTACCGCTTTCTTAGCTGGAAGACCTCAATAGGAGGCAATGTTTTCTTTTGTTTGTTTACTTTTGTGCCCAAAGACCTCCAAGAAGAGGCATCAGTGCTAAAGACCTCCCTGAAGAGGCAATTGACGGATAAAAGGGATTAGTAATCAATCCCCTGTTATTCAGTGTGTCGTTCTTTATGCTCGTACTACGTGTCGATGCTTTAGAACAAAAGCCCAAGATCTTTTGTCCGGTCAGTCAGTGGAGAGGGTTCCACCTTTCTGAATCCCCACTTGTTGTCATGAGCTCACCCTGTCCAGGGTTAAGAGCTATGAGGTCTTATCCTCATTACCCTTTTGATTTGCTCATCCTGACGATCAATGTCAGTGGTTAAGAGCCCATTTGATTACCTATTCCATGGCTTGTTTGTCGAGGTTGATATGACCCCTCTTGACTAAAGCCCTACCCATATATGTTTGAACCCCCTTGTTGGCATTTTACTTTATGCATGTTTGTTTTGTATGGTGTGATCGTCTCCCCATAGGATTGCTAGGCTTCGTATAGTCGCTCGTTTGCATGTCAATTAAGGTAGCATTGTTCCTTCGTCTAGGACTTCCTTTTTTGCATGAGCATTCCTAAAATACAAACAAACTCATTGATTTTTCTTCTCCTAAGAACACGTTAACTCCTTCTACTACAAGCGAGTAAGTCTCCAAAGGTCGAGCATCCGGTAGATTGCGTAGTAACGTCGTTCATCTAAAAAACACAACCCTTAACCCGTAGTTAGCCGAACTACGGCTTGCTCTGATTCTCATTCCAGATGAGATACGTAGGCATAAGACGTGATGTCTTAGCGAGCACACTCCTCTTTAACCCATAGGTAGCCGAGCTACGAAGACTCTGATTCTCATGTTCAGATGAGATACGTATGCAGTGGATGCGACATCCGTGCGAGTCATTTTCTTTTGACCCTTCTTTTAGTAGATAGTACATTAGATAAACTCACGCCCTTTAGACAAGAACAACAAGAGTGGACCCCGTAGAGTACTATGGATGCGTAGGGGTGCTAATACCTTCCCTTCGCATAATCGACTCCCGAACCCAAGATTTGGTTGCGAGACCTTGTCTTTTCCTTTCCCTTTTCCAGGTTTACTTCGAGCGTTTCCTTTCCCTCCTTCGGGATAAATAATGCACGGTGGTGACTCTTCTGTCATTTCTTTCTCGCCGGTTGTTTTTTCGCATCTCCTTTTTCAGGTTGCGACAGCTGGCGACTCTGCTGGGGACCCTGGTTTCCCTGAGTGAGTCCCTCCTAGCTTTTGTAGGTTGTTTGTTTATTGGGTGTTCATTCTTTTGTACAGTTATTTATTTTTCATCATTTACGTGCTTCATTGCATTGTGTACATATCATTGTTGTATCTGTTGGCTCTGCTGTTGGTTTGTTTGTTTGTTGGGATGGGGTGTTCTATGAGAGATAAGCCCATTACCCAGGCTTGAGTGTACACACAGGTTTTAGAGTGGATAGTCATGAGGCTTGCGTGGCGTGTTGCTACGTTAAGTCGTTCATGAAGACCCACATCCAGATGAGGTTTCTTTTGGATATATTATGTCCTATGGATGTTCCATAACGGCAGATGTTCCTCTAGAAATCGTCGACTCTGGTGACCATTTCCCGAGAACTCAGTCAAGGCCTCTCCTCCGAGACGTGATTATGTTAGCTCTGGTGGGCGCATTCTCGCTGATCAATCCGAGGACCCCGAGACTGGGAACTTGCTATTAGGATGTCCTGTTGAGGGGAGTCAGTGGAGGTCTTTTATCCTGTAATAATGTCAAACCTTCAGCGGTAAACGTATTATTCTCGACCAAAGGGCCGAAGTTGACAAACTTCTGTTCTTAGAACCTACCAGTGAGGGGCGGGCTAAATTCAGGAAACCTTAACCTCCAACCAACCCGGTTTTCTGGAGCAAAGCTTTGATCTTGTATTATATTCTTCAGTGGGTTTCTCTTCTGATAGTGCAACCCGACAGATGTTCAAGCAGATACAACAATCCTGATTCCCATGTCACATCATTGCATCACATCATTTTGCATTCATATCATTTAACACATGTTTATCTATTTCTAGGGGGTTTACATCTTCCTCTTGATTCCGGTTGGGGTTTCTCTGGTTCTCTTAAGATGGATATTTGCAGAAAGAGACATGTCACCTACAAGTTTCCTGTGGTCTGTTTGGAGCCTATTCAACAACTGATGAAGTTAATGGATCCTGATTCTCTAGAAGGATTCCGAAAGGATTACGGTTTGATTCTAAGTTTCGTCACGGTTCTTTCCAAAGATCAACACGATGCTCTCTTTACATTGTTGCAGTTCTATGATCCTCCATTGAGGTGTTTCACATTCCCGGATTACATTCTGGTCCCTACTTTGGAGGAGGTTGCTAGTTTTCTCAGAATTCCTATCAAGCCGCAGTTGCTATTCTACAGTTCCGAGTTTCTGCCCGATCTCAGCATGGTTGCTTCAACCACATATTTGGGGGAATCAATCTTGAAGGCTAATATGTGTCAGAAGGGAGAAGTTAATGGTTTTCATCTGAGTTTCTTACTGGGAGAAGCAAAGAAGAAGCTTGAAGATGGTGACCAGAGGGGTTTCAATGCTGTGTTGGCTCTTTATGTGTATGGGATTGTCCTGTTTCCTAATGTGGCGAAATTTGTGGACGTAGACGCCATACGCCTCTTTGTGTTGGGAAATCCAGTGCCGACCTTGTTGGGAGATTTCTTTCATTCAGTGCATCACAGGAATGAGAATAGAAAAGGAGGAGTGGTGAATTGTTGTGCACCCTTGTTTCATAAGTGGTTCAGTTCCCACCTGCCCAAGTCAGGAGCGTTCGTTGATGTCAAGGACTCGTTGAGTTGGTCGAAGAGATTGATGGGGATAAGAGCTAAAGATATTTCTTGGTGGTCAGACCGGGGCTTGCTTGGGGCGGATATTATTCACAGTTGTGGGAACTTCCCGAATATACCGTTGGTAGGAAGAAGAGGAGGTATCAACTACAATCCTTCTTTGGTAGTCAGACAGTTTGGATATGCTTTAAAAACTCCGCCTTTGGAAAAGGATGTGGAAGAATCTTTGTTTTCCATTCTTCATCTGATCTGACTGTATCCCGTAAGGCAGCTGAGGCTTGGCTCAAGGTGATCAAGAGAGGAAGGACTGTGCTTGGAAAAGAAGATTGCAGGACTTACCCTCAGTATGAAGATTGGCTTCAAGGAAGAGTCGAAGAGTTTGGTCTGCCATTTCCTATTGAGGAACCTTTGTATCCACCTGCTCCTGAGCAGTCAACAATGGTGAACCGAGAAGAGTATGACAAATTGAAAAATGCCATGGAGGAGCTTCAATCTGAAAACTCGGAGTTAAGTGTGAAGCTGCAAGACTGTATGCATCAATTCCATGAGGCGAAATATCAGAAGAGGGAAGCCGTCAGATTGCAAGGGGAAGCAGAGAGGAAATTAGTTGTGGGGGTGGATTTCTTCAGGAAGACAGACGAAGCCTTGAGATCATCCAGTTCTGAGTTGAGGCGAGTCAAACAGTAGTTAGCAGATTCTCATGGTAAGTTAGCTAGTTGGCCAGAGCAATGGGATACATTTTTAGCTTCTCGGAAGGCAAAAGAGGAGGAGACGGTGGTCCAATTGACTGGTCAGATGGAGAAGTTGAAGATCCTGCTGAGGGAGAAGAACCATGAGCTGCTGTACGCTCGTTCAACCAATGGCTATATCACAAATCAGTTCAACAAAGCTCAAGGACAGATTGAGGAACTCAAAGTACTGGCAGGTTTGAAGAAATCCAGACTTGAAGAGGTATTCGGAGAAGATGATGGGAATTACTACAGAGAGCACATCAACGAGTTGGATGGAGTTATTCACAAAAGGAATTTGCTTATCCGGTGTTTGACAGAATCTCCAGATCGTCCTGACACAGTGGCACTACTGGATGAAGTAAGGAGCAGTCCTTATGGGTTGTATACAGGAGGTTGATTCCTGATTTTTTGTCCCTCTCTTTACTTATTGTATTGTAGTGATGATCCACAGGCTTGTTGTGGAGATCCTTTTTTATGTACTATTGGCTAAGGTCGTTTCCCTTCACGAACTCATTTATATGATGGTTTTCCTTATTGCATCTTGATCTTCGAAGCTTATCTACGACTCGGTATTCTTGCATGAGACTGGAATCAAGGGGGTAGAATACCCTTTGGAATCGATAAACGTGTCATTGCATTTACATGTTCATTTGCATATCTTGCATAACAGGTACTGCTGCGGTGTTCTCATATTATTTGTTGTTCCACTAGCAGGATAGCTGACTCAGGAATTCACCGGTACGGTACCCGCAGAAACCACCAGAGAGCAATGGAAAGCCTACAAGAAGAGCTCGCCGAGATGAAGATCCGCATGAACCAATTCATGGATGTGATTCAAGGGGTGGCTCAGGGACAGCAAGAGCTCAGGCAGATGATGCAGAGGAATCCCGCCACTACTCAACCAGAGACGTTGACTGATCCTCCAGCTGGAGAGGTTAACGGACCCAGTGGACCGGGGCCTACCCCGATCCTACATGTCACCTCTGGTCAACAACCCGTCCATGATGACCAGGAGGATCAGTTCCCCTTGCTTCAGGAAGACTTTGGTATGGGTCATGGTATGGACCCTATGTTTCAAAGACTGGAAGAGAGGTTGAAGGCAGTGGAAGGACAAAATCCTCTAGGAGTAGACGTTGCTGACTTGGGATTGGTCCCAGGCGTGAGGGTGCCACCGAAATTCAAGGTCCCGATATTTGACAAATACAGCGGCAACTCTTGCCTGAAGACCCATGTGCAAGCCTACTTCCGTAAAATGGTTGCATACTCTGACGATGAAAAGTTGCTTATGTACTTTTTCCAGGATAGCCTAGCTGGGGCATCCCTGGAATGGTATATGAGGCTGGACAGAGCCCACATCCGCTGCTGGAGGGATTTGACTGAGGCTTTCGTGAAGCAGTATCAGTATAATGCAGACATGGCTCCGGACAGAACTCAACTTCAGAATCTGTCTCTTAAAGGCAATGAGTGCTTCAGGGAATACGCTCAACGCTGGAGGGAGACAGCTTCCCGTGTTCAACCTCCTATGTTGGAGAAGGAAATGGCTAACATGTTCATGAACACTCTACCTGGACCTTATTTGGAGCGCCTGGTGGATTACAATGCCTCCAACTTTGCTGATGTAGTCTCTACCGGAGAGAGGGTGGAGAATTACCTGAAGACATACAAGACCCAGAGTGGAGGTGGATCTTTATCAGGGGTGAAGAAGTCGTTCATTCAGGGACAGAAGAGGAGAGAAGGGGATGCAAGTGCCGTATCTTCTTATCAGAACAGGGATAACCGGAGGAATAACTTTCAGAACTATCATCAGCAACCGTATGTTGCGGCTGTGACCATTCCAACTGCAGCACCACTACAACAACAACAACCCCAACTTCAACCAACTCAGTACCAACCACAACAACCGGGTAACAGACCCGCTTATCAATAGAGGCAAAGGATGATGGACCGACGTTTCGACACTCTTCCAATGTCGTACGCTCAGCTACTTTCTAGTCTTCAACAACTACAACTTGTGCAGTTACGCACTCTGACTCCTCCCGTTGGTAGACTTCCGATGGGTTACGACGCCAACGCTAGGTGTAGCTTCCACTTTGGGGCACCTGGCCACAATATTGAGAACTGCAAAGCTTTTAAGCACGTAGTTCAGGACCTCATAGATTCAAAGGCCATCGACCTTGCATCGGCTCCGAATGTTGTCAACAATCCCATGCCCCAGCATGGTGGCGCAAATGTTAATATGATGGAAGGGGAAGCCAGATCCGTCAAAGATACGTTGAAGCTGAAGACTCCGATGTCGGATATCAAGGGATACTTGTTGAAGGCCGATGTTTTCCTCGGTTGTGGGAAGGGTTGTGCTACTCAGAGTGGAGGTTGTTTGAAGCTACAGCAGGGTATCCAGGTCTTGCTCGACAAAGGTATCCTCCAGGTTGAAGATTTGTCTGTCCAAGAGTCTGCGGAAGGGGTTGAGGAAGAGATGGTTGAAGATGCTACTGACGAATTCGCAGATGTTGTTCCTACTGATTCTGTAATCCATGATGTAATTGAACTTGATTCCGATGTTTCGGATGCTTGCATTTCAATGAATGAGATTTCAGAGTATGACTATGATGTTGCTACTATCACCATTTTCTACCCAACTAATCAGATCAATGTACCAGAAGCGCAGCCGGTGCCACCAGCGCGACCATCCACTATGACCATCATGACCCCTGGTCCTTTACCTTTCACCAGCGAAAGGGCCATTCCTTGGCATTATGGGGGGAGTGTGTACACGCATGATCATGGGGCAGAGCGACCACTAAAGGTAGAAGAGGGTCAGAAGACTGAACTTGAAGTTAAAGGCCCCGCAGTGGACAATGTTGGTGGAATCGGGCGATTCACCAGGAGTGGTAGACTGTTCTCACCACCCGTTACCCAAGCTGATAGTGCTGATGCTGCGGCGAAAGCCAAAGGCAAGCAAGTCGTGAATGAGGGTGCCTCTACACCCCAGGCTGGTTTTGAGCCCACTTTCGCGAAGGATGTGGACGAGATCTTGAGGATCATAAAGAAAAGTGACTACAAGGTAGTCGATCAGTTGATTCAGACTCCGTCCAAGATATCCATTCTCTCACTCCTATTGTGTTCGGAGGCGCACAGGGAGGCACTGCTGAAAGTCCTAAATGCTGCATATGTGCCTCAGGAGATCTCAGTGAACCAACTGGAAGGAATCGTTGCAAATGTTCATGCAAGTAACGGGTTGGGTTTTACCGATTCTGACTTAACACCAGCTGGACGCAACCATAACAAGGCTTTGCATATCACGATGGAATGCAAAGGCGCGGTTTTGTCTCATGTTATGGTGGATACATGTTCCTCTCTCAACGTGCTACCCAAGAGAGCCCTGTCAAGGTTAGAAGTAGAGGGTTTGGTCCTGAAGCCTTCAGATCTTATTGTGAGAGCCTTCGATGGTTCTAAGAGGTCGGTGTTCAGAGAGGTAGAATTGCCAATTCAGATTGGATCACAAACCTTCAACACCGTCTTCTATGTGATGGATATCAGTCCTTCCTATAGTTGCCTGCTGGGTCGTCCTTGGATCCACAACGTTGGGGCAGTCTCTTCAACTTTACATCAGAAGGTTAAATTCCCAGTCAACAGGAGAATTATCACCGTCTGTGGTGAGGAGGACATTTTGGTCAGCAACCTGTCTACATTCAAGTATGTAGAGGTAGAAGGTGAATTTCATGAGACCTTATGTCAGGCCTTTGAGGCAGTTCAGATCAAGGATGCAGCTCCGGTGGAAGAAGTTAAAGCGGGTGCCTCTATCTCATCCTTCAAGCAGGCACAGGCCTTGGTAGATTCGGGCGTTGCCCCCGGTTGGGGACATCTGTTGATGTTACCAATGAAAGAAGACAAGTTCGGGATTGGGTATCAGCCAACTCTGACTTCTACAACTTCAACACTTCAGACTCGTCAGGGGTCGATTACTTTCTCCAGTGCTGGTATCATTCAGTATGGCCAGGTCTCTACGGTCAACGATGAAGATGGGGATAGCGATTACGACATCGATAACTGGGTGCGTCCGAGGATCCCAGGTGAAGTCATCAACAATTGGTCTTCTGAGGAGATTGTCCAAGTCACTTTTCTGAAGGAGTAATTTTCTTTGTTTATTCATGCATATCCAAGTCTTACGTTCCGCCCAGGGCGTAATGACTCATTGTAGAGCTCATCTATGCGAATACCGACATTTTTTATCATAAATAAAGGACGTCTTTTTGCATTCAAATATTTTGTTCACTGTCTTTCAATTTTTGCAGTTTTCAAAAATCAAAAAAATATATTTGGCAATGTTTTATTTAGTTTTCATTCCTTGTTCACACTCATAAGCACATACCATCACTCATGCAGATGCACATCACCGGGTCCTATTGATAACAGTTCTGCTATGGCTCGCTTCGACTTTGAAAATCCAATCTTTCAAGCTGAAGAAGAGGGTGATGAAGACTGTGAACTCCCTGAAGAACTTGCCAGGTTATTAAAACAGGAGGAAAGGGTCATTCAACCGCATCAAGAGTCTGTTGAAGTGATTAATCTCGGCACCGAGGACGCCAAGAGAGAAATCAAGATAAGGGCTGCTTTGGAAGATGATGTGAAGAAGGGGCTGATTGAATTGCTGCAAGAATATGTTGACATCTTCGCTTGGTCTTATCAGGACATGCCAGGGCTTGACACAAATATTGTGGTACACCGTTTGCCTCTCAAAGAAGGTTGTCCTCCGGTCAAGCAGAAGCTCAGAAGAACAAGACCAGAGATGGCTGACAAGATAAAGGAAGAAGTGCAAAAACAGTTGGATGCAGGGTTTCTAGCAGTCACAAATTATCCGCCATGGGTTGCAAATATCGTTCCAGTACCTAAGAAGGATGGAAAGGTACGGATGTGTGTTGACTACCGGGATCTGAATAGAGCTAGTCCTAAAGATGATTTCCCATTACCTCACATCGACGTTTTGGTGGATAACACAGCTCAGTTCTCGGTATTCTCCTTCATGGATGGCTTTTCTGGCTATAATCAAATTAAGATGGCACCAGAAGACATGGAGAAGATAACATTTATAACCCCATGGGGCACCTTCTGCTACAAGGTGATGTCGTTTGGTCTGAAAAATGCCAGAGCAACATACCAACGAGCGATGGTGACTCTTTTCCATGATATGATTCATCATGAAATCGAGGTTTATGTTGATGATATGATTGCCAAATCTCAGACGGAAGAAGAACATTTGGTGAATTTGCAGAAATTGTTTGAGCGTTTGAGAAAATTCAAGCTGAGGCTTAATCCGAACAAGTGTACTTTTGGGGTGAGATCTGGAAAACTGTTGGGATTTATTGTTAGTGAAAAAGGGATTGAGGTGGATCCGGCCAAAGTGAAAGCGATACAGGAAATGCATGAGCCAAGAACAGAGAAACAAGTCCGTGGTTTCTTAGGGAGGTTGAACTACATTGCAAGGTTCATCTCTCACCTAACAACCACGTGCGAGCCAATATTCAAATTGCTGAGAAAAGATCAGGCTATCAGGTGGAATGATGATTGCCAAAGGGCTTTCGAGAAGATAAAAGAGTATTTGCAGAATCCTCTTATCCTTATGCCTCCAGTCCCAGGGAGACCGCTGATTATGTATTTGATAGTACTAGACAATTCCATGGGTTGTGTTCTCGGTCAACACGATGAGACAGGTAGGAAAGAGCATGTCATCTACTACCTGAGTAAAAAATTCACAGACTGCGAGTCGAGATACTCAATGCTTGAAAAGACATGTTGTGCACTTGCATGGGCTGCTAAGCAATTGAGACAATACATGCTGACTCACACAACCTTATTGATCTCCAAGATGGATCCAGTCAAGTACATATTCGAGAAGCCAGCTCTCACCGGAAGGGTTGCTCGTTGGCAAATGGTACTGACAGAGTATGATATCCAGTATACATCCCAGAAAGCCATCAAGGGGAGTATTCTGTCAGACTATCTTGCTCAGCAGCCGATTGATGATTATGAGCCGATGAAGTTTGATTTTCCAAATGAAGACATCATGTTCCTCAAGATGAAAGACTGTGAAGAGCCAGTTATTGAGGAGGGACCTGATCCAGACGAAAAGTGGACTTTGTTGTTTGATGGGGCTGTCAATGCTAGAGGAAGTGGAATTGGCGCTGTCATTACTACTCCGAAAGGTGCCCACATGCCTTTCACCGCTCGTCTGACTTTTGAGTGCATAAATAATGAAGCTGAGTATGAAGCCTGTATCTTGGGTATTGAGCAAGCCATTGATTTGAGAATCAAGACTCTGGACATCTTCGGAGATTCAGCTCTAGTGATCAATCAAGTGAATGGTGATTGGAACACCCTCCAGCCCAATCTGGTCCCTTACAGAGATTACACGAGAAAACTATTGACTTTCTTCACAACAGTAAAGCTGTATCACATACCTCGTGATGAGAACCAGATGGCAGATGCTCTTGCCACTATATCCTCCATGATCAACGTGATTCAGTGGAACCATGCTTCCAAGATCGATGTGATGCGCCTCGACAGGGTCGCGTATGTGTTTGCTGCTGAACTGGTAGTTGACGACAAGCCCTGGTATCACGGCATCAAGCGCTTTCTGAAGAATCAAGAGTAGCCTGCAGGGGCATCCAACAATGATAGAAAGACTTTGAGAAGATTGGCAGGCAGTTTCTTCTTGAACAAAGATGATGTGCTGTATAAGAGGAACTTCGACATGGTTTTGCTCAGATGCGTGGATAGACACGAAGCAGACATGTTAATGCAGGAAGTTCATGAAGGCTCCTTCAGTACTCATGCCGGCGGACATGCAATGGCTAAGAAATTGTTGAGAGCGGGATATTACTGGATGACCATGGAATCTGATTGTTTCAAATATGCTTGGAAGTGTCATAAATGCCAGATTTATGCTGATAAGGTACATGTGCCGCCAAATCATTTGAATGTGATGTCTTTGCCGTGGCCTTTTGCTATGTGGGGCATCGATATGATTGGAAAGATTGAGTCGACCGCCTCCAATGGGCATCACTTCATCCTTGTTGCCATCGACTATTTCACCAAGTGGGTCGAAGCAGCATCGTTCGCGAATGCCACCAGACATGTGGTTGCCCGTTTCATCAAGAAAGAAATCATTTGTCGCTATGGGATTCCCGAAAGAATCATTACTGATAATGGTTCTAATCTCAACAACAAAATGATGAAGGAGTTATGCCAGAACTTCAACATTCAGCATCAGAATTCTTCCCCTTACCTCCCTAAGATGAACGGTGCTGTTGAGGCGGCAAATAAGAACATAAAGAAGATTGTGTAGAAGATGGTCGTTACGTACAGAGATTGGCATGAGATGCCACCCTTCGCCTTGCATGGGTACCGTACTTCAGTACGTACATCGACCGGGGCAACCCCTTACTCCCTTGTGTATGGTATGGAAGCAGTCCTACCTGTTGAAGTGGAGATTCCTTCTCTAAGAGTCCTGTTGGATGTCAAGTTAGACGAAGCTGAATGGATTCGGACAAGGTTCAATAAGTTGAGTCTTATCGAAGAGAAGCGAATGGCAGCCATTTGTCATGGGCAGTTGTATCAGAGTCGGATGAAGAGAGTCTTTGATCAGAAAGTGCGTCCTCGATGCTTCCAGGTCGGAGATTTGGTGTTGAAAAGGATCCTTCCTCCTCAGACAGATCACAGGGGCAAGTGGACTCCTAACTATGATGGACCATATATTGTCACCAAGGTTTTTGATGGTGGGGCCTTAATGCTTGCAACTATGGATGGTGAAAACTTCACTTCCCCTATGAACTCAGACACAGTTAAAAAATACTTCGCATAAAATAGACCCGCTGGACAGTAAAAAGAATAGTCCAGGCAAAAATGGGCATCCCGACGAACCAAGAAAATGAAAAGGTTCGGGCAAAAATTAGGGATTAAAAATGAAAAGATCATACACCCGGTAAGTTGAAAACCTGAAAAGGCAACTTAGGCAAAAATGGGTATCCCGGTGGATTGAAAACCCAAAAAGGGCGATCCAGACAAAAGTTAGGGATTAAACGAATGACTGCGTTCTGAGTAGTTCTGAATCTCATCTCGTGTCAATGACTGGAAACTTTTGAAGGATAGGAAACAGTCCAATCACTCTTTTCAAAAAGCTGATCATCTGGAGGATCTTGAAGACGAGCAAGTCATAGCAGAATTGGAACCCAATAGAAATCCATTTCACATTGCCATTAGATTAATTTCTATTTTTATCTTTTGTGCGATTACCTCTTTCCAGGGATTGCTTCCTGATGTAAATGCCTATTCAGAGGCCATTCAATCAATAAAATCATGTTATTCAGTATATCTCTGTTTTCATTTTCATTTTACTGTTTTGTTTGCAAAAATGACGTCCGAATTTTTGATAAACATTGCATCATGAAACATAAGAGCTTTACAGGTACATGCTTAATAAACATTTAAAATTGTTGTAAATGTTAAGTGCTTTAGATCGTCTATTCAGAACAGGTACCCTCGGGGCATTTCCTTAAGGTTCCCAGCCGATGATCGCGAATGTTTTCCCCCAACAGTCGAAGTTGGTATCTTATCTCTGCAGAGCTGATCAGAGCATTGGATTTTTCGATCCCCAGCAGACTCTCACTGCTGTACCTCCCCCAAGCGGTTGTTTCAGAATATACACTCCCTAGTAAAGTTGACAGTGCCAGACTATATATCCCCAGCGGAGTTGACAGTGCCAGACTGTATCTTCCCAGCAGAAGCGGCTGCTCCTCAGGGTTCGATACCAGATCGATGATCTCGACGCCAGATCCATGGTCTCTTTCCTTGAAGCAGAATCTCAGTACCGTATCGGTGTTTGCTTCCCCTGCTAAGTCGTCTCTCTCGTAGATTATGGTTGCTAGAACCACTATCGCTTTCCCCAACAACAGGTTTTCAGTGCCGTTCTCTCCCCAGTCAGAGTCTCGGTATTTCGTCATTGCTAGAACACCGTGTGGCGGGTCATTTCCCCACAGAGTTCTTTGCGCTGTGCATCCCCAACAGCCTTGCCAGGGTCCAAAAGATGGTGATCATTTCCCCAGCAGATTCCCTTGCCTCGACTTGGCATTCTACCCAGCATTTCGTATCCCTACATGTAGAATCATATTGTATTGCATCCTCCCAAATCGCGTAGCATTTCCATTTTCATGGAGCATTACGCCATTGAAAAATTCAAACATACGCATGTAAGCATAAAACATTCTCGGTATCCCAAGTGATAAGCCAGAAGTTGTTTCTAGTACTCAGACTGGAGATTGTTCATGACTTACCTTTATTATCCCCAGCAAATGTCATTGGCCCATGCGCCGCCTCTATTATCTTTCCCTATTTCTGCCGATGCTGACAGGCATGAAGTTTTTCCGATATTCAGACCGAAGTGGCATTCAGGCCAATTTTCCGATGTTCAGATCGAAGAAGTTTCCGACATTCAGGTCGATGCAACTTGTGGCATTCAGGCCAGTTTCCGGTATTCAGACCGAAGTGGCATTCAGGCCAGTTTCCGGTATTCAGACCGAAGTGGCGTTCAGGCCAGTTTTCCGATGTTCAGATCGAAGAAGTTTCCGACATTCAGGTCGACGCAACTTGTGGCATTCAGGCCAGCCTCTCGGTGTTCAGACTGATATTAATAATCTCATATCTTCCGATGTTCAGATCGAAGTCATTTCCAGTATTCAGACTGATGAGCGACATTCAGGCCATGGTTATTTTTGTGTTACCATTTATTTTGGTATCCAGGTTAACATTCTTTTTCGGTATTCAGACTGACTCTCACTGTACCAGACAGATTCTTCTTTCAAGACCACCTCTTTGCCGATTCTGACAGGCATTGTTACTTCACTTCACTTCAGTGCAAATTTTCGGGCTTTTATTGTATTCAATCCCTTGATACCTCGAAAGTGCGAAAGTCGCTGCTATCTTCTTTTCGGGTCTCCAGTTGATTGAATAGGGGCAGCTGTAATACCTCAAAATTTGCCCCCCTCATTCATGCATTCATTTTTAGGTCATTTAACATTTCATATTGCATTTCATCATGTCAATCGGAATTAGATCCAAGAAGCTTGAATATCATCCAAGACACTTTGTGGATCCTATCTGGGTGATCAGTCAACACAAGGGAATGGCTTGAGATACTTCCAACATGTTCAAATGGGGTCTATTCATCAGTCAAAACGTTAATCTTGAAGGAGCAAAAGTTTGTTCATGAGCTGTCATGCTCGCTAGGCGAGCATAATGGGTCGCCTAGCGAGTCCCAAGAAAAGCCACCAGAATCACCTACGCTCAGAGGAATTTCTTGAACTGTCATGCTGGCTAAGCGAAGCCCACGCGTTTTGAAAATAGAAAAAAATAAAAAAAAATAAAAAAAATAAAAAAAAATAAAAAAATAAAAAATAAAAAAAATAACAGAAAAAATTTGGACTTGGACCTCTCTCACTTGAGCCCACAAAGCCACGAAAATCAGGTTATAAATTCTAAAAAAAATTCAGTGGAAAAACCCTAGAGAGATTCTAACTAATTCAGAGCAACCTCCAGAGACTGAAGGGAACTCATCTGCAAAGAACCAATTCCCTCTCATATAAACCCTAAGATTGTTCTGCAAAGCCAACGGTGCAATTCAATTTCAATCGATCCTCCCCAATCAGGGCTCAAATGACTCCTGAAAGGATAGCTTACTTGGCATTCCACTTTATTTGTGGAATACCATTTGGAGATTTATTCCGATTACCTGTATTGACTTGCTTTCTTTGATGGTGCCAGCTCGAGGGATCTCTGGGTTTCTTATTTCTTTAGTTGTTATTACTTCGGATCTTTATCCGTGTGGTAGATCTCTTGATCCTTTATCTTTCCTGCATTTTATCGCTTTCTTAGCTGGAAGACCTCAATAGGAGGCAATGTTTTCTTTTGTTTGTTTACTTTTGTGCCCAAAGACCTCCAAGAAGAGGCATCAGTGCTAAAGACCTCCCTGAAGAGGCAATTGACGGATAAAAGGGATTAGTAATCAATCCCTTGTTATTCAGTGTGTCGTTTTTTATGCTCGCACTACGTGTCGATGCTTCAAAACAAAGCCCAAGATCTTTTGTCCGGTCAGTCAGTGGAGAGGGTTCCACCTTTCTGAATTCCCACTTTTTGTCATGAGCTCACCCTGTCCAGGGTTAAGAGTTGTGAGGTCTTATCCTCATTACCCTTTTGATCTGCTCACCCTGACGTTCAATGTCAGTGGTTAAGAGCCCGTTTGATTACCTATTCCATGGCTTATTTGTCGAGGTTGATATGACCCCTCTTGACTAAAGCCCTACCCATATATGTTTGAACCCCCTTGTTGGCATTTTACTTTATGCATGTTTGTTTTGTATGGTGTGATCGTCTCCCGATAGGATTGCTAGGTTTCGTATAGTCTCTCGTTTGCATGTCAATTAAGGTAGCATTGTTCCTTCGTCTAGGACTTCCTTTTTTGCATGAGCATTCCTAAAACACAAACAAACTCATTGATTTTTCTTCTCCTAAGAACACGTTAACTCCTTCTACTACAGACGAGTAAGTCTCCAAAGGTCGAGCATCCGGTAGATTGCGTAGTAACGTCGTTCATCTAAAAAACATAACCCTTAACCCGTAGTTAGCCGAACTACGGCTTGCTCTGATTCTCATTCCAGATGAGATACGTAGGCATAAGACGCGATGTCTTAGCGAGCACACTCCTCTTTAACCCATAGGTAGCCGAGCTACGAAGACTCTGATTCTCATGTTCAGATGAGATACGTATGCAGTGGATGCGACATCCGTGCGAGTCATTTTCTTTTGACCCTTCTTTTAGTAGATAGTACATTAGATAAACCCACGCCCTTTAGACAAGAACAACAAGAGTGGATCCCGTAGAGTACTACGAATGCGTAGGGGTTCTAATACCTTCCCTTCGCATAATCGACTCCCGAACCCAAGATTTGGTTGCGAGACATTGTCTTTTCCTTTCCCTTTTCCAGGTTTACTTCGAGCGTTTCCTTTCCCTCCTTCGGGATAAATAACGCACGGTGGCGACTCTTCTGTCATTTCTTTCTCGTCGGTTGTTTTTTCGCATCTTCTTTTTCAGGTTGCGACACTAACCAAGAACCTATGAGATTTTATAACAGGTTAATCTCGAACCTAAGTTGGAACTAAATCACACAATCCCAACCCAAAATTTTTAACAGGTTTAACTTCTAACCTCAAATAAATTCCTAATTGGATAATATTCAATCAATGTGTATACAAAAGATTCCCTTGGTGAATTTAAAACTCTACCATTTCCTGAATTACAATAATATCCTCACTCACAAAATGATTTTTCTCACAAAAACATTTAGGCTAAAATATTAGTGAGAGAAAGTTAAAGAAAGTTTAGAGAGAGAGAGAGAGAATATGTGTATGTGTGTGTGTGAGAGACTTGAAAGCGTCTAAACATAATTTAGGATAAAATGAAATGAGAAAATGGACATCTATTTATAGGTCAGAGGTTGGCTCAAAAAGGAATTTCCAATAAATGCATTTTATCACTTTCTAATCGATTGACAAGATTTTACAACCGAATGGAAGCTTGAAATACAATCAATTGTAAGTTCAAAATATGAAGGAAAATATATCTAGTTGTTTCACATTATGAAAGACTTTTCTCAATCGTTTGTGGCTCAATTTTGAATTGATCCAATTGATTGGGAAAATGCTCCAACCGATTGGAGAAGTCAAAATTTCGCCTATAGCTATTTTGACAGCTCCTAATTTAACTGGAACCACTTCAAGATATTTTCTTTGACAAAATCTATTTTGAAAAGCAAATTAGTTTGGTGTATGCCTTTATCCACACGCTTTTACGATAAATCCGTTTTTCTTTACAATTCACTCACTCACTACTAAAATAGAAGGTGTCATACTACTTCAAGATTTTTCTAGATGATTTTTCTTATGTGAGCACTTACATGAGTAGCTTGATTAGCTTATATTCAATTTAGATTGCCATAATCGGATAGTCAAGTCCATCAAAACTTAGGTTTGCATCTTTATCTGCTTATCTATTCATGCTTGACTTAGTCGTCATCATCAAAAGTAGATGTCCTTGTTAAAAGCATATCGCCTGCACAATAAGGTTCCACGTTCTCGCCATTTTTGATGATGACAAAACATCTCTCAGGGTTGGTGGTAAAAGAAAATAATACATATATATTTGGAGTGATTAAACTTCCGCTGAATTAAATAGAGAGTATATCCTACTCTCCATGAGAGTATATTTCTCCTCCTTTGTTGAAATAGAAAAAGAGGGTAAAGATGCATTGCAAAAAATAAATATGCAGACAAGGATAATTTAGGAATTTAGAGAAAGTAAAACATCACACTCATATTATTTAGGGAATTTAAACTACAAATGGATATTTTCTTAATTTAAAGTACAAGGAAGAAAATGTAAGAACAAGAACATCTAAAGAAAACACTTAGTTCATCTCAACGTCATCATCCTCACTAGAATACACTAAAGATATAAGATTTCTTCTTGCCATTTTCTCAATTAGCAATTTAATTTTTGCATTCATCTTCCTTTTCTCATCACGAATTCCATTGTAGGAGTTGGATGAAGGAGTGTTTCTACGCTCCCTTCC
The DNA here is from genome assembly GCF_024323335.1 of Lathyrus oleraceus. Classification (NCBI taxonomy): domain Eukaryota; kingdom Viridiplantae; phylum Streptophyta; class Magnoliopsida; order Fabales; family Fabaceae; genus Lathyrus; species Lathyrus oleraceus. The sequence continues at coordinate 183,236,943 of NC_066585.1, forward strand.
TCTTATTGGTTGATAAGGAACAAATTCTCCATCTTGATTTGCATATCCCATTTTGCTTAAGACAACTTGTCCTATCTTTGTGTGTTTGTAGATAGGTTCTTATTCTATAAAGGAATAGCCGGTGTAGTGAAGGATTTTTGTGATCAGTTCGACATAGGGTAGGATGTCGTTTTTCTTTTTGCTATCAAGCATATGGTGAAAAACTGCATCTGGCCAATTTTTGGGGACATGATTTTCTAAGAACCAGATAGAAGAGATGTATGATTTTTGAATGGTGCTATAGTTACCCTTCCTTGGGAACAAAACACAACTTATAGTTTATTGGATTAATCTGATGTTGGGGCGAATGAGTCTAACATTGAATGGAGTTGGAATAGTGGAGGCAGGATTTATGAAGAGTGAATATGCAAGAAAGTCAAAGTTGAATTCACTACATATCATATCATCTTGATCATAATCTTGTTCTATGAAAGGTAGGTTTTAAATTTAAGAAAAATCTTCAAGAAACAGGGTGATGGGATGTTTCTTGGCTTCGGAGTTGATGATTCCATTTGTGTATGAGAGATTTGCATAGAACATTTATACCAATTATGGGTATCTCTCTTAGGGTTTCTCAAGAACAAATTTATTCAACCCTACAACAATGAGTGCTTCCGTGAAGGATCAATTTTTGAAGAGGTCTTCATTAAGGAAGTGAGAGGGGAAGATTTATTTATTAGAGTAGTAAAAATTATAGTTGGTTTCTTGAACTTGAGAGGTGAAATCTTTGGAGAAGTATGAGGATGAAGGGTGAGAAGAATGGGTTCTTTTGGTGGGAATTTTGAGTGGATGATGATGAGTGAGAAGGCTAATGTGTTTCTAATGCAATAACCAAGTTGGAAAATGATGTGATGTGAAAAATGAAAAGTTACCTCTATTTATAGATTTTGTCTAGTCAATGTGCCAATCAATTAGAAACGGTAAAAAAATAATTTTGTCTATTGCAAGTATCCATTACCGTAATTACTCACCCATCTAGTTGTTGTGGTGAGCTCCAAAATTTAAATTTTTAAATTTTTGAGCATTCAAATTGATTGGTCAAATGTTCCAATCAATTGTTTTGGCAAAAATCAACATATTTTGTTTTGGGATTTGTGTTTAGTACCCATACCTGGTTTTTATTTGCACCAGTTGTACTGATATTCCAAAATGCTTGGGTTGTGGGTTAGAAAATAATTTAATTTGGATGAGTAAAAACTTTAAAAATATTATTTTAATGGATTAATAAGATTTCCTTGATTATTTCAACCTTAAAATGAATTTTACCTTTTATCAAGAATTCTTGATAACTATTTCCCATGAGGGAAAACACCAAATAATGTGTCCTCCTCTACACATTGTTGGATGCTAGAGTTGGTAAAGCCATAAAATGAATAAGCCTGGTACAAACATTTTCATTCAACTAATCACTATGGATCATACTCTTAAGATATTCTCAAATGATTTGCTTTGATCACTAAGGTTTGTCATCATCATTTATCCTCAGACCAGAGACTTTATAAAGATTATATATTTTGGAAGTATATTGTTGCTTTACACAACTTTCCTTTAATAATCATAAAAACTCCAAGCTACAAATCCCACCTACAAAGCACTAATGTTTCACCTCCATACATACTAAGGCATGCCCATAGATTCAAGAACCATTGTGATAGAATATAGCAGAGGTTGTTACTTTTTATGCTCGACCAGTTCCATGACGATACCTTCACTTCTTCAAGCATTTTATCCAAACATTATTTAATATTATGAAATATATTTCCATTCCATGCCTTCCAAATTCTCCAGATACAGGCAAACCAAACCAGATATACTCGTTGAGAATAGATTCTGCCACAACTTATCAATCCCATGAACTGATCAAAATGCCTTAAACTGTTGTTATGGAATATCGTTGTCACTCTGAACCAGTTACAGACTTTGCTCCAAATATATGTAAAAGTTTGGCATTAAAAAAATATGCGACGTCGATTCTTCCTATCCACAACATCTCAAGCATCGGGTATTTTCTTGGCTAACCATTCCTCTCATAGCTAAGTTAGCTTTAGTGGTTGTTCTATCTTGAAAAATTATCCACGCCAACAATGACAGTTTTGAATGAATTGATTTATGCCAAACTCTCACGCAATTTCAGTTGGACACATCAGATAACTTGGATATTAAAAATTTGTATGCTTTTTTAACGGTATATATATTTGACTTTCCATCTAGGAAAATCCATTTATCTTTAACCCATTTTTTCACAACTACACTTTCTAATGGACTTACTAGTTCATTAAAGGATTCTCTTTCTTCCCCACTCGAATCTCTACTCCATTTCAAAATCCACTTAATGACTTGATTATCTCTTCTCCTAATCTCACTGGTCTTCTTTCATTTATCTAAGTACAAAGTGAATAGGTTCCCATAACTATTTTTTAGTTTCCCTCAACAAATCTACCGATTGCACCAAAAAACTTATATCGTTCTCGTCACCAATTTCTTAAAAAAAATCAACTTTTAGTTAAATAATATATCTAAGATTTAGCTAATGTCTATATTCACTACAAGTGGCAGACTTAAAGGTAACCCATGTGACACTAGTGTTATAGTAGCTTGTATGAAAAAAGTTTTTTTTGTAATAAAGAGGGCTTAAACCCAAAGGAGAATGAAACTACAACACAACTAGTCTTAGGAAACGGGTCCCCTTTACATCAATATCTGACAACCGCTTAATAAAAACCAGTATGTCTTCTTGGAAAAATATATCTTCGTTGTTGTCAGCCATAACTTTTGCTAGCACATCCGCGCACAAATTCGTTTCCCTATACGAATTTACCACTTTCACTTTCTTGTGCATCTCCATGAGATTGTAAATCTTTTTGATCAAGGAGTACCCATCAATATCTGTCAGTTTTCTAGACTCTAATATTTTAACAATGACATTAGAGTCCACATTCAACTCTACTTTTACCATGCCTAATCTTTTAGTCAGGGTTAAACCTTCATAAATTCCCCATAATTTCTCCCGAAAAGCATTACACGTCAAAATATTTTTAGACAAACCGTCCTTACGCTCTCCACGCATATCTCTAATTATGCCTCCACAATCCAATGCCTTGTTAACTTTATACGCCTTATCCATATTAAGCTTAACCCAATTATCCTTAGGTGACTTCCATCTTAATATATATGCAAATAAATGTATGAAATGATGGAGAACAATAGGTGTGAATGAAACATGTTAGTATTATTTTTGTTGAAAAGTAAAAGAATAAATATCAAGTACATGAGAATAAATAGATTTTTTAAAATAAGAATTACATAATAAAATGAAAAATGTGATACACAAAAAGAGAGGGGATTAGATCAAGATCCTCTCAAAAAGAGACAAATCTAAAATAAATAAAAAGAAGACAAATCAAACTTATTTTTTACAAAGTCATTTTTAATTCTCATTGAAATTGAGTTAAAAAAGTTAGATTTTGATAGTTGTAACCTAAACTAACATTATATATATATATATATATATATATATATATATATATATATATATATATATATATATATATATATATATATATATATATATATATATATATATATATATATATATATATATTCTTTCAATTATGTGATAATATAAGACAAACTCGTAATTATATTTTTAATAAAGGTTTAAATAGTCTTTTTGGTCCTTATAAGTTGACGTGTTTTTATTTTTCATCCCACTATCTTTTTTGTTTATAGATAAAGTCCTTAAATGTTAAATTTTATTTGATTTTAGTCCTTAAAGTTAAAATTCGCAGAAAAATCCGCTGAGATTAAAACCAAAAGGAATTCAACATTCAGGGGCTATTTTTCAAAAAAAAGATACATAGAAGAAAATATAAAACACACAAATTTATAGGGAACAAAAGGCTTAAAATAAATATCACCATCTACTTTTTAATTGTCAAAAGAAAAAAAAATTTAAAAAGTTTGGACTACTATAAAAATATCACTCTCAATCAATCTAGAGATTAAACCATATATTATCTTTATCAATTTCAATTTCTCTTAATACATATTCTTTTCATTCTCTCTAATAAATAAATTTTGACTTTTAAATTTATTGAATAATTAATATATCTGATCCATATGTATTTCAAATATATTATTTATTCAATAAGCTTAAAAATCAAAATTTATTTATAAAAGAGAATAAAGAGACTAAGAGAATTCACTGATTGAACAAAAACCAAAAATAAAATTACCTATGTAATCTGTGAATAGATCCCACAACCACTGGATTGAGAAGCAAGAACACCAAAAAATAGCCTTTGTAAAAGTATTATTTAAAAGAAATATTAAAAAAACATATCACAATTTTATATCTCATTCAAAATGTCACCTCCCTAATCGTTGTCAAACAATAGTTAGTATTAGAGCAAGTGTGAAGCCTATCTCAACAAAAAAGCAAAGCAATAGCCAATAGTAGCCAATAATAAGCAATAGTCAACAAAAAGCAAAAGGAATATAGCCTATCTCTTCACTATTTGATTACTAACAACTTACTATATAATTAATACTTAAAATAACTTTTGGTAAACAAAGCCAACATAACTATTTAAATATTAATGTATCCACTAAAAAAAGAAATTCAACATCAAGGTGTGTATTTTTTTCTTCTAAATAGATTTTGTTATATGTTTTCACCAACTAATGCAGTGTGTATTGGAATTTATTTCAGGGTAGTGAAAATTCATTAGATGATTGTGCTTAACATTTTGTATGTCCTTGTTTGTTGTACATTATCCCATATTATTTTCATATTATTTTGTAAATTCAATTTGTGTATAGTATAATTAAAGTACTCTTGCTTAGTATTGATTTTTTTTTGTTTTGTATTTAATATGATGCATGAGTCTAGAACATTGAACATTGGAGATGAATAATGTACATAAATGTACAATTTGATCAAGTTGTGATAGATAGAAAGAAAACATCAAACATAAATTAAACAAAAAAGAGACACCAAATTGACATTCTCGTTTCTTATTTCTTCAAATATGATGCTTCTCATGGTGAGTGTAACACCCCAAGTTTAATTAATTAATTTGAATTATTTAGATTTTTATATGATTAATTGATGTTTTAAATTAATTGTGTATGATTGTTGGGTAGGTATCCTTGAAATAGAAGTATGAAGGGAGTAAGAGTTTGGTATAGTTGTTGATAATTAATTAGAATTTTAATTAGTGATTGAAATAAATAGTGTTTTATTCAAATTAATTAAATAAATAATAAAATAACTAGAATATGAGCATCTTAATTAAATAATGAAATTTAGTTATTTTACTTATTTAATGGGGATAGTGTTAGTTGTAAATTTACGTGTCGGGTTTTTGTTATCGTATCCACAGGGATTGTAAGATATCACCGCCGTTCGATGGTTGTATTAATCTTAGCTCAATGTAACAATAAGGTTTTGGTTGGTTGTCACGTTATCTTGCATAAAAAGGTAATAAATTGCGGTGAAAGTTATGGTTTGAATAAATGAGAAATATTGCCAAAGTTAGGGTTCGATGATCACTTTGCATGTATTTGTTCGGTCAACAATCTTATAAACTCCTTTAGATGATAAATCATTTCACAAAGTCCTCCCAATATGTTTCTCTCGAACACACATTGTGAGTTTTCCCATTTTGATCCATTGTTTCTCTCGAACACAATCTATCAAAATGACAACTTTTTGGTTCAACCTTATGGTGAACAAAATCATTCATTACTATCTCTAGCTAACAAACAAGATTGGATGAAAACCTAGGTCAAGAGTTGGTAAACATCTCTCGATCATAAACCAACACAAAGAGTTTTAAATAGAAACAAAGTTTTCATCATATATTCACCATTAAAGAGTTTACACATGAAGATCCTTACATTTACACACAAAGCTAGTAATCACCTACATCTAACCTTGACAAATGGAGGACTTAGCTACTCATTTTCATGGTAGCTTGGTCGGCAAGTTTCGGAAGAAGGTTGATCAACATCCAAGTCGGATAATCGATGTTGGATGGGAATCCACCTTCTTTTTGTAGAAGATGGTTACAAGGTGAAGAGAAATGAAATTTAGGGCATAAAAGATCCCAAGAACAATGCTGTAAAAATATCTAACAAAAGTACAAAAGTGGAAAAATGCTGTAAAAACTAGGTATGGTGCTCAAAAGTGGCACTTGCTACTTATAGACCTGTGATGGGCTGTCATGCTCGCTAGGCGAGCAGAAAGGCTCGCCTAGCGAGGGTCTAATTGTGGCACACAAGGCACCTGTGCCCAGAGAAACAGGGTCTGTTGAACTGTCATGTTCGCCTAGCGAACAAACCTTCGCCTAGCGAAGGACACGCTCCAACCTTCGCCCCAGCGAGGTTGAGAGGTTTTGCTACTGGAATGCTCGCTGGGGACTCGCTAGAGCCTCGCCTAGCGAGTGAGTGCTGGCTGCGCTTTTCACCAAAACTGAACGAACTCGCTACCACCTTCGCTAGGATCTCGCCTGGCGAATTTATTGGCATTTTACTGGAGCTTTTCGCTGGAAACTCGCCTAGCGAGGCCTTCGCTTTAGCTCTCGCCTAGCGAGCAAGCTGATGAATGCAAATTCTCTTTGGTTCCTTTGCCAACTTCTTATGTCTTTCATTTTCTATTGTTTCATGCCTTCTACCTGCACAATAACACACAAATCAAAGGTACCAAGATCGTTTATCAATGTATTGCATTTCATGTTAGAACAAAGGTGGTTTTGACAAAAGAGCAAGGAAATAGAGTGAAAAATACCCTTAATTGATAACTCAAATAAGCACTTTTGGGTATCTAACAGATAGTGAGAATTTTTAATAATTAGCCTATAACTATTTTATTTAATTGGTTGGAATAAAATAGAAGAGTAGAAATAGTAGGGAGAAAAAAAAGAATATTATTAATATTATTTTATTAAAAGAAAATTAGAGTCAAGAGGGGTATGATGGTAAATAAGATGATAAGTGAGGGCAATGGTGGAAGTTTATAATTGAGAGAGGATTCGGTTAATGATAAAAATGTTAGTAAGAGAGTTTCGAGGGTTTTAAGTAAAATAGAATTTTGTGGTGAGAAGAGGCAAGGGTTAGGGCTAAAGGAAAACTCCATTGTTAGAGCTTGAAGTGTGCATCTTATTGAAAAATCTAAGGTAAGGGTGATAACTTGTTTCAATAATAATGAGTATTGTAGAATGGTAGAATGGAGAAACTTTAAACCTCCTTAGAGTTGAGTGTTTTGATTCATAATTTTGAATTTTGATGCTATGATGATTATTATATGATGATTATATGATGAATTTTGTGTGCCTTATATATGTGTAGTTTTCTGTTTTGATGATTGAACTTATATTCACCATTGTTACAATTTTAAAGGTTTTAGGCATAATCTTAAAATAATGATTAGATGATTTAATTGTGTTAAAACTGTAAATTAACTTTATATCATTAAAGTATTGCATGAATTATAATTTTCTGAGCGTTTGGCTTTTTACGGAATCTAAATCGGAGGTCGGAAGACCTCCAACGATGAAAGACGCAGAAAATTATGCATTTTGTCCGTCACAATCGCGAGCCTTTTTTTGTGTGTTTTTCGGTCGAAATCATTTTGACCATAACTTTTGATCCGTAAGTTCAAATTGAGTTCCGTTTGAAGCGTTGGATATCTGAAATAGAGGGCTATAACTTTGTTTCAGGGATAAAATAATTCTGGTAATTATTTCATGGACGTTTTTGGGATTGAAGAAGATGAAAATTGTGTTGGAAATTTTAGAAAACAATAACTTTTTAGTAACGCCTTCATGCACGGTTTTGATCATAACTTCCAACTCGTGAATCATTTTGGGTTGGGGTTTAAAGTATTATAAAACTGACTCTAAGAGATATAATGTAATGGTGATAAGTGAATTGATTGAGTATTATTCTTATGCTTACTGTGTTGGTGAAGTTTTTGTTCATATGTTAGGTTAAGGAATTGTTGACACATCCCGACGATTTTGGTCATAACTTTCATTTCGTAAGTCCGATTTTGATGGCGTTTGAAGTGTTAGAAAGCTAACACTCAGACCTATAACATGGTAGTGATTGTTGAGATGTTTTAATAATATTCACATGCCTACTGTGTTAATAGATGTATTGGTTTATACGTTTGGTTGATGAATCGTTGCATTGTTGTAATATCATTGTGTGATAATTATGTTGCTATGTCGATGATGTTAATATGTTGACGAGTTGTTGTTGTTTGTTGATATTATTCATGTGGTAACATGAATTGGTTGGTGCATGATGAATGGTGTGATGCATAAATGATGAGATATGTGTGAGGATCCTTTAGGTGAACCTTGTTATGTTAATGCGTGTTATTTGAGAGTCATGCATCTTGGTGTACGGGCTTCGGTCCAATTTTGGTGAGCCTCGATTCTATGGTGATGGATCGGGTGCGAGTAGCTAATTCTTATTATGGGGTATTAGTGAAGTGTTACCTATGTTGATGATATCGAGTTTTTGTGAGCCTCAATCTCATTGTGATGGATCAGGTGCGAGTAGTTAATTCCTATTATGGGGGATTAGTGAAGCGTTACCTATGATGATGTTAGCGATTTTGGTGTGCTCCGGTTCCAAGAGGGAATAGATCCTATGGTGGGGATCATGGAGTGAGATGAACTTGAGTGTTCATATTTGGTACCATGTGCATGTCGAGTCGGTGTTGAGTACATTGCATAAGTGTTGCATTTGTATTGGTTGTTGTTAATGTGTTGTTGGATGAGATATTGTTACATATGATGTTAATGATAATTGAGATATGGTTTTGTATGATGTTGATAATAATTGAGATGCTGTCGTGTATGATGTTGATTATGATTTGGATGTAAGAATGTGATATATTGTTGTACATGATTGTGTAGATGTTTTACTCTATTATTCATTTTATATTGTTATTATTGAAATGAATTCTCACCCCTTCTGTTTGAATGTTGTCTTTACATGGGCATCGTGCAGATACTCAAGAGTAGTATTGCTGAAGTAAGTGGAAGGTAGCTCTTGGATTACTTCTTTATTTTGTCGCTTTTACTAGTGGTACCTTGCTATGATCATGTAGCATCGGGTTGGGTTAAACGCTTATTTTATTCCTTATCTCTGATTATTTTGAAGTCATAAGACTAATTTTGTTGTTGAGAATTCTTAAGATGTTGAGTTGATTGATTACAACTCTCTTATTTTGTTATTACAATTGAAGTTGGGACTAGATGTTATTACTTGTTTTATCTTCCATAATTGTGATGATAATTCCGCTGCGATGATACTTTAAAATGGAAGTGAGCATGCAATGACAAGTTATGAATGTCTTATTATGTGAATATATAATACCAATCAGATGAGATGGATGTCATGTAAACATCTCAGGTATGATTCAGATAAGTGGGATGTCGTGTAAACATCCTTATTACAAATGTGTGTATTGAAATTTACTGTTGAAATCCATGTAGGTCATGTGTGTTATGAATATGTGACATCCTATGTGGTTTTATTTTATATTTAATTTATGCGATAAATTATGTGTGGGGTTTAGGGTGTTACAGTGAGAGCAAGAGAACAATCACAAGAACAATGAACACAAGATAATATGTGAACTATTATAAAATGATTTGATTTGAAGAGATTTAAGAGAAAAGAGCCATGGAAATGAGTGAAAAAGCTCAAACTGAAATATATAAATGAAATAGAAAAAAAAAGAAAAAGAATGAATTAAAAATAATAAACAATTTTATAAATTTTCAATAAATTGAGTGTTTGATGCACCTTTATTTTAAATTGGAATGTTACGTAAAAACAAACATTAAATTCATAAGCATAAAAGAAAGCACGGCAAAACAACAACAAAAAACATGAAAATTTGAGATAAAATAAACTTTTATGCTTTCAATGAGAGTTGAACTCATGACCTCCCGCTTACTAAACGGGTGCTCTAACCAACTGAGCTATGAAAGCTTTGTTCCTTTGTTCTAGAATTCACTTTGTAAGCAATTTTCATCAGTTTTAATTAATATGATAAACATTTGGAGATGAACAATGTACAAGATGGTACTTGGCATAGAAGAGGTGACACAAAATGCATAGTTTTATGAAAAAAGTAAAATATACCTTGAGATATTTCCTCCTCCTCTTGTCTCAGTCAAATCATAGTAACTTGAATGAGAATGAAATTGTTTTAAATCTTCTGCATTGCCTTAGAACTTAGGAGAGAGATATTGATTTCTCATGTATATAATTGTTTGTTATTATCAATAAACATGAGCTTAATTTTCCCAAAACCCATGTGAAAGAATTTTACAAGTTTTCAATAGATTAAATGTTTAATGCACTTTTATTTTGAATTGGAATGTTACATAAAAATAATCACTAAATTCATAACATCAAAGAAAGCAAGACATGTCTCAGCTTCTAAAGCTACACAAATAAGGCAAGAAAAAAAAACATGATAAATTGAGATAAAAAAAAAATTCTTGCTTTCAATGAGAGTTGAACTCATGACCTCCCGCTTACTAAACGGGTGCTCTAACCAACTGAGCTATGAAAGCTTTGTTTGAAAAATTTAAAATTTATCATCTTTCTCTCTCTCTATCTATCTATATATATATATATATATATATATATATATATATATATATATATATATATATATATATATATATATCTATATCTCTCTCTCTATATATATATATATATATATATATATATATATATATATATATATATATATATTCAGTTATTAAAAAACATTTTTTAACCTACCAGTTCAGATTTTAATTAATAAATATAAAATTATGTTAATATTGATAACTACGTAGTACGTACTATAGATCAATCACATAAAAATCAAATTATTAATTAGCTTCTTTAAAATTATATATGGCTTTTTAAGAATTCGTTGGTCTGAATGAGTAAATAAAAAAGTGAAAAAAACATTTCTTATTGTTCTTACACATTTATGTTAATGCATCCCCGTCTAGTATGTTTTATTTAATTTATTTATCAATTATTGATAATATCACTTTACACTAGAAGTGATCGAAGTACGATTCTAATTTAAAATAGGGAAATGATATATGATCATGTGTATAAAATGGTTTGTCTTTCATCAAACGGGATTATCATAATCACATTTTTTTATATAATTTTTACCTCTAATTGTAACATGGTTTATGCTTTTATCAAATTATGACTGGATGTCAAATTATAAACGTAAGTATATTTTACTGCAGAATTGAATGATAATTTATTGATTTGAAATATAGTTAAATATAAATTTAAGTGAAAACTAAAACAATATAAGAATCACTAATCCCATGTTTAACAAATTCTAATAACATGAGATTCTTCTAAAGAATTGATAAAAGCAAAAGACTTTTTAACGAGTAGAAATTTATTAAAGAAAAAAAATACTAAAAAACTCCACATCTTTCCTAAATTGAAACATATCTATGAATGAGTTTGAAAACTGAATTTGAACAAACTCTGAGTAATTCAAGTAGCTTTAGAAAACTCATTATAATATATGTTAATTGGTCTTCACTTTATCAAATCTATGGTTATATCACTAAACAAGATCACTAAGAAAATTAAAGTTTAATAGTTGAACTATTATCATAATGAATCACAATTGGTTTATCTTAATAAAAATGTAACTCTTCAATCTTCTTGTTACCTAAATGGCTTAGCATGCTGAAATTGTTATAGTTAGAACTCCTCTATGGACAAATTAGTAAACTATTATTTCTTTGATGCCCATGATACAATAATTGATGTTAGGTCATGAGAATAGAACTAGCATTAATATTGATAATCAATGAGGGATTCTAACTCACATTTAGGGATGTGCATGGATACCATTTAATAGGAACCAATTCATTTTTATGGTTATGGTTTATAAATCAAATCATCTTTTATAAAAATTAATTTAAAATTCTAAACCTGTTCCGAACCGATTTAAAACCAATTTTAAATTGGCTTTGATTTTAATCAAAATTATTTAATTTAATTTAAATTTTATTTTTTTAAAATTAATATTAATTTTTAAAATTAAAAACATAAATAAATTTTATGAGGTTTTAAAATAGTTTTTCTTTTAAATTTTAAAAAACATACAAAAAAATATAAAAAAATAACAAATATTCAGAAAAAAAATATAAAAAAATTAAAAATAATAAAATTATATTCTGAAAATGAAAAAAAAAATTGAAAATTAAAAAAAAAATAAAAAAAATAATTCCAAAAATTAAAAATAACTGAAAAAAATTTATTTTAAAAAAATGGAAATAAAAAATAAAACAATTCTGAAAAATAAAAAAAAAATCTGAAAATAAAAGTTTTTTTGTTCTGAAAATTTGAAAAAATAACCTTTTTGAAAATTAAAAAAGTTATAAAAAAATATTTTTAAAAAATCTAAATTTTTTTACTGAAAAAAATACAAAATATTTTTGATAAAAAATATTTTTTTTATTTAGAAGAAAATAATAATTTTATTTGAAAAAAAATATCAAATATAATTTTTTCGATAAAAAAATTTCGAATATAATATTTTTCGTGAAAAGAAAAAGAAAAATCTGAATTTTATTTTTAAAATAATTTTTTTATAACTTTTAAAATAATTTAAAATATAAAATTAATTTATAATGTGATAAAACATGAAAATAGACAAATATAATAATTTAAGGCATAGTAAATTTTGGATACCCAATAACAAAACCAAATTTTTATAATGGATAACGATTTATATTTGGATAACAAAATGGATAACCAAAATTTTATTTTAGCATTTGTTTTGTTTTTTTAAAAGTGGAACAATTTGGACATCAATTTGGTTATGAATAACCGGTTTTTTTGCACACCCCTACTCACACTTGACTTATTATTCTTAACACTCCCCCTCAAGTGTGAGTCCACAATGCTCTCCCTCAAGTGAAAACTCTTTTGTCCATGTACACTTATGTCGTCGTTGACACATATTCTTGGACATTTCGATACACATCTTCCTGAACATTTCAATTTCAACGAGACACCTCTTCTTGAGCATTTTGATATAAGTAAATTGGTCCATTAACTCGAACCAGGCTCTGATACTATTTGTTAGGTCATGAGTAAGAACATCAATATTGGGCTAAGAGTAACACACAAATGAGAGAGATACCACATATTCACCAAAAACCTTAAGGTGATAGATGTGTGAGTTCTCTCACTTATAAATGTTTAAATCTTCACATTTATAATCAATGTGAGACTCCAACTCACACTTAACGTATTATTCTTAACAGAAACCAATCATAGTATATTATCCATTTTTCTTATAGAAAATATCAAAATTTGTTGTTCCTTTCAAGTAACAAAACACCTTTTTTACAATTCTTGATCTTCCCGTATACCTATTAATCACACACAAAACATCCATAATATCATGTTTAGTGGTTGTCAAAGTACATTAAACTTCCAAGAATTTTTTTAAGTTAGTATTGTTTGTGGATCTATGTATTTGTAAATACAACTGTCTGCAAATATTAGATAATTGTGTTAGTTTTGATGATGACAACATTGTTGGAACAAGATCAAACTTGTTCAAGGTGAATCAATGGTGGAAGTTGTTATTTTGGTGGTAGAAAGGTTAATTGAGGAAGATGATGAAAATAGAGAAATAAGAAAAATTGAGATGAGAATATTGAATGGAATTATCTGAAGGCATTAATCATAAATATTACAATTGAGGTCTATTTATAGTGTACAAACCACTAAACAAACAGACTAAACAAAGCATCCAAAACTGCCTAATAAAACAAAACTGTTTTTTCTGTTTTGGCTTCAGGAAATTGCTATTTCTGCAGCAAATAAGAAGTCTTCCAAAATAGCTTCTCAAATAAGCTATTCTCCAAAAACACTTCAAAAGCCAATTACACTGCATTTGAGTTATTCTAATCATCCAACACACCACCTTAAGTCAAATGCTCAATGTTCGTCATGCCTAACCTCACCACGAGTCGCTTGAAAACATCATTCGTAACCGCTTTCGTCAACAAGTTTGCGACTTGTTCTTCACTTCTGCAGTAGCTCAAACGTAACTGTCCAGAACTCACTAAATCTCTCAAGTAATGGAATCTCATCTCAATGTTCTTGCTCCTCCCATGTGCTATGGAATTCTTAGCAAGATTGATGGCTGAAACGTTGTCCACCAACAACAAAACATCTTCTCTCGTGCTGCTGTCCAGCTCACGCAGTAAGCTCACAAGCCACACAGATTGGCATGCACACAATGACGCTGCAATGTACTCTGCCTTGCAAGAAGAGAGAGCAACCACTGGCTCCTTTTTAGAACACCAAGAGATTGGTGCTCCACCGAACATAAAGACATAACAGCCGTAGACTTTCGATCATCTTTATCTCCGCACCAATTGGAGTCGGTGTATCCAAGTAAATTGCACCTTCTGCCCGTGTCACTTGCCGGAAACAAAATTCCACAGCCAAGAGTACCTTTCACATAACGAAGGATCCTCTTAACCACTGCCAAGTGTGATACCTTTGGCCTCTCCATGAACCTACTAGCAATACCGACACTAAATGCTAAATTTGGTCGCGTATTGCACAAATAACGTGTCATACGGTGAACTGACTTTTTGTGTTTTGCTTTGGAAAGCAAATGTCGCGGTTAGCAAGAGTAGCCACCGACTTTTCTTTTATCCAATAAGGAAAGGTGGAAAAGAACAGGAAAGACCTTAATTAGATTTTGGGTCCGGGAGGTACATTATACAAAGGGAAGGTGTTAGCACCCTTTGTATCCATGGTTATCCATGGGCTCTTAATTGCTTGATCACTTATGTTTGTCTGGAAAAAGTGGTTGTGAATTGTTTAGAAAATGTTTTGAAAAGAGAATTTAACTTTGTAATGATTCGTGTAGGAATGTATACAAAGTGGTTATCTCGTTCAGTTTTGAAAGTTGTTTAGAAAAATATAACTCGATAATGATTCTAGCATGAATGTATACCAAGTGGTGATTTTCTAAAAGATGTTTTGAAAAGGTGTGAGGTGTGAAAAGTATTTCGATTGGTGAGTAAGCAATTAAGAGTTATACCTACCCAAGGTCTTGATGGGCATTTCCTATCCTTGTGAGGGTAAAACTGTCCTCGCTATTGAGAAGTAAGTAGTTTTATCCTTTGGATGTAGAAGGGTCATCGATTGGTCATTGAAGGCAACATTTGTAAGGATACCTTAGCATTCGGAGGGACGATCATCATTTAACCGTAAGCTACACCGAAGGGTCATCGAGGGACAAAATCATATATTCGAAGGCAACATCCGAGGGACTATGATTTATTTTATAGGGACATGATGATTTAATCGAAGGGTCTTTGCTAAGTGTATCCCCACATTCGCGGGACATGACCATAATACCGTAATACCGTAAAGCAACAAAGAGAGGTCCAAGATCACATATTCAAAGGCCGTATTTTACAATCAATTAGGTAATTAGGAGGAATCCCCACATTAAAATTAATACATTAAGATCAATTAAGCAATTTAGGGTGGATCTTTGCCATAAAATTAATACATTAAAATCAATTGAGTAATTCAGGGTGAATCTCCACAAGGGTATCCCACAAATAAAGTGGAATACCTAACAAGCAATCTTTTCCTGGGATATGTGAACCTTTACAAAACTCAACAAAACATGTCAGAACACCAAATCAGGGTGCAATCGAGGATTACACCAAAAAGAAACAACAGTAAATAGGGTCGGGTAAATGATGCATGGCTATGATAAAAACATGAGTGAAAAATCAAAACAGAAAAGTCAGCTACTGTCACGTTCGCCCCTGACTCGCCTAGCGAAGGCTTAGCGAATACTCGCTGCATGCTCGCTTAGCGATGTGCTAGCGAGCGACTGCGTATTCTGGTTTTGATATCAGTACAATTTCAGCCAATTTTATGCCTTATGGCTTTCATTACAGCAATTATATGGTTAATCATTTAAGGTATTCAGGTACATACTACAATTCACATGCCAAACTTAAGATATTTTCATAGATGTAATCATAATGCCATATGCAAATTAAGAACATAAGGCAATAATAGCAATGTAAACCTGTTTGCAATTGACTTGAGACTTTGAATCGGCAAATCGGGTTGAATTGGGCAGAGGTAAACCTTGATGCCGCCGAGTTCCTTCAGGGTTTGCCTCCCGTGAGTGTTAGAGTCTGCTTGCTAGGGTTCTCCTTTCTCCGTTTTCCTCTTTTTTTCTGACTGAAGCTTGGCTATTTATAATGCTCTTGTTGTGACCTAATGGGCTCAGAATGAAGCCCAAAAATTCTGATATTCGCAGGTTTCGCTAGGCGAAGGATTTGCTCGCCTAGCGAGCAGGCCATTTGTGACCTAATGGGCTCAGAATGAAGCCCAATAATTCTGGTATTCGTAAGCTTCGCTAGGCGAAGGAGTTGCTCGCCTAGCGAGCAAGCTAGTTTGGGCTTTTTTCTGGATTGGGTCTGTTGTGAGCTGGGCTTTGTTCCTTTAAGGTCAATGCCTTGCAGAATAAGTTGGAGTACTTCGAGAAATGTTTTGCAAGATTAATGGGCAAATTTTGGGGTATGACATAACGCAATGATCCAATCAATCTCCGGTATTGAGTCGGATCCACATCTTGCTCTTCCTCGCTTTTGGATAGTTGTGACCGTGCCTCGGCTGGAGTTATGGCAGCATTACAATGCTCCATATCACACCTCTTTAAGATCTCCAAAGCATACCTACTTTGATGCATGAGCAGCCCCAACTTTGTCTTTTGGAACTCTATGCCTAAGAAGTACTTCACATACCCAATGTCACTCATTTCAAACTCCTTCATAAGCTCTTCTTTAAAGCTTGAAATGTACTTTTCACAACTTCCAGTAATCAACAAATCATCCACATATAGACAAAGTATGATTACTCCTTCGCTGCACCCGATTTCACATAAACACCATGCTCAGACACACACTTTTTGAAACCAATGTTATTAAGAAAACCATCTATGCGTTTGTTCCAAGCTCTTGGAGCTTGTTTCAAACCATAGAGTGCCTTCCTCAACTTGTAGCCCCTTGCCTCTTGATTTTGAACAACAAAACCAGGGGGTTGTCCAACATACACCTCCTCATCCAATGGACCATTCAAAAATGCCGATTTGACGTCCATTTGATATAACGACCAACTATTGTTATTTGCTATCGCAACAACTAACTGGATGGTTTCATGTCGAGCAACCGGAGCAAATACCTCATCAAAGTCTATGCCTTCCTTTTACAAAAATCCTTTTGCAACTAATCGAGCCTTATGCTTGATTATCTCGCCTTTCGAATTCGCTTTCACTTTGAAGACCCACTTCACACCAATTGCCTTTTTACCTTTCGGTAAGTCAACCAACATCCAAGTATTGTTTTTCTCAATCGATTCAAGCTCTTCCTTCATTGCATTCATCCACTTTGGATCGCTTAATGCCTCCTCCGTATCTACCGGTTCAGATTCGGCCATTAAAGCGAAATGAATGAGATCACCATCATTATTGATATCACTATCACGGAATACCTCACAATCTCGGAGTCTTTGAGGCATACCTCTCTTCCTCGCTGGTCGTCTACTCGATTCACCATTCTCCGTTGCGAATGGTTGTTGTCCAGCATCATTAACAGGCTGAAAATTTAAATTTCCTCCCAGGAAATCGATTTCCCCATGTGGTAAATCGATTTCTGGGCCTGCATTTCGAATCTCAGCAGCTTCAGGAAGTGTAATTTCAGGCTGGAAATCGATTTCCCCTTTCTGGGAATCAATTTCTTGGACTGGTATAGCAGAAATTCTGCTGTCAAAAGTCCGAATTTCATCCATGATCATGTCTCGACTAATCATGATCTTCTTGTTACTCATATCAAACAACTTGTAGCCTCCAGTAGGATGATAACCAACAAGCAACATTTTTTCACCCTTGTCATCTAACTTCTTTCGAAGTTGACCCGGAATATGTCGAAACGCTACCGAACCGAAAACACGCAAATGACTCAAACTCGGTTTGAATCCGGACCATACCTCTTATGGAGTAACCTTTTCAAGCTTCTTTGTAGGATACCTATTCAGCAAATAGGCGGCAGTAGAAACGGCTTCACCCCAAAGCTCTTTCGGTAAATTCTTCGCTTTCAACATGCTATGCACCATGTTCATAATCGTCCGATTTTTCCTCTCGGCAACACCATTTTGTTGAGGCGTATAAGGTGGTACAACCTCACGCACTATACCCTCGTCATCACAATAACTCCTAAATTCACCCGACGTAAATTCGCCTCCACCGTCGGTTTTGAGAATTTTGAGTTTGTGACCTCTTTGTCGCTGAACCATGGATTTGAACCGTTTGAACACTTCAAACACCTCATCCTTCCTCCTAATGAGAGAAATCCATAACTTCCTACTAAAATCATCAATAAACGTGACGAAGTATCGGTTGCCTCCATACGAATTGACTTGCATTGGTCCGCATACATCGGAATACACCACCTTAAGGTGATGCTTGGTCCTATGACCCGCATCCTTGCTGAAATTACTCTTGTGTTGCTTCCCTTGCACACACTCATCACATATTTCAGATGGAATATTAATCCGTGGCAGCCCGGACACCATACCGTGCTTATGTAACGTGTCGAGGTCTCGAAAGTTGAGATGATCGAGACGGTAGTGCCATAACCATTCTTCACGACTTGCAGCAGTAGCTAAGCACCTATTCTCCATAACTTTCAACTCAATCTTGAAAGTTCTATTGGCAGCCATAGGAGCCTTAAGGATCAAAACACTGTTTTGGTCCAAAACACACAAAACCTTGTTTTCCATGCGAATCGTGTAATTCCTTTCAAGCAATTGGCCAATACTTAAAAGATTACATTTGATTCCAGGAATATACAATACATCTTTGATCAAGGAATGACCACCATCCCTTCTCATGATCAAAACATCACCGACACCGTCGGCCGCTAAAGTCGTGTTATCTGCGAATCTCACTCTACTTCGTGTGGCTTGATTGATCTTCACGAACCAATCCTTTCTACCAGTCATATGAGTCGAACAACCAGAATCCAAGTACCACTCATCACTACCTTGAACTCCATCTCAAACCGTTACCAATGCGTTTTTCTTCGAACGCGTTTTCTGCACTTTTTCGGTACTGCAGTAGTTGTTGTCCAACAACTTTCTACTGCTGTCCATGCCATTATTCTCCTTCGTAATCACCACAAGAAGCGTATTTTCATCATCTGTTTCTTGCCTAGCTACCTTAGCCTCATCCGAATCATTTTCCTTGCGTTTTGAGCGACATTCTCTCGAAAAATGCCCAAACCTTTGACAATTATAACACTTCATGGAACTTTTGTCGAGTGGTTTGTAGGCGCTTTGATTACCCTCTTTGGAGCTTCCTTCACCCTTTAGCCCCTTTGAATTTTGTGGATCTTTTCCACCAAAATTCTGGAAATTCTTATTACTTCTAGAAGACCATTTCCCTTTCGATCTCTTGTTCTTTTTATTTAAACGAGCTTGCAAAGCCACTTCCGCTTTCGCCTTATCGTTTCCTCTTTCATCCATCCTTTGTTCATGAGCTTCCAATGAGCTTTGAAGCTTATCTTTGGTCATAGTCTTGAGGTCCTTCGATTCTTCAATCGCAACGACAATGTTATTGAATCTAGGTGTTAAAGAACGCAACACTTTTGATACAATATTCTGCTCTGAAATAACTTCACCGCAAGACTTCATTTGATTCACCAAACGTGTAACACGCGTCACATAATCATTGACCGTTTCCTTTTCTTCCATTTGAAGTAACTCGAATTGACGTTTGTGAGTTTGTAACCTCACAACCTTTGCTTTGTCTACCCTGCATAAGCCTTCTCAAGAATCCCCCAAGCTTGCTTTGCCGAGTCATAATCGCCAACTTTCTCAAAGTTGTCACTATCGACGCAAGAATGTATCAAGAAGAGAGCTTTGTAGTCTTTCTTCTTCTCTTCTTTGTGAGTAGCTTGCTGGGCTGCAGTAGCCTCTTCAACAAGAGGAGTAACACTGGTGGTAATCACATCAAGCACATCTTGATAACCGAACAAGACTTTCATTTGCTTGCACCATTTGTCGTAGTTCTTCGAATCAAGAATTGGAAGGTTGGTGGGTATTTTATCGTTTGAAACGGACATGATTGCAGCGGAATAGGATCAGAACCAAAGCTCTTGATGTCAAATGTTGGAACAAGATCAAACTTGTTCAAGGTGAATCAATGGTGGAAGTTGTTATTTTGGTGGTAGAAAGGTTAATGGAGGAAGATGATGAAAATAGAGAAATAAGAAAAATTGAGATGAGAATATTGAATGACATTATCTGAAGGCATTAACCACAAATATTACAATTGAGGTCTATTTATAGTGTACAAACCACTAAACAAACAGACTAAACTAAGCATCCAAAACTGCCTAATAAAACAAAACTGTTTTTTCTATTTTGGCTTCAAGAAATTGCTATTTCTGCAGCAAACGAGAAGCCTTCCAAAATAGCTTCTCAAATAAGCTATTCTCCAAAAACACTTCAAAAGTCAATTACACTGCATTTGACTTATTCTAATCATCCAACAAACATGTTACTCCAAATAATATTTTGTGAAATTTTTATATATCAAGACAATTCAATGGTCAATATGTTCTTTGTGAAATCAAATGTCCACCTCTACTCTGCCTAAAAATTATTCCAGACAAAAGAATAATAATAATGACAAATAATAAATTGTAATATCTTATTGACCGAGAGTTAGAATTTCAACATGACTTTGAACTAATGTAAATACAAACTCGCATATATATGCAATTTAATAAACTATGGAAACACTATTTTAAAAGAAACTAATGAAGAAACAAGTTAAAAAAAAATTACTATATAAGACAATATATAGAGTCGGAAAAGCCAAGAAAAATAGTGCTTGTAAAGTTTGAAGAAACTAATTAAAAAATATTTTAATTATATAATAGTGTAAGTTTTTGTTATCCTTGTTATTGTTCTTATTGTTCTTGTTGCTCTTATTGTTGTTCTTGTTATTGTTCTTATTGTTCTTGTTGTTGTTCTTATCGTCGTTCTTGTTTTTTTTTCTTGTTGTTATTGTTGTTCTTCTTGTTTTTCTTGTTTTTCTTGTTATTCTTGTAGTAGTTGTTGTTGTTATTGTTATTGTTATTGTTGTTGTTTTTGTTGTTATTATTAATATTATTGTTGTTATTGTTCTTGTTATTCGTATTATTCATATTGTTTTTGTTGCTGTTGTGTTAAAAATATTTAATATTATATATTATGATGAAAATTATCAATGTAGCTAGACAAAAATAAAAAATGTTGAAAGACTTTTCACCACGGGTATTTAAAATAATTATGGTTACAGGTATTTCCAGTTTTCTACCACGGAGACTGGATTGTAGTTGTAAATAACCCACGCACAATCACACCCTACCTAACAACGGTTGATCAACCGTTATTATAAGTCTTTCGTAATCGTGGTTATAAGTATTTTTCTTAGTAGTGGTTCGCCCTCACTCTGTGCTTAATCTACTCTTAATGGTTGTCTATTAAAAATTGGTTGGTCTTCTAATATGATTTGTAACAAAATTACAAGAGTTTGTACAATCACAATATCCAAAATAAACGCTGAAAAATAAATTTCTTCTTTCTGGATCTTTGACTTGTATGTAATCTATGAACTAAACTCTATGTGAAATCTTTACTCGAATTCACTTCTTCAATCTTCCATCCCCAACAACCCGCTCCTAAGTCTATGTTCTGCATAAATCTTTACTTGATTCTGTTGGTATCTTGAGTGTTGGTCTATTTGAATATTGAGAAGAAATTCTACCCCGTCTGTAGGCTTCCACACAACACTACGAAGGCCAACCTGGAGAGAAGAACCTCTTTCTTTTCCACAGGAATTGTTAGAACCATTCACAACACCACACAATATTATGAACCTCTGAAATCTTAGACAAATATTCAAAGAAATGTTAAATTCAAAATTGAATATCCTCAATAATCATAAATATTTAAAGATAAGATTTAGATCCATGCAACAATGAAAAAACAATGAGTTAGAAGATGAAAGAAATCATTTGCAAGGGTTCATAAAAGATCCAAAACTCTTTTGAAAAATGAAAGAACAAGTGATTTGTGAGTTTTCAAATAAATAATGGAAGTATGTGTTTTCTAACATTATGAATGATTTAAGAAGAAAAAAAAGGATTTATAAGTGCTAGAGATTAAGCGCAAAAGATAGTGAAAAATCATGCATGATTCAAGTTATGAGCACTTATGTGATTTGATTTAAGTGGGGAAGTAGTTTGGAACAATATCTACACTTATGAGAAACCCATTTTTGCCATGATTCAAGTCAAGGCAATGTTATGATTCAAGTCACACATGGCTTGATTTGAGTCAAGAATAAGCTATGATTCGACTCAAACAAGACAAAGGTAAACCATGTTTTCATGATTTGATTCATGAACAAGGTGTAATTTGAGTCACAAGATTCATGATTCAACTCGTGCACAAATTGTGATTCGACTCACAGAGTTCTAATTTCCTTTTATTTTCTTTGATTCAACTCATAGGGTGTGTGATTCGAATCACACACCTATAATCTCAAAATTTTGCAATTTTGAATATGTTTTTAGATTTAACTTATGTCTTAACTTGAACCAATCTCAAATATGGTTCTTAATCCAAAACTCAAATAATTGACTTAAAGCATAATGATCATACTCAAACACAAACAGTTTGAGTTAAGCATGCTAAAACATGGATCTAAAACTTGATCCAAAAATGTGCAATTGATTAGGAGACTCAATTATATAAACTAAAAACCAAAATAAAGCTTAAGAGACAAGTAACAGAACTACATAGCAGAGGCATGCAACTTCGGTTTCCCCCTTTTTGATGCTTGGTAAGCTTTGACTTGGAATTGAGTTGAATTCAAGCAAAAGCAAAGTGTGATCAATGTTTTCCTTTAGTTGCTTGTACTCTGATGGATAATTTACTAGCAAGTGTACTAGTGTTGTTATCGAGTAATAAAATAAATTTGTCTCCACAAAGATTGCAAACTTAAAACAAGAGATATTTTGTGATGTAAATAAAAACAGTAATTGAGGGGTTTTAAGCTTGCTTTGGTAGGAAACACAAGAAGATATTTGTCGCACCCCAAATTTTGACCATCTTTCTTCTAACCTAAGGACTAGGTCAATGACATGTCCAGAGTCCATGTAAGGCATCTGATCAACCCCAGTGACCTAAATAGTCAAAGGGAGACCATTTTGAATTTTTAAGTCTCTAATCCATCTTGATTAACTGTTAATTTAAGTCTGGGTTTTAGTTTAACATAACTAGTTGTTAGTCATTAATCATTAAAACTTCAAAGACTTTGTTTTTTTATTAATTATAGTTCACTAGTAGTGTGTTAATTATATTTTTGATTAATTTAAATTAATTAGATTTTATTAATTGAATTAATAGAATTGGGTTTTTGGTTAATTAAATCATTCTCAATTAAGATTAATTAAGTTAATTAGGATTGGTTAATTTAATTAGATTAATTAATAAGTTTTTTTTTGCTGATTTGTTTTTGTTTTATTTTTAAAAAATTTGGATCCTGAGTTGGTTCATTGCATCTTCTTTTGTTGTGGCCCCTTTTATCACATTTGGTACTTCTGTATGTAATTTCAACTCTCCTCAATCTTGAACCACCCTCACATAATTTCCTAAACTTAAATTTCTTTAGTCTGCCAGGTTCTTTCTTGTACAAAGGAGGGTGTAAATCATATGCATTAACTTCATGCCACATATCTATTCCATTTATTGGACTTATAACAAAACTATAACAAAGTGCATACATTTCCCTATAGTAGAAATCATCCAGAAAATCCTCTATTTTTGTGTGTGTCTATAGCTTAATGTTGCACAAACATGTCTACAAGGAATGCCTACCAAATCCAAAACCTACATGTAGATATTCTTTTGCATTCTATCCTCACCCTATACCTTTTATTCTTGACAAATATAATTTTCATTCCATTTAAAATTGACCACTTTATTATTTTATCCTTGAAATCACTTAAGGAATTCAATTTCATACCTAACTTAAACTCATAGTCCTTATATAATATATCCTTCCTAAATTTTTCATAGTTCAGAAGTTTTTCATCTTCAAAGGCATCTGAATTTGAGTTACCCAGTTCATCACTCACATATTGGTCTTCCCCATCATCCACTCTTTGAGATACTTTGGTTTTATGAGTTTTGACTATCCTAGCAGGTGCAACCAATTTCAATTTCTTCTTCTTTGGGTTAATTTCTTTTGGGGTGACTTAGTGTCACAAACCTTAATCCTATATGACTTCCCTTTTGATTTCAACTATGTTTGTACCACCTTTGGGTCTCTTAACTTCAATTACTTCAAATTCATCATCCAATATAGTTGTTCTCTCATCCTCAATATCATCAAACCTAACCCTTTTTGCATCATCATCACTTTCAACTAATTCCTCTTCTTCGTCACTTGATTCAGTACATTCAGTCAAATCAATATATTGAGACTCAACACTTTGACATTGATGTCCTTCACATTGTGTTCAACATATAAATGAACTTCAATATGGTTTCCAATAGCATAACTCGCAACATCTACAACTCGATCATCCTTGTTAACTTAAAAAAAAATCATTTATACCGTCAAGTTTTTGCTCTAAACCCTAAAGTCATTTCTTTCATTACCCCAGTCTGGAACCAATTTCAACACTTCTGAGACACCCCATTTTTCAATATTTTGATCATTTACAGTGGTTTGAACCCCACTCTTATAGAACATTTTTTGTCTCTGACAAACTCCCCCCGTAATGGAAAACAACACCGAATATACTCATACTCAATTTCAGAACGACATGCATCAGAGTTAGAGTCTATTACACACACAAAATTAATAAAATAAGAGGAAATAAAAATCTCTTTGTTCGAAGTTCTTGGACGAATTAAACTAACAAACCAATATAGACAACTTCCTTCAACATTTTTCAAACCAACTCTCTTCTTCTCCTTTGTAAGTTTTGTGTTAAACGGAGTTTATTTATTTATTTCTATGTTAGGTAAGTTTTGTGTTAAATGGAGTTTATTTATTTATTTCTATGTTAGGGAAAAATAGGGAGAAAAAGTATAGAGACTTTCAATTCTATTTATTCAAATTCAATAAATAATTCAATAATAAAATATCACTTAAAGTTCTAAACTTTAAAAGAACTTAACCTTCAACCTTCATTTAACAATGTTCAAATCTCTCTTTCTCTGTATTTTTATATATAATAGAATAATTAAATTACCTCCACACATGTTTTTTATAAAATACAAATATATATATTTCTTGGACTTTTGAGCATCATACATAACTGAAAGTGCTTCAGCCAAAAAAAACAAAATTCAAAGTGCATACACAAGCAACCATTTCCCCAATTAAAATGAATTACATTAAACACACTAATTAAGAAAAAACAGGTCAATTATTCGGCGGGTTGGTGCCCCGACCCATTCCAAACTCCGTTCCACCTCTTTGCGGTTCATCCCCACCAGTCACTGCCATTGCATGGTAAACCGGAACCGGACCTGGGTTCGGCACAGCTTGATACACTTGTTGTTTCAAACCGTCACGAACCACCGCAGCCGTGGGACTGTAGGGCTGCACTGGGGACACATGCCTCATCCCTGCACCATACACTTGACCCGAACCCGGAACCATATGATGATACCCAATTGGAACCTGAGGTTGCATAACTGCATGATAAGGTTGTTGAACGAATGGATAATGAACCTGTTGGATCGGCATATTTCCGGGTTGAACTGAACCCGAAATATAGTAAACTGGAACCGGTTGTGCATGATGACCCGAATATGCAGCTTCTTGCGCCTGTGAAGCTTGTGCTTGTGGTTGAGGGTAGTGTACGGCAGGGTTAATCTGGTAAACATTCGGTTTCAATTGCGGTTGAAAAACCGTTTCGTTTTGATTTTCTTTGAAATCAGAAACCGGGTTTTCGAGTTTGGTTTTAACCGGTGGAAGATTCGGGATAGAAGGCACACTCAACGCTGATGAAGTTGAACAAAACGGTGAAGAAACAACCGGAGCAGGAGAGCCCGGATCCGAATTGGAAACATTATCATGTTGTTGAAGAAGGTGCCGTTCCTTAGGTCGTAATTCGCGGAGGTTTTGGTTTGTTTCTTCGGAGTTATTATCCAACCCGAATAAATAATCTGGTACTTCAGAAAGCATAGAAGAAGCTTCTGAGCGACCTCGTTCGAGTCCTGAAACGCCACCGTTTAAAGCGTCCATGAACCAGTTTTCTCTTTTAGTTGAGCCGTTTAAGAGCGAGCTTATGCTGTTGGCTCGAGAATCTTCGCCTTCAGGGAAGAGGAAGACACGAAGCCGAGCCGCTCGTGGGTTTTCATTCTGTGAGACGCGGTCGTACTCGTCTATCATGTTCTCCACGTCTTCGTCTGTTGTTACTGTGATCAACGCGTCTAGGTCTTCGTTTGGAAGTTGGTACTTTGCCGTTATGTTGCTCATGCCTGCACGCGATCAAAATTCAAAACCACCATAGAAAAAAACTATAAGAAATTGAGAAAATTGAAAAAGGGAAGGTTTGGAAATTGTTACCGCAGAGTTTAGAGAGTTTGTGGACAAGGGCGGAGAACGGAATAGAGCGATTGACGGCGACGATTCGGGTGTCGCCGCCGACGTAACGGAGTTGATTGTCGGAGGGACGGGGGAGGATCTTGCCGCCGAAACTACACATGAAGCGTACACGTGGCGGAGCGTCTTGGAAGTGATCGGAGCGAGGGGAAGCGGAGACGGAATCATCGTCTAAGTGTGGGAGTGACGACGCCATTATCCACAGTGGCGGGGAAAGGAAGCGTTATTTGATGAAAATAAATAATAAAAAAAATTAGAACATATTTGGATTCGGTGGTGGGAGACACGTATTAATTGTCCGCTGGCATTGGTTTGTATGCTCTATCAATCAACGGAGTATTTATCAGGGACCGCCCCAATCCCACACCCACTTGGTCTCTCATTCGTTGGTGCCAATTGCAATACTTTTATATATAAAATAAAATAAAAGATAATATGATGTCACACCAATCATAGCATATAAATACATGATATTTTAATAATGTGAAAATGGAGATGCACATTTAACAGCTTTTTTATATAAGAAATAAATAAAAAAATGATAATTACCTAGATTATATTTATTTACTATTGATTATTAGTAAAAAGTAAAAACCATGCTACCGGCACACATAGTTGCAGTCAAATACGGAAAAATGATAATGTTATCTTTTTTTTATATATCTTGGTTAATGCATTAGAGTCGTATGGTATCTTTATTATCAAAATTTAATATTGTATTATGTTTAGATTAGATAGGCTGAAGAATCTGAAAAGTAAAAGAAAAATTAATATACAGAGATTTTAAGCTAAATGTTTTGTTTTATAGCATCCGAAAAATTAAGGACCGAAAAATTAAGGATTTAGGATCATAGAAAATTTAATTTCGACTTGTTTCTTTTATATAATAGAAAGAGATAGTAAGAATTGTGTTCGTAATTTTTTTTTTTTAAGTGGAAGATGATCCTAAAATTTATAAGGAAACAATGGTTTCAAATGACTTCTCTTTTTGGAAGGATGTTATCCAAGACGAAATGGATTCAACATTGTCAAACCATACTCGAGAACTTGTCGATCTACCTAAGGATTAAGAGTCATTGGATGCAAGTGGGTGTTTAGAAGGAAGTATCATAGTGATGGTACATTAAACACCTACATGTATAGATTAATAGCTAAGGATTTAGACAAAATAAAAGTGTTGATTATTTTTACACATATGCACTGGTAGCAAGGACGACGACAATTAGAGTATCATTTGCATTAGCTTCTTTATATGAACTTACAGTTCATCAAATGGATGTCAAACGACATTTCTAAATGGAGATCTTGATGAAGAGATTTACATGGAGAAACTAGAAGGTTACGTGCTTCCTTGTAATGAACAAAGAGGAGACACACAACTTAGGGGGAGAATTTTCAATCATTATCAAAACACAAATTCAAAGAGTTTGTCATCATCAAAAAGGGGAGATTGTGAAAAATATATCTTATGTCTAGTTTGATTTTAATGAAGACAAAGATTATCAAAGAAGAAAATGATCAAAAGTGTCATGTGCATCAATGATGAAGTTAATCAAGAAGATTTAGCATAGAAATTCAAGTGAAGATTTGATACAAGTGTACATAAATAAGGTGCTCATTGCAATTTATACCATACTACTTTAAAATTGCTCATAATTTCATCTCTCACTTCATCTAAAAACCTTATTGCAACATCTTGCATGATCATTTAAAAACCTTCTTCATCTAATTATTGTGACAAGTGTTTGTACACAGTTGTGTGAGAACATTGTGATATTCCCTTGTCGCTATGTTGATTACATGTTGATCATTAACAACGAGATGAATGGAATTTTAGAAACAAAGAGGTTTCTAACTTCTACATTCAAGATGAATGATCTTGGACTAGTTGACACACTTTTGGAAATCAAAGTAAGGCGAAATAGTGAGGATTATGGACTTAGTCAAACACATTATGTTGAGAAAATTATTGATAAGTTCAAACACTTAGTTTCAAGAAAGTGAGTACTCTATTTGATGCTAGTGATAAATTTTAAAATAATGATGGAAGATTAGTGGTTCAATTGAAATATGCAAGTGTAATTGGTTGTCTAATGAATTTGATGTAATGTAATAGACCAGGCATAGCATTTGCAGTTAGTAAATGAGTAGATTTACTAGTAATCTAAATGATGAATATTGGTAGGCCATAACTAGAATTTTCCGTTATGTTTTAAAAACCAAAAATCTTGGCCTTCATTACGGTAGGTTTCTTGCCATTCTAGAAAGATATACTGATGTGAGTTGGATATCGAGTGTTGGAGATTATAAATCTAAAAATGGATGGATATTTATATTAGTCGGAGGTGAAATTTCTTGGAATAGCAAGAAAAAAACGTGTATTACTCTGTCGACCATGGAATCGGAGTTTGTGGCTCTTGCGTCCGTTGGACAAGAAGCGGAATGGTTGAGGGACCTTCTGTTGGAGATTCCATTAGCTAAGGACAATGTTTCAAAAGTGATGATACATTATGATAGTCAAGCCACCCTAGCTAGAGCATTCAATGAAGTATACAATGGAAAGTCTAGGCACATAGGTCTTAGACATTCTTTGATTAAGGATGGAATCATTTCACTAACATATATACAAACAATCTATAATTTAGCTGATCCGTTTACTAAGCCACTAGGCAGAGACTTAGTAAACACTACCTCGAGAGGTATGGGATTAAAACTCCTTCAATAAGGGTTCCGACAACAACAACAACTCAATCTGAAGTTAACAAACACTAACATAAGATTCAATGGGTAACAATAAGTCGTTGACTTGGATGTTTGTGCAACATTATGTGACAATATTGACTATTACATATTGAGGGTTGAGTTTTTTCAAACTCTTAATGAAGTTATATATCGAGGATATGTATCTTAAGAAATAGATACAAAATGAACTTCACCTATATGAATTTTGAGATGGTGTCGTCTCAAAGTGAGAGTTGGAGTTTCTCTCATGAAAAATTCATGAAAACATGAAAAAACACATAGCCATAAATAGTGTTAGGCGAGAGATGTAGGTGAAAAACCATTAAAGAATGTGTATATGGTAACACCAATATAATCATAAGGGATAACGGTTCAAAGCATAACTACCTAACATTTCGATTAAACTTTGTGCTATCCTTATTAAGGTTAAGTTCAAATCGAAAGATACTTAACTATATTAGTATTATTTTCCTCTCTTTTTCTTGAATTGGTCTTGTCATTATTAGAACAAGTGGGGGATTGTTGTAAATTATTAATAATTAATAATCTTGAGTGTATTTCAAAATGACAAGAAAATATGCATGTGAAGGTTAATTTTTGAATTCAGAAATAGGAAACATTTGTGAATTGTTGCAGTAGGCAGTTTGTATTTTAAATTTGAAAATAGGCAATAATTTGTACAGTGTTGCAGAATGCGAAACAGTACAGCCTTTAAAAACTGTTGTTGTAGGCAAAACAATGCAACATTTGAAAAATGTTGATGTAGGCGAAACAGTGCAACATTTAGCAAAAGTGTTGTTGAATGCGTGTGTTTCATCAAGGGTCACATCCTTATGAAACAACACCAGTTTGACCTATAATTTGAGCATTTCGGATTCAGAAAAATCATAACAAAAATGCATATCCTCTAGAATAAATTCCAGACACTCTTCTCCACATTCGAGTTTTCGTCTTATGCAAACTCGAGAAGGTTGAATTATCCTAGGTATTCCTGCGTAGAAACTCTAAGACAATCTGAGAGTGCTTGAAATACTATAAGGAAAGTGACTTGTTCATTATTCTAGCCTTGATCCATTTGATTTAAAATAATTTTCTAACATTTAATACCTAAAAGAAACCCCTACAACTTTATTAAAATAACATTATAAATTCCATGATTCCGCACAATCTCTTTAATTAAGTGATTGATGAGTTGTGAATGATACCACCATTATCATATTAATCGTGAAAAATTGGTGTTAATCTTCAACCCCAATCGAGGTTTTGTCCAATGAAAATTCCCTAGTAATATTATCATCTTTAGAAGCGAACAGACGACTAACCTTATTCTCATTATGATAATTTGTGTTGACAAATTTCAAATTTGAGTACCAAGTTTAGTCTTTCTAGAAAAAATTAGGTTGTTGCAATCATTCCAAAAATACCTAAAAGAAACCTAAAAAAAAGTAGGTCAATTATGGTGCTAACTCCAATGATATGTCAAGGTTGTATTTCACTCCAACCACACATGTATGTCGAGGTTAAAAAAATACCCAAATTGTCCTCTATGATAAATTGATTCAAATACTTCTTCACATCCTTGGAATCTCAAAGCATATGCATAATTATTTCAGTTTGAGATTGATATTAGAGCCTAGACCATTTGATTTATCTTACTCATTTTGTCTTTACATGTCACGTACTTGAGAGACTGTGAACCGTTATGAAATATCATGACCTAAGCCTACATGATATCAACAAAACTTGTCCCAAGCGCCCCCTCGATCACATGAGATGCATAAAGAGAACTTAAATAAGGATATGCAAGGTGACACATTTTTCAAGTCATAAAGGAAAACTCACCATATCATGCTACATCTTTAAGTATGATTCACCCACCATGTCACATAATGGATCGGGGTTATATGAGTCATAGTCGAGATGTTAGCCTCAAGGAATGATGTGTTTTCCAAATCATATCATGATATATTTCTAGTGATGAGTCACTCACCATTTTCTGTGATAGTATAACCCTAATATCCCGCACATTTTGCTAGGTTCAAAGGTATATATATATATATATATATATATATATATATATATATATATATATATATATATATATATATATATATATATATATATATATATATATATATATATATATATATATATATATATATATATATATATATATATATATATATATATATATATAAAAGTAGAAAGGTTAGGTTAGATCATCATATGTCAGAACCGTAAAGACCTCTTACTTAACATATCACAAGCATGGTTATCTTTATTGTACATATAGTAAGTACAAAACTAAATATCATCATTTTTCATAAGATGGGGGAATCTTTGTGCATTTGTGATCAAGATTCACGGATGACTTGAGAATCAAATGGATTTTGTTTTGGACCGGTAAGAAGGCCTAATAATTGCAGTCGAGAGAAACGTGATAATTCACTAAAGTCACTGGTGGAGCATGAACACTATAATGGACTAGAGCGTAGGGGATCCGGACCCATGGTCCATTTAATAGATCTCAATATCCCACACATAAAGATCAACAAACTTTCATAACCACCGTACTATATAAAGATGAAGCGTGTCATTCTCTAAGGACAATTCAAATTCAAATTGAAACTTCATTCACTTATTTTGCTCTCATGTTTACTTGAGTGTTAGATTGATAACCTTGCAGCCTAACTCTAATCTCACTATAATGAAAGTTCAAGTCCTCTGTTGAACTATGCAACCTTCGATCTGCGATCAATTCTGGTTCCCTAGCGAAACATATATGAACAGGTCCCTTCCAATGCAAAAACTTTCTAAATGAAGGATATGGATTACTGATATCCATATTCTAATAACTAATATAATTATAAGCTCATTTTAGTTAGAAAATTTCATCAATGGGCATATCCCAATTAGGACTATCATTGTTTCCATTGGTTACAACCTTCAAATCAACTATTAAACCTTAAATAAATCCATGGAGGAAAGTCCCAATCATGTTCAAACTCCATTCATTATTCACCACATAATTGGAAACTAAGTACTCATTTTCTCTAGGAGGAATGTAAGTTGCATATTGATCTTCAAAAGATCTAAAATTTGGGATCCAATAGTCTCTCCAAAATGGATTATGACTATTCTAATGTGAGTATAAACATGATCCCATGATTTATAAATTGCTCTCTAATTATTAGGTGAGTTGTTTTGCACATTTATGAGAGGGGTGAAAATGTTTTCCAATTAAGTTTGACTCTTATAACTTGCACCCATACTTGACCAGGATCAAACACTAAATACCTGGAAAGCTTGTACTTACAAGCTTGATTTAACATGCAAATATTTCTAAACCCAATGCCACCATCCTATTTAGGGAGACAAATATTCTTTAAGGACATTTAGAGAATATTTTAGAGAGATTCTTAGGATCTAAAAGTCTCTCTGAAATTTATTATGACTCATATAATGTGAGTGTTAACATGATCACATGCTTTGGAAATTTCTCTCCAACTATTAGAAGAGTTTTTTTGCATATTTATGATAGAAGTTAAAATATTTTAACAATTGTGTTTAGCTCTCATAACTTTTACCCATAATTGATCAGCATCAACCATCAAATGATAAGAAATCGTGTTCATGTAATCTTTATTTACCATGAAAAGGAATGCACTACTAAGGAATTGCTTACCTCTATAAAATAGAGGTATACAATATCTGATAATGTTGAGTCTGGACGTCTATTGAAAGAGTTAATGGACATGAAATATGACAATATTAAGGATGTTAGAGATTTCATGCTGAAAATTGTTCATTATCGAACGAAGTTGAAAACCCATAAGATTTACTTTAATGATAAGTTTATAGTAGTACACACCTTGAATTTCTACCCTTTGATTTCATCCAAATAAAGACTTCTTATAACACCATTGGGATAACCTTATTACCAAGAGTGTGAATAACCTTATTACCAAGAGTGTTGCTAAGGGAGGGAAACTTAAGAATAAAAGTGTAGTAGCCTTACTATATGTCTATACTAAACCTCAACCTCATTTTGACAAGAGTAATAGGGAAAACAAAAACTCGTCAAATTCTTCTCACAAATATCAAAATTTTAAGAAACTACACATAACTTAGCACAATTGTAGGAAGCCCCATGTAAAATGCTTTAAGAGATTTAATTGGTTCTTTTTGTGTAAGG
Source organism: Lathyrus oleraceus (assembly GCF_024323335.1). Classification (NCBI taxonomy): domain Eukaryota; kingdom Viridiplantae; phylum Streptophyta; class Magnoliopsida; order Fabales; family Fabaceae; genus Lathyrus; species Lathyrus oleraceus. The sequence continues at coordinate 183,270,722 of NC_066585.1, forward strand.
ATAAGGGACATAAGAAACTTGATTGTCCAAAGCTCCAAACTTGGCTAGATAATAAGAAAAAGTCTAGAGGTAACAACTTTGCCTTTGTTTGTTTGGAGTCTTATCTAGTCGATGTTCCTATAAATTCTCAGTACCATGATAGTGGTTTGATTACCCACATTGATGTGTATGTACATGGGTTTAGAAACATGATGTATCCCAATCTAAGGGAAAGAAATATGAGGGTAGGAAATTATCTAGTAGTAGTCGTGGTGTCGATGAGAGATGTCAACATATTTTTAGATTATAGTTTTAAACTTGTTTTGAAAAAATACCTTTATGTACTTTCCTTTACGAGAAATTTTATTTCTATTTCTTTGTTGGATGAACTTGGTTTTAGTTTTCCTTTATGTAGTAGGAAAATAAGTATGGAATTTAACTTCTAAGTTGTTGGTTATGGATTTTTATTTGATGGTTTATATAAATTGTATTTGGCTTCTAAAAACTTTGTTTCATCCTTTATTGTTGAAAGTTTTGTTACTAAAAGGTGAAAGGTTAAGGAAAAATCCATTAATTTAGGGCATTAGGGCTTGGGTCATAATTCTAAAGAAAGGGTTGAGAGATTAACCAAAGAAAATATTATACATTCATTAAATTTCGATGATATAAGTACTTGTGTAGATTGCATTAAAGGAAAATTTACTAAACCAAAAGAAAAGGTGAAACTAGAAGGTATGAACTCTTAGAAATTGTCCATATTGATATTAGTGGGCCACAGACTCCTATAATTTATGGTAATATATATTTTATCACATTTATTGATGACTTTTTCAAATATGATTATCTTTATTAGATTAAAGAGAAACATGAAGCTCTTGATAAATTAAAATAAAATAAAATAATGAAGCATAGAAATGATTGGGAAAAATGATCAAGATTTTAAGGTCTAACTGTGGTGGGGAGTATGGTGAATATGGTATCGCGTGATAATATATGGGACCATTCGTTTCATATTTGCAAGATTGTATAATTTTCCCACAGTATAACATATGGGAACATTCGCTTTATACTTGAAATATTGTGGAATTTTCCCACAGTACACCATACTTGGAACTCGTTAACAAAATGGTGCGGTCGAAAGGCGTAACATGACACTTAAAGATATGGTGAGAGGCATAATGAGTGAGTGTAACTTGCCATAATATTTTAGGGGTGAATCCTTTAAAATAATCATTTGAATTCTACCAATTATTCCAAAACTCCTTTTGAAGTTTGACAGGTAGAAAATCCAACCTTAACCATCTTCGAGTGTGGAATTTCCAAGAAAAAGTAAAGATTGATAATCTCTTGCAAAATAAGTTGTACCCCAAGACAAGTCATTACTTTTTCATTGGATATCTAGATCATGCTAAAGGGTAGCAATTTTTTGTTCTTAAGGACATGCAAGAGTTTTTGAGTGTATAAATGCAAAAAGAGTTGGAGCTTGATATGGTCGATATAATTGTTCCGTTAAATTAAACAAATATATCACCACCACTCGTGGTTAGTTTGTTTCTACCAATTGTTTCAATAAAAACAAATATTCATGTTGAGAATATAGATATACTCATAATGATGTTGGGATTAATGCTCCTGCTATAAATGATGTACCACAACCTATTGATCCAACTAAGTTTGTTCATTTAAGAAGGTCTACTAGACAAAGGAAACCTGCTATTGAAGATGAATTTATGGTGTATCTCGGTAAGTATGGATTTGATATAGTTGTTATTGTTGATCTAAAAAGGTATAAGGAAGGAGTGACTTGTCCTCAATCTAAGAAGTGAAGGCATGATATGAATGAAGAAATGCAGTCTATGTCAATAAATGATGTTTGGGAGCTTGTTGAGTTACTTAGAAATTGTAGGGAAATTGGTTATAAAAGATGTTAATAGCAACATTGAAATGTTTAAGTCTAGACTAGTGACAACAGGTTCCAAATAGAAAGAAGGTATTGACTTCAATGAAATGTTTTCACTAGTATCTACAAATGATTCTTTTAGGATCATTATGGTGTTTGTAGCTCATTATGACTTGGAATTACATCAAATTAATTTGAAGAAAACATTTCTAATTGGTGCTTTAAACAAGGAGTATACATGCAACAACCTAGAGATTTTTCATATGGTAATGATGATAATTTGGTTTGTAAGTTGAAGAGATTAATTTATAGCTTGAAACAATCTTATAGACAATGGTATCTAATATTTGACAAAGTCGTCACGTATTTAGGATTCGAAGAGAATATAGTTGATCAATGCATATACCTAAAGGTAAATGGGAGTAAGTATGTCCTCCTTGTATTATGTGTAGATGACATATTGTTGACTTCTAATGACCTTGATATGCTGTCTGAGACAAAATGCGCATCGACTATATTTTTTTGACATAGAGGATCTTGATGAGGCTTTATTTGTGTTAGGAATCGAGATTCATAGAGATAGGCCTCTTCACACACTAGGGTTATTTCAAAAGGATTACATTAATAGAGTCTTAGAGAGGTTTAATATGAAAAATTGTAAATCATGTATATTCTTGTTGTTAAAGATGAAAATTTCAGTAAAGAAGAATGTTAAAAGAATATAGTTGAACAAGCAGAAATGAAATATAGACCTTTTACGAGTGCCTTGGGAAGTACTACCTCTGATCCTATTTATAAGAAAATGTTTACTTTTTAGATTCATTGAATAACTAAAGTATTTGGTCTATTATTTGTCCAGATACATTGCTTATTCAATGAATCTAAAAAATAATCTTTTTCTTATAAATTGGACCAGAGGGAGTATCATGCTCAAGTTTGTACTAGACTAGATATCATCTTCGTGGTTGGTGTCTCAGGTAGATACTAGTCAAATCCTGAGAGTGATCATTGGATGACTTCAAAAAAGGGGATGAGGTACTTACAAGGGACCATAAAGTATATTTGACATATAAAAGAGTAGACAACTTGAAAATTGAAGGGTACACATATTCAAATCTTAGTGGGTGCCCTAATGGTATAAAGTCAACTTTTGAATACATCTTTATGTTATCCGGAAGTGCAATATCTTGGAAGAGTTAAAAAAAATACTCTTTTTGCATCTTCTACTATGTAGAAAGAGTTCATTTCTTGTTTTTCTTCCATTACTCATGTTGTGTGGTTATGGAATCTGGTGAAAAGACTTTGTATTATTGACTCCATTGGCAGACTGATGAGGATCTTTTGTGATAATAACGTTGTAGTTTTCACACAAAGAACAAAAAAAAAATTAATGGATCAAAGCACTTGGAATTAAAGTACTTGAACGTCAGAGGTCTTGTGAAAGATGGTACTATAGTGGTGAAACAAGTTTATAAAAAATTATATGTCGTCTCATCCTTTAATAAAGGAACTCATGCTCATTATTTTCAAAAGTCACATTGAAATAATAAGCATTGTGAGTTATTTATGTGATTGGTTAGTGGGAGTTTTAAATTTTATGTTGTATTTTCTATGATCTTGAATTTATATTCCACTTATTAAATTTGATACCTTAATGTCAAATTTTATTTGAACTTAAGTTATTATTGCTCGTGAAATAAATTTTATGAAATTATACATATGTGCATATATCAAATTTGAAATTAGAGCTCATTGTTGTTGGAATCACTTTGTCGGTGATAAACATTATTTTGGAGTTTAGGCTTTATGATAATCAAATATACAATTATAACTTAGTATTGTTGGGATCATTAAGCCGATGGTCAATACTATTTTTGAGCTAAGATTTTATGGTGTTTTACCATGTGAGTTCTCTAACTTTGAGACATTCGAGAGAAATTGAGGGAAGACAAAAAAAATTATAGTATGGTTGTTGGATCACGATGACATGTCATTTTTTCTATACTTTACATGAATGAGTAGTCGACAGAGTTGGTGGTATTTGTAACCATTGAAGGTGTTGTATCAATAAGGATATAATTACTATAATGATTCAATATCATTTAATTATTGTTGTATGAAGGCTTAATTAAGTGTTGCATCTTGAGATTATTTGTTTAGTGGTTGACCAAATTAGAAAATGTGTTATCAACCCGAGAGTCGTTTTAAAAATATTTTCTTTAATATAAAAATTACTCAATTGATTTTCCTAAGTGAGAAAGTGTTAGAAATATTGCATGGACTACAATCAATTGTGAGTTTTGATTTTACATAACGGGTTGATGTTGTAAACTTGAGCATTTAACTTGTCATCCCTCACTTGTACCTGACACTTTCCTATTTATAGCACTTTTATCATTATACCCTTTTGTAAAAATTGGATTTTTTTTAAAATTTATCCGTTTTAACCGGAAATTTGCAGTATGTACTAGAAAATTTTGAAATTTCCATTTTTTTACCGAAAATTCCAAAATTTATGGGAAAAAAATATGAAGAATACCAAAATTTTCAAAAAAAAAAATCCAAAGATTTCAAAAGAAAAAGAAATTTACACTATTGAAAATTTCGAAATTTATTTTAGTTGAAATTTCCGGTATAAAATGGAACATTGAGAATTTCTGGTAATATTTTTAAGTTTACGTAAATTTCAGAAATTCCGATATACAGGAAATTATAAATACACTACCGTAAATTTAGTGTGTATCGGAAATTTTGATATGCCTACCATAAATTTCATACGAAAATTTGTTTCAAATTTTTTTCAGGGACAATTTTGAAATTATGAAACTATCGGGGGTGTCAGATTCAAGTGGGGGAAGGGGAGGCAAGCTAAATGCTTTGTAAATTTGATATTATCGAAGATGATTAAGCCTGATAAATGTGATCAATAATAATGGACTTTGAACATAATATTGATTCCTGTAGAATACAAATTTACACTAAATTTCCGATAAACTACAACACTTTTCAAAAAATTTGGTATTGTTAAATTTTTCTTTGCTTATTGAATATGAACTACAAATTTTTTTAAAATCTAGAAAAATAAGGCAGATACCAGATTTATTAACCTTCTAATGAGGGGGTGGCAGGTTAAATGTTCCTCGACTTTGGAGGAAGTGTTTTGAACTATGTTGAAGCCCAATCCATCATGAACTACGCTCATAACATACAATCCAAAGACCATTTAACCTTTTTTTCTCATCCCCGTAATGGTCATTAGAAGAAAAAGACAAAGACAAAAGGCCAAACACAAGACAATAATGACACAAACAAACAACTAGGGGTGTATGTTGGCCGATTTGGGCTGGGTTTGACCAAACCCAATACCAAATCCATATAGAACACTTCGTTTTCGGTGAGGTAAAATAACTGGTAATCTCTTATGACACCCTATATGTATCTTAGGCACCATGCGAAGATATTAAAATGTCCCCCAATGTCCGGAGATTCATATCCGGATGCACCTAATACACACTCAACATAGACCATTCTAATTGATGTCGTATAAGTTGGATTTTTTTAATATCGGAGATTCATCTTCGAAATTTTCCAGAAATATATTCATAATTGATCAACCCAGTGGAAATTCCGGAGATGCATCTTCGGAAGTTTGAGGCGGGATTTTGAAAATTACTATCACCTTTGCATGTCAGTTTTTTCTGAAGATGCATCTCTGAAATAATATGATATAGACATAGTTGCATGATCATACATCCATACTTGTCTTTGACAACAAACCCTCACCAAAAACCTTTCCATTCTCATTCCCTATTTTGATTCCAAATCTCCAATCTTCTGGTTCATCACATCAAAGGGAGTAAAAGAAGTTGGAATTCCATGTAAAGATAATTTATTTCAAGTCTCATTGCACACATTAATCTTGTTTTTGTCTGAAAAACTAGCTATTTTTTCGGAAGTGTATCTCTGGAACGACTAGGAACTTCTCCGGAAATGCATTTTCGATAACAGCCCATGCTCATTTTCCAGCTTTGTTTCCAGCAGTAACGCTTATTTACTGTTTTATGGTAATTGTTTTCATTATATATGGTGCACCACGATATTTTTCCCCTAACAAGTTGTGTCTCTGAATGTTAAGGTGTTGTTGTAAAGGTGGTAGATGTTTGTAACCAATTTAAAAATGAGTAAGAGTTTGAATGTCGTGATCAAATGCTTCAATGGATTCGTATGGAGGCCTCCAAAATAAGATTCAGTGTGGTTATCAAAAGTTCCTTTAATGGTTCAGATAGAAGATGTGCTTTTATGACAATGGCGTGCGAAGGAAGCGGGAAATATAGAACTTCACTCTAGAATTTTAAACGAGACGACACCAGTTCAAGAAAATGTGAGTGTCCCTTTAAGGTGTGTGGTCATATGTTAGCAAACAATAACTGGATATTTAATGTCATATGTGGTTTGCATAACCATGATTTATGTGAAAAGTTAGTTGGCCATCCAATTGTGTTTCGACTCATGCTGGAAGAGAAGGAATGTGTTGCTGACATGACTTTGAATTTGGTTCAATTGAAAAATATACTTGCAACTTTGAAACATAAAAGACCCAAAAATATCTCAAATATCAAGCAAGTGTACAATATTATGTACCAAACTAACAAGTCGCTTAAGGGGATAGAACTGAAATTCAATAACTCTTGAAACTGTTGGATGATAATAGTTATGTGTCTAGTTACCGAACATGTGAGGATGGAGTTACCGTTTGAGATATATTTTGGACTCATCCTGATTCCATAAAGTTGTTCAACATATTTCTTACTGTGTTCATGCTTGATTCAATATACAAGACCAACAAGTATAGACTTCCATTATTGGAGATGGTTGGTGTTATCTCAACTGAGAAGACATATTCTTTCGGGTTTGCATTTCTAGAGAGCGAGAAAGAGGAGAATGTTACTTGGGCCTTAGAGGTGTGTTGGGCAATGTTGAAGGACCAACATAAGAAGCCTAAAGTGATTGTTATCGACCGTGTTATCGCCTTGATGAATTTGGTTGCAAAGGTATTTCCTACTTCTTATGTATTACTTTATAGATATCACATAACAAAGAATGTTAGAAGTCAGGTTAAACCCGTGGTTGGGACGAAAGAGATAGAGTCTGAAAATGAAAAAATGGTGAAGGCGGATGTGGTTGTGGAAAAAATAATGGATGCATAGAATCGTATTGTAAATTCTTACTTAAAATAATTATATGCCGATTTTGTTATGCATTTCAAGAAAGTGTGCAAAAAGTATCTTGATTTGTTGAATTATGTTGAAAGCACAATTCTTGACCAGGTGAAGGAGAAGATTATTTATGTTTGGACCGATCAGATTAGACACCTTGAAAATACAACAACTTACCGAGTTGAGTCTGCCCATGATACATTGAAGAATTGGTTGGGAAATAGTAAGGGAGATTTGTGTAGAGATTGAGACTTCTTGAACCAAATGATTCAGAACCAGCATAATGAGATACATACATCATTAGGTCGAAGCATCACTATTTTGGAACACGGATTTAAAGACAGCAATCTTTATTATCAGTTGGTCGGCAACATATCTCGAGCGCGTTTGAATTATATTTTTCACGAGGCTAAACGAGTCGATGATGTAGGCTCCGATAGCGCTAAGTGTGGATGCATAATTATGAAAAGATATGGTCTCCCATGTGCTTGTTTTATTGCAAAAAAGGTGAAACTTGGTAGCCCGATAAAAATGGATGAGGTTTGCACTCATTGGAAGAGACTTATGTTTGATGATGATGGTGTAATTAAAGACGGTAAATCGAATATCTCTATTTTTACTGAATGGGAATTGATACAAGAGAGATTTTTTAAAGCCGGTGATAACATGAAACTCCACATCAAAGAACAATTGAGGAAGATTACTTATCTGGAAACCACCGATTTGAAACCACCCTCACGACCAGTAAAAATAAAAGGTGCTCCAAAGAAGCTCAAACCTACACCGAGTGACAATTCAACGACATGATTTCCTTCGTATTTTAAACATGTTGAGAAAGTTTTTCCGGACACACTAATTCCAAAATCTCAAAAAAGTGTTTTTAAAGGAGCTAGCATTAGCAAACCACCTCCTACGCTGCCTCGACCAAAGATTCCATTCATTGACGAGATGTTAGTGTTTATGCAAAAATACATCGAGCGAATTGTCAATATTGAGGGGGAAGGTAATTACGGTTATCAAGTTGTTTTGGCTTTACTCGGTAAAGGAGAAGATAATCATACACTTGTATGCCATCAACTTATCAAAGAGTTGAGGACTCCTAAAGAATTATACACATGGTTGTACGAAAAGAAAGAAATTCGATGAAGTTTATGAGTCTCTTGTTACTTGCCTTAGTGGACCGATATCAGAGGCAAAATGGACGCGCTTCCCTGAGATGGGTCACCTCATATCATGTGGGTATGATATAGTGTGTGTTGATCTGACACGATATAATATTTCAGAAATCTCCCACTGTGTACCGCCTCACCTCAAAATCTAAATGATCGTATTATGTATATTTAATGGCTTTCAAAATCACGTAATTTTATTCAAGTTTACTTGAAATCGGGATGCCTATACCACTTACATCACCAGAGTGGACGACTCATTCAATAATAAAATCGAGACTTGCCGAACCATTTTATAGAAAGGATGTAAGAGTTCATGAAATTGAGCAATATTGAAAGAGAATAAAATGCACAAAAGTCAAATGGGGTATCACCCATAGATTTAGCCGGCGACAAATGTTTCATTTCATTCTAATTTCTTGTTTAGTCGGATAAATAAGTGTATGTAATTGTGTATCAATATTAGTGTTTGTAATTGCGTCAAAAGATGTTTTCACTTAACTTCTGTTTTCAAGAGAGGTTCCGGAGATGCATCTCCGGAACAAGATAATAAGGTGCGTAACCGGAGATATATATCCAAAATTAGCATGCGAGGTTTTGAATTGTCCATATTTATCTACAACTTCTATAAATTAAGGTGCTCTTGTTTTTGATTTCACACAAACTGAAAATGTCTCAAATGTCACAAATAAACATTAATTGGTATGTCGCAAATGTCTCCTTCTCCGGCGCGACCCCGGGTGGAAGTTTAAGCTCAACAAGTACACATATCTTGCAGATATTAAATATGAAATCCATCATCTTCTACCTTATGGAGATAATCGAAGAATTGTAAATATCGAGTACCGTTCACCGTCTATTAACAACAGAGGGAAGATTGAGTTCACCAACTTTGAGCTCAAGATGGATGCAGATGTAAGGGCTATGTGGAATATATTTTTCTGTTTCGAAACAAAGTTTCTGCTCGAGTTGGAATTGAAGATTTCAAGATCGATAGAATATATTGAAGCGTCCACTTGAATATTGAAGTGTAATGTTGCATTTTATGTTAAAATCATCTATGTAACGCCAGTTTTATGTTATGAATGTTAATTTTATTTTGTAAAATTACATGTTTTTGATATCTGCTTCTGCTGCTGGTGTGTAAATGTTCTGGAAATGTATCTACGGAAATATAACGGAGATGCATCTCCGGTATTTAAAAAACCCAATTTATAGGACGTCACTCATAATGGATTATGTTGAGTGTGTATTAGGTGCGTCCAGAGATGCATATGCGAAAACTAAGGGGCATTTTAGTATTTTTGCGAGGTGCCTAAGAAACATATAGGATGCATTAAGAAATTCTCAAATAACCATCGTTAAATCAATGATCCGTTTGGGCAAATTCACTCATTTTTGGGTTGGTAGTGAGTTGCCTAAATAATTTTCTATTTTATTAATATTAAATGAGTAAATGATGAATCATCATATTATTTTTATAAAAAAATACTCAACATATTTATCTTTTTAAAATAAATTTGCTAACTTATTTTTACTATCTTTTAACATCATAAAATAATAAATGATATCATCAACTAATAAAAATTATCATAAAATACTAACAAATTAAAATTGAACATAAAATTGTATTAGCCTCAAAATAACTAAAAGTAAAACATTCAAAATTATTTAAAGTCATAGTTCACTAAAATAGTAAATGTTAAGAGACTAAAGTTGCAACAACTAAGTTAATATCGTCAAAATTAATAAAATTGTATAAATAAATATTTGATTAGTGGGTCAATGAGTTTTTTTTGCGTTTGAGTCCGATCTTATCTGAAATCCAATTTTTTTAGTTTTAAACTCATATCCACCCAATTATCTGACTTAACTAACTTTTTTGAATTTTTTAGATAGGTTTAAAAGGATTTACCAATCCATGTACACTCTTACAAACAACCATTATGATTTTTGTCATGACTCGGATATGTGCATAACATCTTTATAAGAGCTCTAAAATTAGGAGAGAAAGAAAAAGTACACCTACCAAAAAAAATTATAGATTTATTTCATCAGCCCACAAAGTCGCTTATTTATTCGGTGTATTTAAAAGCAAATTTGTCACTTTTACTCACTTAGTACTTATTTAAAATATAAATTAAGATAAATATTTTAACATCTTATCCAAACTTTAATCATGATTATTATCTCTATAATTTTTCTTTGAATTTAATTATTATGCACTGACAATGTAAAATAATTTTACGTTGTCATTCAATAGAAATTCATCAATTTACCATGTCATAACATTAACTTAAAATTTATAGTCTAATGTAGCGAGATACATAATGATTATTGATTGACATGGTAAAATAATTTTACACTTTCAATGCATATCTTATTTTCTCTTAATTTATTTATATAAATTAGACGATATTTACAATTTTTATTTATGAATTAGATAAATAAAGATATAACATTTAACTAATAAATTCAAAATTAAATAACAAAATATTACTTGAGTTATGTTTTTCAGTAAAACAAATAAACAAAGTAATTAGATGAAACACTATGATAATTGACAAGGGTAAAAATAGACTCGACCGAATTATGTTTTGTCAAATTTATTTTTGTTCTGTTAAAAAATTCAAAGCCTAATTTTATTTGTAGTTTATCATAAATTTATTTTTAGACTTGAGTTTAACCTTTTTTTGAAGGAGTGATTGATCTACTAGCCTATTTAAACATCTATTTCATTTGAAAAATTCTAAATAAGTATTTCAATTAATTAAAGGCTAACAAATTAAAAGATCAATGAAACTAAATATTTATTATTTATTTATTCAAGTTGATATAGTAGCATAAATTTTGTAATCGGTTTGTTTGAGAGAATTTATAAAAATAATTTATGATATTGTTCATGAGATTTTTTCAACCTATTTTCGTAAGTTCTTTAAAGTAACTAAATTTTATTTTTTATTTTAATTTAAAGTAAAAAATATGATAATAATAATAATAATAATAATAATAATAATAATTTGATAAATTAAAAAAAAAATTTAAATAACCTAACATTTTTAACTAAATAGATCAATAAAAAAAACTTTGTGACCTAATATTTTTAATTAAATAGATTAATAAAAAAAGCTCAGATCTTTTCTATTTAAGAAAAGTTTTAATATCCATGTTAAAAGAATTATTTTGGCCCCTTAACTTTAAAAAGATTAATATTGATCTCTTAATTCTTCAAAAAGTATTATATTAGTCCCTTCGTCTAATTAACAATAAATTTAGTATCAACTTTTGAGATTTTTTGTTGCTAATTAAAAGAAAATGACTAATCCAATACATTTTGAAGAGTAAGAGACCAATATGAATATTTTTTAAATTAAATGATCAAAATAAATTCCGGAATTAATCTACAATACTAAAAAAATATTAAACCTTAAAAATAGACTAACCTGACCTGAACATGTGTAAGTTAGGTCGTATGTCCCTCTTAATTAATCTGACTTATTTCTAATGTTATCATTTCGTGATACTAATTTTTAATTTATTGCATATTTTATATTATATTAAATATCTTATTTTGTAGTATTTTTAATATATATATATATATATATATATATATATATATATATATATATATATATATATATATATATATATATATATATTATATTTTAAATATAGAAAAAATAATATAAATAAACCCATTAAATTAGATCGGATTAGATCAAAAAATTTATTCAATAGTTCAAATTAACCGGACTATAAAAAAAATAATCTTTTAATTCAATTGATTTAAACTGCACTGATTCAAATTAACATATTAAATTATTCTTTGTTATATTTAGAGATTGTTAAAAAATTTAATCTACTAATTAATTAGTGAAAATATTTGTCATTTTAATTAATTTGTATATGTTTTTTACAAAAAATATTTTAATTAAAAATATACAATAAATAAAGTAAATTTACCTAATTGAATTGCGACAAATTTAATATATACCCCATATATCAATTGTATGCTCAAATTTAGTTTAAGGTAACCCATTTTAGAAAAACAACATGAAAAGATTAGTTAACATATAATTGGTTAGGGTTGTCTTGATTAAATCAATTCAAATAAAAACCTTAAACTAATCTAAAAAATAAAAATCTCAAAAAGTTAAATATTATAGAGTGTCTTTGGATGTCATTTTATAAAAATAGTTTAGTTTGAATTAAATTTTAGAATTATTTTTCAAATTTGACTTGCGAATTATTTGGTGCTATTTATTTTTTATTAGTATGATATATCATGTTAATTTATTATTCTTTGATACTTATTATTTTAATATATTTATTAATTTAATTTAATTTTTCTTATTATTTTATATGTTTCAACCATAGATGAATTCTCAATTCATAATACTAATTTTTAATTTAAAACGTATTAAATGTTATATTAAGCTTATTATTTTTTAATGCTTTTATAATATTAATAAAAATATATATTTTTGTATTTTAGATATTTAAAAATCAAAATAAATTAAATCGAATGAAATTGGATTGAATTAGATCAAAATATTTTATTCAATAATTTAAATTAATTAAATTACCAATAAATTTATCTTTAAGTTCAATTAATTTGAATTGCACGGAAACATGTTTGGTGTTTAGATATTTTTATCAATGATATTGAAAAATACTAATTTTAACTAATTAGTTAGTGATTTATATTTATAAATTGTGTCACAAATATAAATATTTTTGTTGTTGTTATTTACTATGTTAATTGGTTGAAGTAATTGATGCAGGTATTTATCTAACTATTATATACTATGATATAACAAAAAGATATATTTTACTATTAAATGAATGTATTATAAAGAAAATCCTTAAAAATTACTATCGTGACAATGTTTAGGATAGGAAGGCAAATGATGTTTTAAACATTCAGTAGTAATTTATTTTCTCAAGTCTATAAAACATATATGTTTTTGTCAAAAAGAATAATGATTGTGGAAAACTTATTTATTTTTTCGTTTAATTTATCATCTAATTAATAAATTTAAAAATACTTGTCTTTTTATACTTATCAAATAATAAATTTTTAATTTTATTTATGTAAATATATTTATGAAAATATTTTAAACTAGATTAATAAAATAATAATATTATATTATAATCTAATTGAATGTATTTTTTAAATATGAATGAAAAAAGGTTTCTATTGCTAGAAAAGGACAGAAAACAGCTTAATATAAAATACTAGTACTTTTTTTAGTATAAAATGAAACTTATAAAAATGTCGACAATGGGAAACAGGGATTCCAGTTTCTGGTAGCTGCTAAGAATGTCTGGCTTATATCCTTTCAAATAAAAGTGTGGCTATAAATGATGGTTCTGATTGATAACATCATCTAGTTTTGGATATAAAATAAAATAATATTGGCCGGCAAATTAAAGTATTATTAATAATATCAATACCTGATATTGATATTGGAATCTTTATCAAGAACACAAATATATGTTTATATATTTTTTTTGGATCTAAACCAAGTAAGTTAGGTAGAGGCGGTACTTAACAATTAAGGTAGGGTATATGAGTAACTCCGGTTGACGTTATTTGTGGTTTTCTTGATATTTAAGAATTATGTATTTATTGGATTCATTATAATAATGGAAAACGTGATAGACACATCTAATGACAAGAAAAATGTTATTTTGATAGAGACATGGTATAATACTCTTGTGAAACATAAAGTTAATATCGACGATATAGAGGGTTAGTTATGAATTTTTGACTTAAATAATCTATTTTTAAAAAAAATAATCAAAATAACCTATTTTTTAGATTTATTTTCACGTCACTTAAAAAAAATTATAATATAGGTGTCAGATGAATTGACGTCTATCCTTAATTTTAAAGAGGGGGTGCCAATTGAATTGACTGCCAATCCACTTGATGTTCATATGTAAAAAGTGAAAGGAGATGTCAATTGGTCTGACGCATTCGTGTATTGTGTAAATTTTTTTTTTGTATAAATAGAGGTGTTATGTGATTCATTTTTCTACATCTCTTTTTATTATATTGCAAACATGTTTCGTCTTCGTCGCTGCTATGGAAAAATGATATATTCGAGAGACACACCTCCGATGAAGATGTTGTTCTGGAACATCTGTCGTTTCGAGCAACTAAAGAGGGAGTTGGTTCGTTGGTTAGACGGAAACATACCCGAGAGCGAAAAAATTAGAAGTATTGAGAGACTCGATGTCATACGTGGATGGGTGCGAGTAAAAAATGATAAGGATGCTAGGGAAGTGACATTTTGACCAGATGATATCAGTTTGATTGTTATAATCAGTTAAAAATGTTGTTTTTAAATGTTGTAGTTAAGTATTTTTATTTGTTTTGATATATGTTGTTTGTGTTATTTTATTCAGATCTATTCGGTTTTAAGTTTGTTTAAGTTGGAGTGATGTTTGTTGTTAACCTTGTTGTAACAAAAAATATTGATATATCAAAATCAAAGATTACAAAAATTGAAAGGAAGTACTAAATTATGATGCAAAGGTTGCTCCAAGATTGAGACATTTTTTCTTATTGTGTCTGGGTTAACGATATATATTACATAATCTTATCATTTTATTAGTCGTATCCATTTCTGTTCTAATACGCGTGTTGTTTGGTTGTCCTTTTTTCTTTCTTCGTATCTCATTGTTGTGTCAAATTATGTCTCCTTGATACGGAGGTCAATATTCCTCTATTGCTAGCACTGAGAAGCTTTTGTTATAGACATTCATGACGATAATGGTCTTGTAAACATCAGATAGATGGATGTAAGCGTCTTGACAAGTATGTGCGCATACCGCAATGACATGGGAGCAAGGAATATAGAAGGCCTGGAACTTTCCACAGTCGCACCAACTTCTGATTAGTCTGACAACATAGGATAAATTTGACCTCCCCTCATTATGGTTCATTATTTCATGTACACTGAAATTGTGCCTATGACAGTCAAAGATTGTAACCGCATGTGTGCTAGCTTTGATAGTTTCCTCTTTCATCACTTTCATAAAACATTCATTGAATACTTGACCTGACATTAACACTGCACTCCATCTTTCACCTCTGGTTGCGAAGGTCGATGCCAACCTAAAATAGGTTGTTCTGACCAATGCGATTATTGGTAGATTTCTAATGCCTTTAAATACGTCGTTCATGCATTCCACGAGGTTTGTTGTCATGTAGCCCCATTGACAACCTCTGTCAAATGCCCTTGTCCACTGCTCTAATGGTATGCTATCCACCCACCTTCATGCATCTATATTAGACGATCTAATTTTGTCACGGTAATGTTGAAATGACGGTTGCGTTAGAGCATACCATGCATTCACCATTTTTTTTATGAAGGTTCTTGTCTTTGGTTGCACGCATGAAGTTTTGTGCGATATGTCTAATGCAATAGACATGGGTAGAAGGAGGATTATGTCATCCCTTATCATGGTTATTGTAAGCACTCTCAATAGCAGCATGTCTATCTGAAATCAAACAGAGTTTGGCTTGTGGAGCGACATGTGTTCCGAGATGACTAAGGAAGAAACCCCAACCACCAACGGTTTTCACCTTCAACCAGAGCAAAGGAAATGGGAAAAACATTATTGTTGTCGTCTTGTGCAACAACCATAAGCAAAGTGTCATTGTATTTTCCGTATAACCATGTCCCCATCAATATTTTCACTGTATTACCCAGTATCTCAATCTCTTGGATCACCTTCGATCAGGTGTATTATCATTAACCTAATTAATTTGTAATATATTTTTTTTAATATCACCCACTTTATAATTTAATATATTTTCACATTTCAGTTCATTTGACGTCCATATCTAAACTTGGATCATGACCATGAAATCAACAAACAAGATGCAACCGTTTGGACTGCATGCACATCGATCATAAGATTCACCACTATGGAGATGCACCATAGTGATCGTGTTAAATTGCAGTTCGGTATACTTTAGCACATCCCAAATCCCCCAACCAACCTCAGAGAATGGAATCTACGAAAAGTGAACCCTTGGCAAAGCTTCGCTAGATCTGAGTGTCGAAAATGGAAGCACCGACAAGACCATGTCTTAACTGACGTTGTGATGCCAACCGAAGAAAAACCAACTCATAATTATATGGCTTGGTACAGATCGGTTGGATTTGAGTTCCTCGCCAAGGATATATACCTATACGACCCACACCAAGTAACTTACACACATGAAGGTTCAACATCTAACCCCTAACAACATTGTCAAACTGGTTACTCACAACCCCTTATCCATCAAATTTTTTGGCCCATTAATAGACAAACCTACGACCCTAACATGCCAAACACCCAACCCCAATACCAATAGCATACCTCATACCACCACCAATAAGTAGATCATCATCAAGACACCCAACATCGATATGCACCCAACACATCACCCTACCATAGCCGTTTTAGCCAAAACACTCAGCGATCATTTAACACTAACCGTCCCTCCTCTTACTATAACGAAGAAGTCCAAACATCACAAAACCAAAACATGCAACAACCATATGGCTACCAAACACCACAACAATCACTTCAACAATCACACCAATGACATCCTTCAATCGTCATGGTCGCCCTCCAATAACTCAAACACAACCCAACTACTATGGCATGGGTCACAAACTCAACTATGGCGGTAGCGCTTCATTACATACACAAGACTACGTTGTCTGAATATCTTAGGCAATCTCCTAAAGGTGGTCGTGATGTTCCTGGGCCCTTAAATCCTCAAACACCTGAGGTGAATCAACAAATAAAGTGTGTTAACCTTGATGCTTTTCTTCCATATTTTCAAAATTCAGTGTATCTCGACCGCTTTAGCAAAGGGTTAGATAGTGTGAAGCATTTCAAAAATTATTTTTTCCTGGTCACTCCCCTCAAGGAAGAGGCCCACGATAAGATATGTTTTATATACCCAGAGCATCCTAATCAATACCTAGGAATATTCTCCAAGTTTTGGCGTGAAATCCACCTCTTGTTAGATTTTGAGTTTTGTGTTTACAAGATGGATGACTTGTCTCAAGAAGACATTTTAATGAAGAGGAAGTTGGTATCCTTTTTCGAGGATCTAGGTTATGTGGAGGGAGTTGTCCCACCTAATACGACATTGAAAAAGAAGTTGAAGTGGTTCATAAAGACACATCTATTGATGGATGAAAACTTGAAGCAATCCATTAAGGTTATCATTGGTGAGTGAGACGATGAAACCTATCCTTCTTGAATATTCTTTTAGTGATTCCTTTTGTAATCTATATGTACTTGTTCTAAAGATAAGATGAAATGTGAGAAAACAATGAAACAAATGAGGAGGACTCTCCTGATCGACCCTATCTTGGAAGGCGCTAATAATACCTTGGCCATCATAGAGGATTCAACATTGAAGGTCTCTACTATTTCAATTACCAGGGTCATGCCTACTCTGATGCAGGTGGAAATTCGGGATTTATCTGACGGGGTTATGGTGGAAAATATTTTCTTCTCGTCATATCCCGAAGATGAGGGAAGTATATTTGATTCCTAAGCTTGAAGCGCCTAAAGTAGCAGGATCGTTTGTTAAATCTCCTTGGTTGCTACCACGGAACTTAAAGAGGCCTAGTTCTCGAGAGGTCCTGTGTTGATTCTGACAGAGTTTCCCTATATGGTTTTGGCTTGCCCTAATTCGTTGACGACTAGGGAGTTTCAGGCTTCTATCTCTAAACAAGATTAATCCCATTTCTTAAACAAATTTGAGTATGTTCGTCAAGAGGAATTACTGCATTTGGATTATCATACGTGTTAGGCATCAAGCTTTTACATATGTCAAGCTCGACAACCTATAACTAAACTTTTATTAGTTTTATCTTTCAACCTTTAACTCCATTACAATTTATGGAACCATGTGCTTGCATTTATAATCAAGAAGCTTATGAAAAACAAGACTCAATAAGCAAATGATTATCCTTGATGATATGATGGTTTTGATAATGACAAGACTTGATGTTGTAACAACACTTGAAGTAATTGAATGGAATTATAGATCAAAATTTCATACAATGGTAAAGTCAACATAGAATCCAATAATATAGAAATAGGTACATCATAACACAACCTAACCTAGAGGAACTTAGCTACTCATAATGCAATTAACAATACCTCAATTGATAGATGAAAATAACACGTGAAATCCCTTGAAGTAATAGCCTCCAGTGGCTTCAAATGCTCGAAGAATCAACACTTATGCTCTCAAAACCGTGCCTTGATCTTCCAATTTCGTAACTCTTGTGAAAGTACAGAAAATCCCCTTTTACATGCGTTAGAATGGACCAGAACGCGTCAGAAAAGCCCAAAAATAAAATAATAGGGTTATCAAAGAACAATAAGGGGCATATATAAGCATTACCTAGGAATTTAGAAATTTGTTCTGGGTTGTCGGCCATATGTAGCAAGTCCTTAACTTTCACTACTCGGAAAGCATCCAAAACGACTAAGGCTTGGATTTTTAGGGCGTTCAACTTATCATAATCAAAACCAAAAATCAGCAATGGGCTATCCGACCATAAATCGGGAAACAATAGTTCTCGTCCAACACATGCATAACTTGGGGACTCATTTCCCACTCTTCACTTGAAGGAACTTGTCCTTGAAACCCTTATAGTTTGTAGTATAAGCCTGAAGGAAGGTCTTCCCTGGAATTCCTCTAAGGGAGACCCAAACGAGTTCAAAAGCTTTGATAAATCCCCAACCATTTGGGCGTAAATAAGAAGGGTATATAATTTAGGGTTTTTAGGAGTTCATGTTCAAAATCAGTAAAGAGTATACAAACTTTAAAGTCCTCGATTACCCCTGAGTAGAAATAAAAATACTCATCATGTTGTCCTTTTGGTCGAGTAATACAAACCCTTTCACTAACCACACAATGTTCTAATACAACATTCTCCTTGTTCCAGGTGGAGGAAACTGGATTATTATAGTAAAGCTTCGAGATATAGCTATCGTCGATGACACTGTGGTCATAGCTTAGAACCTTTTCATAAATCAAAGATCATATTATCTCCATCAGAGTATCCACAAAGCCTGATGAAGAAGACTCTAAGTCAGTGTTCCTACTAGGTGAATGGATCTTGCCATAAACTTCTCTAATAATATGGTCAAACTCCGCTCTACTTAGATGACCCTCACATTCTTTCATGCATTCACTCAAGATTTTATTTCTCTCATTAGTACTAAGGGAAATCGAGGACTCTCCTGAATAGTCAAAATCTTATATTATAACTATAACAAGGAATGGAAAAGAGAGAGAGAAGGAAAAGGAAAACAATACCTGGGGCTTGAGCTTGTGGAAAGAGTGAGTGGTTGATGAAGCAAAAAGAAACTTGTCAGCAAAAACTTGAAGGAAAGATCATTAGCTTTGATGAAAAAATAAAGGAAGAAAAAGTCCTTTTATTTGAAATAATTTTGCAATGGTCAAGAATTTGTATCAAGCAAAAGTAATGATGTCAAATTTGGAGTTCCCATAAAACCATCACGATGAGGAAAGAGAAACGTTTGTCGTCATTAAAATCGTTGTCACACAGTAACTCTCTGAATAGGTGATCGGCTCAAGAAAGAAGGAATTCCAAGATTTTACTGTCTGAATACTTCAATCCTATTAGACCTTGTGATCAGAGGCTTATGTACATCCTGGAATTCCCAAAGGGACGAGCTTTTGTAGAACGAGTATAAAAAAGCAAGTAAGTCGGATAAACGTAACCATATACAAGTCAGAACCTGGTCAGGGCAAACATAACTACAAAGTAAGCATGTCGGAATCGGTCTCATAGTAACTCTGGTAGAGGAGTAAGTCGGATCCGACCTCATGAAAAGTACTAGGAAGCTATGAATAGTCACAAAGGACGGTTATGAAACTTCTCCATGATTGCATGTGAGTTATAAGAATTAAAGGAGGAGGCGTTACTAGTTAGTTATAGAAGGAAACATACATTACCAGAGTCATTGTAATAAGGGATATGAATAGGCATCCCTTTAAAGGCCATTTATGGGCAAGTGAGTGTAAAGGGGGACTTCCCCGACGAGGAAAAGGGACAAGGAATGCCTCCTAACAAAATAGGACGATTGTGACTTCACCTAGCTAGCTTCAGGGAAGTTTTACCAAATAGTGTTTAGAAAGAACACATACATATATGTTTTTTAGAATATAGCCAATGATACATCATAAGACTCTTATGAAGCACCTTCTCAAAGAATGGACTTTGATCAATGAGATGAAGTATACCTCAAAGCTTCAAAAGAAGATAACACCGAGGTAACTTCTTTAACTCATAATAAAAAATTTAAGCTTATCATTAAGCTCAATAAGAAGAATGATAAATTAGAGAAGAACATTATTGATCTTAATAATTATATTGAATTCTTAAAAAATAATAATAAGATTCTTAGTGAAGAAATTGCTAGTATAAGAAGTGAATCCTTAAAATTATATAAATTTAATGCATGCTCTAGAAGCTTGTTTCAAACTGTATAAATCCTTTTTAAGCTTGGAGACATGATCATGAAAGGTCGGGTTGATAAAATTTGGATGTTGATTAATAAACACTTTCTCCTAGATGTATCCGTTCAAGAACACACTCTTTACATTCATTTGGAAGAGTTTAAAATCCACGATGCAAGAAAACTCTACAAGCATCCTTATGGTCTCTAATCGAGCTAAAAAAATCATAGTTTTAATTGAAATATATACCCTCTTATTGATTGTATCCTTTCGTAACAAGTATTTCTTTGTTTCTAAAACTTTTCCAACTTCATAATGCTTGTTGTGAAAGACCCAGTGGTTCCCAATTACTTAATTAGCTGAAGCTTTAGGAACGAGTTCCCAAACATTCTTTCTTTCAAATTTATTTAACTCTTCTTGCATAGAATTAGAACAATATTCATCGACGAGGGCCTCATCAACATTTTTTGGCTCAATTTGGGAAACAAAGGCTATATGATTACATACTTTGCAAAAGGAGTTTCTATTTGTAAATCCCTTAGAAATTTCTCCAATAACATTCTAAATAGGATGGTCCTTGGTGGTCCTCCATTATTTGGGTATACTTTTATTTTATAAGTTGACTTCTTCAACTTAAGTCTCTCCCTTTAAACTCTTATCTTCCTTCCGGCTTGATCCTTACCTTTATCTTGATCATCATCTTCCGGGGATGTTTTCTCAAGGATGGTTGCATAGTCAACAACATATACCTCTACAAATAAGGGGTTGGATTTTCGTATAAAAACACACCTGGTATGATATAAATTTGCACTGAACTAGGAATTTATCACTTTTGGGGAGTGTCTCTGTAAAATTCAAATTTTGGGTGCCGTGACGGTCGTGAGCTTGCTGACAGGCGTCATCCCGGTGACAGTTCGACCGTCATGTTTCCAGAACCCTGGAGGGCGTCATCCTTTGCTGAAGGACGACTCCCATGACCATTTTCTGGTGACGACTGTCATGGCAATGATGTCCAAGCTATCACCCCTTTCAGGTCATCATTGTTTCGTCCTTTTGGTGATTTTTATATGCTATATTTGGGATCCTTTAACCTATTTAGCATGCAGTTTTAATCGAAATAAAGTTAGAGTGCTTAATTCTAAGAATATTAGAAAATTATTTTTGCTATACCATTCCTCGAGGGTAGCATGCCCAAGATCAGGAAAGATAAATAAAATAGTGCATTGTTCCTGGAGTGTAGCAACCCCAAAATGTAGGAAATATGTGTATGTATATATATAGACCCGATACGTTGTTCCTTGAGGGTCGCAATCCCAAAATAGGAAATATTTATACCTTGAGGGTGGAATTTCCAAAAGTAGCAAGGTAGTAAACAAGTATAAGAAGTAAATATGTTCGGATGTTCATTCCTTGAGGGTAGTAGCCCGAAAAGCAGGAAGGCGGATAACCAGAGGACCTTCCCGGAAATAGTCATAAACCCCAACAATATGGGATTTATGTGATTAGTAAAGGGATTGTATTTTCTTTTACAATATGTGTTGTATGATATGAAACTAATTAAGGTGAGAAACGTTAGTATAATAATTTGGTTAATCCATAATGATTGAGAGGACTCATAAGATAAGAGGACTCCAGTGAGATAGTTTATTCTCACCCATGTTATTATCAATGTCTTTACAGGTGAGCAACCTAATACCAAATGTAAAGGAAATATGGATTGATATGGAGTTTCTTGGAAGATTACTTTTGATGTTTTTCGTTGTACTAATATGATGACTTTGTATTACTATTATACTATTTTGGCATACCTAGTATCTGTATGCGAGACATGTACTTATGCACAATGTATTAACAACCTAGTTATATGATTTTAGACACACATTTATTGGGTTGTTATAGTTGGTATCATAGTAGGTCGATCCTCGACCCATCCGTCAAACATCAATAGTTAATCTTTCTTGTGCCTATGTATGTTATCGTTATGAGAAATTATGTCATATTACCTAGTGTTATGCCTGATTAACTTGGTATCTATGTGTATGATAGACGTTTCCATGGTTGAGAGACCAAGGATAAGAGAAAGGCTGAGAGAAAATTGTACCTAAAATGTGAACGAGAATCTTAGAGAAGAAGTAGGCGGGACCCAGTGGGAGCAACTAATACATATGCAACAAAAACATCAACTGCATATGCAATAGTAGCAGTAGGAGTTCATGATGCAAATGATGCTACAAATACAGGGTGCCCAAGCACCTCTCTAGCAAAATGAAGGATGTATGGGTTTGAGCCAAGGGCTCCCAGGATGATATTTTCTCTACTAAGAGGTAGAGCATAAAAGTCACGTCGAAACACCATAAATCCCAAAACTTATTAATAAAGGATTACTCGACAATTTAAGGTGTCACTTCGACAACCCTTCAACAAAACATAAACATTTTTAAAACACACAGCGGAAAAATAAACAACATACAACACATGTCATCACATGTTCACCTTCACCTAGGGTATCATCATAGAGGAATCACATTATCACAATAATAAAACATATCAACTTCAAAATTTGGGTCTTATAAAGACTTAACTTTTCGTAAATGATTTCCAAAAGGATTCCAATATCCCACTATCAACAACTTTGAAACAACGCAACATAACGGTTATTAAACTTTAAAAAATAGGCACATCAACATAAAACATAATAAACAAAACACCATTTCCCCCTAGTGTTACATAATCAGAGCATA
The DNA here is from genome assembly GCF_024323335.1 of Lathyrus oleraceus. Classification (NCBI taxonomy): domain Eukaryota; kingdom Viridiplantae; phylum Streptophyta; class Magnoliopsida; order Fabales; family Fabaceae; genus Lathyrus; species Lathyrus oleraceus. Next base: position 183,294,250 of record NC_066585.1, read on the forward strand.
GCGACTAAATAAAAGTGGTAACTAAAGAAAATAACTTCAAGAGCTATTTCTCACTCACATCAGTAACTCTACTTCTAAGTATCTGCAAAATCTCCATGGTGGACAACATCAAAATAAATGGGGTGAGAATTCACTTTAATAAATTAATGGTATAAACTGCAAGGTAGAATTCAAACATCTACTCATACAACAACAATCACACACCCAATTCATCAACATACACAAACAGTCACATGTTCATCATTTAAATTATGCAATGAGACTCACAACCCCAACTAGACTCATATGCATGTGGGTACCATATCATCCTTATTTGGTTCACTCAGGATTCAGGTTCACCTAGCTCGAACTCTTAATCCACCCTGCTCGGATTTGGGACAAGTCACCAATTCACCCTACTCGAATTGCAACTTGCCTCTTTCATCAACAACAACAATATAATGAATGCATGTCACAACACGTCAATGCCATAACATAATGTTTAAAGTCAACTTCCAACAATAAAAAAAAAAGAATTTTCCCAATGATAATAGTTTCTCTTCCGAACTATCATCCCATAACAACATACTTACAATTCAGCGACATAACTCATGCTCATACAATATCATATCACCATCACAACTCACATAAATTATCACAACATCATTATCACATATGCACATATCCATTCATTCACTAATTACTTCATATATCATTATTAACATCATGTTTAATCATTAACTCATACCAAATATCATTTAAAACAGTAGATAACAGAGTATACAATACCCAAAACACCCATAAATGTCAACAAATCAAAATCTGCCATTTATATCATTAAAAAAAGTATTTACGCATACTGCAGGCTCATGATGGGTTACTCGTCACAGTAGTGATGCCCGTCACCGACCCCAAAACTCCGAAACTTCATTCAGATGATGACCGACTTGAAACACAAGCCTGGGCAGCATGACGGGTTACCCGTCACGGTGGTGACGCTCGTTAGCGCCCTTAGAATTGCATAATTCTTTTCTGCTAATAGAATTCACTACAAAACTCCTATTTTCTCATCATATCCATACAAATTTGATACAAAAATATCACACATGTGTTATAATTCATCAGTACATCCAATTGCATCAATTCAACACTTCTAACTCATAGTTTTCATAACATTATGTTATTCCCAAAACCATCAAACACACAAAAATGGTGAAAGTATGTTCATTTATCAAAACAGTTTTTTTATCATACATCATGTACACTAATTTCATCACCAACATCATCACATACATCAATTCAATCATCTATAATAAAATTTTATTAAAATCCCAAAGCCCTATTGGAGGTTAAGGATTCCTCAATTCTATCCTTCGTGCTTATACCCATTATTGAGATAGTTTCCTCCTTACCTGATTATCCTAGTAGTAGTGCAAAAATTCTAACTTTGATTCTCTAAATTCCTCCAAGTTCCTAGATTTGCTCTTGCACCTTTTCTAGCCTCTTCTATATTCCCAAATTTTGATTTTACCTATGATAGAAAAATTCCCCTAAACCTAAGTTATCTCTTAGTTTATATAATTAGGGTAATCTACTTAAAATTATAAACTCACCTCTCACTTACTAACATTCTCACTTCTTCCTCCCCTCTATTTTCCATAATTCTTAATTCAACCATAAACTCTCTATTTTTCATTTAATTAATTTAATTAAAATAAAATATTATTATTTTAATCACTAAAAAAAATCCTATTACTTCTAATCCACTTCTACCCATCTCTAATTATTCATACACCCTTATCTCAAGTTCACACACCTCATCACCCAAATTAATTTAATTATTATATATAATAATTAAATTAAAAATAAAATTAAATCAATTAAAATAATAACTCAAAAATTGGAATGTTGTTGGCCCAACTGATACAGATGCTGCAACAACATCAACTGCATATGAAACAGTAGCAATTAGAGTTCATGATACAAATAATGCTACAAATGCAGGGTGCCCAAGCACCTCCCCAGAAAAATGAAGGAAGTATGGGTTTGAGCCAGGGGCTCCCAGGAAGATATTCGCTCTACTAAGAGGTAGAGCGTAAAAGTCAACCTTGAAAACATTTGTTTGAATCGTCAAAGCCACGCAAGCACATGGTCTTGGCATTGTGATCGTTACCCACCATAACTTTAAGAGTTATAGGTGCTACCAGTACCACCATCAATAATCACTATGACAGTGTGATTTGCGATTTTTCCGAGAATGCAAATGGTGGCTAATGTCGGGGATCCTGAAAGATCATGGAAACAAATTTGGCCGTTAAGGTTGGAGGTGATATCTGAGGGTAACTCTTTTGGTGGTGGGTCATCGAAAATGGTGTTGTCAATTATGGATTTCGGTTCGTCGGAAACAAGAAGGAAGGATTTTCCTTTATATTTGTGACTCGTATGAAGTATTCATCGCAGTTGTAGCAAAGTCCCTTTTCACATCGTGCAGACATTCAATCAAGGGGAGAGTTTGCGAATTGTACGTGGAAAGGGTTTGGTAATAGAGGTGTGGTAGTGGTGTTTGAGGAGGTGTGGGGATTGGTAATTGATTTATCTTTGAATCCTTTTCCGTGATCATCGACTTTATCCTCTTGTAATTTGGATAATGCCATCGCATGGGAAATAGTTGCAGATTGAAGGGCTTGTAAGGATACAATTGTTAGAAAATTCGGTAAAATTAAATGGATCCAGGACTGAATCGTGATTGAGAATCACTTTCCTTAAAAGTATTTCAAGCACTCTTTTATTATGTCTTAGAGTTGGAAAATGCAAGAACACTCAGGATAATATCAGCCTTAATTTCGAGTCTGCACAAGACAAGTGAAGAACCCGAAATGCAAGGAAGGTTTTTCTGGAATTTTGGAAGAGAAATACGTTTTTAGTTCTTATGTTATTTTTCTGAATAGAATCATATATTTATAGGAGATATGGATGTTGTTTCAAAAGTTTGCAACCTTTGATGAAACAACACCATTTCACCATAAAACACAATGTTTCATGTATGACACTATTTCATGAAAAGATATGAAAATTGAATTCAAAATTCAAACAAAACAATAACTAAATTAACTCTTTTGTCACACTATTAAGTCACACTTTCTATGTGGGACTTAAAGCAAAACATTAAATGCTATTTAACTCTTTTGTCATTTTGGAACTAATATTGCAAAACAATTTCCAACAATCCCCCACTAGTTCTAATAATGACAAAAATCATTCCAGATAGTGAAATATAAAAAGTGTTAATACAGTTAGGTATCTTTCGATTTTAAACTTAACCTTAGTGAGGATAACGCAAAGTTTAATCGGAATGTTTGGTAGCAAAGCTTTTAAACCATTAATCCATGGGATCAGACCGGCGTTACCTTACACACACTCTTTAAAGGTTCTTCCTTTACATATCTCGCTTAGCACTTATTTATGGCCATATGCTATCCTTTTCATGAATTTTTCATGAGAGAAACTCCAACTCTCACTTTGAGACGGCACCATCTCAAAATTCACATAGGTGAGGTTCATATAGCATCCTTTCCAATAGATGCTCTTCTTCGTTAATGAACTTCATTAAGAGGTTTTGGAAACCTCAACCCTCAATTCAACACAATCAACCTTATTTCCCAAATTCTTGACTTACATCCAATTCAACGACTTGTTGTTACCCATTGAATCTTGAAGTTAATGTTTTGTTAACATAAGATTGGGTTGCTGCCGCTGTCGGAACTTTTATTTAAGGAGTTTCAACCCCATTCCTCTCGAGGTTGTTCGTACTAAGTCTCTGGCCAGTGGCTTAGTAAACGGATCTGCTAAGTTATAGCATGTTCGTATGTAGGTGAGTGAAATGATTCCATCCTTAATCAATTTTCTTACGAACGAATGTCTAAGTCCTATATGTCTAGACTTTCCATTATACACTTCGCTGAATGCTCTTGCTAATGTGGCTTGGCTATCGCAATGTATCATCACTTTTGAGACATTGTCTTTAGCCAATGGAACTTCCAACAGAAGATCCCTCAACCATTCCGCTTCTTGACCGGCGGAAGCGAGAGCCACGAACTCTGATTCCATGGTCGAAAGTGTAATGCATGTTTGTTTCTTGCTCTTCCAAGAAATTACTCCACTAGCAAGTGTAAATATCCATCCAGTTGTAGATTTATGGTCTCCAATATTAGATATCCAACTCGCATCAGTGTATCCTTCTAATATGGCAGGGAACCTTCCATAGTGAAGACCAAGGTCCTTGGTTTTCAATAGATAGCCAAAAATCCTTGTAATTGCCTTCCAATGTTCATTACTTGGATTACTAGTAAATCGACTCATTTACTAACTGCAAATGATATGTCGGGTCTGGTACATTGCATTAGGTACATTAGACACCCTATTGCACTTGCATATTCCAATTGAGCCACTGATCTTCCATTATTCTTTTGAAGTTTGTTGGCATGATCAAATGGAGTGGTTACTTCCTTAAAGTTTAGATGTTTAAACTTATCAAGCATTTTCTCAATATAGTGGGTTTGACTAAGTTCATAACCCCCACTATTTCGCTTAACCTTGATCCCTAAAATTGTGTCAACAAGTCCAAGATCTTTCATCTTGAAAGTGGATGTTAGAAACTTCTTTGTTTCTAAGATTCCTTTTAAATCATTACTAATGATCAACATATCATCGACATAGAGACAAAGGAATATTACAGTGGTTTTGCACGTCTTTGTGTATAAACACTTGTCACAAGAATTAGGAATAAATCCATTTGAGAGTATTACAGAGTCAAATTTTTGATGCCACTGTTTTGGTGCTTGTTTTAGTCCGTATAAGGATTTGACAAGTTTACACACCTTTTGTTCATTTCCAGGAAGCAGGTAGCCTTCCGGTTGTTCCATGTAGATTTCCTCATCGAGATCTCCATTTAGGAACGCTGTTTTAACATCCATCTGATGGATTATAAGATCATTCAAAGATGCTAAGGCAAACAACAATCTAATAGTAGTTGTTCTTGCTACTGGTGCGTAAGTAATCTATGCCTTCTTTCTGTCTAAATCCTTTTGCCACTAATTTGGCTTTATAAGTGTTTAGAGTACCATCGCTATGGTATTTCTTCTTAAACACCCACTTGCATCCAATGGGCCTTGATCCCTTAGGTAAGTCAACAAGTTCCCAAGTGTGGTTTGATACAATTGAATCCATTTCATCTTGGATAGCATCTTTCCAAAAAGTCGAGTCCCTTGAAGTTATTGCTTCCTTATAAGTTTTTGGATCATCTTCCACTTGAAGAATAATCGGAATGCGTTGAACAAAGTTCTTACAATTTCCCTCAACAAGATAAAAGGAAATAGATTGAGAATCAATCTCATCTGGTCCTAGATTCTTTGTTTTCCGAATTCTCTTGCTTATCCTAGGCTCGGGTTGTGGTTCAATGATTATAGGAGTGCCTTCAGTTTGTATTTCTACAATCCGAGAAGAGTTATCTTCATGAGATTCTTTATTAGTGGCCGACTCTGATCCTTTATCCTTTGTGATAAGGTTTTCAAAGAATTCTACATCCCGGGATTCAACAATTACATTAGATTCTAGATTTAAGAGTCTATATGCTTTACTGTGTTGTGCATATCCTATAAAAGCACATCTTATTCCTCGAGGACCCAACTTGGTTCTTTTAGGGTCCATGTTTTTGTAGTATGCCACACACCCCCACACTTTAAAGTAACCGATATTTGGCGCTCTGCCTTTCCATGACTCATATGGAGATATACCAGTTTTCTTTGACGGAATTCTATTGATTATATGATAGGCGGACAATAATGCCTCACCCCACAAGTTAAGGGGTAATTTAGAATGCATCAACATGGCATTCATCATCTCTTGATATGTTCGATTCTTTCTTTCTGCCATGCCATTTTGTTGCGGTGTTCGTGGTGCCGAACATTCATGTATTATACCGTGCTCTTCACAGAATGCATCAAATTCAATTGAAAAGTATTCGCCGCCCCTATCACTTCTAAGGACCTTTATACTTTTATTTAATTGATTTTCGACTTCTGCTTTATAAGTCTTAAAGACATTAAATGCATCATCTTTATGCTTTAAGAGATATACATGAGTGTATCTAGAGGAATCGTCTATGAATGTAATAAAGTATCTATTCCCTCCACGTGTCAACATGCCATTAAATTCGCACAAATCTGAGTGCACAAGATCAAGTAATTTCGTTTTCCTTTCAACACTTTTGAAAGGCTTCTTAATCATTTTTGATTCAACACATAATTCACATTTTTTGAAATCCTTTATATTACATGAAATTAGTCCAGATTTAATTAGTCTTTTCATAGAACTAATACCACAATGTGCTAATCTATTATGCCATAAAGAAACGGAATCAAGCATGTAAGCGGAATTAGAAATTTTATTAATAATATTATCATTAGTACATAGTTTGATCATTCCCTCTGCGGAATATCCTTTTCCAATGAATACACCATTACGGTTCAAAATAAGTTTGCCCGATTCATATACAGATTTAATACCCGGTTTTCCCAATAAATCCCCACTAACAAGATTCCTATTCATGTCTGGAACATGGAGCACATTTACAAGTGTAACTTTCTTTCCAGAAGTGAAGTTAAGTTCGACCGAACCGGTTCCAACAACTTTAGAGCGGACTTCATTTCCCATTTGTACCTCTTGTCCATCAATTGCTTCAGAATAGGTTTTGAATGCAGCCTTGTCATAAGTAACATGCACCGTAGCACAAGTGTCATACCACCAACCTTGAACTTTTCCTTTGATTGCCATAATTTCGCTCACTGTAGCAATTATGTCATCATCTGATCGAATTGCATTGATCTCATTTTTTGCTTTATTTTGTCTGCAATCTCGAGCATAGTGTCCAGGTTTACCGCATACGAAACATCCGTTCTTTGGACCTTTATGACCGCCAGAGTTCTTGAACTTGTTATGTTCTTTCTTTGGTCCAAGATGACTCTTCATGCCATCATGTCTCTTCTTTCCCTTGTTGGTCACAGCGTTTGTTTTGAAATGAGTAGGGGGTTCTGATTTCTCCCTCTCCTTCGATTCCTCCTCGATTCGAAGATGTTTCTGAATTTTCTCCAAGGAGAAGTCCTCGGAACTGTGCAACAATTTCTTTCGGTAGCCTTTCCATGAAGGTGGTAATTTTGCAATAATTGCACCGACTTGGAAGGTCTCAGGGATGTCTATTTTTACTGCCTTTATTTTATTGACCAGAACTTGCAATTCATGCACTTGGGGAAGAATGGGCTTAGAATCTAAGAATTTAAAATCGAAATATTTAGATATTAAGAACTTCTTCGTACCTTCCTCTCCAGCCTTGAACTTGAATTCTAGTGCCTTCCATATTTCTGTTGCCGATGGATTGTCTGTGTAGAGGTCGTAGAGACGATCAGATAAAGTATTCAGAATGTGTCCACAGCAAAGCAGTTCGTCCTCCTTGCGTTTCTTGCGCTCCTTCTTGAGTTCTTCCGAATCATTTTCTGTTGGTTCAGGTATTGGTTGTAGTCGGGATCAAGAACATAGTGAACCTTCAGGGCAGTCAATAGGAATGTCATCTTGTCTTGCCATCTTGTGTAATTTGTTCCATCAAATCGATCTAACTTGACAAGTGTAACACCCCAAAATTTGCCCTCCCCATTCATGCATTCATTTTTTAGGCCATTTAGTGTTTCATATTACATTGCATCATGTCAATCGGAATTAGCTCCAAGAAGCTCGGACATCATCCAGGACACTTTGTGGGTTTTATTCAAATGATCAGTCAACACAAGGAAAAGACTTGAGGTACTACCAACAGGGCCAGATGAGGCCTATTCACCGTACAAATCGCCAGGCTGGAAGAAGCAAGAATCTGCTGTTGAGCTGTCAGGCTCGCTAGGCGAGCAGATGCTTCGCCTAGCGAAGAATACTGTCACGCTCGCTAGGCGAGCAGATCCTTCGCTAGGCGAAGGACGCGCATTTCAGAAAATATCAGAAAAATTTTGGGCCTGAGCTGTCCTCATTCAAAGCCCACAAGCTGCGAAATTTGGCCTATAAATACCAGAGTAGTCAATGAAATAAGGGCTGAACACTGGCTGAACAGAAAAGACCAGAGACTGGAGAAAGAAACCTAGGAACTACTCTGCAGCAACCTTCAGGCAGCTCTGAGAAGTTCACTCCGCCTCACACGAACCCTAATACTACTTTACAGATCCGACCGTATCATTCAATCCTAATCAGTCTCTCTCATCAGGTATGCCTTTGTTCCTATTACCTTACGCCTTGAATTTGAATATTATGAATGTATGAGGTAACATCTGGTTTTGCCCGTGGGTTTATATTTATGTATGAATATGTGTAACAATACCATGAATGTTTTAATCATTTTCGTTTATGAGTTGGATACCACAGGGTTTCGGATCATAAAGATCGAACTGTTATCAAGGAGGAATCCAAAACCCGCAGGCCCTCGCTAGCCGCTTCGCTAGGCGAGCCTGTAGCGAAGCTTCGCTAAGCCTTCGCTAGGCGAAGCAGTCGCGAATGTGACAGTATTTGCTTTTTGTTCTGTTTTGTTCTAACCTGTTTTTTGTGTTTCCATGGCATTGTTTTCTCTTGATTTCATCCTGCTGCTCTAACCCTTTGTCGAGTTTTGTGAGGGCTCATATGGCTTTTGCAGAGACACTCGCGTGGTTTCCCACTTTATTTGTGGGATACCCCCTAGAGTTTTATTTTGATTATTCGTGTTGACTGATTTCCTTTGACGGTCCAGCTGGAGAGATTTCAGGGTTTCTTGCTCCTTTAACTGCTATAGCTTCGGATCTTTATCCGTGTGGTAATTTTTCCCCTTTCTCGTACGTTACCGCTTTCTTAGCTGGAAGACCTCGATAGGAGGCAATGTTTGAGCCCCTTGGTGGCATTTTACTTTGAGATACTTGTTTTGTGTTTTGTATTCGTATCCCCACATGTAGCGCGGTTCCTTCGTCAAGGACTGCCCGTTTTCCCTCGAGCATCCCAAACCCTAAAACCCAAAGCAACACGTTTACTCCTTCTACTACAGGCGAGTAAGTCTCCAAAGGTCGAGCATCCGGTAGATTGCGTAGTGACGTTGTTCGTCCAAAACCCAATCCATAACCCCGTAGTTAGCCGAACTACGACTTGCTCTGATTCTCATTCCAGATGAGATACGTAGGCATAAGACGCGATGTCTTAGCGAGCACACATCCCCCCAACCCATAGGTCAGCCGAACTACGAAGACTCTGATTCTCATATTCAGATGAGATACGTATGCAGTGGATGCGACATCCGCGCGAGTCATTTCTCTTAACCTTTTTAGTAAATAAACACATTAGGTAAACCCACACCCTTTAGACAAAAACCACAAAAGTGGATCCCGTAGAGTACTATGGATGCGTAGGGGTGCTAATACCTTCCCTTCGCATAACCGACTCCCGAACCCAAGATTTGGTTGCGAGACTTTGTCTTTTCCTTTCCTTTTTGCAGGTTTACTTCGAGCGTTTCCTTTCCCTCCTTTGGGATGAATAACGCACGGTGGCGACTCTTCTGTCATTTTCTTTCGCCGGTTGTTTTTTCGCACACTGTATTTTTCAGGTTGCGACAGCTGGCGACTCTGCTGGGGATTTTAAGAAGTTGACCTCTTGCTGGTCCATCTTCCCTAAGCGAGTCCCTCCTAGCTTTTGTAGGTTGTCTGTTTATTGGGTGTTCATGCTTTTATACAGTTATTTATTTACCTGCTTTACCTTATTGCATTGTGTACATATCATTGTTGTATCTGTTGGTTGGCTATGGCTGCTTGGTGATCTTTGTGGATGAGTTCTATACCCGAACTCGAGTGCACTTAAGATAGGAGAATGGCATAGTCCTGTCAACTTGTGTGGAGTATTCCTTAGCGAGTTGACTTGCAAGCCCATTCACTTGGTGGAGGTCATGTTGAGATCAATAATGTCACATAAGTAAGTTGTGGTTAGACATTACTTGTTCCAATATAGACCTAAGAAGCCAAGGACCTTAGTTTACCTAACCCATCTTGGCCTATTCGTAGGACGTAGTGCGAAAGTCGTTCAAGTGTAAGATTTGATACGATTGTTACGCGATACTACACTCATAAGAGTCTCTCTTGAGAATATTGTTGGAATACGAGTAGTCGTTCCTCTGATAATATCCGAAAGATGGGATTATGACTATGGGAACCTTTTGTAGAACATGTTTGGCAGGTTTAAACCTTAGTACACTCCTTTTGGGTGGTTCTTAACCTAAACTCCATGCTCGTGACTTACGACAAACCCTTGATTCATGGTTGATCCGATCAGGTATCCTTAATATCAATGAAACTCGGGTATTGATAAGGTGTAAACCATAATCCGCCAAAATGGGTGGTTGATATTAAGGATAACATGATCCATCCCATGACCTTTGTTTGGTGTGCTCTTAATTTCTCTCCAGACAGTGCAACCTGACAGATGTTCAAGCAGATACAGCAATCCTGATTGACATGCCACTGCATTGCATTCACATCGTTGCATCACATCATTTGCATTCATATCATTAAACACATGTTTATCCATTTCAAGGGGGTAGAATACTTTTGGAATTGATAAACATGTCATTGCATTTGCATAGTCATCCGCATGTCTTGCATAACAGGTACCGCCACAATGTTCTCAGTTTGTTTGGTGTTCCATCAGCAGGATAGATGACTCAGGCATTCACCGATACGGTACCCGCAGGAATCAACAAAGAGCAATGGAGAGCCTACAAGCAGAGCTCGCCGAGATGAAGATTCGCATGAATCAATTCATGGATTTGGTTCAAGGGGTGGCTCAAGGACAGCAGGAGCTTAGATTGTTGGTGCAGAGGGATCCCCCTATTACTCAACCGGAGACGTTGGCTGATCCTCCAGCTGGAGAGGCTAATGGTCCCAATGGACCGGGGCCTATCCCAATCCTACATGTCACCTCCGATCAACAACCCATTCAGGATGGTCAGGATGATTAGTTCCCCTTGCTTCAGGAAGACTTCGGCATGGACCCCATGTTTAGAAGATTGGAAGAAAGGTTGAAGGCAGTGGAAGGACAGAATCCTCTGGGAGTAGATGTTGCTGACTTGGGGCTGGTCCCAGGTGTGAGAGTGCCACCGAAATTCAAAGTCCTGATATTCGACAAATACAATGGCAGTTCTTGCCCAAAAACTCACGTGCAAGCCTATTTCTGTAAAATGGTTGCATACTCTGATGACGAGAAGCTACTTATGTACTTCTTCCAGGATAGCCTAGCTGGGGCATCCTTGGAATGGTATATGAGGCTGGACAGAGCCCACATCCGTTGCTGGAGGGATTTGGCAGAGGCTTTCGTAAAGCAGTATCAGTATAATGCAGACATGGCTCCGGACAGAACTTAACTTCAGAATCTGTCTCTTAAAAGCAATGAGTGCTTCAGGGAATACGCTCAACGCTGGAGGGATACAGCTTCCCGTGTTCAGCCTCCTATGTTGGAAAAGGAAATGGCCAACATGTTCATGAATACGCTGCCTGGACCTTATCTGGAGCGTCTGGTGGGGTGCAATGCTTCCAACTTTGCTGATGTGGTCTCTACTGGAGAAAGGGTGGAGAATTACCTAAAGACCTATAAGAGCCAAAATGGAGTTGGATCCTCATCAGGGGTGAAGAAGCCGTTCATTCAGGGACAGAAGAGGAGAGAAGGGGATGCAAGTGCCATATCTTCTTATCAGAACAGGGATAACCGGAGGAATAATTTTCAGAATTATCATCAGCAACCGTATGTTGCGGCTGTGACCATTCCAGCTGCAGCACCACTACAACAACAACAATCACAACGTCAACCAGCTCAGTATCAACAGCAGCAACAACCGGGTAACAGACCCGCTTATCAACAGAGGCAAAGGATGATGGACCGGCGTTTCGACACCCTTCCAATGTCGTACGCCCAGTTACTTTCTAGTCTTCAACAACTACAACTTGTGCAATTACGCACTCTGGCTCCTCCTGTTGGTAGACTTCCGGTGGGTTACGACGCCAACGCTAGGTGTAGCTTCCACTCTGGGGCACCTGGCCACAATATTGAGAACTGCAAAGCTTTTAAGCACGTAGTTCAAGACCTCATAGATTCAAAGGCCATCGACCTTGCACCGGCTCCGAATGTCGTTAACAATCCCATGCCCCAGCATGGTGGTGCGAACGTTAACATGATAGAGGGAAAAGCCAAGTCCATTGAGGATGTGTTGAAGTTGAAGACTCCATTGTTGGATATCAAAGGATGCTTGCTGAAGGCCGATGTCTTCCCCGGTTGTGGGAAGGGTTGTTTGGATTGTGCCACTCAGAGTAGAGGTTGTTTGAAGCTACAGCAAGGTATCCAGGCCTTGCTCGACAAAGGTATCCTCCAGGTTGAGGATTTGTCTGTCCAAGAGTTTGTGGAAGGGGTTGAGGAAGAAGTGTTTGAAGATGCTACTGATGAATTCGCAGATGTTGTTCCTGTTAATTTTGTGATTCCCAGTGAGGTCTCTACAGTCAACGAAGAAGATGGGGATAGTGATTGTGACATTGACAACTGGGTGCGTCCGAGGATCCCGGGTGAAGTCATCAACAATTGGTCTTCTGAAGAGATTATCCAAGTCACTCTTCTTGAAGAGTAATTTTCTTTGTTTATTCATGCATATCCAAGTCTTACGTTCCGCCCAGGGCGTAATGACTCTTTGTAGGGCCCATCTATGTGACACTTGCATTTTTTATCATAAATAAAGGACGTCTTTTTGCATTCAAATATTTCGTTCCCTGTCTATCTATTTTTGCAGTTTTTCAAAATAAATAAAAAATGGCAATGTTTTGTTTAGTTTTCACTTCTTGTTCACACTCATAAGCACATACCATCACTCATGCAGATGCACATCACCGGATCCTATTGATAACGGTTCTGCTATGGCTCGTTTCGACTTTGAAAATCCAATCTTTCAAGCTGAAGAAGAGGGTGATGAAGATTGTGAACTCCCTGAAGAACTTACCAGGTTATTGAAACAGGAAGAAAGGGTCATTCAACCGCATCAAGAGTCTGTTGAAGTAATTAATCTCGGCACCGAGGACGCCAAGAGAGAAATCAAGATAGGGGCTGTTTTTAGAGATGATGTGAAGAAAGGGTTGATTGAATTGCTGCAAGAATACGTTGACATCTTCGCCTGGTCTTATCAAGACATGCCTGGGCTGGACACAGACATCGTGGTGCACCGCTTGCCTCTCAAAGAAGGTTGTCCTCCGGTCAAGCAGAAGCTCAGAAGAACAAGACCAGAGATGGCTGTCAAGATAAAGGAAGAAGTGCAAAAGCAGTTGGATGCAGGGTTTTTAGCAGTCACCAATTATCCGCCATGGGTTGCAAACATCGTCCCAGTACCTAAGAAGGATGGAAAGGTACGGATGTGTGTCGACTACCGGGATCTGAACAGAGCTAGCCCTAAAGATGATTTCCCATTACCTCACATCGACGTTTTGGTGGATAATACAGCTCAGTTCTCGGTATTCTCCTTCATGGATGGCTTTTCTGGCTATAACCAAATCAAGATGGCACCAGAAGACATGGAAAAGACAACTTTCATAACCCCATGGGGCACCTTTTGCTACAAGGTGATGCCGTTTGGTCTGAAAAATGCCGGAGCAACATATCAACGAGTTATGGTAACTTTGTTCCATGATATGATTCATCATGAAATCGAGGTTTATGTGGACGATATGATTGCCAAATCTCAGACAGAAGAAGAACATTTGTTGAATTTGCAGAAACTGTTTGAGCGTTTGAGGAAATTCAAGCTGAGGCTTAATCCGAACAAGTGTACTTTTGGGGTGAGATCTGGAAAACTACTGGGTTTTATTGTTAGCGGAAAAGGGATTGAGGTGGATCCTGACAAAGTGAAAGCAATACAGGAAATGCCTGAGCCAAGAACAGAGAAGCAAGTCCGTAGTTTCTTAGGGAGGTTGAACTACATTGCAAGGTTCATCTCTCACCTAACAACCACGTGTGAGCCAATTTTCAAATTGCTGAGGAAAGATCAGGCTATCAGGTGGAATGAAGATTGTCAAAGGGCTTTCGAGAAGATAAAAGAGTATCTACAGAAACCTCCAATCCTTATACCTCTAGTTCCTGGGAGACCTCTGATAATGTACCTGTCAGTGACCGAGAACTCGATGGGGTGTGTATTGGGACAGCATGACGAGTCTGGTCGAAAAGAGCATGCCATATACTACCTTAGCAAAAAGTTTACCGACTGTGAAGTCAAATATTCGCAGCTTGAGAAAACTTGTTGTGCTTTGGCCTGGGCTGCTCGCCGACTGAGACAGTATATGTTGAACCATACTACCTTGTTGATTTCTAAGATGGATCCAGTGAAATACATATTGGAGAAGCCGGCTCTCACCGGACGTGTTGCCCGTTGGCAGATGATTTTAACAGAGTACGACATCCAGTATACGTCACAGAAGGCCATCAAAGGGAATATTCTGTCAGACTACCTTGCCGAGCAACCGATTGATGATTATGAGCCGATGAAGTTTGATTTTCCAGATGAAGACATCATATTCCTCAAGATGAAAGACTGTGAAGAGCCAGTTGTTGAGGAGGGACCTGATCCGAACGAAAAGTGGACTTTGTTGTTTGATGGGGCTGTCAATGCTAGAGGTAGTGGAATTGGCGCTGTCATTACTACTCCGAAGGGTGCCCACATGCCTTTCACCGCTCGTTTGACTTTTGAGTGCACAAATAATGAAGCTGAGTACGAGGCCTGTATCTTGGGCATTGAGCAAGCCATTGATCTGAGAATCAAGACTCTGGACATCTTCGGAGATTCAGCTCTGGTGATTAATCAAGTGAATGGTGATTGGAATACTCTCCAGCCCACTCTGGTCCCCTACAGAGATTACACGAGAAGACTTTTGACTTTCTTCACAACAGTAAAATTGTATCATATACCTCGTGATGAGAACCAGATGGCTGACGCACTTGCTACTCTATCCTCCATGATCAAGGTAATTCGTTGGAACCATGCTCCCAGGATCGATGTGATGCGCCTTGACAGGGCCGCGTATGTGTTTGCTGCTGAACTGGTAGTCGATGACAAGCCTTGGTATCACGATATCAAGTGCTTTCTGAAGAATCAAGAGTACCCTGCAGGGGCATCCAACAATGACAGAAAGACTTTGAGAAGATTGGCAGGCAGTTTCTTCTTGAATAAAGACGATGTGCTGTATAAGAGGAACTTCGACATGGTTTTGCTCAGATGCGTGGACAGACACGAGGCAGACATGTTAATGCAGGAAGTTCATGAAGGTTCCTTCGGTACTCATGCCGGTGGACATGCAATGGCTAAGAAATTGTTGAGAGCGGGTTATTATTGGATGACCATGGAATCAGATTGTTTCAAGTATGCTCGGAAGTGTCATAAATGCCCGATTTATGCTGATAAGGTGCATGTACCGCCGAATCCTCTGAATGTGATGTCTTCGCCGTGGCCGTTTTCTATGTAGGGTATTGACATGATTGGAAAGATTGAGCCGACTGCTTCCAATGGGCATCGCTTCATCCTTGTTGCCATCGACTATTTCACCAAGTGGGTCGAAGCAGCGTCGTTCGCGAATGTCACCAGACATGTGGTTGCCCGTTTCATCAAGAAAGAAATCATTTGTCGCTATGGGATTCCCGAAAGAATCATTACTGATAATGGTTCTAATCTCAACAACAAAATGATGAAGGAGTTGTGTCAGAACTTCAACATTCAGCATCACAATTCTTCCCCTTACCGCCCTAAGATGAACGGCGCTGTTGAGGCGGCAAATAAGAACATAAAGAAGATTGTGCAGAAGATGGTCGTCACGTACAGAGATTGGCATGAGATGCTACCTTTCGCCTTGCATGGGTACCGCACTTCAGTACGTACATCGACCGGGGCAACCCCTTACTCCCTTGTGGTATGGAAGCAGTCCTACCTGTTGAAGTGGAGATTCCTTCTCTAAGAGTCTTGTTGGATGTCAAGCTAGACGAAGCTGAATGGATTCGGACAAGGTTCAATGAGTTGAGTCTTATCGAAGAGAAGCGAATGGTAGCCATTTGTCATGGGCAGTTGTATCAGAGTCGGATGAAGAGAGCCTATGATCAGAAAGTGCGTCCTCGTTGTTTCCAAGTCGGAGAGTTAGTGTTGAAAAGGATCCTTCCTCCTCAGACAGATCACAGGGGCAAGTGGACTCCTAACTATGATGGACCGTATATTGTCACCAAGGTTTTTGATGGTGGGGCCTTAATGCTTGCAACTATGGATGGTGAAAACTTCACTTCCCCTGTGAACTCAGACGCAGTTAAAAGATACTTCGCATAAAATAGACCCGCTGGACAGTAAAAAGAATAGTCCAGGCAAAAAATGGGCATCCCGGCGAACCAAGAAAATGAAAAGGTTCGGGCAAAAATTAGGGACAAAAAAAAAAAAAAGATTGTACACCCGGTAAGTTGAAAACCTGAAAAGGCAACTTAGGCAAAAATGGGTATCCCGGTGGATTGAAAACCCGAAAAGGGCGATCCAGGCAAAAGTTAGGGATTAAGCGAATGACTGCGTTCTGAGTTAGTTCTGAATCTCATCTCGTGCCAATGACTGGAAATTTTTGAAGGATAGGAAACAGTCCAATCACTCTTTCAGAAAGCTGATCATCTGGAGGATCTTGAAGATGGGCAAGTCATAGCAGAATTGGAACCCAATAGAAATCCATTTCACATTGCCATTAGATTAATTTCTGTTTTTATCTATTGTGCGATTACCTCTTTCCAGGGATTACTTCTTAATGTAAATGCCTATTCAGAGGCCATTCAATCAATAAAATCATGTTATTCAGTATATCTCTGTTTTCATTTTCATTTTACTGTTTTGTTTGCAAAAATGACGTTCGAATTTTTGATAAACATTGCATCATGACACATAAGGGCTTTACAGGTACATGCTTAATAAACATTTAAAATTGCTGTAAATTTTAAGTGCTTTGGATCGTCTATTCAGAACTGATACCCTCGGAACATTCCATTAAAATCCCCTGCGGACGATCGTGAATATCTTCCCCAGTGAAGTCACCAACAGACGAATTCGGTCTTATCCCTGCAGAGCTGATCAGAGCGTTGGATTCTTCAATCCCCAGCAGTTTCTCACCACTGTACTTCCCCAAGCGTTTGTTTCAGGACATACACTCCCCAGTAGAGTTGATAGTACCAGACTACATATCCCCAACGGGGTTGACAGTGCCAGACTTTATCTTCCCAGCAGAAGTGGCTGCTCCTTAGAGTTCGATGCCAGATCGATAATCCCAATGCCAGATCCATGGTTTCTTTCCTTGAAGCAGAACCTCGGCACCGTATCAGTGTTTGCTCCCCTTGCTGAGTCATCTCTCGCAAACCGTGGTTGCCAGAACCATTGTAGCTTTCCTCAGCAGCAGGCTTCCAATGCCATTCTTTCCCCGATCAGAGTCTCGGTATGGCCAGAACACCGTGTGGCGGGTCATTTCCCCACAGAGTTCTTTGCGCTGTGCATCTCCAACAGCCTGGCCAGAGCCCAGAGGATGGTAATCCTTTCCCCAGCAGATCCCCTTGCCTCGGCTTGGCATTCTACCCAGCATTTCGCATCCCTGCATGTAGAATCATATTGCATTGCATCCTCCCAAAACGCGTAGCATTTCCATTTTCATGGAGCATTACGCCATTGAAAAATTCAAACATACGCATTGTAAGCATAAAACATTCTCGGTATCCCAAGTGATAAGCTAGAAGTTGTTTCCAGTACTCAGACTGAAGATTGTTCATGACTTACCTTTGTTATCCCCAGCAAGTGTCATTGGCCCATGCGCCGCATCTATCATCTTTCCCTATTTCTGCCGATGCTGACAGGCATGAATGTTCCGGTATCCAGACCGAAGTGGCGTTCAGGCCAGTTTTCCGATATTCAGATCGAAGAAGTTTCCGACGATCAGGTCGACGCAACTTATGGCATTCAGGCCAGTTTTCCCAGTATCCAGACCGAAGTGGCGTTCAGGTCAGTTTTCCGATATTCAGATTGAAGAAGTTTCCGACGATCAGGTCGACGCAACTTATGGCATTCATGCCAGTTTTCCCGGTATCCAGACCGAAGTGGTGTTCAGGCCAGTTTTCCGATATTCAGATCGAAGAAGTTTCCGACGATCAGGTCGACGCAACTTATGGCATTCAGGCCAGTTTTCCCGGTATCCAGACCGAAGTGGCGTTCAGGCCAGTTTTCCCGATGTTCAGATCGAAGTCTTTTCCAGTATTCAGACTGATGAGCGGCATTCAGGCCATGTTTATTTCTGTGTTACCATTTATTTTGGTATCCAGGCTAGCATTCTTTTTTCGGTATTCGGACTGACTCTCACCGTACCAGACGGATTCTTCTTTCAAGGCATTGTTACTTCGCTTCACCTCAGTGCAAATTTTTGGGCTTTTATTGTATTCAATCCCTTGATACGTCGAAAGTGCGAAAGTCGTAGCTATCTTCTTTTCGGGTTCCCAGTTGATTGAATAGGGGCAGCTGTAACACCCCAAAATTTGCCCTCCCCATTCATGCATTCATTTTTTAGGCCATTTAGTGTTTCATATTACATTGCATCATGTCAATCGGAATTAGCTCCAAGAAGCTCGGACATCATCCAGGACACTTTGTGGGTTTTATTCAAATGATCAGTCAACACAAGGAAAAGACTTGAGGTACTACCAACAGGGCCAGATGAGGCCTATTCACCGTACAAATTTCCAGGCTAGAAGAAGCAAGAATCTGCTGCTGAGCTGTCAGGCTCGCTAGGCGAGCAGATGCTTCGCCTAGCGAAGAATACTGTCACGCTCGCTAGGCGAGCAGATCCTTCGCTAGGCGAAGGACGCGCATTTCAGAAAATATCAGAAAAATTTTGGGCCTGAGCTGTCCTCATTCAAAGCCCACAAGCTGCGAAATTTGGCCTATAAATACCAGAGTAGTCAATGAAATAAGGGTTGAACACTGGCTGAACACTGGCTGAACAGAAAAGACCAGAGACTGGAGAAAGAAACCTAGGAACTACTCTGCAGCAACCTTCAGGCAGCTCTGAGAAGTTCACTCTGCCTCACACGAACCCTAATACTACTTTACAGATCCGACCGTATCATTCAATCCTAATCAGTCTCTCTCATCAGGTATGCCTTTGTTCCTATTACCTTACGCCTTGAATTTGAATACTATGAATGTATGAGGTAACATCTGGTTTTGCCCGTGGGTTTATATTTATGTATGAATATGTGTAACAATACCATGAATGTTTTAATCATTTTCGTTTATGAGTTGGATACCACAGGGTTTCGGATCATAAAGATCGAACTGTTATCAAGGAGGAATCCAAAACCCGCAGGCCCTCGCTAGCCGCTTCGCTAGGCGAGCCTGTAGCGAAGCTTCGCTAAGCCTTCGTTAGGCGAAGCAGTCGCGAATGTGACAGTATTTGCTTTTTGTTCTGTTTTGTTCTAACCTGTTTTTTGTGTTTCCATGGCATTGTTTTCTCTTGATTTCATCCTGCTGCTCTAACCCTTTGTCGAGTTTTGTGAGGGCTCATATGGCTTTTGCAGAGACACTCACGTGGTTTCCCACTTTATTTGTGGGATACCCCCTGGAGTTTTATTTTGATTATTCGTGTTGACTGATTTCCTTTGACGGTCCAGCTGGAGAGATTTCAGGGTTTCTTGCTCCTTTAACTGCTATAGCTTCGGATCTTTATCCGTGTGGTAATTTTTCCCCTTTCTCGTACGTTACCGCTTTCTTAGCTGGAAGACCTCGATAGGAGGCAATGTTTGAGCCCCTTGGTGGCATTTTACTTTGAGATACTTGTTTTGTGTTTTGTATTCGTATCCCCACATGTAGCGCGGTTCCTTCGTCAAGGACTGCCCGTTTACCCTCGAGCATCCCAAACCCTAAAACCCAAAGCAACACGTTTACTCCTTCTACTACAGGCGAGTAAGTCTCCAAAGGTCGAGCATCCGGTAGATTGCGTAGTGACGTTGTTCGTCCAAAACCCAATCCATAACCCCGTAGTTAGCCGAACTACGGCTTGCTCTGATTCTCATTCCAGATGAGATACGTAGGCATAAGATGCGATGTCTTAGCGAGCACACATCCCCCCAACCCATAGGTCAGCCGAACTACGAAGACTCTGATTCTCATATTCAGATGAGATACGTATGCAGTGGATGCGACATCCGCGCGAGTCATTTCTCTTAACCTTTTTAGTAAATAAACACATTAGGTAAACCCACACCCTTTAGACAAAAACCACAAAAGTGGATCCCGTAGAGTACTATGGATGCGTAGGGGTGCTAATACCTTCCCTTCGCATAACCGACTCCCGAACCCAAGATTTGGTTGCGAGACTTTGTCTTTTCCTTTCCTTTTTGCAGGTTTACTTTGAGCGTTTCCTTTCCCTCCTTTGGGATGAATAACGCACGGTGGCGACTCTTCTGTCATTTTCTTTCGCCGATTGTTTTTTCGCACATTGTATTTTTCAGGTTGCGACAACAAGATCCTGGTTCATCACTTTGATGCTTGAAACAGCAGCGTCTGAAGCCATTATGTTACTAATACTTTTAAGATTGTTAGAAAATTCGGTAAAATTAAATGGATCCAGGACTGAATCGTGATTGAGAATCACTTTCCTTAAAAGTATTTCAAGCACTCTTTTATTATGTCTTAGAGTTGGAAAATGCAAGAACACTCAGGATAATATCAGCCTTAATTTCGAGTCTGCACAAGTCAAGTGAAGAACCCGAAATGCAAGGAAGGTTTTTCTGGAATTTTGGAAGAGAAATACGTTTTTAGTTCTTATGTTATTTTTCTGAATAGAATCATATATTTATAGGAGATATGGATGTTGTTTCAAAAGTTTGCAACCTTTGATGAAACAACACAATTTCACCATAAAACACAATGTTTCATGTATGACACTATTTCATGAAAAGATATGAAAATTGAATTCAAAATTCAAACAAAACAATAACTAAATTAACTCTTTTGTCACACTATTAAGTCACACTTTCTATGTGGGACTTAAAGCAAAGCATTAAATGCTATTTAACTCTTTTGTCATTTTGGAACTAATATTGCAAAACAATTTCCAACATTAATTCCACTATCCATTATGTTACACCAATTTGAAATGGAAATCTAAAACAAATCATAACATAATTCTATTTTAGGTATTTGATGAGTTGTAATTCTTCTAGAATCTTTATTCGGGTTTCCTTATTTTCCTCACTCATAATCGTTGAGGTAATTGGGTATGTTTTTTATTCTCTTGGGTGGTGCTTCTTCATTGGGTTGTTTTGTCTCATCGGGCCTTGGTGTGCGTGGTTCATCACTAATGTTAGAGGTGATAATTAGTGGGATGCTAACACCTTTTCAATGGATATTGTTAGATTTACTTGTTCACATATCCAATCATGTGAAGCAAACTGGAAGTATGCATAAGAAAAAAAATGCCAAGAAGATCGTGTATGCACAAAGCTTTGCTCATTCAATTTTCTCAATTTGGCGGCAATGCGTCCAATATATATAACTATTTATCTGAAAATGAGTCTCTCTATATATGAGACTGCAATTACAATTTCTGAGAGCTCCCTTTTAATCTATGTCCCACCTATTAATTGTACTTGAAGACCAAATCAATCAACTTAAAGAGTTTGCGCTCATGCATTTGAACTTCTTCTTCACTTTGTCTGATTGTTTCCTCCATTTTCAATTCAGATGCCTTAACAACAACAAAAGTTAATTAGATAGAATGTTTTCACATACATTAGATTATATTTAACAAAATATTTGTGAAATATAGGCACATGTAATTAGCTTTTAGTGCTTTATTTCTACAAATTTACCAATTTGAATATCATTTACCATGTAAGACCATGCTTGGATGTGTTAGTGCAAAAGCAATTTGGGTGGGAAGGAATGAGAGAGATTGAGAGAATGAAAACTAATTGTATTATTGAATGCTAAAACCGAATTACACAAATGTGTTTATATATAAGTAAGTTACTTGCACTTCAAGTAACCTACATGCTAAGTAACTAACTAACTAATAACTTGGATTATATATAATAACATACTCCTTTATAATATAAGTTATCAAACACAAGCTAATCATAATCGATCTAAACTATTCCTAATATCTTTCTCAAAGTCAGGAATCTATTGATCTTCAATCCCTTGGTTAAAATGTTGGCCAATTGTGCTTCACTCGAGCAATGTCTCATTTCAAGTTCACCTTGATTTACCTTATCTCTTAGGAAATAAAATCTAGCCTCAATGTGCTTAATCATTCCATGCATAATTGGATTCTTTGCAAGATTAATGACTGACTTGTTGTCGATCTACAACACCCGAGTTTCTTAACTTTGACCTTCATCTCATCCAGATTGCTTGACATAAGCATATGATCCTGCTATATATTCATCCTCACATGGTGATAATGCCACCACAAGTTGCTTTCTCGAGCACCATGAGATTGAGGCACCAAATACTTGAAAGAAATAACCAGTTGTGCTTCTTCGATCTTCCTTATCTCCACACCAATTAACATCTAAATATCAATTAATCACAACTTATTTTCTTTCAGAATCTCAAGGAAACAAGATTCCACAGTTTATTGATCCTTTTAGGTATCTCATGATTATTCTTGCAGCCTTCATGTGACATATTTGATTCATTCATGTATCTGCTTACCAATCAGACCGAGAATCCTATATCAGGCCTGCTATTGCACACATACCTTAGAGATCCTATAATTTGTTTGAACAAAGTGAGATCGACCTTGTCGTCCTCTCCATGCTTCTCTAGTTTCAGATTAAGTTTGACAGGTGAGGATGCAAGATTCGAATCATTCATCCTGAATCTCTTGAGTTTTTATTTGACATACTTCCTTTGATGCAACACCATACCTTTCTTGGTAATTTGCAATTCCATGCTTAGGAAATACGACAAGTTTCCCACATTTGACATTTCAAATTTCCTCTTCATCAGCTTCTTGTTCGACAAGTTCACCATGCTATTTACAATTACTAGTAAGTCATCGACATATAAGCAGATGATAGTTATATCTTGTGCCATGACTTGTACTTAGGCACCATACTCAGTCCTGCATTTGATGAATCCCAATTCAACTAGGTATGAGTCGATTTTCTTGTTCCATGCCCTAGGTGCCTATTTGAAACCATAAAGGACTTTGTGTAACTTGTACACTTTCCTTGCTTCCTCCTGTATCAGAAACTAGGGAGGTTGTGTAACATACATGACTTTATCTAGGGGACCATTCAAAAATTATGATTTCACATCTAAGTGAAATATCGACCAACCTTGCTTGCACGTCAAGGCTACCACCAATCTAACAGTTTCCAATCTTGCTACTGATGCATATACTTCATAGTAGTCGAGTCATGCTCTCTGAAGAAAACCTTGAGCTACTAATCTTTACTTATGTCTTATAATCGACCCATCAGGATTGAGCTTCAGCTTGAACACCCACTTTACTTTGATAACTTTTGTGTGTGTTGGCAATTCGACTAGCTCCCATGTATTGTTTCTTTCAATTGATTGTAACTCTTCAACTATAGCTTCCTTCCATTGTTTATTCTTTAAGGCCTCACTATAGTTGATTGGTTCAGCACCTGCAAGTAAATCAAAATGAACCAAATCTCCATCTGGCGTGACTTCATCATCACCACCCATTTCACAGTATTGAAGCCTTGCTGGGAGAACTTTGGTTCTTTGAGGTATTTGGCTTGTGCTAGCCACACCCTCTCTATTGTATGCTTTGACTTTGATTGTGATTGGAATGCCAATAACTGGAATTTCTTCGTGCTCACTACTTTCTTCATTAATGTCATAACTCATCAATGGCTTGTTAGTTGCATCACCTGAATTCCAATCACAATGACTTAACTCATCACAATCTTATCATTCATTGGATTGAATAACTTGTATGCTCCAATCTTATGATATCTTACTAGAATCATAGATTCACTCTTATCATCAAGTTTCCTTCTCTTAACATCAGTAACATGCTTGTAGCTAATAGAGCCAAACACCTTCAGATGACTCACTAATGGTCGTTTACCAATCCATACTTCTTCAGGAACCTTATTCTTCAATTTCTTGGTAGGGCATATGTTTAAAACATAAACAACAGTAGTAACTGCTTCACCCCATAAGGATTTTGGCAAGTTCTTTTATTTCAACGTGCATCTTTCGATATCCAATATGGTATAGTTTCTTCTTTATGTTATTACATTATGTTGAGGTGTGTAAGGAGCAGTTACCTCATGATCAATCCCATGTTCTACACAAAATTCTTCAAATATATTGGATGTTGATTCGCCACCTCCATTTGTTCGTAGAACCTTGATCTTCTTTTCACTCTAGTTTTCGACAAGCATTTTGAATCTCTTAAAGATTAAAAATACTTCATCGTTGCGTCTGATCACATAGATCCAAAGCTTTTGACTATACTCATTGACAAATGAGACAAAATACTTGTTTACACCTATGGTCTGATCCTCAAATGGGCCACATACATCTGAGCATACTACTTCTAGTATGCAAGAGGATCTCATTGGCATAGTCGAAACAAATGACTTTTTAGATTGCTTCCCTACTAAGCATCCTTCATAGAGCTATTATCTGCAATTATATGCATTCCATGCCAGGTACGTATAGTACATATTTGATCATAGATTTTACTCCATTACTCCTTTGAATAACTACTGAAATTCTGGTATCAGATATAAGATGTCGAAGGTAATGTCACGACACTAATATCTGTTAATACACAATGGATAATTAAACAGAATTGAAAAGCAAATCACACAAGCAATTGTTAACCCAGTTCGGTGCAACTCACCTACGTCTGGGGGCTACCAAGCCAGGAAGGAAATTCACTATAATAGAATTAGTTCAAAGACTATCCGTACACTTCACCAAGTTACAGTCTTTCTCACCTAATCTCTACCCGTGCAATTTCTACCTAAGCACTCTTAGATATGAGAACCCACTCACTTCCCTTACAATCACACACCCGTGATTTTAAACAACAATCCCTTGTGAAAAGAAAATACTTTTCAATTACAATATTCTTGATTTTACTTCACAGTTTCAATCAAGAAGACACACTCTTGATCTTGCTTCAAAGCTTTGATCAAGAAGACAAATCAGTCCAATTCAATCATCAATGGATGACTTAAATGACCTACAGACACAAACCCTAGCTCTCTCTCTAAATTTCGCGCAGTATTGGTTGTGTGTACAATCAGGTTTTCTGAGTCCCTTTTTATAGAAACATTGGACAGCTTGAAAACCCTAGATATATTTTCCAATCAAATCTTTTCATATCAGCTGTAAAGATCTCCTTGGAAAATAAACAAATATGGTTGATATCCCTGATAGAATGCGCCAGCTAGCCATATCTTCAATCAACCAATGATTGCCACCAATTGTGCAATCACAAAACACCAGACATTCACACTGAATGTTCTGTGTACAGAATGTCATGACATCGGGTCTGACATCTGGAAAAATCCTGCATAATCCAGTTTCCTTTTATAGCAGGTACAACCATATCAGTTACCATGACAATGAGTATGTCAACTGAAACAATCCTGTAGCATATGTCTTCCAATTTAGCTCCAGCAGGTACATCCAATATCAGAAGCCTTAGCATTGTAAGTGGCATTCTGAAACAATCCTGCTTGCATATGTTCTTCAACTCCAACAGGTACATAGGATATCTCATGTTAAGACATCACATATGACATCTTGTGAACACTCTTTGTTTTACCAAAATTGCTGCCAACTCTTAGAATCAACAAACTCCCCCTTTGGAAAATTTTGGCTAAAACATATATATGTCCTTTTTGTTCACAAGGCAAACTATCAGCAGTTAAACCACATACCAGTAGTTTAATCAGCTGCAGAAGCAAAAAACAATTACTAGCTATGGCTACTAGTAATACACACATGCACAAGGGTACTTCTCCTCCCCCTAAAACTGTGCAACAAACAGAATTACTAGTTATGGATGCAACTAGTAAGACACACAAATGCACAATGCACCAGGATACTTCTTCTCCCCCTAAATCTGTGCATTCACCAAAAACAGCTACTGTAACTCCAGCACCTGTACCAGCCAGAATGTCACACTGGCATCTGCTATAACATCAACACCTGTGCACTTCTTCCAATAATAGATGTCCTTTTGATCATCCATCTCAGCCAGTACCCAGCTTCACCCAGCTCCACCAGCTCCATATACTTCTCCCCCTTTTTAGTTAAAATTGACCAAAGGTAAATAAATCTCATAGATTACACCAATCACATCTCTCGCTATACCATACCTCACAAAACTCCATACTCTTTTTGTGAGAACTCTCCCCAGACTCCTTTGATTGCTATAGATTCTCATACACACAGATCCCCAATTTTCCTCTTAAACATTCAAATTGATTGGCATCCAAGGCTTTTGTGAATATGTCAGCTAATTGCCTCTCTGTAGGAACATGCTCCAGTGCTATGATCTTTTTTTCCACAAGTTCTCTGATGAAGTGATGCCTGATATCTATGTGCTTAGTCCTGCTGTGCTGAATAGGATTCTTGGAAATATTTATAGCACTCAGGTTATCACAATATAATGTCATGACTTCTTGTGTGACATTGTATTCAGAGAATATTTGTTTCATCCAGACCAGTTGAGAACAACTACTTCCCGCTGCTATGTACTCAGCTTCAGCAGTGGATAGAGATACACAATTCTATTTCTTAATGAACCATGAAATCAGATTGTTCCCTAAGAAGAAGCATCCTCCTGGTGTGCTCTTCCTATCATCAGCACTTCCAGCCCAGTCTGCATCACAGTATCCAGTCAACATAGATCCAGATCCATGAGTATATAGCATCCCATAGTCATTGGTTCCATTGACATATTTCAGTATTCTCTTTACTTGGTTTATGTGACTGACTTTTGGTTCAGCTTGATATCTAGCACACACACCAACAGCAAATGCAATGTCAGGTCTGCTTGCTGTGAGATATAGCAGACTGCCTATCATGCTTCTGTATAGACTTTGATCTACACTGACACCATTTTCATCTTTGGAGATTTTTACATGTGTAGGAGCAGAAGTTCTTTTATGGCTTGCATTCTCCATGCCAAACTTCTTCACAATGTTCTTGGCCTACTTGCTTTGAGATAAAAAGATAGAGTCTTCCATCTGTTTGACTTGTAGCCCAAGAAAGTAAGTCAGTTCTCCAACAAGGCTCATCTCAAACTCAGATTTCATTTGTCTAACAAAGTGTTCAACCATCTGCTCTGACATTCCACCAAATACTATGTCATCTACATATATTTGTGCCACCATGAGTTTCCCTCCTTCATTCTTCATAAACAGAGTTTTGTCAATTCCTCCTTTCCTGTATCCATTGTCAGTGAGGAACATTGTGAGCCTCTCATACCAAGCCCTGAGAGCTTGTTTTAACCCATAGAGGGCTTTCTTCAATCTGTACACATGTTTTGGAAGGTTTGGATCTGTGAAGCCTTTAGGTTGTTCAACATATACTTCTTCATTTAGGTAGCCATTTAGAAAGGCACTTTTTACATCCATCTGAAACAGTTTGAATTTCAGAATACATGCCACTCCAAGCAGTAATCTAATGGACTCAAGGCGAGCTACAGGAACGAAAGTTTCATCAAGGTCAACTCCTTCAACTTGAGTATATCCTTGAGCTACCAATCTAGCTTTGTTTTTAGTAACAACCCCTTGTTCATCAGATTTATTCTTGTATACCCACTTTGTACCTATGACATTTACTCCTTCAGGTCTAGTGTCATACCCCAAAATTTGCCCGTTAATGTTACAACGCATTTTTTAAGGCACTCCAACTTATTTTTCAAGGCATTGGTCTTAAAGGAACAAAGACCCAGCTCACAGATGGCCAAATCCAAAAAATGGCTCAAACTGGCATGCTCGCTAGGCGAGCAAATCCTTCGCCTAGCGAACCCTTCGCTACACCACTCGCCTAGCGAAGCTTGCGAATACCAGAAATTTTGGGCTTCATTCTGAGCCCATTAGGTCACAAAAATCACTATAAATACCAAGACCTCATTCAGAAGAGGGGGGACGAAAACGGAACGAAATAGGAGATAGAAAGAAGGCACAGCAAACTCTGGAGGCTAACCCAGAGAATTCAGAGCGACCCTAAAGGAAACCCTGAAGGAAACTCATCTGCACCAAGGTTATCTCCGCCCAACTCAATCCGGCGCCAACCCTAAGAGTGACTTGCCAATTCAAGGTTGCAATCCAATTGCAAACAGGTTTGCATTACTATTACCGCTTTATGTTCTTAATTTGCATGTGGCATTATGATTGAATTTATAAAAATATCTTAAGTGTTGCATGTGAATTTAAGTATGTATGAATATCTTGAACGTTTAACCATGTAATTTCTGTGATGGATGCCATAGGGTGTGAAGCTTGCTGGAATCGTACTGTTCTAAAATTCAAAACCCGCAGCCGTTCGCTAGCACATCGCTAAGCGAACATGTAGCGAGTGTTCGCCAAGCCCTCGCTAGGCGAGGCAGCAGCGAACATGACAGCCGCTGATTTTTTCGTTCTGATTCTTGCTTAGCTGACATGTTTTATTGTAATCATGCATTATTTACCTGACACTATTTCTGCTGTGATGCCTTTTATTTGGTGCAACTCTTGATTGCACCCTGATTTGGTATTCTGACCTGTTTGCTGAATTTTGTAAGGGTTCACATACTCCTGGAGAAGGTAGCTTGCTAGGTATTCCACTTTATTTGTGGGATACCCTTGGGGAGATTCACCCTAATTACCTAATTGATTATAATATGGACCTAATTACCTAATTGATTACAACTACCCAATTGATTGTAAAATATTGCCTTTTGAATATGTGATCTTGGACCTCTCTTTGTTGCCTTACGGTATTCCGGTATTATGGTCATGTCCCGCGAATGTGGGGATACACTTAGCAAAGACCCTTCGATTAAATCATCATAAAATAAATCATCGTCCCTCGGATGTTGCCTGCGAATATATGATTTTGTCCATCGGTGACCCGTCGTTGTAGCCTACGATTAAGTGATGATCGTCCCTTCGAATGCTAAGGTATCCTTACAAATGTTGCCTTCAATGACCAATCGATGACCCTACGATGACCCTTTTACATCCAAAGGATAAAACTACTTACTTCTCAATAGTAAGGACAG
The DNA here is from genome assembly GCF_024323335.1 of Lathyrus oleraceus. NCBI lineage: Eukaryota > Viridiplantae > Streptophyta > Magnoliopsida > Fabales > Fabaceae > Lathyrus > Lathyrus oleraceus. The sequence continues at coordinate 183,323,616 of NC_066585.1, forward strand.
TTTTACTCTCATAAGGATAGGAAATGCCCATAAAGGCCTTGGGTAGGTATAACTCTTAATTACTGGCTCACAACCTAAAACATTTTTCATACCTCACACTTTGCGAATACTAGAAAATCACCACTTGGTATACATTCGTACTAGAATCATTGCCAAGTTATATTTTTCTAAACCGCTTTCAAAATTAAACGAGATAAATACTTTGTATACATTCGTACAAGAATCATTACAAAGTTAAACTCTCTCTTCAAAACATTTTTTAAGCAATTCACAAACACTTTTTTCAGACAAACATAAGTGATCCAGCAATTAAGAGCCCATGGATAACCATGGATACAAAGGGTGCTAACACCTTCCCTTTGTATAATGTACCTCCCGAACCCAAAATCTAATCAAGGTCTTTCCTGTTCTTTTCCACCTTTCCTTATGGGATAAAAGAAAAGTCGGTGGCGACTCTTGCTATCCGCGACATTTGCTTTCCAAAGCAAAAACACACCGAAGTCAGTTCACCGTATGACATCTAGGAACCAATTCCCATACTTCATTCCTTTTGAATTGACCTAACTCTTCTTGCATGGCATTGATCCAGAACTCATCAGTCAAGGCTTCCTTGATATTTCTAGGTTCAATCTTTGACACAAAGCAGCCATGTGAGACTACTTCTCTTGATCTAGTAGTGACTCCTTTATCTGGGTCTCCTATGATAAGGTCTTTGGGATGATCCTTCTGAATTCTGATAGAGGGTCCCTTGTTGATTTTGTCATCTTCAGGTTCAGGTTGAGGTGGTTCTTCTTCCTTACTCTTGTCTGAGGAGTCAGTTGGAGAATCATTCAGAGATGCTTCGACATCGTCTGTGACATCAGTCTGTTGATCATCAACCACTACATTAATGGATTCCATCAACACATTAGTTCTGGAATTGAAGACCCTGTAGGCTCTTCTGTTTGTTGAATAGCCCAAAAATATTCCTTCATCACTTTTGGGATCCATCTTCCTTCTTTGCTCACGATCAGTTAAGATATAGCATTTGCTACCAAATACATGGAAGTATTTTACTGTAGGTTTTCTTCCTTTCCAGACTTCATAGAGAGTTGTGGGAGTCCCTTTCTTTAATGTCACTCTGTTGTGAACATAGCAGGCTGTGTTCATGGCTTCAGCCCAAAAATGATAGGGTAACTTCTTAGCATGAATCATAGCTCTGGCTGATTCTTGCAGAGTCCTATTTTTCCTTTCCACCACACCATTTTACTGGGGAGTGATGGGGGATGAGAACTCATGATGAATTCCTTCTGAAGAATAGAATTCAGCAAATTTGCTGTTCTCAAACTCCTTTCCATGATCACTTCTAATTTTAATAACAGGACTTTCTTTTTCCCTTTGAAGCTTCAGGCACAGCTCCTTAAAGACTTCAAACACATCAGATTTTTCTCTTATAAAATTGATCCAGGTGTATCTAGAGAAATCATCCACCACCACATATGCATATTTCTTGCCACCAAGGCTTTCTACCTGCATGGGTCCCATTAAGTCCATATGAAGTAGTTCCAGGACTTTGGTAGTTGTGTCATGTCTGAGCTTCTGGTGTGACATCCTTGTCTGTTTTCCAATCTGACATTCCCCACAAAATTTTCCCTCATCAATCTTTAAGTTGGGAATCCCTCTAACTGCTTCTACTGATATGATTCTCTTCATACCTTTCAGGTGCAGATGGCCCAATCTTTGATGCCATATCTTCACTTCTTCTTCTTTGGCTAAGGTACACATTGAAGAGTATCCAGTTTCTTGAGAGCTCCACATGTAGCAGTTGTCTTTGGACCTAACTCCCTTCATGATTACTTTATTTTCTTTGTTAGTAATCAGACATTCAGTTTTTGTGAAGTTTACATTCAGACCTTGATCACATAGTTGACTGATGCTTATGAGATTAGCAGTTAATCCCTTAACAAGTAGAACATCATCAAGGTCAGGAACTCCAGGGCAATCCAGCCTACCCATTCCCTTGATTTCCCCTTTTGCACCATCACCAAAAGTAACATAACTCATGGCATGAGGATGAAGTTCAGTCAACAGGTTTTTGTTCCCAGTCATATGTCTGGAGCAACCACTGTCAAAATACCAATCTTCTTTGGCTGAGACTCTGAGGGAAGTGTGGGCTATTAGACTTGTGATCTTTGTCTTAAGAGCCCATTGCTTTCTGCTGACAGTCTTGTGATGTTTGAACCTAGATTGGTGTTGAGACTGAACAGGACCAGGATAGCCATATAGCTTATAACAGAAGGGCTTCAGGTGACCAAATTTTCCACAATATTGGCATTTCCATCTTTGATGGTTCCCTTTCTGCTGTTGTGACATCTGATGTGACATCTCAGATTTGCTTCTACCATGGCTGCTCTTAGGTTTGGATTTTGATTTGCAACTGCACTCACCCTTGAATCCAATGCCAGATTTGTTTCCAGTTATTTGCCCAGTCTGGAGAATCTTGTCTAGGGTGGCAGATCCATTGTTAAGCATTTTTACATACTTAGTCATCTCATCTAGTTTGGAATTCAAGAATACAGCCTCAGTTTCCAATTTTGAGATGGTTTCCATATACTTTTTCTTCTCATTTTTCAGCTGAGCTATCACTTCCTCCTGTCTTTTAACTTGTCTGCACACTCCTGCCCTTCTGTGGCACCACTCTTTATAGGTAGTGTCCAGCTCTTCAAAGGATCTTTCATCATCAATTGACTTTTCCTCGGACCCCCATCTTCCTGTCAAAGCATTTACATGACTTGTAGCTTCTTCAGTTTCACTTCCATCAGACCAAGAGGCTACAAGACTCCTCTTTTGTTTCCTGAGGTAGGTCCCACATTCAGTTTTGATATGACCATACCCATTACACTCATAGAACTGAATTTCTTTGGGCTTTTCTTCAGACTTTGTGGTCTTACCAAAGCTGTTGGATTTATTGATGTCGGATGTGATGTTTTTGACATTGCCCTTAGCTCTGACATCTACCTTTTTCATTAGTCTGTTGAACTGTCTTCCCAGCATTGCTATCTCATTTGCCAGGTCTTCATCAATGTCGTGGCCACCTACCTCATCTTCCTCTTCGGTGTTTGACACAAATGCTATGCTCTTGGCCTTTTTTTTCAGCTTCATCACATATTCCCATCTCAAATGTTTGGAGGGACCCAATCAGCTCATCCACTCTCATATTTGAGATGTCTTGAGATTCTTCTATGGCTGTGACTTTCATAGCAAATCTCTTGGGGAGTGATCTTAATATCTTTCTTACCAGTTTTTCATCTGACATCTTCTCGCCCAAGGCTCCAGAGGCATTGGCAATTTCAAGAATGCTCATGTAAAATTCATGAATATTTTCATCTTCTTTCATTCTTAAGTTTTCAAACTTGGAGGTGAGCAGCTGAAGTCTAGACATCTTTACCCTAGATGTGCCTTCATGAGTGGTCTTGAGAATGTCCCAAGCCTCTTTGGCTATTTCACAGTTATTTATCAGCCTGAAAATATTCTTGTCCACTCCATTGAAGATGGCATTCAGAGCTTTAGAGTTTCCAAGAGCAAGATCATCCTCCTCCTTGGACCATTGTTCTTCAGGCTTTTTCTCAGTGGTGACTTCTCCTTCTTTAGTAATGACAGGATGCACCCAACCTGTTAGCACAGCTTTCCAAGCCTTATTGTCAAAGGATTTCAGAAACGCTTCCATTCTAGGTTTCCAATAGTCATAGTTAGAACCATCCGAAATTGGTGGCCTATGAACAGATCCTCCATCCCTCTCCATTGTACCAGAAAGTATTCTCCCTAGATCTCACCCAGAGCCAGAGCAGGATGCCTGCTCTGATACCAATTGAAATTCTGGTATCAGATATAAGATGTCGAAGGTAATGTCACGACACTAATATCTGTTAATACACAATGGATAATTAAACAGAATTGAAAAGCAAATCGCACAAGCAATTGTTACCCCAGTTCGGTGCAACTCACCTACGTCTGGGGGCTACCAAGCCAGGAAGGAAATTCACTATAATAGAATTAGTTCAAAGACTATCCGTACACTTCACCAAGTTACAGTCTTTCTCACCTAATCTCTACCCGTGCAATTTCTACCTAAGCACTCTTAGATATGAGAACCCACTCACTTCCTTTACAATCACACACCCGTGATTTTAAACAACAATCCCTTGTGAAAAGAAAATACTTTTCAATTACAATATTCTTGATTTTACTTCACAGTTTCAATCAAGAAGACACACTCTTGATCTTGCTTCAAAGCTTTGATCAAGAAGACAAATCAGTCCAATTCAATCATCAATGGATGACTTAAATGACCTACAGACACAAACCCTAGCTCTCTCTCTAAATTTCTCTCAGTATTGGTTGTGTGTACAATCAGGTTTTCTGAGTCCCTTTTTATAGAAACATTGGACAGCTTGAAAACCCTAGATATATTTTCCAATCAAATCTTTTCATATCAGCTGTAAAGATCTCCTTGGAAAATAAACAAATATGGTTGATATCCCTGATAGAATGCGCCAGCTAGCCATATCTTCAATCAACCAATGATTGCCACCAATTGTGCAATCACAAAACACCAGACATTCACACTGAATGTTTTGTGTACAGAATGTCATGACATCGGGTCTGACATCTGGAAAAATCCTGCATAATCCAGTTTCCTTTTATAGCAGGTACAACCATATTGGTTACCATGACAATGAGTATGTCAACCGAAACAATCCTGCAACATATGTCTTCCAATTTAGCTCCAGCAGGTACATCCAATATCAGAAGCCTTAGCATTGTAAGAGGCATTCTGAAACAATCCTGCTTGCATATGTTCTTCAACTCCAGCAGGTACATAGGATATCTCATGTTAAGACATCACACATGACATCTTGTGAACACTCTTTGTTTTACCAAAATTGTTGCCAACTCTTAGAATCAACAACTACGTTTCTAGTACCTTTTTCTTGAAATGAGCTATTATATGCAAACCTGACCTTGCTCTTCTTCGACTCGTCGAAATTGGCTAACCACGCTCTTCGACTAGTCATATGATTCGAGCAGCCTGTATCGAGGAACTAGGTTTTGAGGTCGACATGCTCAGCTACAATTGCAGCCATAGGCATCATACCATCATAATCATATGAATCTTAACATGGAAGGTTTTCTCCTTCATCATCCTTGCCGTTTGTCTCTCCCATGTCTTTCTTATACCAACAATTCTTGGCCAAGTGACCCAATTTTTCACAGTTAAAGCATTAGACACTTTTCTTCTCATGTTTGTCTTTCTGATATGAGGTTCCTTCTCCTCTTTTTGAGGATTCCGAAGCCCTATCATCAACCTTATACTTTTGAGAGCCCACCCAATACTTCTTGCTCTGACTCTTGTCTCCTTTGCCCTTGAACTTGTTGAAACCACCGCGTTTCTTCCATGTTTGGGCTTGTAGTGCTTGTATCAAATCTTGAACCCCTTTCCTTTTGAAAATCCTTAACTCATGTGCCTCCAATGAACCAACCAAATATTCCAATTTCATGGTTTCAACATTGTTCGATTCTTGAATAGCTACGATAATGTGATCAAAGTGAGATGTCAATGTACGCATTACCTTTTCAGCTAAGGGTGTTCAAAACCGAATCGACCTAATAGAAAACCGCTAACCAAATCAAACCAAACTGAAGACCATAAAAAATCGTATTTGGTTCAGATGTGTTTAGGTAATTTTCTAACAAAATTGCGCGGTTCGGTTTATTTTGCGGTTTGTATTTTGCAAAGCGAACAAAACCGCATTATGTTACAAAATCTTACAAACTATTATATATTTTTAATTCTTTTGAGAACTCAACAAGTACTATACGTATATTTTATTGTATTCGTTGTATGATATTTAATTTAATTTATATATGAATAAAAAATAAAATATTTTTTATTTATAAATTCTATTATTTTTATTTAAAATGAATTTTTATTTTTTTTATTTTTGTTTTCATTTTTAATTTGTTGACATTGATAAGGATAGGATTAAAAGAAAAAAATTAATTTATATTACTTTTGTATCTCTTTATGTATAAAATATTAATAGTATTTCAAATTTATTTAAGAATATCATTTTATATATTTTCTTTAGACATAAGATAAAATCGTAATAGGCAATTCATATTTATGCTTCAAATTATAAACTAATTTTATTAACTATAAACTTATTATATGGTAACGTAAATGACTAAACACAAAATTATATTGTCTTTTATATATATATATATATATATATATATATATATATATATATATATATATATATATATATATATATATATATATATATATATATATATATATATATATATATATATATATATATATATATATATATATATATATATATATATATATATATGTATGTATAGTTCTTTAATTTTTTTTTTTAAATCGAACCAGCCGAACCAATCCAAACCGCATTAGTTTGGTTTGATTCAGTTTTATTTCTAAAAGTCAATCGAACCAAACCACACGTTTTTTTCTCTTGTGGTTCAGATGATATTTAGAATCAAAACCTCCCAAACCGCATGGCGAACACCCCTATTCCCAACTATCATCTTACCAGTAAGAACTTCACCACAATCTTTCATGAGATGAAGAAGATTTTGTACCTTCGAGATATAACCTGTAATTTTTTCATCTTCTCCCGTCTGCAGTAACTCATATTACATTCGTAGTGTCTGCAACTTAATAACTTTAACCTTCTTACCATCTTCATAATATTCGCATGCCTCCTTTGTCGATTTAGCATGAGAAATTCTGTCAAAATTCATCATTTGTAATCTTTCTTCTTGGCTTCCTCGTGAGTGATTCTCTGAGCATCATTTGTATTGTTAGAAGCTCAAGAACACCATTAGTAACAACTTCTAGGATTTCATAAAAATCAAAAAATGATTGCATCTGTTTTCTCCATCAGATCCAATTTTTGCCATCAAGAATTGGAAGAGAATTGGGAATATAATTGCTGTCATTCATCGTTGTATCAAACACAATTCACGATCCCTGGAAACACGGTCACCGACGTGTAATTTTTTAATTTCCAATCAAAAAGAACGAATCAGAAGCTCTATATACCAATTTGTTAGTGCATATGCGCTTTGGGTGGGGAAGGAATGAGAGAGATTGAGAGAATGAAAAATAGTTGTATTATTGAATATTAAAACTAAATTACACTAATGTGTTTATATACAAGTAAGTTACTCGCACTTAAAGTAACTTACAAACTAAGTAACTAACTAACTAATAACTTAGGTTATATATCATAACATGATGAAAAAGTGAACTCACATAAAGTAGGAAAAACATACACTCATATATATATATATATATATATATATATATATATATATATATATATATATATATATATATATATATATATATATATATATATATATATATATGCACTGCATGCAATACAAGACAATTAAACTTGAAACACGACATAAATGGAGAGCATGTTAGAAAAAAAAATCAAAAACTTGACCAGCAAGAAATCGCCCAATGAATATGGAGTATAATTTACAACAAATTTTGATCGGCTCTCCAAATTGATTTATGGATAAATGTTCAAACATTCAACAACTATCAAACTATTTTCTCACAATGTTGTTCAAATACAATTGATTTTGTTTTAAAGAAAAAAATAAGAATCCACATTTTACCTTTAGAATGTCAGCGACCTCTCTCTTTCCTGGGGATATCCTCCAACATTTTCTTAGTTTCATAATAACATCTACTTGTGTAGTCCTTAGTTTTCTTCTTTATCATGTCCATTTGAGTTTCCAGCTAGGGAACAAATTAATATGCAATAGAAAAGAAAATAAAACAACACTCTTTACAAGGCAAGATAATTCATGTTTCCACTACCTGTCTAACTCCAACAAAGAGTGCATCATAAACATTGCCAGAAAAAGGAAGAGTATGTATAACCTTGATTTAGTGTGCTACTACTTCATTTAATTGATGGGTCATCATGAGGGGGAATCATTCACATTGGATCAAACACTCACCTAAAGGTCAAATACTCACCCAAACAAATGAGAGACACCACATATTCACCCAAAACCTTAAGGTGATAGGTGTATGGATCTCTTACTTATAAAGTACTCAACCTCCCCTTTCCTGAGCAATGTGGAACTTAAAACTCACACTTGTTTTTCAATACAATTCACATTTGTTTCTCAAAATTCTCTTCCTCAAGTGTGAGTCCGTCCATTATACTCCCCCTCAAGTGGAAGCTCTTTCATCCATATGTTTGTGTCATCACTTAGAGACACCATTATCTCGTCATGAACACTTCAACGTAACACGTCGTCTGACCACCATGTCAGAAAGACTTTCGACATAAAGAGTTGGTCCCTTACTCGAACCAAGCTATGATACCACTGATGGATCATCATGAGGGAGAATCATTCATTGGGTCAAACACTCACCTAAAGGTCAAACACTCACCCAAACAAGTGAGAGAGACACCACATATTCACCAAAAATCTTAAGGTGATGGGTGTATGGATCCTCTTACTTATAAAATGCTCAACCTCTACTTTTCTAAGCAATGTGAAACTTAGAACTCACACTTATTTATCAACACAACTTACATTTGTTTCTCAACATTAATAGGTGAGTCTTCTCTGTTATTTGTTTGGGTGACAGTTCCTGCAGTAGAGTGTTCTTAGAAGTTACTACTGTAGGATTAATTTATTAATTCATTAAATATGACTTATGTAAGTAAAATTTTGACTTTAAATACAAGATATTATAATGTGATGATTGTTTGAACTTGATGATAATTAAATCAATGGGTTTTTATTTTGAAATTCAAATTTTAAATATCTCTTCTCACTTTATAGATGTTGAGACATGACTCTCGGAATGAAGTGTGACTGTTAGAATAGAATATCTATAAAAATGCATATTTAGGCAAGCAACACCAATTTTTATCATTGTATCTAATTTCTCACAAACACAAAAGAAAAATCATTGTCAAAGATACATATAAAAAAGAAGAAAGAGATGAGAGACCAATTGAAAAATCAAGATTTGAGAATCGGACAATAATCAACATAATAGATCTAAGTATGTTTTTATTGTTCTTTATAGAAATTAGAACATCGTAAAATTCATAATATCAAGATTCTAAATATAAAATTTTCTAACGGTCAGAACATTATTATTGATATTATAATTTTTCCAATAAAACTGTGAGATAATGTATCATATCAAATTGATCTTGAAAATTTTAAAAATGATATAGTAATTAAATTTTCTCTATAAGGGAATGCGCATTGTTGTTGCTTGGTGTTATATATATGCTATGCGTTAATTAAATTTTTGGTAGTGCACTGTTACTTAAATTAAATGAATTGTATTGTAGAATATTTGCGTTTTATTTATATGTTCTAATAGTCTCTTCTGATAATTTGAAAGATTTTGACTCATAAAGAACTTATTACTTTATTTCGAGACTAAAGCCAAAAGAAAATATACTAAAACCTTTAGTCATATACCATATTTCATAATGATACATCAATCAATCAATAACTAAAAACAAGTCAAGACTACCATCCCTAGCGCCCGTCAACAACAACTCTTTTACATTCCCGTATGCACAAAAGTAAGTTGTTTAAAATGCTATAGATTTACGTACTTTAACGATTATTATCTCTAACTAATATTTTTATCTTTATGGTGCAGATGGTCGGCATGTGGTATGCGTTATAACAGATGTCCTAGACACTGTATTACCCAGTATCGCAATCTCTTGGATCACCTTCGACCGACAGATGTATGGATAATAACCTCATTATTTCGTTATAATTTGTTAACTTTTTCTACCAAATTTATAATCTAAGTTACTTTCACATTTTAGTTCATTTGACGTCCATACCTAAATTTGGATCATGACCATGAAATCAACGAAGAAGACGCAGTTGTATGGACTGCATGCACACCGATAATAAGATTCACAACTGTGGAGATGCACAACAATGATCGTGTGAAGTTGCAGTTTGGTATGCTTCAACACATCCCAGATCCCCAACAAACCTAGGAGAATGGCATCTGCGCAAAGTTAACGACCAATGGAACTTCAATCCATGGCAAAGCTTCGCAAGATCTGAGTGTCGCAAATGAAAACACCGCCATGACCATGTCTTAACTGACGCAGTGATGCCAAATGAAGAAAAATCAAGTCGTACTTATATGGCTTGGAACAAATCGGTTGGTTTTGAGTTCATCGTCGAGGATATGTACCTATACGACTCACACCAACAAACTCACACACCAGACGCATCAACATCTAACCCCCAACAACATTGTCAGACAGGCTACACACAACCCCCTATCCGTCAAACTTTCTGTTCCACAAACACACAAACATACAACCCTAACATGTCATACACCCAACCACAATACCAAGAGCATACCCCGTACCACCACCAACAAATAGATCATCAACCAGAGACCCAACATCGCTTCGCACCCAACACATCACCCTACCAAAGCCGCCTTATCCAGAACACTCAACGATCATTCAACACCAATCGTCCCTCCTCCTACCATAGCCAAGAAGCCCAAACCTAGGGGTGTACATGGGTTGGTCCAACCCACAAAACCCGGTTAAACCCACCAAAAAAATCCAAACAAGTGGGTTGGGTCGGGTAATTGGGTGGATATGGATTTAAAAACTAAAAAACCAATTAAAAAAATCGGGTTTCGGGTAAAACAATCCAAACTCAAAAAACCCACTGACCCACTAATCAAACATTTATTATTATAATTTTAATCATTTTGATGAATATTAACTTAGTGGTTGCAATTTTAGTCTCTTAATATTTACTATTTTAGTGAACCATGACTTTAATTAATTTTGAATGTTTCACCCTTTAGTTATTTTGATGCTAATTCATTTTTATGTCATGCAACTTAAGTTTGTTGCTAGTATTTTATGATAATTCTTATTAGTTGATAATATCATTTAATATTTTATGATGCTAAAAGATAGTAAATATAAGTTATCTATTTTTTTTTTTTGAAGTAGATAAAAATGTTGAGTATTTTTTATGAAAAAAACATGATGACTTATCATTTAGTGATTTAATATTAATAAAATTAAAAAAATTATTTGGGCAACCCACAATCCAACCCAACCCAACCAGAAAATTAATGGGTTTGCCCAAACCGGTCCATTGATGTAACGGGTGGTTATTTTACCTCACCCAAACCGGAGTTTCTTATATGGATTGGGTATCGGGTTTGGTCAAACCCAATCCAAACCGGCCCATATACACCTGTTTACCAGTGATTTCTGATAAACAACCGCTAGTCTTCCAAATTTATATATTTTTGGTAACTCACAGGATCGACTAGATTGATCCTAGGACATGTGTCTTAAGAATTATTATTACGGTGATTTGACTCATGGTTAAGTTTGTTTCTAATTTGTGGATGACGAAAAGTGTATAGACAACGATTCTAAGTGAAACTTATGACTTCATGAACAAAGTAAATGACGATAACTTTGCAGTAAAAGATTTCTTAAAGATAACGAAAAGACCTAGGAAAGGTAAAGATAACTGACTCGAAGTAAATGCTTTAAGTTTTTGAGAAAGTACTGGAAACGAAGACTTTGGCGAAATGTAAATGCAGAAATAAAAAGGATGATAAATTACTGAAAAGTAAGGGCAATTCGACAAATAAAGAGGCAGTAAAATACTTTAATTTAAACAATTGGTATGAAAAATATAACATGAACGATACTTATGGTGTTCTTCATACATACATTTTCAGCGTAAAACTCGTTTCTCTCGCTCCGGTACTTCGAGTGTATTTTGTGAATTTCTGTATATCTGTTTGAACACCTCTTGAATCTAAAACTAAGACCCTTATTTATAGTGATTTGACCCTAACGGCCTTTACATATATGACTTCCACGTTCTCCGATCCCAAGCGTTGCATATCTTAGAAGCTTCCACATGTTGATCTGACGAAACGACTTTGTTTAAATTTCAAATACTTCCGCTTGAAGCTTCGACTCTATGAACACCTATGTCGAAGAGAGCTTTATGAAAACCCAAAAAATCTTCTAAGTTCCAAGCTTCGACATCAAATAATTGCTTACCCACAAAAAGAATTAAACAGCTTCACCACAGTCATTTCTTGCTTATTCTCAAAACTTAATATTTCCAAAGACCTTTAACTGTCTGTCGAAATCCCCAACTAACAAATTGCCCCCAAGAAATGTCTATTTCAAATTACTGTAGAAATGGACATTTTTTGCATTTACCAGATTTCGACCAGAGACCTTTCATAGTCCTAAAAGTCCATGTTTGTCAGTTAATCATGATTAACTTTTTCAAAACGTCTCATCAGAACGTGTGCGCAGTTATATGTCATCATGAGTTTCAACTTCCAAGAAAATGAATAGTATTCCTTGTCCACTTTTCTCAGAAAAGCTTCCACGTGGCCCACTATCCTAGTAAAGTGTAACCAGTCAGCCTCACAGGTTCAGCATTATAAAAGCTCATTTGTCATTTTTCTCTCTTTTTTCACGAAAATCTCCATTTTTTCCTCTAAGTTCATCTTCTCCAACCTTTCTGAAAAACGCTTCTTCTTCCCTAAACCCTAATCCTTCAAAACCTCCAAAGTCCATTACAATGTCTTCTGATAAACAACAAAAGCAATCAAAGAACATCAAAAGTGCTGGACCTTCAAAGAGTTCTACTACCCAGAATATTCCAACCAGCACAATCATCACTGTTGGGGACCGAGAGTACATCACTGCTCCAAAACTTTTGAAAGAACAGAAAGCAATTTTTGCTTCTCAGGTAATGGTTCCTTTCCTTCTTTATGGAAATGCTTTAGGGTTTCTAGGACCATTAGTATCTGAAGAACATTTAGAGAAGTGTGCTCAATTTTTTCCTTGTCACCATACTACTAAACCCATAGCCAACAAAACCCTTTCTTCTAAAGACAATGAGGATCTAAAGCAGAGGGAGGCTTTTCAACTGGACTTTATCACAGATAGTTTCATACCCTTTCGGTCTTGTCCAACTCTAGACAAATCCTATCTCGCTTGGTTAACAAAAGTTGAGAAGAAGAAAGCCTCACTTTGGAAAGAATTGGGTATTTTTGACCTAATCCAGATGTCGAAGCTGGGATTTAGTTATTGTCAGCCTTTATTACTCTCCAGCCTATATTTCTGGGATAGTACCTATAACACCTTTCATCTTCCTTGTGGAATGATGACTCCCACACTTTTCGACGTAGCTGCCATTGCTGGACTTCCTCCGACAGGAGAGACCTTCGACCCCTACCAAGATTGTGAAAACTTGATTGACTTCAACGTTAAGAACGCTTCATTTAGTACTTACATTAATCTATATCACGCTGATGGGGAAGAAGTTTCTGATATATAACATATAGCATTTTTAGGTCTATGGTTGTCCAAATTCTTCTTTTGCTGCAAATCTCTACAAGTTGCTAAGAGATTTTTAACGCTCGCTAACCAATTGCATGTTGGTCGAAGAGTGTGTTTGAGTGAACTCTTATTGGCTAGTTTGTACGAAAGTCTAGGATCAGCTAGTGCTAAGCTAAAGGAATACAAAGCTGGCACCAATCTTTTATTGCCTGGGCCTTATTGGCTTCTTCAATTGTGGCTTAATGCCACTTTCGAATCCTTTTTGCCAACACGAGGAAACGTTGAAGAAGATGCCCCAGAAATAATGAATCGAAGCATTGAGGGCACCAGACTCCTTCGACTAACTCCAGCTGATGACGTTGATAACTTACAAACATCCCTCACCAAATACACTTTGATGTTCTCGAAGCGTCATCATTTCCTTCCTTCGATGGCTCCTTTTGCCAGTCGAACGCATGGTCCTTCCTGGTTTACTGCCTCGCTCGAAGACGCTGTGAAAAATGCCAACACAGAGATCGAAGACATATGGCGTGCCTTTCTCCTTCCAAGGCTACTCGTCTCTAGGATTCTGCCAGTAAAGAGTCATGTGTGTCTGTTGGCTTATCAGCCTAATTTTGTCTCTCGACAATTTGGGTTGTGTCAACTTATACCTTTCTCTTTATTCAAACGAAAGCACGAGATCTGCTGTGCAGGGACTGAATGGAGCGCTCGAGACATTGCCGTCCACAAAGAATTCCATGCCAATTTTGCCGAATTCCAATTAATAGCCTTCCAACCGTCGTTCTATTCCACCAATGGTTTCGCCACTTGGTGGACAGATTTCTATTCCAAGAATATGTTTTCGACTGCTGAAATCAAAGAATGTCTAATGAAGGCTTTTTCATCTTTGCAGGAAAATATCCCCAAGGGTAAGCTTACTCATTCTGCAGAAATCCAAGCATTCCAAAAGTACTTGGAAACTGTCTATAACCCAACAAACATCGTTGACACTGTTTGTTATGCAGCCCCAATTTTAAAAGAAAATTTTGAAAAACAGATTGCCAAAAGAAAATCTCTCAAAACTGTAAAACCCGAATTGAAATATGACTTGGCCTTTGAGTGCGAACCACCCAAATTTCCAAAGTTACCTAGTGCAAATTTTGCTTTGTCATTTTTCCCCCTTACCCTTACTGGTTCACGTGTGGGAACATTTTTAACATACTAAAAAATGACCAACAAAAGCCTGCAAAAAGAGTAGTTGCTACCAAACATACCTTAGACAGTTTCAAAGACTTCTTTCACTTCGATTTATCTGCAGTGAGAATCACTTCTCCAACATGTGAAGGTGTGGAATGTTTGGATTTCTTGGTTTTACAACTCCTTTTCGTTTTTTACCAGTCTTTTAAACATTTGCATATTTCGACTAACTCACATCCTTCTTTAGCTGTCGAAAGGAAGGTGGTGAAAAAAGAAAAACCTATGGCGAAGGCTAGTTCGACTACTGCTTCCAGGCCAACTACCTCTTCAAGCCAGGGGATGCCTTCTGGCGTCGCTCCAAAAAAAACGAAGAAGAGTTCAAAGGTATTACATCAAATAACTTCTCTATCTCTTTCGAATTTCTTTCTAATTATTTATAATTTTCTTTCTTCAGGGTAGTGGCAAGCCTCCCTTGACACCCAAGAAAAGAAAAACCTCTCCTGCCAATATTATTCTTGTCGAAGACGATGAAGAGGATACTCCTCCTACTCCACTCAAGAAAAAACAGAAGAAAAATAAGGCAAAAGTTGCCCCTTTCCTACCAAATCAACAACAAGGTGTCGAAACCACCACTCTCCCTCCTCTTCCAAAGAAAGCTCCATCCCAGCCTTTTGGTGTTGCAGCGTTGGATCATATTGGGAGTAATGCCTCTGATCCAGAGGTTCAACAGGTATACTTCGACCTTAAGTGTTCTATCGTTCGACAAATTCATATTTTCAATCTAACATTTTATTTTCAGGACAAAGCCACCACTCCCCTCATTTCTACTGCCAATCAAAGCGATTCTTCGAGCGGCATGAATCCATCTCCTCCTCCGACAATCAGCGGTGCTATCCAAAACAAAGGCTCTTCGACTGGAGCTCACAATCTTGAAGAAGACAACGCTCAGAACGAAGAAGAAACCTCTTCTCCTGGTGAAGATGGTAAAAGAGATTCGAAGCACGTTGACGAGAAGGACTCGACAGGGAAAGAAAACTCTGAGGATACTCCTAGTGATTCTCCTGCTAGAGTTGTGTTCCCTTCAAATGATGTTGATGAGGACGATCAGGATTCAAATGAAATTGAGGGGTATTTTCGAGAAGATGAAGACATAAATATGGGAGAAGCTGATGTTGAGGGAAATCAAACTGGAACTAGTAATGCCAACGTCGATACGGTCTCAAATCCCACTAAAGTTCGACCATCCATCACCCAAACTTCGCCCACACCACTTACTGAGGAGGAGAAAAGATCCTTAAAACAAAATGACCCCCTTAAGTATGTGAGGTTAATGATGGCTTAAAGAGAGTCTTCTTCAGAGCAAAGTGTTTCTGGAGCTTCGACCCAATATGGTGCTAGTGCAAACGAAGCATCACATGATGAACTCCTTCAGCAGGTGAAGAAGGCAGTTTTTGACGTAAATCTCTTTGATGAGCTAAGGAATAATGTGGGGGCGAGCTTTAGCATAAAGAAGTTGATAAGCAAAATTAACATCACTGCTTGCCCCACTGATGTAGGTGAAGCCCTTATTGATATTCAAAATCTCATTGACCAAGTTTGTGCTGAATATCATAGGGAGGTGGATGCTAAAGCTAAGCTGCTATCGACTGAAAAAGCTCAAGCCATTGAGTTTGACAATGCCCTTCGAACTTCACAAGCTTCTGAGGAGTTAGCCACTTCCAGAAAATCAACCCAAGTAGAGTTTGACACTTACACTGCTTCGATACGCCTCTGGGAATCTCATATTGCATAATTGAAGCAAAAGATTTCTGATGCTAAGGCAAAGCAGGCTGCTATTCGAGGTTTGGATAGTACTGAAGCTGATGATCTGGCGAAGCAAAGCGTGGACCACGTCGAAAAAGCTACGGCTATGAACGAAGATATTGCACGCCTCAGAGGAGTTCAAGCAGCTGTTCAGTATAAGATTGGCTTGGCGAAGAAGAAATATGATCGGATGAGGGCCATTATTCCTTTTTGATTTCCTCCTGTATTTGCTTTATTCGACTCTTGTTTACTTGTAACTTGATTAAGACGAAAACCATTTTGGCACATATTTTGAGTTTAAATATCTTCACCATTTTGGTCATGATAGTGTTTTACTTACTATGCTGTTATGATTCTAACTTCGTGCATAAATGGTTTATACTTCTTTAAGTATTTTCCATTTACTTTTAGGATTCTTCGATCCTCTGCTAGTTCTTCTATTTCGTACGCATTGTTTGAAAAGGCTTTTAGAATTCGAAAAGGTCCTTCCCAATGTGGAGACCATTTTCCTAATGCCTTATTCTTTCGATCCATAGGCAATATGACTTTCCACACTAAATCATTCATAGTAAAAGTTTTACCTGTGACCCTCTTATTGTATGCCCTTTCTACCCTCTCCTTCTGTCTTCTTAATACTTCTAACGCATGTAACCTTTCTTCGTCCAAATCCACCAGCTCATTTATCATCATTTCCCAGTATAAGTCAGATGGGATTTCTCCTTGTCTTTGGATTCTCACTGATTGTAAGTAGACTTTGATAGGTAGTACTGCATCATGTCCAAATGTAAGTTGGAAAGGTGTAGTGTTAGTGGCTTCTTTAGGGGAAGTTCGACAAGCCCATAGTTCTTGGTCTAAAGTTTTGTGCCAATTTTTTGGCTTTTTCCCTACATGCTTTTTGATTAGCCCAATTATTACTTTGTTGGCTGCTTCAACTTGCCCATTGGCTTGAGCATAATAGGGTGTGGATGTTAACAATTTGAACCCCATTTCCTTTGCAAATTCTTGCATCTTTCGACCAGTAAAAACTTATCCTTGATCTGTTGTTATACTTTCTGGGATTCCAAATCTGTATAAAATTTGCCTTTGAATGAATTCGATAACAGTTTCTTGATCCACATTTACTAAAGGTACTTCTTCGACCCATTTAGTGAAATAGTCAATTACTACAAGTATGTATCTTTGACCTTTGGATGAATTGGGTCTAATTTCCCCAATTAGATCTAATGCCCAACCTCTGAAGGGCCAAGGCTTAATAATTGTATGAAGTTCACTTGCAGGAGCATGTTGAATTCCTGCATGTATTTGACATTCCTGGCAACCCTTAGCAAACTCCATACAATCTTTTAACATGGTGGGCCAATACATTCCATATCTGAAAAACAACCATTTCATCTTATGGCCTGCCTGATGCGCTCCACAAGCCTCACTATGTACACTAGATAATGCCAAGTAAGTTTCGCTTTCTCCTAAGCATTTCAACAGGATCCCTTCAGGGGTTTTCTTGAATAATTCATTCCCTATCAATACATAACATAAAGCCATGTACTTGGTTTGTCTTTCTGTGTCTGTCGAAGGGTCCTTGAGATAATTAATAATTGGATTCCTCCAATATGTATCTATCAAGGTATCAATGGCCAAAACTTCAAACTCCTCTTTGTTAGCATACCCTAACCGGGTGCTTTCCAAGTCTGTCGGAGATAATATGGCAGCCATTGCCTTTCCTCTTACTTCGATAAGTTCTTCTAGCTTTTCTTTTGAAATTCTATACCCTGAGGCTATGGCTAGAAGAACATAAAACTTCGAATTTTTTGAGTAACCTATTTGCAATGACGAAGTACATAATCAAATTTTCTTTTATACATTTGTACTCCTTCGTCAGTTGCTTGATTACTAATTCTGAATCTCCTTTAATTTCGACCCTAGTTGCCCCTAATTCCAACAAAGCCTTAAGTCCTGCAATAAGAGCTTCATATTCTGCTTCGTTGTTGGAACAAAGGGGACCTTCAATTCTATATTTGAGTTTTGTTGGAATTTTGTCAGGAGAAATTAACATTATCCCAACCCCACTTCCATTCTTATGAGTGGAACCGTCGAAGAATAATTTCCAAGGTTTCAACTCAACTTGAAATTGAGGATTTTCGACTAGTGCATGGTCTACAATAAAGTCTGATACTATTTGCCCCTTCATTGCCTTTAAAGGCATAAAGGTTAAAGAGTATTCAGTGAGAGCTAAAGCCCATTTGCCAATTCGACTGTGCATTATTGGCTTAGATAACATATACTTGATGACATCAAAATGCGAAGAGACGTATAAATCAATAGGTTTTATATAATACTTGAGTTTAGTACAAGAGAAATGCAAACAAAGACACAACTTTTCTATTGAAGTGTATCTAGTTTCTGCATCATTTAAAACCCTACTAAGGTAATAAATGGCTCTTTCGACGCCATCTTCATTCTCTTGCGCCAACATGCTACCTATGGTAATGTCGGACGCTGATATATACAGTCTCATGGGCTTCTTTCCACATGGTGGTGCCAAGATAGGAGGATTCGTCAGATAATGTTTGATCTTGTCGAATGCCTTTTGGTGTTCGTCATTCCATTCGAACTTCCCTTGTTTCAGGCGCAGAAGGGGAGAGAAGGCTTGGGTTCGACCACTTAAATTCGAGATGAATCTTCTTAGGAAGTTTATCTTTCCTAATAATGATTGTAATTCTTTTTTGGTTGATGGTGATTTGGTCTCCATAATAGCCTTCGTCTTGTTCTGATTGATCTTTATCCTCTTTTTGTGGACCACAAAGCCCAGAAAATCTCCAGCCTGCACATAGAATACACATTTAAGAGGATTCATTTTTAAGCCATGTTTTCTCATTCTTTCGAATGATTGGCTGAGATGGGATAGGTGATCTTCATCTGACGTAGATTTTATCACAATGTCATCTATGTATACTTGCATGAATGTTTCTATATAATCATGAAATATAGAATTCATCGCTCGCTGGTATGTTGCCCCAGCGTTTTTTAGGCCAAAAGGCATGACTATCCACTCATAAGTGCCTATTGCCCCTGGACATCGAAAAGTTGTTTTAGAAACATCTTCTTCTACGATGAAAATCTGGTTATAGCCAGAATATCCATCAAGCATGCTGAGATACTCATAGCTTGCGGCTGAGTCAACCAACATCCCTGCCACAGGCATTGGATACTCATCCTTAGGGGTTGCTGCATTTAGATCACGAAAATCTATACATACTTGCAAAGAGCCATTTTTCTTGATAACAGGGACAATATTAGCAATCTAATCGACATACCTTGTGGTCCTGATGAAGTTGCAACGAAGGAGTCTTTCGACCTCTTTTTTGATCTTTGTGAGGATTTCTGGTGCGAATCTTCTTGGAGTCTGCTTGATGGGCTTCTTGCCATCCTTTATAGGCAACTTTAATTCGACCAGGTCCCTCTTCAAACCAGGCATTTCGTCGTAATCCCAAGCAAAGCAATCTTTGTTCTTCCTTAGTAATTCAATAACTCTCACTTTCAACTTGGGGTCCAGTTTAGCACTGATGTAGGTAATTCTTTTTGCACTTCCATCTCCGAGATCGATCTCTTCGAGAGGATCTTGCGCTAACATCTTTGCACTTGACATTACTGGATCTTTTTTAAATCCCAGAGGCTCTTCGTCGTATATGGCGTCCAACCTCTGTTCTTCTGGTTCCACAGGTACTTGTTCGTCAGGGGGTTTTGGTCTAAAGAACTCCCCTGGTCCTATATTACAGATTTCACCATATGTGGCTTTGTTAGCCATGTTTGTTATCTCGGCTTCGAGAGCCGCTTATCTTTTGTTCTCAACCATGTAGGCCGAAATCTTATCGAAGAAAGAAGACTCATTCATAGTACAGGTCTTCATCCCAGCCTGTTGGCCGTATTTCAGATGATTCTCCTATTTTTGGGTCTCCCATAATCTCTCTATCCCACTGAAAGCCATTTGGGTGGAGAGTCAAGAAGTACAAGGAATTTTTATTTGGGGCGTAGCCTTCTTCCGCTGGGTAACATGGTCCTATGTGCGCCAAATTCTTGTCGAAGTTTCTCTTGTCCACATGGTTTACTTCTGCCCTGAAGTAACTTTGGTCAGCTTCGACATTCTCTACCACGCCATCTTCTCTCCAGATAGAAATTCTTTGATGCATGTGATAACATGAAACTATATCACATTTTTAGACTTGATTTAACTAAATTATATCGTTATTTGATTCAATTTATTTTATATTATTCGATATTACTCGGTATTTTCTTATTATTTATTTCAGGTATCATTATTTAAAGCACGTGTGAAAAAGAAAGAAGAGGGGTGCAAAAAGAGGATTTTCTAGGAAAAGCAGCAAGCCGAAGCACCAAAGCCCAGCCCACGTTTGGAACAAAAGATATGGCTGTCACGACCGCCACGAGAACATGCCGAGCGTCACGTCCCAAAACCTAGTGTTACGACCGTAACACATAGTGTGACGGACGTCACACATTTCATCCTATATTTTAGGCTTTACGTGCGTAACGGAGTGGATGTTTTCCCCTAAGTTTTCTCCTGCACTCGTTAACGCTTTGAACCATACTGAAGACACTTTCGAGGAAGCGGTTATTTGGAGAGGTGAATATAAATAGACCTCACAAAAGCCAATTGGAGCTCTCTCTTGATTCTCTCTTCTCCGTGCAATTTTTCCAGCAATATCTTTCCAACATTATAATTTTCCAGCACTCTAAATTTTCAAGCATCTTATTTTCTTTTCTTTTCTAGTTTAATTTCCGAAGCAAACAATTTATTTTCTCACGATAGTTTCTACACCGGAAACTATTGTGTAATTTTTACTGGATCTAACCTTACGTTAGATCATAGTAATTTATTTCCTTGTTTTTACTTTCCTATCTGATCGAAAATTATGAAGAAGAAATCCAACCGACTTGTGGTGGAGTGTTCGAGCATCGAAGCTAGGAGATAAAATCCAGATTTCTAGTATTTTTCCAGGTTCATTAATTAATTGATTTATTGTTTTAATTTACATATGCTTTGTTCCGCTATTTATATATATTGTTTGTTTGATATGACCGTATTTATGCATAATTATTGTTTATGCATGTTTATCATGTCTGGCTAATTAATTTAGATATCGGTATGTAAAGTAAGCGGAATAAAGGAATCGAAATTGAGTTGGTTTAAATTTATTTCAAAATATAGTCACTCTTTTTCTGGTCTCAATTTACAAAGTTAATACCAAGGTTTTTGTACGAGAGTAAAAGACATACAGAAGTTAAAATCAATAGAACGACGGTTTGAGCTTTTAACTGGACAATGTAAATTGAACATTAACTTTAAATCAGGGCGAAAGCAATTTTTAAGGTTAATTAAATTCTAATTATTTTCAAAAATTATTTTAAAAGTTAAATGTGAGGACGAGAGTTAAGCATTTAAGTTTAATCATATAATCCAAGTCAACAGAGCGAGAGTTTGAGACGAGGGTGTTTAAACGGTTAGTATTTTCTCAAAAGGAGTTTCTATAGATTCTATTATTTTCAAAAGTGATTTTAGATTTAACGAAATAGTGAGAGTGTACGTGAAAATATAAAGTCATAGTCTAATTCAACAGAGCGAGAGTTTGAGGAAAGGATTTTTAATTAATAGTGTCTACTGAAAAGACTTATTTTAAAATTAAGAAAAAGACCAACGAAGATTTGATTCCCTAATTACGACGAACTAAATACTGATATCCATATTATTTGATATTTTATCTAGATCCAAATTTAGTTTTATTTTTCCCCCTAATCATTAAAGTATCATCCGCCTTAGCTATACGCAGTAACCCTAGAAAAACGGTAGATCGATTCATTAAGTCCCTGTGGGATCGATATCTTTTAAAACTACGCGATTAGACTGTGCACTTGCAGTCAGTACCCCGATAGACTCATAAAGTTGTGATCAAGTTTTTGGCGCCGTTGTCGGGGACTTTTATTTAGTCGATATCGTAACTCTTCTATTACGCTGTAGAGACTAAGGCAATTTTTATTTTTTCCCTTTTTCGTTGATTTGTATGCCACACACTCGCTCACAAGGCGAGCCGTATTACTTACGAATCAACGACGTTGAACGATATCTCCGATTATTACGACGAATTCGGGAGTATCGTGCTAGATACAATCTTCCTCCAATCGAAATTCCTGATCTCAAAAATCTCCTTCCTTCGACGATACCAGCGATGGCCGAACCAGCTCGTGCTCTTCGAGATTACGCTGCTCCATCGTAGGATGAGCCGCATTCGAGTATTGCTCCACCCGCATTCGAAGCGAACAACTTCGAACTTAAACCTTCGCTGTTGCAGGAAGTGCAACAGAATGAATTTTCTGGAAATCCTACCGAGGATCCAAACCTTCATTTATCCGTATTCGTCCAATACGCTGACACTGTTAAAGCTAATGGTGTCACTTCAGAGACAATTCGACTTCGTCTCTTTCCTTTCTCGTTAAGAGATAAAGCTAGAAGGTGGATTCAGTCTCTTCCTTCCAACTCAGTCACCACATGGAATGAGTTGAAGAAAGTCTTTCTTGCCCGATATTTTCCGCCAAGCAAAACAGCTATGTTGAGAGCCCAGATAAATGGATTTAAGCAGAAAGATAACGAATCTCTTTTCGAAGCATGGGAAAGATACAAGGACATGATGAGACTTTGTCCACACCATGGTTTAGAGGACTGGTTAGTAATTCACACCTTCTACAATGGTCTCTTGTACAACACAAGGTTAACAATAGACGTTGCCGCCGGTGGTGCGCTTATGGATAAACCTTACACCGACGCTTATCAACTTATTGAGAGCATGGCCCAAAATCATTATCAGTGGGGAAGCGACCGAACAATGGTAGAAAAACCTCAAACAAAAGGGGGCATGTACGAGATAAGTAGCCTTGATCATGTTAATGCAAAAGTGGATGCTCTTGCCCAGAAAATTGAAAGTTTAAATGTATCACCTCCAGCCACCGTGGTTGTCGTAACTCAAAATTGTGAAGTCTGTGGAATTCAAGGTCACACTCCTACAGATTGTCAACTCCTAACAGGAATTCAAACAGACCAGGTGAACTATGCTCAAGGAAATCCTTACTCGCATACCTATAACTCAAACTGGAAGAACCATCCTAATTTTTCATATAAAAGTAACAACGCTTTATACGTGTCATACCCCAATTTTGTCCGGCCATTTTGGTTTAATCCATGAGATTTTTTTTGCTTCAAAAGTCCCACATTTAGAATTTGCATTTTTTAGAAACATGTATGTGTTTTTTTTTAAAATTAAAAGTCCCATATTTAGATTTTTGTATTTAAAATAGAATTGTGTTTTTTAAATTAAAAGTCCCATATTTAGATTTTTGTATTTAAAATAGAATTGTGTTTTTTAATTAAAAGTCTCATGTTTAGATTTTTATATTTAAAATAGAATTGTGTTGTTTTTAAATTAAAAAAGTTCCATATTTATATTTTTGTATTTAAAATAGAATTGTGTTGTTTTTTTTTAAATTAAAAGTCCCACATTTAGATTTTTTGTGTTTAAATTAGAATTGTGTTTTTAAAAAAAATTATTAAATTACTATACTTAGTTTTTGTGTTTAAGATTAGAATTATGTTGTTCTTTAGATTAATTCATTATACTTAAGTTAGAAATTTGTTGTTTTTAAAATTAAGTCATTATACTTAAGTTAGAAATTTGTTGTTTTTAAAAAAAAATTGAAATTGATTAGCATAAATAAATATTGAGTTAAATTTTGAAAAACTTAAAAGGTAATTACATAATTAAAATTTAATTCAATAAGTCCCAAATAATCCAAACACACCTTTTGTCCTTAAAAAATTAAACTAAATAGTTACATCTGAATTAAATGAAATTTGCTGCAAAAAGTCCCTAATTTACAGCCTACTTTTTCTTCCTATTCCATCAAAGCCACCTTACAGCTGTAACCTGCAGAGACCAAAACAGCTTATTTTAAAAGCACTTTTTTAAAAGCATTTAAAAAACTGAAAAAACAACTAATAAATCACTCAGTTGAAAGCTTTATCCAGAGGATTAATTGGAACATCTGAAAAGGCATTGCAACAATGGCTTAAACAAGAACAGATCAAATCCCACATAATCTGGGATGAGAAAATAAAAAAAAACAGGAGTGCTTTATGGCTTAATCTCTTCTTGATAATAACGACAGAGGAGAGGATCCAAAGAGGAGGCAGAAGGAGATTTTCTCCATCAGGATCAAAAAGTTTAAGAACCCAACCTTCTTTCTCAGTTTCCTTGGTCGTCACAATTCCTTTTCCACTCCACCTTCATTCACTCCAACCACCAACAGAACCTTCTTTTCCGGCAACCTCATCGCGCCGCAGCCAACGATTTGCCGCTCTCCCAAACGACTGCTTGCTTCCGCGTATCTACCTTCTTCACAACCGCTAAACCCACCGCGCCAAGCTTCACCGTCCACAACGTATCCCTTTGAAAATTTCGCCGGCGACAACTCAAACCTTCCGTCGTGGTCGCCTCCGCCGATCTCGCACCCTCATCTCCGCCGTGATCCGTTTGTCGGCGACAACTCATAACGGCTTTGTCCGTCGCCAATCCTGAGCTCCGACCACCCTTCACAGTATCATTATTGTCGGCATTCGGTAACTCCTTTTTCCTTGCTTTCCATTTTAGTTTCCATGGTTACTATTTGTTCTTGTTAACTTTGAAGAAAGTTTGGTGTGTGTGTTTGTTGTTGTTCTTAAGAAATTCAAACTTGTATTACTAAATCTTTGTTTTGTTATGAATAATGGTTTGATTGAAGAAATGAAAGAGAGAATAGGAGAAATGAAAGAAAGAGATGGGAGTTAGGTTTTCGATGGGCTTTGTTTTACTGTTTCTCCTAGTTTCTTCAACTTTCTTTGATTAGTAATAAGTTATTTATATTTCCATGTTCGTTTTGTTTTTTTTCTATTATTTTTTATAAAAGGAAATCAATATTGGCTTTTGGTTTACGCTAAGTTATTTTAAGTTAAGGAATGTTACTGTATGCTTTTTTTTTTCTTTCAAATATTTATATGTTATTTTATTTGTTCAATATTTAATCTCTTTTGGTTTCTTATTATTTGCCGATTTCTTTTTTAATTAGTGATAATTAATGTATACGTATGTATAAAGTTGAGTATAGGCCGTTGGTTTTGTCTCATTTTTCCTCTTCATTAGAGTTACTGCCATAAAAAGTATGATATAAGATTAAGGCCAATAAGTAAATATGAGTTTATTGGTAGGACTCATTAGTATGTAGAAATGCAAGTATTTTGGGCCTTAAAGCTTTAAATGGAATTCAATGTTCAAGAATTTATGTCCAATTAAAATTACTATTCTTAATTAATAAGATTAGTTAATTATTATTTTTCTCAATTAATTAGTTTTGATCAAGTAAACTTAATTAATTCGATTATGATGTTGGAATCTCTCTTTATTGATTAATCTAAAAAAAATTATTTTTGAAACTGTCTAATTCAATTAATTTCTAATTAATTAATTAGATTGTTTAATAATCAATTAAACAACAAGACAATCTAAAATGATTTTTTTTTTCTATAAGCAAAAACTTTGGTTCAAAGCTAAGTATTATTCTCAAACTCGGTTAATCCTATAAATGTAAATTCAATTTTTTTTTTAACCAATACAATTTTTAAAGAATATTCTTTTTTATAATTTAAATTTGGGATGAAAAGGAACATAGTAAGCGTTCGCTTCACTATTTCTCAAGAATTTGAACAATTGGCGTACGCCATATTGCTCGAATCTTTGTCGCCCGGTTAAAACATACAAACTCAAGTTGATCCTCCGAATTAATTAAAATGTCTAAAGACTTTATCTTTATAAATTAATTTTTGGATGAAAAGGAGAATAGTAAGCGTCCGCTTCACTACCTCTCGATTATTCGAATAATTGGCGTACGCCATATTGCTCGGATTTTCGTCATTCAAATAAAACCATAATAATCATACAAGTTCAAATCACATATTCTAAATCAACTACAAATTCCAAATCCTTTTATTTCCATATTTCAGATGAAAAGAGGATAGGAGGCGTACGCCTCACTATCTTTCGATTATTCGAATAATTGGCGTACGCCACATTGCTCGAATCTTCGTCATCAATTTAAAACCACAATCGAATAAACTCAAATCATCTTTCGATCAAAACCTACCAATCCAAAATCCAAACATATCTTT
This sequence comes from Lathyrus oleraceus, assembly GCF_024323335.1. Taxonomy (NCBI): domain Eukaryota; kingdom Viridiplantae; phylum Streptophyta; class Magnoliopsida; order Fabales; family Fabaceae; genus Lathyrus; species Lathyrus oleraceus. The sequence goes on from NC_066585.1 coordinate 183,350,319, forward strand.
TACAATTTAAACTTCGGATGATAAAAGATGAGAGGCGTACGCCTCGCCATCACTCGATTATTTGAATAATTGGCGAACGCCATATTGCACAAATTATCGACTTCCTACTAAAACACGCTAAATAAACTTGGATAAAGGAATAAGTGGCGTACGCCTCATTATCCTTTGAATAAGCAAGTAGGGGGCGTACGCCTCGCTACCGTGCGCATTCAACATCCACAAACAAACTTTCAAAATAATTCGAATAAAAAAGGAATAGAAGGCGGACGCCTTATTATTCCTCGAAAGAATTGAACAATTGGTGAACACCATATTGCTTAACCTTTCGTCGTTCTCCAAAAACATCTCAAACAAATCATATCTAACTTCTCGCCCCCGAGCGATCGAAACCAATCAAACCCAAACACATCAAATCACCTCGTCACCCCCGCATGACCAAAACCTCTTCAAAAGAACACTGTCAATCCTTTCTAATGCGCATAAAAAACCAGTGCTTAAGTCTCCGCCGAGAGTAGACAAGCCAACGTTTAGCCTTTAGAATGCCGACCTACACAGTCGTTCATTAAAAGACACCAACAAAAACCGTAGTCCCCGAACTACGAATGCTCTGATTTCCTTATTATACCATAAGGATACGTAGGCAGGAGATTGCTGTATCTTCGCGAGCATACTAATAAAAAACCTCCCCTCTTCTCCTTTTGAGGTCTTCATCCATTTCTATCCAATATTTAATTACTCGAAGAAAGCGAATAACATTAAATTAACATTCAAATAGCAAATTAGACTAAAAGGTTCCCGTTGAGTACAACGGACGTGAGGGGTGCTAATACCTTCCCCTTGCGTAATCGACTCCCGAACCCGAATATGGTTGCGACGACCATTATTCTATTTTCTAAAAGGTTTTATCGATATTTTCCTATTCCTTCATTGGGATGAATAAAGTTCGGTGGCGACTCTGTTCGAACTAAATATTTCCGCGACCATCGCGAGGAATCGTATTTTTCGAGATGCGACAGATGGCGACTCTGCTGGGGATTCTAGCTCCAAGCTAGAGAGAGTCAAGCCTAACTTAGTCAATTTGCTATGAATGTTAGAATACTGCTTTTTATTTGCTTCTGTATATCTTGATGTATTATTTATGCTATGTAATTTATTCTGCTATTATGTTGGGTGATCTATGGTGTTTGACACATGTTGTGAGATAAGCTTCGTACCCGAGCTTTGAGAAGAACTTAGAACCCGGAGTTGTGTAGTATTGAACCGAGGGGTGTACACCTCTTTGGGACAATACGAGAACTTCACCTAGAGTAGATCTGTTCAGAATTTCCATCACAATATGGCTAGCCCACTATTATGAGGAAACGTTGAACATGGTCCATGACTCTGGGAACCTCATCTTAAACTGAAGTCCATCTTCATGATTGGCGATCGTGTAGTATTGAACCGAAGGGTCTACACCCTGTTCGAACAATACGAAGATCCCACTTAGAGTAGACCGATTCAGAACTTCCATTTCAATGTGGCTAGCCCATTATTGCAATGAAAGACTGAACTTGGTCCATGACTCTAAGTTCTTAGCATGAAAATGGATAACCTTATGAGCAATCCATGATGTGTGGGGTAAAAGACATAGAACCACTGTTAAGTTGAACCTTATGATATATGTGAAACTTGGATCCCTGTAATTGCATAAACATCATGTTGCATTCATTATGAGCATAGCAAAATCATTTACACACTTTTTATTTTCAGGGATTTTCAAACTTTTCAGATAATTAAGCATTCAAGAACAAATGGAGTCAGGAAAGAGAAAAACATTCCAAATCAAAGCCAAGGTACCGTGTATGAAGGGGTTCATTGCATTCAGAGATGGTTTGACTAATATCCGTCGAGACGCATTCACACTCAAATATGGGAAGATTTTACACTTGTTGTCTGTACCAGTACAGAAGGATGCTATTACCGTACTAGCCCAGTTTTATGATCCACCACTCAGAAGTTTCCTCTTTAGAGATTTCCAGTTGGCCCCAACTTTGGAAGAATTCGGAAGAATATTGGACTCTCCTAAGCAGAAGAAGGGACCATACAAGGGGTTAGGTCAAATCCCTAAACCCGAAGAGTTGGCAGAAGTATTAGACATCCCAGTCAAAGATCTAACCCCTAACATCAAAATTTGGGGGAAGGTACAAGGAATTCCACAAGAGTACCTGGAGAAAACTGCTCAAAGCTTTGCTGAAGCCCAGAAGTGGGAAGCCCATGATACTATTATGGCTTTACTTATTTTTGGATTGGTGTTGTTTCCTAATATAGAGAAGTTAATTGATGCAGCAGCTATCAGTGTGTTTTGGGCCGTCAAGGTTAAGAATGAAGATCCAGTGCCCGCACTCCTAGCAGATGTTTATCACACCTTGCACTTACGCTTTGAGAAGAAGGGAGGGCTGATGTTATGTTGCATACCACTCCTTTACCAATGGTTTGTCTCTCATGTGTTCAAAGAGGTTGATACAATTGAAAGTATGGATGGATATGAGTGGTCTCAAAAGCTAGTAGGACTCACTGAAAATACCATTATTTGGTATCCTCATGGTCTGAATGTGAGAGATACGATTACTAGTTGTGGAGAATTTCCGAATGTACCATTAATAGGGTCAAAAGGGTGCATTAACTACAACCCTATTTTAGCAGTGAGGCAATTGGGTTATCCTATCACATACAAGTCGGATGACCAGTTGTTAGAAGGTTTTGTGTTCCATGATATGGAGGATCTCGTTATGCTGAAAAGGGTTATCCGAGCCTGGGAAAAAGTTCGCTTCAGAGGACAAGACAAAGGAAAAGGTGTCATGGGGGATAGAGAACCATATCATCAATGGGTCACCAGAAGAAGTCAAGAGATTAAGCTGCCATTCATCCTCAATCCTCCAACTCAACCTCCATCACCAGAACCCATCCCTATCTCCATGGAAGAAGTGGAAGCATTGAGAGCTACTATAGCAAGACTTGGACGAGAAAATGAAGAGCTACAGGCCAGCTTCCAACAAGTTTCAAATGAAAGAAATGAGATAAAGTGGGAATTAGAGAGGAAGAAGGCCCAGCTTGAAGCAACTGAGGAAAAGGTCGACAAAGAAGAACAAAAGAGAAAGAAAGTGAAAATAGGCATGGAGCAAGCTGACCACTGCCTAGAAACCATTAAAGAGCAGTTGAGACAAGTTGAGAAAGAATGCCTAAAGAATAAGCGGTGGTGGCTACGAGCTACAGAAGAGAAAAAAGAGGTTAGAGAGATATTGGAGGCTAAGATACAAGATCTCACTATCTCCCTCCATAATGCTGAGACCCAAGCCGAGCACGAGCGCCGACTTAAGGAAAGAGCCCTGGAAGCTTCTCGAGTCACACCTACGACTTGGGCCGAGAAATGCCAAGAAGCAAAAGATGCTAGAGGAGTTGCTCAACGTTGGAAAGATAGATTTGAGGCATTCCATCAAGACAGTGTGATATGGCTAAGGGAGAGAGAGCAAGTCATTGAGGATTACGATACCTTTAGGAGAACTATCGATTTCTTGCAAGCGGACAAAGATGGGTACCGTGCAAAGCTCAACGGTTTGGTACAATTCTGCAACTGGATAACCCAAGAAATGCCTTGGAGGTTGAGAGAGGCATTGGAAGGATTGGACCAGCATGGCACACATCCTGCTGTAATCCATTTTGTTATGATGTGTGAAGGGATGGTGAAGAGGTTCAAGTCTGAATTAGAAGAACTCATAACTCGAAGGACTTCTGTGTAATTCTTCTGTTTTTCTTATATTCAGTTAGTATTTGAGCTGTATCGATTTGGGCAGTTATGCCTTTGTACTCCGTACTTTAAATATTTGAATGGAAGAGGATGATCCTCATTTTTATTTCCTGACTTTATGTTTTCTCTAAATGCTTAATATAACTACAACCGTGATGAAAATTCCCTGAAAATAAAATATGCATAACATTCGCATCCTCATCATGCATCACGCTTCATGAAAACTCAAAAAAAAAAAACTTACCCAACCTTTTTACCCTTTATCCAGCCACGCTGACTAATCGACATCGGTACGAGACGCGAGGCAAATACAAGATGACATTAGAACAAGTTGAGGCTAACCAGGTTACCATGAGGACAGACATCAATACGATCCAGGAGAAGATGGATCAGCTGTTGGAGACAATGCTTGTGATCGCTCAGCGAGAGAGGAGCGAGGAGGAAGAAGACAGGGCAAAAAGGAATAATGGCACGCCAGGTCTGAATCCCCAAGACGAAAGTTACATCCCCACCAAGAAGAGATTGGTTCAGATACCAGTAGGAGGCAAGGGAGATGGAGACCGTGCAGAGCCTTCTGATACGTCTACTCATCATGGATCCGAGATTGGAGATGACCAGTATGATGCATTCTATATGCCTGATCAACCAAAGCCCAAGATACTTTCAGATCCTGCTGCAAATAGGCTTCGTGCCCTGGAAAAGAAAATCAAAGCCATAGAAGGAAACAACATCTTCGGTGCTTCTGCCATGAACATGCGTTTGGTATCGAATTTAGTCATCCCAGCTAAATTTAAAACCCCTGATTTCGAGAAATACAAAGGACAGACCTGTCCAAGAAGTCACTTGGTGATGTATTTCAGGAAAATGGCTGCTCATACCGAAAATGACAAACTACTCGTACACTGTTTTCAAGACAGTTTGAGTGGGGCATCTCTGAGATGGTATATGAGTTTAGAACAGGGCCGAATTCAAAGTTGGGAGGATTTGGCTGACGCATTTCTCCGTCAGTACAAATACAACTTAGATATGGCACCCGACCGAATGCAGTTGCAGGGGATGGCTATGAAGGAGAGTGAGTCATTCAAAGAATATGCCCAGCGGTGGAGAGAGTTGGCTGCTCAGGTAGAGCCACCATTGTCTGAGAAGGAAATGACCGGTATATTTGTGGACACCTTGAAGGACCCATTCTTTGATCGATTAGTGAGCAGTGCCGCATCTGACTTCGCACATCTCGTCACGATTGGAGACCGCATAGAGAAGGGGTTGAGGGATGGAAAAATTCCTGGAGCAGTGACAACATCTAGCGCACCAAAGAAATATTCTGGAGGATTCCCAAAGAAAAGAGAAGGTGAAACAAACGCCATATCCAGGAACTACAAAGGGAAACAACAAGCTTCATATGGTCAAGTCGCCGCTGTGGTACCTATACCCTATCAACAGCCGACGCAGCAACAACAAATGTATCAACCACAACATCAACAACATCATCATCAACAAAATACCGCACCACCAAGACAGTTCAAGCCAAGACCTCCAAGAAGACAACTTGATCCTCTACCAGTACCTTATAGTCAGATATTCCCATATCTGCAGAAGGAGGGACTTCTAACATTGAGGGAGTTAAAACCAGCTGTTTTTCCATATCCATCTGGATACGACGCTAATGCCCATTGTGAATTTCACATGGGAGCGCCTGGTCATACCTTGGAAAACTGTTTCGCATTTCAGAATCGAGTACAAGACTTGATCGAAGCCAAGGTCGTTTCTTTCACTCCAAGACGCCCGAACGTGAATACCAACCCTATGCCAACGCATAAGGATGCTTCCGTCAGTGCCATTGAGGAGAGTGATGGAGGCAAACTGATCCGTAAGGTTGAAGAGATTCAAACCCCTATCACCATGATAGGAGCACAATTGCTGAAAAGTGGTTTGATCCTGGAAGAGATGGTTGAGGAAGAGAATAATGAAGAGTTGAGGAGTTTTATACAACGAATGCTGGATCGAGGCGAGTTACAGATAACTTACCATGTCAAGAGCAAGCGCCAGGAAGAGATAGCCGTGGTAGATATCCCCTATGATGAGGTCAGAGTAGAAATACCTATAAATACGTTGGTGATAGAGTTCCCAGCACCTTTCGAATATAAAGATGAGAAGGCAGTCCCATGGATATATCAGCCCAGAGCTTTTAAGCAGGGGCAGGAAGATAAACCTTTAATGATTAATGAACCAAATGTCACTTCAATTGTGGGCCCAGCAGGAATGACGCGCAGCGGCCGAGTGTTCGCACCAAGAACTGTTGATACTTCTGAGAGAGCTAAAGGGAAGGAGGCTGTTATCCCCATTCCTAATCAGGGGATGCAAGACATGCACCTGTCTCCTAAAGCTGGTGTCACTCATGAGGAGGCTGAGGAGTTTTTGAAAATAATCAAGAAAAGCGATTACAAGGTGGTGGACCAGCTAAACCAAACACCCTCCAAAATTTCCATGTTATCTCTCCTCCTCAACTCAGAAGCACACAGGAATTCACTGTTGAAGGTATTGAGCGCCGCTCATATCACCAAGGACATAACAGTAGAACAGTTTGATGACGTAATAGCTTGTGTGACTACTGGAAATTTCTTGGGTTTTAATGATGACGAACTACCGATTGAAGGAAAGAACCATAACAAGGCTCTCCACATCTCTTTGAAATGCATGGATACTATACTGTCAAGGGTGTTGGTAGACACAGGTTCCTCATTGAACGTCATGCCAAAGACAACTTTGATAAAACTGCCAGTGGAAGGAATAAGTATGAAGCCCAGCACCCTAATCGTAAAAGCATTTGATGGCTCAAGGCGAGCAGTGATAGGAGAGGTTGACTTACCAACCAAGATCGGTCCAACAATTTTTAATATTACATTCCAGGTCATGGATATACATCCTGGCTACAGTTGCTTACTCGGGAGACCCTGGATTCACTCTGCAGGTGCTGTCACCTCCACTCTGCATCAAAAACTAAAATTCATCACAAATGACAAAATGATTGTGGTTGGAGGAGAAGAAGATATCTTGGTCAGTCACTTAACATCTTTTCGGTATATCGAGGTGGATGGCGAAATCACTGAGACACCATTCCAATCCCTGGAAGTGGTAAACATGATGGCCGTTCAACAGACCTTGGAAGTCCCAAAATCCGGACCTTCCATGGCCTCATGGCAAGGAGCTAAAGCCGTTATGGAAAGTGAAGATGCACAAGACTGGGGCAAAGTGGTGGAATTGAAAGAGAAACGAGACAAGTTCGGCTTAGGGTATGACCCATCATCATACAAAGTTGGTAACCAATCTCACAAAGAGAAGATTCCTTCTGTGGAGAAAACATTCACCAGCGCTGGCCACATCTTTGGCAAGCAGGTGGCAATGATCAGTGAAGAAGACCGCAAGGAGGGGGAGTCCAGCTGGATGCGTCAAGCCGCACCTAATGAAGAACTAACAAACTGGAAGGCTGTGGAAGTTCCCCAAATATTTCAAAAGTAATTTTATCATTTTTAGACAAAACCCTGTGCTCTGCCCAAGGCACAGTGGCATGTTGTAGGGCCTCCTTTATCTTTTTCAAGAGTTTTTATCATTAATGAAATGACGTTTTGCATTCAAATTTTTGTTCCTTTTCTTTCGTTTTGATCTATTTACGAAAATGGCAATCAATTTTTTTATGCACGCACTTTCTAAATAAACTGCATAAATCATAACATGCAGAAACACCACCGAGACTATTGATAATGACACTGCTATGGTCCAGTATGACTTTGATTGTCCAATCTACCAAGCTGAAGACGAAGTGGGAGAAGATTGCGAACTCCCTGAAGAGTTGGCCAGATTACTCAGACAAGAAGAAAAGGTTATTGAACCACACTAGGAAGACGTTGAAGTTATCAATCTAGGGACAGAAGAAGATAAGAGAGAACTAAGGGTAGGCGCAGCGCTTCAAGATACAGTAAAGACGAGACTGATAGAGCTCCTCCACGAATATGACGACGTATTTGCTTGGTCATACCAAGACATGCCCGGATTAGACACTGACATCGTGACCCACAAGCTTCCCCTTAAAGAAGAATGCCCTGCTGTCAAACAAAAGCTAAGAAGAACTCGACCAGATATGGCTCTCAAGATCAGAGAAGAGGTGAGAAAGCAGTTTGACGCTGGTTTCCTGGAAGTCGCTAAATACCCACAATGGGTTGCCAACATTGTACCGGTGCCAAAGAAAGATGGAAAAGTCCGCATGTGCGTAGACTACAGAGACTTAAACCGAGCTAGTCCCAAAGACGATTTCCCATTACCTCATATTGATGTATTAGTGGATAACACAGCTCAGTTCTCCGTGTTTTCTTTCATGGACGGTTTCTCAGGATACAACCAAATTAAGATGGATCCCGAAGACATGGAGAAGACCACATTCATTACTCCTTGGGGCACCTTTTGTTACAAAGTAATGCCGTTTGGTTTAAAAAACGCTGGGGCAACATACCAACGTGCCATGGTGACTCTCTTTCATGACATGATTCATGAAGAGATCGAGGTGTATGTCGATGACATGATTGCCAAATCCCAGACAGAAGAAGAGCACATCACTAACCTGGAGAAACTATTCACACGTTTGAGGAAGTTTAGATTGAGACTTAATCCTAATAAATGCACATTTGGGGTTCGATCTGGAAAGCTTTTAGGCTTTATTGTGAGCCAAAAGGGAATTGAAGTAGATCCTGACAAGGTTCGAGCCATCCAGAACATGCCTGCACCAAAGACTGAGAAGGAGGTTCGTGGTTTCTTAGGGAGACTAAATTACATCGCCAGGTTTATTTCTCACCTCACTGCAACATGCAAACCAATATTCAAGCTTTTGAGGAAAAATCAAGGCGTGGAGTGGAATAAGGACTGTCAGATAGCCTTTGACAAAATCAAAGAATATTTGCAAGAGCCACCAATTCTAATGCCCCCTGCCGAAGGAAGACCTCTCGTCATGTATCTAACTGTGCTCGATGAATCCATGGGTTGTGTATTGGGGCAACAAGATGAGACTGGTAGAAAAGAACATGCCATCTATTATCTGAGCAAGAAATTTAATGATTGTGAGACCAGATATTCAATACTCGAGAAAACTTGTTGTGCACTCACATGGGCTGCTAAGCGTCTCAGGCAGTACATGCTAACTCACACAACTTGGCTGGTATCTAAAATGGATCCCATCAAGTACATATTCGAGAAACCAGCTCTCACTGGTAGGATTGCTCGATGGCAGATGTTGCTGTCAGAATATGATATCCAATATGTTACACAAAAAGCAATCAAGGGAAGCATACTAGCAGACCATCTTGCTCATCAACCACTGGAGGATTACCAATCTTTGAAATTTGACTTTCCAGATGAGGACATCATGGCTGTTAAGGATGTTGAAGACTCCGAACTAGAGGAAAGCCTCGAGCCAAGAGCAGGCTGGACGCTCATGTTTGATGGCGCCTCAAATGCAATAGGCCATGGAATTGGGGCAGTGCTGATGTCTCCCAAGAATTTCCATCTACCATTCACCGCAAAGCTTTGTTTTACCTGCACAAATAACATGGCCGAGTATGAAGCTTGCATACTAGGGTTGGAAGAAGCTATTGAGTTGAAGATCAAGATACTAGAAGTATTCGGGGACTCCGCTCTAGTCATACATCAGATCAGAGGCGATTGGGAAACAAGACATGCTAACCTAATTCCATACCGGGATTATGTGTTGAAGCTACTCCCCAAGTTTGACAAAATCACTTTCTCTCATATTCCTCGAGAAGAGAATCAGATGGCAGATGCCTTAGCAACTCTGGCCTCCATGTACAAATTGATATGGCCCAACCATCAACCTCATATTGAAATTAGGCGTTTCGATGAACCTGCTCATTGCCTGATGACGGCAGAAGAGCCAGATGGTAAACCTTGGTTCATTGATATCAAACAGTATCTAGAGAAGCAGGAATATCCGGCAGAGGCTTCCAGTCGGGACAAAAGGACCCTCCGGAGATTGGCATCAAAATTCTTTTTGAATGGGGAGGTATTGTACAAGCAAAACTACGACATGATTTTGTTGAGGTGTGTGGACAAACCTGAAGCAGATCAGCTTATGAGGGACATACACGAAGGTTCTTTCGGTACGCACGCCAATGGACATGCCATGGCCAAGAAGATTCTAAGGGCAGGTTACTACTGGTTGACAATGGAAACCGACTGCTATCATTACACCAGAACATGCCACAAGTGCCAAATTTATGCCGACAAAATACACGTACCGCCTACCCCGCTGAATGTCATAGCATCACCTTGGCCTTTCTCTATGTGGGGCATCGACATGATTGGAATGATAGAACCCAGAGCATCAAATGGACACAGATTTATCTTGGTAGCTATAGATTATTTTACCAAATGGGTGGAAGCCGCGTCCTATGCGAATGTCACAAAGCACGTAGTCGCCCGTTTCTTGAAAAATAACATCATATGTCGATATGGTGTTCCCAACAAAATCATCACTGATAATGGGTCCAATCTCAACAACAAGACCATGGACGAGTTATGCGCAACATTCAAGATCGAGCACCACAACTCATCACCATATCGACCTAAGATGAATGGGGCTGTTGAGGCTGCAAATAAAAATATCAAGAAAATCATCCAAAAGATGGTTATTACGTACAAGGATTGGCACGAGATGTTACCTTTCGCATTACATGGTTATCGCACGTCGGTGCGAACTTCAACAGGGGCAACTCCTTATTCCTTGGTATACGGTATGGAAGCAGTTCTCCCTATAGAAGTAGAGATCCCCTCGATGAGAGTCCTGATGGAGGCTAAGCTAGACGAGGCAGAATGGGTTCAATCAAGGTATGACGAGCTCAACCTTATTGAGGAGAAACGCTTGAAAGCGTTAGGTCACGGTCAACTCTATCAGAGGCGTCTTAAAAAGGCATTCGACAAAAAAGTTCGTCCCAGGGTGTTTCAAGAAGGAGATTTAGTACTAAAGAAAATCTTGCCCATTCACAAAGACTCAAGAGGGAAATGGACACCAAATTATGAAGGGCCATTTGTGGTGGTTAGAGCCTTTTCCGGAGGCGCTCTAATTTTAGCAACTATGGACGGTGATGAGTTGCCGCTTCCCACCAACGCTGATGCTGTTAAAAAGTACTTCGCCTAAAAAAAGTGGAATAATAAAAGCCACTAAATCGAAAACCTGAAAAGGCGATTTAGGCAAAAATGGCTATCCCGGTGGATCGAAAACCCGAAAGGGCGATCCAGGCAAAAATTAGGGATAAAAATAAAAGAATTTGACCCGCTGAGTTGAAAACCCGAAAGGGCGACTCAGGCAAAAATGGGTATCCCGGTGGATCGAAAACCCGAAAGGGCGGTCCAGGCAAAAGTTAGGGATTAATTCCAAGGCAAAAAGTTGTACTTACAGACATCTGACATACCCTCGAAGACAAAGAATCGATCTACCTCACTTTTCAAAAGCAAAGTGCTCGGGCTATCGGAGACATAAGGATCATAGCAGTGTGGAAACTCAATAAGAACTCAATTCTCATTGCCATTTTGTTTTCTATGCACATCAATTACCTCATTAAGGAATTGCGTCTTTATGTACAATCACCCATTTAAGGGTCAAATCAATAAAAGAGAATTTTTCTCAACAAAGTGTGCCCAAATCATTTTTTTATCTGTTTGTTTGCAAAGAACCTTTTATTTTTGATAAACATCGCTTTTAAAAACTATTGGAGAAAAAATGCATGTTTGAATAACGTGGTAAAATTACTTTTGAAACAGTAAGTGGACGAATCCTTTAGTCCTCAAGACTCACTCTTGTCTTTCACAAAGTTGCAGGACTGATTGCAGACAATTATGTTCCTTTCAACTATTGATTCATACCTCTCATAAATGTACTCATGGTATAGCCAGACCAGGGCTAGGCTCCATCACATTTCCAACAGAAACATTGATAAATCATGGACGGAGTATTGCACGTCGAAAAGTCTGAACCTTTCAATGACTCGGAACGACCCAAATATATTCCCAAAACCACCTCACAGGGGCATTAAAATTTGATTTCCATTGATATCCCCAATGATAAAAAATCCATGCTGTTGGCATCATACCTCAAAGCGAAATGTCCTAACCGGGGCATATCCAATTACCCAGTTGCATTCCAACATGCATCACATGCATCATTTCATGCATAATTTCCTGCCAAACAAGGGAATAAAAAAAACAGTCATATCAATCGTCAACATACTCATGCATAACACTCCCACAAAATGGGAATTTCAGCAAAATAAAAATCATTCACATTCCTACAGCCAAATATCCCCAGCAAAATGGCATACTTGCATACATCCCATGCATTATCCCATACATGGAATCCCCACCTAAAGTGGGACATTATACAAAAATCAAATGTAAAGTAACAGGATCCAAGGTCATTCGTGTATATCTTGGACATTCCTCATTTCCAAATGAAGTTATTTCCCTACATGTGCTCGTAGAATTATTTCTTAGCAAATCATTGTTCAACTTTGTGATTAAAAATGATATTTCCAGCATTTTTCTTTACAATCATTGCTCCCCAAGCAGAGGTTACCCTAAAAAGTCTCTTATAAGCTTTTCCCCTGCAGAGCATTTCTAGTAAATCTCCCTCAAAAGGAGCCTTTTCAAAAAAATCTCCCAACAGACGAATATTCGAGATACTGCTTCATTTATCTGGAGAATCTCATTTTTACTGTTTGAGATACTGCTTCATCAATATGAAGAGTCTCATTTTAGATATTTTTTTTAGAGATACTGCTCTAAGTATCCTCGGAAAGTCTTAGGTTCAATTAAAGTATTTTTCCCTTGCTGGGATATTTTAATTCTATCATATAAGATGCTGTTTCGACTCGATACAGAGAATCTCATTTTTACTGTTTGAGATACTGCTTCATCAATATGAAGAGTCTCATTTCAGATATTTTTTTTAGAGATACTGCTCTAAGTATCCTCGGAAAGTCTTAGGTTCAATTAAAGTATTTTTCCCTTGCTGGGATATTTTAATTCTATCATATAAGATGTTGTTTCGACTCGATACAGAGAATCTCACTTTTACTGTTTGAGATACTGCTTCATCAATATGAAGAGTCTCATTTCGGATATTTTTTAGAGATACTGCTCTAAGTATCCTCGGAAAGTCTTAGATTCAATTAAAGTATTTTTCCCTCGCTGGAATATTTTAATTCTATCATATAAGATGCTGTTTCGACCCTATACAGAGAATCTCACTTTTACTATTTGAGATACTGCTTCATCAATATGAAGAGTCTCATTTCAGATATTTTTTTAGAGATACTGCTCAAAGTATCCTCGGAAAGTCTTAGATTCAATTAAAGTATTTTTCCCTTGCTGAAATATCTTAATTATATCACATAAGATGCTGTTTCGACCCGATACAGAGAATCTCACTTTTGCTGTTTGAGATTCTACTTCATCAATATGAAGAGTCTCATTTCAGATATTTCTTTAGAGATACTGCTCTAAGTATCCTCGGAGAGTCTTAGATTCAATTAAGGTATTTTTCCTTTGCTGGAATATTTTAATTCTATCATATAAGATGCTGTTTCGACTCGATACAGAGAATCTCACTTTCACTATTGAGATGCTGCTTCATCGATATGAAGAGTCTCATGCCAGATTTCCTTTATACTGCTCTAGCATCTTGAAAAATTTTGAGTTTTAGCTAAGGATGTCATTCCATTGCTAACATATCTTGACTGTAACGTCCAAGATACTGTTCTGACAACTCCCAGAAAGTCTTGACTGTTCCATTTTACTGTCGGATGATGTCTTTTTACCATTTTTCACCGCATTTTCTTCCTGTATTTTTTTTCCTTTCATTGTCTAGGACAAAATTTAGGTCTTCTTGTATTTAATTATCTCCCACCGTGAATGCGTAAAGACTACTGTCATTATCACTTACCGGTTTGAGGTAATTAAATAGGGGCAGCTGTCATACCCCAATTTTGTCCGGCCATTTTGGTTTAATCCATGAGATTTTTTTTGCTTCAAAAGTCCCACATTTAGAATTTGCATTTTTTAGAAACATGTATGTGTTTTTTTTTTAAATTAAAAGTCCCATATTTAGATTTTTGTATTTAAAATAGAATTGTGTTTTTTAAATTAAAAGTCCCATATTTAGATTTTTGTATTTAAAATAGAATTGTGTTTTTTAATTAAAAGTCTCATGTTTAGATTTTTATATTTAAAATAGAATTGTGTTGTTTTTAAATTAAAAAAGTTCCATATTTATATTTTTGTATTTAAAATAGAATTGTGTTGTTTTTTTTAAAATTAAAAGTCCCACATTTAGATTTTTTGTGTTTAAATTAGAATTGTGTTTTTAAAAAAAATTATTAAATTACTATACTTAGTTTTTGTGTTTAAGATTAGAATTATGTTGTTCTTTAGATTAATTCATTATACTTAAGTTAGAAATTTGTTGTTTTTAAAATTAAGTCATTATACTTAAGTTAGAAATTTGTTGTTTTTAAAAAAAAATTGAAATTGATTAGCATAAATAAATATTGAGTTAAATTTTGAAAAGCTTAAAAGGTAATTACATAATTAAAATTTAATTCAATAAGTCCCAAATAATCCAAACACACCTTTTGTCCTTAAAAAATTAAACTAAATAGTTACATCTGAATTAAATGAAATTTGCTGCAAAAAGTCCCTAATTTACAGCCTACTTTTTCTTCCTATTCCATCAAAGCCACCTTACAGCTGTAACCTGCAGAGACCAAAACAGCTTATTTTAAAAGCACTTTTTAAAAGCATTTAAAAAACTGAAAAAACAACTAATAAATCACTCAGTTGAAATCTTTATCCAGAGGATTAATTGGAACATCTGAAAAGGCATTGCAACAATGGCTTAAACAAGAACAGATCAAATCCCACATAATCTGGGATGAGAAAATAAAAAAAAACAGGAGTGCTTTATGGCTTAATCTCTTCTTGATAATAACGACAGAGGAGAGGATCCAAAGAGGAGGCAGAAGGAGATTTTCTCCATCAGGATCAAAAAGTTTAAGAACCCAACCTTCTTTCTCAGTTTCCTTGGTCGTCACAATTCCTTTTCCACTCCACCTTCATTCACTCCAACCACCAACAGAACCTTCTTTTCCGGCAACCTCATCGCGCCGCAGCCAACGATTTGCCGCTCTCCCAAACGACCGCTTGCTTCCGCGCATCTACCTTCTTCACAACCGCTAAACCCACCGCGCCAAGCTTCACCGTCCACAACGTATCCCTTTGAAAATTTCGCCGGCGACAACTCAAACCTTCCGTCGTGGTCGCCTCCGCCGATCTCGCACCCTCATCTCCGCCGTGATCCGTTTGTCGGCGACAACTCATAACGGCTTTGTCCGTCGCCAATCCTGAGCTCCGACCACCCTTCACAGTATCATTATTGTCGGCATTCGGTAACTCCTTTTTCCTTGCTTTCCATTTTAGTTTCCATGGTTACTATTTGTTCTTGTTAACTTTGAAGAAAGTTTGGTGTGTGTGTTTGTTGTTGTTCTTAAGAAATTCAAACTTGTATTACTAAATCTTTGTTTTGTTATGAATAATGGTTTGATTAAAGAAATGAAAGAGAGAATAGGAGAAATGAAAGAAAGAGATGGGAGTTAGGTTTTCGATGGGCTTTGTTTTACTGTTTCTCCTAGTTTCTTCAACTTTCTTTGATTAGTAATAAGTTATTTATATTTCCATGTTCGTTTTGTTTTTTTTCTATTATTTTTGATAAAAGGAAATCAATATTGGCTTTTGGTTTACGCTAAGTTATTTTAAGTTAAGGAATGTTACTGTATGCTTTTTTTTTTCTTTCAAATATTTATATGTTATTTTATTTGTTCAATATTTAATCTCTTTTGGTTTCTTATTCTTTGCCGATTTCTTTTTTAATTAGTGATAATTAATGTATACGTATGTATAAAGTTGAGTATAGGCCGTTGGTTTTGTCTCATTTTTCCTCTTCATTAGAGTTACTGCCATAAAAAGTATGATATAAGATTAAGGCCAATAAGTAAATATGAGTTTATTGGTAGGACTCATTAGTATGTAGAAATGCAAGTATTTTGGGCCTTAAAGCTTTAAATGGAATTCAATGTTCAAGAATTTATGTCCAATTAAAATTACTATTCTTAATTAATAAGATTAGTTAATTATTATTTTTCTCAATTAATTAGTTTTGATCAAGTAAACTTAATTAATTCGATTATGATGTTGGAATCTCTCTTTATTGATTAATCTAAAAAAAATTATTTTTGAAACTGTCTAATTCAATTAATTTCTAATTAATTAATTAGATTGTTTAATAATCAATTAAACAACAAGACAATCTAAAATGATTTTTTTTTCTATAAGCAAAAACTTTGGTTCAAAGCTAAGTATTATTCTCAAACTCGGTTAATCCTATAAATGTAAATTCAATTTTTTTTTAACCAATACAATTTTTAAAGAATATTCTTTTTTATAATTTAAATTTGGGATGAAAAGGAACATAGTAAGCGTTCGCTTCACTATTTCTCAAGAATTTGAACAATTGGCGTACGCCATATTGCTCGAATCTTTGTCGCCCGGTTAAAACATACAAACTCAAGTTGATCCTCCGAATTAATTAAAATGTCTAAAGACTTTATCTTTATAAATTAATTTTTGGATGAAAAGGAGAATAGTAAGCGCCCGCTTCACTACCTCTCGATTATTCGAATAATTGGCGTACGCCATATTGCTCGGATTTTCGTCATTCAAATAAAACCATAATAATCATACAAGTTCAAATCACATATTCTAAATCAACTACAAATTCCAAATCCTTTTAATTCCATATTTCAGATGAAAAGAGGATAGGAGGCGTACGCCTCACTATCTTTCGATTATTCGAATAATTGGCGTACGCCACATTGCTCGAATCTTCGTCATCAATTTAAAACCACAATCGAATAAACTCAAATCATCTTTCGATCAAAACCTACCAATCCAAAATCCAAACATATCTTTTACAATTTAAACTTCGGATGATAAAAGATGAGAGGCGTACGCCTCGCCATCACTCGATTATTTGAATAATTGGCGAACGCCATATTGCACAAATTATCGACTTCCTACTAAAACACGCTAAATAAACTTGGATAAAGGAATAAGTGGCGTACGCCTCATTATCCTTTGAATAAGCAAGTAGGGGGCGTACGCCTCGCTACCGTGCGCATTCAACATCCACAAACAAACTTTCAAAATAATTCGAATAAAAAAGGAATAGAAGGCGGATGCCTTATTATTCCTCGAAAGAATTGAACAATTGGTGAACACCATATTGCTTAACCTTTCGTCGTTCTCCAAAAACATCTCAAACAAATCATATCTAACTTCTCGCCCCCGAGCGATCGAAACCAATCAAACCCAAACACATCAAATCACCTCGTCACCCCCGCATGACCAAAACCTCTTCAAAAGAACACTGTCAATCCTTTCTAATGCGCATAAAAAACCAGTGCTTAAGTCTCCGCCGAGAGTAGACAAGCCAACGTTTAGCCTTTAGAATGCCGACCTACACAGTCGTCCATTAAAATACACCAACAAAAACCGTAGTCCCCGAACTACGAATGCTCTGATTTCCTTATTATACCATAAGGATACGTAGGCAGGAGATTGCTGTATCTTCGCGAGCACACTAATAAAAAACCTCCCCTCTTCTCCTTTTGAGGTCTTCATCCATTTCTATCCAATATTTAATTACTCGAAGAAAGCGAATAACATTAAATTAACATTCAAATAGCAAATTAGACTAAAAGGTTCCCGTTGAGTACAACGGACGTGAGGGGTGCTAATACCTTCCCCTTGCGTAATCGACTCCCGAACCCGAATATGGTTGCGACGACCATTATTCTATTTTCTAAAAGGTTTTATCGATATTTTCCTATTCCTTCATTGGGATGAATAAAGTTCGGTGGCGACTCTGTTCGAACTAAATATTTCCGCGACCATCGCGAGGAATCGTATTTTTCGAGATGCGACAATACGCACCAGGTCAAGCTCCCAGTCAAGCTCCATCTATACCTCCTGGATATCAAAAGCCGACCCCATCTACACCTAACAATAACGTTCCTAGGAAATCCAACTTGGAAATCATGATGGAGAACTTCATAGCTTCTCAACAGCAAACCAATAAAGAGTTCTTAAACCAGAATGTACACACTAGCGAACAGATTAAACAACTAGCAAGTAAAGTAGATGCCCTGGCTACCCATAACAAAATGCTTGAAACACAAATCTCTCAAGTAGCTCAACAACAAGTGCCTACTGCTGCCCCAACTGGTACATTTCCTGGACAGCCCCAACCTAATCCGAAAGGCCACGCTCATGCAATTATATTACAAAGTGGTACATAGGTAGAAGGACCATCTGACCCAAGGATTGAGAACCAAAACTCTAAAAAGTCAACTGAGGGAGAAGGTAAACATAAGGAAAAGGAAGAGTGTAATAAGGAAACCGTAGAAAAAAAAGAACCTTATGTACCTCCACCGCCTTACAAACCACCCATCCCTTATCCTCAAAGGCTAATTAAAACAAAAAACGCGGGCCAATTTAAAAAATTTATTGACCTACTGAAACAATTAAACGTCACAATCCCTTTTACATAAGCTATTACCCAGATGCCCTCATATGCTAAGTTCTTAAAAGAAATTTTATCTAATAAAAGGAAACTTGAAGATGACGAAACTGTTACACTCACTGCTGAGTGTAGCGCAATAATCCAAAATATGCCTCCTAAACTTAAAGATCCTGGTAGTTTTTCTATACCCTGTCATATAGGAAAATTTGTCATAGACAAAGCTTTATGCGATTTAGGAGCCGGTATCAGTGTTATGCCCTTGTCCATATGCAAGAAACTTGAAATGGGAGAATTAAGACCAACTAAAATGTCTGTGCAATTAGCAGATCGTTCCGTTAGATATCCTGTAGGAATTCTTGAAAACGTTCCCGTGCGCATAGGTCAATTCTACATTCCCACCGATTTTATAATTATGGACATAAGAGAAGATGAAGTTACCCCCATTATATTGGGAAGACCCTTCTTAGCAAATGCCGGTGCTATCATAGACGTAAAACGAGGACGACTCACTTTCGAAGTAGGAGAAGAGAAAATTGAGTTTATTCTTTCCCAATTTATGAAAGCACCTGCAATAGAAGACACATGTTACTTCATGGATATCTGTGAGAAAATTCTTTACTTTGAATTAATTTTGAATGATAGCAAATTGTGTGATCATCATCCAAATGTTGGATGTGCATTACATTACATGATACATTTGTGTTTTTATTGTGTTTTTATCCCATTCTATTGTTGCATGACTGTACATAAAGACCTACATTGATACATATCTCAAAATAACTCATAAAATCCATTTTGTGTCAGTATGCATCAACACATAAGCCTATGCATCGATCCATACAGCATGTTGTAAATCACAAAACTTTTTTGTTCAGTATGCATCGATGCATACGAGTCATGTATCGACACATGAACAGGAAAAATGCTCTATGGATTGATCCATACGAGCCTTGCATCGATCCATGTTTAGTTGAAACACCTTATGTATCAATGCATACGTATTATGCATCGATCCATGTTAGTGGAAATGTCATATGCATCAATACATACGAATTATGCATCGATCCATGCTTAATTCAATTCACCAAAAACTCATTTATCTTACAGTATGCATCGATGCATACCCTCATGTATCAATGCATAAGTCTGTTTTATGTTCTAACAGTTTCTGTTATTAGCATATATAAGAGATGTTGTGACAGAAGTGCAAGGTACGAATTCTAAGAGGGAAAAACAATTGAACACAAGATCAAAGCAGTGTGTAGCAGCAATTGTTGTTGAGCAGATAGAAACCTGAAAGAGACTTTCATCTTCTTCATCTTCTCAATCACTTTTTTTCAAGAACATCAAAACATAATCATTCTTGTTCTTTGGATTAAAGGATCAACGAGATAACGTTCAGTGGTACGATCAAGGATCTAGCTGAGGTTTTTCAGTGGAACGATCGAGGATCTAGCTGAGTTGAAGATTGAAGGGGGTTTCGAGGAAAAACCTACTGGTTTGTCCTTCAAGAACTGGAGTGTTCTTGCGGGTTTGTTAGTCACGTTTGCAGAACAGATTCAGCCGCAGCGTTGCGTTTGGAGATCGGGGGATTTCGCAAGCAGGTCGTGGAACCGGTGAATTGTTTGCAATTTCGTGCAGGAAATTCTTGATCGTGCTCAGATCAAGTGGAGGTTTCATACAAGAAGAAGTTCTTGGAATTTAGAATTCTGTCTTTGTATCATAACCTTGTATCAACGAATTCGGCATAATTGATAATCAAAGTTCTCAATTTCATTTGAAATTGAGAGGGAGACGTACCCACACGCGAGGACGACGTGGGGAACTTCCTTACCAGATCTCTGCGTATTGTATTCTTCCCTTACTCCTCTTTACGTTTCCAACAGTTTTGCAAATTCAGTTAGTGTGTGGTGATTGTACCTTTTGCAAGACAGCAGTGGCAAGAAAACTTCTTTAACTAAACTCCACTGTTGTTCATTATTGATTATATACACACCAACTGTTTGACAAAATTGTTAGCTAGGTTTTATTCATTGGAAATAGACTTTAATGATAAGTGCATTCAATTGGCTAATATTCTGGTGTTAATAGTTCTGTCATTCTTATCCAAATCCAGCATTAAACTCGTGTGTCCGGTTTTCTAGTAGCGGTTCAGAATAGACGGAAGTCGATTCGGGACTGAAATTTTCCGCCAACTTTAAAAACTCTGATAAAACTTTAAATCCGTTTAATTTTAAAGAGGTGATCTATTCACCCCCCCCCCCTCTCGATCACTAGCCACACCGTCTAACAAGTGGTATCAGAGCGCCGGTTCGCTGGTGCTCTGTGGCTGCCTGTAACAGTATGGATTCTGAACCAAAGGGGCGTATAATAGAGCGCCTATTTTCAACGGTGAAAATTACGGCTACTGGAAAGACTGCATGCGAGTTCATATAAATTCTGTGGATAGGCTAGTATGGGCTGCCATTGAAAATGGTCCTTTTCAAATTACTATGACAAATGCGGCTGGCGCCATAGTCCCTAAACCAGAAGCTGATTGGAATGAGAAAGATGAGAAAAAGTGGTCGTGTGATTGGAAAGCTCGAAATATGCTAATTTCAGCACTTGGTGTTGATGAGTATTATCGAGAATCTCATTGCACGACAGCTAAAGAAATGTGGGATGCTTTAGAAGTTGCCCATGAGGGTACTACTGAAGTAAAACAGTCCTGCATTAACACACTCAATCAAGAGTTTGAGCTCTTTCGCATGAAACAAGGAGAATCTATCTCCGACATGCAAAAGAGATTCACTCATCTCTCTAATAGGTTGAATGCTCTTGGAAAACATGTTTCCAATGAAATTGCTACTAATAAAATTCTCAGGTGTCTTAGCGGGGAATGGCAACCTAAAGTAACAGCAATTAAGGAAGCCAACGATCTAACGAGACTTACGATTACAACTCTGTTTGGAAAGCTGGAAGAACATCAGCAAGCATTGGAAAGTCTTGAAAAATACGAGAACAAAAGTAAGAAGGAAAAGGAGAAGAAAAGAGACAAAGAGGGAGAGAAGAAGCCAATAGCTCTTGTGGCCTCTAGCTCTAAGTCCTCACGAAAAGAGCAAAGCGACAATGATTCAAGTAGTGACAAAGATTCGGATGATGAGGAAATGGGACTGTTTGTAAGGAGATATAATAGATTCATTCGAAAGAATGGAGTCAAGCATTCCGACAAAAATCTCATGAAGTTTCGAAGACAATCTACAGATTCGAAACAAGAAGAGAACAAGAAGAGTAGAGGAAGAGGATCTTGTTTTAATTGTGGTAAATCTGGACATTATAAAACGGACTGCCCTATGAAGTATAAGGATCAAAGAAAAGCTTCACCAAAAGGGTACAGCAAACAAAGAAGAGCGTACATTGCATGGGAAAGTGATAGTGATTCATCAAGCACACAAAGCTCAAGTGATGGTGATGAAGCCGCAAATCTGTGCCTTATGGCTCACAAAAAAAATCTATCCTACCACAAGAAGAAAAACAATGACAAAAAGGTAAAACAAGCCTATTACAATAATTTCTCTTCTATGTCTTTTTCCGAACTAAAAATAGCTTTTGAAAAACTGCATAACGAAGCTGTAGATGCTTTTAAAAGACTATCTTCCGACAAACAAATTTTTTCATTTTTGGAAGGTAAAGTATACAAAGCTGAAAATGATTTAGAAGCGTTGAAAGCTAATATTGCAGAAAATTCAAAAGATATTGACATTGATGGATGTAGTAGAGTTAGGTATTGTGACGCTTGTCATATTTGGCAAAAAGAGGTAAACACTCTTAAGGTCAAATTAGAAAAAGCGTTGCAACCTAAGGTCACTTATGCCATTGACTCTAGGTTGTTTAAGAAGTCGTTAAATCCACCATATGCAAAATACTCTTTCATTCCAAAGGATTTTATGAACAAGAATAAACAACCACATCATCATGGTTTATGTCATTATTGTTGTCGTGCTGGCCATACCATTGAGAAATGCAAGTTTAGGAGATTTCTTGTTCCTAAAGGTATTTATCAATGGAAGCCAAAAGGCAACCATGTTAGCACTTACCCACTTGGACCCAATGAAAATTGGGTACCAACTTCTCTCTTTTGATATTGTAGGATGAGTGCCTTGCTTCCGCAGATAGAAGGTGGTTTCTTGACAGCGGCTGCTCAAGGCATATGACCGGTGACATATCGCTTTTTATAGACTTCAAGGCAAAGAAGAAGGGATATGTTACTTATGGAGACAATAACAAAGGAGCTATACTCGGCAAAGGTAGTGTAGGTAATCCCTCCACCACTACTATTTCTAATGTCCATCTAGTAGAGGGACTTAAACACAATTTGTTAAGCATAAGTCAATTATGTGACATGGGCTATAAAGTTTCTTTTACAAAAACTTGCTGCATAATTGAACATGCTGAACAGAACGTTGTGTTTAAGGGTGTAAGAGTAAACAACATCTATATGCTTGACCTTTTTTATGTATCTTTAACTAGTACTAAATGTCTAGTTACCTTGAATGATGATTCTTGGCTTTGGCATAGACGTTTAGCACATGTTAATTTCGATTTGCTTAATAAGGTTGTATCTAAGGATCTAGTAGTCGGTCTTCCAAAAATAAAATTTTCAAAAGACCACCTATGTGACGCTTGCCAAATGGGAAAGCAAACGAGAGTCTCTTTTAAATCAAAAAATATAATTTCAACTTCACGACCTCTTGAGCTTCTCCATATGGATCTCTTTGGACCTTCTAGGACAAAGAGCTTAGGTGGAAATTACTATGGTTTTGTAATTGTTGACGACTATTCTAGATTTACTTGGACTATATTCCTTCATAGCAAAGATGAAACTTTTTCTGCTTTTAAGAATTTTGCAAATCTGTCCCAAAACAAAATGAACTCCAAAATAGTTACAATCCGTAGCGATCATGGTGGTGAATTTCAAAATTATCACTTTGATAAGTATTGTGACAAGTATGGTATTGAGCATAACTTTTCAGCTCCTCGAACTCCACAACAAAATGGCGTTGTGGAGCGTAAAAATCGTGTTTTAGAGGAGTTGGCAAGAACAATGCTAAATGAGGGTGGATTACCAAAATACTTTTGGGCTGATGCTGTTAGCACAGCTTGTTATGTTTTAAACAGGATCTTAATTCGTCCAATTTTAAATAAAACCCCTTATGAGCTTTTAAAAGGAAGAAAGGCAAACTTGTCACATCTTCACGTGTTCGGTTGTAAATGTTTTGTTTTGAATAATGGTAAGGAAAATATTGGGAAGTTTGATGCAAAAGCAGATGAAGGTATCTTTCTTGGATACTCACTATCAAGTAAAGCATATAGAGTGTATAATAAGCGTTTACTTACTGTTGAAGAATCTGTCCATGTTTCTTTTGATGAGTCTTATCCAAAAATGTCGGAAAAGGTATTTCTTTTGATGACGCAGGTGTATCTACAGAAGACATACTCAAGGAAGCTGTTGAGGAAACTGATCAGTCCAAAACAGCTGCCCATGAGAAGGAGGAAGATACTAGTCATGAAGAAAATGAGGAAGAAAAGACAGCTGAAGTGAATGATCTTCCAACAGCTTGGAAATCCTCAAAAGACCACCCTATTGACAACATCTTGGGAGACATTTCAAAGGGAGTAATGACTCGTTCTAAGATAAGTAATTTATGTTCTCACTTCGCTTTTGTTTCACAAGTAGAGCCTAAAAATGCCAAAGAGGCCTTGATTGATGAATTTTGGCTAATGGCCATGCAAGAAGAGCTTAATCAATTTAAAAGAAATGACGTTTGGGAACTTGTCCCTCGTCCGCGAGATCATCATATCATAGGTACTAAATGGGTTTTTAGAAATAAGCTTGATGAAAACGGAGTGATAACTAGGAACAAGGCACGTTTAGTAGCACAAGGGTATAACCAAGAGGAGGGCATAGACTATGAGGAAACTTATGCTCCAGTTGCTCGCCTTGAAGCTATACGTCTTTTGCTTGCCTATGCGTGTTCTAATGATTTTAAGCTTTACCAAATGGACGTAAAGAGTGCGTTTCTAAATGGTGTCATAAATGAAGAGGTGTATGTCTCACAACCTCCCGGTTTTGAGAATGTTGAAAATCCAGATTATGTTTACAAATTAAAACGAGCTTTGTATGGTCTTAAACAAGCCCCTCGGGTTTGGTATGAAAGGCTTAGCAAATTTCTAATTGATCATGGATATTCAAGAGGTAAAGTGGATAATACTCTCTTTATTAAACACAAGGGGAAGCACATTCTTTTAGTTCAAGTTTATGTAGACGATATAATTTTTGGTTCAACTAACATACACTTGGTCGAAGAATTTTCTAAGGTTATACAGGGTGAATTTGAGATGAGTCTAATGGGGGAGCTAAATTACTTCCTAGGACTGCAAATAAAGCAACTTGATGAGGGTACATCAGTATGTCAAACAAAATACTGTAGAGAACTACTCAAGCGCTTTGGAATGAATGACTCAAAATCAATTGACACCCCAATGCCTACCAACGGAAATCTAGATAAGGATGAGCATAGTAAGTGTGTAGATGTCAAAAAGTTCAGAGGTATGA
The DNA here is from genome assembly GCF_024323335.1 of Lathyrus oleraceus. Classification (NCBI taxonomy): domain Eukaryota; kingdom Viridiplantae; phylum Streptophyta; class Magnoliopsida; order Fabales; family Fabaceae; genus Lathyrus; species Lathyrus oleraceus. The sequence continues at coordinate 183,375,393 of NC_066585.1, forward strand.
TTGGATCTCTCTTGTATTTTTCTGCTTCTAGACCTGACATCATGTTTAGTGTTTGTATGTGTGCACGCTATCAATCAAATCCTAAGGAATCACACCTAAAAGCTGTTAAACGCATATTTAGATACCTTCACGGAACACCTAAATATGGGCTTTGGTATTCCAAAGGAAGTGATTGTAGTTTAGTAGGGTACTCCGATTCTGATTTTGCTGGCTGCAAATCAGATAGGAAAAGCACAAGTGGTACATGTCACCTGTTTTCAAATTCCTTGGTAAGTTGGCATAGCAAAAAGCAAGTTTTTGTGGCTTTGTCAACTGCAGAGGCAGAATACATTGCAGCCGGTAGTTGTTTCGCTCAGATTTTATGGCTAAAGCAGCAACTACAAGACTTTAACATTCAACTCAAACGTATTCCTATAAAATGTGACAACACTAGTGCCATAAACCTTACTAAAAACCCTGTTTTACACTCACGCACTAAACACATAGAGATTAGACATCACTTTCTTCGTGACCATGTTGAAAAAGAAGACGTTGTATTTGAACATGTTGACTCCAAAAATCAGCTTGCTGATATATTCACTAAACCTTTGGCAACGGAACCGTTCTTCAACATTCGTCGTGAATTAGGGATCTTAGATCTTTCTCATTTGATGTCTTAAGCATGTTAACTCTTAATTATATTATGCCTCCCCTTGGTTGATGAGACTCGTTTTAGATGTCATTTATCCATCACAAGATTACGTCAACAGAGGTAATATCACTCCTTTCTACAATTTTGTTACTACTAAGTGGTTGTGTATGTTAGAACAAATGTTTTTACTCTCGTTGATATAAATTTAGTTGCATATATTGTTTGCCTATATCGTTTGCACATTAAAAATCTGACTTATGAATCTTTCTTGGGCATAACCATCATGACATAGTGCATAATGCATATCCATACTGCATAACAATTCATTAAAATCTGGTTTGGCATCAGTATGCATCGATCCAAACATGTATGCATCGATCCATATACTTTGGATTTCAATTTTTTAAAAAACTGGTTCAGGATGCATCGATGCATCCATCGCATGTATCGATACATAGACCTGTTATCAATAAAAATAAATTATATGCATCGATCCATGGTCATTTGCATCGACACATACTGATGCTATTTGAATTAAATAAATTTTTTTACTGCATTTCATCTCATATTGCTCAAGCTTTATTTGAATTGTTGCACAGTATATGGCTTAGCTTATGTAATTCTTAAACTAGTTCTATTCCTTAAATGCTTTCTACTTTCTGTTTATCTCTGTTGTTATTACCCTTGTTTGTCATTCTTTGTGAGTGATTCTTTACTTTGAAGCTTCCTTCTTTGTGATTGCTAGCTTTTTTATCAATCCTTTTGCCATATTCTGTTGCAACATGTTGCCTTGATAAACCTCGTTCTTCCTCTTTTTGATGTTGACAAAGGGGGAGAAATGCAGATATGCACAAACTCAGGGGGAGTATCACACATCTTGCCAAGAATTTGCCATCATCAAAAAGGGGGAGTTTGTGAGAAAATTCTTTACTTTGAATTAATTTTGAATGATAGCAAATTGTGTGATCATCATCCAAATGTTGGCTGTGCATTACATTACATGATACATTTGTGTTTTTATTGTGTTTTTATCCCATTCTATTGTTGCATGACTGTACATAAAGACCTACATTGATACATATCTCAAAATAACTCATAAAATCCATTTTGTGTCAGTATGCATCAACACATAAGCCTATGCATCGATCCATACAGCATGTTGTAAATCACAAAACTTTTTTGTTCAGTATGCATCGATGCATACGAGTCATGTATCGACACATGAACAGGAAAAATGCTCTATGGATTGATCCATACGAGCCTTGCATCGATCCATGTTTAGTTGAAACACCCTATGTATCAATGCATACGTATTATGCATCGATCCATGTTAGTGGAAATGTCATATGCATCAATACATACGAATTATGCATCGATCCATGCTTAATTCAATTCACCAAAAACTCATTTATCTTACAGTATGCATCGATGCATACCCTCATGTATCAATGCATAAGTCTGTTTTATGTTCTAACAGTTTCTGTTATTAGCATATATAAGAGATGTTGTGACAGAAGTGCAAGGTACGAATTCTAAGAGGGAAAAACAATTGAACACAAGATCAAAGCAGTGTGTAGCAGCAATTGTTGTTGAGCAGATAGAAACCTGAAAGAGACTTCATCTTCTTCATTTTCTCAATCACTTTTTTTCAAGAACATCAAAACATAATCATTCTTGTTCTTTGGATTAAAGGATCAACGAGATAACGTTCAGTGGTACGATCAAGGATCTAGCTGAGGTTTTTCAGTGGAACGATCGAGGATCTAGCTAAGTTGAAGATTGAAGGGGGTTTCGAGGAAAAACCTACTGGTTTGTCCTTCAAGAACTGGAGTGTTCTTGCGGGTTTGTTAGTCACGTTTGCAGAACAGATTCAGCCGCAGCGTTGCGTTTGGAGATCGGGGGATTTCGCAAGCAGGTCGTGGAACCGGTGAATTGTTTACAATTTCGTGCAGGAAATTCTTGATCGTGCTCAGATCAAGTGGAGGTTTCATACAAGAAGAAGTTCTTGGAATTTAGAATTTTGTCTTTGTATCATAACCTTGTATCAACGAATTCGGCATAATTGATAATCAAAGTTCTCAATTTCATTTGAAATTGAGAGGGAGACGTACCCACACGCGAGGACGACGTGGGGAACTTCCTTACCAAATCTCTGCGTATTGTATTCTTCCCTTACTCCTCTTTACGTTTCCAATAGTTTTGCAAATTCAGTAAGTGTGTGCTGATTGTACCTTTTGCAAGACAGCAGTGGCAAGAAAACTTCTTTAACTAAACTCCACTGTTGTTCATTATTGATTATATACACACCAACTGTTTGACAAAATTGTTAGCTAGGTTTTATTCATTGGAAATAGACTTTAATGATAAGTGCATTCAATTGGCTAAAATTCTGGTGTTAATAGTTCTGTCATTCTTATCCAAATCCAGCATTAAACTCGTGTGTCCGGTTTTCTAGTAGCGGTTCAGAATAGACGGAAGTCGATTCGGGACTGAAATTTTCCGCCAACTTTAAAAACTCTGATAAAACTTTAAATCCGTTTAATTTTAAAGAGGTGATCTATTCACCCCCCCCCCCCCCCCTCTCGATCACTAGCCACACCGTCTAACAATATCATCGACGAATGCATAAAAGAAACAGAATTAGAAAATGACGATTTGTCTGACTATCGTGTAGAAGACAGACTGAACCAATGTTTAGCAATAACATCAGATCCTACGCAATGCCTTAAGAAACCAACCCTCGACCTGAAAACACTTCCCAAAAATCTGAGATATGAATTCCTAGACTTAGAACTTGAACGACCAGTAATAGTCAATGCAGACCTAGGAAAACTTGAAACCGAAAAACTCCTACATATCTTAAGAAAATACCCAACCGCATTAGGATACAACATCACCTATCTTAAAGGGATAAGTCCTTCTATTTGTATGCACCGCATCATGCTAGAAGAAGACTGTAAAACTTCTAGGGAACATCAAAGGAGACTAAACCCGATCATGAGTGAGGTAGTGAAGAAGGAAGTAACGAAGTTATTAGAGGCAGGTATAATATATCCTATATCCGATAGCAAATGGGTTAGTCCTGTACACGTAGTACCAAAAAAAAGAGGTATAACAGTGATCGAAAATGAAAAAGGAGAAACTATAACCAAACGAATTGAATCAGGATGGAGAATGTGCATTGACTATAGAAAGCTAAACAAAGCAACCCGAAAAGATCATTTTCCTTTACCATTCATAGACCAGATGTTAGAACGACTAGCCAAGCATTCTCATTTCTGCTATCTGGACGGTTACTCAGGTTTCTTTCAAATACCGATTCATCCTGATGACCAAGAAAAGACAACGTTCACATGTCCTTTTGGTACCTTCGCTTATCGACGAATATCGTTTGGCTTGTGCAATGCTCCTGCAACTTTCCAAAGGTGCATGATGGCAATATTCGTCGATTTTCTCGAAAACATCATGGAAGTCTTAATGGATGACTTTTCCGTATGCGGGCAAAGTTTCGAAGAATGTCTTGAAAACCTAGAAAGAGTTCTAGAACGATGTGTAAAAGTAAACCTAGTACTTAATTGGGAAAAATGTCACTTTATGGTACAAGAAGGAATTGTTTTAGGACACATCATATCAAATAGAGGAATTGAAGTAGACAAAGCCAAAATAGAAGTAATCGAAAACCTTCAACCTCCAAAAACTGTGAGGGAAATACGAAGCTTCTTAGGACATGCCGGCTTTTACCGACGATTCATTAAAGATTTCTCTAAAGTAACTAAACCTTTAACCGAATTATTAATGAAAGATGTTGAATTCATCTTCGACAATAAATGTTTAGAAGCATTTCAAACACTTAAACAAGCATTGATCTCCGCGCCCATAATGCAGACCCCGGATTGGAATGAACCTTTCGAGATAATGTGTGACGCAAGTGACTACGCCGTAGGCGCTGTTTTAGGACAACGAAAGGATAAAAAACTTCACGTCATATATTATGCGAGTAGAACTCTAGATGAAGCGCAAATGAATTACGCCACGACCGAGAAAGAACTTTTAGCAGTAGTATTTGCACTAGATAAATTTTGTTCCTACTTGGTCGGAGCTAAAATAATCGTTTACACTTATCACGCTGCCATTAAGTACCTCTTAACAAAAAAGGACGCTAAACCTAGACTCCTAAGGTGGATCTTGTTGCTACAAGAATTTGATTTGGAAATCAAAGATAAAAAAGGAACTGAAAACGTAGTAGCAGATCACCTCTCTAGACTTGAAAACCTGGAATCGGAAAGAACATCGATCAACGATGATTTCTCGTACGATAAACTCATAGCTAATTTGGAAGAAAATAGAGTTGACAAACAGGTAGAGACCACCTTGGCTGTATGCGTTACACCATGGTACGCTGATTTTGTCAATTATTTAGCCGCCGGAGTGGTTCCACTTGATTTATCCTACCAATAAAAGAAACGATTCTTCCATGACATAAAACATTACTACTGGGACGACCCTTTACTTTTCAAAAGAGGCTCCGATGGTATTTTCCGTCGCTGTATACCTGAAGAAGTGGTACAAAGTATAATCCAACATTGTCATTCTGCTCCTTATGGTGGACATGCAAGTATATCCAAAACCTGCTATAAAATCCTACAAGCCGGTCTTTATTGGCCAAACATATGGAAGGATGTACATACCGCTGTCAAGAAATGCGATAGGTGTCAACGCACAGGAAACATATCTAGACGTGACGAAATGCCACAAAAAGGCATTTTGGAAGTAGAAATTTTCGATGTGTGGGGAATAGATTTCATGGGACCTTTTCCACCTTCCTTCGGTAACAAGTACATACTCGTAGCGGTCGACTACGTATCAAAATGGATTGAGGCTATAGCTTCTCCAACAAACGACACACGAGTAGTAATTAAACTCTTTAAGAATATAATCTTTCCAAGATTTGGTGTCCCAAGAATAGTCGTCAGTGACGGTGGATCTCATTTCATATCTAAGATACTCGAAAAACTATTGTTTAAGTATGGTGTAAAACATCGAGTAGCAACACTGTTGGCAGCTGAAGCCCGCTCGAGCTTCTCTACTTTATCAGCCAGTGCCTTCTGCCCGACTGCAAACCCTTGCATGATGTTAATCAACTCATTCATCTTCTCCTTCAGCTCGAGAAAGTCTGTATTAGGTAGATCCATCAGCCTTGGTGTATTGCGTCTGGTGAAGTATCTGTGTGGACATGTTGAGTGCAAAGGTACAACTCTACGAGCACGAGCAATGATTCCTGAGTAAACCCAAACATGTTAGAAATTGACACCTGCAAAACAGAAGACAGGTTATTATGACTCACACATGAATGCAATGTCTATCCGTATGAGGAACACTCTTTCCTTCGATTCTGGCTTCATCGAGACGGATAAAAATTCGACAATAACATTCTGACATCAGGATGTCTCTCAACCAGAATCTCAATCGAGAATGTACCCTGAGTATGGATAGACATGAGTTAGATGCCGATGAATGCAAAATGTGGATGATGCTGATGCGTGAATGCAATGCACTGTGCCATCCTCCAAGTCATCTGAACATTTACTGCACTGAGTTACAGCCTCTGAACCGATCATAACCATCTGAGGTACTGAGCAACCACAAATCCGACTTGGGGTTCCGAAATAAATGGAACTGAAAGATACATCACCATCATCACCAGAGATTCTCTGAACAGATAACCATAAGACCCTCTGAACCAGCCCGGGGAATCCTGAAATAAACGGATCCCCACTGATAAATACCACGGACAGAACTCCGGCGTCTCAGAAGTAAATCCATAAATCCGACTTATAAATAGAACTTTGATAAATAACTGAACCATTAGTCACCATCAAAGTCACCATCAGAACAGGCATCTGTAAGAATCAACCCTCCCCTCACAGGTGAATTCTAATCAGGTCACCCTAAGGCGGATAATGGTCTCGACAATCGGGCAAAGATACTCAACGGGTTTGCCCTTTCGGGTGTGTCGTTGTAGCTCTCTTAAGATCGTCTAATCCAAATATCCGGGAAAGAACGGTCACCGAAGTCAACAGCCCTAAAGAGATAACCCAACCAAAGTGGAACACCCCACTAAGGAAGAGCTCACTCAGAAGAACCTCGTCCGGCTTGTGGTATGTCACGTTGCAACAATATGCTGATAAAGCAAATGAGGAATGTGAGACCACACTAATCCTAGGTGTATACTCGGGCCTGGGTTTTAGCCCCACTCAGAACACCCACCCCAAATCATAAGAACCACATGTACAGAGGACACCAACATGATAGTATGATGCATGGAAATATTTATGCAAATATATACACAACAGAATAATAATAAATGCAATAAATAGAGCAACACAAGCAACCTAAACTATCCTAGAGAACGCTAGGAGAGACTCGCTTAGGGAAGATGGACCAGCAATAGGTCAACTTCTGTTATGTCCCCAGCAGAGTCGCCAGCTGTCGCATCCGTGAAAAACAACCGGCGGGCTAAAACAAAACAAACAGAGCCGCCACCGTGCGTTATTTATCCCAAAAGAGGGAAAGGAAACGCTCGAAGTAAACCTGGAAAAGACATGGTCTCGCGACCAAAGAGAGATGGGATCGGGAGTCGGTTATGCGAAGGGAAGGTATTAGCACCCATACGCATCCGTCGTACTCGACGGGATCCACGCTCAAAAGGAAAGAAGAAAGGTTGCTAAACGCTGCTCAAAAGAATGCACACACACACTGAGAACAACACAGGTGGGAGAAGAGAAAAGGGCTCGCTAGGATATCGCATCCTATGCCTACGTATCTCATCTGGAATGAGAATCAGAGCTACCGTAGTTCGGCTAACGCACGCCGAAACAAACACACGCACAGACGCTGAGACGTCAAAACAAACACACAGACAGGCAAACATGGAAACCGAATGCCAATCGCTGGACTTACATCAGACTCCGAACCAATAAACACACACAGGAAACCAACTGCCAATCGCTGGACTTACGTCGGACTCCACACAACAAACACCAATAGGATACGGAATGCCAATTGCTGGTCTTATATCCATCTCCTAACACACAAGAAGGTTAACAAATCAACAAGTCAATAGGGAGTCTGGAACTCGAGCCTAATGACTGTCAAGCAAACACACACAAAAAGAAAAAGGGTGAACACACAGACTAACAGGGAGTCGGGAACTCGAGCCTGATAGCTGTCAAGCACAACCCACTCAAAAAAAGAAAAGGGTGCCCGGAGAGATCTCGTACGACCTCCTGCCTACGTACCTCATCTGGTATGAGGATCAGGGCAACATAGTTCCCCTTAACAGGGGAGAAACTTCCTCCTAACCAGAGACTGGGAAATGACAAACTATAAGGGAGACTGACTCGAGCCTAATAGTTATCATGTAATCCGCAATGGTCCTAGGTTGAGGTTTCTATCTAACTTGCACAGGCAGCAAGCTATCCTAAACAGGCAAAGCAAAGCAAACATACACATAATTAGCACACACTATATGCAAACAAAGAGGGCTCACACAAGGATAGGCTGTGAAACACAAGCCAACTGGAATCGGGTGATGTTAGCTCTTAACCCTAACATTGAGAGTTAGGGTGAAGCAGATGAAATGGGAAGTGAGGGTAAGACCTCACAGCTCTTATCCCTGGCCTGGGAGAGCTTCAGACAAATGAAAGTGGGAGTTCAGAAAGTTGGAACTCTTCTCCACATATGACTGACACAACAAAGATCTTGGGTTAATATCCACAATGCATCAACACAAGGTGTGTGAGCAAAGTGGATGACACACTGAATAACAGGAGATGGATTGCACATCTCTTTTATCTGCCAATTGCCTTATAGAGGTCTTTTCCTGCTTGGCACAAAGATAAACAAACACAAGCATTGCCTCTTAAGGAGGACTTCAGACAGGTGCCTGCCCAAGTAACAGGACAGGTCTTCCAGACTACATGAAGTCAGAGAAGTTATACCTCAAATGGTTAAGCAACCAAGCAACAGCAAAAGCAAGTTCAAAGAACTTAAGCAACTAATGTACCTGAAAACAATCTAACTCAGTCAGTACACAACTCACAAAGTCAATCAGACAGTTAATAGTCAACAGTCAACAGACATAGTCAAACAAGCCAAGCATCGATGAGCAAGGCACAAGCTCAACTCAAATGAGCTAAAATCAACCTACAAAACAAGTCAAGGTTAGTCAACATCAACCAAATAATCCAACTCAAGCAATGAATCAACCTCCTCAAGGCCATATGCTTCTTATCCTGAAAACAAAGCTCAAACATAAGCACAAACCACTAGGACAAGGCCTAGGGTCCAAGAGGGAGAAATAATTCAAAACAGAACATGAAAATTGACATGAATCAACTTTAATCCAATAAGAACATCATACAAAAAGTTCCACATCCATATCATGCACCAAATTCATTTCACAAGTCAAATAAGGCAAAGCATGCAAGTTGAAAGCTCATTGAAGCAACAGAAAGAACAAACCCACATTAATTCCAAAATGATTCAATAAATCCCAAGAAAAATCATGGCTAATCAGAACTCATCACATGATCAACATATCAAAAATCAAGGCATTTTGACAAGTTTAAGCATGGCAATCAAATTCCATAAGGCAAGGTAAGCACAAACAAGCTCAAATAGAACACAATTTGGTACATCAACTTAGCACAAGCCTAAAACAGAATTGACAAATGATAAATGCCTCAAACTAAAGCCACAATAAACTTCAAAGTGTCTAGAAACAATTTGCAAAATTTCACAATCATAGGATAAACAACCATCATTTCAAAAATCATTGAAGTTCATGACTATCCAAAAGTCCACAAATGGAAATCCAGAAAGAAAAATCTCAAACAAATCAGAAATGAGTCCAAAAATTCCACAAATATTCATGAGCAACTCTAACATCCAGAAGAAGCATCATGCAAAAAATCACATCATTTGGCATTTATTTGGCATGGCAAAGAAAATCATCAAGTTGAGCAAGCAATGGTGTGACACACATTGTCACACCTACATTAACCAGACCATATCTCAACAACCAGAAATGCTAAAAATGCAAACTCAACACCAAAAGGTTCCTAATGATGTCTAGTTTAAGCATGCAAAGTTTCAAAGTCATTGGATTAAAATTCATCATTTCACAAAGCATATGGCAAGGTAGGTCAAGAAAACACATACATACACAATCCCTAAGCCAAAACATTTTTCATGCGTGCACAATTTCTGGAAAAGTAGTCATAAAAAACTAGAAATCTTGAGGAACAACATGCAAAAATTCCCATGCCATTTGGATCATTATTTTTGGACTTATGAATTTTTGAAATGAATGAAAAATTAAAAAACATGAAAGCAAGGTGCATGAATGGCATGGTGAACATGTGAAAATAATACAAAGCAATTTTGGAAATGCACCGGATGGGAATCGAACCGTGTAAAAATTTAAACTAGAGCGCGCTAACAATGAAACTCTGCGTTTCATTAAAGTCTATGTGGCAGTGGGAAGCGCTATCAGCCAATCAATTTGCCACATCAAGGCCACGCGTACCAATACATGCTCGCTAACACCAAAACACATGCAGAAAGGCGCTCATGAAGATCAAACACGATCTGGAAACATAAAACCCTAGGTTCTTCATCATGTTCATCACATTCATACGCTCAAGAACAAAAATGCCAGAATCCAAAAATGATCACATCAATGTGTTCATCCTTCCACGTACATTAACATGCCATGCTTAGTTTGTTCCAGATCAACATATATTCAAAGATTCGAACGCATACATTTTCACACATGAAACTTCAAGCTAACACAACTAACTCATTTCTCCATGGAATTCAATGATCTAAAGTGCAGATTTCTCAGCATTAAAGGATCTACAACATGCATACATCAATTTCACGAATTAAAGCATTCGAAATCTAACCTTGTTGAAGCTACAGAAGTGAATTTGCTCAAATCAGGTCCTGAACAGCTCAAACAGGTGATCCTATGCTCTTGTATGATGGAATGGAGGAAGGTTTGGAGGTTAAGCTTGCACGATTTGTCCAGAAAATCCGACTGCCATTGATGGATGCAAACTTCAACAGCTTCAAATCAGCTCGAAATTTGATGGATCTTGCTTCCAAAATGTTCAATTATGCTTGTGGATGAAGGATTAATCAAGAATAAAGCAATGTATGTGGAGAAATTTGATGAAAAGTGAGAGAGAAAATTGTGAAGATTGGATCTAGATCTGAATTCTGGTGTTGTTAATCATGAAAACAGTTATGCTTTAGCTTTTATATGGTGTACTAATGATGTTGGTTAATCACAATTAAGCTAATGCAAGTGGATTAGTGAAAACCAAGTGTTGATGCAAATTTGCAAATGCACTTTATGCATATAATGACCAATGGAACAGTGCACGTTTTTGGTTCCAATTCACTTGAGAATGCCATGTAGAAGCCAAATGCAATGCTAGGAAGTGAAAACAATGCATAATTTTTGAATTTGGGATTTCCCTCCAAAATTCAAATGAAAATGCTAATATTTTTGTGATCAAAATGCATGGCTTATGATGCATGTTTTGGATAGTGCATGTCAAGAGATAAATGTTGCAAAAAGAACCACTTCATTTGGCCTTATGGTTAAAAAGTTATGCATGCTTGAAGTTCAAATTCATTTGGCAATGATTGATCCATATCTTTTCAACCATACATGAGAAATTCATGATCTTGGACTTTTTGGAAATGGGAGAACAAGATCTTCAACTTTCATGTTGGACAAAATTTCATTTGAAGCATTTTTGATGATGTAACCTTGAGGAGAAAACCTTTCCATTTTTGGCAATTTTGAATTATAAGTCACTTTCTATTTTTGGAAAGTTTTGTCCTGACTTTATTTTCTTTAATGTTGATGTTTGAAATGTCAAATGAGACTTGTTTGAACATGAATGAAGTATTTCTAACCACTTCCCACCTCCAAATCCAACAGTTGACTTTTGGTTGACTTTTTCAGTTGATAGATGACTTGGTCATTCATAGATGAATTTGAGCCTCAATCTCCTGATGAAATGGCTCCAAAATGAAACCCTGACTTTCACAAGCTCAATAAAACCATGTGATGATCCCCATCTTGATGATGACCTCATCTCCTTGCAAAACCCCGATTGGTACAATACAACTGATTAGGGTTGACCAGAGGTCAAAACCCTAATCCCAAGGAATCTGATCCAGCACAATAAACCTCTTGGTGATGATAAGACCATGATGATGGTGATGTACCATTGCAACCAAGATAATGATCAATCTCCTTGAGGAACCAAGAAACCCTAATTGAAGCACAAACCCTCAGATGGCTAGTGATCAATTCAATAAGACCCTCAGGCTGGCATCTTCTAACCTCTTTATCTTCTGAACAAGACTTAGGAGGATGACTTGCTTATTTCACATGATATGCCAAGATGCAATGACTAATGCCCTAAAGATGAAATGCAATATGCTAAGCTAGTCCCAAGAGAGGAGGGCAAATTTTGAGGTGTTACAGCTGCCCTTATTCAATCCACTGTGAACCTGTCGATATGAACAACCTCGGCTTTCAGATGATCAGGATGAAGAGTGATTGAATACCAAGAACAGACGAACAATTTGCACTCTGATGGGAAAATAATAACAATGCCTGTCAGAATCGGCAAAGACGCAATCTCGAAAGAAGAACCCGTCTGGTACAGAGAAAGTCGGCCTGAATACCGAACAGAAATACTGACCTGGATACCAAAATAGATGATAACATAGGAACAACCATGGCCTGAACACCACCCATCCGCTGGGGATTACCCTTTTTTTGATTTTTCTTGAACCCCGAAACTTTCTGAGTGATACTTTTTCGTTTTCTTGAACCCCGAACCAATATTTTCTCTTGCGCGCATGATCCCGGATCACCGCGGTTGAACCCCGACAACTTCATAGTAGTCTTGTTTGCCAAATAATGAACCCCATTCTCCATTTTGAACCCCAGTTGCCTGACGATAGCTCGTGATCGCCATTGTGAACCCCGCTCTCCAGAAAACACCCCGTGTCTCCCTTTATCCATTTGGACCCCGTTCTCCAGAAAATGCCTCAACACTTCCTTTTCTCCGTTTGAACCCCGCTCTCCAGAAACTTGTGATAATTCCGCTGGCAACGTCGGAAATAACACCAAAACGCCACTCCGATGGCGACATATCAGAGGACACTCGACCAGACATTGACTGATGACTGGGAAGAAACTCGACGTTTGCTGACATCGAACAATGATGTTTACTGACACCAAAGAAAACTCGACCAGACATTGACCAATGACTGGGAGGGAACTCGACGTTTACTGACATTGAACAATGATGTTTACTTGACACCAAAGAAAACTCGACCAGACATTGACCAATGACCGGGAGGGAACGCGACGTTTACTTGACATCGAACAATGATGTTTACTTGACACCAAAGAAAACTCGACTAGACATTGACCAATGACTGGGAGGGAACGCGACGTTTACTTGACATCGAACAATGATGTTTACTTGACACCAAAGAAAACTCGACCAGACATTGACTAATGACTGGGAGGGAACTCGACGTTTACTTGACATCGAACAATGATGTTTACTTGACACCAAAGAAAACTCGACCAGACATTGACCAATGACTGGGAGGGAACTCGACGTTTACTTGACATCTAACAATGATGTTTACTTGACACCAAAGAAAACTCGACCAGACATTGACCAATGACTGAGAGGGAACGCGACGTTTACTTGACATCGAACAATGATGTTTACTTGACACCAAAGAAAACTCGACCAGACATTGACCAATGACTGGGAGGGAACGCGACGTTTACTTGACATCGAACAATGATGTTTACTTGACACCAAAGAAAACTCGACCAGACATTGACCAATGACTGGGAGGGAACTCGACGTTTACTTGACATCGAACAATGATGTTTACTTGACACCAAAGAAAACTCGACCAGACATTGACCAATGACTGGGAGGGAACTCGACGTTTACTTGACATCGAACAATGATGTTTACTTGACACCAAAGAAAACTCGACCAGACATTGACCAATGACTGGGAGGGAACGCGACGTTTACTTGACATCGAACAATGATGTTTACTTGACACCAAAGAAAACTCGACCAGACATTGACCAATGACTGGGAGGGAACTCGACATTTACTTGACATCGAACAATGATGTTTACTTGACACCAAAGAAAACTGACATTACAAGGATCGACACGACACTTACTGGTATCATAGGGATGACATCCACATATGTCAAAACCAGGCAGACGCTTGCCGGGGACTAACTGGGATATACTGTTGCTCCAAAATCACGATGCCGAACTCCTCAGAGTAACATCTTCAAACTTCCGTCTCGCACGACAGAAATCTTCCTCCAGTATCGCGCTACTGGGGAATACCGTTGACCCAACGTCACAATGCTAAACTCCTCAGAGTATCATCTTCACTGACCGGCAAAACCCATTCTTGGATGGTAACCACGGCTTGGGGTTAACTTATGCTTGCAATACTGATGTTGATCTTCCAACCAGCGAAACCACCTCTCAAACGGTAACCAAGGCTTGAGTAGCACCTTCACCCACTGGCGAAACCAAATCTCAAACGGTAACCTCGGCTTGAGACTAGCTTATGCTTGCAATGATGATGCATGATGATTTTTAGCGTAATGCCCCATAACCATGGAAATGCTACGCAATTTATTATGCAATATGCTATGCTTATCTACCTGATGAATGCATAAAAAAGTATCCCCCTCGAGGGACTCTTCTGGGGAGCTCAAGGCACTCCGCTGAGGAACTCGCCAACACTCTCATCTCCACCCTGTTGGGGAATAACACTGCTGCTGGGAAATAGGCCACCCTTACCAGGGATGAACTCCTCTGCACCCGATCCGCTTGGGGGACTTCGCTGGGGAAGAAACCACCAACGCACTCTGTGGGGGAACAACGGTCTCTGACTTGCTGAGGATATAACAATCCCAACCCTGCTTGGAGAAACCACTACCAATAGATACCTCCGCTGGGAAATAACAACCTTCAGGCCTGGCTGCTGAGGAAACATCGATCTGAAACCTGCTGGGGTATATAACAATTCCGACTCTTCTTGGAGAAACCCCTACCAATAGATACCTCCACTGGGAAATAGCAACCTTCAGGCCTGGCTGCTGAGGAAATACCGATCTCAAACTTGCTGGGGAGATAACCATCCCGATCCTGCTAGGGAAGACACAGACCTCGAATCTGCTGAGGAGGTAACAATCCCAACTCTGCTTGGGGAAACCAGGAAAATCTGGTACTGAACACCCGTCGACTCGTCGAACCATGGCATTCACCATCCAAATCCACTGTCAGCTTTCCAATTTTGAGAACTCCCAGACTCGTCTGGACTTTTCTGATTCATCACCTTGTATTCCCGACTTCTCCGTACTCCCCGGAGAGCGAACTCCTTAGATTCATACAGACTTTCCAATCTTAGACTTTGAAGAGTCTTCTTGATTAATTCTCAAGGATCGTCGTACGTCTCGCCGTCTTTTCACCATTCTTCCATTCATTCGTCCCTGATTGGACTCCACGGGGATCCTTTGTCAAAAGGCTTCACATCACAACCTGCAAGTGAATGAAAACATCTAACAGTACCTGCAAAGGAGATCGTTAGATAAAAACGTGCCCCAGGCGTGCCAAATTTCAACACCTAGGTCACTCAACCTTCCGAATAAGATTTCAAGCTTTCAATCTTATAAACATGCATTGGAAGGGACCTGTATGTCTTAAAATGCAAAGATTCATTATCAAAATAAACGGATGTTTTTTGCAATCAAGGCGGTTATGAAAACAAAAACAAAAATTATTTGACAGAATATGCATTTTATTGATCAAAAAGTGTGGCTCATAACCGAGCAATACAAAGGAAGCAATTCCTGAAAAGAGGTAATTGCGCACAAAAAGGAAAAATCTATCCTAATGGCAATGCGAAACCGCGATCTCATCGAGTTCCAACTCGGTTACACCCCATATGTCCTCAGACTCTCCTTGCTTTCTGCCTTCTGAACAAGACGCTTCCGACTGATCCCTACCGGGGATTATCCATGTGTCATATCCAAAGTACAAACGATCATGCTGGACGCAGTTGTTCGTTTCAATCCCTCTTTTGCCTGGACCGCCCTTTCGGGTTTTCAGTCCACCGGGATACCCTTTTTTGCCCAAGCCGCCTTTTCAGGTTTTCGACTTGCCGGGTGTACAGCTTTCTTTTTTTCCCTAATTTTTGCCCGAACCTTTTCATCATCTTTTCTTGATTCGCCGGGATGCCCATTTTTGCCTGGACCATTTTATTCTTTTCGTCCAGCGGGTCTCTTATACGAAGTATTTTTTAATTGCGTCCGCATTCACAGGGGATGGAAAATCTTCACCATCCATGGTCGTCAACAACAAGGCTCCACCAGAGAAAACCTTCTTGACCACGAATGGACCTTCATAATTGGGTGTCCATTTGCCCCTACGATCGTTTTGAGGAGGAAGGATCCTTTTCAGCACCATATCACCCACGTGATACACTCGAGGTCGTACCTTTCGGTCAAAAGCACGCTTCATCCTCTGCTGATACAACTGCCCATGACAGATGGCCGCCAGCCTCTTCTCCTCAATCAGGCTGAACTCTTCATACCGGGTCCTTACCCATTCAGCCTCTTGCAACTTCACGTCCATCAGGACTCTCAAAGAGGGAATTTGACCCTCAACCGGTAGCACGGCTTCCATCCCATACACGAGTGAGAAAGGCGTTGCCCCAGTAGATGTACGCACCGAAGATCGATACCCAGGATACAAGCTTCGTACTCAACCACCATGGTTGGTGCATTCAAATGTCATCCGGGCAACAACAAAAAACGTGGGATCCCTTTTGTGTAACCAAAGCAGCACTAACTCCTTCACATTAACCCCATCAGACATCAGAATCCGTTCGGATTCAGGGTCAGGCCCCTCCTCCGGGATCGGTTCCTCACAATCTTTCGATTTGAGCACCTCGAGATGTCCTCATCAGGGAATTCAAACTTCATTGGTTGATAATCCTCAATGGGTTGCTGGGCGAGGTAATCAGACAATACACTCCCCTTCATCGCCTTCTGAAAGCTGCACTGAATATCGCATTCGGTCAGAATCACTTGCCATCTCGCAACCCGTCCGGTCAATGCTGGCTTCTTAATATTGGCTTCCCAAATACATACCTAATCGAATCCATCTTGGAAATCCACAAAGTGGTATGAACCAGCATATACTGTCTCGGTCGGCGAGCAGCCTATGCCAAAGTATAGTAAGTTTTCTCGAGCAGTGAATGTATTGTTTCACACTCGGTAAACTCTTTGCTAAGGTAAATTGCATGCTCTTTTCGACCAGACTCGTCATGCTGCCCCAGTACACACCTCATGGACCCCTCGAGGGCTGTCAAGCATAGGGTTTACGGTCTCTCTCCATAGGGAGGCAACAGAATCGGAGGCTCCTGCAACTTATTCTTTTATTTCTCAATGCCCCTTGGCAATCATTATTTCACCTGACCGTTTGATCTTTTTTCTCAACAACTTGAATATGGGTTCACACGTGGCTGTTAGGTGAGATATGAACCGTGAAATGCAGTTCAATCTACCTGAGAAACCACAAACCTCTTTCTCTGTTTTCGGTTCAGGCATTTCTCTTATTGCTTTTTTTTTTTTTTTTTTTTAGCAGGATCAACCTCGATTCCTTTTTCACTCACAATGACCCCCAGCAACTTATCGGACCGCATTCTAATAGTGCATTTATTCGGATTCAACCTCAGTTTGAATTGTCTCAATCGGTCTAATCAGCTTGGTCAGATCTACCAGATGCCCCCTCTTCTGTTTGGGACTTTGCTATCATGTCATTGTAAGACCCCAATTTTGGGCCCTAAGATCCCTCATGGCCCATATCATTCATATCATAACCTCAAGGATCATTGCATGCCTTTGCTTCCCTCCTAGTGGGTAGATTGCTTTGTGGGTTGTTTCTTGATCACCAAGCATGCTTTGCATTTGTATATCTTTGCTTTCATGTGTTTATCATTCAAAAAGTACAAAAATATTGTCTGTTTAACCTTGTTGCTTGCAGTGGAAGCAATCATCAGAAATTAGGTCAAAGATGGTCAACAGTCAGTCAAAGCAATGGATGATGGCCATTCTTGTGGAATTTGGACATCATGATCAATAATCAAAGGTTCATATGACTTGTGATATCATTTGAAGTCAAGTTCTCAAGGATTTAGGGTTTGGAAATCATCAGAAGGAGTTCAATCAGTCCAAAACCCTAGCAAAGTCAAACTTGGTCAACAGTTGATTTAATCAAGATTTGATGGGTAGAATTGATTTGAAGGAGTTCATTCATGCTTGTATAAGCCTCATATATCATGTCAAACCTCATCATGGAAGAAAATCAAGCCAATCAGAAATTTTCCAGAAATAGAAAGTGGACCTGTAATTTCAACTGCCAAAAATGGAAACTTCTTGATCTTAAACTTACATCATGATACAAGCTCCAAATGAATTTTTGCCCAACATGAAAGTTGAAGATCTTGTCTTCCCATTTTCAAAAAGTCCAAGAACATCAAAATCCCATGTGTGGTTGTCAGGATATGATCAAATCATTTTCACCAATTTTTGAACTTCAACAAGCCATAACTCTCAAACCATAAGGCCAAATTTGGTGGGTTTTTTTCCTACACACCACATTTTTCATCCTCTTTCCAAAAATATAAATTTCATGACCTAAAACCTTGCCAATCAAAATGGCATTTTCGGACCTTTTGCATTTAAAATCAAAGTTTGACCAAACTTTGACTTTTTGCTCCTTTGACTTTTTCTTGATTTGGCCAATTGGGAAATGCTTTAAACCATATTTGAAACTTGCCTCAAGCCATAAACCATCATCATACCACCATTTTCCCATCATTTTGAATCAAAATGCAAATTTGGCAAAAGAAGCTTCACAAAAGTAAAAATCAGTACAGCTTTTTCTTGTACAACCAAAACAGCAAATATGTTGTCCTTTTTGCAGCCTGTAGCAGCCCAATTTCTCAGCAAAAACACACCTCCACTTCATTTGGACATAATTAGCAAAAATGCAAATGAGTGCATTTACACTAAACAAGCTTACCATTTAATTAAGTGATGTTAAACAGGTGATATATAAAGGTTTTTCTGTCCAAACAAACCCTAGTTTTTAGAGCCTACACACAGAAATTCCTGACTTCATTCCTTCTTGCATTTTGGCATTTTCGAGATTCCTGCACAAACCACCAAAAAACTCCTGAACAACCTTCATTGTTCCATGACTTAGACAGTATTGGGAAGCTCATTCAAGCATTACTCATCACCATCACAGCCATCTTCTCACTCTGTTTTCCTCATGTACATGAAATGGCAATTTGAGATTTGAAGGGTTCTAAGTATTCTCGAGCTAGAAAAGCATCATTATCCAGCACTACAAAGCTCAAGGACCATCTGTTTCAACACGATACCATCAATACCTCACTGCATCTTGAGTTGCTTCAAAACTAAGTAAGTTTTCGAATCCCTTCTTTTGCCATGCCATGATGTACTTCTGAAAGATCTTTTTGAGCTGTTTCCAATGAACTAAAGCATGCTTGATTTGGTTGTCGTTTGGCCAAGAAATCTTGAGTTTCATTTTTGTGTACAAATGCACTATCCATCGATTTGCTCATGTGGTTGTGATTCCTTGAAAACCATTGCTATATGATGTTTGTACTTATTTTGATGAAGCTATTGATACGCATATGGTTGATTTCTGAGCATTTTGATTCTTGGTGATTTTGCATGATGCTGACCAATGTTGCTGTTTTGCTGTTTTTTTGAACTGCCAAGAAAATCCCTTTGATATGCTTATGCTGTTGTTGATGGATAACGCATGAGGTTGTATGTTTGTTTGAATCATGTTGTTGATGCTGTCTTTCATGATGATGATGTTGAATACTGTTGCATAACTCTGCCCAGAAAATCTCATTAGTGTGTTTATGCTGTTGGTGATTGATGTTAGTTGATGTTGGTTATTGCATGAGCATTGAGGCTGGTTAGGTTTACTTTATTCATGGTTGATAAAAGTTGCTATTGACTGCTTGCTAAATCCATGATGATGTATGTTTGTGCTAAGTCATTTTGATGTTGAAGAACATGTACTGCTATGCTGAGTTTCAATTGGTTATGAATTGATTTCCATGTCCTATTGCTGTTATGATGATGCTGCTTACTGCTATCAAACCATAAAACTTGTCCAGAAAAAATTCCCATGATTATGCTGTTTTTCATTGCCATATGCTGGATATGTTTTTGTTCATGTCCATGGATGATGTTGCTTGGAAGTGAAGTGATGAATGTTGCTGTCATGAAAACCTAGCATATTTCTAGAAATCCAGTTCCTATATGCATGTGTGTTGATGGCTGTTACTGTTGGTAATTACATGAATCATTGCTTTGGCCATTTGTCTACCATGTTGTTTGAATTTGGCATGCTGTTAATGAAAAATGAATTTGAATGTTGAATGCTGTTGTGGCTGGTCGATTTTTGTGTTGCTACACATTGCCAAATGTCTATGCTGCTATATGCTGTTGTTTTTTGATGAACATTGTTGAATGATGGAGCTTGCCATGCTGTTTTGAATCTCATGAACATGTTCAGAAAAAACCAATGTGACTGTGTTGTATGCTTGTTAAATGCTTGCTAGAACATTGCCAAAACCTTAATGCTGCATGATGAAGTTATCACCATGTCATTGTGTATTGTTACTCGAATTTGGTATGATGATGATGTTGATGTTCATGATACCCTGCTGCAGTGTTGAAACATGTTGTATGCTGCTGTTTATTTTTGAATGATTATTAGTGATGAATACATGTAACCATGCTGTTATGCTTGCTGCTATGTGCTGTTGTTCTAAAACCATAAACCCCTGCTGTTCATGAGCTTCACCTGTTTTAATTTCCAGAAATTTGAATGTTGTGTTTTGGTTAGTATTGATTGATGCTCCTGTACCAATGTCCTGCTAAATGATATGCTGTTGGGTGATGGTCGATTTTTTTTGTTTTGATGTTGATGAACCATAAACATGAAATTGATGCTGCTATTGCTGTTTTGAACTTGGCCCAGAAATCCATGCTGTTTATATACTGTCATGTGTTGTTGTTTTGTTTATGAACATGCTGCCATGCTAAAACCATGCTGCAATTTTGAAACATGTTGTTGCTTTTGTTTGTTCTATTTGATATGATGATTGATGAACATGATGCTATTGCCATGCCCGATTTTACTTTCTGGAAGTATTGTTCATAGTTGGTTATTGATGGAACTCATACCCTGTTTGTTCATGTTTATGAACCTGCCCAGAACATCTCCTTGAATTGTGTCTGTTTTTTCTGTTTAATACCATTTGAGGATAATGTTTAGTTGCCAGGCTGATTGGGCCTCTTGGTTGGAATTAATTTTTATGATGTTGGTCACATGAACATGAATTGCTGTACCAACCATAAAGCATGTCTGCCCAGATTTTTCATGAATCATGTTTGAATTTTATTGTTTGTATGTTGTGTCATGAACCTGCTGCATCAACGCCATGCTTTTTGTTTGATGATGTTGAAATTCGTTGTTGAGTTGGTTGCACAAGAATGCCTTGCCATAGTTGAAACCCTAGGGTTTATGTTGCCCAGCAACTTGATTTTCGATTGGCTGTTGTTGTTGTGTGTACTGTTGCATTGAGGGCCAACCAATCAGGTTATTTCGTTTGGCCCTCCAAAACACAGCCGTTTTGATAAGTGATAGTTAGAATTGCAAAAATGCCATCGGTCAACTTATGTTGACTTGCCATGCCTTACTTTTGTTCATGTTTCATCCAAATATTTACCAATCTTCCATAATTCATATTTCACTCAAATCAAATCCAAAAATCATGAAACTTTTTCCATCATTTTCACAAGAGTGTCTAGTATTTGATTCTGATTTTTAATAAATTTTTCATTGGCTGGATTTTTATTGATATTTGTTTTCCCAACATGTATGCATAAATGATACATTGTTCCATTCCTTTTGTGAAATTGTCATATTGCATCCAATGCCTTTGAAATTTTTTGTGGTGAAACTAGACACATTGATCTTCATTTCCATATAAAGTTTGTGCATTTATCATTTGTGGATTGAGAGTTATGATTTTCTGAAGTTATGTGTTACATTTGGTGCTATGCCATGATCATGCATTTTCCTGATTTTTGTTCACACACTTCCCTACATCCAAATCACTTGAAATTTTGCATGAATGATCCCTTGTATGTCTTATTGATGTATGAATTTTCTTGGAATTAATCTTGCTGTTTTCCATTTGATTGAGAATTTTCTTCCATGCTTGGTCATTTGTTGACTTTTTGTGCTATGCCTTGCCAAACCTTTTGTGAAATTCTCAAATCTTATTGTATGATCATGAAATTTCATATGTGATAACTAGACTTCTCAAGCTTTGCATTGGTGTTAATCTCATTCATTTCTCTTCTGTTTTCAAATTGATATGATTTTTTGAAGTTGACCCATGCTTGTTGACTTTTACCATGCTTACTTGAATTTGATTTGACTTCATGAATTTCATTAACTGCCTTCCTCTCATCCAAATGCATTGAAATTTGACATGTATACCATGTTAGATGTTAGGATTGAGTGTGATTTATTTCATAATTTTTGAGATTGTTTGAGTTGACTTTTGAATGAAGTCTTTGCTGTTGACTTTTGTATGCTTCTCTTGCCATGCTTTGCACCCTTTTGCATATGAAATGATCATAATGCATGATATAATTGTGAATCCAATTGAGAATGCTTCTTGAATGTTTAGACTTGGTTTGGGTTGACTTTTTCTTGCTGCCTTGACTTTTTTCTTCCATCTTTGACCCTAGGCTAGTCCTAGTGGTCTTGTAAGCTTACAATTGAGCTGTTTGTTTCAGGTTGAGCACCAATGCCCCAAAGACCTTTCAATTTTGATTGAGTTGGTTTGTTTATCATGTGCTAACATTTGTTTTGTAGGTGACTCACATGCTTGAGTCTTTGTGCCTTGCACAATTGGTCCCTCTGTGGTTGACTTTTGGTTTATTTCCTTTGATTTTGACTGTTGACTTGTTTACTAATGAGTCTGACTTTTTCAGGTACTTTAGTTGCCTAAGTTCTTTGAACTTGATTGCTTGCTTTGCTTTTTAGCATTTGCTTTGAGGTATAAACCCTTCTTCTTCATGTAGTCTGGAGACCCGGTCTGTTATTTGACCGGGCAAACTGTCTGAAGTCCTCCTTAAGAGGCAATGCCTGTGTTTGTTTATATTTGTCCTAAGCAGGAAAAGTCCTTCAAGTAAGGCAATTGGTGGAAGGTAGGGATAAGCAATCTATCCCCCACTATTCAGTGTGTCCTCTCTTTGCTCCCATTACATGGTTGAAGCAAATGAGATAAATACCCAAGATCTAATCGAGTCAATAATGTGGAGAGAGTTCCTACTTTCTGAACTCCCACACTTTCTTTTATGCTCTCTCTGATCTGAGATAGAAGCAATGAGGCACACCCCTCATCCCCTTTTCATCTGCTTCACCTGAGCCCCTCAATGGCCAGGTTAAGAGCGACCTTCACCCATTACAGTGGACTTTCAAAGTCAAACCCTCTTGTGTGAGCCCCCATTGTTTGGCTATAGAGTGTGTTGTTTGATATTCATTGATTGATTAATTGCTTCATGTGCACTTGCTTGCCTGTATGCTATGCATTTATCATCATCATCAATTGCCATTAATGCATGATCATCTCATTTGCTTTTGTGATGTTATCATTGTTTGTTTACCCATTGAGGACAATTGTAAGTCCATCTCTTTTGGCATTTGCTCCTGTGATATGGAAGGATAGAGTGTAAGACCTCATTGGTCACTCATATCTTCTGTTGCTTTGATTCGTATGTGAGGATACAGTTATAAGTCCCTGTAAGTTGGCATCTGTTATCCTGTGATCATAATTTGATCTGTTTGATTTGTATGTGAGGTTGCAGTTATAAGTCCCTGTAAGTTGGCATTTGCATTCCTGTGATCATATTGTTTCTTCTGTTCTTGTATGTGAGGATCCATTGTAAGCCCCTGTGATGTGGCATTGGATTTCCTGTGAGCATACTGTGGAGTTAACCTAAGTCCAGATAGATTGGCAGTTGACTTTCATATTTCATCTTTGTTTTTCTTTTGAGGAGATTAGTGTAAGTCCATTGAGTGGCATCTGATATCCGTTTCTGTTTTAGGAGACTGGTGTAAATCCATTTATTGGTATCCGGTATCCGCTTTTATTTCTTTGCCTGTGGAGATTAGTGTAAGTCCATAGAGTGGCTTCTGATATCCCGTTTTGTTTTAGGAGATTGGTATAAGACCATTGATTGGCATCCGGTATCCGTCTTTCTTTTTGTTTGTTTGTTATTTGTTATTCCAAAGGACACACTTGAATCATCTGCTATATGATTTCAAGAAGTGAACCTTCTAAGAAGTTTTACTATCCATCCTCATCCATTCATCATTCACTATGTCCTAAACCTTTTCACACTTTACCTTTCAAACTTGACATAAGTATTGTGCAAACATCTTCATGTTTTCAAATTAAAAACCTGGACTCAAGTCCTTGACCTTTTTCAAACTTCATTTCATAATACTTATCTGAATCAATCTTAATCATACTTTGACTCCATTTTCATAATCATAATCAGTAATTCCACTCATTCACTTGTTTTAGCTTTGTCCATTAATCTTTTCATACATGAGCTATAGGTTTGATTTATCTTAGTGGTTGATGTTAATCTCACCTTCTGTCTTTAGTGATTGAATTGTAAGCCTTCCTTGCCTATTATAGGGTTAACCCCTCCCTGGCAAGTTGAAGCTGTTCTCACATGGTGGACGTTGTTGTTTATATAAGGTTGAGTTTTCTCCCGTGGATAACGTAAGACCTAGGGTTTGTGTTTAAAATTGAACCTAACCCACTTTTGGAAATCTTTTAGCCGAACTACGGCGTTCTGATCCTTACCTTTGATGGAAGGTACGTAGGCAACGGGTTCATCCGTTCGAACCCAATAACCCAATAATAAAAATTGTATATTCTTTTCTCATCATCCCAATCATGTTTGCACAATCTTTTTGTCATAACAAATAATAATTTTGCATAACAAGTGTGAAAAGGGCTCCCTAGGAGTACCTAGGACGTAGTGGGTGCCTAACACCTTCCCATTGCGTAATTTACCCCTTACCCAGAATCTCTGATCTTTTTATTAGTTTTCTACGTGTAAAACTTCTTAGGCTTTTGTTCGCTTTTTAGCCAATCCTTTGGATAAATAAAAGTGCGGTGGCGACTCGAAATTTCATTGTATCTCCTAGCTTATGATTTAACCAATAGATCATATAGCGACGAATACACCGCTACAGAAAAGTGGCGACTCTGCTGGGGAGGTCTCACCAGAATCCCTGGTTGGTATTGCCTACTTTTCATCCTTGTTGTGCTATATTGTTATTCTTTATCTGACATATTTTTGTACAATTTGGGATGAATGTATTGATTGTAATGTGTGAATTGCTTGATATACATTGCTTGTGTGCTTTGGTGATCTGTGAGATGAGTTCTATACCCGAACTCGAGTGCTCTCTAGGATAGGAGAATGGCATAGTCTTGTTGACTGGTGTGGAGTAGTCCTTAGCCAGTTGACTTGCGAGCCCATTCACTTGGTGGAGGTCATGTTGAACTAATAATGTCACACAAGTTATTTGTGGTTAGGCATTATTCTTTCAATCATGTTCCGCAGAAGCCAAGGACCGTAGTTTACCAAACCCATCTTGGCCTATTTTTAGGACCGTAGTGCGGAGGTCGTTCAGATGTCAGTTCTGATACGATTGTTACGCGATACTACACTCATAAGAGTTTCTCTTGAGAATATTCTTGGAATACGAGTATTCGTTCCTCCGATAATATTCGAAAGATGGAACGATGACCATGGGAACCTCTGGTAGAACATGTCTGGCAGGTTTAAACCCTAGTACACTCCCTTTGGGTGGTTCTTAACCGAGACTCCATGCTCGTGACTCTCAACAAACCCGTGATTCGTGGTTGAGTCGTTCAAACATTGTTAATATCAATGGATCCCGGATCAGGTGTAAAACCTAAATCCACCAAAGCGGCTGGTTGATATTAGGAATGTTTGAACCGGTTCATGTACCGTTAATATCAATGGAACTTGGGTGTCGATAAGGTGAAAACCTAAATCCACCAAAATGGATGATTGATATTAGGGATACATAGGGCTTTCCCACGACCTTTGTTTGGTGTGCTTTGCTTGATCCTTGAGTGTGTTTGTTGCATTCATGCATTCACGCATTCATCCGCATTCATGTCATCAAAAGAGAAAATTTTCAAGGAACTTAAAGGGTTATTTGCAAAATTTTCAGACATGGAAAGACCGAAGAGGTATACAAAGAAATACAGCTTCAAACAGCCTGATGTCAAAGAGTTAAGGAATCTGACATCATATGTATTAGATCCCTTGGGTTTCAAAGCTCGATATGGGAAGCTTCTGCCGTTGCTGACTACTCAAGTGGATGAGGGATTGATGAGCACTCTTGCTCAGTTCTATGATCCGCTCTATCATTGCTTCTTATTTCCGGACTTCCAACTGTTGCCAACTTTGGAAGAATACTCTCACCTTATTGGGATTCCTATTCTGGATCAAGTGCCGTTCAGTGGCTTAGAGAGTATTCCATCTGCTCGAGAGATTTCCAGTCTGTTGCATATAGATGAAGATCTGATTAGAGCTAATCTGACTACCAAAGGCGGAATTCAGGGTTTTCCTTCCGAGTTCCTCATTGCCCAAGCTACCTTTTATGGGAAGGCCATGAGTGAGGATGCCTTTGAGGCTCTATTCGTATTGCTTATCTATGGATTGGTGCTGTTTCCCAACTTTGACAAGTTCGTCGACACGAATGCCATTAGGATCTTTTCATTTCTTAATCCGGTTCCGACCTTGTTGGGTGATGCGTATGTCTCGATGCATCTAAGGAATATGAAGAATGGAGGAGTTATTGTCTGCTGTTTACCCCTGCTGTACAAGTGGTTTATTTCGCACTTGCCGCAGACAGTTGCTTTCCAGGAGAACAAGGGATGTCTACGGTGGTCTCAGAGACTTATGTCTCTCACCAATGATGATATCACCTGGTATGATCGCGTGTATGACACCGTCCAGATCATTAACTCTTGTGGTGAATTCCCTAATGTGCCTCTTCTTGGTACATGTGGTGGGATTACCTACAGCCCTGCGCTTGCACGTCGTCAGCTTGGGTTCCCCCTAAAGGATAAACCCCATAACATTCTGTTAGAAGGTGTGTTCTTTCAGGAGGGTAAAGATCCCCAAGGCCTGAAAGCCAGATTTGTCCGCGCTTGGCGCAATATTCGCATAAAGAGTAGGAATGAATTGGGTCCGAAGAACTGCATTGCTTTGGAGCCCTACACCTCTTGGGTCAGACAGAGGGCTGCTACCTACCTGATGTCGTATGATCATCCGAGACCTACACTGTTGGATGTGGCTGGGCCTTCAACCCTCCCTACCCAACGTGTAGAGGAGTTGAGAGAAGAAGACCTTTCGCGTGCCTGGATCCGCGAGAGAGAGGAATTGCTGCAGCAGCTCAAGGAGAAAGATGATATGATTGAATTTCTCGAGCACCGAGTGATCGATGATCCGAACGACACTTGGACTTCTCTGCTTCCTCAGTCTTCCAAATTCTGGAAAAGGAAGTATGATCAACTTGCAAAAGAGAAGGCTGATATGGAGGCCGCCTATGAGAGAGAGATCAAGAAGTTATACACTTCTCGTCTTCCAGCATCCCGAGCTGTTAGGGATCCATAGGATGTTATTTACCTTTTCTCTTTGTAATATTTAAAAGAATGCTGTACTTCTTTGTCTTAATATTTTGAATGAAATATTTTCCATGAGCAATCAAAAATGTTTAATATTCGAAATATTGCAAATGAAGACCCTAAGGGTTCCTTGAAAATAAAGCATTTGCACAAGCATTTCATGCATCATTCTTGCATAAGCAGGTACCCGTTTTTCTGGTCTTCCGGTTCTAACATCTGCTCTTCATTTATTTTGAAGACAAGCTGACTCACCGGTATTATACGAGGGTCAACTCTGCAAGGATTATGGAGCAGTTGGAACAAGAGAACCAGAGTTTGAGGGATGAAGTCGCCAGACTTGGCGCTCTGATGGAACAACTTCTGGCCGCCCAGAATCAGCCTGCTCCCCAACAACCAGCAACTCCCGTTCAGCGGACGGTTATATCTGAGATAACTACTTCATCGGTGCCTGTCAGTGCCCATCAGCCTAATGCCATGCCTCCCGGTTTTCCTTGGGGGATGCCTCCCGGCTTTATGCCTGATCTGCTAGCTCCTACGTTTGCTCAAATGCCGGCATCTAGCCCGGTCCCTATACCTGTTCCTCCTGTCGTGCATACCATGCCGAGGGTAGACGACACCATTTATCACTCTGAAGCGTCTGAGGGCTCAGATGTACATGAGAAAATGGACGCAATGAACGATCAATTCCTTGAGCTGAGAAAGGAATTGAGAACTCTCCGTGGCAAAGATCTCTTCGGCAAGTCAGCAGCCGAACTTTGTCTAGTTCCCGGTGTCAAAATACCTGTTAAATTCAAGGTCCCAGACTTTGAAAAGTATAAAGGGAACACTTGTCCTTTGGCACACTTGGTCATGTATGCCAGGAAGATGTCCACGCAGACAGACAACGATCAACTCCTGATCCACTACTTCCAAGACAGTTTGTCTGGTGCTGCTCTCCGTTGGTACATGAGCCTGGACAGCGTCAACATCCGCTCTTTCAACGATCTTGGCGAAGCTTTCGTCAAGCAATACAAATACAACGTTGACATGGCGCCTGACAGAGATCAACTCAGGTCTATGTCACAAAAGGACAAAGAGACGTTCAAGGAGTACGCCCAGAGATGGCGTGAGCTGGCAGCTCAAATCACTCCACCATTAGAAGAGAAAGAGATGACCAAGATCTTTCTGAAGACTCTTGGGTCATTCTATTATGAGAGAATGGTGGCTAGCGCTCCCTCTGATTTCACCGAGATGGTGAACATGGGGATGCGTCTTGAAGAAGGTGTCCGTGAAGGACGGTTAACAAAAGATGATGGTTCTTCCTCTAAACGGTATGGAGCGTTTAAGAGGAAAGAAGGTGAAGCGCATGCTGTGCAGTCTCAGCCCAAGCATCGAAGACCCTCTGTTCAGAGGAAGCCTGCACATCGTGCCGGACATCAGCATCAGGTGGCTAGTGTAGCACCTGTATTCAAGGATAATGCTCAACAGTATCAGCATCAGCAGCAATATCCACAACCGCAATATCAACAGCAACAGCAGCGTCCACAGCAACAGGCTTACCAGCCTCGTGGAAGTACAACCAATCAGGCTAATGTGAACTATGATAGGAAGAAGGTCAGCTTCGACCCTATTCCGATGACATATGCAGAGCTTTATCCCTCCTTGTTAGAGAGGAAGTTGGTTTCTCCTAGGGATCCTCCTGCAATTCCTGCAAACCCGCAATGGTGGTACAAACCAGACCAGCATTGTGTCTACCATTCCGGTGCTCCGGGCCACAACGTTGAGAACTGTTTCCCGCTGAAGAATAAGGTTCAAGACCTTATGAGAAGCGGCATTTTGAGTTTTGAAGACTCCAATCCGAACGTCACCAGAAACCCATTGCCTTCGCATGGGAAGTCTGTGAATATGATCCAGGAAGACCTTGGGAAATACAAGGTGAAGTATGTCAGTCATATCCGGCAATCGTTGGTTGATTTACATAAGATGCTGTGTCAGCACAGTTATTTGAAGCATAACCATGACCAGTGTCGCGTCTGTTCTGTCAATCGTTTGGGTTGTGACCAAGTTCGCAAGGAATTACAAATGCTGTTGAACGAAGGTACCATTGAGATTCTCCAGAATCGCAATGTGGATGTAGTTGAGCCCGAAGTGAGTGTCATCTCCCCGGTGTTCAAATTGCCTGAGCCCGTTGTTATTCGTTACAATAGCAACAAGCCTAAGGCTTCCCCTGCTTTGATCATCAAACCAGCCGGCCCTGTGCCGTATTCATCCGACAAAGCCGTACCTTTCCGGTACAATCCTGTTGCTGTCCAGGATGGGGTCGAGGTACCTCTGCCGTCCACTTCTGTGACCACTATCGCTGATGTTAGTGGGTTGACCCGCAGTGGTCGAGTGTTTTCCGCACCTGCCAAAGCTCCTGCTGTTTCTTCTGAATCTGTTGAGCGCCCTGTAGGGAATGCTGTGAATGTTCAGAATCCGGCACTTGATGTTGCCAAACCCTCCTTGTCTGTACAAAAGACTCCTGTTTCTTCAGATGGCCCGAGTGGCATTGTTGATGAAGAATCTGATGAGATGCTGAGGCTCATCAGAAAGAGCGAGTATAACATCGTAGACCAGCTTCTACATACGCCTTCCAAGATTTCCATTCTTTCTCTTTTGTTGAATTCAGAACCCCATCGGGAATCTCTTCAGAAAGTCTTGGACCTGGCATATGTCGATCACGACGTCACCTTGGAACAATTCGATAGCATTGTTGCAAACATTACCGCTTGCAACACTCTGAGCTTTTGTGACGCTGATCTCCCCGAGGAGGGAAGAGACCACAACATGGCTTTACATATATCTATGAATTGCAAATCTGATGCAATGTCCAATGTACTGGTGGACACTGGATCGTCCTTGAATGTATTGCCAAAATCCACACTCTCTCGATTGTCATATCAAGGTCCTCCTATGAGGCAGAGTGGGGTTGTTGTAAAAGCTTTTGATGGGTCGCGCAAGACCGTGATTGGGGAAGTTGACCTCCCGATCAAGATTGGACCAAGTGATTTCCAGATCACTTTTCAAGTAATGGATATCCACCCATCATACAGCTGTCTCTTGGGCAGACCATGGATTCACGAGGCTGGCGCCGTGACATCCACCCTACACCAAAAGTTGAAGTTTGTGAAAAATAAGAAATTGGTTGTAGTAGGGGGAGAAAAGGCTCTCCTGGTCAGTAATTTGTCTTCCTTCTCGTACATTAATGCAGAGGATGAAGTTGGAACTCAGTTTCAAGCTTTATCTATTGATAAACCAATCGAGAAGAAGTCTCCTTCATTCACTTCCTACCGTGGTGCTAAGCTGGCCATTGAATGTGGTGCAGTTGCTGGATTAGGGAAAGTGCTTGAACTTGAAGATAATCGATCCCGGGCTGGCATTGGCTATGGTTCTGGGGCATGCAATGAGCAAGGTCTGTTCACCAGTGGAGGATTCATCCATGCTGATCAACCTGTAGAAGAGGAAGCTGCTGCTATCATTGAAGAAGAAGATGCAGAAGACTTGAACAATTTTGTTATTCCTGGTGGTGTCTGCCACAATTGGGTCGCTGTGGATGTTCCTACAGTTATCCATAGATCAGAGTAATTGTTCATTTTGTTTAAAACCCTTCTCCCATGCCAAAAGGAGAAGTGATGACATTGTTGGCAAAGCATATATACAATGATGTTTTCATTCAATTTTTGCATTGTCAAAACATTTGTTTTCCTTTGTTTTCACTTTTTGCTTTCTTTATGAAATCAGTGATCACAAAAAACCATAAAAACAAAAATAAAAGCTATAAAAGCAACATTTTTCATCTGCATAATGATTTGCTTGTTTAAAATCTGAAGTTTTTCTTAACCAAAGTCATTATGCAGGTTGATCCTAAAACCCATTGAACATAATGATCCAACGCCATCTCCCAATTTTGAATTCCCTGTATTTGAGGCAGAGGAAGATGACGTTGAAGAGATTCCTGATGAGATCACCCGTCTCCTTGAGCACGAAGAGAAGATCATTCAGCCGCATCTCGAAGACTTGGAAACAGTCAACTTGGGATCTGAAGATTGTGAGCGCCTGGTGAAGATTGGGGCACT
The DNA here is from genome assembly GCF_024323335.1 of Lathyrus oleraceus. Taxonomy (NCBI): domain Eukaryota; kingdom Viridiplantae; phylum Streptophyta; class Magnoliopsida; order Fabales; family Fabaceae; genus Lathyrus; species Lathyrus oleraceus. Next base: position 183,407,158 of record NC_066585.1, read on the forward strand.
TCTTGAAGGGTCTGTTAAAGAAGATTTGATCAGCTTGCTACGAGAATATTCAGATATCTTTGCTTGGTCCTATGAAGACATGCCGGGTTTAGATACAGATATTGTGCAACATTTCCTGCCTTTGAAGCCTGAGTGCGTGCCTGTGAAGCAGAAGCTCAGAAGAACTCATCCAGATATGGCAGTGAAGATCAAAGAGGAAGTTCAGAAGCAAATTGATGCGGGGTTTCTGGTGACTTCGACATATCCTCTGTGGGTGGCCAATATTGTGCCTGTTCCTAAGAAGGACGGAAAAGTCCGTATGTGCGTTGATTACAGAGATTTGAATAAAGCTAGTCCAAAAGATGATTTTCCTCTACCACACATTGACATGTTGGTAGACAATACAGCTAAATTCAAAGTCTTTTCCTTTATGGACGGATTTTCCGGATATAATCAAATCAAGATGGCACCAGAGGATATGGAGAAGACAACATTCATCACACCTTGGGGAACATTCTGTTATCGAGTGATGCCCTTCGGTTTGAAGAACGCCGGAGCCACGTATCAACGAGCTATGACTACCTTGTTTCATGATATGATGCACAAGGAGATAGAAGTCTATGTTGATGATATGATTGCTAAGTCCCGAACGGAAGTTGAGCATATTGAGCATTTGTTGAAGCTTTTTCAGCGTTTGAGGAAATTCCAGCTTCGTCTGAATCCGAACAAATGTACTTTTGGAGTCCGTTCCGGCAAGTTGTTGGGTTTTGTGGTAAGTGAAAGAGGTATTGAGGTTGATCCTGCAAAGGTCAAAGCAATACAAGAGATGCCCGCACCCAAAACTGAGAAGCAAGTCCGAGGTTTTCTTGGCCGCTTGAACTACATTTCCAGATTTATATCCCACATGACTGCCACATGTGCGCCGATATTCAAGCTCCTCCGGAAAGATCAGTCTCATGATTGGACCGAGGATTGCCAGAAAGCTTTCGACAGTATCAAAGATTATCTGTCTGAACCTCCGATTTTGTCTCCGCCAGTGGAAGGAAGACCTCTGATTATGTACTTGACAGTTCTTGAAGACTCGATGGGTTGTGTACTCGGTCAACAAGATGAATCAGGGAAGAAGGAGTTTGCTATCTACTACCTCAGTAAGAAGTTTACTGATTGTGAGTCTCGGTACTCTATGCTTGAGAAGACGTGCTGTGCTTTAGCTTGGGCAGCTAAGCGTTTGCGCCAGTACATGATTAATCATACAACTTGGTTGATATCCAGAATGGATCCAATTAAGTATATCTTCGAGAAGCCTGCTTTAACTGGGAGGATCGCCCGTTGGCAGATGCTGTTGTCTGAGTATGATATTGAGTATCGAGCTCAGAAAGCTATCAAAGGTAGTATCTTGGCTGACCATCTAGCGCACCAGCCAATTGAAGATCATCAGTCTGTTCAGTATGACTTCCCTGACGAGGAAATTCTGTATTTGAAGATGAAAGATTGTGATGAGCCTACACTTGATGAAGGTCCAGAACCTGGTTCCAGATGGACGATGGTGTTTGATGGCGCTGTTAATCAATATGGAAATGGAATTGGGGCAGTAATTGTTAATCCCCAGGGATCGCACATTCCATTTACAGCAAGGCTAACCTTCAAATGCACGAATAATATGGCGGAGTATGAAGCCTGTATTATGGGACTTGAAGAATGCATTGATTTGAGAATCAAGTATCTTGATGTCTATGGTGATTCAGCTTTGGTTGTCAATCAGATCAAAGGTGAATGGGAGACAAATCAACCAGGTCTCATCCCATACAGAGATTATGCAAGGAGAATTTCAACTTTCTTCACAGAAGTTGAATTTTATCATATTCCTCGAGAGGATAATCGGATGGCAGATGCCCTTGCAACGCTTGCTTCCATGATAGTTGTCAGATGGTGGAATGATGTCCCCAATATTACTGTGATGCGCTTGGACAGACCCGCTCACATATTTGCAATTGAAGACGTGAAAGATGACAAGCCTTGGTATTTTGATATCAAGAATTTCCTCCAGAACCAGGTCTACCCGCCTGGGGCATCTGTGAAAGATAGGAAAACTTTGAGAAGGTTGTCAGGCAGTTTCTACCTCAGTGGTGAAGTGCTGTACAAGAGAAATTTTGATATGGTTTTGCTCAGATGCGTGGATAGACACGAAGCAAACCTATTGATGACTGAGGTCCATGAGGGTTCATTTGGTACTCATTCCAATGGACATGCCATGGCTAAGAAGATGTTGAGAGCAGGCTACTATTGGCTGACAATGGAGTCTGACTGTTGCAAGTATGTGAAGAAATGTCACAAGTGTCAAATTTATGCGGATAAGATTCATATTCCTCCGACACTCCTGAATGTGATTTCATCACCATGGCCTTTCTCTATGTGGGGAATCGACATGATCGGCATGATTGAGCCGAAAGCGTCCAATGGACATCGATTTATTCTCGTAGCAATTGATTACTTCACCAAATGGGTTGAAGCCGCTTCGTACGCGAATGTGACCAGACAGGTGGTTGTGAAGTTTATCAAGAACCAGTTGATTTGCCGTTATGGTGTGCCAGAGAGGATCATTACTGATAATGGATCCAATCTGAACAATAAGATGATGGATGAGTTGTGCGCTGAATTCAAGATTGCACACCATAACTCCTCTCCTTACAGACCTAAGATGAATGGGGCTGTTGAAGCTGCTAACAAGAATATCAAGAGAATTATACAGAAGATGACTGTCACGTACAAAGATTGGCATGAGATGCTGCCATTTGCTTTACATGGATATCGTACGTCTGTACGCACTTCAACAGGGGCAACCCCTTTCTCTCTTGTTTATGGCATGGAAGCCGTTCTCCCAGTAGAGGTGGAGATCCCATCAATGCGAGTCTTGATGGAAGCCAAGTTGACTGATGCTGAGTGGATTCAGAGTCGTTACGACCAACTGAATTTGATTGAAGAGAAGAGATTAACTGCCATATGCCATGGTCAGTTGTATCAGCAGAGAATGAAGAAAGCATTCGACAAGAAGGTCAAGCCTCGTGTATTCCGAGAAGGTGACCTTGTGCTCAAGAAAGTTTTGTCTTTCGCGCCCGATTCCAGGGGCAAGTGGACTCCAAACTACGAAGGTCCATATGTTGTTAAGAGAGCCTTTTCAGGCGGTGCTTTGATGCTTACAACAATGGATGGGGAGGATTTCACTCGTCCTGTGAATTCAGATGCAGTTAAGAGATACTTTGCCTAAAAAAAAGTATATGCAAATGAAAAAAGAATGAAAAAACAGAATAGCTCGCTAAGTTGAAAACCCGAAAGGGCGGCTTAGGCAAAAATGAGCGTCTCGGTGGAGAACCCGCAAGGGTAATCCAGGCAAAAATTAGAGACTTGGAAAAAAGAAGATATATTTGCATCCCGCTAGATTGAGTACCTCACTCTGGGGCAATCTAGGCAAAAATTAGGGATTTGGCAAGTAACTGCATCCTGACAAGACTTTCTGGTTCATTAGTCGTCATTTCGTCAGAAGATTCTCGATTCGTCGTCAACTGAAGCTTCGGATACATCGAGATTCAAATTGGTAGAGAAAGGATCATTATGTTCAATGCAGCCCTCTTCCAATATATATCACTGATTTCAAATTTGTACAGATCTATGGAGTCTTGCCATTTGCAGACTACCATTCTATCAAATCAATTTGAGCTTTTTATCCAATTATTTGCACTCTTATTTGTTTCAATTCAACAGATGTTTTGCATGTTTTAAATTGATAAAATGTCATTGTCTTAAACAATCAAATTTTTCAAAATTGTTGTTTTAAACAAAGTGAACATTCACAAGATTGAAAGGATACTCAAGAATATCTCAGTGCTCTCCCGAGGGTGGCATGATTCCCAACAGGTAAGACATTTGTTCATATTCCTGGTTTGGTGGTATCTTCTTTCTTCAGATCTTTGTCGAGGTTGTTCCTCAAGCAGAGTTGTTGTTGGGGTTGTTCCCCAGGACAGTCGCAAGCAGAGTGTTGTTGAAGACTTTGTTCTCTCCAGCAGCAGTTTCCCTAGCATGGGTGTTTTCTTTAGAAGTTTCGGTGGTTGATGGTTTGTCATCCTGGTGCCCCGTTACTTTCTCCAGTGGGTCGTATGCCCCAGACTTTATTTGTCTCCTCAGCACAGTCATGAGCATAGCCATTGATTGATACTCCCCTCGGAGTCGCGAGTAGAGCTGTTATTGATATCCCCACCAGGGTTGCAAGTGGAGTTGTTACCACTCTTCCCCATGCAGTGTTGCCAGCAGGAACTGTCTGTTTCCTCAGTGTGATCGCTTTTCTTTTTGAAGACTTGGTAAGTCAGTGGTTTGATACCCGGTACTTTACCCTTTCCCCGGCGAAGTCGTCTGTGGAATTGTTGCTCTCTCTCCATCAGAGTTATTCTCTCCGGCAGAGCAGGATTTATTTTCCTGAGCAGTTTTGATTTGGGTTGACATCCCAGTGTATTACAACCATCTTTTCCTCAGCTTAGTCTGCAGAATGTTTGTTGTGGCGGTTTTCGCCTGTTGATTACTCTTTCAATCCCCGGTATGGTCGGATGATGGCTTTTGCCTCCAGTGAACGGGTCTATTTCCTGACCGTTTGTGATCCCCAGTAGAGTGGCTTATATTGCAGAATCTACTTGTTGTGATCAGTTTGCTGTGTACTCTCCCCAAGTGGAGTGGTTCGTTGCAGAACCTATTTGTTTGATCTGTCCTCCTTCAGTGGGTTGTTCCCCAAGAGAGTAGCCGACAGTTTTCCCCAGTAGAGTTGCTTATGCAGTTAGATTCTATCTGGATGATATCATTCTCCCTCAGTGGGTTGTTCCCTAGCGGAGTTATGTGGATTTGCTTCTACAGCAGTTCGTGCTTATGCGCACTTGTTGTTCTCAGTTGACACTGGGATCCCCTGCGGATACTTTGGGATTTCTTTTGTTCCCCTACAGATTTGTCTTGGTGGCCGTTTTGCCCGTTGTGACTTTCTATACCCTGTTTTGGGTTATTTCCTGATATTTCTGATTCTCTGCTTTTTTAGCAGTACTTGCAGATCTTTGCTTTACAGCATGTGGATCTCCGCAGATTGGCTCTCCAGCTGGTTTTTTCCCCTGGAAGTATAATACCGGACGTTTTGGTTCCTGAACCTGTTTGTGTTAGAATTGTCTGTTTTGTCAGCATTCATCAAACATCAATCACGCATATTCATGCATATTCATAAACATTCAGATATTCATGTTGCATTTCTTGCCATGTATCCTTTGTTTGTCGTGTCTCCTGCTATGGCGATATAGATCTCTTTATAGATCTCCCCAAGCAGATGTCGGGTGTTGTAAATCTCTCCATATAGAGTCAGCCCCATAAGCAAAAAATGTTTGTCTTTCCTTCTGCAGTTCCCCACTGAGATATACCCTCGTGGATGACGGTTTCTTCCGTTTCCTCCCAACACATATATTGGGATGGATTTTCCTATTTGAGTTACATCCTCATTAGGACGTGTCTTGATTCAGTCTGTCTTTTCGGATTATTCCCGAATTGGCTATTTGTCAGATGTCTTGTGTTTCCCAGTGGGTTGTTCCCCAGCGGAATGTTTTTGGGCCTCTGCCTACAAACTAGCAGTTGTAAGTCCTACTTTTCCTGGCTTTCTTGACAGAATTTGTGGTTATACACCTTTTATTCTCCAGCCAGAGTTTTTGGTTTTCTACCTACTACCCGGTAGTTGTAAATCCTATTTTCCTGCTCTTCAGCAGTTTGCGGTTTATTATAAACCCTATTTTGGTTTCCCGTGCGGATTTGTGACTTGTTCTATCCCCACGCGGAGTTGTTGGTCTTCTACCCCGTATTCGGCAGATGTAAACCCTAATTTTGTGGTTATCTTCATTCAATATTTGATGATGATTTTCCTTTTGCTTGTGTAAGTTGCTCAGATCAGCACTTATATCCCTAGCAAGTTTTTTGTGGATAATTGCCGTATGCTAGCAATTTTATCCCCAGTGGGTCTTTTCACCGTATGCTAGTGATTTGTTCCCCGGATCATTGGTTGTTTATCAATGTATCCCCAGCTAGTCTTCTTTGGATAATTGCCGGATGCTCGCAAATTATCCTCAGCAGTTCGCCTTTCATTTACCCTTTTGTCGGTAATGTCTGTTGCTCCTTTTGATTGGTCATCATTATATACCTATTCTGGTATCCCGATGCCTTTCTTTTCGGTTGATTTATCCTTTATTAACCCAGTAACCGGTTGTGGATAGTCTTCCATGCGAGTATATTATTCACGGTCTGCCGGTAATGAATAGTATATCTCATGCACTCTTCAGTCGAAGCCTTTTGTGTTTCCCCGGTCGAGTAAGATTCGTTATTTCCCTTTGCGGAGTCGAATATTTCTTTGTTGTTGGATAATTGCCGGATGCTTGCAATTTATTCCTTTGAGTTGTCTTTCGTTTACCCGTATGCTTGGTATCGATTGTCTCTTTTTTTGGTTAGTCACCTATTATATACCCAGTAACCGGTATCTCTGGTGTCTTTTCCTTTCGAGTATATTATTCACGGTCTGCCGGTAATGAATAATATATCTCATGCGCTCTTTAGTTGGAATCCTTTGTTGTTTTTCCCCAACTGAGCAAGATTCGTATTCTTTGTAGAATCGAATGTCCATCCTTTAACCAGTTTGTGTTTTGGATGATGAGTGTTTTGGAAGTGAAATCCAATTCACGTTTCGGTAGATCACCTATTATATACCCAGTAACCGGTATCTCTGGTGTTTCTTACCATGCGAGTTTATTATCTACGTTCTGACGGTAATAGATAATATATCTCATGCGAGTATTCTTATCCACGGTCTGCCGGTAATGGATATCATATCTCATGCACTCTTTGGGTTTGTGTCCCCATTTGAGTAAGATTCGTTTTCCCGTTGTGGATTCGAATGTCCATCCTGTAAGTCGATTTGCTTTTTCAAGCCCTCCTTTCGGATGATGAGTGTCTTGGAAGTGAAAACCAATTCACGTTTCGGTAGATCACCTATTATATACCCAGTAACCGGTATCTCTGGTGTTTCTTACCATGCGAGTTTATTATCTACGTTCTGACGGTAATAGATAATATATCTCATGCGAGTATCTTATCCACGGTCTGCCGGTAATGGATATTGTATCTCATGCACTCTTTGGGTTTGTGTCCCCAGTTGAGTAAGATTCGTTTTCCCGTTGTGGATTCGAATGCCCATCCTGTAAGTCGTTTTGCTTTTTCAAGCCCTCCTTTCGGATGATGAGTGTTTTGGAAGTGAAAACCAATTCACATCTTCGGATCTTATCCAACAACCCAGTAACCGGTTCAGGATAATTTTCCTTTCGAGTATATTATTCACGGTCTGCCGGTAATGAATAATATGTCTCATCTGAGTATTCTATCCACGTTCTGACGGTAATGGATATTATATCTCGTTCACTCTTGAGTCGATCTTTTGATTGTTTTCCCCTCAGAGTAAGATTCATTTTCCTTGTGGAATTGAATGTCCATCCTATAAACAAGTTTGCTTTCGCTCTCTTCAGGATGATGAGTGTTTTGGAAGTGAAATCCAATTCACGCTTTGGTCGGTCACCTATTATATACCCAGTAACCGGTATCCTTGGTGTTCCCTCCTTTTCTGCTCCCTATTATGACCTTGGTCCCCCTGTGGAATCAGATTTTCCTGAGTTTGTTACCCGTATGCTTGGTAACATCTCATTTCTTTGTTGCTTCCCCAGTGGAACCTTTTCTTTTGCTTCTCCTCAGGAGTCAGCTTGTGTTTCTCCAATGGATTTATTTTCCTTTGGAATTATTCTTTTCCCCAGTGTGAGTCCTTCACTCCCCAGTGGGTTCTCCAGTCTGTTTTCTGTTTTCTAATCAGAGTCGTGTTTTGTTCACGTTATGTCAGTTTTATCTTCCCCAGTTTGGAGTCGTGTTTTGTACACATTTCTTTTTCTTTTATTATCCCCATAGAGTCTTGTTAGAGTCTCTGTTCCTGGTGAGTGTATCACTCCGATGGATCGTCTTTTCTTCTGTGTGAGTCATATTCCCCACAGAATTTGTGTCTTTTGCATGCATACATCTGCATCATGAGGTCTCTTAGGGACCAAAATTTGTCTCATTACTGTTATTTAAGTCCATTCTACCGCGTCGAGATGAAGATTTCTAAACTTCACTTCTCCGGCTAGAATGACCTTAAATAGGGGCATCTGTAAGACCCCAATTTTGGGCCCTAAGATCCCTCATGACCCATATCATTCATATCATAACCTCAAGGATCATTGCATGCCTTTGCTTCCCTCCTAGTGGGTAGATTGCTTTGTGGGTTATTTCTTGATCACCAAGCATGCTTTGCATTTGTATATCTTTGCTTTCATGTGTTTATCATTCAAAAAGTACAAAAATATTGTCTGTTTAACCTTGTTGCTTGCAGTGGAAGCAATCATCAGAAATTAGGTCAAAGATGGTCAACAGTCAGTCAAAGCAATGGATGATGGCCATTCTTGTGGAATTTGGACATCATGATCAATAATCAAAGGTTCATATGACTTGTGATATCATTTGAAGTCAAGTTCTCAAGGATTTAGGGTTTGGAAATCATCAGAAGGAGTTCAATCAGTCCAAAACCCTAGCAAAGTCAAACTTGGTCAACAGTTGATTTAATCAAGATTTGATGGGTAGAATTGATTTGAAGGAGTTCATTCATGCTTATATAAGCCTCATATATCATGTCAAACCTCATCATGGAAGAAAATCAAGCCAATCAGAAATTTTCCAGAAATAGAAAGTGGACCTGTAATTTCAACTGCCAAAAATGGAAACTTCTTGATCTTAAACTTACATCATGATACAAGCTCCAAATGAATTTTTGCCCAACATGAAAGTTGAAGATCTTGTCTTCCCATTTTCAAAAAGTCCAAGAACATCAAAATCCCATGTGTGGTTGTCAGGATATGATCAAATCATTTTCACCAATTTTTGAACTTCAACAAGCCATAACTCTCAAACCATAAGGCCAAATTTGGTGGGGTTTTTTCCTACACACCACATTTTTCATCCTCTTTCCAAAAATATAAATTTCATGACCTAAAACCTTGCCAATCAAAATGGCATTTTCGGACCTTTTGCATTTAAAATCAAAGTTTGACCAAACTTTGACTTTTTGCTCCTTTGACTTTTTCTTGATTTGGCCAATTGGGAAATGCTTTAAACCATATTTGAAACTTGCCTCAAGCCATAAACCATCATCATACCACCATTTTCCCATCATTTTGAATCAAAATGCAAATTTGGCAATTTGGCAAAAGAAGCTTCACAAAAGTAAAAATCAGTACAGCTTTTTCTTGTACAACCAAAACAGCAAATATGTTGTCCTTTTTGCAGCCTGTAGCAGCCCAATTTCTCAGCAAAAACACACCTCCACTTCATTTGGACATAATTAGCAAAAATGCAAATGAGTGCATTTACACTAAACAAGCTTACCATTTAATTAAGTGATGTTAAACAGGTGATATATAAAGGTTTTTCTGTCCAAACAAACCCTAGTTTTTAGAGCCTACACACAGAAATTCCTGACTTCATTCCTTCTTGCATTTTGGCATTTTCGAGATTCCTGCACAAACCACCAAAAAACTCCTGAACAACCTTCATTGTTCCATGACTTAGACAGTATTGGGAAGCTCATTCAAGCATTACTCATCACCATCACAGCCATCTTCTCACTCTGTTTTCCTCATGTACATGAAATGGCAATTTGAGATTTGAAGGGTTCTAAGTATTCTCGAGCTAGAAAAGCATCATTATCCAGCACTACAAAGCTCAAGGACCATCTGTTTCAACACGATACCATCAATACCTCACTGCATCTTGAGTTGCTTCAAAACTAAGTAAGTTTTCGAATCCCTTCTTTTGCCATGCCATGATGTACTTCTGAAAGATCTTTTTGAGCTGTTTCCAATGAACTAAAGCATGCTTGATTTGGTTGTGGTTTGGCCAAGAAATCTTGAGTTTCATTTTTGTGTACAAATGCACTATCCATCGATTTGCTCATGTGGTTGTGATTCCTTGAAAACCATTGCTATATGATGTTTGTACTTATTTTGATGAAGCTATTGATACGCATATGGTTGATTTCTGAGCATTTTGATTCTTGGTGATTTTGCATGATGCTGACCAATGTTGCTGTTTTGCTGTTTTTTTGAACTGCCAAGAAAATCCCTTTGATATGCTTATGCTGTTGTTGATGGATAACGCATGAGGTTGTATGTTTGTTTGAATCATGTTGTTGATGCTGTCTTTCATGATGATGATGTTGAATACTGTTGCATAACTCTGCCCAGAAAATCTCATTAGTGTGTTTATGCTGTTGGTGATTGATGTTAGTTGATGTTGGTTATTGCATGAGCATTGAGGCTGGTTAGGTTTACTTTATTCATGGTTGATAAAAGTTGCTATTGACTGCTTGCTAAATCCATGATGATGTATGTTTGTGCTAAGTCATTTTGATGTTGAAGAACATGTACTGCTATGCTGAGTTTCAATTGGTTATGAATTGATTTCCATGTCCTATTGCTGTTATGATGATGCTGCTTACTGCTATCAAACCATAAAACTTGTCCAGAAAAAATTCCCATGATTATGCTGTTTTTCATTGCCATATGCTGGATATGTTTTTGTTCATGTCCATGGATGATGTTGCTTGGAAGTGAAGTGATGAATGTTGCTGTCATGAAAACCTAGCATATTTCTAGAAATCCAGTTCCTATATGCATGTGTGTTGATGGCTGTTACTGTTGGTAATTACATGAATCATTGCTTTGGCCATTTGTCTACCATGTTGTTTGAATTTGGCATGCTGTTAATGAAAAATGAATTTGAATGTTGAATGCTGTTGTGGCTGGTCGATTTTTGTGTTGCTACACATTGCCAAATGTCTATGCTGCTATATGCTGTTGTTTTTTGATGAACATTGTTGAATGATGGAGCTTGCCATGCTGTTTTGAATCTCATGAACATGTTCAGAAAAAACCAATGTGACTGTGTTGTATGCTTGTTAAATGCTTGCTAGAACATTGCCAAAACCTTAATGCTGCATGATGAAGTTATCACCATGTCATTGTGTATTGTTACTCGAATTTGGTATGATGATGATGTTGATGTTCATGATACCCTGCTGCAGTGTTGAAACATGTTGTATGCTGCTGTTTATTTTTGAATGATTATTAGTGATGAATACATGTAACCATGCTGTTATGCTTGCTGCTATGTGCTGTTGTTCTAAAACCATAAACCCCTGCTGTTCATGAGCTTCACCTGTTTTAATTTCCAGAAATTTGAATGTTGTGTTTTGGTTAGTATTGATTGATGCTCCTGTACCAATGTCCTGCTAAATGATATGCTGTTGGGTGATGGTCGATTTTTTTTGTTTTGATGTTGATGAACCATAAACATGAAATTGATGCTGCTATTGCTGTTTTGAACTTGGCCCAGAAATCCATGTTGTTTATATACTGTCATGTGTTGTTGTTTTGTTTATGAACATGCTGCCATGCTAAAACCATGCTGCAATTTTGAAACATGTTGTTGCTTTTGTTTGTTCTATTTGATATGATGATTGATGAACATGATGCTATTGCCATGCCCGATTTTACTTTCTGGAAGTATTGTTCATAGTTGGTTATTGATGGAACTCATACCCTGTTTGTTCATGTTTATGAACCTGCCCAGAACATCTCCTTGAATTGTGTCTGTTTTTTCTGTTTAATACCATTTGAGGATAATGTTTAGTTGCCAGGCTGATTGGGCCTCTTGGTTGGAATTAATTTTTATGATGTTGGTCACATGAACATGAATTGCTGTACCAACCATAAAGCATGTCTGCCCAGATTTTTCATGAATCATGTTTGAATTTTATTGTTTGTATGTTGTGTCATGAACCTGCTGCATCAACGCCATGCTTTTTGTTTGATGATGTTGAAATTCGTTGTTGAGTTGGTTGCACAAGAATGCCTTGCCATAGTTGAAACCCTAGGGTTTATGTTGCCCAGCAACTTGATTTTCGATTGGCTGTTGTTGTTGTGTGTACTGTTGCATTGAGGGCCAACCAATCAGGTTATTTCGTTTGGCCCTCCAAAACACAGCCGTTTTGATAAGTGATAGTTAGAATTGCAAAAATGCCATCGGTCAACTTATGTTGACTTGCCATGCCTTACTTTTGTTCATGTTTCATCCAAATATTTACCAATCTTCCATAATTCATATTTCACTCAAATCAAATCCAAAAATCATGAAACTTTTTCCATCATTTTCACAAGAGTGTCTAGTATTTGATTCTGATTTTTAATAAATTTTTCATTGGCTGGATTTTTATTGATATTTGTTTTCCCAACATGTATGCATAAATGATACATTGTTCCATTCCTTTTGTGAAATTGTCATATTGCATCCAATGCCTTTGAAATTTTTTGTGGTGAAACTAGACACATTGATCTTCATTTCCATATAAAGTTTGTGCATTTATCATTTGTGGATTGAGAGTTATGATTTTCTGAAGTTATGTGTTACATTTGGTGCTATGCCATGATCATGCATTTTCCTGATTTTTGTTCACACACTTCCCTACATCCAAATCACTTGAAATTTTGCATGAATGATCCCTTGTATGTCTTATTGATGTATGAATTTTCTTGGAATTAATCTTGCTGTTTTCCATTTGATTGAGAATTTTCTTCCATGCTTGGTCATTTGTTGACTTTTTGTGCTATGCCTTGCCAAACCTTTTGTGAAATTCTCAAATCTTATTGTATGATCATGAAATTTCATATGTGATAACTAGACTTCTCAAGCTTTGCATTGGTGTTAATCTCATTCATTTCTCTTCTGTTTTCAAATTGATATGATTTTTTGAAGTTGACCCATGCTTGTTGACTTTTACCATGCTTACTTGAATTTGATTTGACTTCATGAATTTCATTAACTGCCTTCCTCTCATCCAAATGCATTGAAATTTGACATGTATACCATGTTAGATGTTAGGATTGAGTGTGATTTATTTCATAATTTTTGAGATTGTTTGAGTTGACTTTTGAATGAAGTCTTTGCTGTTGACTTTTGTATGCTTCTCTTGCCATGCTTTGCACCCTTTTGCATATGAAATGATCATAATGCATGATATAATTGTGAATCCAATTGAGAATGCTTCTTGAATGTTTAGACTTGGTTTGGGTTGACTTTTTCTTGCTGCCTTGACTTTTTTCTTCCATCTTTGACCCTAGGCTAGTCCTAGTGGTCTTGTAAGCTTACAATTGAGCTGTTTGTTTCAGGTTGAGCACCAATGCCCCAAAGACCTTTCAATTTTGATTGAGTTGGTTTGTTTATCATGTGCTAACATTTGTTTTGTAGGTGACTCACATGCTTGAGTCTTTGTGCCTTGCACAATTGGTCCCTCTGTGGTTGACTTTTGGTTTATTTCCTTTGATTTTGACTGTTGACTTGTTTACTAATGAGTCTGACTTTTTCAGGTACTTTAGTTGCCTAAGTTCTTTGAACTTGATTGCTTGCTTTGCTTTTTAGCATTTGCTTTGAGGTATAAACCCTTCTTCTTCATGTAGTCTGGAGACCCGGTCTGTTATTTGACCGGGCAAACTGTCTGAAGTCCTCCTTAAGAGGCAATGCCTGTGTTTGTTTATATTTGTCCTAAGCAGGAAAAGTCCTTCAAGTAAGGCAATTGGTGGAAGGTAGGGATAAGCAATCTATCCCCCACTATTCAGTGTGTCCTCTCTTTGCTCCCATTACATGGTTGAAGCAAATGAGATAAATACCCAAGATCTAATCGAGTCAATAATGTGGAGAGAGTTCCTACTTTCTGAACTCCCACACTTTCTTTTATGCTCTCTCTGATCTGAGATAGAAGCAATGAGGCACACCCCTCATCCCCTTTTCATCTGCTTCACCTGAGCCCCTCAATGGCCAGGTTAAGAGCGACCTTCACCCATTACAGTGGACTTTCAAAGTCAAACCCTCTTGTGTGAGCCCCCATTGTTTGGCTATAGAGTGTGTTGTTTGATACTCATTGATTGATTAATTGCTTCATGTGCACTTGCTTGCCTGTATGCTATGCATTTATCATCATCATCAATTGCCATTAATGCATGATCATCTCATTTGCTTTTGTGATGTTATCATTGTTTGTTTACCCATTGAGGACAATTGTAAGTCCATCTCTTTTGGCATTTGCTCCTGTGATATGGAAGGATAGAGTGTAAGACCTCATTGGTCACTCATATCTTCTGTTGCTTTGATTCGTATGTGAGGATACAGTTATAAGTCCCTGTAAGTTGGCATCTGTTATCCTGTGATCATAATTTGATCTGTTTGATTTGTATGTGAGGTTGCAGTTATAAGTCCCTGTAAGTTGGCATTTGCATTCCTGTGATCATATTGTTTCTTCTGTTCTTGTATGTGAGGATCCATTGTAAGCCCCTGTGATGTGGCATTGGATTTCCTGTGAGCATACTGTGGAGTTAACCTAAGTCCAGATAGATTGGCAGTTGACTTTCATATTTCATCTTTGTTTTTCTTTTGAGGAGATTAGTGTAAGTCCATTGAGTGGCATCTGATATCCGTTTCTGTTTTAGGAGACTGGTGTAAATCCATTTATTGGTATCCGGTATCCGCTTTTATTTCTTTGCCTGTGGAGATTAGTGTAAGTCCATAGAGTGGCTTCTGATATCCCGTTTTGTTTTAGGAGATTGGTATAAGACCATTGATTGGCATCCGGTATCCGTCTTTCTTTTTGTTTGTTTGTTATTTGTTATTCCAAAGGACACACTTGAATCATCTGCTATATGATTTCAAGAAGTGAACCTTCTAAGAAGTTTTACTATCCATCCTCATCCATTCATCATTCACTATGTCCTAAACCTTTTCACACTTTACCTTTCAAACTTGACATAAGTATTGTGCAAACATCTTCATGTTTTCAAATTAAAAACCTGGACTCAAGTCCTTGACCTTTTTCAAACTTCATTTCATAATACTTATCTGAATCAATCTTAATCATACTTTGACTCCATTTTCATAATCATAATCAGTAATTCCACTCATTCACTTGTTTTAGCTTTGTCCATTAATCTTTTCATACATGAGCTATAGGTTTGATTTATCTTAGTGGTTGATGTTAATCTCACCTTCTGTCTTTAGTGATTGAATTGTAAGCCTTCCTTGCCTATTATAGGGTTAACCCCTCCCTGGCAAGTTGAAGCTGTTCTCACATGGTGGACGTTGTTGTTTATATAAGGTTGAGTTTTCTCCCGTGGATAACGTAAGACCTAGGGTTTGTGTTTAAAATTGAACCTAACCCACTTTTGGAAATCTTTTAGCCGAACTACGGCGTTCTGATCCTTACCTTTGATGGAAGGTACGTAGGCAACGGGTTCATCCGTTCGAACCCAATAACCCAATAATAAAAATTGTATATTCTTTTCTCATCATCCCAATCATGTTTGCACAATCTTTTTGTCATAACAAATAATAATTTTGCATAACAAGTGTGAAAAGGGCTCCCTAGGAGTACCTAGGACGTAGTGGGTGCCTAACACCTTCCCATTGCGTAATTTACCCCTTACCCAGAATCTCTGATCTTTTTATTAGTTTTCTACGTGTAAAACTTCTTAGGCTTTTGTTCGCTTTTTAGCCAATCCTTTGGATAAATAAAAGTGCGGTGGCGACTCGAAATTTCATTGTATCTCCTAGCTTATGATTTAACCAATAGATCATATAGCGACGAATACACCGCTACAGTCATCAACATAGCATTCAATTTCATGATTAATCATATCATGAAACAAAGTCACTCTGATACATGGCACTGGTGTTCTGCTTCTCTAGAGGACAGTCTTCTCCTAATGGTAGCTTGCATATAGCGACATTGGTATCCGACCCTGGCATATCCTGACACGACCAGGCGAAGGTATCCACATGCTCTTTCCACAGGGCTATCATTCTGCTCTCGACTCGCCTCTGAAGCGGCCCCAATTTCCATTTCCTTTCTGACCTCGCCAGTACCCAGATTAACAAGCTCAACTTGCTCTTCGTGCAGCTGAATCACCTTCTCCTCTTGTTTCAACAACCTGGCTAATTCCAGCAGATCACAATCTTCTTCGCCTTCTTCTTTGGCATGATAGATCAGATTGTCGAAGTCATTCAAAGGTGTAACCAAATTGTTATCAATGAGATCCGGAGAATAGTCACTTTTGAGGTCAGAACAAGACGAATCAAAAGGAAAGAAAAATGAAAATAAACATTGCCATTTTTATTTGTTTTTAAACTGCAAAAATAAATGAAAAACAGGGAACACCGTTTTTAACTACAAAAACATTCATTTATTAATGATGAAAAATGTTGCAAAATGAAACACATGAGGTGGCCCTTACAATGAACCATTACGTTTCGGGCAAAACGTATGGCTTTCATGCAAACAGAATTGAAAAACAGAAATATTACTCTTCAGGATGAGTGACAGTGATGATCTTTTTAGGCCTTCCAGTTCTGGACTTCCATCCCTGGTACGCACGGTTTTATCCAACCATCAAACTCGCAGTCACTGTCAATCTCTTCACCTATCGCACAGGCGTGATCCGAATCTTCAGCAATTGCACCCACCATCACCTGACCATGCGCCGACATGGGATTAGCATTAACATTCGGAGAGGGTGCAAAATTGATGGCCTTGGAGTCTACCAGATCCTGGACAACATGCTTAAAAGCTCTACAACCCTCAATGTTATGCCCTGGTGTACCATAATGGAATTCACACTCGGCGTTCTCATCATAATTAGGAGGCCTCTGATCTGATCTTACCGGAACCATCATCCTTGGCTGAACCAACCCAAGATCCATCAATTTCTTAAACAATAAAGCATATGTCACGGGCGGCTTATCGAACTGACGATCAATCCCTTTTCCCCTCACTTGGTACCCGGCTCTCTGTGCTCTCTGTTGAGGTGGCTGACGCTGCTGTTGTACCGATTGATTACCAGCAGGGGTGGTTACCGCAGCAGTGTGCTGGTAGTAACGATCCCTACCGTGTCCCCTTTGAGCATACACAACACTCGATTCACCCTCATTTTTGCGCTGACCGTTCCCAAATGGCTTCTTCACTCCAGATGGCGGAGCATTTCCCTGTATTTTCCCCATTCTCAGCCAACTTTCAATTCTCTCACCAGCCACTACTATGTCTGCAAAGCCAGTGACGGGACAACCCACCATCCTTTCAGCAAAAAACCCCTGCAGGGTACCCATGAACAGATCAGACATCTCCCGATCCACCAGCGGAGGTTGAACTCTGGCAGCCAACTCCCTCCATCTCTGTGCGTATTCTTTAAACCCTTCACTCGGCTTCTGAGACATACCCTGCAGCTGGGTACGGCTAGGAGCCATGTCAGCATTGAACTGGTACTATTTAAAGAATGCATCTCTGAGATCCTGCCAACTCTTGATATCCGAAGACTTCAACTTGGTATACCATTCAAGAGATCCACCAGACAGACTATCTTGGAAGAAGTACATCCAGAGCTTCTGATCTGTTGTATAGGCAGAAATTTTCCGGACAAAGGCCTGGAGATGAGTTTCCGGGCAAGAACTCCCATTATATTTATCAAATGCAGGCGCTTTGAACTTTTGTGGGATCACAATCCCCTCTACCAGCCCCATGTTCGACATATTGACAACCCCCGGAGTAGCATGGCTCTCTAAAGCTCTAATCTTTTCTGCCAGCAACTGAATCTCTTTGTTTGGTGGTTGGACACCGTATTGACCAAACGACTCATTCATCAAGGAGAATTGATCAGTTTCTCGGTCTTCCTCTCTATCATCCTCAACCCCAAAGAAAGGAGGAAACAAACTGTCCTTCACATTATTGCCCATCTGACCGGGTCCACCACCTATGGCAGCACCAAACCCACCGACATTATTAGTCACTACAC
This sequence comes from Lathyrus oleraceus, assembly GCF_024323335.1. NCBI lineage: Eukaryota > Viridiplantae > Streptophyta > Magnoliopsida > Fabales > Fabaceae > Lathyrus > Lathyrus oleraceus. The sequence continues at coordinate 183,425,157 of NC_066585.1, forward strand.
CCACCATTGTCCTCTTTCCACCGTCCCTAGAACCACCCAGACCATGGTTAGAGACACCATCCAGATTAACACCACTGTTGGCAGCTGAAGCCCACTCGAGCTTCTCTACTTTATCAGCCAGTGCCTTCTGCCCGACTGCAAACCCTTGCATGATGTTAATCAACTCATTCATCTTCTCCTTCAGCTCGAGAAAGTCTGTATTAGGTAGATCCATCAGCCTTGGTATATTGCGTCTGGTGAAGTATCTGTGTGGACGTGTTGAGTGCAAAGGTACAACTCTACGAGCACGAGCAATGATTCCTGAGTAAACCCAAACATGTTAGAAACTGACACCTGCAAAACAGAAGACAGGTTATTATGACTCACACATGAATGCAATGTCTATCCGTATGAGGAACACTCTTTCCTTCGATTCTGGCTTCATCGAGACGGATAAAAATTCGACAATAACATTCTGACATCAGGATGTCTCTCAACCAGAATCTCAATCGAGAATGTACCCTGAGTATGGATAGACATGAGTTAGATGCCGATGAATGCAAAATATGGATGATGTTGATGCGTGAATGCAATGCACTGTGCCATCCTCCAAGTCATCTGAACATTTACTGCACTGAGTTACAGCCTCTGAACCGATCATAACCATCTGAGGTACTGAGCAACCACAAATCCGACTTGGGGTTCCGAAATAAACGGAACTGAAAGATACATCACCATCATCACCAGAGATTCTCTAAACAGATAACCATAAGACCCTCTGAACCAGCCCGGGGAATCCTGAAATAAACGGATCCCCACTGATAAATACCACGGACAGAACTCCAGCGTCTCAGAAGTAAATCCATAAATTCGACTTATAAATAGAACTCTGATCAATAACTGAACCATTAGTCACCATCAAAGTCACCATCAGAACAAGCATCTGTAAGAATCAACCCTCCCCTCACAGGTGAATTCTAATCAGGTCACCCTAAGGCGGATAATGGTCTCGACAATTGGGCAAAGATACTCAACGGGTTTGCCCTTTCGGGTGTGCCGTTGTAGCTCTCTTAAGATCGTCTAATCCAAAGATCCGGGAAAGAACGGTCACCGAAGTCAACAGCCCTAAAGAGATAACCCAACCAAAGTGGAACACCCCACTAAGGAAGAGCTCACTCAGAAGAACCTCGTCCGGCTTGTGGTATGTCACGTTGCAACAATATGCTGATAAAGCAAATGAGGAACGTGAGACCACACTAATCCTAGGTGTATACTCGGGCCTGGGTTTTAGCCCCACTCAGAACACCCACCCCAAATCATAGGAACCACCTGTACAGAGGACAGCAACATGATAGTATGATGCATGCAAATATTTATGCAAATATATACACAATAGAATAATAATAAATGCAATAAATAGAGCAACACAAGCAACCTAAACTATCCTAGAGAACGCTAGGAGAGTCTCGCTTAGGGAAGATGGACCAGCAATAGGTCAACTTCTGTTATGTCCCCAGCAGAGTCGCCAGCTGTCGCATCCGCGAAAAACAACCGGCGGGCTAAAACAAAACAAACAGAGCCGCCACCGTGCATTATTTATCCCAAAAGAGGGAAAGGAAACGCTCGAAGTAAACCTGGAAAAGACATGGTCTCGCGACCAAAGAGATATGGGATCGGGAGTCGGTTATGCGAAGGGAAGGTATTAGCACCCATACGCATCCGTCGTACTCGACGGGATCCACGCTCAAAAGGAAAGAAGAAAGGTTGCTAAACGCTGCTCAAAAGAATGCACACACACACACTGAGAACAACACAGGTGGGAGAAGAGAAAAGGGCTCGCTAGGATATCGCATCCTATGCCTACGTATCTCATCTGGAATGAGAATCAGAGCTACCATAGTTCGGCTAACGCACGCCAAAACAAACACACGCACAGACGCTGAGACGTCAAAACAAACACACAGACAGGCAAACATGGAAACCGAATGCCAATCGCTGGACTTACATCAGACTCCGAACCAACAAACACACACAGGAAACCAACTGCCAATCGATGGACTTACGTCGGACTCCACACAACAAACACCAATAGGATACGGAATGCCAATTGCTGGTCTTATATCCATCTCCTAACACACAAGAAGGTTAACAAATCAACAAGTCAATAGGGAGTCTGGAACTCGAGCCTAATGACTGTCAAGCAAACACACACAAAAAGAAAAAGGGTGAACACACAGACTAACAGGGAGTCGGGAACTCGAGCCTAATAGCTGTCAAGCACAACCCACTCAAAAAAAGAAAAGGGTGCCCGGAGAGATCTCGTACGACCTCCCGCCTACGTACCTCATCTGGTATGAGGATCAGGGCAACATAGTTCCCCTTAACAGGGGAGAAACTTCCTCCTAACCAGAGACTGGGAAATGACAAACTATAAGGGAGACTGACTCGAGCCTAATAGTTATCATGTAATCCGCAATGGTCCTAGGTTGAGGTTTCTATCTAACTTGCACAGGCAGCAAGCTATCCTAAACAGGCAAAGCAAAGCAAACATACACATAATTAGCACACACTATATGCAAACAAAGAGGGCTCACACAAGGATAGGCTGTGAAACACAAGCCAACTGGAATCGGGTGATGTTAGCTCTTAACCCTAACATTGAGAGTTAGGGTGAAGCAGATGAAATGGGAAGTGAGGGTAAGACCTCACAGCTCTTATCCCTGGCCTGGGAGAGCTTCAGACAAATGAAAGTGGGAGTTCAGAAAGTTGGAACTCTTCTCCACATATGACTGACACAACAAAGATCTTGGGTTAATATCCACAATGCATCAACACAAGGTGTGTGAGCAAAGTGGATGACACACTGAATAGCAGGAGATGGATTGCACATCTCTTTTATCTGCCAATTGCCTTATAGAGGTCTTTTCCTGCTTGGCACAAAGATAAACAAACACAAGCATTGCCTCTTAAGGAGGACTTCAGACAGGTGCTTGCCCAAGTAACAGGACAGGTCTTCCAGACTACATGAAGTCATAGAAGTTATACCTCAAATGGTTAAGCAACCAAGCAACAGCAAAAGCAAGTTCAAAGAACTTAAGCAACTAATGTACCTGAAAACAATCTAACTCAGTCAGTACACAACTCACAAAGTAAATCAGACAGTTAATAGTCAACAGTCAACAGACATAGTCAAACAAGCCAAGCATCAATGAGCAAGGCACAAGCTCAACTCAAATGAGCTAAAATCAACCTACAAAACAAGTCAAGGTTAGCCAACATCAACCAAATAATCCAACTCAAGCAATGAATCAACCTCCTCAAGGCCATATGCTTCTTATCCTGAAAACAAAGCTCAAACATAAGCACAAACCACTAGGACAAGGCCTAGGGTCCAAGAGGGAGAAATAATTCAAAACAGAACATGAAAATTGACATGAATCAACTTTAATCCAATAAGAACATCATCCAAAAAGTTCCACATCCATATCATGCACCAAATTCATTTCACAAGTCAAATAAGGCAAAGCATGCAAGTTGAAAGCTCATTGAAGCAACAGAAAGAACAAACCCACATTAATTCCAAAATGATTCAATAAATCCCAATAAAAATCATGGCTAATCAGAACTCATCACATGATCAACATATCAAAAATCAAGGCATTTTGACAAGTTTAAGCATGGCAATCAAATTCCATAAGGCAAGGTAAGCACAAACAAGCTCAAATAGAACACAATTTGGTACATCAACTTAGCACAAGCCTAAAACAGAATTGACAAATGATAAATGCCTCAAACCAAAGCCACAATAAACTTCAAAGTGTCTAGAAACAATGTGCAAAATTTCACAATCATAGGATAAACAACCATCATTTCAAAAATCATTGAAGTTCATGACTATCCAAAAGTCCACAAATGGCAATCCAGAAAGAAAAATCTCAAACAAATCAGAAATGAGTCCAAAAATTCCACAAATATTCATGAGCAACTCTAACATCCAGAAGAAGCATCATGCAAAAAATCACATCATTTGGCATTTATTTGGCATGGCAAAGAAAATCATCAAGTTGAGCAAGCAATGGTGTGACACACATTGTCACACCTACATTAACCAGACCATATCTCAACAACCAGAAATGCTAAAAATGCAAACTCAACACCAAAAGGTTCCTAAGGATGTCTAGTTTAAATATGCAAAGTCTCAAAGTCATTGGATTAAAATTCATCATTTCACAAAGCATATGGCAAGGTAGGTCAAGAAAACACATACATACACAATCCCTAAGCCAAAACATTTTTCATGCGTGCACAATTTCTGGAAAAATAGTCATAAAAAACTAGAAATCTTGAGGAACAACATGCAAAAATTCCCATGCCATTTGGATCATTATTTTTGGACTTATGAATTTTTGAAATGAATGAAAAATTAAAAAACATGAAAGCAAGGTGCATGAATGGCATGGTGAACATGTGAAAATAATACAAAGCAATTTTGGAAATGCACCGGATGGGAATTGAACCGTGTAAAAATTTAAACTAGAGCGCGCTAACAATGAAACTCTGCGTTTCATTAAAGTCTATGTGGCAGTGGGAAGCGCTATCAGCCAATCAATTTGCCACATCAAGGCCACGCGTACCAATACATGCTCGCTAACACCAAAACACATGCAGAAAGGCGCTCATGAAGATCAAACACGATCTGGAAACATAAAACCCTAGGTTCTTCATCATGTTCATCACATTCATACGCTCAAGAACAAAAATGCCAGAATCCAAAAATGATTACATCAATGTGTTCATCCTTCCACGTACATTAACATGCCATGCTTAGTTTGTTCCAGATCAACATATATTCAAAGATTCGAACGCATACATTTTCACACATGAAACTTCAAGCTAACACAACTAACTCATTTCTCCATGGAATTCAATGATCTAAAGTGCACATTTTCTCAGCATTAAAGGATCTACAACATGCATACATCAATTTCACGAATTAAAGCATTCGAAATCTAACCTTGTTGAAGCTACAGAAGTGAATTTGCTCAAATCCGGTCCTGAACAGCTCAAACAGGTGATCCTATGCTCTTGTATGATGGAATGGAGGAAGGTTTGGAGGTTAAGCTTGCACGATTTGTCCAGAAATCCGACTGCCATTGATGGATGCAAACTTCAACAGCTTCAAATCAGCTCGAAACTTGATGGATCTTGCTTCCAAAATGTTCAATTATGCTTGCGGGTGAAGGATTAATCAAGAATAAAGCAATGTATGTGGAGAAATTTGATGAAAAGTGAGAGAGAAAATTGTGAAGATTGGATCTAGATCTGAATTCTGGTGTTGTTAATCATGAAAACAGTTATGCTTTAGCTTTTATATGGTGTGCTAATGATGTTGGTTAATCACAATTAAGCTAATGCAAGTGGATTAGTGAAAACCAAGTGTTGATGCAAATTTGCAAATGCACCTTATGCATATAATTACCAATGGAACAGTGCACGTTTTTGGTTCCAATTCACTTGAAAATGCCATGTAGAAGCCAAATGCAATGTTAGGAAGTGAAAACAATGCATAATTTTTGAATTTGGGATTTCCCTCCAAAATTCAAATGAAAATGCCAATATTCTTGTGATCAAAATGCATGGCTTATGATGCATGTTTTGGATAGTGCATGTCAAGAGATAAATGTTGCAAAAAGAACCACTTCATTTGGCCTTATGGTTAAAAAGTTATGCATGCTTGAAGTTCAAATTCATTTGGCAATGATTGATCCATATCTTTTCAACCATACATGAGAAATTCATGATTTTGGACTTTTTGGAAATGGGAGAACAAGATCTTAAACTTTCATGTTGGACAAAAGTTCATTTGAAGCATTTTTGATGATTTAATCTTGAGGAGAAAACCTTTCCATTTTTGGCAATTTTGAATTATAAGTCACTTTCTATTTTTGGAAAGTTTTGTCATGACTTTATTTTCTTCAATGTTGATGTTTGAAATGTCAAATGAGACTTATTTGAACATGAATGAAGTATTTCTAACCACTTCCCACCTCCAAATCCAATAGTTGACTTTTGGTTGACTTTTTCAGTTGATAGATGACTTGGTCATTCACAGATGAATTTGAGCCTCAATCTCCTGATGAAATGGCTCCAAAATGAAACCCTAGCTTTCACAAGCTCAATAAAACCATGTGATGATCCCCATCTCAATGAAGACCTCATCTCCTTGCAAAACCCTGATTGGTACAATACAACTGATTAGGGTTGACCAGAGGTCAAAACCCTAATCCCAAGGAATCTGATCCAGCACAATAAACCTCTTGGTGATAATAAGACCATGATGATGGTGATGTACCATTGCAACCAAGATAATGATCAATATCCTTGAGGAACCAAGAAACCCTAATTGAAGCACAAACCCTCAGATGGCTAGTGATCAATTCAATAAGACCATCAGGCTTGCATCTTCTAACCTCTTTATCTTCTGAACATGACTTAGGAGGATGACTTGCTTATTTCACATGATATGCCAAGATGCAATGACTAATGACCTAAAGATGAAATGCAATATGCTAAGCTAGTCCCAAGAGAGGAGGGAAAATTTTGAGGTGTTACAACGGGCAGCGTCTAAAACATTATCATTATGCTGAAAACAATGAAGACTCACAAGTCCTGCACTTAGACGTATTGTCTCCAAAATTAATAGATTAACATTTAATAGTTTTATGTCGAGCTTGTGACATTAAACAAAGCGCTTCGTGGGAGACAACCCACAAATTTTTATTTTTCTTTGATTATTCTTTTGATTTTATTCAGTCTTCATTCTTCATTTTCTTTATATTATTAAATTTTTCTTCTTTTCTTCTTTCGGCATCTGGCCTAATCCTGACTAAAATTCTTGTTTTTTTTCTTTTCTTTAGTTAACACTAACCTGATGGCACATATTGATCACATGGGTATTAATTTCCGAGGGAGAGCTCAGAGACAAAAATTTGAAGAACTTGCTGAGAGAGAGATGCACCCAAATTTGTATGCTGATGATTGTGCAATGACCGTACTTGGGCTAAGAGATAGTGTCCTATATCTGCTGAATCAAATAGGGTGGGAAACCACTCCTATTCGAAGACAATTTGTTACTTACCGGAGGCTAACTCTAGAATTCCTTAGCTCCCTGATTTATTTACCGAACCATGGAAAAGGAATAAACCGAGGTTTCATTCAATTCAGGATGTTCAATATGGAGTATAAGTATAACATTAGAGAATTTACTAACCTTTTAGGGTTCCCTACTTCTTTTGACACATTCACCATGAGCCAAGAGGACCTCTTTGAGTATCGAGAGCTTGAGCATTTTTGGGGAAGTTTGACGGGAAATGACGAACCTGAGGAACATGAGTTTCTTTCTGGAAACATACATAACCCAGCTTTTCGTTATTTCCACAAGATCCTAGCACACACTCTTTTTGGGAAAAGATCAAGCATTACCACAGTATCACGTGATGAACTTTTCATAATATTTTGTGCTTCCCAGAATCGTCCAGTGAATGGTGCCACTTATATGTTAGCGAGTTTTGACCTCCTTATTCAAGATGATCGTGCACCGATTCAAATAGGAGGATTGATAACTATGATTGCTAATGCTATTGGATTGCGCCAACCCATGCTTGATTTGAACCCTTTTTGTGGTATTCAGCCTATGAATATACTTTTCCTTTTCAACACTATGTTTATAGGAAACCTTGGACCTGAAGAGTTTGAACTATTAATTAACAACCAAGCTTTTTACCTATTCACCATGCCTAGCCCGATGACTAGTGTCCATAACCGAAATAATTGGCTCTACAACCTGGATGGAATACCTTCTCCTGTTAGATCTGTTGAAACCATCCAAGATTATGAGATTCTTGACAACCAGATTCCTAATGCTGAGTCTGATCCGCAGACACCAACTGGTTACCATGATGCTGCCTCTCCACCTCACCATATCCCGTCCGCAGAATCGGCAGTACCTGATCTTAGACATCATATGCCCCGAACTGATTATAATACCGCTATTCAAGCTTTAATGTCAGAACAAGATGCCATTAGAGAAGAGTTAACTATGATGGGACATGAATTTATGGAATACATGAGTAGAATGACAAATCAATTTCACGAGTTGCTACACCGTGTCAATTCCTTTGCTCCTCCGACGAGAGATTCTACAAGTGGCTAGAAGAATTGTAGTTAACTAGTTTTAGTCTTAGGAAATTTATAGTTTCGTTTGACAATATTTTTAATCTTAGGATTTATTTTTCGCATTTTTTATTTTTATCTTCAGTCAAATACTACATTATGTTTATTTTTATGAAGCTACTGGCATTATTGGTTAAATTAAATTTCATTTTGATTTATGCACTGTCTAAAATTACCAATGATGATATATATTGTATGTTACTACTTACATGGCTTATTAGAGAAAAAAATATATTCTATGGTGTAGTAAAGTAGCATCCATGACACAAAAAAATAAAATAATAATAAAACAAAACTTGTCACAAAATTTAGCCAATGCATGTTGCCACCATGCTATCACGACCGTTGCAAACTCAGAAGTGTGACGAGCGTCACACATGCTGTCACGGTCGCCACGCACCCCATGACGCCCGTAACGCATGCTGTCACGAACGTGACAACTTGCTTTCTCGTAAATGTTGTTGACCGTTATGTCATGACCGTTACTCCCCATTTCAATTCATCTTTATCCCCATTCAACTCACCTCTTTACTCCATTCAACTCACCTTCATCCCCATTAATTTTTTTTCTCACCCACTTCTCTTCCCAATTTCAAAACTCTTCCTATAAATACATTCTCTACATTTCTTCCTACACCACATCATTCCAAAAAAAAAACATTCTATACAAACAAATATTTCATCCTCTTTTCCTTTCTCTTTCTTTCTACCTACCAATCAAAATGGCGGAGAACCAACATCAAGAAGTGCAATTCAGAAATATTATTTTCCGATCTAAAGATAGTAACTATCAACGGGAGCAGTTCGTTCGGTTTCAGCAACGCGGTGTCACATCTACCAGGTACCCAGATTTCAATTGCTTACAAGAATTAGGATTACATCAAGGTGTGCAATGGCTGCTTAGGCTATCCGATTTAACTTTTTTGTGCACACAAAATCACCCAACATACCCATCACTCACCTTGGAGTTTTTAAGCTCTTATTCATACACCACTCCAACCGGTGAGGACGAGTACTTAACCGGTGTCGCAAAATTCCGTATGTTCAACACTGAGTACACACTATCTCAAGAACAGTTGAGTGTCATGCTACATTTTCCTGAAGGAGACCACGTCCACCCAAGAATCCCTCCAAACTCATATTGGAACACGGTCGCATTCGAACTTTTTGGAAAAATATCCGGTGTGATAACCACCAACTGGGATGCATTACTTGCTTCACACATACACAACCCCATTATCCGGTATTTTATCTGTATTTTGCAAAACACCATCTTTGGAAGAGCCAACAACAGCAAAGTTAACGCGAAAGAATTATTCTTCCTACACTGCATCTTTTCAGCAGATACAAAGGGGACCGACTTCAGAATTTGCAATCTTTGCCACCCCTGTTTATGGATATCAGCTATTGTCGCTCCTGCCGCTTAATCAAAAATAGGGTAGGCGGGAATTATTATCTTATGGTCAATAACCAAGAAATCCCAAGCGTCGTTATGCCCAACATTGCACTCACCGATGTTACTAACCCTAACACATTCATCTACGATTTGAATGCTCCCGAGCCTACCATGCCTACACAAGCAAACCCGCCCCCAGACGAGTTTGATGAAATGGAGCAAGGTGATCAAGGTCCCGAACAACATTCTGTCCCACTTAATCCTTCCGATAATGTAGCTGGTCCATCCTCCCGACATCGTCGAAGAAGAAGGCCTGCAACAAATGATGACATCATCGATGTTATTGAACATCAAGCCCAACGGCTTGATGCCGTGCATGCGCAGAATAACTAAGTAATGCAACTGATGCCCCAGATGCAACAACAACAACAAGAGAGGAATGCAATAACCGACCAGAGGTTCACTGACTTGCTTAACAGATTTGATGACTTGGCAGTACGTGAACGATCATCGGGTCCGAGAACAAGAGGACGCAGGCAGAATTGAGTTTGAGTACCATTTTTATTTATTTTTCCTTTTTTCGCTTTTTTTGAAACATTGGGGACAATGTTTCATTTAAGTGTAGGGGGAAAACTTTGTTTCAGTTATGTTTATTTCCCTTTCAAGTATGTTATTTCCCTAGTGTGAAATTTTTATTATCTATTCTCCTCAATTTTCTTGAGCCATACCAAAATTCAACACACTCAATAAGTATAAAGGTTGCTTATTTTATAAAACTTGAGTGAAATTAAGACAAAATTATTACCGCCCCAACACTCTAAAAACCTCAGCATGTTAGATCAGGCTAAGTACCTATTATACCAATTTCTTGAACTTTTAGTTCTATAGTAACCCTGAGTAGTTTATACCAGAAGTCGGCACCATCTTAATAGCAAACTACGTGGAGAGCCGATGAATACAAGTGAATGATTCCCAAAACAACATGTTAAAAATCAGGAAAGACACTAATTAAGTTAGGTGATCCTTACCCGATCATTTAATCCAAAGGTTGCGGACCCTACAAAAACATAGTATGAACGATCCATTGCGAATTGGTTCAGCGGTTTCTGGTGCTGAACTTGGTAGGGCGGACTACGGTCCGATCCCCCGCAATTTGCAATAGACTAAATAAAGAAGTTATCCAACTTATGTACCAGAACTTCTAACTAAAAGGGGATTAGAATCGCTAACCGGTTACTCCACCATGTGCGCGAAAAGATAAAGGGCTTAATGTGATTTCGCTCGAATGAAAACGGGTGAAATAAGAGTAAAAGAACTAGGCTGAGCTATAATAGCATGACTCGAACTGGTTTGCATAAGGTGGGGTTATCTAGTGTTGTTACGGTAGTTTTTGATGTTAAGATTGAACTCAGGTTATTTCTAAACGAGATTTACTTGCAACCTATTACGAATTGATGTGTGTTTGGAAATTTCATCTTGCTTGAGGACAAGCAAAAGTCTAAGTGTGGGGGAGTTTGATAACATAAAACTATATCACATTTTTAGACTTGATTTAACTAAATTATATCGTTATTTGATTCATTTTATTTTATATTATTCGATATTACTCGGTATTTTCTTATTATTTATTTCAGGTATCATTATTTAAAGCACACGTGAAAAAGAAAGAAGAGGGGTGCAAAAAGAGGATTTTCTAGGAAAAGCAGCAAGCTGAAGCACCAAAGCCCAACCCACGTTTGGAACAAAAGAAATGGCTGTCACGACCGCCACGAGAACATGCCGAGCGTCACGTCCCAAAACCTAGTCTTACGACCGTAACACATAGTGTGACGGACGTCACACATTTCATCCTATATTTTAGGCTTTACGTGCGTAACGGAGTGGGCGTTTTCCCCTAAATTTTCTCCTGCACTCGTTGACACTTTGAACCATACTGAAGACACTTTCGAGGAAGCGGTTATTTGGAGAGGTGAATATAAATAGACCTCACAAAAGCCAATTGGAGCTTTCTCTTGATTCTCTCTTCTCCGTGCAATTTTTCCAGCAATATCTTTCCAGCATTATAATTTTCCAGCACTCTAAATTTTCAAGCATCTTATTTTCTTTTCTTTTCTAGTTTAATTTCCGAAGCAAACAATTTATTTTCTCACGATAGTTTCTACACCAGAAATATTGTGTAATTTTTACTGGATCTAACCTTACGTTAGATCATAGTAATTTATTTCCTTGTTTTTACTTTCCTATCTGATCGAGAATTGTGAAGAACAAATCCAACCGACTTGTGGTGGAGTGTTCGAGCATCGAAGCTAGGAGATAAAATCCAGATTTCTAGTATTTTTCCAGGTTCATTAATTAATTGATTTATTGTTTTAATTTACATATGCTTTGTTCCGCTGTTTATATATATTGTTTGTTTGATATGACCGTATTTATGCATGATTATTGTTTATGCATGTTTATCATGTCTGGCTAATTAATTTAGATATCGGTATGTAAAGTAAGCAGAATAAAGGAATCAAAATTGAGTTGGTTTAAATTTATTTCAAAATATAGTCACTCTTTTTCTGGTCTCAATTTACAAAGTTAATACCAAGGTTTTTGTACGAGAGTAAAAGACATACAGAAGTTAAAATCAATAGAACGACGGTTTGAGCTTTTAACTGGACAGTGTAAATTGAACATTAACTTTAAATTAGGGCGAAAGCAATTTTTAAGGTTAATTAAATTCCAATTATTTTCAAAAATTATTTTTAAAATTTAAATGTGAGGACAAGAGTTAAGCATTTAAGTTTAATCATATAATCCAAGTCAACAGAGCGAGAGTTTGAGAAGAGGGTGTTTAAACGGTTAGTATTTTCTCAAAAGGAGTTTCTATAGATTCTATTATTTTCAAAAGTGATTTTAGATTTAACGAAATAGTGAGAGCGTACGTTAAAATATAAAGTCATAGTCTAATTCAACAGAGCGAGAGTTTGAGGAAAGGATTTTTAATTAATAGTGTCTACTGAAAAGACTTATTTTAAAATTAAGAAAAAGACCAACGAAGATTTGATTCCCTAATTACGACGAACTACATACTGATATCCATATTATTTGATATTTTATCTAGATCTAAATTTAGTTTTACTTTTCCCCATAATCATTAAAGTATCATCCGCCTTAGCTTTACGCAGTAACCCTAGAAAAACGGTAGATCGATTCATTAAGTCCCTGTGGGATCGATATCTTTTAAAACTACGCGATTAGACTGTGCACTTGCAGTCAGTACCCCGATAGACTCATAAAGTCGCGATCAGCATGGTCGAAGCGACCGCTCCTATTCCATGTATCCACTCTCTCCCTAGTAGTAAGTTGTAATTTGCTTTTGCAGGTATTACCATAAACATCGTTGGTCTTGTGATTGACCCAACAGTTAAGTCCACTTGTATGACGCCCAGCGTCTGTCCTATCTTACCTTCATAATTTGACAGTACCATGTTGTGAGGTTTGATGTCAGTGTCGAACATCCCTATCTTTTTCAACATGAATTGGGGCATCAAATTAACTGCTGCTTCCCCGACCACTGTTAGATGCCCAAAAGTGCTTATTTGAGCTATCAAATGTGGATATCTTTCACTCCTTTTTGTCGAGAAAGTGTTCGAAACCGCCCTTGCTTTTGTTGATTTGCAATACTATGTGAAATGATCTTGGTACCTTTAATTTGTGTGTTATTGTGCAGAAATTAGGCATGAAAGAGTAGAAAACAAAGGCACAAGAAAGATGGCAAAGGAACCAAGAAAGAATGCAAACATCAGCAAGCTCGCTAGGCGAGTGAGGTAGTGAAGTGCTCGCTAGGCGAGCACTCAACGAGATTCCAGCGAACACTCCCAGACTTGGACAAAACCAAAGCTAGCAGTTACTCGCTAGGCGAGTATCCAGCGAGGAAGCAGCGAGCAATTCCAGTAGCAAAACCTTCAGAACTCGCTGTGGCGAGGGAAGTAGCCAAGAACTCGCTAGGCGAGCGTCCAGCGAGCAATTCCAGTGGCAAATTCATCAAGGCTCGCTGGAGCGAAGGAGAGAAGCGAGGGCTTCGCCTAGCGAAGGATTGTTCGCCTAGCGAACATATGCAACTTTTCTGGGATGTTTCTTCTGGGTGCAGGTGCTTCTGGTGGCTTATTTTGGGGCTCGCTAGGCGAACCATTCTGCTCGCCTAGCGAGCATGACAGCTCAGTAACGAGTACTATAAGTAGCAGGGGCTACTTTTTGGAAAGGACAGAACTTTTAATCTTAGATATTTTTCAGCATTTTCTTGGGATCATATTTTTGTAACCTAGAAACCCATTTTTCTCATATTTCTTCATCTCTTAACAATATTCTACAAAAAGAAGGTGGATTCCCATCCAATCTCGATTCTTCGACTCAGATGTTGATCAACCTTTTTCCGAAACTTGTTGTACAAGCTACCATGAAAATGAGTAGCTAAGTCCTTCATTTTGTCAAGGTTAGATGTAGATGATCATAAGCTTTGTATGTAAATGGGATGATCTTCATTTGTAAACTCTTTGATGATGAATATATGGTGAAAACCTTGTTTTATTGATAACTCTTTGTGTTGGTTCATGATCGAGAGATGTTTTCCAACTCTTGACCTAGGTTTTCATCCATCCTTGTTCTTTAGCTAGAGATAGTATTGAATGAGTTTGTTTATTAAAGAGTTGAACCTAAAAGTTGTCATTTTGATAGATTGTGTGAGAGATCAACAATGGATCAAAATGGGAAAACCCACAATGTGTGTTAGAGATAAACACATTGGGAGGACTTTGTGAATGTGTTTATCATCTAACGGAGTTTATGAGTTTTGTTTGATCGAACATATGCATGCAAAGTGATCGTCGAACCCTAACTTTGACAATCTTTCTCAAATCGTAAAACCAAAACTTTTACCGTAATTTCTTACTTTTTATGCAAGCTACCGTAACCAAACTAAAACCCCCTTGTTACTATAAGTTAAGAACTTAACAACTGTCGAACGGCGGCAATATCACATAATCCATGTGGAGACGATAACAAACCCCGATACTCTAATCTACTGTATTTAACATCCACCAAGACTTTATTCACTCCCACCTGTCCAACTTTGGCCCTAATGTATAGGGGTTTGAGGTGACTCTGCATCCCCTAGTGTGGCCTTTCGAACATAGCATTCTGCTCTTCGACAGCACCAATGTTCAGAATATAATAACATATTGGTTGATGCTTCGCTATCTCCGCAGCGTCCGCTTCCTCATTATCTTCGACCTCTGTTTCTTGGTTATACTCGTACGGCAGGACTGAGACCACGTTACAATTCATATTCACGGAAGTCACTCCGTCAGACTCGAAATCATCCGTGAGCATTTCCTCTTCTTTCGCTTGTTCCTTCTGAACCTTGTGAGTTATGTTTTCATCTGGAAATAAATTTCTTCCTACGGGTGGTTTGGTCGAATCCATGATATTTGGGGGATTCTTAACGCTGTTGGATCTCCAATTTCTTTTTGATTCATTTCTCTTTCGGCTTTCCTTATCCTTTGATGCCTTCTCCATTTGGATCTTGACATAGGGTTCTTTCCTTTGTAATTTTCTAGCCTGATCACCTCTCTTTTGGACGCCTGAATTTTTTTTTGGTACGCCCACGAGGTTCTTCCTCCATCTTCGAAACTCCTCCACTTTCCTTTCTTTGGTCCCGCCTGAGTCCACTTGTCCTCAGGGACTTCTGCTGGAAATTTAAACATGACTCTCTTCGCCCTTGGGTGAGGGCTATCTGGCCTCCTAGGTGCTCCCCTCTTGTCGAAGCTATACATGTTTGGATTTCCTCCATGTCCGTCCCAACCTTGGTCATATGGGATTCTTTCGAATGCTTCGGCCAATTCTCTGTTGTACACTGCCCCACACCTGGGACACATCAAACATTCCATTTCATATTTGTAGCAGCGCGCAATGAAACCCAGAAGGCTTTCTCCTGGTTTGGGATACACCTTCTGCAATTGGCTTTCTTTCCTCCAGTTTCTTTCGGTCTTTATTCGTTGCCACCTCTCGTAATCCTCAACCACCCTTCGAGATATCCTGATGCTGCATCTTGGGCACATCAACATGTCAGCATTCTTTTTGTGACATCTCTAGAGATATTCACGTAGGCTTTCGTTGGCTTTGGGATAGCCAAACTTCATCCCTTCTTGCTCCATCTTTAAACATTCCTCCACTTCCTCCATTTCTGGGGGGGTTTGCTTCAGGTCTACCATGTTGACACCCAGACTAGCGCCATCAATGATTGAAATTGCTTCGAATTTCTTTCTTAGGCCCTTAGTAGCCTCGGTTGTTTTCCCTTTAAGACCTTCAGTGATCCTTGGTTCGATGTTAGCAACCTGTTTACCTTTGACAGAAGTTCCAAAGGAAACGTCGTTACTTAGGCCATCAGTAGCCTGCTTTCCATCCAGCGTGTAGCCTCTAGTTCCTGTTGCTTTTACAGCCTCCACTTCCCTTACGTCAACCATGTTGATTTCGACAGGTTCAACATGGTTGGTCTCAGCAACGTTAAGGGGATCAGTATCAACTTTCATCTGGTTTTTTCCTTTGTCGGCGAACTTGAGGCGGCCATCTCTGATTGCGTTCTGAATAAGATCCCTGAAAAGAAAGCACTGTGAAGTTTTATGGCCCAAAAAACTGTGATATTTAAAGAAACCTCGTTTCTTTCTTTGTTCTAACGGAGGAATCTTGGTATTAGGAGGCACTATCATTTGTCAATCTTTTACTAATAGATCGAAGATCTCGTCACATTTGGTAACATCAAATGTGTAAGTTTTTTTGGGAAATCTATCGTTCTTTTCAGTTTCGACAGGATTTCTGCCATTCGACGGTGTAAGTTATTTGCAGGCGTAGGGTAGTGCTTCTTTTAATTTTTCCAAATATACTTCGAATTCCTCAAGACCATAAGGGTCTTCAGCAATTTCAGACTCTTCGTCTTCGAATTCGACATAAGCAACCCTCCCTTTCTTATAATTCTTATTTGCTCTGGCCTTTTCAGATTTTAAGCGTTCGACCTGTCGAACCCTATCTGCTAATTGGGCCATGTCTCTTAGATGCTGGGTATCTAACTTTTTCCTGATGGAATAGTCCAGACCTCCAGCGGCCATTTCGACCAACTCGTGTTCAGGCACTATTGTAAAGCATCTAGATTTTAACAAACGGAACCTATTCAGATAATCATCTATAGGTTCGGTGAATTTTCTCTTGATGCTGGCTAGTTCCTTAAGGCTTATCTTAGTTTGGCCCATGTAGAATTGTTCATGAAACAATCTTTCTAACTGGGGCCAAGCATCTATGGAATTTGGTGGCAAAGTCGTAAACCACGTGAAGGCGTTCTTTGTTAAAGAACTAGGGAAATATTTCATCCTCAAGTTCTCACTGTTCGCCAAATCCATTGCCTCAGTCATGTATCTGGCTATATGCTATATAGTGGATTCACTAGTATCCCCTGAGAATTTGGTGAAATTAGGGATTTTACAACCCCTTGGTAATTCTGTTTGTAGGACATATTCTGATAGAGGAGAAGAATAATTTGGCCGTCGAAGTCCTGTGTTTAGACCATTTTGGGCCATGATTTTCTCTATCATACTGGTTAGGTCATTTTCCATCATGTTTTCCCGCCTGACCCTATGAACTACTTCGTCTGTGTCCTGATCTCTATTAACCATTATCACTCTCCTAGGTTGTTCTTCAGGGACTTCCCGTCGAATTGGCTGTTGTTCCAATCTTGCCCCCATGACTCTTTCGTCAGGGGCTTGCCTTTGTGGTCGAACCTGATCTATCGTTGGTTCTTCGCCCTGGATTATAACCTGGTTTGGCCTGCGTCAAACAGCAGGTTGTGGGGCGCCTAGAAAATCTGTTATGCGTCCCATCTGTACTGACAATTGTTGGTACGTTTGGGCATTGTCAGTATTAGTCTTATTCATATTCTGTATTAAAGGAGAGAAAATGGTATTCATTTCTCTGGCCAGAATTCCTACCATATCATGGTTACTGGCATCCATTTGTTGTCTAAAGGCTGCCTGATTATTCGTTGTAAGGGTAGGTAGTAGGGTGGGGATTCCTTGTAATTGGTTATTTCGACCTACGTGGTTCATGCCAAATCTAAAATTTTGAATTGGCTAAATAACCGTATTATGTGGTTGAGTATATATGGAAAAATTGTTTTGAAGCCCTGCCATGGCAGTTGATGGCATTCTATAAGGGTAATCTCTCGCAGGCCTAAAGTTTTCGAATCCTGGTGGCCTAGGGGTTGAAACTGCAGGAGTATCTGTCGTGCCTGATATGATAGGCATTACTGTCGAATTATGCAAGGCCATGGATCCAGACGTTGGTATGGCCTGTGCATTAGGGATTTCAGTGGATACATTAATCAAATTCGCTCTGATTGTACTCATTCCCTGAGGGGAGAATTGTTCCCCTTGACTGGTTGTATTAACTATCTTTTTTGCGTTTTTTCTGTTGGTTATAGGTTATGAATTGTCGGCTATCCTGCCACTTCTAAGGATCATACAACACTAATTTTTAAACCAAAAGAATAACAACAATTTTGCGAATTGTAAAACAACTATTGTAATCAACAATTCTTTTGACACCGTCCCACCGGGTGTGCCAATTTGTTTACCAGTGATTTCTGATAAACAACCGCTAGTCTTCCAAATTTATATATTTTTGGTAACTCACAGGATTGACTATATTGATCCTAGGACATGTGTCTTAAGAATTATTATTACGGTGATTTGACTCATGGTTAAGTTTGTTTCTAATTTGTGGATGACGAAAAGTGTATAGACAACGATTCTAAGTGAAACTTATGACTTCATGAACAAAGTAAATGACGATAACTTTGCAGTAAAAGATTTCTTAAAGATAACGAAAAGACTTAGGAAAGGTAAAGATAACTGACTCGAAGTAAATGCTTTAAGTTTTTGAGAAAGTACTGGAAACGAAGACTTTGGCGAAATGTAAATGCAGAAATAAAAAGGATGATAAATTACTGAAAAGTAAGGGCAATTCGACAGATAAAGAGGCAGTAAAATACTTTAATTTAAACAATTGGTATGAAAAATATAACATGAACGATACTTATAGTGTTCTTCATACATACATTTTCAGCGTAAAACTCTTTTCTCTCGCTCCGGTACTTCGAGTGTATTTTATGAATTTCTGTATATCTGTTTGAACACCTCTTGAATCTAAAACTAAGACCCTTATTTATAGTGATTTGACCCTAACGGCCTTTACATATATGACTGCCACGTTCGCTGTTCTCAAGTGTTGCATATCTTAGAAGTTTCCACGTGTTGATCTGACGAAACGACTTTGTTTAAATTTCAAATACTTCCGCTTGAAGCTTCGATTCTATGAACACCTATGTCGAAGAGAGCTTTATGAAAACCCAAAAAATCTTCTAAGTTCCAAGCTTCGACAGCAAATAATTGCTTACCCACAAAGAGAATTAAACAGCTTCGCCACAGTCATTTCTTGCTTATTCTCAAAACTTAATATTTCCAAAGACCTTTAACTGTCTGTCGAAATCCCCAGCTAACAACACCCCTACCCAAATCTCACAAAACTGAAACCTTCAACAACCCTATCTCTACCAAACACCCCAACAATATTTCCAACCTTTCCTCGATGCATCATTCACACCTATGTCTCCCTTCAACTGTCCCGGTCGCCCACCAATAAGTCAAACATAACCCAACTACTCTGGCATGGGTCATGAACCCAGCTATGGCGGTACACCTTCGATGCATACTCAAGACTATGTTGATTTGTCTGACTATCTCAACAGGCCATCTCCTGTAATTAATAGTGATGTTCCTGGCCCCTCAGATGCTCAAACACCAGTTGTAAATCATTAACGCGGGTTAGGGCAAAGGGTTCAGGTAGCTAGGGGATGTGGGACCAGAGGTCGGTTAGGTGATCTCGGTCCCCAACATTAGTCTTTTTTGTGTAAACGGGAATTTATATTAATATGAATTGGTCATATTTCGAAATTATGTATCACGTAGACTGTTTAACAAAAAAAATTGTAAAATATTGAGGTGTCAATCCAATTGGCGTCTCCTTTAAAACCATACACATGGGCGCCAATTAAATTGGCTGCACCATGTGCCCTAGC
Source organism: Lathyrus oleraceus (assembly GCF_024323335.1). NCBI lineage: Eukaryota > Viridiplantae > Streptophyta > Magnoliopsida > Fabales > Fabaceae > Lathyrus > Lathyrus oleraceus. Next base: position 183,444,932 of record NC_066585.1, read on the forward strand.
CAATCGAATTGGCGCCTGCACTCTAATTTTAAGAGGAGACGCCAATTGGATTGACGCCTCCTCCTAAAAATGGGGTAGTTTGAGTTTTTTTTTTAAAAACAAGATTATTTTGAGAATTTTTATGAAAACTGGGTTATTTTAGTAAAAAATTCTAAAACTCATAATATCAAGATTCTAAATATGAAATTTTCGATTTTTTCACGAAAATAACCCAATTTTTCAAGGAAATTCCCAAAATAACTCTGGTTTCAAAAAAATTCCCCAAGTACCCCATTTTTAGGAGGAGACGCCAATCCAATTGGTGACTCCTCTTAAAAATTGAATGGAGGCGCCAATTGGATTGACGCCTCAGTGTAAAATGCATTTTTTTTGTTATAAATAGATGTGTTATGTGAATTGTTGTTCCACATCTCATTTCATCATTTGGCAATCATGTTTGGTGTTCGTCGCCGATATGGAAAGGTGATTTATGCGAGAGACAAACCTCAGATGCTGATGCTGTTCTGGAACATCACTATGTTCGATCAACTGAAGAGGGAGTTGATTCGTTGGTTAGATAGGAAAATATCAGAAAGGGAAAAAATTAGAAGTATTGAGAGACTCGACAATATCTTTGGTTGGGTGCGAATGAAAACTGATAAGGATGCTAGGGAAATGATGTTTGATCGAGATGACATCAATTTGATTGTTGTAATCAGTTAGAAATATTTTTGTTTTCAGTTAGCTTATTTTGTACTGATGTTTGTTGTGAACCTCGTTGTAACAAAAACTTTATGATATATAATGATTGAAGGTTACAGAAATATAATGTTACAAAAAGCTTATGACCCAGATGATGCTCCTCGATTGGGACAGTTATTCTTGTTGTGTCCTGGTTGACGACAGATACTACATAATCTTATCATTTTATCTGTCGAATCCATTTCTATCATGATACGTGTGATGTTTGGCCTTCCTTTTTTCTTTCTACGTATCTCGTCATTGTGCCAAACTATATCGCCTTCGTATGGAGGCCAATATTCCTCCATTGGTAGTATCGAGAAGCTTTTATTATATACATTCATGACGGTAGGCCTTGTACACATCAGATAAATGGTTGTAAGCGTCTTGACGAGTATATGTGCATGCTACAATGACATGTGAGCAAGGAACGCGGAAGACCTGGAATTTTCCACAGTCGCACCAACTTTTGTTTAGTCTAACAGCATAGGCTAAATTTGGTCTCCCCTCGTTGTGGTCCATTGTTTCCTGGACGCTGAAATTTTGCTTATGACGGTCAAACACTGTTACAACGTGTGTGCTAGCTTTGATGCTCTCCTCTTTCATGACTTTCATGCAACACTCACTCAATACTTGCCCAGACATTAACATTGCACTCCATCTTTCACCTCTGGTTGCGAACGTAGAAGCCAACCTATAATAGGTCGATCTTACCAAGGCGGTTATTGGAAGATTTCTAATTCTTTTGAATACCCCGTTCATGCATTCCACAAGGTTTGTTGTCATGTGGCCCCATCGACAACCTCCGTCAAATGCCCTTGTCCACTGCTCTACTAGTATGTTATTTATCCATCTTCCTACGTCTTCATTAGATAGTCTAATTTCATCACGATAATATTGAAATGATGGCTGAGTTAAAGCATACCCAACATTCACCAACTTCTTGCGAAGATTCTTATCTTTTATTGCACGCATGAAGTTTTGTGCAATATGTCTAATGCAATAGACATAGGTAGAAGGAGGATCATGACATCCGTTGTCACGGTTGTTGTAGGCACTCTCAATGGCAACATGTCTATCAGAAATTAAACAGAGATTGGCTTATAGAGCCACATGCGTTCTGAGATGTCGAAGAAAGAAACCCCATCCACCAGCCGTTTCACCTTCAACCAGAGCAAAGACAATGGGAAAGACATTGTTGTTGCCATCTTGTGCAACCGCCATAAGCAAAGTACCCTTGTATTTTCTGTATATCCAAGTGCCATTAATTTGAATAATAGGTTTGCAGAATGCGAAACCTTTGACGCATGAGTCAAACGCCCAAAAGAAACAGTGAAAGATTTTATTAGCTGTAACATAGGTTCCGTCTGGCATCATTGCTGGCAATGTCTCCATAATTGTCACAGTTCCTGGGACATATGTTTTTAATGCCCATAAAAATTGTGGCAATTCTTTGTATGAATCCTCCCAGTTGCCGAATACCTGTTCAATAACTTTTGTCTTCGCAATCCAGGCTTTCTTGTAAGATGAAATATAATTATATGTTGTTCTGATATGGGATATAATTATACTCACCTTCACTGATGGGTATTTATTATCCAACGGCAGAATGTCTTGACATATCAATGCAAGCTACTCAGAAGTGACATGTCCAGCATGCAAGAGAGAGGACAACCATATATCACACATGCAAAGACACACTCAAAATAAATTGGCGCCCCCTTTCATTCTTTGCACATGGGCTCCAATCCATTTGGCGACACCTTGTCTTGCATGCATGCAGACCTCGAAACCAAGCAATCAGACCTAGGTGTGTCATGCATGTCCCTATGGAGGCGCCAATTTGAATGGCGACACCATGTACAAATTGCACATGGGAGCCAATTCAATTGGAGACCACATGTAAACACAATTTTCCATGCTCTAATTCATTTGCCTATAAATTCATCCACACCATCAACACTTCTTCCACAACATCACTCACTACTTCTTCTACAATTTCATCTGCAACAACTTCTTGTAGTTTCATCTACACCAACCGCTTTCATCCCCGACAAAATGTTTATCCTCATAATGGGCGAATCGCACAAAGGAACGGTTGCAAACATAACAACTTATGTAAGCGTTTTATTGTTTTGTTATTTGTTTTAATAGAGTCCCTTTTAATAACATATAAACTTAGTAAAGTTTTTTGTTCTTTCTTTTATAGGATGTTTCAAGGTTCCGGACCCGGGTCCACGAATATGTCCACGTGGACCCGATGATTCAACCTTATGTTGAACTCGCCGATTTTGGTCATATAAGTAAGATTTTATCTTGGTTGGTAGATAACAAATTCATTCTTGATTTATGCGAAAGATGGCGTCCCGAGACACACACATTCTGGTTCCCAACCGGTGAGTGTATCGTGACGTTACAAGACGTCTACATGCTTTTGGGACTGCCCGTTGAAGGTAAGGCTATAAATGGTAAAACCAACTATGCAAATTCAATTTGCATGGATCTCTTAGAGACTGATTTGTTAGATGATAACTCAAGAGGTCAAGGTATACTACTTTCACGCCCTAAGTCATACTATAACAGTTTATACTTAGATGAGCATTCTACCGAAGATGCTCGAATAATAAAAACTAGGTGTTACATTATGCTTTTAATTGGTTCTTTTTTATTTCCCGAAGGTAGTGGTTCTAGCATGCATATTATGTATTTATCTTTACTTAGACATGTAGATAAAATAGGAAGTTATAGTTGGGGATCTGCTTGCCTGGCCTATCTCTATAGCTCTTTATGCAAAAACTCACACAAAGACACATCTACCTTTTCTGGATGTGTTGTTTTTCTCCAAGCATGGGGTTGGTCAAGACTACCGTCCCTAGCACCCGTCAACAACAACCCTTTCACATTCCTGTATGCACAAAAGTAAGTTGTTTAAATTGTTATATATTTACTTACTTCTTTAAAGATTATTATCTCTAACTAATATTTTAACCTTTTTGGTGCAGATGGTCTGCACGTGGTATGAGTTATAACAGATGTCCTAGACACTATATTACTCAGTATCGCAATTTGTTGGATCACATTCGACCGACATACGTAAGAATAATAACCTCATTATTTCGTTATAATTTGTTAACTTCTTCTACCAAGATTATAATCCAATTTTCTTTCACATTTCAGTTCATTTGGCGTCCATACCTAAATTTGGATCATGACCATGAGGTCAACGCTGAAGACGCAGCCGTATGGACTGCATGCACACAGATAATACGATTCACAACTGTGGAGATGCACAACAACGATCATGGGAAGTTGCAGTTCGGTATGCCCCAAAACATCCCAGATCCCCCAGTAAGCCTAGGAGAATGGCATCTGCGCAAAGTTAACGACCAATGGAACTTCAATCCATGGCAAAGCTTCGCAAGATCGGAGTGTCGCAAATGGAAGCACCGTCATGACCATGTCTTAACTGACGCAGTCATGCCAAATGAAGAAAAACCAAGTCGTACTTATATGGCTTGGTACAGATCGGTTGGTTTTCAGTTCATCCCCGATGATATGTACCTGTACGACCCACGCCAACAAACTTACACACCAGACACCTCAACATCTAACCCCCAACAACATTGTCAGATCGGATACACACAACCCCCTGTCCGTCAAACTTTCCGTTCCACCAACATACAAAAATACAACCAAAACATGTCATACACCCAACCCCAATACCAAGAGCATACCCCATACCACCACCAACAAATTGATCATCAACCTGAGACCCAACTCGCTTCGCACCCAACACATCACCCTACCAAAGCCGCCTTAGCCAGAACACCCAACGATCATTCAACACCAACTGCCCCTCCTCCTACCATAGCCAAGAAGCCCAAACCTCACCAAACCAAAACCTCCAACAACCTATCTCTACCAAACACCCCAATAATCTTTCCAACCTTTCCTCGACGCATCATTCACACCTATGTCTCCCTTTAACCGTTCCGGTCGTCCACCAATGAGTCAAACACAACCCAACTACTCTGGCATGGGTCATGAACTCAGCTACAACGATACACCTTCGATGCATACTGAAGACTATGACGATTTGTCTGACTATCTCAATAGGCCATCTCCTGTAGTTGGTAGTGACGCTCCTGGCCCCTCAGATGCTCAAACACTAGTAATGAATCATCAACGTGGGTTAGAGCCACAGGTTAGGGTAGCTAGGGGATGTGAGACCGGAGGTTGGTTAGGTGATCCTGATCATCACCATCAAGCTTTTTTGTGTAAACGGAAAATTTTATTAATATCAATTGGTCATATTTCAAAGTTATCTATCACGTAGACCATTTAGCAAAAAAAAATGAATTTTACACTAAGGCGGCAATCCAATTGACGCCTCCTCTCAACTGATACACATGAGCGTCAATTGGATTGACTAGGGCATGTGCCCTAGACAATCCAATTGGCGTCTCCATTCAATTTTTAAACGAAGTCGCCAATTGGATTGACGCCTCCTCCTAAAATTGGGGTACTTTGAATTTTTTTTTTAAATCAGGATTAGTTTAGGAATTTTCTTATAAAACAGAATTATTTTTGTAAAAAATTCAAAATTTTCTAAGCATTGATATCAGAACAATGTTATCGATATTATGATTTTTCCAATAAAACTGTGAGATAATGTATCATATCAAATTGATCTTGAAAATTTTAAAAATGATATAGTAATTAAATTTTCTCTATAAGGGAATGCGCACTGTTGTTGCTTGGTGTTATATACATGCTATGCGTTAATTAAATTTTTGATAGTGCACTGTTACTTAAATTAAATGAATTGTATTGTAGAATATTTGCGTTATATATATATATATATATATATATATATATATATATATATATTCTAGTAGTCTCTTATGATAATTTGAAAGATTTTGACTCATAAGGAACTTATTTTTGAGACTAAAGCCAAAAGAAAATATACTAAAGCCTTTAGTCATATACCATATTTCATAATGATACATGATAAAAAATCAATCAATCAAAATATATATATATAATACACTGAAAGCATCGAGATGGGTTGCATTATGGAATGATAATTTAGACTTCTTCCCCCACAGTTTTTAATTACTTGCTGGTATTATTTTTCTGTTCTTCTTGCGCCAACATATATATACGTTATTTGGCAACACTATTTTTCATTCTGAAAAGAAGCAGTGCACCGATGTATATACTCTATAATACATATATTGGCATATACAATATATATTTCTCTTTTATTATAATGGTTTCTGGAAAACATATACAATAAATTCTACGGATTATAAAGTTTTGTACTTTTTAATTATTTTCTAAGATTAATTTAGATAATAATTTGCATGAAGGATAAATTAAAATAAAAAATTTCAAATCTTAAAGTAAGGATTTGTTCAGTATCAAAATAGACAAATCTATTAAACTTTGTAATATCAATTTACATTAATTCAATTGTGTAATTTATTATCATAATTATATTGCTTAATGATCTTAAATTTGTTAATCATTGAAGTGGTGAAATTTATAAAAATTTGCAATTGAATTTTGATAATAAATTTCAATTTATTATTTAATTCTGAAGTGAAAAATATAACATATAATTTAAAATTATTTGAGTTATAAATTTTTTAATCATCAAAATAGTTAAATTAATTAAAATTTAAAATTATATAATTAAATTTGATTTTGATATTATGTAAATAACATATTTGTGTAAATAATATTTATTATTATAACAAATCACTATTGAAAAATATAGAGATTTTGCGACTGAATTTTACATGGGAAAATTTACCTCTTAAAAGAGACTCTTGTGGAGAGAATAAAAAAAAACAATTTTGCCTCACAAGTATGTGGGGGAGTGATTTGAATTTTTCACCAATGACGTTGCGGGACGTAAAACACCTTACAACTTTTTTATTGGAAAATGCAGTAACTTTAACTATTGAAGTATATAGCGTAAGTGAAAATACGGTAGCCTTTTGCATTTCGAGGTGAAAATCACCTAATAACATACATTTGTTGATTGGATATCTGACACAGCATTGCGAAGTAAAATCATCTAGCAAAGTAGGAAGCATATTAAACATTTTTTACAAGATGAAAACACATCGCAACTCAAAAAAATATTTTTAAAAAATCAAATAAAAATCATTTTAATATATTTTAGAAAACAAAATTATTAAAAAAACAAAAAAACATACAAAATAAAATTATTAAAAGCAAAAATAATACTTTCTTTATTATTTTTTATTATAAAAAATAATACAAAAATGAATAATATTGTTTTAATATATTTTAAAAAAATAAAAAAATACATTATATATACATTTTAACACTTGATATATATCTATATATATCTATATATATATATATATATATATATATATATATATATGGATTAATTACTATGACAAATAGTGTCAGTGTAAAAAGATTTATATTGTCGATTCATCACCATCAACCGTTTGCATTAATTTATAAGTTTTTAAAATAAAAGTCAAATTTATTTCAATATTCAACGTTTAAGATTAACTGAAAATGTAAAATCATTTTATATTATATATTTCAATTTATATATATATATATATATATATATATATATATATATATATATATATATATATATATATATATATATATATATATATATATATATATATATATAATTTTCTAACATATATCAACATATCTTATTTAATTGTTTACTTATTTCTGTTGAATGTTAGAAGAATTAACATATTGATTATTTATCATTTTAATGCTCCATCAATTATCAAGATTTATATTATTTAATATTAAATAATATATTTTTTGGATTGTTTTCTGAAACAACTTATACAGTAAAAGTCACGTGTATCTACTCTAATGTTAAAAATACTAAATTCAAAAACTTATAAATCTTAATATGCATTAAACAACAACGATTTTTCTAAAATAATATTTTTTTAATTTATATATGTCATACCCCAAAATTTGCCCATTAATATTTCAAGACATTTTTCAAGGCATTCCGAATCATTTTTATGACACTGATCTCAAAGGAACGAAGGCCCAGCTCACGAATGGCCCAATCCAGAAAATGGCCCAAACTAGCCTGTTCGCTACCAGCTCGCCTAGCGAACGTTCGCTACCAGCTCGCCTAGCGAAGCAAACGTTCGCTACCAGCTCGCCTAGCGAGGCTGACAGACAACAAAAAAATTTCGGGCTTCATTCTGAGCCCATTAGGTCATGAAAAATGGCATTATAAATACCAGCACTTCAGTAATGAAAAGGACGAAAAACAGAGGGAGACAGACGAAAACCCTGGCACAAAAACCCTGGAGGCTACTTTAGAAACCCTGAAGGCCGCTCCTCCGCTCCGAAGCTACCACCGCCCAACTCAATCCGGCTCGCCAATTCAAGGTTGCAATTCGATTGCAAACAGGTTTGCATTACTATTATCGCTTTATTTTCTTAATTTGCATGTGATACCGCTTTATGTTCTTAACTTGCATGTGATATTATAATTGAATTCATAAACATATTTGAGGTTTTGCATGTGAATTTAAGTGTGCCTGAATATTGTGAATGCTGAACCGTATAATTATGTGTTGGATGCCATAAGCCATGCCGCAGGTTGAAGTCATACTGTTCTGAAATTCAAAACCCGCAGCCGCTCGCTAGCACATCGCTAAGCGAGCATGTAGCGAGTATTCGCTAGGCCCTCGCTAGGCGAGGCAGAGGCGAACGGGACAGTCGCTAATATTTTGTTTGTTATGTCCTATGCGTATCTGATCTATTCTATGTTAATTATGCACTGTTTTGCCTGACATTCATGCTGCTGTATTTTCTTTTGCGGTGTAATCTTCGATTACACCCCGATTTGGTATTCTAACCCGTTTGCTGAATTTTGCCAAGGTTCACATGTCCCAGGAAAAGATTGTCGTTAGGTCTTCCACTTTATTTGTGGGATACCCTTGTGGAGACTCACCCTAAATTACTTAATTAATTTTAATGTGTTAATTTTAATGTATTAATTTTAATGTATTAATTTTAATGTATTGATTTTAATATGGAGGCTCGTCCTAATTACCTAATTGACTTTAAAATATTGCCTTTAAATAAGTGATCTTGGACCTCTCTTTGCTGCCCTACGGTATTACGGTATAACGGTCATGTCCCGCGAATGTAGGGATACACTTAGCAAAGACCCTTCGATTAAATCATCATAAAATAAATCATGGTCCCTCGGATGTTGCCTTCGAAAATACGATTTTGTCCCTCGATGACCCTTCGGTGTAGCCTACGGTTAAATGATGATCGTCCCTTCGAATGCTAAGGTATCCTTACAACTGTTGCCTTCAATGACCTATCGATGACCCTACGGTGACCCTTAAACATCCAAAGGGTAAGATTACTTACTTCTCAATAGTAAGGACAGTTTTACCCTCATAAGGATAGGAAATGCCCATAACGACCTCAGGAAGGTATAACTCTCAATTACTGGATCATAACCTAAAACATTTTCCACCCCTCACACTTTACACTTTACAAATCCTAGAAAATCACCACTTGGTATACATTCATACTAGAATCATTACCGAGTTATATTTTTCTAAACCATTTTCAAAAATCAAATGAGATAAATACTTTGTATACATTCATACGAGAATCATTACAAAGTTAAACTCTCTTTCAAACATTTTTTAAGCAATTCACCGACACTTTTCAGACAAAAATATAAGTGATCCAGTAATTAAGAGCCCATGGATAACCATGGATACAAAGGGTGCTAACACCTTCCCTTTGTATAATGTACCTCCCGAACCCAAAATCTATTGAGGTCTTTCCTGTTCTTTTCCACCTTTCCTTATTGGATAAAAGAAAAGTCGGTGGCGACTCTTGCTATCCGCGACATTGCGATAAAAAGCAAAACACCCCAAGTCAGTTCACCGTATGACAGAACTGGCGACTCTGCTGGGGAAAATAAATCCCCATCTACTGATTGGAGATATTCGTGTTGAGGACCCTCTCTCGGCTGGGGGTTCTGATTTCTGTCTAATGGTAGAGATATTCAACAGAGCCTGGCTAGGGATGGGTGAGATGATCAATCTGCCTGATGAGGCCGACCTCTGTTGGGGAATAGCTGGCTGTGCTGGGGAATACTGCCAATTTCTTCTGGGAAAAACAGGCTTGCTGGGGGAAGAGAATTGGTAGTGGATTCATTGGAAGCATGATTAGACCTTATCCTCGATCCCGAAGTCTTGTAGTAATTGCTATTGCTATTCTATGCATGTATTTTGGTAAACATTGGTCATATTCAAATGCATATATTAATTCAAATTAAATCAATGGGCGTTGCCGCAAACAAAACAGAAAGTAAAAAACAAAGCATCTTTTTTTGAAAGAGGGTTGTATTGATTTTTGAAAGAAGGCCTATAAACAGGCAAATTATGTATAAGGAGACAGAAATCCTAGTAAGAGGAAATTGTCAAAAACAAAGAGACAGCTATGAGGAAAAATCCTGTTGATTTTAACTCCACTACTGTCATTATGTCTTCAAGCATCTCATCTCCTGCTGTCGGATAGAAGTGATTGGTTTGTTCAGTCCCTTGAACTTGGTTGAAGCAGACAGAGAATGAGGCATAGTCATACGCTTTAATCCCTAATTTTTGCCTGGACCGCCTTTTCAGGTTTTCAGTCCACCGGGATACCCTTTTTTGCTCAAGCCGCCTTTTCAGGTTTTCGACTTGCCGGGTGTACGTCTTTATATGTTTATCCCTAATTTTTGCCCGAACCCTTTTGGTTCGCCGGGATGCCCTTACTTTTGCCTAGGTACGTCGACCTAGCGGGTCTCTTTTACGCGTAGTATTTTTTAACTATGTCAGCGTTCACAGGATGCGGGAACTCTTCGCCATCCATTGTAGCAAGTATCATGGCTCCACCAGAGAATACCTACAAATGGCCCTTCGTATGTGGGAGTCCATTTGCCCCTGGGATCACCTTGTGGTAGAATGATACGCTTGATAACTAAGTCGCCGATTTGGTACACTCGTCTCTTGACCTTTTTGTTAAATGCCTGGGTCATGCGCTTCTGACATATCTGCCCATGACAAACAGCCGCAAGTCTCTTTTCATCAATCAGATTTATCTGATCGAGTCGAGTTTGAATCCACTCATCCTCATCTAAGCCTGCATCTTTCACAATTCTTAGAGAGGGAATCTGAACTTCCACTGGTAAAACGGCTTCCATTCCATAGACTAAAGAGAAAGGGGTTGCCCCTGTCGAAGTGCGGTAACCATGAAGAGCAAAAGGTAACATCTCATGCCAGTCTTTGTATGTTACTGTTATATTCTTGATATTGTTAGCAGCCTCCACGGCGTCGTTCGTCTTTGGCCGGTACGGAGAAGAGTTATGGTGTTTTATTTTGAACTGCGTGCAGAGTTCAGTAATCATCTTGTTGTTCAGATTAGTACCATTGTCAGTGATAACTCTTTCAGGAGACAGCAGGTTTCTCAAATAGATATTTGATAGAATCCATCTTAGAAGTCAATAAAGTGGTATGATTCAACATAGACTGTCTTAGTCGGCGAGCAGCCCAAGCCAAAGCGCAGCAAGCTTTCTCGAGCTGTGAGTATCTTGTTTCACAGTCGGTACCTTTTGCTAAGGCAGTGTATGACATGCTCTTTTCGACCAGACTCGTCATGTTGCCCCAGCACACCCTATTGAATTTTCTAACACGGTCAAATACATAGTTAGAGGTCTTCCTTCAACTGGTGGTATCAGAATTAGAGGTTCTTGGAGATGCTTCTTGATTTTGTCTCAGTAATTTGAAGATGGATTTGCAAGTAGCGGTCAAATGTGGAATGAATCGGGCAATGTAATTCAAGTGTCCCAAGAAACCTCTGACTTCTTTCTTGTCTATTTCAGTACCCAGATTTACAATTTCAATTGATTCCTCATGCGGCTGTATGGTTTTTTCTTCTTGTAGTACCAGTCTGGCAAGTTCTCTAGGGACTTCACAATCTTCCTCACTTCCATCCTCGGCTTGGTAGATCGGATTTTCAAAGTCATAATGAACAGTAGCAGAGTCATTACCAACAGGATCCAGAGTGGATATGGATCGGCAAATTGTTACGTGAGTGTGTGCAAGAAAACATAGCTTGTTTGAAAAATGACAGGAAAGATAAAGAGCGCAATATTTGAATGCAAAAAGTCCATTGATTTATCGAATATGAATATGCTTATGAAAATGACAAACCCTTAAAATTAGCTATTATGTCCCGGGTATAGACACAATGCTTTTGAAGCACTAAAATAGCAATAACAATTATTCCTGACTAAAGGAAATCGGGATAGTGTCTTCAGCCTTCCAATTGTCGAGTCTGTCACCAATTGTTGGGAAAATCCGGCTATCCAAGTCATAATCGTTATCAGTGTCTTCCACAGCATTGACAGTCTCGCCCTGATTGGGCAGAGGAGCAGTGATGACATTAGGAGTCTCAGGCGGATCAGATTCAAATTCTCCAGCGTCGATCATATCCTGAATTTTGTTCTTCAACGACCAACAATTGTTTGTATCATGCCCGGGGCTATCGGAGTGATATGCACACCTGTCATTGGGATTATAACGAGGAGAAGTAGTGTTGGGTTTTGCAGGAGGATCTCTGAGGGTAATTAAATTTGCTTTTAGCATACCCTGCAGTGCTTGTGCTAAAGTCATATTGATCTTCGTAAACTGCCTCCTTCCCGGGTTAATGTGCCTCACAGGTTTCTGGTCTTTCTTTTTCTCGAGCAAAAGAGCCTTCAGTTCCTCCTGCCCCTTGGATAAGTTCAAGATCATCTCCTTGAATTGAGCATTCTGAGTCTGGAGATCTTTGACAGTCTGTTCGAGATCCATTTTTCTGTTTAAGAGGCAGACCGTGAGAATATGGTCCTTTGGAATACCTGTTATGCAATGTTATGTTATGTGATGCAATGCATGAAATGTTTTCAAGGACTTTTGGAATTTAACTTTGCATAAATCACCAACAAGAGAGAAATGTTTATTGCTACTTTTTTAATCAATGTTCATTACAAAAGGAATGATAGTAAAATACAATGAAATCTCAAGTCTCCCAGGGGCGACTTCTTTTTGGGCGAAGATATGCATTGAGTCTTCGTTCCTCATTAAGCTGACTGGTGAGCTCTAATACTTTCTTCCTTTCTGCATTGAACTGAGCTTCGAAAGTATCTCTCTCCTCTCTCAACTGGGTCCAGGATCTTTTCAATTCCTCAGCATCAGTAGGCATATCTGGGTAAGAAATGATCTGGGAAGTACCTCCTTCGACCTCCGATTCAACAATCACTGGTCCGACTGCAAGATATGGCATGACAAGTTCACGAGCTCTGGCGCGTACCCATCTGAGATAAGGCTCCATAGGAATAGAATTTTTCTTGCCTAAATTGCTTCTTTTCACCATGCCCCAAGCTCGTACAAACTTTTGACGGAGATTTTGAGGGTCATTGTCATAGTCGAACACTGTACCTTGAATAATCATTTCATGTGGATCATCTCTTCGGGCATACCCAAACTGACGTAGGGCTAAGGCAGAATTATAAGTAATACCTCCTCTTATCCCCATGAGGGGTACATTAGGGAATTCTCCACAACGGTCGATGATGATAACATTTTCTCTGAGGTTAGAACACCACCGGATGTCTGAATGGGAGAGTGTCATTATCCTTTGAGACCATTTCAGATTTGACTGTAAAAGAAATAGTCACTTAGCGTCACTTGGGATGACACATATATAAATGTGATGTAATTGCAAATGGTGCATACATCTATTAGAGCATACTCCCTCCGATCCTTTTTAAGTGTCATATTTTGACTTTTTACACATACCAAGGAAGCTAATCATTATTGTTACTTTTCAAATAATAATTCTTCTTTTACCTATAATATCTTTAATTATTTATTACATTTATTTTACTTTTTCTCTCTCTGCAATCATTATCTAGGGGTAATTTTGACAAAATTGCAATTAATATTACCTTGAACTTTGCAAGTGACAATTAAAAAGAAACAATTTTTTTTGTAAGAAAGTGACACTTATAAAGGAACGGAGGGAGTACATCACAACATCCAAAATAAAGTAGTATACATATATGCATTATTTCAAAATAAAGTAGTATACATATATGCATCATTTCAAATGGTGTTTATGTGCAACTTTATAATGCATGCGCCACTTTAATGATTATTCTTTTACGTTAATTTTTTTTTTTGAAAATTGATTTTTCTGTTAATTTATTTAAAATGATGATTATTTTGATATATAAATTAAAAAATATATTTATTTTAAAAAAAATCTTAAACAACCTCCATTGTTAACATGACACTTTATTCTAACAAACTTAAATATTTTTATTTTATCATGTCTATCTTAAATAAAGTGATGGACATCCTGGAACTCGTGCTTTACCACACGACACGAGTATAATACTAGTTGGTAGAGAGAAAATCATATCTCTAAGAACACACTAATCACTACGCCAAAAACTGGAATAGACAGCGCACCTTAGAGGGCGCTTTCTTAAAGAAGCGCACTCTAAAGTGAAGAGAAAAATAAGGAGGAATAGACAACGCACTTTAGAGGGCGCTTTTGTAACAAAGCGCCCTCTAAAGTGAAGCGAAAAAATAATGAGGAAATGGAGGGACACCAATAGAGGGCGCGTTTATGAAAGCGCCCTCTAAGGGTACCCTTAGAGGGCGCTTTTAAAAAAGCGCTCTCTAAGTCCATGTACATTTCCAGTTTATAAGGCGCTTTTGGAAAGCCTTAGAGAGCGCTTTTAGAAGCGCCCTCTTAGGCCCCCTTTAGAGGGCGCTTTTTTTACACAAGCGCCCTCTAAGGTCCTTTATTAAACATTAAAATTATAACATATATACTGCATGTCTCTTTATTTTCCCTCTCTATATGCTATTTCGTTTACGTAACTGGGCTTTCTCTCTACTACAATTACTCTCTACTGCGATTACTCTCGTCATCCGTTCGTTCTCCCTCCCTCACCGTCGTCGTCGCCGTCGCCTTTTTCTGCTGCTGCGTTCACGTTCACTGAGTTATCTGCGTCCACCGTCGCTGTTCACTTTCTTCTCCATCGTTACCGTCACCTTGAAGGTATTTCACTTCTCCATCATTACCGTTCACTTTCTTCAGGTGTTTGATTAGGGCATTTTCTAAACTGAGTTTTACATTTTGTGCATTATGTTGATTAATGTTGTTTAGGGCAAACGAGCACTATATGGTGTTCATGAGCACCTTGTTGTAAGGTTTTTTATTTTTGATTGAAAACTGATGTCATTTGGAGTGTGTTTGAGCTTGTGCTTGGAAGTTTGATGATTATGGATGCAAAATTGTTCATGTTCCAAACACCATAAGTTTGCATTGGTCTTTTGTATGCAGTAGGTGTGTGTGAGTTTGTATTCAATAATGATGAAAAAAAAAGAGTTTAGATTGTTGTAACATGAGAGAAATGGAAGGTATATGAATGTGTTTTTTGTGTAGCTTCACGAATATGGTCATTGTCTTACTTGGGTCTTATTGAATCATTTCTATATTACAGATAAAATGGCTAACCAAGACGATACCCATGACGCGAGTGGATCACGTAACAATGTTGAAAAAGAAATCAAACGAGGATTGACTGTTATGAAGTCAATCATTCGTGCAAGAGACAAGGGTGAAAAATTCGAAGTACATTGGAGTGCTGAAGACCAACTAATTGAGCCTAACGGTTCAATGTTGGCAAGTTACATTGGTTCCCTTGTTCGACAACATATTCCGATTACATGTGATAATTGGAGAAGTCCGGAATTGAAGGTTGGCAAAGAAAAAATATGGTCCGAGATACAGGTACTTACCGTATATTATTATATGTTTTTTTTGTTGACTATTTGTTGACCATATATTGTTATAATATTACTTATAATAACACACTCCATTTGTATGTTTTTTAGAGATCCTTTCACATCGATGAAAGCCGACAAAAATATTGTATTCAATTGGCCGGAAAAAGACTCCGAAGATTTCGATCCTTTTTGTCCAACAAATTTCTCAAGGATGAGGAAGGAAACTTTGTTGAAGCAGAACGGCCAATGAAGTATGCCGAGATTATTTCAGCCGAAGAATGGGATAACTTTGTCGCCAAACGAAGAAACGAAAATTTCCATGTAATGTCTATTAATTATGGTATTATACAATTGTTAAGTTACTTGGTTCTAATATGCCTTAAACTTTTTTATCCAGGAAGTAAGCGACAAAAATCGGAAAAGGGCATCAAAACCCGCGTATCCGTACAAAAAAGGGCGTACGGGATATGCACGGTTACAACAAAGAATTGTGAGTATATTCAAATGCTATGAGCTTATACATTGTCACAATATGTTATAATTGATGATCTTATAATCTGATTCAATTTGTAGCTAGCCGAGGAGAAAAGTGACGCAACATCTCTTCCAGAGCACGTATTGTGGAAGGCTGCTCGGGTTGGGAAGGATGGGGCTGTCGTTGAAGCGGTCCAAAATGTTTATGACGAATGTGTAAGTATATGTAACATTATTTCTTTAATTATATCGAAAATTTTGTTAGACATATAATTCATTTTTAATCTCCTCTAATAATATTTCAGGAGACTTTATCACAAACCTTACCTTCAACCGAGGTCCAGGATTGCAGGAACGTACTTAGTCGAGTACTAAATGTTCCCGAGTATTCCGGTCGTGTGAGGGGTAAGGGTTTTGGTGTGACTCCATCGTCATTTTATAAAAAACCAAAAACAAAAAATCCTACCAACAAAGAGGTCATGGAGACCTTGGCGGAGTTAAGGGCACAAGTACTCGAACTGCAAAAGGAGAATGCAAGGTATAGAGAGGAAAGGTGCGCTTCCGAGGCAAAAGATACTAGTGACCGAGCTAGTATCAATTGTCAACCGAAATTTCCCGAGGTAATTATATATGTTATTATGAAATTAAAATAGCACTTTTTTACTTGACACATATACACGTTAACAATAACATTTATTATTGGTTTAGGGCATTGCACCTTGTCAGCTGTATCTATCGTCACCAACTTATCGCATGGTTGGCAAGGGAAAAGTGCACAACACTTCGGGTGAATTACTTCACCATAATCCCCTCCCGGTGGGATATATGAAAGTTTCGGTTGACCTTGTATTAGATACCGACGCGCTTCTACCATTACCTGACGTTGTTTCAGAGACAACGTTGATGCGAGATGCAGTCGGATCCTTTGTTGGATGGCCGTCAGATCTAATTTTCCCAGATGCCGAGGTATATATGTTCTAGATGATTATGAATATTTAGTATTCACATTTCAATTCAGCTACAATTATGATATTTAATCAATCCTTATTACATGGTAATGTTAGACTCCTACAAGACCCACACATAAAGCTGGTAAAGGGATTTCAAGACGCATCGAGTCGGTTGCATCTCAAAAAGAGGTACAAATATATATACCCATTGAATTATATACACAACGATTCTGTTGCATCACAAAAAGTCATGATTTAATTTATATGAATTTTTAGGTTCCCGGTCGAAAGTTGAAAAAAGCTGGTAACGATATTCCAACGACGTCCGGGACAAAATCTCAAATTATGATGCGTCTTGAGAAAATGGTGGAAGAGTCCGATATTATGCACGGCGCCATCCGTATTGTAGATTTTGATGAAGGTGTTTTCGGAATTGCTCATTCCGAAATAATTGCAAAGGAGGACATGCAACAACTTTTTGAACACGAAGAATTGGGCATCGCTGTCATTCATACGTACATATGGTACTCCGATCAATCTATTATTTACTTAGTTGAACAATTTATTTACACATTTCAATGAGTAGTCTAATGTTTATTATGTTTCTATTTAAGGTATATGTATGTAACATTGATGCGGGGAACTGAATTGTGTAACCGATTCAATTTTATTGCTGCTTCCCGTATCAACACAACGTTAATAACGAAAAATCCAACATCTGTAAAGAATGAACTAGTCGATAGATTCATGGCGGCCAGCGATAATACTACACCCAGTTTGTATTTTTTACCGTTTAATTCTGGCAACGGGTTAGATTTTCTTTCTAATAATTTCATTCTAATCTATGTATATCTTTTACGTAGAAAATTTTCATGCATCTAAATTTTTGTTTTATTTTACAGTGGTCACTGGGTGTTGGTTGCTATGGATCTTTCGAGACTAATGGTGTATTATCTCGATTCGTTATCGGGTGATTGGAGTAAATATCCGAGTATGAAGAAGACGGTTGACGCGTAAGTGAAATTCCCCTAAATATTCGTGTGTATTTGTATATTTAATTATGTCTGTCAGATTGATCTCAATATACGTTTTTATTTTGTTAGGGCAATACTAAAATTTAGATCGAAAAAGAATTACCGTAATAGGAAGGACATTACCTGGGTCAGAGTTCAGGTATATATTAAGTATCTTATTTTTGCTTATAATAGTGTTTGTTTTTTTGCTTATAATAGTGTTTGTAAGAAATTAACTATATATATATTGTTTGTTTTTCTGTGTAGTGTCCTCAGCAAAACAATTCGGTCGATTGCGGATTTTTTGTATTGAGATTTATGAGAGATATCATTGCGTTGAATCGTATAGACATCCCAAAAATGGTATGGAATAATAACTTAGGGTTTATTTTAATATTATCGGATATTTCATCTAATTTGTTACTAAATCATGAATATGTTTTATTCTCTTAATTGTAGTACTTTGAGGAATACAAATCTTACTCAAGAGCTCATTTGGATGAAATGAAGGATGAATTGTGTCAATTCATTGTTGATCAAAGAATCATATAGCTAGGTTGTATATTGTTGTACATATATGTATGAAATGTTGTTGTATATATGTTGTAACATTTTACATTGACAACTTTAGAGGGCGCTTTGTCCAGAAAGCGCCCTCTAAACACTTTACATTGACAACTTTAGAGGGCGCTTTTTCCAGAAAGCACCCTCTAAGGTGTCCCTTTATGGACTACTCCAGAGGTCGCTTTTTTCTGAAAGCGCACTATAATGTGGCCCTTAAAGGGCCACTTTAGACAACGCTTTCTCTAGGAAAACAAAGCGCTGTCTTTACCTATGCCAGCACCACTTTAGAGGGCGCTTAAAAGCATTGTTATAGGCCAAAATAAGCGTCCTCTTTTCCCTTATTTGGCGTAGTGAATCTTGCTCTTCTCTATTGTTCCTAGAAAGTACATTTCCCCCATTCCTCACATTAAATCTCATATAAAGCCCTTTTGTGTGTTACACACTTACACCTCATCTAGCTCAAAAGCCCTCTTGTAACACCAAATAAATAAATCTACATTGTCTCGCATATAATGCAAAAATACTGAAAGGAATCAAACTCTTTGATATTTTGTGGCCATGAGACTCTTATTGTCAGTTCTGCTCTAGTTATACTAATATATATATATATATTTGTGGCCATGAGGTTGTTGTTGTTGTAAGATATGTAGAAGAAGAAAAGATGGTGATGTTGGTGATGTTTTTTTTTATGTTGATGATGATGAAGGTGAAATGAAGAGATGAAATTGAAGATGAATGTTGGAGAAAATGATGAGTTGTATTGTTGTGGAAGGTGAAAAAATCAAGCTTGTTGTATTTTCATGATGGAGATAGTTTTTTGCTTTATGTTGTGGTTGATGTTAGAGAGAAAAAGAGTGAATCAAGTCTTATAATGAAGAGTGAATATAGATATTTGTTATGAGAGAACAATGAGGATATTTTCTGATGCGTTTTTAGAAAGAGATTGAGGGAGTTTTCTTTTCAATCCTTTTTTCTTATTGTTACTTAAAAAAAAGAGTATTGGTTAGTTAATGTTACGAGAAATAATATTGTTTTTTGTTGTTGAAATCGAGAGAGTGAGAGCTAGTGGGGCCGTGCAGACTCCTTATTGAAGGGATTATTTATCTCCAATTTTTCTTCTGCATTCTATTTGAAGTTCTCTTATTAAATGTTAGAAATGTAACTAATGATTAAATTGAAACTAAAATCAAATACTTTTAATTAAAATAAAAATAAACTCAAACTAAAAACCTACATAATTCTATTTAAAATTTTCAATTATTTTGGCTAAAAATTCAAAACAAAAAAGATCAAAAATAAATAAAATTCGGGTGTGAAAATGTTTGAAAATTTAAATTGAATGCACTAAAATGATCAGCGTAAAATATAATTTTCGGAAATATACATGTTTTGATCAAATTTTAAAATAAAATTGATCGGTTAAAAAGCTCGGGATGATCAAAATGTGACCGAAAAAATTGTCGAAAAAATAAAACGAGCATACCAAGTTAAACTACGTGAACCGTAGATTAATAATACCGACGTCTGCAAGCTTGATTTTGAATTTTTTTCGCCCGCTAATTCTACGTATATTTGAAAATTTATTCAATCGGTCTGTCTGTAGATCCAAAAATTTATTCTGATTGACATTTTAGACACTATGCGAAACAAAATACATGTTGTGATGAGTAGATAATACAGATGTCACGATGTATGTATCGATTCATTGATTAAGGGATCGTGAATAAATAATCAGATGTAAAGTAATTAACTATTGGACTCTTTGCTTCTAATCCCCAATCATAATGACAATCAAGACCTCACATAGATTCAGATGACAACAATACTTTTGATTGTCATCCTTTTGGACCTCTGAAACTTAATGCAATGGAATGGGTGATATATTGGGACTAAGAAACCAATTCTTTTGACTTCTTAATCAACAAATGACTAAATGAATGTTACAAAGACCAAATAAAATGCCATAACTCCTGACTTTTCATCTAAACCCTGATGAATGCTTTTGACTGATGTAATACATGATAAAAATGAAATGATTATGCTATGTTGATGTTGGTGAAAAAAACTCTGGGTAAAATTTAGGGTATGACACCATCATCTCGATTTCAGTTCATGATGTTCAGGTAAATGGCGTTAATGGTGAAAAAACTCAGGGTAAAACACTATCATCTCGATTTCATTTTCATAATCATTTTCAATCAGTAGCAGTTGGTATACCAGGGACATACAATCTTTCTTTTAAATCAATCACTAGGGAGGAAGGGCCGGTATTGGCTCTACCTTTTTCAGAGGTTGAGATTAAGTAGGCGGTTTGGGATTGTGACAGTTTTAAGAATCCAGGTCCAGATGGAATCAATCTTTAGGGGTGTACATGGGTTGGGTTAACCCACAAAATTGGTCAAATCCACCAAAAAATCCAAAATAAATGGGTTAGGTTAGGTAATTGGGTGGACATGTGTTTAAAAACTAAATAACCCATTAAAAAACCGAGTTTTAGGTAAGACCAGACCCAAACCCCAAAAACCCACTGACCCACTAATCAAACATTTATTATTATAATTTTAACGATTTTGATGAATATCAATTTTGTTGTTGCAATTTTAGTCTCTTAACATTTACTATTTTAGTGAACCATGACTTTAACTAATTTTGAATATTTTACTATTTAGTTATTTTGATGCTAATACAATTTTATGTCATGCAACTTTAGTTTATTGCTAGTATTTTATGATAATTTTTATTAGTTGATGATATCATTTATTATTTTATGATGCTAAATAAGTTACCTAATTTTTTAAGAAGATAAAATATTGAGTAATTTTTATGAAAAAAAAATGACGACTCTCATCATTTAGTCATTTAATATTAATAAAATAAAAAAATTATTTGGGCAACCCACTACCCAACCCAACCCAACCCAAAAATGAGTGAGTTTGCTCAAACTAGTCCATTGGTGTAACAAGTGATTATTTTACCTCATCTAAACCGAAGTGTCCAATATGGATTGAGTATTAGATTTGGCCAAACCAAACCCAAGTTGACCCACGTACACCCCTATCAATCTTGGTTTCATAAAAGATTTTTTGTACGTTATAAAAGACGAGTGATGTGTTTCTTTGTTGAGTTTTACCACAATGGCAAGTTATCAAAAGGTATAAATAGAACTTTTATCGCTTTGATTCCTAAAGTTGAGAGCCATAAGCGCTTGTCCGATTTTAGACCTATTTCTTTAGTTATCTGCCTATATAAAATTGAATCCAAGGTTCTTTCTAATAGGTTAAGGCACATGATTGACGGTGTTATTTATGAATCTCAGACAACTTTTGTAAAAGGTCAACAAATTTTGGATGACATTCTTATCGCTAATGAATTGGTAAACGATGCACTAATTTGAAAAAATAATTATTATTATTTAAGATTGATTTTGAAAAAGCCTATGACTTAGTGGATTAACGATGTTTTAATGATGTTATGTGTATAATGAATTTTTTAACTCTGTGGCGGAAGTGGATTTTAAAATGTATTTCTATGATAACTCCTTCAGTTCTTGTTAATGATAGTCCAACTGATGAGTTTAACTTGGAAATAGGTCTCTCCCTTTTTCTATTCCTGTTAACAGTTGAATGGTTACATGTCTTGATGAATGTTGTAGTGGAATAAGGTATGTATTCAGATTATGGGATGGCACAATGCGTTGCTTCTGTTTCTCATTTATAATTCGCTGAGGATACTCTTTTGGTGAGGGTTAAAGTTAAGCTAATGTTCGAACCTTGAAGGCAGTTTTGATTCTTTTTGAAGCCATATCGGGTTTGAAAGTTAACTTTCATAAAAGCATGTTGTTTGGTGTTAACGTCTCTAAGTTTTTGCTGCATGAGGCAACACTGATTATGAATTATAAGCGCAGTCACCTACCTTTTTTGCATTTGGGGCTGCCCAATGGTGGTGATTCTAGGAAACTCAATTTCTGGTATCCTTTGATTGAGCGGATCAAAAGAAGGTTGCCTGGATGGAAGAGTCGCTTTCTCTCTATGGGGGGTCGTTTGATTCTCATTAAGTCAGTCCTGTCGTCCATTCTAGTCTACTTTCTTTCCTCTTCAAGCCGCCTGCAAGTATCATATATTCTCTTGAATATATTTTTAATGCATTTTTCAAGGGGGGGGGGGGGGTGAGGAAGTGAATAAAATTTCTTGCATTAAATGGGATATTATTTATTTGAAAAAATAAAATGGTGGTTTGGGGGTTAGGAGGTTGAAGGAGTTTAATTTAGCCATACTTGATAAATGATGTTGGAGGATTCTAAATGAGACGGGAAGTCTTTAGTATAAGGTGTTGACTGCTCGATATGGTGAGGAAGGGGGGCATTTATGTTTTGGGGGAGGTAGTAAATATATTTGGTGGAGGAATTTAAATAAAATAAAAGAGGGTGTTAGTTTGGTTCATGTAGGTGGTTGCTCAATAACATTGGTCGAAAGATAAGATATAAGGCTTCTACTTTATTTTAGAAAGACCATTGGCTTGATGGTATTCTATTGAAGGTTAAATCTAGTAGACAATTTGATTTAGCCGAGAATAAGTTGGCGTCACTCGCAAAGATGAACAAGTTGGGGTAGGGGGAGAATGGTGAGGCGTGGAAGTTGCGTATGCGGTTGTTTGTGTGGGAGGAGTTAGTGGGAGAGTGTATTGAGTAGTTGACCTCAATTGTTTTGCAGGTGGACGTAGAAGATCAAAGGGTTTGGAATTTACAGTTATCTTCTTGTTATACAATCAATAATGCTTATAAAAATTTATATGATATTGACAACAACAACAATCAGGATAATTCTCAAATTTTGCGATTGAAGACTGTACCATTTAAGGTGTCTATTTTTGTATGTCAGTTGCATTTGAATCGTATTCTGACGAAAGATAATTTGGCTAGGCGACAGATTCTTGCTACGACCGATCAAAAGATGTGTGGAAAATTGTGGCGTGGATGACGACATAAATCATTTGTTTGTAAAATGTGATTTTTTGATAGACAATGGCCTATAATTTTTAATTGACTAGGTTTCTTAACGATATTTCAAGGAAATTTATTGGATCATCTCTTATAGTTTAGAGGACTAGGCGGTTTGTCGAAAAATGTTTGGATGCTTCTTAATACTATTTGGCTATATGTGATTTAAGTTATTTAGAAAGAACAAAACACTCGTATTTTTCAGAATAAAGAGGAGCATTTGTAGGCGTTATTAGAAAAGGTAAAACTTCAATCTTTTTGGTGGTTAAACTTGAAATATGTTTCTAATGATTTTGATTACCAGATTTGAAAGCAAAATCCTTTATCTTGCTTATCAACTATTTTATAGTCAACTTTGTATTGTTTCTTATTCTGAGCTTTGTGTTGTAATTTTGGATTCTTTATTATCATCTTCGATACATTTTATATTGAAGTAACATATTTTGATCGTTAATATATTTCTCATTTTGCCTTTTAAAAAAAGGTTAATATTTTAAAACGAACATAGCATAATATATATTCTATTTAATTGTTTAGATATTTTAAGACGAAGTAAAATCATTTTCTTATCCCGTTCAAATTCAAAAATAAGATGATAATCGTAAATAATGAAATGAAACAAAATAGATATGAATCTATTCCGCTATGCTCCGTTATGCTCCTTCCAATTTTAACTATTATAAACAATTAAATTTTATCTACTTCATAGTATCCATACCAATCAATCAATCCAAAGATAGTTTAAATAACATATAGAAATAAAAGTATTGGATAGTTTAAATAACATATACAAATAAAAGAAAAACCTATAGTTCTTTTTTGTGTGTTGAGAGACAATGATCCTACTTTGTTGAATGCTGAACATAAGTTAACTTTAACTTGAGTTCACTGATAATCAAATACTAGTATGCTACTTGTTTAAATAGAACTTGCATTTGATAATAATTACGAGAATATGCCATACCATTGTTGTTTTTTTTAACAAAAAAAAAGCCTCTTTTTCTTATACCTGAAGATCAGAAAAACCTTTTTACCCTTACCCTGTGCTCTATGCAGAAAAATATAATTTCTGTCACTGGGAAATTAGGTTTAACTTTCCTCATCCAATTCCCTCTACAAAAAATCCCAATTCTTCCCCCAAAAAACTAGATTATAATGAAGAAAGAATCAGCATCGGCGAACCAGGAGGTTCCACCGGACCATCTCCGGTGCGGACGAACCGACGGGAAGAAATGGCGGTGCAAGCGGAGAGTGATGGATGATCTGAAGCTCTGCGAGATTCACTACCTCCAGGGAAAGCATCGTCAATACAAAGAGAAAGTTCCTGAGTCTCTGAAGCTTCAGAGGAAGCGGAAAAACGTGGATGAAACTGTTGATATCGACAATGCGGAAACGGAAACAGCTAGGGCACAGAGTGAGTTCAAAATGGAGCTGAGAAAGATCAAGAAGAAGAAGCGGAAGTTCTCGGAGGATTCAGAATCGTTAACCGACACTCCTTCTGCTTCTGCATCTGCATCTGCATCTGCTCATGCTACTGTTTCTGTTAGGAAGAAAACAATGAAGCAATGTGACACGCAATTGGATCTTATTAGAATGGTTCTGGAGAGGGAAGTTGAGAAGAGAAAAGGGAACAGTAGCAGCAACAACAAGAAGAGAAAGAAAAAGAAGAAAAAGGAGATTAAACCAGAAGAAATGGAATTGCGTCATTATGATGAAGGGGAATTAAGGAAGGAGTTACCGAATGGTGTTATGGAAATATCTCCGGCTTTAATGCCACATGATTATGACAATGTGAATTCTCATTATGATGTGAAAGTTGCTGCTGAGAATAAGATTGTAGCTGTAACACCGCGTTACTTCAGGTCCAAGAATATTGATAGGGTTGCTGTTGGCAAATTGCAGGTGAGTTGCTTCCACTGCCTCTATCGATCCGTGTTTTTTTTATGTCTATTGAATTAACTCTTTGTTTAGGTTGTGCCTAATGGATTAAACTTGAAGAATGGGGATACTAAGAGGAAGAAGTGTCACTGGTGCCAGAGAAGTGATTCTGTGAATCTCGTCCAGTGTTCTAGCTGTCGAAAGGAGTTTTTCTGCTTTGGATGCATAAGAGAGCAGTTTGTTATTCTTACATTCATTTACTGTGTCATGTCTCTATGTTTACACTTCTTTCAAAGTTGTGCTGTGCTGAATTTCTCACTTTGTTGGAATTTTAATCATGTGTTTGTTGGCTATTTAACCCTGTTTGAAAACTTGTTGATTTTGATTCTAATTATAGGGAAGAGAATGTTCTGTTATTCTTTTGGAGCAAAGCGGAAACATGAATTTTAAAAGGCACAATTTTAAATGTTAAAAACCTATTTAGATCCTTTTTGCTGTTGTTAAGAGAGATGTGTGGAATGGTTACTTTGTCGACAGAGGTTAAGAATCATGGAATTTTAAAATGAACAGAAAACAGGAAACCATGCTAATGAATCATTATCAGAAATAGTTATACCAGATGGATCAGTGATGATTAGTGCTATGATGTTTACAGATATGGTTTTTGTAGTCTGTTGCTCTTGAATTGTTAATCAAATCAAAATATGAGATGTTTGCCTAAACTTTTTAACACAAATAGGTATTTGGACACACGAAGCGAAGTTAAGAAGGCTTGTCCAGTTTGTCAAAGAACTTGCACATGTAAGGACTGTTTGGGAAGTCAATGTAACAACAGTGAAAGTAAGGTCTGACATCAAACATTGATGCTTTTCCACTTGAGGAATGTTTCTTACTAGCATATTCTGACGCCTCAATTTCTGACCTTTTGTTTCAGCCTTGTTTGACTGGTAAAATTAGAGTTGATAGAATACTGCATTTTCATTATTTGATCTGCATGCTCCTTCCAGTACTAAAGCGAATAAGTGAAGAACGCGAAACTGAGCTAGAAACAAAAGCAAAATTTAAAGGTAGTTATTTTCATTCTTCTAACATTGATGTTTTATGAAGCAGCTTTTGTTCGTTACAAATGTATCTTAGATGCCATATTGTGTAACAGGGAAAAATATTTCTGATATTCAAATCAAGCAGGTTGAATTTGGCTACAATGAAAATATTAATTGGTAAGTCCTTGTTTTCATATGCTATTAAAAAATGCCAATCTGCTTGTTAACTAATTTGCACCGGTCTCAGCAATCACTGCAGAACACCCATCCTGGATCTCCATAGAAGCTGTGTTAGTTGTTCATATAGCCTATGCTTAAGTTGTTGTGAGAAATTATGTTCAGGAAGAACTTGTGGAGAAATTAGCTCATCTATGTTGAAGCTACCTGATCAGATGGACACCTGTGTTGACAATGAGAGCCATATTTTGGATCAGAATGACATCTCTTGTGATAAACTAATTGGTATTTCAACATTGCCCGAGTGGACAAATTGTAATGATATTGAAAAAGTATCATGCCCTCCTATGGAGCTTGGTGGTTGTGGTACAGGCATGCTTGATTTAAGATGCATTTTCCCCCCGACTTTGCTCAAAGAGATGGAAGTAAAGGCAGAAGAAATTGTTTGCAGCTATGACTTTCCCGAAACTTTGGATAAAAGTTCAAGCTGCTCACTGTGTTTTGACACTGACCTCAATACTAACCGATATAACCAGTTGCAGAAATCAGCTGAGAGAGAAGATTCATCGGACAATTGCTTGTTTTGTCCCACAGTTTTGGACATCAGTGGTGATAACTTTGAGCATTTTCAGAAACACTGGGGAAAAGGCCATCCTATAGTGGTCCAAGATGTGCTCCAGAGTGCATCAAACCTCAGTTGGAATCCACTGTTCATGTTCTGTACTTATCTTGAGCAGAGCATTACAAAGTATGAGAATAATAAAGAGTTACTTGAATCCTGTTTAGATTGGTGTGAGGTTAGTATATCAACTCATTGTATGTGTTGAACTTCATTTAAAGTGATTTCTTAATTTGACGTTAAAACAGTCGTATATGAATATATATTCTATTCAAAATATTTTCCATTATGAATATGGACTAAAATTTAGTGCATTTAGTTGTTCCTTTTGTATATGGCCATCATAATGTTGCCATTGAACCAAAATGCCATTCTTAAGTGTGTATTTTATTGGCAGGTGGAAATAAACATTAGGCAGTATTTTACAGGGTCTCTCAAAAGTCGTCCTCAGAGAAACACTTGGCATGAGATGTTGAAACTGAAAGGATGGCTGTCTTCCCAAGTATTCAAAGAGCAGTTTCCAGCTCATTTTTCTGAAGTAATTGATGCTCTACCAGTTCAAGAATACATGAATCCTGTGTCTGGTCTTCTAAATTTAGCTGCAAATTTGCAACACGGGAGTGCCAAACATGACATTGGGCCATATGTTTATATTTCGTATGGCTGTGATGACATGGAAGCTGATTCTGTGACAAAACTCTGCTGTGACTCAAATGATGTGGTACGGGTCGTTGTTATGTCACTCTCCTCCTCTTCTTAAAGACATCTAGTATTGCCTTGCATTTAAGACTCAATTTTTTGAATTTAAACTATGCCATAAGTGATTCCAACTATATTGGATTAAAATTATTCTTTTGATGTTTCCTCTGGTGAGAAATTGTATTTGTGCATATATCCCATCATGATAACTTAATGTGAATCTTGTCTTTTGAAAGAATGAGCATCCTCATGAAATTTTTGCCTGTCGTGAAGACTGTTTTGTCCATTATAAGGTTTATATTATATGCAATACTTGTTTGAGATCTGGAAGTGAAAATATGAAGTATGTTGTCATTATCAATAAAAGGTATAACTTCATATCATACTCACAGTTTTCTAACTCCTACTATTACTTTTGAGTTCTGGTAGCTTGGTTGAGCAAACATATAATAATGAATTTGAAATTGAAGCCAAACACCACCCATCGATTTTATTCCAGATTCATAGCTAGAAAACATTCTTGTACCGAACGATGAACACAAGTCACAACTAGAACCATGTTTAAAGGTTGATACCAGAACCAAAAATTAGTCAATTACTTTGTTCAACTCATGATCATTTTATTTGTTTTAGCTTTATACTAAGCATTTAAAATTGCCTATGTTAGTACCCCACACATAGAAATTACTAGTTGCAACTGATTCCTTAACTCTCAAATATTAACCATGTTTGTTGTAAAATGAGTTGTGTAAATAATCCATGCTATTTTACCTTTCTGTTTGTTATTCCAGGTTAATATTATGACACATTCTGCGGATGTCCCTCTCTCTACAGAACAGCTTACAAAAATAAGGAAATTGCTGAAGAAGCACAAAGCTCTGTGTCAAGTGGAGTATGTTGCTGCTGAGCAGTTACCGGGACAGAATGCTAAAGCAATGATATTATCACATGCTGAAGAAATGGAACAAAAAGGTTTGCGGAGTATGGGGAAAGAAGGAATGGAATTTTTCAGGAGAGTCGATAGAATATCTTGCATCTCAACTGAAGCTAAAAAAGCTTCTACTCAGAGTATAGACAGCAATATTTCTCAGGATGGAGAACGCAGTATCTTCGCTGATTCTGAACCTTCGCTTCATGGGACTGTTCATACCGGCAATTTGTCAGCACATGATAATCCTAGAAGTCCCTCTGAAAGCTCCAACAGTTGTAAGAAAAAGTTTACCGAGCATTCAGGCGCCCAGTGGGATGTCTTTCGTAGACAAGATGTGCCAAAGCTCATAGAATACATTAAAAGACACTATGATGAACTTACTTATACCCACGACTCTCACAAGAAGGCAAGTTCATTGTTAGACAATTCCTTGGAAGAATTTTGGAGTTATTGATTATTGACATTTTCTTGTCTGCAGATGGTTCATCCAATTCTAGATCAGAGCATTTTTCTTGACAGTACTCACAAAGTGAGACTGAAGGAGGAGTTTAGTAAGTACTTATTCTTCTATTTGTTTGATCATCTAATACACATTACAGTCCTATATAACTTAATTAACTCCCGTCACTATTACCAGAGATTGAACCATGGACTTTCCAGCAACATGTTGGAGAAGCTGTCATCATTCCTGCTGGCTGTCCATACCAGATAAGGAATTCTAAGGTCTTGTGCTTTAAGATGAAGACTCTCTCTCTATCTCTCTCTAGTTAGTTTGGAAAAACAGAAACCTTGAAGTTTTAGTTATTGAACTGGATATCCTTGACTTTGTTTTTACATCTGGAAAATTCCTTTAGCAAATGATTTATCATGAATATATTTAGCAATCAATACTTACATTTGATGCAGAAAGTAGAAAGAAGGCAGATTGATGTTTACACTAATAATATTTATCGTCTTACTCTCCGTATGTATGATTGCGGAAGGATTCTCATTATCAGTCTATGGAGCCCTTTAAATCAAAACTTTGTGAATGCACGCATGACAATTTTTGTTTCTTGATTTGCAGTGTTGTGTCCATGCGGTATTGGAATTTGTGTCCCCTGAAAATGTAACCGAGTGTATCCAGTTGATTGATGAAGTCAGACAGTTACCTGAAGACCATAAAGCAAAAGTAGACAAGCTGGAGGTAATTTTTGTAATAGTATTGTTTACAAATTCACATTATTCTTGTAGGTGTATTACATAGAGTTGACAAGGCTTGCTCTGTTTGTATTTTCTAAAATAGGTGAAGAAAATGGCGCTACACAGCATGAGTACAGCAATTAAAGAAATACGCCAGCTTACATGCAAAACATGATTGTACCAGCTAAAGTATAAACTTGCATGCCTCTAAAGACTGAAGTTCTCAAGTCTCAGCCTCCTTAACATATCGTTCATTTTGTATAAATTAATGCAAACTCATTAAGATCTGGCAAGGTACTTGTTAAATTGATTAAAATTTGGTTTTATATCCTTTTCTGTCCTCTATGATCCTTTTTGCCTTACCTGAATATGAAATAATTTATTTGGTCTGTAATAAAAGGGTGAGAATCTAAAATCTCAAAAGGGTCAATGATCTGGTCTCTCCTCCAGTTTTGGAAGTCCCACGATGTTTTAGTAATTTTTTGACATTCTCAAGCCATTAGTTACAAGTAGGATGTTGTGTTTCGGAAACACTTTCGAAACATATTTTCAACTCTTAGTCGAAATTGAATCATGAAAACATAATCTCCAAAAATTTCATTTATCACTAAGGTGTCACTTTTGGTAGAGCCTAGAATTGCTTCATTTTCTTCCCCTGAAAATGAAGTTTGACACTGACAGCGGGAACTCCCGCGCTGTTGATTTTGATATATTTGTGTTTTTTATGATGTTACTTTTTGTGTGGATGTTCCCAATGATCAATTGTTCTGCCAATTTTTTTTTTTGCAACACTGATATTGAAACGTTAAAATGTCTATGTGTGCTTCGACTTGAAGGAAAATAAATGGACCTTAAAATGTTTTTTTATCTTCCAGAAAATGGGCTTTTACGTGCCTGATTTGGAGATTTTAACTCCACCACTCTGACACTTGTACCTAACATCCATCATTTAGAGCATTTTTATAAAAAACAGATTTTTTTTTGAAATTTATCCGATTTTATCGGAAATTTATCTGTTTCGAAATTTTTGGTAAACAATCTGAAATTTCAAAATTTTTGATAAACTATAACACTTTTGGAAATTTTTGGTAGTGTTAAAAAATATTTTATTTTATTTTATTGAATATGAATTATAAGAATTTTTACTTTGGTTGAAATTTCTGGTATAAATTGGAATATTTAGAATTTCTGGTAATATTTGTAAGTTCATGTAAACTTCAGAAATTTCGGTATCCTGAAAATTTAATGTATATCGGAAATTTTGCACAAAAATTGTTTGAAGGGCAGTTTTGGAATTATGAAATTATGGGGTGTGTGCGCGCCCGCGCGTGTGCACATTAGGTTCAAGGGGGGGTTGACAAGTTAAAATCTCTTGATTTTGTTTTCCACAGACTTGTTCATTCATTAAATTGATTATTAAATATGAGAAATTCTTGATGCATCCTACCTATATATTATTAGGGCACCACGTGAAAATATAAAAATGCTCTCAGATTTCGGAGATGTATCTCCGAACGTACCATGAGAAAATAGGATTCTGACTTTAATATAAAAAACTACAGAGATGCATCTTCGTGTACATTTTGGAGATGCATCTCCGGACGGTATTTCTTAAAATCTCACAACTCAGATTCTCTCAAAATCAATCAACGAAGTTCAAACCTTTTTTTCATCAACATCAAATATCAAAGAGATCATTCAACACAGAAGTAAATTCACAATTTGTAAGTTTTTTATTTTTATAATTTTTTTTGAGTTTTTGTATAAATTAGTAGAAATTGATGATTAGGTTAAGAAATAAATAGTTTTTACTTGATTGATAGTAGGGGTGACAAATGGGCATGACCGTCCCGTTTAGGTCCCTCTCGCAAATGCCAGTAAAATATCAGGTGGGGCGGAGCAGACATAGTTGAGGATGAGGGTCTAAAATCTAGGCTCGTCCCGCAAAAAAGTGAGTGCGGGGAGGGGAAAGCCCGCGAGCACTGCACC
Source organism: Lathyrus oleraceus (assembly GCF_024323335.1). Taxonomy (NCBI): domain Eukaryota; kingdom Viridiplantae; phylum Streptophyta; class Magnoliopsida; order Fabales; family Fabaceae; genus Lathyrus; species Lathyrus oleraceus. The sequence continues at coordinate 183,477,067 of NC_066585.1, forward strand.
TTTTAAGCATAAAAATACAAAACTTTATGTTAATGATCGTGTCCGCAAAAGTCCGCGAAAAAAATGGGGCGGGGCGGGCATATTAGAGGGTGATGACCTAAATTCTTCACCCTCCCCGAATTAAAGTGTGGGCAAAACGGGCATGTCCAATGGATTGGACCCATTTTGTCACCCCTAATTGATAGCATATAGATACTGGAAAACATGTTTTATGGTTACAAATAATGATCACTGCATTATTTTTGTGGGTTTGGTGGTATGCATTATCACCCTTGATGAAATTGAATGTTGCAGGAAATTTCAGAAACGTATCTCCGAAATTTTTCAACGTTTTGATTTCCAGGAATCGGAGATGCATCTCCGTAATTTATCTGTCTGTTTTTTTTGTTGCTTTTCTTGCGTGTAGGGTTGTTTGTAGTAATTATGTGACACTTGTCTGATTTACTTACATGCATTATGGCAGATAAAGACAACATACTGAAGCATGGGAGGGTTACATAACATGCATTTGTTCGGAGGAAAAAAAGTGATTTCAAAGGCTCATGTTCCCTCTAGCCCTGTTCATGTGGAGGCAAGTCCTAGATGCCATTATGACGGAGACACGAAATACACTAATTTACCCGAGACAACGTCAGAGGACAGGGGGTAAAGGAAGCCGAGGAGTCCGAGGAGCTCTAGTCTGACATACATAATAGTTTATAGTATTTGTACGTTGGCTTTATTATCAATTGTATTTTATTTTGACTTATTTCGACTATAATGTGTATTTTGACTTCATTGTGTATTGACTGATGACTTATTTTGACCATCTAGATTTATGTCGGTTTTTTGCATATCGATTGTACAATTTAATGCTTATCACATAACACAGCCTTAATATCTATAAATCTTCATTTTCATCTAAGTAACCATAGAACCAACTTAACTTGCACTGTTTTGACTATTTACGTAGATGCGCCGTAAATGTTAAACAGAGATGCATCTCCGAAATAATAAACGTGTAAAATGGGCCTTTCAGAGATAGATCTATGAGATGCGTTTTGAAATATTAGAGAGATGCATCTCCAGATCAGTTAACGTTTTGATTTAAGACAAAGTGCGTTCAAAGATGCATCTTCGAAATCTGATGGGCATTTTAGGTTTTTCATAGGGTATTTTTTCATCCCATAGGATGAGATAAGAAATTCCCTTAAATATTGATTCCATATTATATTCTAATTCGAGTGGATGAAATAGTTAAACTGATAAGTGGTAGTTGAGTTAAACTAGTGTAGATTGTTGATTTTGGATAAGAACTTTGACCACAACATTTATTTATATTTATGCATTAACATAATATTTATAAATCAATAAATTTTTTAAAAATAGATTATGTTCTAATCCTTTTAATTTTTTTAATACAATAAAATAAATTATTGTTTTTCTTTTATATAAATAATCTCATATTCATTTATTTCATGTTTATTTACTATTATTAAGTATCAAAGAATACTTCTAACATATTTATTTTTTGTCTGATTAATTCCATGGAAAGAGAATGAGAGTATGAAACATATAATTGATAAAACAGTTAAACACAAATAATTATATGATTAATTCCATGGAAAGCGAAAGAGGGTTGAAGATTCAAGATTCTTAGAAGCCCTGGATCGTAGAAGTTTCATATAAGCATGCATTTTAGTTCCTTTCATAGATAAGTATTTTCTACGTTTTAAAGTTTCATAGAAACATCAATGACAAATCTAGAACAATCACCAAATACTTATCTTAGAGTGAAATCATCGTCGCAAGCAGTATAAACAACAAGTAATTATTTCTCAACTTGAATTTTCAGGATCTTCGGATATGTTTATACCAAAGTTTTCTGTCAAACTGCAAGATAACAACTTCTTGCTAAGGAATCGTAAGTAAAAGGCATCATACTTCACACAAACTCCATAAGGTTATAGTTAATCCTCAAATCCCACTGATGTTTAAAACTGAGCATGATCAAATTGCCAACATAATCTCTGAAAGTTATGAGTCTTGGATCGTGCAAGATCAAACACTTTTTACATGGTTGCTTTCTATAATATTTGAAGGAGTTCTACCTCGCATGCTTTCCTGCAAACATGCCTTTGAGGCCCGGGACAAGGTGCAAAACACTACAATTCACAGATGAAAGCTCGTGTTCATCTACTAAGGTCAGAACTGAAGAACAATAAGAAAGGTAATATATCAATCTCTAAGTATATGCTTCGCATTCATGCAATATTCTCTTCTTGCCACTGGTGATCCAATATCTGTGAGAGATAAAATTGATGTTATTCTTTAAGGGTTACCTAAAGAGTACAACCATTTTATCAGGGTGATATACAACAAGAGGAATCTTACAGATGTCTATGATATGGAGGCACGCTTGTATGTGTAAGAAGTTCAACTGGACAAGTACAAGCAAGATCTTGTTACTACTAGTACAAATGCGAATGTATCTCAAGGCATGTTTCAACCAAATCTTGCTAGAAATGCAAGTTCTCATAGACGACCTCATCCTTACTCTTGTGGGAGAGAAAGAACTGCACATGGAAGATAACGTGGTGGAAGACAAACTTACACCACAAGCAATCGACCTACTTGCCGATTTCGCAATAAGTATGGTCATTCAGTTCTTGAATGCTGGCATTAATTTGATGAAATTTTTGAACCCACTACTTCCAAGATTCATTCTCCAGGACTTGCAACAAATAACTCAAGTGATGCTCAAAGCTCCAACCATCAATAATCCACCATACCTCAAGCATCATCTTACCTTGCACATCATGAAAAGTTGAATATCCCTCAGGAACTTGAAGTACAAGCCTAGTTTGCAGACTCAGGTTTTTCTCACCATATTACATCTCATGATTTTCATTTACAATATCTTGAGTTGTGCGCAGGGTCAAATAAAGTTATAATTGGTAATGGACAAAGTCTAAAGGTCAAATCAATAAGGTTCTCTAAGTTTCCTTCTACTCTTGTGTCAAATTATATGTTAAAACTCAATGACTTGTTACATGTACCCTATATCACTAGAAATATGATTTCAGTCACCAAATTTGCTAAGGACAATAATGTCTAGTTTGAATTTCATTCTAACATGTGTTTTGATAAATCTCAAGCATCTGATCTAGTGCTTCTTGAAGGGTTACTAGATGAAAGTGGCTTGTACTGCTTCACCAATATTTCTTTGGAGTCTTCAAGAAATGTCTTGAGTCATAAGTCACATAGCCTAAGTCTAATATTTAATACTACTTTAGTAGCTAATAGTATGCCAGTCACCAAATATATATGAATTAATTCTAGTGCACTATGGCATGCTAGGTTGGGCCATGCCAATGTTAGAGTTGTGTAGAGTATCTTCCGATTGTGTAACATTCATGTCAAAAATAGAATCTTTACCGATTTTTGTGGTTCATGTTGTCTTGGAAAGTCACATAAGTTGTATGCCCCTTTGTCCAATACTAAGTATACCAAATTATTTGAGCTTTACACTAATTTGTGGGGGAGCAACACCCTCTCCATAAAGTAGTGATTATAGCTACTACTACGTCTTTGTGAATGCATACTCTAGATACGTTTGAATTTACCTTCTTAAACATAAGAGTGATGCTATCTCATCATTCATACTCTTTCAAAATTATGTTGACACATAATTTTAGGCTAAAAAAAAATCCATTTAGTCTGGTTTTGGTTGGGAGTTCAAACCTTTTGCCCAATTACTTAATGAACAAGGCATCACACATAGACTCACATGCCCACATTCTTCACATTAGAATGACATAGTTGAAAGGAAGCACAAACAAATTATGGAAATGGGCCTCACCTTGCTAGCCCATTAAAGCTATGCCAACTACATATTGAGACCATAACTTCACAACTGTATTCTACTTGATGAACATGTTAGGTGTGAATATGGAAGTAGACAAACGACCTAGAGGGGGTGAATAGACCATTGTTAAAAAAGAACTGTTTTTTAAAAACTTATCAGAGAGTTTTTCAAAGATGCGTGCGGAAGGTTTAATGCAAAAATAAGAAAATTATACTTTTCAAAACTTGATCACGTTAACACTAAATTGATTCATAAACAACAAAGATGAATATGATGATACACAAGGTATCCAATTGATTTGGTTGCATAATCCACAAGGTGTGTTTATACATCGATTCAATATAGTTAATTTTAACTTCAATTGTTTCTCAGAATTTAATCACCAATTCAGCTCGATAAGGCATCTAATTCTAACAAAATCTAAGCTTACGTAATAAATCTCCACCAATTGAATAAACGATAAACTATGGTAGTATTGAAATACCTAAGCATGTAAATACTATGAAAATTGAATGCAAGAGTAAGAGAGAGAGAGAGAGAGAGAGAGATAGAGAGATAAAAAGATGACACCGAGATTTATAGTGCTTCGGGGTTCGTCCTCACTTTGCCTACATGCACTCTTCAAGGGTTTCCTATTAGAACCTGCATTGTTCCTTTTTATTCGACAAATATTCGCAAGAGTTCACATAATCACCAATCCACAATAATACTGAGAATAATAAAATATCCTATTTGGATTTTGACTTGTATACAATGTAATTCCAAACTCTTTTGTGTAATCTTTACTCAATTAACGCTTCTTGAATCTTCCAATATCATCAATCTGCACCAAGCCTTTGTGTGTAACAATAAACCCATTGATCCCACCGATTCCTTGAGCGATGAATTTTCAGAAGATTTAAGAAGAACTCCATCTTATCCATAACCTTCCACACTATCACTACTAAGGCAATCTGGAGAGAAGAACCTACTTCTTTTCAATGGAATTTGTCAACCCCATTGACAATCACCTCAATCTTGCAAACTACTTGAAAATACCAACCAAATCTTCAAGAACGATTAGTTTCAAGAGCGCGTATCCTTCAATAAATTACAAATTTCTTGTTATAAAGATCTTAATCTAATTGAAGTTGAAGATGTAAGAATTTCGTTTCAAGAACTTGAACTTTCAAAAAGATAGGGTATTAATTTTTCTCACTTAACCACACTAAAATGAATATCAGTTTTTTCTGATTTGTTACTTGAGATATGATGTCAAAAAGGCTTTATATGTTCTTGAGATTAATCACTAAAAATGGTTTGAAACGTTAGTTAGATTCGAATAAAGAGCATTTCATGATTTGAATCAAATGAACAAGTATGATTAAAATCAAATACCCCATGATTCGAAAAATAGAGTTTTAACCCATTTTCCAATTGATTCGAATCAATAGGAAAGTATGATTAAAATCAAATACCCCATGATTCGAATCTTGTGTTAATTTTGATTAGAATAAAAAAAGTTGAGCCAGCTGAAAAAATGTGGAAAAATTGTATGATTCGAATAAGGTGTAAAGTTTGATTCGAATCAATTGCGGCAGAGGTGATCCAGAGTATGATTATTCCAATCATGTGTTAAATTTGATTCACATCAGATTGTTTGAAATATTTTAGTTTGCCTAAATCGAATCAATAACATATTGTTTATGCATATATGTCTCTTATTCCACTAACTCACGCAATTGATTAAAAGCATCAGGATCAAGTTCAAACCTAACAAATGGTTTATACATGCTAAAAATGAATCATTTTAAAACTTGATCAAAAAAGGTGCAATCATGAAGGAGACTCAAATAATCAAAAGTAAATCAAAATGAAATCGATAAGATAAGCAACAAAATAACCGTATTGAGGTGCCCCCTGAATGTTTTAGGGACATGCAACTACATTCTCCCCTTTTTTGATGTCTGACAAGCTTTCACTTGGAACTAAGTCGACTTTGAGTAAACCGCGAAAAATGCTTATTCCCCCCTGAAACATTGCACACAAACCATAACATAAAATGCACAAAACAATTCTAGACTCATTACAATTTCTCCCCCTTTAACAACATCAAAAAGAGATAGATTGAAATGCGTCTAAAAACCAAAAACATTTTGGACAAGCTTAGCAAAACCAACGAAAACCTTACAAGTTCCATCCTTATGGGCTAAAAACAACGTCCAAGTAAATCCAGAGTAGTTATCAACAATCACAAATCTGTAATGGTTTCCTCCTAAACTTCTTATCCACGAAGGGTAAAACAAGTCTAAGTGGAAAACCTCAAGAGGTTTTGATGTCGAAACAACCTTCTTCGATTTAAGCGACACTCTTGTTTGCTTTCCCATTTGACAAACATCACATAGTTTGTCTTTTAAAAACTTTATTTTAGGAAGACTAATGACTAGATTCTTGGATGCTATTTTATTTAAGAAGTCAAAATGCACATGACTTAAGCGTCTATGTCATAACCAAGAATCTTCACTTTTGGCTACTAAACACTTAGTTTCATGCATTGATACATCATCTAGATCAAGCATATAGACATTTTTAATCCTAGAACCCTTAAACACAAGGTCCTTACTTATCTTATGCTCAAATTACACAACTAAGAGTATAAAAAACTATGAAATACTCTTTGTCACATAAATGGCATAAAAAGTTGGTATTTTGATTGCTTATAATCGACATCTAAAAGTTGTGAATATGGCAGACGATGATGATCCTAGTGGAGCGTATAATAGAGCACCTATTTTTAAAGGCAAAAATTATACTTATTGGAAAGAGAACATGTATGTACATTTTTTATTTATTGACAAAAACCTATGGTGTGCCATCACCGAATGATCATTTATCCATACTGGTGATAATATTATTGTTAAGAATCCTAAGGATTTGATGAATGATGAAACCAAAAAGACTTCATATGATTTAAAACCGAGGAACATACTTATCTCCACTTTAATCACAAAAGTATTCTACTCAATTTCACATCATACGAGTGCTAAAGATATGTGGTATGCTCTCCAAACTCTCAATGAGGGAACAAATGACGTCAAGGATTTTAAAATCAATATGTTTACATAGGATTTTAAACTATTTAGTATGGATCCTGAAGAATCTGTGGATTCCATGCAAACAAGATTCCTCCATTTAATTGACAAACTCAATTTTTGTTGATTCATTACTTGAGCGATGATTTCAAAAAGGTTTTATATGTGCTTGAGATTAAGCAATAAAAATGGTTGAAAAAGTTAGTTAGATTAAAATTAAGAGCATTTCATGCTTTTAATTAACTGAACAAGTGAAGTGGAATAAAAGAAAAACATAGTTTTAACCCATTTTATGCTGATCCGAATCAAAGACCATGTGATTTGAATCATGTGTTAATTTTGATTCAAATCAAACAAGCTGAGTCAACTAAAAAAATATGAAAACATTGTATAATTCGAGTCATCTGTAAAGTTTGATCGAAACAATTGTGCTAGAGGTGACCCAGAGTTTGATGATTAGAATCAAATTGTCTGAAATTTTTTGGTTTTCCTCTGTCCAAAATGAATTGAATCAGGATTTGTGCTTGATTTGAATTAAACATCCAAAATCCCAAAATTTCAATAGACTTTGAGATTTTTCTTTCCACCTGTTACACTTGGTATTTTCAGCTAGTGGAAAGTTAACAAAGAATGTCAATGAAATGATATTTGTCGTGAGAAAGCATTAATGAAGTGTCTTAAAGAGCATTAATGTTGAAGCATCGACAGACTAATGACGAGGGATCGATCGGGCCGTCAACACAAGGATATATGGGTTGGAGGACTCTCAAGGATAAATCCCCAAGACCTGGACCACTAGGAAACATGTCCAAAATCTCGAAAAGGGAAGTCGACATAAGCCTTTATTTCATTAAGAGGACCAGTCGACTGAACCACGTAAGGTGAAAGACTTAGTAAATTTATAAGTCCAGAGCCATTGATAGCCAACATCAACATCATGTTGGAGCAATTACCGTCGATGGTTCACGAGGAAGTTGAGAGCAATTACAACTCAACATAGGTTTCGAATAGATAGTGTCGTGGGTGACACATAAACACACTGGTGGGAACCTGAAGACTGAATGTAGAATGAATAACATAAACCTTGGTGGTCATAACCATCATCAAAAATTACTTTGTAAGTAGAATAAATAACAGACTCATACATGGGATCTAAGGTCACAAAATTTCATATATACTCTCCATACAACTGGAGTACCCGAGTCAAAGAGTGAAACAGTTGAGCGAGAAACATGTATGCGTCTATGTCCAATCTTTTTCATTAGTCTTTTGTTTCCTTAAACGGAACATGTACATTTACTTTTGCTTTGTTTAATGTCATCAGTTGCACTTTACCTTATCATTTATCATAATCTGACTTCATTTGAAGTCTTTTTCTATGTCGTTATCGTTCATGAAACGAATGCAGTCAATTCACACTGATCATTTGCACAAATTTCTTTGGAGATTTTTCGAGTTAATTCACATACTTTCAAAATGGTGATTGTTCACCAAAAACACCGTTAAAAAAATTGGCACACCCGGTGGGACCCTTTTGTGCGAATATATTTGCAAAAAAAGAGGAGTCTAACTGTCGCATCTCGAAAAATACGATTCCTCACGATGGTCGCGGAAAAAATTACGTTCGAACAGAGTCGCCACCGAACTTTATTTATCCTAATGAAGGGATAGGAAAATATCGATAAAACCTTTAGGGAATGGAATAATGGTCGTCGCAACCATATTCGGGTTCGGGAGTGGATTACGTAAGGGGAAGGTATTAGCACCCCTTACGTCCGTTGTACTCAACGGGAACCTTTTAGTTCTAATGTGCATTTCGTGTGTTAATTTATGTTTGTTTGTTATCTTTGGGTTATAAAATTATTAAAAATAGAAATGGATGAGAACCTCAGAAAGGGAAAGGGGAGGTTTTTTATTAGTGTGCTCGCGAAGATACAGCAATCTCCTGCCTACGTATCCTTATGGTATAATAAGGAAATCAGAGCATTCGTAGTTCGGGGAACTACGGTTGGTTGGTGTTTTTTAATGAACAACTATTTAGATCGCATCCTAAAGGCTAAACGTTGGCTTGTCTACTCTCGGCGGAGGCTTAAGCATTAATTTGTTGTGCGCATCAGAAAGGATTAAATAGTGTTCTTTCTGAAAAGAGTTTTTTTGTCACACGGGGGCGACAAGTTGGATTAATATGTTGGATATTTTGTTTGACTGGTTTCGATCGCACGAGGGCGAGAAAGGATAAACTTGGTAGGTTAAGATATTTTTGGTTGGATGACGATTACTCGGATAGTCGAGTAAGACAACTCGTATCCTAACAGTCGGGAAAGGGAATAGAAGACTCTAGACCACTTTCTTTTTCATCCTTAATTAGAAAGGATTCGATAATAATTAGGGTGTTTTGAATGGATGACAAATACTCGGATAATCGAGTAAGAGAACTCGTATCCTAATAATCGGAAAAGAGAATAGAAGACTCTAGACCACTTTCTGTTTCATCTGAATATTTATGAAAATAAGGTTGTATATGGTTGATGTTTTTAGAATAAACGACAAGTGCTCGAATGGCTAAGTAAGACAACTTATATCCAAGCATTTGAGAAGAGGAATTAAAAACTCAAGACCATCTCCTTTTTCGTATAGCTTGTTATGAAAATGATTTGATTAAGTGGTATGTTTGTAAAAAATGACAATTGTTCGACTGACCGAGTAAGAGAACTCGTATTCAAACAATTGGGGAGTGAAATTGAAAACTCAAAGTCAACTCCTTTTTTCATTTAGCTTATTGTGAAAATATTTCGATTTAAGTATGAGTTGGTAAAAAATGACAATTGTTCGACTGACCGAGTAAGAAAACTTGTATTCAAACAATTGAGGAGTGAAGTTGAAAACTCAAAGTCAACTCCCTTTTCATTTAGTTTATTGTGAAAATATTTAGATTTAATCGGGTTTAGAAGTTTGGGGAGAAATGACGATTGTTTGACTGACCAAGTAAGAGAACTTGTATTCAAATAATCGAGGAGAGAAATTGAAGACTCAAAGTCATCTCCCTTTACATTTCTTATTATAACATAATTCGATTTATTTGTTCTTAAGTGGGTGGAAGTGACGACTATTTGACTGACCGAATAAGAGAACTCGTATTCAAATAATCGAGGAGAGGAATTGAAAACTCAAAGCCATCCCCCTTTTTATTTCCAAATGAAATGTTGTTTGACTGTGATTGGATACGTTAATTTAATTTTTAATGAAAATACTCAACATCGGATCAAGGTTTTAATTTGTATTTATGAATGAAATGAATTTTATTTTAGTGTATTGTTCTTCTACTCGATTAATTAATAACCGAATAGGTCTCATTGTAAGAAAGCCCAAGAGTAAGCTATGCGAGGTTGATGACGATGCTTAAAAGCGATCGACTTACAAGGGTATGGAGATGTGGGATTGATATTGAATCAATAATTGTTTGGCTTTGTTTTGAAATTGGTTTGAATTGATGATGAAATTGTATTGGTGATGGTTTAGAAATGATGCGAAATTGTGATAGAGAAAGGAATCAATCAATTTCTAGTTAACAATATTAATTTATTAAAATTTGGTTAAATTCATTAATTAAGATTAATTATCAAAATTATTTAATTGAATTTAAATAATCAAGTTAATTAAAGTTAACTAATCAAAATCAACTAATTAATCAAAATTTAATTAATTGACTAATTTAATTAAAGAGATAGAAAAAAGTAACAATGTTAATATACTTGGTATAAATTGACGATGATGTGCTCAGAACCGGTTTTTACGAAATGACAACATGATTAATGTCATATGCAAAATCATAGCACGGTGAAAATATTTCATTGATATATTGAAATTTTGGCGGCATATCGATATACCGAATCCACGAATCGAAATCCAATTTATCGCAATAGAAATTAAGCAACAACACCAACTCATAATTATTCACATCATTTACAAGTCATGTATGAAATATAAGAAGTGCCAAATGATATATGGGCCTAATGTAAAGAGAAACAAGCAAACACCTAAACTATATTCATATAATTATAAAAATGGATTTAAAAATATAAAACAAAAGAGGATAAACTAAATAAGTTTTTCCTTTAATCATGGTGAGATTAGGAAATAAAAACTAACTGCAACATGGTTATATGAAACCACTACCCGAACAATTCATTACTAAAAAACAAGTTATTATCATGATTACTAATAAAGGAAAATAACTTACTAGTAGAAAATAAAAATAGAAAAAAAAAATTACTATTAAAACATAATAGATAAAAAAAATAGGAAAAGACTTACCATCTAAAATTCATGTGCCTAGAAAAAAAAAAAAAAAAGTGGCAGACGGCATGCCGACATGAATTTGTCGAGTCCATGGCTTAGAATTCGATTTTGTAATGCAGTAAAGTACCACATCAAAACAAACTCATCATTGCATTTTTTACTGTGTTCATAGAAAAGGCTAGTTCAATTGTAATTTAGATGCATTAAAACTTAAAAAAAGATAAATGATTGGATTCTTTGTTCATGCTATAAACAAGTTACTAGTATTCTCTACTTGAGTGTTAACTAAATTACAATATAATTCTAGCATGTCCCAAGTAAAAAAATCAAAACCTTTAAACATAAATAATTAAAACCATGACAGAAAAAAAAGGTTGCTATCATTAACATCTGCCATAAACTTTCAGCAACAACAAAAAAAAACTTATTCGAAACAATGGTCATATTTGCACTGGCCATAAATTCTCAGCAATCTTGCAACCATAATCACACATGCTTATCATTGAATGCTTCACTAGAAAAATAAACCAACAAATGTAAACACACTCAAATCGAACTTGAAATGAAGCAATCAATACACAACCCAACATACATAAATCGAAATGGTAGCAGAACTAAAACAGAGAATCAATATTGCAATAGCACTTATTTTTAAATCGTTACCCCTATCGAACCACGTCGGCAATATGGTGAGTTCGTTGGAAAAAGCGAGCGGAGCTTCGCGGCGACGGCCAGAGGTTCGCGGTGGTGGGGATGACTGATATCGGCGCAGTCGGCGAGTCGGCGACGGAGGTATGTGTGTCGTGGCGGCGGACGATTTCGCCGGTAATGGATGAAGTTTGGTCGGTGTTGTTGTTAGATCCGTGACGTCGACGGTGGGAGTATGGACGAAACCGTGTTTGTGAGAACGGCGGAGGTTGCCGGTAGGTGACGGCGTTGAAAGTTGAGGAGCGGTGACGGTGAGTGGAGGGTGTTACGGTGAGCGGCGGAAGGAGGTTGTCTTCGGAAATGGAAGGAGGTTTTGGTGTCTAGTGAGGAAGAAAAATGTGAGGTGAGTGAGAGATCTTTCCCTGTGTGACCTTTTTCTGCTTTCTTTTTCTTTTTTGTTTTACTGTGTGAGAGATCTCCGAGTTTTTGCTTGAAATGCCCCATTTTTCAAAATTTAATCCCAATATACCCCTTTTTGAAAAAAAAATCCCAGTCTACCCCCTTTTATAGTTGGGCCTCGTCACTTGATCTGACGAGGGGGTGCTGAAAGATATTTTGTCTCATAGGCTCGGCAAATGGAATGACGAGGGAGTGGGCGAATTTTTTTTTCTTCAATGGCTCGTCACTTCAAGTGACGAGCATGTGCAGGCATTCCTTTTTTTTTGTTTTTATTTTAAATAGTATTTAATTAATATTAATAATAATTAATTAATAGGAAGTGTAAATAGAATACTAAATTTATTAAATACTAATAATTGTTAATAATAATAATTAATATAATTGTTTTTTAGACTGAATTTTTTTAATGACTGAAATTTATTAAATTTATAATTTTTTTGTCAAGTCGTTTAATGACTGAAATTTATTCTTTTAGAAGTGAATAAATAAGTTATCGTAAGTTTAAATTCTCACGATTCATATGATATTTTTGTACAACTATCAACTAAGTTGATTTAACATAATTAAAATTTTATTCTATCTTTTTACAAATAATTAGCCGGTATTCCATATTTGAATAATATTACAATTAAAACCTTTAAAAAGGATAAAATAATAATAAATATTTTGTAAAAAGAAAATTTTTCATATTTAAAACTGTCTAAAAATAAATTAGGTGAATCAATAAATACTCAATTATCAACTATTAACTCCAATTAATAAAAAATAATTTTTTATAACTAAAGGAGAAAAACATGATTATCTAAATTTAATTTCGGTCTTACTTTTAACATAAAAGACAACTTTTATGGAAAATAATAATATGATTGCTAATATATTTTTAATTAAATTATTATCGGAGATGATTTTGAAATAAATACATTAAATGTGTCTAAATTTGTTGATATTTATTTATTTAAGATAAAAAAAATTATTATTTTTTGCTTATAATAAAGTTGAAGGGAATAATAATTAATGGTTATTTAAATTAAATTTAAATGTATATTATCTAAATAATCAAATTTTAATAAAAGTTAATTAATTATTTGAGCTCATTTACTCAATTAAATAAAATATAAATAATTATAAGATATAAATTTAAAACATTGGTTGATATGCCTCCACATAAATCAAAATATCACATCTCTTAATTTTCCAAAACTTTATCTTAGAATCATTTATATTTTATTTAATCAAGCAAATGAGCTCAAATAATTAATTAGTTCTAATTATAAGCTAATTGTTTGAAGAATACAATTTGAGTTTAAATTAAATAATCATTAATTATTATTTATTTAATTTTTCATGAAACTTTAGATTGCACTCCTTTGAAAATCAGATCATTACAATAAAAAAAATATTTCTTTTTTTTTATCTTTTTTCTAATTATGATAATCCATTTTTATTTTTTCTATAAGCTACTTATTTAACTTAATTGAGTGTAAGAATCCCAAATAATCCATAATTTTCTTGTAAATCACATTATTTATTTCCTTTTTTATGATATTTTCATTAAAAATTTGATATTTGAAAGTTTTGACATATCCTAATGTTTAAAAACTATTTTAAAAGTCAAATATGCTAACATTACATCATATTCAATGAATTAAAAAAAGTTGATCTAACTTATTAAAAAACTAATACTTAAATTAACATTATAACTTATAAGAAATAAACAAATGGAAAAAAAACTAAGTTAAATACAATGTTTTAAAAGTGGGAGAAAGGGATGAATCAATGGAGTCTCTATTTTAAAGTTTAATTGACACAATCAATTAAATTTAAAAACATTTTATTAAATGATTAAATAAATACATAAATAAATTACTAATATTAAATTAAATTTTATACATAAATTATAAATTATTAATCCATTATAAATTTAATATAACAAAATCAATAAAATTAATAATACAATAATAACACAAAAACTATGTAGATTTATGTGGAGGCATATCAATCAATGTTTTTAAAACCTATATTAAAAATCAAATCTGCTAATATTTACATCATAATTCAATGGATTCAAGTTGTTCTAACTTATTAATAATACAAAAATTAAAACTATAAACAAAAAAAAGAGTTTTGATATTACAAACATTTACACAAGAATAAAAAAATTGTTGATAAAGATTAAATTTTCCTTTTGTGTTGGCCAAACATAGCACATAACATTAATTAATTATTATTAATATTAATTAAATACTATTTAAAATATTAATTAAATACTATTAATTAATTATTATTAATATTAATTAAATACTATTTAAAAAAAAACAAAAAAAAAAAGGAATGCCTGCACATGCTCGTCACTTGAAGTGACGAGCCATTGAAGAAAAAAAAATTCGCCCACTCCCTCGTCATTCCATTTGCCGAGCCCATGAGGCAAAATATCTTTCAGCACCCCCTCGTCAGATCAAGTGACGAGGCCCAACTACAAAAGGGGGTAGACTGGGATTTTTTTTTCAAAAAGGGGTATATTGGGATTAAATTTTGAAAAATGGGGCATTTCAAGCAAAAACTCGAGATCTCCTTCCTGAGGTGAGAGAGAGGTCCTTTTATTTATTTCTTTTTTTCTTACCGTTGGAGAGGAGTATGTGCGTGCTAGCTATCATCAAATATAAAATTATTTTCTTTTCTTTCATTTTGTAATGTGAATGACAGCTGTCCATGGAATCCAATGTATTCAATATATATTTATTTTTTTCAAATAATTATTATGGATTTAAGAAAATAAAATCATAAAAGAAAATTCTAACTAATATTTGATTCTAATCACTTTAGCCAAATAACTAACCAAAAAAAATATTGACCAATTAGAAATAGAAACTAAGTATAAATTAGTTCGGAAAATTAAATCGGTCACACTAAAATTGTCAGCCCAAAACAAACTTATTAAAAAAATACAGCGTTTCTTCAAATTCTGAAATAAATTCGCACCGGTTAAAAGGCTCAGGCGGGTCAAAATGCAATTGAAAATGTCGTTTGAAAAATACAACGAGCACACCAGTTTAAATTACACGAACCGTAGAATAATAATACTGGCGTCCGTGATTTTAATTTTTGAAACTTTTTACCCGCTGATTTTGCAAATTCTTGAGGAACAAATTAACCGATTTGTCTGTATTCTCAATAAATTTATCTTGACTGATATTCTAGGTATTATTAATGATGAAATGCATGTCACGCTGTGCGTATGATGCAAATAAAAAATGAAATCGATTTTACAAAAGTTTAAATATGGCCGGACAAAATTGGGGTATGACACTAACATTATTTTATTTTGAAGTGTCTTCCATTTGTTTGGTTTTTGTGTTGTATGCACTTGAGGAGTGGTAAGCGGCTTTCTCAAATGTCTCGTAAAAACCAAACCCCTTCCCAAAGTAGTACTCCAAACCTAGGAGGACAACCGACAGTTATGAGTGTCGACAGTTATGTGGCTCCAACCTCCATCGAGGAAATGCCCACTGCCATAAGCCAAGTAGTTGCATATTCTATACCTCCAGATGAGGGAGTTCCATCACCACAAGCGTCAACCGCACCAAGCTTTTCTAGGGAATTACGGAACTTAGGAGACTAGAGGCCTCATTATCTAGGTTTCTTGTTACCTCAGAAGAAATAACCGTATATCATGCCAACTACAACGATGGTAAGCCTCCACCTTAGTACGTCAGTAAATTTAAAAAACGTGATGGCAACGTCATCGCCCTTTAATTTGTATTTGGCTTCAACATCCACTATGGGGAACTTTGGCCAACTTGGACAACCCCTAGGAGGTATAGGGTAATTTCCTCCCTAGGGTGCTTTGTCATTGACCAATAACTCTCTTTAGGTCATGATATAGTTAATGGATTAAATCCACCATGATATGTTCCATACGATTACACAATAGATAGGCAACATGTTTAACCAACTTATAGAATAAACGAATATGAGTTATCAACAATTAGCCCACCAAATGGGTAGGATTGCTGATTTGTTTGGTGCACCACCAGCGCCACCGACTCTAGTGCCTAACATTCCTCAAGTGGCTAATCCCCTAGAAAATCGGGTTGTCCAAAACCTTCAAGGGTCAGAAGGCCTCGACATGGTCCTTGTACAACAAAACCAATATGTTGACCAAGTATTGAGACAAGCCCGATAAGACAATGTAGAGGTACATGATAATATCACTAACATTGTCGAACGTGTTTTGGTCAAAAATGGCCTCAATATGGGCCTCCCCAGATTAAAATATATATCCCCATTGTCTGAGTATGTAAGGAAAACCAAATTTTCTAGGGGTTGGAAACTCCCAAAGTTCACTAAGTTTCTGGTGATACTAATGAATCCACCATAGAACATGTCGCCAAGTACCTGACTGAGGCTGGTGATTTAGCCAACAATGATGATTTGAAAATCAAGTATTTTCCGAACTCATTGACTATGAACTCTTTTATATGGTTCACCACCCTTCCCCCAATTCCATCTTTACTTGGGGTCAATTATAAAGGGAATTCCACAAGCAATTCTACATTGGACAATGTAAGATTAGTCTCAAAGAATTGGCCAGTGTAAGGCTAAAAGTCGCTGAAAGTATCAGTGATTATCTCAATAGGTTTAGAAGCTTGTGTCATACCCCGATTTTGGTCCTGAATTTTTTATGTTTTTTTTATTTTTGTTTAGCATGCTTGGCCTAACCTTACTTTGGTTTTATATGAGGATTGGTCTTGGTCCAAAGTCATGGTGTTGTTCATGTGATTGTTAATACACATATGGTATTGGTCATCCAAACAACCAACCTTCTTGTGTCACAAGCCAATTGCCAATCATGCCACTTGATTCATAAATATCCCTTTCAAATCCTAATCTTATACCATCATTTCATGGCCCTGTTAACATATATTGCCTGTCAAGTTATGTTCTTTTTTTAAAAAAAGTCAAGCATTCAAGTCATAAATAAACCAATGGTAAAACCAAATTTCAAATCATTTTTCAAACCATTTCAATCCATTTCATGTCATTTTAAGCCATTACATTTGATTCCACACAAGAAAATACAAGTCTTGACATTTTTGAGCAAATGTTGATTTTGGTCACTAGTTGACTTTTCGGTCAACTTTGACCAAAGTCAATCAAAAATCAAAAAAAAAAGCCCTAAATTTCACCATAACCATTTATTCAATGTCCATTTACAAAGAAACTACAAAGAAAATTGAATTTTGACCATTTTGTTGACTTTGGTCAACAGTTGACTTTTTGGTCAACTTTGACCAAAGTTAACCTTCCTATTTTTGACCCTCTCAAACCTAATCTAATCCGTTTTAGCCTTGATTCACCATCCAAGAGTCTTGTGTGATGAGTTTGACTTTGTATCTTCTTGGCCAAGTAACTTATCTCATGTTAACCTCATATGCAACTTGTCTTTGTTGTAAACTAGGCAATTCCGTTGTAACCTTTAGGCTTACATTGACAGCATTCTTCTGACCGGCAAGAAATGCATCCAAGTCCTTGACTGGTACATCAAAAAACAGCACCCTATCCATCTGCAGTTAGAGCAAGACCTTGCACCCCGTCAACCTTATCCTCAGGTATGAATCTCCTCAGGGTTCCAAATGCGAAGGACGGGGTGAACATGGGTTTTCCTCCCTCAAGAAGTAGTGTAACGTAATTCTCCATGGAAGTCAGCAATGATCTTTTCTTTACCTCGGTATACCCAACAGCCTTGGCAAGAGCTTTTGCAAGTAACTCAACAGCTGTTAAACCAGAGTTGTTCAATAATTCCTGCAGCAGCCATGATTTTACCACCAAGTAGCAGCAACAGCCTGCAAAACCGGTTGATACATGCCATGGAAGTATGTCCAAATGTTCATGATGGGAAGCATATACCAAGTCCAAGTAGCCTACAAAATACTGCACCAAGCAAATGTCAAGTATCATACCATAATTGTCCATGTGCATTAGCATGTTGCAAGGATGCAATTGACATTGAACCAGTCATGTTTGCTGCAGCAGTCACGATAGCAACAAACCCTACATCATGGAAATGCAAAGCATCAAGCCATCATGCATAAGCTATTAAAGGTCAACCAAAACAATGTAATAATCACAGACCATGAGATACATAAATCAGAGTAGATGCGCATGGAACTAGCTGATAGAAACTTGATCCTGCATATGGGAATTGAAACCAATTCATGCGACCAAAAGTTCTTAGTACAGGCTATCCAAGGATGCATCAGTCCTGGTACATGAGCAAACTCAGCACTAAACAAAAGAGAGTCAGTGGAAAGCCATGAGCATAATACCTGTTAAACCAGACCACACATCATGGTCTAAGTACAAGCCCTTGAAACCTAGTCCAATATAAACTTGGAGCAAGCAGCAAGTTGCAGAAGCAAGTTGAACAGGGCAAAATCTACTGAACCAAAACATCAGCAGACCCTATTTCCACTACCCTTATATAATAGCCTTGTCTTAAATCCTTATTGCCCTCATGAAGATATACTGCAAGGCTACCCAAGTCAGAACCTACTGCACAACCACCTGCCATTGTACATGCCAACAAGCCCTACTATGCTCAGTTTCTGGTGAGCTTTGATATGTAGAGATGTTAGACTCCAAAAAGGTAATATGAAATTAACTGTGGGAAGGATTCCTTTGTCTGCAAGAAAAGCATGCCAAAATGATGTTGAACATCTTCAGCATCCCAAAACAGATGATTGGCATGTTGAAGTTGCAGTCCCTAGAACACATACTGTAGTGGAATTCCATAATGAAGAATTTGAGACTAGTTCTGTCACCAAGCTCACCAATTTCACTGCAGTAAAAAAGGTAGAGTAATTAGCCAAAGCAGTAAAAAGTCAGAAAAATTCCCAAATTAGAATTAAGACAAAAATAAGGAAGAAAGCACAAGCTCAGAATACCATTTTCGGTTTTAGCATCAACAGGGCGATTTGATTCTGAGAACATCCAAAGTGCTTTGCAGAGTTACTCTTCTGGAACATCAAAGACCCCCTTGGAAACCCTAATCAGGAGAACATAAATAGAGAGGGTGAGCAAATCAGTAAAGGGGCGAAATTGAAACTTAAAAGCAAAACAAAAACCCTAAATCCCAGAAATCAAAGTAAAAGGCCAGTATTGGAAGAGAGGAGATAGATTCAAGCTCACCTGATTCATTGTCGACGCCAAAGGTGAGATTCCCGCTTGACTTCTCTCTTTAAAACCATGGGTTTGCACTCTCTCTGGTTAACGAGGTTGAGCGATTGAGAGAGATGCTGAGGGTAAGCGACGAGAGCGATTGAGAGAGATGCTGAGGGTAAGCGACGAGAGCGATTGAGAGAGATTTCTTCGAGTTTGTGAGCGAGTTCGTGAGAGGAGAGAGCGAGCTTGCCGAGAGCGTGAGATGGGGAGAGAACGAGTCTGTATCTTTTCCAATTTATTTTTTTCTTTTCTTTAATTCATTTTAAATAGAATAGGTTTTTGAAAATATTAAAGGTTTTGCTTAGAATTCCTAGGTTTAGTTAATAATTATTTTTATGTTTTCAACTTATCCCCCATTAAAAAACCCAACAGCCAAGCGGTTGGGATTTATTAGGATAGTCCAACAGGTTCTTTTTTTTATTAGTTTCTTTATTTTAATTCCTTTTTTTAATTTATCTTAGTTTATATATTTAAAGTAGCATCAAAATAATAAATAACCATGAGTGGTCTGGTGGAGAAGGGTAGTATCATAGTCTTGAGTGGGGTGGGTTCAATACTCATGTGTAGCATTTTTTTTAGTATTTTATTTTTCTTTTAGCATTTTATTTTCTTTTAGTATTTTATTTCTTTTAACATTTTTTGTTATGTTTATGCTTTATTATTTTCATAGTTTCATTATCATAACATAGATTTGTTTTCTTTTAATTTCGTCATTCATTCAAAACCATTTTTAAATTATAAAAATCATACTTTTCTCGATTCAATGTCGAGCCCATTTTCCATACCCTTGTAAGTCGATTGCTTTTTAAGCGTCGCCATCAACCTCACATAGCTTACTCTTGGGCTTTCTTACAATGAGCCGGTTCTCTTGCACTTACACTCATATTTCGCATCATTTGTTTGGGCCTGATCTAATTATTTCATGATTTTTGCCAACCCCCATTCATAACAAATGTACCCCACTTCCCCAATGTGTATATAATGTTGTATTGCTTTATTTCTCTATTTGTTTTAGACACTTACCAAAGAGTAAAATCCACCATTTCTGAAAAAATACAAAAATATGACTCGATCCAACGTCGAGTATTTTCTCAATAAACAAATCAATTCATTTCGCCCTCCTATTCTATTCCTTTTCTTTCAAACTTTCATCAAATGCTTGATTCAACGTCAAGCCATTTTCTCTAATAAAAACTCAAAAAATATTAATTCATAGTCAAGACTTTTTCAATAAAGATGGAAGTGGAACACGGTGTATACCACGCACTCCTGAGACTAGGATTCGAGATGTATATCTCGCCAATCCTAGCTCTCGCCATCATCCAATTTATCCACTTTGCTCTATCAAACACTCATTCAAATCTTTCTCAAACGTCCATCAATACTTGATCTAGGTCAAGTCATTTTCACAACAAAACTCAAAATACCTAATTCTCATTTAATACCTTTTTTCAATAAAGATGGAAATGGAACATGGTGTATAC
Source organism: Lathyrus oleraceus (assembly GCF_024323335.1). Taxonomy (NCBI): domain Eukaryota; kingdom Viridiplantae; phylum Streptophyta; class Magnoliopsida; order Fabales; family Fabaceae; genus Lathyrus; species Lathyrus oleraceus. The sequence continues at coordinate 183,498,096 of NC_066585.1, forward strand.
CATGCACTCCTGAGACTAGGATTCGAGATGTATATCTCGCTCATCCAAGTTCTCGCCATCATCCAATTTATCCACTTTGCTCTATCAAACACTCATTCAAATCTTTCTCAAACGTCCATCAATACTTAATCTAGGTCAAGTCATTTTCACAACAAAACTCAAAATACCTAATTCTCATTTAATACATTTTTTCAATAAAGATGGAAATGGAACATGGTGTATACCATGCACTCCTGAGACTAGGATTCGAGATGTATATCTCGCTCATCCAAGTTCTCGCCGTCATCTAAAATTGTCAATGCGGTTTCTTCAAACCCTTTCTCAATCAAATTCAAAAATACTTAATCTCTATTAAACACTTTTGCAAATAAAGATGGAAATGGAACATGGTGTATACCATGCACTCCTGAGGCTAGGATTCGAGATGTATATCTCGCCAATCCTAGTTCTCGCCATCACTCAAAGCACATCCAACCAATCAAACTCTTTTTTTCTCGCCGCCGTGCGACCAATCAAAAACCTTTTAAAATGAAAGATGTATTGTCATAAGAGATATAAAACAATGTTTCGGCCACGATTGTTGAGTAGAGATAGTTGACGCTTTTCCGAATGTAGATTTGCAAATCCTAACACCTAAGTACATATTGCATGACAACTCTAGGGCAGAGCTTCCCCATTTCTTTTAGACCTTCCGTGCGTCTCCGATCTTGTGGTATGTCAATCCGTCCTATTGCAAAGAGGTAACTGCCTAAGACTCGATTCAGCGAGCTGCGACACCTGCTGCTAGGACGTGAACACATTGCCCACTCTCCTTTGACACAACTGGTGTCTTCCTTTGTAAGTCCATGTTCAGATGGCAATCCCTATGTAGCCGAACTACGGCAACTCTGATTCTCATATTCAGATGAAATACGTAGGCACAAGATGCGATGTCTTGCCGAGTTTGACTAACAACTAACAACTAATCCTTGTTTGCTTTCGCCCTCGTTGCGATCCTTTCTCTCGCCCTCGTTGCGATCGAGACCTTCCCTTTCTCTTGCCCTAGTTGCAATCGAGACCTTTGTTCCCGTCGTTAGCTGAACTACGTTTTGCTCTGATTCTCATTCCCGATGAGATACGTAGGCATAAGACGCGATGTCTTAGCGAGCATACATCTCTTTCACCCATAGGTAGCCGAGCTACGAAGACTCTGATTCTCATTCCAGATGAGATACGTATGCAATGGATGCGATATCTGTGCGAGTCATTTTCTTTGACCCTTTCTTTTAGTAAATAGTACATTAGATAAACACACACCCTTTAGACAAGAACAAGAAGAGTGGATCCCGTAGAGTACTACGGATGCGTAGGGGTGCTAATACCTTCCCTTCGCATAATCGACTCCCGAACCCAAGATTTGGTTGCGAGACCTTGTCTTTTCCTTTCCTCTCTTCAGGTTTACTTCGAGCGTTTCCTTTCCCTCCTTTGGGATAAATAACACACGGTGGCGACTCTTCTGTCACTTCTTTCTCGCCGGTTGTTTTTTTTTGCACCTCTGTATTTTTTCAGGTTGCGACAGCTGGCGACTCTGCTGGGGACCCGGTTTCCCTAAGCGAGTCCCTCCTAGCTTTTGTAGATTTCTTGTTTGTTGGGTGTTTATGCTTTTGTACAGTCGTCTACTTTCCGCATTTACCTACTTTATCTTATTGCATTCGTGTACATATGTTTGTTGTATCTGTGGGTTCTGTGGGTTGTTTGTTTGTTGGGTTGGGACTGTTCTATGAGAGATAAGCCCACTACCCAGGCTTGAGTGTACACATAGGTGTTAGAGTGGATAGTCATGAGGCTTGCGTGGTATGTTGCTACGTTAAGTCGTTCATGAGACCCACATTCCAGACGAGGTTTCTGTTGGATATATTCTGTCCTATGGGTGTTCCATAACGACAGATATTCCTTTAGAAATCATCGACTCTGGTGACCATTTCCCGAGAACTCAGTCGAGGCCTCTCCTCCGAGACGCGTTTATGTTAGCTCTGGTGGGCGCATTCTCGTTGCTCAATCCGAGGACCCCGAGACTGGGAACTTGCTTTAGGATATCCTGTTGAGGGGAGTCAGCAGAGGTCTTTTATCCCGTAATAATGCCAAACCTTCAGTGGTAAACGTATTATTCTCGACTGAAGGGCTAAAGCTGACAAACTTCTGTTCTTAGAACCTACCAGTGAGGGGCGGGCTAAATTCAGGAAACCTTAACCTCCAACCAACCCGGTTTTCTGGAGCAGAGTTTTGATCTTATATTATATTCTTCAGTGGGTTTTCTCTTCAGACAGTGCAACCCGACAGTTGCTCAAGCAGATACAACAATCCTGATTTCCATGTCACTGCATTGCATCACATTATTCTGCATTCATATCATTTAACACATGTTTATCCATTTCTAGGGGGTTTACATCTTTTTCTTGATTCCGGTCGGGGTTCTTTTGTTTTTCTACGATGGACATTGGCAGAAAGAGACACGTCGCCTACAAGTTTCCTGTGGTTTGTTTGGAGCCTATTCAACAGATGACGAAGTTAATGAATCACGATTCTCTAGAAGGATTCCGGAAGGAGTACGGTTTGATTCTAAGTTTCGTCACGGTTCTTTCCAAGGATCAACATGATGCTCTCTTCACACTGCTGCAGTTCTATGACCCTCCATTGAGGTGTTTCACTTTCCCGGATTATATTTTGGTCCCTACTTTGGAGGAGATTTCCAGTTTTCTCAGAGTTCCTATCAAGTCACAATTGTTATTCTACAGTTCTGAGTTTCTTCCCGATCTCAGCATGGTTGCTTCGGCCACATATTTGGGGAAATCAGTCTTGAAGGATAATATGTGTCAGAAGGGAGGAGTCAGTGGTTTTCATTTGAGTTTCTTACTGGGAGAAGCAAAGAAGAAACTTGAAGATGGTGACCAGAGGGGTTTCAATGCTGTGTTGGCTCTTTGTGTGTATGGGATGGTCCTGTTCCCTAATGTTGCCAAATTTGTGGACATGGACGCAATACGCCTTTTTGTGTTGGGTAATCCAGTGCCGACCTTGTTGGGAGATTTCTTTCATTCGGTGCATCACAGGAATGAGAATAGAAGAGGAGGATTGGTGAATTGTTGTGCGCCTTTGTTTTATAAGTGGTTCGGTTCTCACCTGCCCAAATCAGGAGCGTTCGTTGATGTCGAGGACTCGTTGAGTTGGTCGAAGAGATTGATGGGGTTGAGAGCTGAAGATATTTCTTGGTGGTCTGACCGGAGCTTGCTTCGGGCGGATATTATTCACAGTTGTGGGAACTTCCCAAATGTACCGTTGGTAGGAAGAAGAGGAGGAATCAACTATAATCCTTCTCTAGCGGTTAGACAGTTTGGATATGCTTTAAGAACTCCGCCTTTGGAAAAGGATGTGGAAGAATCTCTGTTTTTCCATTCTTCGCCTGATTTGACTGTATCCCGTAAGGCAGCTGAGGCCTGGCTCAAGGTGATCAAGAGAGGAAGAACTGTGCTTGAAAAAGGAGATTGTAGAACTTACCCTCAGTATGGAGAGTGGCTTCAAGGAAGAGTCGAAGAGTTGGGTCTGCCGTTTCCTATAGAAGAACCTTTGTATCCACCTACTCTTGCGCAGTCAACAATGGTGAGCCGAGAGGAGTATGACAAATTGAAGAAAGCCATGGAGGAGCTTCAAATTGAAAACTCGGAGTTAAGTGTGAAGTTGCAAGACTATATGCATCAATTCCATGAGGCAGAATATCAGAAGGGGGAAGCCGTCAGATTGCAAGGGGAAGTAGAAAGGAAATTAGCTGTGGAGGTGGACTTCTTCAGGAAGACAGACAAGGCCTTGGGATCATCCAGTTCTGAGTTGAAGCGAGTCAAGCAACAATTAATGGATGCTCATGGTAAATTGGCAGGGTGGCAAGAGCAATGGGATGCATTTTCAACTTCTCGGAAGGAAAAGGAGGAGGAGATGGTGACCGAACTGACTGGTCAGATGGAGAAATTGAAGACTTTGCTGAAGGAGAAGAACAATGAGCTTCTGTGCGCCCGTTCTACCAATGGTTACATCACCGATCAACTCAATGAGGCTCGAGGACAGATTGAAGAACTCAAGGTGTTGGCAGGTTTGAAGAAATCCAGACTTGAAGAGGTATTCGGAGAAGATGATGGGAATTACTACAGAGAGCACATCAACGAGTTGGATGGAGTTATTCACCAGAGGAATCTGCTTATCCGGCGTTTGATAGAATTCCCATATCATCCTGACACGATAGCATTGCTGGCTGAAGTGAGGAGCAGTCCTCAGGGTTTGTACACAGGAGGCTGAGTCCTGATTATTGCTCCTCCTTTTACTTATTGCTTTGTTGTTGTGTGGTGATGATCCACAGGCTTGTTGTGGAGATCCTCTTTTGATGTACCTTCGGCTAAGGCCCCTTTCCTTGAACTTGTTTGTATGGTGGTTTCCCTTTATTGCATATTGATCTCGGAAGTTTATCCATGACTCGGTCTTCTTGCACTATTCACCTGATGTGAGACTGGAATCAAGGGGGTAGAATACCTTTTGGAAGTGATAAATATGTCATTGCATCAACATATTCATTTGCATATTCTTGCATAACAGGTGTCGCTGCGGTGTTCTCATATTATTTGGTGTTCCACTAGCAGGATAGCTGATTCAGGAATTCACCGGTACGGTACCTGCAGAAACCAGCAGAAAGCTATGGAGGGTCTACAAGCAGAACTTGCTGAGATGAGGGTCCGCATGAACCAATTCATGGATGTGGTTTAGGGAGTAGCTCAAGGACAGCAAGAGATTAGACAAATGATACAAAGGAATCCCGCAACTACTCAACCAGAGGTCGTGACTGATCCTCCAATTGCAGAGGTTAATGGACCGGGGCCTGTCCCGATCCCACATAACAACCACGATCAACAACCCATTCACGATGATCAAGATGATCAGTTCTTGCTGCCAGAGGACTTTGGTTTGGGCCATGGTATGGATCCCATGTTCAGGAGATTAGAGGAGAGGCTGAAGGCGGTAGAAGGACAAAACCCCCTGGGGGTAGATGTTTCTGACTTGGGATTGGTCCCAGGCGTGAGGGTCCCACCAAAGTTCAAAGTCCCAATCTTCGACAAGTACAATGGTAGCTCTTGCCCGAAGACCCATGTGCAAGCTTACTTCCGAAAGATGGTTGCATACTCTGATGACGAGAAGCTACTCATGTACTTCTTCCAGGACAGTCTAGCTGGGGCATCCCTGGAATGGTACATGAGGTTGGATAGAGCCCATATCCGTTGCTGGAGGGATTTGGCGGAGGCTTTTGTGAAGCAATACCAGTATAATGCAGACATGGCCCCGGACAGAACTCAACTCCAGAACCTGTCTCTTAAAAGCAATGAGTGCTTCAGGGAATACGCTCAACGCTGGAGGGAGACAGCTTCCCGTGTTCAACCTCCCATGTTGGAAAAGGAAATGGCCAACATGTTCATGAATACGTTTCCTGGACCTTACCTGGAGCGTCTGGTGGGGTGCAATGCCTCCAACTTTGCTGATGTGGTCTCTACCGGAGAGAGGGTAGAAAATTACCTGAAGACCTACAAGAGCCACAATGGAGGTGGATCTTCATCAGGAGTAAAGAAGCCTTTTATGGGAGGACAAAAGCAGAGGGAAGGGGGTGTGAATTCTGTGTCTTCATATCAAAATAGGAATAACCAAGGGAATAACTTTCAAAACTATCATCGGCAACCGTTTGTTGCAGCTGTGACTATTCCGGCTGCAGCACCACTACAACAACAACCACAACGTCAGCAAACTCAGTATCAACAACAACAACAACCAGGTAACAGACCCGCCTATCAACAGAGGAAGAGGATGATGGACCGGCGTTTCGACACTCTTCCAATGTCGTACGCTCAGCTGCTTACAAGTCTTCAACAGCTACAACTTGTGCAGTTACGCACTCTGGCTCCTCCTGTTGGTAGACTTCCGGTGGGTTACGATGCCAATGCTAGGTGTAGCTTCCACTCAGGGGCACTTGGCCACAATATTGAGAACTGCAAAGCTTTTAAGCACGTAGTTCAGGACCTCATTGATTCAAAGGCTATCAGCCTTGCACCGGCTCCAAATGTCGTCAACAATCCCATGTCACAACATGGTGGTGCAAACGTGAATATGCTGGAAGAGGAAGCCAAGTCCGTTAAGGATGTGTTGAAGTTGAAGACCCCGTTGCTGGAAATTAAGGAATGCTTGCTGAAGGCCGATGTTTTCCCCGGTTGTGGGAAAGGTTGTTTGGATTGCGCTACACAGGGTAAGGATTGCTTGAAGCTGCAGCAGGGTATCCAGGTCTTGCTTGACAATGGTACCCTCCAAGTTGAAGACTTGTTTGTCAAAGAGTTTGCTGAAGGGGTAGTTGAAGAGGTGTTTGAAGATGCTGTTGAAGAATTCACAGATGTTGTTCCTGCTGATTGTGTATTTCCCATTGATGTATTTAATTTTTCAAATGTTGTTGCTGATATACCAAACAATGTGTCTGATTTTGATGTAACTGAACTTGATTCCGGTGTTCCGGATGTTTTTGTTTCAATGAATGAGATTCCTGAGTATGACTAGGATGTCGCTACTATCACCATCTTTTACCCGACTAATCAGATCAGTGTGCCAGAAGCACAACCAGTGCCACCAGTGCGACCGACCGCCATGACAATCACAACCCCTGGTCCTTTACCTTTCACAAGTGAAAGGGCCATTCCGTGGCATTATGGGGGGAGTGTATACACACACGATCATGGGGGTGGAACGACCTTTGAAGGTAAAAGAGGGTCAAAAGTCTGAACTCGAAGTTGAAGGTCCCGCAGTGGACAATGTTGGTGGAATCGGGCGATTCACCAGGAGTGGCAGACTATTCTCGCCACCCGTTACCCAAACTGAGAGCACTGATGTTGCGGCGAAAGCCAAAGGCAAGCAAGTCGTGAATGAGGGTACCTCTGCACCACAGACTGGTTCTGAGCCTACTTTTGCGAAGGATGTGGATGAGCTTCTGAGAATCATAAAGAAAAGCGACTATAAAGTAGTCGATCAGTTGATTCAGACGCCGTCTAAGATATCCATTCTCTCACTCCTATTGTGTTCAGAGGCACACAGGGAGGCACTTCTGAAGGTCCTTAATGCTGCATATGTGCCTCAGGAGATCTCAGTAAACCAACTAGAAGGGATCATTGCAAATGTTCATGCAAGCAACGGGTTGGGTTTTACTGATTCTGACTTAACACCAGTTGGACGCAACCATAACAAAGCTTTGCATATCTCAATGGAATGCAAAGACACCGTGTTATCTCATGTTCTGGTGGATACAGGTTCCTCTCTCAATGTGCTACCCAAGAGAGCCCTGTCAAGGTTAGAAGTAGAAGGTTTGGTTTTGAAGCCTTCTAATCTCGTGGTGAAAGCCTTCGATGGTTCTAAGAGGTCGGTGTTTGGAGAGGTAGAATTGCCAATTCAGATTGGATCACAAACGTTCAACACCGTATTCTATGTGATGGATATCAGTCCCTCGTACAGTTGCCTTCTGGGTCGTCCTTGGATCCACAGTGCTGGGGCAGTCTCATCAACACTGCATCAAAAGATCAAGTTCCCAGTCAATGGAAGAATTGTCACCGTCTGTGGTGAGGAGGACATACTGGTAAGTAACCTGTCTACCTTCAAGTACGTAGAGGTAGAAGGTGAAATTCATGAGACTCTCTGTCAGGCCTTTGAGTCAGTTCAGATCAAGGACGCAGCTCCGGTGGAAGGGGTTAAAGCAGGAGCCCCTATCTCATCTTTCAAGCAGGCGCAAGCCTTGGTAGATTCAGGTGTTGCTCCCGGTTGGGGACGTCTGTTGGAATTACCAATGAAGGACGACAAGTTCGGGATTGGGTATCAACCGGCGCTGACTTCTACAACTTCAGCACTTCAGACTCATCAGGGGCCGATTACTTTCTCCAGTGCTGGCGTCATCCAATATGGCCAGATCTCTGCGATCAACGATGAAAATGGAGATAGTGATTGCGACATCGACAACTGGGTGCGTCCGAGGATCCCTGGTGAAGTCATCAACAATTGGTCTTCCGAGGAATTTGTCCAAGTCACTCTTCTAGAGGAGTAATTTTTCTTTGTTTTATTCATGCATGTCCAAGTCTTACGTTCCGCCCAGGGCGTAATGACTCATTGTAGGGCTTATCTATGTGAATACCTGCATTGTTTATCATAAATGAAGGACGTCTTTTGCATTCAAAATCTTGTTCACTGATTTTCTATTTTTACAGTTTTCAAAATTTCAAAAGAATAAAAATATTTGGCAATGTTTTGTTTAGTTTTCACTCACTGTTCACACTCATAAGCACATACCATCACTCATGCAGATGCACATCACCGGATCCTATTGATAATGATTCTGCTATGGCTCACTTCGACTTCGAAAACCCAATCTTCCAAGCTGAAGAAGAGGGTGATGAAGACTGTGAACTCCCTGAAGAACTTGCCAGGCTGTTAAAGCAAGGGGAAAGGGTCATTCAACCACATCAAGAGTCTACTGAAGTGATTAATCTCGGCACCGAGGACGCCAAGAGAGAAATCAAGATAGGGGCTGCTTTGGAAGATGATGTGAAGAAAGGGCTGATTGAATTGCTGCAAGAATTTGTTGACATCTTCGTTTGGTCTTATCAGGACATGCCAGGGCTTGACACAAATATTGTGGTACACCGTTTGCCTCTCAAAGAAGGTTGTCCTCCGGTCAAGCAGAAGCTCAGAAGAACAAGACCAGAGATGGCTGTAAAGATAAAGGAAGAAGTGCAGAAACAGTTGGATGCAGGGTTCCTAGCGGTTACCAATTATCCGCCATGGGTCGTAAATATTGTTCCAGTACCTAAGAAGGATGGAAAGGTACGGATGTGTGTTGACTACTGGGATCTGAACAGAGCCAGTCCTAAGGATGATTTCCCATTACCTCACATCGACGTTTTGGTGGATAACACAACTCAGTTCTCGGTATTCTCCTTCATGGATGGCTTTTCTGGCTATAACCAAATCAAGATGGCACCAGAAGACATGGAGAAGACAACTTTCATAACCCCGTGGGGCACCTTCTGCTACAAGGTGATGCCGTTTGGTCTGAAAAACGCTGGGGCAACATATCAACGAGCTATGGTGACTCTATTCCATGATATGATTCATCATGAAATCGAGGTTTATGTGGACGACATGATTGCCAAATCTCAGACAGAAGAAAAACATTTGGTGAATCTGCAGAAATTGTTTGAACGGTTAAGGAAATTCAAGTTGAGGCTTAATCCGAACAAGTGCACTTTCAGGATAAGATCTGGAAAGCTACTGGGTTTTATTGTTAGCGGAAAAGGGATTGAGGTGGATCCTGACAAAGTGAAAGCAATACAAGAAATGCCTGAGCCAAGAACAGAGAAGCAAGTCTGTGGTTTCTTAGGAAGGTTGAACTACATTACAAGGTTCATCTCTCACCTAACAGCCACGTGTGAGCCAATTTTCAAATTGTTGAGGAAAGATCAGGCTATCAGGTGGAATGACGATTGTCAAAGGGCTTTTGAAAAGATAAAAGAGTATTTGCAGAATCCCCCTATCCTCATGCCTCCAGTCCCAGGGAAACCGCTGATTATGTACTTGACAGTACTTGACAATTCTATGGGTTGTGTTCTCGGTCAACACGACGAGACAGGTAGAAAAGAGCATGCCATCTACTACCTGAGTAAAAAATTCACAGACTGCGAGTCGCGATACTCAATGCTTGAAAAGACATGTTGTGCACTTGCATGGGCTGCTAAGCGATTGAGACAATACATGCTGACTCACACAACCTTACTGATCTCCAAGATGGATCCAGTCAAGTATATATTCGAGAAGCCAGCTCTCACCGGAACGGTTGCTCGTTGGAAAATGGTATTGACAGAGTATGATATCCAGTATACATCCCAGAAAGCCATCAAGGGGAGTATTCTGTCAGACTATCTTGCTCAACAACCGATTGAAGACTATGAGCCAATGAAGTTTGATTTTCCAGATGAAGACATCATGTTCCTCAAGATGAAAGACTGTGAAGAGCCAGTTGTTGGGGAGGGACCTGATCCAGATGAAAAGTGGATTTTAACGTTTGATGGGGCCGTCAACGCCAAAGGAAGTGGAATTGGCGCTGTCATTACTACTCCGAAAGGTGCCCACATGCCTTTCACCGCTCGTTTGACTTTTGAGTGCACAAATAATGAAGCTGAGTACGAGGCCTGTATCTTGGGTATTGAGCAAGCCATTGATTTGAGAATCAAGACTCTGGACATCTTCGGAGATTCAGCTCTAGTGATCAATCAAGTGAATGGTGATTGGAATACTCTCCAGCCCACTCTGGTCCCCTACAGAGATTACACGAGAAGACTGTTGACTTTCTTCACAACAGTAAAGCTGTATCATATACCTCGTGATGAGAACCAGATGGCAGATGCTCTTGCTACTCTATCCTCCATGATCAAGGTGGTTCGGTGGAACCATGCTCCTAGGATCGATGTTATGCGCCTTGATAGGGCCGCGTATGTGTTTGCCGCTGAACTAATAGTCGATGACAAGCCCTGGTATCACGATATCAAATGCTTTCTGAAGAATCAAGAGTACCCTGCAGGGGCATCCAACAATGACAGAAAGACTTTGAGAAGATTGGCAGGCAGTTTCTTCTTGAACAAAGACGATGTGCTGTATAAGAGGAACTTCGACATGGTTTTGCTCAGATGCGTGGACAAACACGAGGCGGACATGTTAATGCAGGAAGTTCATGAAGGTTCCTTCGGTACTCATGCCGGCGGACATGCAATGGCTAAGAAATTGTTAAGGGTGGGTTATTACTGGATGACCATGGAATTAGATTGTTTCAAGTATGCTCGGAAGTGCCATAAATGCCGGATTTATGCTGATAAGGTGCATGTACCGCCGAATCCTCTGAATGTGATGTCTTCGCTGTGGCCGTTTGCAATGTGGGGCATTGACATGATTGGAAAGATTGAGCCGACTGCTTCCAATGGGCATCGCTTCATCCTTGTTGCCATCGACTATTTCACCAAGTGGGTCGAAGCAGCATCGTTCGCGAATGTCACCAAACATGTGGTTGCCCGTTTCATTAAGAAAGAAATCATTTGTCGTTATGGGGTTCCCGAAAGAATCATTACTGATAATGGTTCCAATCTCAATAACAAAATGATGAAGGAGTTGTGCCAGAACTTCAACATTCAACATCATAATTCTTCCCCTTATCGTCCTAAGATGAACGGTGCTGTTGAGGCAGCAAATAAGAACATAAAGAAGATTGTGCAGAAGATGGTCGTTACGTACAGAGATTGGCATGAGATGCTACCCTTCGCCTTGCATGGGTACCGTACTTCAGTACGTACGTCGACCGGGGCCACCCCTTACTCCCTTGTGTATGGTATGGAAGCAGTCCTACCTGTTGAAGTGGAGATTCCTTCTCTAAGAGTCTTGTTGGATGTCAAGTTAGACGAAGCTGGATGGATTCGGACAAGGTTCAACGAGTTGAGTCTTATCGAAGAGAAGCGAATGGCAGCCATTTGTCATGGGCAGTTGTATCAGAGTCGGATGAAGAGGACCTTTGATCAGAAAGTGCGTCCTCGTTGTTTCCAAGTCGGAGATTTAGTGTTGAAAAGGATCCTTCCTCCTCAGACAGATCACAGGGGCAAGTGGACTCCTAACTATGAGGGACCATATATTGTCACTAAGATTTTTGATGGTGGAGCCTTAATGCTCGCAACTATGGATGGTGAAGACTTCACTTCCCCTGTGAACTCAGACGCAGTTAAAAAATACTTCGCATAAAATAGACCCGCTGGACAGTAAAAAGAATAGTCCAGGCAAAAATGGGCATCCCGACGAACCAAGAAAATGAAAAGGTTCGGGCAAAAATTAGGGATTTAAAAATGAAAAGATCGTACACCCGGTAAGTTGAAAACCTGAAAAGGCAACTTAGGCAAAAATGGGTATCCCGGTGGATTGAAAACCCGAAAAGGGCGATCCAGGCAAAAGTTAGGGATTAAGCGAATGACTGCGTTCTGAGTTAGTTCTGAATCTCATCTCATGTCGGTGACTGGAAACTTTCAAAAGGGTAGGAAACAGTCCAATCACTTTTTCAAAAGGCTGATCATTTGGAGGATCTTGAAGACGAGCGAGTCATAACAGAATTGGAACCCAGTAGAAATCCATTTCACATTGCCACTAGATTAATTTCTGTTTTGCGATTACCTCTTCCTAGGGATTGCTTCCTGATGTAAATGCCTATTCAGAGGCCATTCAATCAATAAAATCATGTTATTCAGTATATCTCTGTTTTCATTTTCATTTTACTATTTTGTCTGCAAAAATGACGTCCGAATTTTTGATAAAACATTGCATCATGACATATAAGGGCTTTACAGGTATATGCTTAATAAACATTTAAAGTTGCTTTGAATTTTAAGTGCTTTGGATCATCTATTCAGAACAGATACCCTCGGGGTATTTCCTAAGCATGTGTGTCAGACTATACACTCCCCAACGGAGTTGACAGTACCAGACTGTATCTTCCCAGCAGAAGCAGTTGCTCCTCAGGGTTCGATGCCAGATCGATGTTTCAATCCCAGATCGATGATCTCTTTCCTGGAAGCATAACCTCGGTACCGTGTCGGTGTTTGCTCCCCCTACTGAGTCATCTCTCGTAGATTATGGTTTCCAGAACCACTATCGCTTTCCCCAACAACAGGTTTGCAGCGCTGTTCTCTCCCCAGTCAGAGTCTCGGTATCTCGTCATTGCCAGAACACCGCGTGGCCGGTCATTTCCCCACATAGTTCATTATGCTGTGCATCTCCAACAGTAGTGCCGGGGTCCAGAAGATTGTGATCATTTCCCCAACAGGATTCCTTGCTTCGGCTTGGCATTTTCCCCAGCATTTCGCATCCCTGCATGTAGAATCATATTGCATTGCATCCTCCCAAATCGCGTAGCATTTCCATTTTCATGGAGCATTACGCCATCGCAAAATTCAAACATACGCATGTAAGCATAAAACATTCTCGGTATCCCAAGTGATAAGCCAGAAGTTTGTTTCCGGTGCTCAGACTGAAAGTTTGTTCATGACTTATTATCCCCAGCATGGGTCGTCGGCCCACGTGCCGCCTCAATTATTATTGTTCCCTATTTCTGCCGATGCTGACAGGCATGAAGTTTCCGGTATCCAGACCGAAGTGGCATTCAGGCCAGTTTCCGATTTTCAGATCGAAGAAGTTTCCGACATTCAGGTCGATGCAACTTGTGGCATTCAGGCCAGTTTCCGGTATCCAGACCGAAGTGGCATTCAGGCCAGTTTCCGATTTTCAGATCGAAGAAGTTTCCGACATTCAGGTCGATGTAACTTGTGGCATTCAGGCCAGTTTCCGGTATCCAGACCGAAGTGGCATTCAGGCCAGTTTCCGATTTTCAGATCTAAGAAGTTTCCGACATTCAGGTCGATGCAACTTGTGGCATTCAGGCCAGTTTCCGGTATCCAGACCGAAGTGGCATTCAGGCCGGTTTTCGATTTTCAGATCGAAGAAGTTTTCGACATTCAGGTCGATGCAACTTGTGGCATTCAGGCCAGTTTCCGGTATCCAGACCGAAGTGGCATTCAGGCCAGTTTTCGATTTTCAGATCGAAGAAGTTTCCGACATTCAGGTCGATGCAACTTGTGGCATTCAGGCCAGTTTCCGGTATCCAGACCGAAGTGGCATTCAGGCCAGTTTTCGATTTTCAGATCGAAGAAGTTTCCGACGATCAAGTCGAAGTACTTGTGGCATTCAGGCCAGTTTTCCGATTTCCAGATCGAAGTGGTGTTCAGACCAGATTTCCGGTGATTAGACCAACATTGATACTCTCATATTCCGATGCTTAGTGTTCAGACTAATGTGCGGCGTTCAGGCCATGGGTATTCCTGTGTTACCATTTATTTTGGTATCCAGGTCAACTTTCTGTTTCGGTACTCAGGCCGAATTTCACTGTACCAGACGGATTCTTCTTTTGAGATTGCTTCTTTGCCGATTCTGACAGGCATTGTTAATTATTTCATAGGGATTCAGGATCAAAATCTGGGTCTTCTTAGTATTTAACCATCTCCCACTATGATCATATGAAGAACGTCCTGCTTCATATTCTCTAGTTTAAGACGCTTAAATAGGGGCAACTGTCATACCCCGATTTTGGTCCTGAATTTTTTATGTTTTTTTTATTTTTGTTTAGCATGCTTGGCCTAACCTTACTTTGGTTTTATATGAGGATTGGTCTTGGTCCAAAGTCATGGTGTTGTTCATGTGATTGTTAATACACATATGGTCTTGGTCATCCAAACAACCAACCTTCTTGTGTCACAAGCCAATTGCCAATCATGCCACTTGATTCATAAATATCCCTTTCAAATCCTAATCTTATACCATCATTTCATGGCCCTGTTAACATATATTGCCTGTCAAGTTATGTTCTTTTTTTAAAAAAAGTCAAGCATTCAAGTCATAAATAAACCAATGGTAAAACCAAATTTCAAATCATTTTTCAAACCATTTCAATCCATTTCATGTCATTTTAAGCCATTACATTTGATTCCACACAAGAAAATACAAGTCTTGACATTTTTGAGCAAATGTTGATTTTGGTCACTAGTTGACTTTTCGGTCAACTTTGACCAAAGTCAATCCAAAATCAAAAAAAAAAAAAGCCCTAAATTTCACCATAACCATTTATTCAATGTCCATTTACAAAGAAAATTGAATTTTGACCATTTTGTTGACTTTGGTCAACAGTTGACTTTTTGGTCAACTTTGACCAAAGTTAACCTTCCTATTTTTGACCCTCTCAAACCTAATCTAATCCGTTTTAGCCTTGATTCACCATCCAAGAGTCTTGTGTGATGAGTTTGACTTTGTATCTTCTTGGCCAAGTAACTTATCTCATGTTAACCTCATATGCAACTTGTCTTTGTTGTAAACTAGGCAATTCCGTTGTAACCTTTAGGCTTACATTGACAGCATTCTTCTGACCGGCAAGAAATGCATCTAAGTCCTTGACTGGTACATCAAAAAACAGCACCCTGCCCATCTGCAGTTAGAGCAAGACCTTGCACCCCGTCAACCTTATCCTCAGGTATGAATCTCCTCAGGGTTCCAAATGCGAAGGACGGGGTGAACATGGGTTTTCCTCCCTCAAGAAGTAGTGTAACGTAATTCTCCATGGAAGTCAGCAATGATCTTTTCTTTACCTCGGTATACCCAACAGCCTTGGCAAGAGCTTTTGCAAGTAACTCAACAGCTGTTAAACCAGAGTTGTTCAATAATTCCTGCAGCAGCCATGATTTTACCACCAAGTAGCAGCAACAGCCTGCAAAACCGGTTGATACATGCCATGGAAGTATGTCCAAATGTTCATGATGGGAAGCATATACCAAGTCCAAGTAGCCTACAAAATACTGCACCAAGCAAATGTCAAGTATCATACCATAATTGTCCATGTGCATTAGCATGTTGCAAGGATGCAATTGACATTGAACCAGTCATGTTTGCTGCAGCAGTCACGATAGCAACAAACCCTACATCATGGAAATGCAAAGCATCAAGCCATCATGCATAAGCTATTAAAGGTCAACCAAAACAATGTAATAATCACAGACCATGAGATACATAAATCAGAGTAGATGGGCATGGAACTAGCTGATAGAAACTTGATCCTGCATATGGGAATTGAAACCAATTCATGCGACCAAAAGTTCTTAGTACAGGCTATCCAAGGATGCATCAGTCCTGGTACATGAGCAAACTCAGCACTAAACAAAAGAGAGTCAGTGGAAAGCCATGAGCATAATACCTGTTAAACCAGACCACACATCATGGTCTAAGTACAAGCCCTTGAAACCTAGTCCAATATAAACTTGGAGCAAGCAGCAAGTTGCAGAAGCAAGTTGAACAGGGCAAAATCTACTGAACCAAAACATCAGCAGACCCTATTTCCACTACCCTTATACAATAGCCTTGTCTTAAATCCTTATTGCCCTCATGAAGATATACTGCAAGGCTACCCAAGTCAGAACCTACTGCACAACCACCTGCCATTGTACATGCCAACAAGCCCTACTATGCTCAGTTTCTGGTGAGCTTTGATATGTAGAGATGTTAGACTCCAAAAAGGTAATATGAAATTAACTGTGGGAAGGATTCCTTTGTCTGCAAGAAAAGCATGCCAAAATGATGTTGAACATCTTCAGCATCCCAAAACAGATGATTGGCATGTTGAAGTTGCAGTCCCTAGAACACATACTGTAGTGGAATTCCATAATGAAGAATTTGAGACTAGTTCTGTCACCAAGCTCACCAATTTCACTGCAGTAAAAAAGGTAGAGTAATTAGCCAAAGCAGTAAAAAGTCAGAAAAATTCCCAAATTAGAATTAAGACAAAAATAAGGAAGAAAGCACAAGCTCAGAATACCATTTTCGGTTTTAGCATCAACAGGGCGATTTGATTCTGAGAACATCCAAAGTGCTTTGCAGAGTTACTCTTCTGGAACATCAAAGACCCCCTTGGAAACCCTAATCAGGAGAACATAAATAGAGAGGGTGAGCAAATCAGTAAAGGGGCGAAATTGAAACTTAAAAGCAAAACAAAAACTCTAAATCCCAGAAGCCAAAGTAAAAGGCCAGTATTGGAAGAGAGGAGATAGATTCAAGCTCACCTGATTCATTGTCGACGCCAAAGGTGAGATTCCCGCTTGACTTCTCTCTTTAAAACCATGGGTTTGCACTCTCTCTGGTTAACGAGGTTGAGCGATTGAGAGAGATGCTGAGGGTAAGCGACGAGAGCGATTGAGAGAGATGCTGAGGGTAAGCGACGAGAGCGATTGAGAGAGATTTCTTCGAGTTTGGGAGCGAGTTCGTGAGAGGAGAGAGCGAGCTTGCCGAGAGCGTGAGATGGGGAGAGAACGAGTCTGTATCTTTTCCAATTTATTTTTTTCTTTTCTTTAATTCATTTTAAATAGAATAGGTTTTTGAAAATATTAAAGGTTTTGCTTAGAATTCCTAGGTTTAGTTAATAATTATTTTTATGTTTTCAACTTATCCCCCATTAAAAAACCCAACAGCCAAGCGGTTGGGATTTATTAGGATAGTCCAACAGGTTCTTTTTTTTATTAGTTTCTTTATTTTAATTCCTTTTTTTAATTTATCTTAGTTTATATATTTAAAGTAGCATCAAAATAATAAATAACCATGAGTGGTCTGGTGGAGAAGGGTAGTATCATAGTCTTGAGTGGGGTGGGTTTAATACTCATGTGTAGCATTTTTTTTAGTATTTTATTTTTCTTTTAGCATTTTATTTTCTTTTAGTATTTTATTTCTTTTAACATTTTTTGTTATGTTTATGCTTTATTATTTTCATAGTTTCATTATCATAACATAGATTTGTTTTCTTTTAATTTCGTCATTCATTCAAAACCATTTTTAAATTATAAAAATCATACTTTTCTCGATTCAATGTCGAGCCCATTTTCCATACCCTTGTAAGTCGATTGCTTTTTAAGCGTCGCCATCAACCTCACATAGCTTACTCTTGGGCTTTCTTACAATGAGCCGGTTCTCTTGCACTTACACTCATATTTCGCATCATTTGTTTGGGCCTGATCTAATTATTTCATGATTTTTGCCAACCCCCATTCATAACAAATGTACCCCACTTCCCCAATGTGTATATAATGTTGTATTGCTTTATTTCTCTATTTGTTTTAGACACTTACCAAAGAGTAAAATCCACCATTTCTGAAAAAATACAAAAATATGACTCGATCCAACGTCGAGTATTTTCTCAATAAACAAATCAATTCATTTCGCCCTCCTATTCTATTCCTTTTCTTTCAAACTTTCATCAAATGCTTGATTCAACGTCAAGCCATTTTCTCTAATAAAAACTCAAAAAATATTAATTCATAGTCAAGACTTTTTCAATAAAGATGGAAGTGGAACACGGTGTATACCACGCACTCCTGAGACTAGGATTCGAGATGTATATCTCGCCAATCCTAGCTCTCGCCATCATCCAATTTATCCACTTTGCTCTATCAAACACTCATTCAAATCTTTCTCAAACGTCCATCAATACTTGATCTAGGTCAAGTCATTTTCACAACAAAACTCAAAATACCTAATTCTCATTTAATACCTTTTTTCAATAAAGATGGAAATGGAACATGGTGTATACCATGCACTCCTGAGACTAGGATTCGAGATGTATATCTCGCCAATCCTAGCTCTCGCCATCATCCAATTTATCCACTTTGCTCTATCAAACACTCATTCAAATCTTTCTCAAACGTCCATCAATACTTAATCTAGGTCAAGTCATTTTCACAACAAAAATCAAAATACCTAATTCTCATTTAATACATTTTTTCAATAAAGATGGAAATGGAACATGGTGTATACCATGCACTCCTGAGACTAGGATTCGAGATGTATATCTCGCTCATCCAAGTTCTCGCCGTCATCTAAAATTGTCAATGCGGTTTCTTCAAACCCTTTCTCAATCAAATTCAAAAATACTTAATCTCTATTAAACACTTTTGCAAATAAAGATGGAAATGGAACATGGTGTATACCATGCACTCTTGAGGCTAGGATTCGAGATGTATATCTCGCCAATCCTAGTTCTCGCCATCACTCAAAGCACATCCAACCAATCAAACTCTTTTTTTCTCGCCGCCGTGCGACCAATCAAAAACCTTTTAAAATGAAAGATGTATTGTCATAAGAGATACAAAACAATGTTTCGGCCACGATTGTTGAGTAGAGATAGTTGACGCTTTTCCGAATGTAGATTTGCAAATCCTAACACCTAAGTACATATTGCATGACAACTCTAGGGCAAAGCTTCCCCATTTCTTTTAGACCTTCCGTGCGTCTCCGATCTTGTGGTATGTCAATCCGTCCTATTGCAAAGAGGTAACTGCCTAAGACTCGATTCAGCGAGCTGCGACACCTGCTGCTAGGACGTGAACACATTGCCCACTCTCCTTTGACACAACTGGTGTCTTCCTTTGTAAGTCCATGTTCAGATGGCAATCCCTATGTAGCCGAACTACGGCAACTCTGATTCTCATATTCAGATGAAATACGTAGGCACAAGATGCGATGTCTTGCCGAGTTTGACTAACAACTAACAACTAATCCTTGTTTGCTTTCGCCCTCGTTGCGATCCTTTCTCCCGCCCTCGTTGCGATCGAGACCTTCCCTTTCTCTTGCCCTAGTTGCAATCGAGACCTTTGTTCCCGTCGTTAGCTGAACTACGTTTTGCTCTGATTCTCATTCCCGATGAGATACGTAGGCATAAGACGCGATGTCTTAGCGAGCACACATCTCTTTCACCCATAGCTAGCCGAGCTACGAAGACTCTGATTCTCATTCCAGATGAGATACGTATGCAATGGATGCGATATCTGTGCGAGTCATTTTCTTTGACCCTTTCTTTTAGTAAATAGTACATTAGATAAACACACACCCTCTAGACAAGAACAAGAAGAGTGGATCCCGTAGAGTACTACGGATGCGTAGGGGTGCTAATACCTTCCCTTCGCATAATCGACTCCCGAACCTAAGATTTGGTTGCGAGACCTTGTCTTTTCCTTTCCTCTCTTCAGGTTTACTTCGAGCGTTTCCTTTCCCTCCTTTGGGATAAATAACGCACGGTGGCGACTCTTCTGTCACTTCTTTCTCGCCGGTTGTTTTTTTTCGCACCTCTGTATTTTTTCAGGTTGCGACAACTTGAAAGCGGGATGTTTTACGCAAGTTCTAGAACACGAGTTAGTCGACTGGCATTAGTGGGTCTTGACTACTCCATTAGGAAGAATATAAATACCCAATACTTAAGAGACATGGCCCAATTGGCCGATAGAGTTAGACAAGTCAAACAATTGAAAGCTGAGAAAGCTAGAACCTCCAAGTTCAGTAAAAAGAAGGTGCCTTATGTCAAAGTCAATAATATAGGGAATTCATCTGACTCAGAGTATGAGCACGTGGAGGCAAATAAGGTTAATATGGCATAACTAAAGCCAGGGCATCCTTACACATGCAAGTTGCTGAAATCCTCAAACGGGAAGAATCTCGTCGAGCCAAAAAATGAAAAATTTATTGCTAGAACATATACCTTAGACATTACTAAGTGTGGCGAAATATTTGATCTATTGGTTGTTGATTGACAAATTGTTGTCCCTAAAGGGACTACGGTCCCACCATTAGAACAAAGAATGGAAAAAGGTTTTTGTAAATTCCATAATCTCTTGGGTCATAGAACTTCTCAATGTGTACTTTTCAGGGATCTAGTGCAAAATTCTCTCAAGGATGGCAGACTCAAGTTTGCTGACAAGCAGAAATCGCGCCCAGAAGAGGACGTTGAAACAAAAGTTAAGGCTCTCTTTTTCGATCCAGTAGACATCATGGTGGTCGACACGGTCGACGAAGCTGGGGCTGAATACATCAAAGTAAACTATGAAGATCAAGCAACACAAGTCTACCCCAAAGCTGAATAAGAGTTGTAAGTTGAAAGAATTAGAGAGGATAATCCCTTACCAAGCCAAAAAGTTTGTCCAACAGGATAAAGCAAAAGAAATTTTCTCCAACAAGGGAAAAGGTCCAGCAAAATTCCAGGGTAGGACTTATGTCCCAAGTACATATGCATCTCCGAGAGAATGGTTACGCCATGCTAGGAAATCAAGGACTAATGGGGGAAAGTGGAAAGTAGTCAATGTTGGTTCCAGTTCCTTATATAGAGACAACTCCCAAGTTTAGAAGAAATACTCTTATGTATCGCAAAACTACATGGGAAAAACCCCATGACTAGGACTCAATGGAGGAGAAACCAGAGAAACAATAAAGTTGTACGAGAGGATGAAAGCTCCAACGAAAGTGATAACATTCAATCGGTCGATAAAGGTCGAACTAGCCGACGGCTTGTTAAGCAAAGGTTGGTTCCCCCTCTGTTACCAATAAAGGAGGAGAAAGCAACAAAGGATAAGACAAGCGAAGATGTCAATATGGAGACAAACAACTTCGACTCAAGATCTGAACCAAAATTAGATATCATTTTCAATATGATATTTAATTCTCCTTTAGAGTACGAGACAAACATATAAGTGATTGAGGAAGAAGGTTTTGATTAAGAGCTAGCTACTCATTAACCTACGTACTATTATATAATGAATGACAATTCAATTAATGAAGACCATGCCATTTTTGAGAGGCCAGACATAGCCATGCAATAACACCTGAAGCCTTTGTATATTAGGGCCAAGGTAAATGGCATAGGGATCAACAAAGTTTTGATCGACTCTGGAGCATGTGTCAATGACATGATCCAGCCCCTCTTGCAGAAAATAGGAAAATTTACCACAAATTTAGCCTGTAACAACATGGTATTGTCCAACTATAAGGGAAAAGTCAACAAACCCTTATGGGTTATTCAAGTTGATGTAGTGGTCAGAACTACCACAAGGCCATCACTGTTTATGGTGGTGTTGACAAAAGCAAACTACAACCTAATATTAGGTAGAAAGTGGTTGCATGGAGTATGATGTGTACCCTCACTTATGTATCAAAGGATCACCATCGGGAACCCTAGTGGGATTACCAAACACATCAAAGCGGATCCATTTTTTTTCAAAGCAGATGTCAATCACATCGACAGACTTAACTTTGACTGGAAATTGGAGAACATTTCACCATTTAAACCTGCTAGAGAAGGATATAACTTTCAAGTGTGTGAGGTATGCTACACGGTGAACCTACACGCTCAATACAAGTTTACCTATGAATATGAAATTGTCGGAGGATATAACCGATGGTTTGAATGTGATGAAGATCATGATTGAGTCATGCACGTTGGATCAGATTTTAGCCTATGTGGATGAAAAAAAGATATTAGCGTCCTCGGATTCCGAATCTCAAGAAATATTGGTTGTCGAAGCCATTAAGTATAAGAAATCTCTGGAAAATCAATGTGGCTCTACCGGCCAAACAACAACTTCAGAAAGCCGGAGGCTAGATTGAATCTATGATGATGAGCCTTTGGGGTTCGAGAAAGACCCAACGATCTCAACCAAGAAAATACAAGCTCAAGACCCGTTGGAAGAGGCAGACTTAGGAGATGGGACGACGAAAAGGCCAACATACATTAGTGCCAAAATCGTCCCACACTTGAAAACAGAAGTAATCAAGGTGATTAAGGAGTTCAGAGATTGCTTTGTTTGGGACTATGATGAAATACCTAGACTTAGTTGCGATCTAGTAGAATTAAAGCTATCGATCAGACCTGATAAGAAGCCAGTGAAACAGACCCCAAGAAGGTTCGTGCTAGAAATCATATCGAAGATCAAAGCTGAAATAGAGAGATTGCTTCGGAACAAGTTGATCAGACATGTCGGGCATGTCAAATGGCTACCTAGTATTGTTCCAGTTATTAAGAAAAATGGTACCTTTAGAGTCTGCATAGAGTTTAGAGATATTAATGTTTCCACTCCTAAAGACGAATATAAGATGCTAGTGGCTGAGATGTTGGTTGATTCGGCGGTTGGATTCAAATACCTCAATTTCCTCAATGGATACTCTAGTTATAACCAGATTTTCATTGCAGATGAAGACATAGCAAAAATGGAATTTCGATGCCCAGGGGCCTTAGGCACATACAAATGGGTAATGATACCTTTTGGCCTGAAGAATATTGGTGCCACTTACCAGAGAGTAATGAACTCCATGTTTCATGACTTCATTGAAACATTAATGTAAGTGTACATTGATGACATAGTTATCATCCAAGAATGGCCACCTTGATCATCTTCGACAATCGTTCGAAAGGATGAGGAAACATGGACTTAAAATGAACCCATTAAAATGTGTTTTTTGTGTTCATGCAAGATACTTTCTTGGATTTGTCGTGCATAGAGATAAAACCAAACAAGACAAAAGCCATACAAAATACCGAGTCTCCAACCAACAAAAACAACTCCAATCCTTGTTCGAAAAAATCAACTTTCTAAGAATATTAATTTCGAATCTGAATGGCAAAACAAAAGTATTCTCACCACTACTACGGTTAAAGAAAGAATAAGGTTAGGTGGTAGCCAGAACATCAACAAGCCTTTGATGAGATTAAGAGGTACATGTCAAAGCCTCTAACGTTGTTACCTCCCATGGGGAACAAAGCTATGAAACTGTACATTATTGCTTCTGAGTCGATAATTAGGAGTATGTTAGCCCAAGAAGAGGATGATGGCGTTGGAAGAGCCATATATTATTTAAGTTAAATCATGAATGATGTCGAGGCTATATACACTATGGTAAAAAAATTATATTTATCATTATATTTTTCTTGTACCAAGCTCAAGCATTATATAAAATCTTCATACATGTTTGTTTATTCACACTTCGATATAATTAATCACATGTTGTTGAAACCAATTTTACATAGTAGAATTGGAAAATGGGCATTAGCCTTGACTGAATACTCTTTAACTTACACGCCCTTAAAGGCCAAATTATTGTTGATTTTATCGTGGATCATGCGGTAACAGAAATAACACAGAATTATGTCGATTTCCCGACATGAAAATTATATTTTGATGGTTCCACTCATTCAAAGGGAACAGGCGTGGGGATTTTCATCATGTCCCCAGAAGGAATTCCGATTAAGTATAAGTTCAAGATCGATGACCATTATTCGAACAATGAGGTTGAATATGAAACCCTGATAACAGGTCTTACAATATTATTAGACTTGGGGGAAACCAAAGTCGAGATCAAGGGTGACTCTGAAATGGTAATCAAATAGTTAACAAGAGAATACAAATGTATTAAATATGATCTGTTAATATACTTTGTCAAGGAAAGTTCAATGCTTAAACTATTTGAAACTGTGGATATAGAACATGTACCACGCATAAAAAAATCAAGAGGCCAATGATTTGGCCCAAGTAGCCTCAGGTTACAAGGTAGCGAAGAAAATGTTAAATAACTTGACTAAAATAAAAAACAAACTGGTATCGACTAGCGTTATTTGACCAGAGTTGTCAACGCCAAAATTGGTGGGGGCAGAGGAGTTACCATTTTTTTTGAAACTTTTGCCATCGACACCATAACAAACAATGACTAGCGAAGGGAAATCATTGAGTTACATCATTAT
Organism: Lathyrus oleraceus; assembly: GCF_024323335.1. Taxonomy (NCBI): domain Eukaryota; kingdom Viridiplantae; phylum Streptophyta; class Magnoliopsida; order Fabales; family Fabaceae; genus Lathyrus; species Lathyrus oleraceus. The sequence goes on from NC_066585.1 coordinate 183,522,349, forward strand.
TAGGAATGATTTGTTCAGAAAGACTCCCCAAGAGGTGTTGCTCAAATGCATTAGTGAGAGCAAAGCTTATTTGGCAATTTCTAACACCCACAGCGGATTGTGTGGCGCTCACCAAGAGGGCCACAAAATGAAGTGGTTGTTATGTCGACAGGGGGTATATTGGCCCACCATGTTGAAGGAATGCATTGAGTTCGATCGAAGATGTTAAGAGTGTCAGAAACATGGAGGAATGCAACATGTACCCGCCAGCGAATTACATTTGATCATTAAGCCATGGCCATTCATGGGATGGGTGTTAGACCTAATAGGTGAGATCAAACTTGCGTCTTATAAAAGTCATATATATGTCCTAGTGGGCATTGATTACTTTACAAAATGGGTTGAGACAGTACCTCTGACTAACATTGACCAAGACACCGTGATTGATTTTCATACAAAATCATATCATGTGTAAATATGGAACTCCTGAAACTATAAGAACTGACCAAGGTTTAGTGTTCGTCGGTAGAAAAGTAATGGAGTTTTCTTTAGAGACGGGAATCAAATTCTTAACGTCAATCCCCTACTATGCACTGTAGCGGTAAATTCATGATCATCAAGCTATGGAGAAGCTAGAGATCAATAAAACCAGAGTCGCCACCGCGCTTTTATTGTTTCCAAGGGAAAAAGGGAAAAGTATGAACAAAACCCAAAAGTAAGAAGTTTTCAAATCAAAACTAATAAAATGTCAGAGATTATAGGTAAGGGGGTTGGTTACACAGAGGGAAGGTGTTAGCACCCAAAGTGTCCTAGGTACTCCTAGGGAGCCCTTTTTTGTGTGCATATGTATTTTGTACAAAGTGATGTTTATAAACAAATAGAATGGGGGGATGAGAAAAGAATTCATTAATTATATTTTTGTGTTTGGCAATACCTTCGGACTTGTACCTACGTACCAACATAAAATGAGGGATCAAAACCTCGTAGTTCGTGATACAAATTTCAAAGTGGATGCATTGCTTTTAACAAAGTTTAAGTTTGAAAGGCACAAAGGCCTAAAATGATTTGAATGAGTTAGTTCTTTTTGGCTTTTTGGAAGTTTAGGTCAAGTATAATTAAGTTCATTTACAAGTTTGATTAAGAAAAGAAGTTTGAAAATGCAATGGCATAAGGCCAAAGTTTCTAGTTTGCAAAGTGGTCAAAGTTTAGAACAAAATAAGTTCAATCAAAGAAGATTTTAAAAAGGAGGGAGAGATTTTGAAATTAAAGAAATGGGGAAAAGATGAAGAGACTAATCCTATGCATAAAATTAAAAGTTAATGGTTGAAAAGATCTGACCAATGGGTAGCAATCCAATAGACAAGTATGTCATATAGAAACCCAAATTCCCTTGGACATTTAGAATCAAGCAACACACAAATGCATAATTATATTATCTTGAAGAGCAAGACATCAAATAAAGATAGCCACATCCAAGCTTAGCCACTCCATGATCTTCTTCAAATTAGCCCATGTAACAGATGAATTCCACAAGTCACAGGTTCAAAATAACAACTTCAGAATGATCATGTTGCAAATGAACTCAAAGGGATCTTGAATGATGTATCAGATGAAGTTTCAAATTACAAGCACTGGGTTTCACAAAAGTTGGCATTGGCCAAGTCCTCTAGCATAGGGAGGTTGCCTAGATTCTAAGTCCAATTTGTCCAAGATCAAGCCAACAGTCCACACAAAAGTTTTTTAGGGTTTTTGTTGTTATTATGTACGTTAATGGTCAAAGACCACACAAACAAACAAAATATACACAAACAAGATATATCACACAATATGGTCCAAATGGACAAAGTGAAAATTGCATTAACATAAACAATTAGAATGGTATGAATAATGACAAATGAATAAAGACTAAAACTAAATTGCATTAAAGTAAATGACTTGAAATTAAATGTTAGTTGTTAATGAGTTAGAAGTTAGTATTGTCTTGCTTTTGCCTTTCATTTTTAAGTCATTCTTTGGAGAACACTAAACCCATTTATCACAAGCATGAATCCTTGAACCAAGACATCTTCCAAAGGAAGGAAAAAAGGCCAAGTTTCCATACAATACCATGAAAGAGGGGAGACTTACAATCTCACTAACTAGAATGCTATGCCTTTTGTGTCAAAATTTAGCGCTATGTTAAGCAATCGTAATTTGACTTATGTAGAAGTCACAACTATTTGAGGCCGGGCAATGTAATTTTGGTGTTAATGCATGTTAGAGACATAGTATGATGAACTATGCTCATGAAACATACCACACACACAAAAGAATATGCAAAAGAGGTGGCCTAATCTCATCCATACTTATGTCAATTTTGCAATCAACTAGCCTTAGGATTTAGAGACATCATAGGCCAAATGAGATGAATGCATAAAGAAGGGAAAAATAGATGAAGAGGGAGGGAAATGGATCAAATATCAAATCGGTCAAAGGAGGACTTTTACCAAATTAATATCATTCATTCATTTTGTGAGATGGAATGTACATTCCATCAATCCCCTAAATCCAATGATATTAACTCAACAAAGTCAAATCAACTTTGACCAAGGCCCAACAACAAGAGTCAAACTTACACAAATCATCACAAGAGATCAACACAATTATTTGACATTTATTCAAATAAAAAAAACACTAAAATAAGGCATTTAAATTAAATATGGTTTGTCAAATTCCTAAAATCTCATCAAAACACCAAAGAAATGGTCATGAGATTTATCATAGGTCAAACAAGGTCAAAGGACCTTGGAGAAAAATTTTGAGAATCAATAAAATCATGAAAAAATTTAATAATGATCCAAAAAATAATTTTAATTCGAAATATGAAAAAGGAAAATATTTGAATTTTTTTGGTGAAACTCTCATATTTTTGGGATCAATATTAAAATTAATATGAATTAATGAAAATCAAAGGAATAAAAATTAAAATTAGAAAATCATAAAAACGTGGACCACTTGATCTCCCTCATTAATTGAGGTGGCAAATCAAGTGGTCTGAAACGCGTGTTCTACCAAACACACGAGTCAGTGTGTTGTACCAATGGTAATCACAATGGGCGCTCAGGATTAAAACATTTTGAAAGGATCCTGTGGCTGGGAGACGTGCCAACACACCGCTAGAGCCAGAGCTCCGGTCTTCTTCTCCGTTGGACCTCACCGGGCTGGTTCACCTTCAACCATCACCAAAATAAAAAAGGAGGACATGATCTGAAAGAAAAAAATGGCGTAGAGCACGAATCTGACCTCAATTTTAACTAACTCAAAATATATAAAAAGATATAAGGAGTTGAATTTTGAGGTGTGTCAACTGAGTTGCTTCGATTTGACCTCTAAGCAACTCAATCTTCTTGCCTACATTGGTAGGACTTCAGACAACCAAAGATCCAAGAGAATTGATGAAATTGAGTGAGAATCGAAGAGATGAAGTTTTCTGAAAATTACCTTCAATGCTGTGCAGAACTTGAGGTTGCTTGCTTCAAACACGATCTGATCACACTTGAGAAGCTTGCAGGAAGTGATTAGTAATGGTGCAAGGCTTTAGATCCTGGAGTTCTTGAATCTCCAACAGTTGAGATTCAAACTCAGTTTTCAAGTTGAAAGTTATCAGGGTTTCCTTTAGAATGAGAGGGTTTGAATTGGGGGGAAAAGCTGGCGCGCAAGGTGTGTTTGAAATGAGCTCAGAGGCCTTGCATTTATAGCATTTGGGATTGATAATTGCACACTTGAAAATTTGCTAAATTCGTAATGTGATGCACAAGCTTGCATGGGCGTGTACAGGCCCATGAAGCAATCCATTTTGATCCAATTGCAACTGTACTGAAGTTCAAATGATGCTTGATTGGCAAGGCAAAGTGAAATGGAGTTTTGGACATTTGATTTCCTCCAATGGTGCAGCTCTGTTAAAGCCATGTGCAACCCTAACAAACTTCATCCAAAATGCATGAACTTGGGTTCTTTAGAAAGCTTGGATCAAGGGGTACAAGTTTTATGTTGAACACTTTTTCATTTGGAACTTGGATCATGGTGAATTTTGAGGTGGAAGTTTGGAAATTTCAACATGTTGAAATTTATTCCAAGTGTAAAGTCATATATCTCAATATTCTACCTTGCTTAACTTTTTATGTGAGACTCAAATGAGAAAAGTGTATTTATTAAAGTTGTAGCTCTTTCAAATACCTTCAAAATGGTCACTAATTTCATGTCATTTGGATTTAGAATGATAGGGTTATGCATTTTTGAAGTTTGGAAAAATCACTTGTTCAATGGTATAGGTAAAAAATGACCTATAATGTATCCTCATATCACATGCTCACACAAGTTGAATTAGTTCTAACTACAAACATCAAAGTTGAAGTAGACACCTTGAAATTGATTTTGAAACTTGGAAATCTTTCATCTCATAAAAATTGAGCAAGTTATGGCCTTGGGAAGTTGACTTTCAAATTAGGGTTTAGAAAAAATGACCATTAATGTTTCAACATAGAAAATGATTTTCCATGCAAAATTAGCTCTAGGTCTCAACATGAAAGTTGTTTGGAATGTCATTTATAGAAACGTTTCTCTTGGAATCATTTTCATATGGTGAAAAGTGTAGGAGATAGGGGCTAGAGAGGCCCAATTTTGATCAGATGAATTCATTTGGCCAACCACCATCAACCAACTTGCTAACCTTCAATTCATTTGACTGTCTTGGCTCATGGTAGATCATATATGCATAAGATGATTAATTTTGAAGTGTCCCTTGAGAAATTTGATCAATTGGTGAGATAGCTTGTTGGAGAAGTTACTCAAGATACCCAGTCAAACTAGGGTTTCCAAGGCAAATCACTCTCAAACTTTTGAAGAATACTTGATCAATATAACATGTAGAGATCATTGGAACTCAAATATGATGCTTTATAAGCACTCTTGGATCAATCCATGGTTGTGCTCTTTGACCCGAGGGTCTCAAACCCTATATATGAACTTGATAAATCAATGGGATCATGCCCTAGTTACAAAAGATTTAGGCAAATGCAAAGACATATTTTTGGTATTTTGGTTAGTAAATGATAATATACAAGTATGATACAATCACATGATGGTTGGTAATCTCTCCCAAAACAAACCCAATGAAAGAGGGGTAAGGAGGATACCAAGGTATGATCCCAATGCTAATGCATATGATGAAATTACATGAGGGATCTTAGGGTCAAAATTGGTGTCTTACAGCTGCCCCTATTTAAGGACATTCTAACTGAGGAGGTGAAGGTTAAAATCTTCGGCTCAACTCAGTAGAATGGGCTTAAATAACAACATATAGAAACAAATTTTGGTCCCTACGAGACTTCATGATGCATATGATATGAATGTAAAAGTTAATGCTCTGCGGGGAGATAAACTTCAGCGCAGGAAGAGCAAAAATTTATTATCTACTACCTGTTACTGGGTAAAGAGATGATAAAGATCCGACAGAGAAGACATCCATCATCAGTTAGGATGAACATATTAAGGATGGCTCACTAGGAACCACCAGGAGGGAGTATTCATTACTAGTTACTGGGTAAGAATAGCCTTGCTGGGGAAAACTGCAGAAAATAGGATTTATAACTACCGTTACTGGATAGAAGACCAAAGATGAGTGTATCTATCATCGGTTAGGATGAACATATCAAGGATAACTCAATAGGGAAGAGAATCTGTCATCGGTTAAGATGAACATATCAAGGATAGACTTGCCTGGGAATGTCAATGAGGATATCCGTCATCGGTTAAGATGAACATATAAAGGATAAACCAACTGAGCAAAAAGTAGGAATTACATCTATCGAATGCTGGATAGAATATCATCAAAGAGAAAATCCATCACCGGTTAAGATGAACATATCAAGGATAGACTCTGTGAGGAGAGAAAATAGGAATTACATCTATCAGTTACTGGATAGAATACCAACAAAGAGAAAATCCATCACCGGTTAAGATGAACATATCAAGGATAGACTCTACAAAGGGAGAAAAAACAGGATTTCTAACTACCAGTTACTGGGTAGAAGACCACAAAGAGAAGGAAACCCGTCATCGGTTAGGATGAACATATCAAGGATTAACTCTCTGGGAATAAAATAGGGATTACAACTACCTTTTTACTAGGTAGAATACCAAGAATGAGAATATCCGTCATCGATTAGGATGAACATATCAAGGATAGACTCAAGCAGAGGAGAGAAGGATATCCGTCACCGGTTAGGGTGAACATATTAAGGATATACTTCCTGGGAAATGAATCCACTAGGGACTCCACTGGTGGGAAAAAATCAGAGATACTTTTGACGGGTATTGGGCAAACTGTAAACTAAGAAGAATATTACCAGTTACTAGACAATAAACTCTTAGGAGACTCAAAATATCTATCTAGGCAAGAGCTAGAAAGAAACAGTCAATCAAGACGCCACCCAATGAGGATATATCTCAAGGTGAGCGGTTCCATCCAGATAAATTACTGGGGAGGAAACTGAAACAATGATCATCCATGAGGAAATAACTCAGTGGGGAAAGGAGAAAGGTTAAAGTCTTTTTGCTTAGGGGCCGACTCTCTACAATTGAGAGAGGACAGACTCCAAACTTGTATGGGGATAAAGTACCGCAATAACAAGGAATAAGAATCTCAGACAATGATTCAGCAAATATGAATACGCAAATATGCAATTATGAAATTATATGAGTGTATATGCATATATGATGATTATGCTGACAAAACGATCACAAAGGATAAAAAGGTGTCGCAAAGGATTTGAATCATCGGTACGGTCCTTGTTCAATCCACAAAAAAAGGGGAGATAACTGCTGGAGAACAGAGAGATCAACAATCAAAAGGCTCAACTCTAGTTGAGGAAGGAAGAGATCTGTTGAGGAGAGGAAACATTATCGAGTCTGCGGGGAAATTTAGGTCAACACCATATTAAATGGGAGACAATCAAATAGAGGATAAACGCAAAATAGCTGCTCAGAAACCAGGAGGGAACTCTGACTGGGAGCGAGTCGGATGGCGACTGATGGAGAAACCAACACGATCTACTAGGGAATCGAAGTACTCTACTGAGGACCAAAACTACTGAGGAATACACAAACTCTGCATGGGATACAGAAACTCTGTCGGGGATAAAACGCAATTCCGATGGGTACTGAATCAACTAACTCAGCTGGGAAAAAGTACGGAAGGTCTTCCAGGGATCAAACACTCCGCAGGGAAACTAGATCAACAAACTCGTCTATGGATACCCGGAGGGTTAACTGCTTGGGGAACCCTTAATGCTCCACACTTAAGACTTGCTGCTTTTTGAAATGCTGTTGATGTTTCTTTTTTAAAATTGCTTTGAAAAAATTCTTGCTTTTATATATTTAAGAAAAATGATTTTGATTAAAATTTTAATTTTCAAACTGATCATAATAAAATTTAAAACTATTGGTTGAAGTAAATAAGAGTGGAAATAATTAGATAAAAGCTCAACTTCATTTAATAGAATGGTAGTCTGTAAATGACAGGACTCCATAGATTTTTACAAAGTTGAAAATGGTAATTTACATGGACAAGGGTTACATTGAGTACAAATGACCACTAATCCTTCTACCAACTCTCGATGTCTACTGTGCTTTTGGCCGCTACCGGGGATGACGAATCGATGCCGACCCTTGTGCTCAAATCATCTCTGAATTGAAGATCAGCAAGATGCAATTACCTGCCATAATCCCTAATTTTTGCATAAGTTGCCCCAAGGTGGGGTACTCAACTTATCGGGAATTTTTTTTCTGTTTTATGTCTCTAATTGTTGCCTGGATCGCCCTTTCGGGTTTTCAATCCACCGAGACACTCATTTTTTCATAAGCCGCCCTTTCGGGTTTTCAACTTAGCGAGCTGTTCTTTTCTTTTTAGGTGAAGTATTTCTTGATTGCATCCGCGTTCACAGGACGAGTGAACTCTTCACCATCCATAGTTGTAAGAATCAAAGCACCGCTTGAAAAGGCTCTCTTAACAACATATGGGCCTTCATAATTAGGAGTCTATTTTCCCCTAGAATCTGGTTTGAAAGATAGAATCTTTTTGAGCACAAGGTCGCCTTCTCTGAACACACGAGGTCTGACCTTCTTATCAAAAGCCTTCTTCATCCTCTACTGATATAACTGACCATGACGCATAGTAGTTAATCTCTTCTCTTCAATCAAATTCAGCTGATCAAACCTGGTATGACACCATTCAGCCTCAGTCAACTTGGCTTCCATAAGCACACACAATGAAGGAATCTCAACCTCTACGGGGAGCACTGCTTCCATACCATATACAAGAGAGAAAGGGGTTTCCCCTGTTGAAGTAAGGATGGATGTTCGATACCCGTGCAAAGCAAATGGGAGCATCTCATGCCAATCCTTATATGATACAACCATGTTCTGAATAATCTTCTTGATGTTCTTATTCGCAGCTTCAACAGCCCCATTCATCTTGGGTATGTAGGGAGAAGAATTATGATGTGCAATCTTGAAGTCTTTGCAAAGAGCTTCCACCATATTGTTATTCAAGTTTGATCCATTGTCAATAATGATCTTACTTGGCACACCATAACGGCATATGATCTGATTCTTGATAAACCTTACAACGACTTGCTTGGTTACATTCGCATACGATGCTGCTTCAACCTATTTTGTGAAGTAGTCAATTGCCACCAAAATGAAGCGATGTTCATTCGACGCTTTGGGCTCAATCATCCCCATCATATCAATTCCCCACATGGAGAAAGGCCATGGGGAAGAAATAACATTCAATAGTGTCGGAGGAACATGAATCTTATCCGCATATATTTGACACTTGTGGCATTTCTTCACAAACTTGCAACAGTCAGATTCCATTGTCAGCCAATAGTAACCTGCCCGCAACATATTCTTCGCCATTGCATGTCCATTGGAATGAGTACCAAAGGAACCTTCATGCACTTCAGTCATCAACAAGTCTGCTTCGTGTCTATCCACGCATCTGAGCAAAACCATGTCGAAGTTTCTCTTGTATCGTATATCACCATTCAAGTAGAAATTACCGGCTAATCTTCTCAAAGTCTTCTTATCTTTCAAAGATGCCCCAGACGGGTAAATCTGACTTTGGAGGAAACATTTGATATCAAAATACCACGGCTTCTCGTCTTTGACTTCTTTAATAGCAAACACATGAGCTGGCCTATCAAGATGCAACACAGACAAATTAGGAACCTCATTCCAATACTTCACTACAATCATTGATGCCAACGTTGCAAGAGCATCTGCCATCCGGTTTTCATCTCGAGGGATATGATGAAACTCAACTTTTGTAAAGAAAGTTGAAATCCTCCTCGCATAATCTCTATATGGTATCAAACCGGGCTGATTCGTCTCCCATTCACCTTTGATTTGATTCACAACCAAAGCGGAATCTCCGAAGACATCTAAATACTTGATTATAAGATCAATGGCCTCTTCGAGCCCCATAATGCAAGCTTCATATTCTGCCATATTGTTTGTACACTTGAAAGTCAATCTGGATGTGAATGGAAAATGCATGCCTTGAGGAGTAATAATCACTGCCCCAATGCCATTTCCATACTGATTAACAGGTCCATCAAATACCATGCCCCAACGGGTACCAGATTCTGGCCCTTCTTCAAGCAATGGTTCCTCGTAATCTTTCATTTTTAAGTACAAGATCTCTTCATCAGGAAAATCATACTGCACTGACTGGTAATCTTCAATTGGTTGGTGAGCCAAATGGTCAGCCAAGATACTACCTTTGATCGATTTTTGAGATCGGTATTCAATATCATACTCTGATAACAACATCTGCCAACGGGCAATTCTCCCAGTTAAGGCAGGATTCTCAAATATATACTTGATTGGATCCATTTTGGATATCAATCAAGTGGTGTGATTCAACATATACTGACGCAGACGCTTAGCATCCCAAGCCAATGCGCAACAAGTCTTCTCAAACATAGAATACCGAGTCTCATAGTCAGTGAACTTCTTACTGAAATACATGATCAACGGTCTTCCTTCAACAGGTGAAGACAAAATTGGAGGTTCAAGCAGATATTCCTTGATACTGTCAAAAGCTTTCTGGCAGTCTTCGGTCCAATCACAAGATTGATCTTTCCTAAGAAGCTTGAATATAGGCGCACATGTGGCAATCATGTGCGAAATGAATCTTGATATATAATTCAAACGGCTGAGAAAACCTCTGACTTGCTTCTCAGTTTTGGGCGCAGGCATCTCTTGTATTGCTTTAACCTTGGTAGGATCAACTTCAATACCCTTTTCGCTAACAATAAAGCCCAACGGCTTACTAGAACGAACACCAAAAGTACATTTATTGGGATTCAAGCAGAGTTTATACTTCCTCAAGCGCTGGAGTAACTTCAACAAATGCTCAACATGTTCCTCTTCATCAATTGATTTAGCAATCATGTCATCGACATAAACTTCAATCTCTTTATGCATCATATCATGAAAAAGAGCAGTCATTGCTCTTTGTAAGTTGCACCAGAATTCTTTAAACCGAAAGGCATCACTCTATAACAGAATGTTCCCTAGGGTGTAATGAATGTGGTCTTCTCCATATCTTCGGGTGCCATCTTGATCTGATTATATCCGGAAAATCCATCCATAAAGGAAAAGACTTTGAAATTAGCAGTATTGTATACCAACATATCAATGTGTGATAGAGGGAAATCATCTTTCGAACTGGCTTTATTCAAGTCTCTATAGTCAACCCACATGCAGACTTTTCTATCTTTCTTCGGCACAGGCACAATATTGGCCACCCAATGCGGATACTCAGCGGTCACAAGGAAACCGACATCAATCTTCTTCTGCACTTCTTCTTTGATCTTCACAGCCATATCAGGATGCGTTCTTCTCAATTTCTGCTTGACTGGCGGGCATTCTGGCTTCAACGAAAATCTATGCTCCACAATCTCAGAATCCAAACCAGGCATATCTTGATAGGACCAGGCAAACACATCTGAATACTCTCGAAGAAGATCAATCAACCCCTTCTTGACATCTGGACACAGGCGAGACCCAATCTTGACTTCCTTCACATCATCATCGGAGCCCAAGTTGACTAGCTCAATCTGCTCTTTGAATGGCAGAATGATTCTTTCATCATGCTCAAGAAGACGAGATAGTTCATCACTCACTTCTTCATCACTTTCCTCCTCGGCCTCAAACACAGGGAATTCAAAATTTGGAGAAGGAGAAGGACCATTGTATTAAATGGGGTTAGAAACCAACCTGCATAATGATTTGATATTTTGATTTTAGAGAAGTGGATTTGTGACCAAATATTATGCAGATGGACAATTATATTGTTTATTTATGTTTTTTGTGATTACCATTTTCAGAATAAAGCAAAAAGTAAAAACAAACATCATAGATGTGGATGAATATAATTAATTTTATTAATGATCAATTTCAAAATGCCTAAACAATGCTCACTTCTCCCTTAGGCATAGGAGAAGGATTTTGAAAACATATAAAAGCAATTACTTAGATTGATGCAAAATAACAGGAACACCGACATTAGTCCAATTTTTGCAAGCCTTTCCATGCGTCACAAAATTGGTGCAGTTTTCCTCTTCGTCATCCTCTAGCGCAACAGCTAAGTGTTGTTCATTGCCATGAATGAACCCTCCGCTACCAAAGCTAAGTTGCATATCCTCTGACCTAGGAATTGATGAACCTTGTTGAAAGCCCAGACCGGTTCTACATTTCTTGTCGGAGACCTCTACCATGCGCCCCCACTGATCAACATTGCCTTCTTCCACAATCTTCTTTGCATCTTTCAATGAGGACATAGGTGCCCCAACTCTCTTTTCAGCAGCAATAGATAAGGCTTGGAACGGAGTCCCAACCTCATCCTCATCCTCAACATAAGAGAAACATGACAGGTGGCTAACCAACAACGCCTTCTCCCCGCCAACAATCACAAGCTTTCCATTCTTCACAAATTTGAGCTTCTGATGCAAAGTAGAGGTAACATCTCCCACCTAATGGATCCATGGCCTTCCCAATAAGCAACTGTAGGCCGGGTGGATATCCATTACTTGGAAAGTAATCTGGAAGTCACTCGGACCTATCTTAACTAGGAGGTCCACTTCACCAATAACTGTTTTGCACGAACCGTCAAAAGCTTTGACGATTACACTGCTATACCTCATAGGTGCTCCTTGATATGATAGCTTCGACAAAGTTGACTTTGGAAGTACGTTCAACGAAGACCCGATGTTAACAAGCACATTCGACAAAGCATCATCTTTGCAATTCATGGAGATGTGCAAAGCCAAGTTATGATTTCTGCCCTCCTCAGGGAGTTCTTCATCACAAAAGTTGAGATTGTTGTAAGAAGTGATGTTAGCTACAATATGATCAAATTGATCCACTGTAACATCATGTTCCACAAATGCTTGTGAAATTCTGGTATAGTCAGAGTTCAGATGTTCTACACGAAGTCATGACATCTGATCCAACATTGTTACTAATACAGCAAGACAGTTAGAAAAGATAAAACCCAGTACACATATGCACACATTCCCAGATGTCACGACATCTGCTACTCTACCACCATGGACAGAAGAACATCCAGTTTTGTCCATCTAGTACAAAGACACAGTAGAGATCAAACATGGCACTTGTGTTTATTGATCCTGCACAGTTATCAGCATGATGTCTCAACATTGATTTGAACATCGCCTGTTCCAACATTACAGAAGGATGAACTGTAACAGACCAACCAGTCTATCAGTAACAGCAATCAATAATGAATGTCATAACATTCTGTTTTGCAATCAGACTGCAGGCTATGTGTCAAGTATGTTATTCTCTTCATAAACAGACTAGAAACAGACTGAGTTATAACAGACAAAATATAGTGTGCAGAAGGTAGAAACACCAGTAATTGTTAACCCAGTTCGGTACAACATTACCTACTCTGGGGGCATACCAAGCCAGGAAGAAGATCCACTATTAGTAGTATTAATTCAGAGTTAAACTCCCCCGTTTACAACTCCTCACTTAATCCTTACCCAATGCAATCTATACCTAGGCACTCCTAGATAGAAACCTCTAGTTTCCATTCCTATCATTACAAGTACCATGTAATGTTTAAACAACTTGAACTTGCTTCACAACTTCGTTCAAGAACATAACCACTCTTACCTACAGGCTTTGAGTTACAAATAATCTCATGCTTTCAAGCACTGAGAAACACTTGGTAACCTTCCCACAGGTTGGGAGGTTTACCTCACACATACCCCTAATTTTTACATTGTTTGAGGCTTACAAAACCTAGGTTACAATCTACTATTTATAACCTAATCATCCAACTGGATTTGGGCCTTCAGAAACCGCAACAAATCTTTCCTTTGCTGTTACAGAGCTGGCAGAATTCTTCTGCTACAATCAAGGTCTTCAATCTTTTATTTCCTAAAAGATCTCCATATCTGGAAACTGTATATTCACCAAATATTCTGATTGAGTCTTCAAGACCTCCACAAATAACGCCACATAGGATTCTAACTAATCCCAGAATATTAAATCAGTTAACACATAACAGAATTAACTAATTCAGTTTTATACACAGCTGGGCTTGGACAACTTGAAAACCCTAAATCTATTTTCCAATCAAATCTTTTTATAACAGCTGTATAGATCTCCTTGGAAAATAAGCAAATCTGGTTGATATCCCTGAAAGAATGCGCCAGCTAGCCATATCTTCAATCAACCAATGATTGCCACCAATTGTGCAATCACAAAACACCAGACATTCATACTGAATGTTCTGTGTACAGGATGTCATGACATCGGGTCTGACATCTGGAAAAATCCTGCATAATCCAGTTTCCTTTTATAGCAGGTACAGCCATATCAGTTACCATGACAATGAGAATGTCAACTGACAATATCCTGCAGCATATGTCTTCCACATAAGCTCCAGCAGGTACAACCAATATCAGAAGCCTTGTCTTTGTATGTGGCATTCTGAAACAATCCTGCTTGCATATCTTCTTTAACTCCAGCAGGTACATAGGATATCTCATGTTAAGACATCACACATAACATCTTGTGAACACTCTTTGTTTTACCAAAATTGCTGTCAACACTTAGAATCAACAAACTCCCCCTTTGGCAAATTTTGGCTAAAACATATATCTGTCCTTTTTGTTCACAAGGCAAACTATCAGCAGTTAAACCACTAAACAGTAGTTTAATCAGCAGCAGAAGCAAAACAATTACTAGCTATGTCTACTAGTAATACACACATGCACAAGGGTACTTCTCCTCCCCCTAAAACTGTGCAACAATCAACAGAATTACTAGTTATGGATGCAACTAGTAAGACACACAAATGCACAATGCACCAGGGTACTTCTTCTCCCCCTAAATCTGTGCATTCACCAAATAACAGCTACTGTAACTCCAGCACCTGTACCAGCCAGAATGTCATACTGACATCTGCTTCAACATCAACACCTATGCACTTCTTTCAATAATAGCTGTCCTTCTGTCCAGCCACATACAACTTCCACAACAGCTTCCATATCAAGCACTTCTCCCCCTTTTTAGTCAAAATTGACCAAAGGTGACCAATTAGACAAAATAAATGTCTATTAGCCTAGTAGAGAATGTTAGACCAGATGTTATAACATTAAGCATGTTAAAACAAAATATTCAGGAAGTACACACCACATCCATATTTCCTTATGACTGTAAGTTTCAGAAGGAAATAACAATATTGTCCAAGGCAATGTCATGACATCCGGTCAGACATTCTTCTGCTCACTCAGCCTTGACACACACCACATCATCCCACTAACTAACAAGGTTCCATACCTTTTTATCTGAGAACACATAGACCACAAGCTTGATGATTACTTGCAGTGCAAAGACAGAGCTCCCCCTGTCATGAACAACCAACTCTCCTCTTGAAACATGGAGATCACATATGACCATATCCAACACCCCAAAGTTGGACCTTTACAAACTTCCTGATTCAACGAGAACCCAGACCACTTGATGAATGGAAAACATAAGACGTATCTTCATGTCTTCAAGAGCGCACCCTCTGTTCAACCCTCTTAGCTGAACACATCCATACTCTGTGTCAATCTCTCTTCTGACCAGAACAGAAAAACACTTCACAAAATGTTCTAACATGAGTTAGGACATCCTTCACAACATAACACCATCTGATAATCTTAAGATATCACTAAGTCAATAGCTTGATCCACAAGAAACCAGACACAAATTGGGACATATACATTCTCATCCCATTACAAGAGATAGTCTTCCATAGATAGCTCAAAACTCCTTCCACAAGCTCCAAGAGAAGAATAGAAACGGCCTCCTATTGTCTTCAACTTACTACTTTTCTGCTCAAAGTAATTTGTCTCAGACCTTCCTCAAGAATAATCAGTTGCCATATGTAGATTATCTTGATTCTTCGAACTCACTTCTGAGATAGACCAAATGCCACTGGTTGATTACCTCCTTCATGAATCCTCATATGAAAAAGTCAAATGCCATTCTTTGACCTCTCCACGTTTATCAGACTTCTCCCAAAGATATTCTGACCTTCCAAGTGAGACTATACCTTCAAGCTTCTTGAAGTATCCAATCTACAACCCAGTAGACCCTTCTATCTCAAGTTGATGTGCCACTTCACCAACTAAGATTCTGATGTTGAACCAAATGTCATAACCTTGTGTTTTGACATCTAGCTGTTGAATTCAGCTCCTTCTTCTGCCACTTGAAAGAACTTCCTCCCTTCACAGAACAAGAGTTCAATGTTCTCATAGACTTGATTGTGGAACCAAGTTTGAGTAAACATCCTCCATCCTACAGGTCTGCAGTTAAGTTATCCAAGTTCACACCTTGATGAATCCCTGCTTCTTCTCCAAAGACATCAGACACTCTGATGCATGAGTCTTCAGAAGGACCAGTTAGTAACTATCCCTTCAGCTATACCAAGGATTCCACTTCCTAAAGCAAAGCTGTTTCCATGATGTCAAGAATGCTGCCACTTATTCTTAACTCCACAGTGTGCATAAGCCAATGCACTTCCATACCTAGATCAGAAGTAAACTGATCCAAGTAACCACCATCAGGATTATGATGTTTTCTTCTTCTTGTACACGTCAAGGCTGAACATGTTTCTTGCCAGGAAACCTTTTCAGAGATCATATGCTTTTGCTGCCA